>NC_083716.1:190534762-191784762 GCF_028564815.1 Eubalaena glacialis | reverse complement strand
GGCAATATAATGTACATAAATAATATAACAACAGGGACTTCATTATTCTCTAGAGAATGTATTCATATAACCACTTTAAAAATATTTCTCATGCTTTATTTGCATATATGAGATGTTTTAAAATATTATAACCAAGTTTAAAAGATCATGTAGAATATTTGATAAGCCACTGATCTTCCCACTTTAAAATATTTATCCAAACAGCTAAGAGAGAGGGACTATTTACTGTCCTTTTAAGTAAAATTTGGTGTACTGTCCTGAGAATTCAATGCATCTAGTTGTTAAATTCTCATTCTCGTGTAGAACAAAATAACATTTACTTATAAGATATTAGATCAGTCATGTTTTGGCAAAGTCACAGGTTTTCCATTTGGTTTTACACATATTAGAAAGCAAAAACACTTTTTTGTTGTTATTGGTTTGATTGGTTGACTTTTGCAAATTTCAGAGACAATTGGAAGGGAAAGATACCATGAGAATTAAGTTACAATAAAATCAATATAATAGAAATTAGGAATGAAAGGGAACCCCAGATGTCACTATTTCATTCTTTTATTCAGTAGAATATTTTTCACAACTTTCCTAAAAAGTGGTAATTCATTTGTTTTCAGCCCTTCCAGAAAAAAAAAAAGTGTAATATTCCTATGAAACAGAGTATTTGTTCAATGCATCGATATGTCACAAAGCACTCATAGTCAGCAAAATATGCCTTCTCTAAATTTCCATTTATTGATCCAACCAAATCTTGAAATTAGTTGTGCAAGAAATAACCCATGATTTTGTATGGAGCAGCTTAATATCTACCACTGAGAACCATCTGGCCAAATTTATGAAATGCTTAATCTAAATGATTCTTAAGTTTACCCCTTTCCTCAGTCATTCAAGACTCTAGAATCTAATGCTGAGCATTATATGTTTGAACAAGGGAAGGTAGAAGAATGTGAGTGTCATTAATCAACTGGAAATTGCTTTCCTAGCATGCTTGGGAAAAGTTAACTGCTGAGGCTGGTCATCCCATGCCAGGTCTCTTCCACACTAGAGGATCTTCTCTGGAATCCCTCCACTTCCCAGATATGATGCCAACCAGTAGGGTGCAGGTCCTCATTGCTCCAAGACTCACAAATTTCTCTCTCTCACCTATATTTCCCCCAGATTATTGGATGAGGAAGTGTTGTTAGACCCCATGATTTTCCAAGACCATTTTCTCTTTCTTTTTCTTTTTTGCAAACCCTCTAATGTCACCCAATCATTTAGGATTTTGGAATACAAAAACTAGAAAAATAGTGAAATCTACTTGTGCTTTCTGCCCATCCACATACTTCCTCTAAGGTTATAAGAAACATTGAATTTGTGGAAATTTAATAGAAGAGTCATGGAGGAATAAAAGCAAAAACCATAAATCAGTATTCCAATTTAGTATCAACTACATGAACAATCCACGTACTATATACTCTCTGTTCCTAACACGTAAAGATATCACTCATATCTACTCCACAGTCCTTTTCTTTTACCACCTTAGATATTTCAGCATATGATGTAATTTTCTGTTCTCCTACTTCCTAATTTATGTTCTGATACATTCCCATGAGTCAATATCCAGTTTTAAAAGAGGCCTCCTCCCTGAACATAACCCTCCTGATAAGATGTGACAGTGGAACATTACAGAGGGCTAGATGCCACATTTGTGCATGATTGTACTGTCATAATGACACAAAATTTTTTCTTAAATTTCTCATCACTGAAACCAAATAATCTCTTTCTATATTAACAAATTCTAGGACTTATATTCAATAATCTATACATGTACTGTTGTGTGTGTGTAAGTGTATTTTAAGCATGAAACTTTCCATTTGTCTCTATTAAATTCATTGGTATTTTGTTATTCATTTTAACATCTCAGTATTAATATTTTAGAAAGTAGTAGAAGAGACTTCTTCTAGTTTATCACACCTCGTGTTGTTCTCATGTAACAAAAATTCACCAATTTGGGCTCTACTATTTTCTGAATAATTTTTCCATTAATGTATCAGAAAAGAATCTGTCAAAAATAGTTTTGAAAATCCATGGATTTGACTTAGTCGGTCAGTTGAGCAGACACATATATTAAATATACATTATAACTTATATGTTTTTCTTAGTTAATTTATACTAATCTTTCACTAATTCCTTTTCCAAGGACCTATAGAAATAATAACCATATTTTATAATAATATGGGATAAGTTTTAAGTTATTAATCTATAATTTTGAAAATGTATCTTTATATAAATTAGGTAATATATATCAGTCTCAAGACTTAATGACCTCTCTCATTATTCATTAATGACTATGTTAATGTACATAGTACATAACAAAATTCCTAATATATAATATTTGCACAAACATTTTTCAGATGGAGGGAGAGAGGAAGAAAGAAATTATATTCAAATAACTGAGTTGGCAGGAATCCTTCAAATAATGTATTCTTTCCTCTTTCTGGAATTAAAAAATATAATCAACAGAATACTTGAAAAATAGTCACAGGGACTCTGTTTAAGACTTAAATAATGAAGAATTAAATATCTCATTTCAAAAGAACTTGGAATGTTTCCAAGTAAAAGAACAATGTAACATGCTACTCCTCACTGATTTAGTTATAAAAATGTCACTTTTCTATCACCATCATTTATGTTCTGTTTATTTAAATAAATTTAATACAGTTCCAAATTATTTAATTTTTCATTCAGTGGTTTCAATTTTATGAGTATTGGTATATGCAATTGTAAAGGCCTATAAACATGCAGCTTGGAACTGATTAGACAACTAAAACATATTTATAATATAAATGAACACAGAGTCTACAAACGGGCTTTTCAGAAAGTCAACATTGTAAACTCAAGCAAGTCACTTAATATATTAATGACTCTGCTACTTTGCTGAAAAGGGAATACAAAAATACCTATTTCATATAATTTTTGTGAGAATATAAATAAGTATGTGAAAGTACTTAGAAATAAGTTTAAAAGAACATTTTTCAGGATATTTGTTATATTACCACTCTATATATTTTATAGCCAAACTTCTTGAAGGAATTGTCTAAATTTATTGTCCTTTACACCTCAAACCACTCAAATCTATTCTTTCCTTTTAAGTTATTTTGCTCAATTTCTTTGTAAGCTGCTTATCATCATGCTATCTGTTAAATGATGGCATCCATTAGGCTCTCATTTTGGCCCCATTCTTGCTTCATATTTTAAAAAATCCTAAAATAAAAATAATGCCATAGGTCGGGCAAGTCTGAAGAATGTTGGAGTTGCAGATCAGTCTGATGTTAGAGTCCGTATAGAGCAATTTATTCATTCAGTTGATATCTCAGAAGTCATGCCACATGAGGTACTTCCTAAACTGAGTCATGGTCTGCAACAAAGGACAAAAGCCAAGTATTCTAGCCTATCTATTCGGAATCCAAAGTTTCGGAAAAACATAATTTATGTCTTCCTTTTAATTCTTCTATTAAAATTATTTTGTTCTTTAAACATCATATTCAGCAATTGAAGAGAATCATCCAAATGTTAAGAAATGTTTTATTGTTAATCACTGTGTTTACAAACAAGTGTACTGAATTCAAAGACCTCCCAGTAATCAAACTACAAAATTATCTTCCAAATAAATATGTTGAAAATCAACACTTTCGTATATATTTTTCCAAGTTACTAGTCTTCTAACACACTTTTCACATCATTTGCCAATTTTTTTTTTAAATCCAACTTTTGTATGCTAGTATCCCTGATGCCTATTTTGGATGACTAATATGTATTGTTTATCTTTGTCTTTCTTATTTCTGGGTAGAAGTAGTTTTTAACACACCAAAGAGGATGTTAACGTGGTGGGTATTCATAATCTAAGTTTTCATTGTCAGCTTTATTTCCAAATATAAGCTACTGTAGGGAAGCAAAACTTATGATAACACGAAAAATACTTGCTAATGAACTTGCCACAATAAAAGCTAGTTTTTATTAAAACACACTTATTATTTAACATTTGTACCTTTTTTATCTCTCTAGAGAATTAAAAAAAATTAATATTCTGTCAATTGAAAAAAATGCAAATCAATTACAGACTGAAATAATTTATTTTTTAGCAGATGAAACATTCATTTTATAAAGTCAATTAACAGTGTTTTTGAAAATATACCATGTGCAAACCCATGACTGATAATCAGTTGATATGTACTGGTTCAATACCTGCTCAGATGGTGTGTCTTTATGTCATACCAGTTGTAAATATTTTGCATAAAAAAATATAAAAAGCTTTGGCACCTAGAGATCTGGCAGCGATAGACCAGTTATCAATTGAAAAAGAGAAAATGGACAAAGATGATGATATACTTCAAAAAAAATGATTATCATATCAATGTAAGTGGTCCTTACAAAAAGTGATAAAGCCTTGGGTAGTTTGACATAAACGACCCTTTTATTTAATCGTGTTTTGGTAGCCTCCTAAAAAGTGAAGATGCTTTATTTTATAATGATACAATTTTGTCTGAAAAATTATCCACAAAAAATCAACGCAGTTCATTTTTATTCATTCATTCATTCATTCATTTTCTCAGTATCCAATTATAATTTGAAGAAACGTTATATTAAGTATGTACATTTCTGAAATGATACTCATCACATTTAATTTCATTCTGTTTGTTTGCTTTATTATTTATTATAAAATTTTGATCCCATGCTAAATGATTTACTTTAAGTAGACTTTTTCAAATAACAATTTTCCATAATTGGTAAGAACCTCCAATTGACAAACTGTGATAAATAAGATGAAGGAAATTTAAGAATTCATGGAGAAGATTCTTAGGGCAGTGACACTACTCTGTATGATACTATAATGGTAAATAAATGTCATAAATTTGTCCAAACCCACAGAACATACAACACCAAGAGTGAACCATAATGTAAACTTTGGACTTACATCATTGTGGAATATGATGATGTGTCAATGTAGGTTCATCAATTGTAACAAATGTACCACCTCTGGTGGGAGATGCTGCTAATAGGGGAGACTATGCATGTGTGGCGCTAGAAAGTATATGGGAAATCTCTGTACATTCAGCTCAATTTTGCTGTGAACCTAAAACAGCCATAAAAAAAATAAATTCAATTTAAAAAAAGAAAAAGAATCCATGAAAGCTTCAAACAGAGTAACCACTCTTAATCATGGGGGATTGGGAGATCTTACTAAGAATGTCTTCATTAGGCTAAGATATGTATGTTGAAAAAAGCAGAACCGGCATTCAGGAAGATGCAGTGTGCTCCACAGACTCATAAGAGCTTGTTAGAAAGCCTGTTGTTAGGACTAGATACAAACACATTTAGGAAATGGAAAGAAAACAACAACAACTTGGCTATAGTACATAAAACAAGAAGGAAGAGGGAATATATATATATATATATATATATATATATATATATATATATATATATATATATATATATAATAGAGGGAATCAAGCGATATAAGAGTAACCAGGTTTAAAGGGGATTTGTAATTTATATTTTAAAAGTTGGTGTATTGGTTTGGTTCTCCCGAGAAAACACAATCAAATATAGATATTGATATCAATAGCTATAGATATAAATAAAGAGAGATTTTAAGGAATTGACTCAACAGGATCGTGGGGGCTGGCAAGACTGAATTGTGCAGGGCAGGCTGGTAGACTGGATCCAGGAAAGAGTTGATGTTTCAGCCTCAAGTGTGAGGCAGTCTGGAGGCAGAATTCCTTCTTCCTCCAGATGATCTCATTCTTTTCTTCTAAGGCCTTCAACTGGTTGGATGAAGTTCCTTATCCACATTAGGGGAGATAATTTCTTTACTCAAAGTCTACCGATTTAAATGTTAATCACAGCTAAAAAAAAAAACACCTCCACAGCAACATCTAGACTGGTGTTTGGCCCAACAAATGGGCATCATAGTCTAAGTAAATTGACAAATAAAATTAACATCATAATTGTAATGGAGAGCAGGGGCTATAACATGATACTGTAGGTCTGCAATCTGAAATCAGAATCCTTGGGCCATATATGTTTAGGAATTCAGAATGAGGGGGAGGTGGTGATTTAGAGAGATAATAAGTTGCACATATTGCATATTTTATTACATTTGAAAGAGTCTAGGCATGGAAACTCATAAATATTCAAATTAAATTGGATAAATAAATATCATCACATCAGTTAAAATAGTTTCATTGCTCATAGGTTTGGCAATAAACTTATAAAAGATGTGCCAGATCAAGATCATAAACAAAAACTCACAGTATTAGGCCAACTTTTTTGCTTCCCTCTCTCTTTTCCCTTCAAATGTATTTCTTCTCTTCTCTGTCCCATATTATGACCATAAATATTAAATTTTACATAGCCACTTCTCTACTCCTTTGAACTCTTGACACCAATTGGCATTTGTCAACTCAGTCCTTTCTAACTACTGCCAACATATGTCTTGCTTTGCCCAGTGGAGTTCTGGTTTAAAATTGTGCCCTCTTTCACCCTCAATATGTTATATAGTGACACCATTACTAAGTCAAGCAATTAATCAAAACATTTTTCCCAAGTAATGACATATTTTTCTAAGTGGAATTCTGGTTCTATTGATATGTTAATTCAGTTTTCTCCTCTTTATTAAAGTGGCTGGAGTAGCTGGTAATGGAGATAGAATTAGAGGTGTATTTGCAGTGTGAAACAGAAGGACCTGGTTAAAGCTGAAGGTGTTGCAGTCAGTAGGGAAGGAGATCCTTTTTCTTTTTAAAGTATCATTGAGGACAACTTGGGGATTTACCCCTCCTGAGAGGCCTGAAGCTCTATTGTGCTTTCAACATAACTCCAGCAGATCTTTTCGTAATCTTAGTGCACTCAGCCTGCTCTGCCAAAGCTGCTTCTATTGACTGAAAAATAGATAATGTTGCTTCAGATACAAAGAATATCTGCTCCAGCAGTCTAACAGTAATGGGGCACAGGAGTTGCTGATCTCTTTGTCAACCTAGCAATAAAAGGAGATGTGTTCTTAGTATATCAAATTGGAATTCTGAATTCAATTTCCCAGTTATTTATTCAACAAATATTTTTAAATGCCTATTTATATGCTAGATCCTATTCTAGGACATAGGGGTACTTTCCTGCTCATGTACCACTTATATCGTAGTAGGAGGAAACAGACAATATATGCACAATAAATATTAAACTGTATAGTACCTAAGAAGGTAATAAGTGCAATAAGAATGAAAAATTAGAAAAGAATATATTACTCCAGGTGCCAACAGAAAAATAATTAACATGTTCAGAAATGTGATTAAAAATAAATTAATAAATGAACTATTATAAAAGAGTAGACATGGATTTGGAAGCATGCAGGGACTAGCGATACTGGAAAGCCTTCACCACATCCAGACCTGAGTTGGCAAGGGAAGGGAGCCATAAAGCAGTACATGGTGAGTGCTGTACCCACAGGAATATGATTGCCCCACAGAACCTGTAGCCTTAAACAAAGAAACGCACCACTGACAAACTAGGGCTTAAGCCAGGAAGGAACTGCTGGAATGAATATTCTGATCTCTCTCTTCTATTTTTTAATCTTCTGAGAGTGCCACACAATAACCAGTCTCAACATGGAGCCACAGAGCAAGAGAGCCTGAAATGCAGGCTATAAAGACCAGCTTTCCAGAGCACAAGGCAGAGAAGCATGGAAAATAGAAGAGGAGGCCACCACAGGGTTAGATTTATTGAGAGACTTAGTCACTGTGGTATGGGAAGATTGCAAATTTAAATAAGTTAGTACAGGTGCATCTTACTATCGAATATGTTGGTCATGTTCTAAAGTGTTGGTAAAATATTATATATTTATGCACTATATGTTATATCATCTACCATAAAACTTAGTAAACATGAAAAAATGTTTCTATTGATTAATAATTTCTGTTTATCAAACAACCTGTTTGTACATAAATTTCTTATCATAAGCCATTGATAAGTTGGGTATTTACTATACTTAAGCAATAGAAATCAGATCATAAATTCTTATTTTTGGCAAACTATCAAATAAGCAATGTTTTTTCTTTCTTTTTCTTCTTTTTTTGTTTATCCTTAGTGTAATTATGTAGTTCTGTGGAAGCTCTGCTCATTTCAAGAATTAATATATAGAGCAAGAAATGTTGACAAAAAATTGACCTAAATTAGACGTTACTATGTAGCCCATCATAGACACTCTGATTAAAAATATATATATATATTTATATATATCTTCCTCATTTCAGGCTTTACTAGCTTAAATTTATAAAAATTGGTTTTTTTTTTTGGATCTCAATATATTAATTAAACTATAATGATGACCAATTAAATACACTATATTTTTGTGATACAACGAAGCACATCTATAAAATTAAACTAATTTTTTTTCATACAGCATGTCCTATGTTTATTCAGTAAATATTGGAATCCTGAGGCAACACATTTAATATCAAAATGCCAAGGATGGTAGAGTGGGACTAGGTAATGAGGCTCCCTCTTCACTGATTTGAATTAATGCCCTGAAACCAACTCTGAATCTCCTACTTCCAGAATATTACATGAGACAATTAAGTACCTTTTTTCATTCAGGCATTTTAGGTATTCTGCTTCTTTCAGTTGATAACAATACTAATGGGTAAAACAAACTTGGTCCAGTAGGAAAGATAAAGATAGAATACATACAGTGATTTAACATGTAAGGGCATGGTATATGAATATTCTGAAGATGGTACTAAAGCTTAATTTTTTAGAAGAAAGAGGATTTTGTGTTCAAGCTACCTCAGAGCTGAGTTAGTGAGAAAAACTAAGGAAAACAATAACAGCAACAACATTTTGGGGAAAGGGAACGATTTGAGAGATGCCAGAAAGGTGAAACACAACTGTGTGTAGGGCACCCAATAAACAGTTTAAGTGCTGGAGATTAATGTGAATTAAAAGAGATAAGGCTAGAGTGCTAAGCAAAGGTAAGATCAAAGGGTGTATTTTATGCTCTGTTAAATGGCACAAACTTTATGCTATGGAACTTGGGAACCACTGATTACATATATTTAAAATTTAAATGGAATAAGAAGACCTCAGAAAAGAAAAGGAAAACATTTCAAGTAAGTATGAAGAGAAATAAGAGTTTAGTTACATAGCAGTCATGAGCAGGGAGTTTCAATAATAATTAATAGAAAAAACATTTTAAGTTTCTGTGTATCCATTTTTAGTTTTATTTTTCTTGTGTACGTGCATTTTCTAGTATGCATTTTGGAATGTACACTGATTACGTATTTAAAATTGATAGCTATTATCAAAAAATGTAAAAGAAGATCTTTGCAAATAAATAATAGTTACCTAAATATAAAGGGTGAAGTGTAATGATTTCTTTTAGTCCATTTTTATTTACTGGGAATTCAAAAATGGCCTGACATACCCTAAGTGAATGAATTATCTGCCTAATATTGGTAGATGTGAGGAGTGCTGTCCTTTCTAAACATCATTACACAAATGTATTCTAGTTAGTGTGCTTATAATAAACAATGATTTGGTAGTACAACAGTGCGTAAGGAGTTCACTGGAATATTTAATTTAAATGTAGCCTCAATTACATAAAACAAAACTACATGGCAACATGAATATTCATGGATTATTTCCAAAAGAAAAAAGAAAGGATGATTCTGCATTTTTTAGAATAAGCATAGAAATAAGTGAAAACATTTCATCTTGGAAAGAATATGAGATTTAGATTTAGAAATATTTGTGCTCAAATCTTATATCAGATATTAGCATTGCAACTTTCAACCTGTCATGGATACATAGTAAAAAATATTTTCTTTAAATATTCTTAGAGAGAAAGCCTTAGTTGAGGTGTTTCAATTATTTTTAGCCACTCTGATGAGGATATCTTTAATTGTAGATATATATTCAAGGAATTGCTTTCAAGATATTTTGTTGATTGGTAAGAACTTAACATTGTGAGATGTATTACAGCATCTTGCTGTCATTGATGAATGGCTTTAAATATTTGATTTACACAAATTAATTGTATTCTTCTTATCTGGTACCAAGGAAACTGTCTTTATAGTTCAAAAGTAGCTTACTTAAACCCACTAAACATATTTAAGGTTGTTAAGAAAATGACCTTATTTAAGATTTTAGAGATATTGAAAACAATACTATCAGATATGAGATCATTTCCCTCAATGTTATGCAAGTATCATGCACTATTAATGAATTTTTAATTCAATTCTGCCTAACTTCAAATGTGCAATGTTTGAAATTTATCATGATGTCTCCTGGGAGATAATCAACTGGATTTCAACAGGTAAAGAACAGATAGCATGAAAAACATCATTTTTTTAAACATTCTATTTTTTTTTATTGGATAAATTTGATGTGTAACTTTGCGTAAGTTTAAGGTGTACAGTGTGTTACTTTTATACATTTATATATTCTAAAGTGATTGCTAATGTAGTGATATTTATCACATTACATAATTACAGTACAATATTGTTGTCTATATTCTTTATACTGTACATTAGAGCTCTATGGCTTATTTACTACTTGTTACAAGTTTTTACCCATAAACGTCATTTCTCTTATTTACCACTCCTCTTCCCCTGACATCACCCCTGGTAACCGCCATTTTACTCTCTGTTTTTTACAGGTTTTACTTTTTTAGATTCCACATACAAGTGATATCATATAGTACTCGTCTTTGTCCAACTTACCTCGCTTAGCATAATGTGCTCAAGTTCTATCCATGTTGTTACACAAGGGAAGATATCTTCCTTTCTCATGGCTGAAAAATAGTCCATTGTGTATATTACTGTATCTTTTTAATTCATTTATCTGTTGATGGCCATTTCGTTGTTTCCATGTCTTAACTATTGTGAATAATGCTGCAATAAACATAGGAGTACATATATATGGTCAAAATTCTGTTTTCATTTCCTTTGTGTATATACCCAGAAGTGGAATTGCTGGATTATATGGTAGGTCTATTTTTAATTTTTTGAGGAAGCTCCATATCGTTTTCCATAGTGGTTGGACCAATTTACATTTCTACCAACAATATATGAGTTCCCTTCCACTACATCCTTGCCAGACCCTGTTGCCTCTTGTCTTTTTGATGGTGGCCATTCTAACAGGTGTGAGGTGATATTTCATTGTGGTTTTGATTTGAATTTTCTTGGTGGTTAGTGATACTGAGCATCTTTTCATGTGTCTGTTGGCCATTTGATGTCCTTTTTGGAGAAATGTCTATTTAGTTCTTCTGTCCATTTATTAATCAGATTGATTTTTTGTTGTTGTTATTGAGTTTACTGAGTTCTTTTTATATTTTGGATTGGTATTTTGACGCTGATTGCATTATATCTGTAAATGGCTCTGGGTAGTTTGGCCATTTTAACAACATTAATTCTTTTGTTCCATGAACATGGGATGTCTTTTCATGTTTGTGTCTTTGATTTCTATCAACAATGCCTTGTAGTTTTCATTGTACAGATCTTTCACTTCCTTGGTTAAATTTAATTCTAAAAATTTTTTTGTTTTTGATGCTATCGTGAGTAGGGTGGTTTTCTTTATTTCTTTTTCTGATGCTTCATCATTAGTTTAAAGGAATGCAATTCACCTCTGTTAATTTTGTATCCTGCCACTTTACTGAAATTTTTTATTAATTCTGACAGTTTTTTTTTTTTTTGCTGATTCTTTGGGATTTTCTATATATAGGATGGTATCATCAGCAAAGAATGACAATTTTACTTTTTATTTTCAACTTAGATCACTTTATTTCTTTGTCTTGCTTAATTGCTCTAGCTAGTTCTTCTAGTATTATATTAAATAAGAGTGGTGAAAGAGGGCATCTTTGCCTTGTTCCTGATCTTAGGGGAAACAATTTCAATTTCTCTCTACTGAGTATAATGTTAGCTGTAGGTCTGTTGTATATGGCCTTTATTATGTTGAGGTATATTCCTTCTATACCCAATCTGTTATGGGTTTTTATCATGAAAGGATGTTGATTTTGTCAAACGTTTTTCTGCATCTATTGAGATGATCATGTGATTTTTACCTTTCATGTTATTAATATGATGTATTACATTTATTTGTATATGTTGAATCATCCTTGCGTCCCAGGGGTAAATCCCAGTTGGTCATGATGTATAATCCTTTCAATATGTTCTTGAATTTAATTCACTAGTATTTTGTTGAGAAATTTTGCATCTATATTCATCATGGATACCAGTGTATAGTTTTCTATTCTTGTGGTATCTTTATCTGGTATCAAGGTAATGCTGGCTTCATAGAATTAGTTTGGAAGTGTTCCCTTCTCAATATTTTATAAGTGTTTGAGGAGAATTGGTGCTAATTCTTTACATTTTTGGTAGAATTCACCAGTGAAGTCATCTGGCCTTGGAGTTTTCTGTGCTGGGAGTTTTTTGATTACTGACTCAATCTCTAGATTCCTTATTAGTCTGTTCAGATATTCTGTTTCTTCCTGACTCAGTACTGGTTGGGTGTGTGTTTCTAAAAATGTATTCACTTTTTCTAGGTTATGTGATTTGTTGGTATATAATTGTTTATAGTAGTCACTTATGATTCTATGTACTTTGGTAGTATCAGTTGTAATGTCGCCTCTTTCATTTCTAATTTTATTTATTTGAGTCTTCTCTCTTTTTTTCTTAATCTAACTAAAGGTTGTCAATTCTGTTTATCTCTTCAAAGAATCAGCTCTTAATTTTGTTGATACTTTCTATTGTTTTTCTGGCCTCTGTTTAATTTACATCCACTCTGATTTTTCTTCTTTCCTTTCTTCTGCTAACTTTAGGCTTAGATAGCTCTTCTTTTTCTAGTTTCTTCAGTTGTAAAGTTGTTTACTTGAGATATTTCTAATTCATAATATATGCATTTGTTTCTATAACTTCCCCCTCAGAAATGCTTTTGCTGCATCCCACAATATTTGATGCATTGTTTTTTTTCATTTTCATTTGTTTTGAAATAATTTTTTATTTCCCTTTTGATTTCTTCTTTGACCCAATGGTTGTTTAGAAGTATGTTGTTTAGTTTCCACATATTTATAGATCTTCTCACTTTCTTCCTGTTGATTTCTAGTTTCATACCATGTGGTCAGAGAAGACAGTTGGTATGATTTCAATCTTTTTAAATTTGCTAAAATTTGATTTGTCACCTATCATATAATCTATCCTGGAGAATGTTCCCTGTGCTCTTGAGAAGAATGTGTATTCTGCTGCTGTTGGATTGGATGTTCTGTGTATGTTCCATCCAGCCTCCCTGTGCCTTTTGATTGGTGAATTCAATCCATTTACATTAGGATATACTATTGCCATTTTATGTTTTGCCTTCTGGTTATTTTGTCTCTCTGTTGTTTCTTTTTCCTTCCATTTATACCTTTGTAAGTTGGCAATTTTCCATGGTAATTTGCTCAGTCTCACCTTTGTGTTTCACATCTCTGCTCTAGATTTTTACTTTGTGGTTACCATGAGGTTTACATAAAACATACCAGATGAAATAGTCCTATTTCTGATAGCAATTTATCATTTGCCTCTAAAATTCCATCTTTTTATTCTTCCCCTTTTATGTTTTTGATGTCACAAATTACGTCTTTTATGCTGTGATTTTTGTTAGCAAGTGGTAGTAGCTACAGTTATTTTTAATGCTTTTTTCCTTTAACATATATGCTATAGTTAAGAGTTTAATATACTATTCTAGGAATGAGTTACAGTATTCTAATTCTGACTATTTATTACCTAAATCAGAGTTTTATGTAGTTTTGTTTTTTGTTTCAACTTGAAGTGCTCCTTTCAACATTTCTTGTAAGGCTGGTCTAATGGTGATAAACTTCCTCAGCTTTTGCTTATCTGAGAAAGCCTTCCTTTCTCCTTCATTTCTGAAGAAAAACTTTGCTGGGTAGTGTATCTTGGCTTACAGTTTTTATCTTTCAATAATTTGAATATGTCCTTCCACTCTATCCTGGCCTGTAGATTCTGTTCAGAAATCTGCTGATAGCTTAATGGTGATAACTTTGTAGGTTACTGTCTTTTTTTCCACAGTGGCTGCCTTTAAAATTCTTTCTCTATTGTTGACTTTGACAGTTTTAATATAATGTGTCTTGAAGAAAGTCTTTTTGTGTTGAGATACTAAGGTGTGCTATGAGTTTTGTGGACTTGTATAACCAGTCCCTTTTTCAGGTTTGGGAAGTTCCCAGGTATTATTTCTTTAAATATTCTCTCTTCCCCCTTCTCTCTCACTTCTACTTCTGGGATACCCATTATTCTTATGTTGGATTTTCTAATGGAGTAAGGTAGTTCTTATATGGTTTCTTCACTTTTAAAAAATTTTAGTTCTCTCTCCTCTTCTGCCTTAACCATTTCTATATTTCTACCCTTGAGCTCACTAATTCTCTCTTCCACATGATCTGCTCTATTTCCAGTGCATTCTAATGCATTTTTAATCTAATTTATTGAGTAGTTCAGCTCCAGAAATTCTGTTTGGTTCTTTTTTAGAATTTCAGTCACAATGGTAAAGTACTTTTGTTTGTTAAGTATATTCCTGAGATGATTGTATTGCCTTTTTGAATTTTTCTTGTAGTTCTTTGAATTTCTTTATAATAGCTATTTAAAATTCTATACCAGTTAGATCACAATATTCCATGTGTTTGGGTTTGATTGCTGAAAAATTGTTATCATAATTTTTACCATGATTTTTCATGATGTTTGATGAGAAGTGCCTCTTCCTCCACATTTGAAGTAGCAAATACCTTTCTTATTTAGGCAAGGACTTGTTTACTTTGATTTTAACAGTTCAACAGATTGATAGTTAGTAGCCTTCCTTTTGTTTTCCAGAAGGTGACGTTATAGCACAGGTTTTTGGTTTCTCTTATGGGTACTGACTTGCCTCCAAGATTAAGGACACACACATTAAAAAATAATAATAAAAAAACCAAAGGATGGTGACTGAGCAGGAGAAAGGTGTGTACTTAGCAGCTGGGGCTTTGGGCACGCCCACTGGCCTGGTAGAGAGATCCTCAAGTTGCGGGGTGCCAGAGGTCCATGGGCAGTTCTCTTGCTTCCTGGGCAGACAGCAGGAGACACTTTCCTGCAGTTCTCTGTGTCTGCCTACTTCTCTTCCTTCCTCCACGTCACTTCTGCCTCTCTTCAGAGAGAGAAACTGATCCCTCCAGGGAAGGTGGCTGAGCTGACCCCCACTCACTGCCTTCACCCTTTACCTCTTCTGCTAGAAAGGTCTGCTGGCTTGCTGCTGCTTTTTCTGCAGTCACTGCCTCTGCCACCCCTGGCTTTACTGCAACTTCCCTCACTCTGCTACATCCTCCACAGTCTAATCCACCTACTTTTGGGTACATAGCTGGATAGACCTCTCAGATGTCCTGGTATGCTGTGCAGAGGTGCTTTTTTTTTTCCCCCTCCAATTATGGTTGTCAGATTAGTTGTAAATCAAAGGGGAGAGGAAAAAAAAACACAGTCGTGATGTTCACCTAAACATCATTTTTAAAAATTGAGGTTTAAAATCCAATAAACAATTGGATTGACTTTCTTTCAAAGATGGCAAATTAAGCACATGCATTTGCCCCAATTTCCTTCTAAAATTTTACTAAAATGACAGTAAAATGTTCACATAAATAAATAATCCTTCCTTAATTGCAAAAATAATAAAAGAGGAATCTATAAGAACACAATTTTGGACATTGAAAAGTGCATGGATTAGTGGAAATTAGCAAATTTGAGAAACATAATCCTTGAGTTATAGCAGGAGAAGCACAAAAGTAACATGATTTTCACTGTGGAAGCCATAAAAACCTCAGAAATTGGTAGCTCTAAACATGGGGCAGAATTGGCTCGAAAGCAAAAGGGTTTGTTGAATTCTTGAGCTTTAAAAAAAAAAAATGTGGAAAATCTTTACACTAGCAGAAACCTGAAAATTTGGTCTTTGGAGAGAGTGATCCAGAGACATCTATATGGAGTACACCCAGGACCATCTAACTTCAGGAAGAGAGTACTGAAAACAAAAGGATAAGTTGAAAACCCACACAACAACTGACAAAATCCAGGCCCCTTCCCACCTTCATCTCTCTCTCTCTTTTTTTTTTTTTTTAAATTACGAATCATTCTGTTGTTTTTTTTTTTAAACTTTGGGTTTATTATTTATTTATTTATTTATTTATGGCTGTGTTGGGTCTTCGTTTCTGTGCGAGGGCTTTCTCTAGTTGCGGCAAGTGGGGGCCACTCTTCATCGCGGTGCGCGGGCCTCTCATAATCGCGGCCTCTCTTGTTGCGGAGCACAGGCTCCAGACGCGCAGGCTCAGTAATTGTGGCTCACGGGCCCAGTTGCTCCGAGGCATGTGGGATCTTCCCAGACCAGGGCTCGAACCCGTGTCCCCTGCATTAGCAGGCAGGCTCTCAACCACTGCGCCACCAGGGAAGCCCCACTCTCTCTCTTTTTTTTTTAAATTTAAGAAACTATTTAGTTTAATGTTTTTTAAAGGCAGTACATTCTGATTTATGTAGAACAATTGTATGCCATGGAACAGGACTCATCTCTAAGTGAAAAATAAAGTTGGACTCATTGTCATCATCAAAAGAAACAGTGAGCTCCACTACGTAGGGAGGGAACTTGGTTTTAACAAGGGAGAAGTTCTTTTCACCCTTAGGGTAGAGCTTGGTGAAATGACAAGGGAGACGCCATGTTACAGTAGAGGAACAGTCAGCACCATGGCACATAGATAGCACTCCAGTGCATCCTTTTTGGACCTCATCTCTTATTGGCAGCCAGGTTTATATCCTCTGGGCAGGGAATAGGAAGATTTTTATCTGAGTATTATAACTATCCTGAAATAAATCTCTGAAGATGCTGCCAGATTATCAATTTGAAGTTTTCACTTGATGATCCTTGCCTAAAAATGCCAAGCTTCTGCTCAACATTTTAGTGCCTCCTTCTTAAACATGAGTGAGTGCACAGCCATGAATCCCCAAATATTTGATGAAAACCCATAAAAATAAAATCTGGTACTGAAACAAACCTGCAGGAAACAATTAGCTTGGATGACCAAAGACAATTTCCTCAGAGAGACGAGAAAGATATTGTTATGGAAAGGAGTACTCAGAGAACAAAACAGGAATTGTTTGAATTAAACATACTATAGCAGAAAATTTTTTTAAATTAATAAAATTTTTGGACGGTAAAGTTGAAAACATTTCCTTAAAAAGGAAGAAAAACATATGGAAAATAAAAGAGATGGGATTATGAAATTTGAGAAAAACTTTGGGTGTCCAATACTAAATATGAGAAATCCCAGAAATAGAGAAAAAATTAGATCATGGTACATGCAGACTAATTTGCCTGATTAAGCTGGAGGATAACAAACATGTTCAGGGTTGTATGTGTTCTATTACTATGTGATTGCAAGTTTTCCCCAATTTTATATCTGCATTTCTTGGTGCTGTGACAGTTTGTCTGTGACCCCTATGCATGACATCATTTTAATGGTTATGACTTAGAAGCCTCATCATCATCATTTATTCCTCCCCTTTTTTATACATAACATTCATTCAAACTTACTCAGTCCTTCTGATTTTACCACCTTCTAAGTATTTTTCAACTCTGTCCACTTTTCCATCACCGTGACGTTTGATTAAGATTTATTCATTCCTTGCCTCATTGCTGCAGCCTACGGAAATGTACAGTCTAATGTGAAATCTTTAAAATGAATAGGCATTGATTCTTGTCACTGGGTTATTTTGCAGTGACATTTGATTCTTGATTTTTTACTGCTGTTTTTAGCTGTTTGAAATTTTTTGATGTGAGTGAATTTAGTACTCAGAACTGTCTGCCTTCTGGCGCCTTCTACAATAAATCATATGTGTGTGGCTGTTTCTTTTCATTAAGACCAGTAGAAAAGATCAGATTGAGATTAATATTCTAAAAATTAAGCTTCACATAAGTATTCTATGCTTTTTTTAAACATCTTTATTGGAGTAGAATTGCTTTACATTGTTGTGTTAGTTGCTACTGTATAACAAAGTGAATCAGCTCTACGTATACATATATCCCCATATCCCCGCCCTCTTGCATCTCCCTCCCACCCTCCCTATCCCACCCCTCTAGGTGGTTACAAAGCATGAGCTGATCTTCCTGTGCTATGAGGCTGCTTCCCACTAGCTATCTATTTTACATGTAGTAGTGTATATATGTCAGTGCCACTCTCTCACTTTGTCTCAGCTTACCCTTCCCCCTCCACGTGTCCTCAAGTCCATTCTCTATGTCTGAGTCTTTATTCCTGTCCTGCCCCTAGGTGCTTTTTATCACATAAACTTACTTCTACCTAGCGCTAAAGCTGGACTTTATCAGTATGTAATGGGGCAACAAAAATAATCTACATTTGGAAGTTGGGGAAAAGGACCTTTCAAAAGTAAATGTCTACACTATTTTTCTGCATTAAGTGTTATCAGCATAAATGCAGAGGAAATTTTATTTACAACACAAATTAAAATCAACTCCCTTAAACAAAGGTGTGTTGACCCCCTTAAACAAAGATTTGCTTGACTTCAAGAGAGGAGCAAAAGCACTGGGTTTTTGAAATTGAGTAGAGAAGGCATGTAGACATGCCCTTTAAAGGATCAATACCTCAACTGGTAATGAGAAGTAGAGTTTATTTCAAGAAGTCCAATACCAAAAGTCATAGATTAGGAGTTCTATTATATTTAAACTTTCAAACTCAAACAGAACAGCTAAAGAGTTCGTAAGAGAACAAGAGAGAGTAAGTGGTCTTTATTAAATCACCCTGTGACTTTTTCTACCACCAATAACAGTTCTATTACAAAAACTAAATTAAGATCTAGGTTTCACAGCTTATTTTGAAGGTGTTTCCAGGGGAAGAAGCTGAGGCAATCAATTTTCCTTTTAAAAGAATGACACAGGCAAATACTCATATGCCAAAAAGCTTGAGTATCTTCCTGGATAAAACAGTCCTCGAGGCAAGAAAAATCAAACAAAATCTATCTTGACCTCCGATGAGTCTTGATCTTTTAAAGTTTTACTTCTTAAGCTTGAGCAAGGTTTTGTGAAGTTTGCACTGTATTTAGGGTTATTTTAACTATATGCAATATATCTTGTGCCTATAAGTGCCACCTAATTTTTACATTTATCTTAATTATTTTATTCTAATAGAGCATTAGATTGTGTTATTATTTTTCTGAACCTGGAATTCCTTGTTTGGATTTTAAGCCATGGGTTGTTCAGTTATAATTATATTTCTTCCCCAAATTCTTATATTAGTTTCTAAATATGATGAAACATTCTAATCAGCTAAAGATTATCATAAAATTATGTAGGATATAGGAGTTCAATGTAAATGTCAGTTGATCCAGTCTGTTTCAAGAAAGAAATAGGATACTTTTCTAATTTACATTTTGGGATTATATAATTTTCTTCTTTAAAAATACCCCTTTAAGAAGCTTTCCATCCTATCCCCAGGAAGAATAAAAGCACGCCCAACCCCCCACCCACACCCACACAGAGTTTTAATTTTTTTTAAGCTTTGAAAAAGATAATTTAAAAGTATGTAATCATTGCTGTATCTATGACTACTGTGCACATAGTACCTGCCTAAGAATCACCTTAACTTGAAGTAATAATGCCAACTCACAAGACAATGACTATTTTCCAGACTCATGGATTCAAGTTCAAGAGATAATCTCATTTTCAATTTTTGTATGCCAAACTGGTTTGTGATAAGAAGTGTATAGATTTATCAAATTTTTGAACTTTGTGGCTGGAAGTTAATGTTATTACTGTGGTCTTAGCATATTTATTTTCTTACAAATTTCTGCCTATGAATTTCATAAAGGTGCTATCCCTTAATAATTGATTTTCAAAACTTTTGCACTCTTTTCTAGTACTTTGACCTTAGCCAAAGTTATTTATCTCTCCCTCTGACTCAATTTCCTCTTCTGTAAAATTTAAAAGTAGAAATGACTATAATTCCCTGTGCTATTGTCAACTTAAAAAAATGCACAGTGTGAGAGTTCTGAGTCAAGTTTTATTTGGGGCAAAATGAGGACTATAGCCTGGGAAACAGCATTTCAGATAGTTCTGAGAAACGGCTCCAAAGAGGCAGCGGGGAAGGTCAGTATATATGTGATTTTGGTGAAGGGGGAGTACATACAATCAAGCACATATTTTTTTGCAGAAGTTTTCTGCTAGTCACAAGGAGCAGTCATCACCACGAAGGATTTTAGTGCTTTTCTAGATATGAGGAGATATACGAGGAGAATTGGGCTCATAAAATCGGCACCTAAAAATATCCAACTATCTGAAGACCTGTTTTGCCAGTTTTTCCCAGAGCACAGAGCGCCTCATTTCTGCTCTCCGCCCTGAACTCCTTTCAAGGGGTGTTGAAAATTAGCAGCTGCAGTAGCACATGTTTTATTCCTTGTAGAGGTAGCTGGCAAGTGCCAATTTTTTGTAGACACTCTACAACTTATACACTAATGTAAATCAACTATATTTCAATTAAAAAAGTAGAAATGAATTAAGTCTCCTTCCATCCATAGCATTCTAGATTCCATATGCAAATTAATGGTCATCTGATAATATGTTGTAGTAATATGCATAAAAGCTATTATTTTCTAAGTAACTGTCAGACACTGGGTTAAGAACTTTGTATTATCCTATTTAATCTTTACAGCAAGCATATAAGGTATTACACAAATTAGATAGTTCAGGGGAAAAAAGGATAAGAAACGTCTTCGGTAGTGTATACAGTATAAGATTCAGAAGACCTATGTTTAATGCCAAAATTAGGCCCTTCAACACTATCCTATACTGAAATTATAGCTTGTGTTCTAAGGACAAATTGTGCTTCAAAATTTAACGTTTACTACGGGAAATCCATTTCCCACATTTAACCTTCATTATTCTTGGGGTAGAAATACAAGCAAACTGTTTCTTTTCTTTTCTTTTTTTTTTCTCTACCTGTTTCAAGTGTTAACAAGATTCCCAGCCTCTCCTTATAAGTACCTAACTCCTAACAAAACTGGAGACAATTGGTGACTGGCCATCTGGAGATATCTAGGAAATTCTCTGGATTCCAGACATAGTACTTCCTGTCTCCATTGTGTGGCAGGCTGAAAGACAATTTCCACTTGGTGCTTGGAATCAATCACCACAGCTGTTACAGAGACCCTTTTCTCTATTGTATTTCATTGGCATGAGATGCCCAAAATAGCCAAATAGTAAATTTCACCTTCCAATTCAATGTGAATATTACATTCTTTTGTGGAAACATTCTTCTCAGCCAGATCTAAAGTTTCAGAAAGAGGAATAAAAAAACTATTTCAGTGGATCTTTAGGTATATTAGTGAGAAGGGCCACTCCTGCACCTTGATTCCCAGATCTCTGTATTCTGACTTCAGGAAAATGAGGCCCATGTATAGTAGTCACTGCTTCAAATCTTAGGGCATACGTTGCAAAACAGTACATTAGGCTTTCAGGGTCTTCCATACGGTATCATAAATAAATGTTAGCAAGCATTTTTCAAAATGACAATGATTTATTTAAATGAGTAATTCCAGACTGAATTGTACAATGCCCAAATTACATCTGACTTGGTAGGGCTAGTACTATTCAAGCTACCTCATATATTGATGCCATTTGGCATTCATAGCATTGGTACAGGTTAGGTATGCAGTATGAACCAAAATACTGTGTGCTTCATGAAATCGCCAGTTGGTCACGTTCCACCCCAAAGCTCAGTCTGGATGTGCCATTCATCCTTTGACAAGTGTTTTGTCTAAAGTGTCAAAGGACAGTCATTGGTGGAATGAGGCAATACCACCCTTGTGTCCACTGCCCTCAAACTAACCAGGTTCCACAGCCACTTTCTTTAAAGGCATTTCATCCAGTTTAGGTTCGGTGTAGATGAAGAGCAAGTCAAATAATATTTCAGGTATGTGGTAGCAATCTGCTACCTGTCACACACAGACAGCCGTCTTAGCAATGTGTCATCTTGATTCACAGTCACACAAGCTATAGATGACTGGCTGTTCAGCAATTTCCACCCTGTGCAAATCAAAGGTAATCTCTCAGATTATCAGAAAAAGAAACAAATTAGTAAATATAGCCCAGAAATTGTAAACCAAATAATAGGTCTGACTTGCTACCTATCAGTTGAGTGATCAGGGAATTCTGTGTAAAATCTTTTCTCCAAATTATCCAGATTCAGTCTTTAGTCTGAGACCATAAATCCTTAGGGGTCCTATTTCTCTTTTGTCAGGATCCGCTGTCCATCAGCAACTGGTGGGGAGAAATAGCTAAGAGTCTTCTTTTCTTGCTCTGGGACACTCTCATTGCAATAACGTTACTGCATTTCTTCCATTTCCCAGCTGGTTATAATCTAGTATTTGTGTCTTCTTCCCACCCACTATAATCTCTTTCCATGTCCACTTATTACCTGTTTTAGCCCATATCCTTCCTCCCCCGGTGACATTTCCTTGCTTAGAGAATAGACAGATGCATTAAGTTCATCAGGCCTTCCTCCCTAGCTTAATCTTAGGAAGATTTAGAATGTGATAGGAAAGTAACTAGAGGTATGATCCTGCCACTTAGTAACATGGCTGTATTCAAATTTACTTCTAATTTAGCTTCATGGAGAAGTTATAATCCACACTTAGTCGCCTGGAAATACATGCATACAATTAAATTTAGTAGTATGGATACCTGTTCCTTTGGATTGGTATCTCTCGCTAATGGTAATGAATGAAGTGATATCAAATGATAGTTTTTGGGGGTGGAAAAGTTATAAAGTTGTGTTGTATGGTTGTAGCATTCCCCAGCCCCTTATTCCCAAATTCTAAAAACATTTCCAGTGGAACCTCTGCCTTTCATTTGTGAAAACATCCATTTAGTCAATTTAGGCAGCCATTCAAGCCTTTATACCACTTATTTTAAATTGCAAATATTTAATTGTCTATTTCATTTTCAGTGAGACCAATAAACCAATGTTCTGAAGGTGATAAGGACTGTGAAATTTTTATGTAATATTATGTTACCTTGCCTATGTATACTAATTGCTTTTGTACACTAGTAACAGTAAAGTGCATACTTTGATAACAGGAAATATATGCTTGTTAGTAAATTGATAGACTTTGAAGCTACAATCCTTTAATTATGCTCACTATGGTTGGTTCTGTTACAGAATAGTTTTCAATTCAAGTCAATGCCCGTTTGTATCTCCTGTAGGGCTCCTAGTAGGGTCCAATGTAGTCTACTTGCCAGCTAGTAACAGATACTTTTCCTCTGGAAATTTTGTCTAAAGCCATCTTCAGGCCATTTCTTTCCTGCTGATAAGGAAGTACAGTCAGTTACCCCACATTTGTTACTTCAACATGTGGAAGCAAATATGTAATCATTTGACCCATCTTTGCGTTGCTTAAGTCCATTTATTTCAAGAACCCAGATCTGAACCCAGTTCTAAGGATCTGACTTAGTCAATAATTTAAGTATTCCAATCCACTTCTGAGCTGGCTACCAGGTTTTGTTGATGAGTCTTCATGATTCACCCCAATTTTTCCTTCAAATTTCCACAGATATTTTCAGAATTGAGTGTGTGCATATGGGGATGCTTTTATCGCACAATCATCTAGGACCCATTTACATGACCATACTGCCAGCTTAGTTATGGCTTTAGGATCTATAAATTTCCAATCCCCCCTCTGAGGACACTAGCTTAAATTGTATTACTAAATAGTGTCTCTCAGCTTTGGCGATGGTGTAGATTTGTCCTTATTCTCTTCCACTAGGCATCTTACCTTCTTTTCCCAGAGATTTACAGTCTATAGGATATTATACATCCCATTTTCAAATAGCAATACTACACTCAATGAAAACAAAACAAACCGAAAACCAAAAAACCTGCACCTTGTTTGCCTTTGGTTTGGAGGGAATCATAGAATTTCAACCAGCTAGCAATGGCTGTGGGAAGATCTTTGGAGGGCTCTATCATTAAACATACAGGCAGAGAAGCATACTGCATATGTATGGTTTGACCTCCCTGAACTCCTCTGAACCCATTATATTGCATCCTCCTGATTATATCAATTTTGCTTATTGAATGAGATCTGCTAAGCAGCTCCTTTTATTATCTATATGTTTTACTAGCATTACCAAAGACATGATAGGTACTTTTGGGCCGAGGATTACCTGATGTATGTCTGTAGTATAGTCTCAACTAACACCTGGTAGCAAGTTAACAATAATTGTCTTTAAAAAGGGATCTATTGAGGAACTGCATCAGGCAGTTTTGTCCAAAAATTCAATTCTGCTTGTATCCTAACTATAGACACTTCTAAAATCATTTGAGTAACTGAATTAAATGAGTAAATGGTGCAGCCTGAGCAATAGCAGTTTATGAATCCTTTTTTAGTTAAAAAAAACTTTAGTGAGGTATAATTTACATGCAGCAAACTGCACATGTTGAAACTGTACAATATGATACATTTTGATACATGTAGACACCTGTGAAACCAACACTGCAATCCATATAATAACCATATGAATTATCCTCAAAAGTTATCTCGTGCTCCTTTCTAAGTTCTCCTTCCCATCCCTCCCCACCACTTCCTGCCCCACACAACAACTGATCTGCTTTCTGGCATGATAGATTAGCTTGAAATATATAGAATTTTATATAAATTAAACCATAAAGTGGATATTCGGTTTTATTTGGCTTCTTTCACTAAACATAATTAGTAATTCATCCATGTTGTATACATTAAAAGTTCATTACGTTTTATTGCTGACTAATATTCCATTAGATGTACATATCACAATATTATCCACCTTGCTTTTTTATAGGTTTTGGTGATTATCAATAAAACTGCTATCGGCATTCACATCAAAGCTTTTGTGTGAACATAAATTAACACTGCACTGAGAATGGGATTGCTGAGCCATATGGTAAGTTTATGTTTAACTTCATAAGAAACTGCTAAACTGTTTTCTAAAGTGGTCGAACTGTGTTGCATTCCTACAAGCAAAATTAGAAGGACCTATGTCCTCCATATCTTTATAGCATGTGGTACAATCTGTTTTTTATATTTCAGCCTTTTTAAGAGATGTGTTGTGGTTTTACATTGTGGTTTTAATTTCTGTTTCCCTAATGATAGTCCACGTGTTTACCTGTCATCTTTATATCTTCTGTGGTAAAGCATGTGTTCAAAATCTTTACTAGTTTAAAGAACTTTTTTTTTAATTATTGAGTTTGAAAAAAAAATTTTAATATATTCTGGATAGAAGAACTTTATCAGATATGTGTTTCAAATGTTTTCTCTTTATCTGTGGCTCATCTTTTCATTCCCTTAACAGTGTCTTTAAAGAGCAGAAGGTTTTAAAATAAATAAAATAAAATTCAAATATTCAAAAAAAAAAAAAGAGCAGAAAGATTTAATTCTTCTGAGGTCTAATTTATCGATTTAGTCTTTTATGGATTATGCTTTTGGTTCTCAATATCTCTGCAAAGTATTTAAAATATTTGTGTAACCAAGGTCACAGAGGTTTTCGCTTATGTTTTATTCTAGAAATTTTATCGTGTTGTGACTTACAATTAGGTCTATGATCCAGGGTCAGTTAATTTTTGTTCAATGTTATGTGGTATAGATTAAAAATTGTTTTTTCCACATATGGATAGCCGATTGTTTTAGTACCCTTTGTTGTAAAGTGATAACTTCTCCTTGAATTGCCTTTGCATTTTTGTTGAGCATGAATTTTCCACTTAGTGTTGGCTTATTACTTGATTCTCCTTTGTGTTGATTGATCAGCTTATCTATCCTTATGCCAATACCTCTTTATCTTGATTACTGTAGCTATATAGCAACTCTAGAAAATAGTGTTCCTCCTCCAGTTCCATTCTTTTCCAAAGTTGTTTTGACTAATCTAGGTCCTTTGCATTTTCATATGAATTTTAGAAACAGTTTTTCAATTTCTACAATTGAAGGTTGCTGGAATTTCAATTGGATGGTGTTGAAATTATAGATCTATTTGGAAGAATTGACATCTTAATAACACTGAGTATATCAACCAATGAGCATAGTGTAGTGCATTCTTTATTTAGGTCTTCTTTAATTGCAGTCAGCAATGTTTTATAGATTTCAATGATAAACCTTGTGTATGTTTTGTCAAGTCTATCTCTAAACTTTTCAGTAAGTGTTTATAATAATGTAGTATTTATTTTAATTTCAAGTTACATTTTCTTGTTGCTTAAAGAAGTAATGCAATTGATTTTTGTACGTTGATCTTGTATCTTGAATTTTTTCTGAAACAATTCATTCATTATAGGAGGTTTTTAGTAGATTGTGCCAGTTTTCTACATAGACAATAATGTCATCTGTGAATACTTTTTTTTTTCTAAACACAATGCTTTTTTTTCCCCTTGTCTCAGTGAAATTGTTAGAACCTCAAGTATAATGTTGAATTTGTGAGAGTGGAAATCCTTGTTTATTCCTGATTTGGGGGGAAATATTCAGTCTTTCAAGATTAAAGGTAATATTAGCTGTAGTTTTTCCACAATTGATCACAATTAAGTTGAGGAAGGTCCTTTTTCCTATTTTGCTGAGAGCTTTTTCTTTGTCTATTTGTTTGGTCTATTGCTTAATGTAATGAGTTACATTAACTGATTTTCAAATGTAAAACCAAATTGGACTCTTGGGATAAATAACACTTGGTCTTGGTGTAGTTTGGTTTTAATATGTTGTTGGATTCAGTTTGCCAAAGCTTTTACAAATTTTACATCTTTGTTTAAGGGGGACATTGGCCATTAGTTTATTTTTCTTTTGAGGTCTTTGGTTTTATTACTGCCCTCATAGAAAAAGTTGGGAAACATTTCTTCATTTTTCAGTGTTGTGGAAATTTGATTATTATTAGCTCTATATCTTCCCTAAAGGTTTGGTAATCTATCAGTGAAGCCATATATTCATAGAATTATTTTTTTGTGGGAAGGTTTTAATTACAAATACAATTTCTTTAATAGATGTAGCTCTAATCGAATCTCTTGATTCTTTTTTTGCCTTAAATTTGTGATTGTGTTTTCTCTTTCTCTTTTTTTTTGTTTTTGTTTTGGTTTGGTTTGGTTTTCATTATGGTGTCTAATGGTTTATCAATTTTATTGTTCTCAAAAAATCAGCTTTTGATTTCATTGATTTTCTCTGTAGGTTCTGTCTTTTATATTTCATTGATTTCCACTCTGGTCTTTCTTACTTCTACTTACTTTAGAGTTTATTTGCTCTTTGTTTTCTTAAAAAGTGGAAGCTGTGACCATTGATTGAATCACACCTTTCTTCTATTCTAATATAATTTATATATGCTGTAAATTCCTCCCAAAGTGATGTAATGGCATCTCTCATATTCTCAAATATTATGATATGTTGAGATTTAATTTTCATTCAGTATAAAATATTCACTAAATTCTTTTCTGATTTCTTCTTTGATCCAGAGGTTATTTAAAAGGGTATTATATAGTTAGCTAATGTTTGAGAGATTTTATTTCAGACATCATTTTGTTATTGATTTTAGTTTAATTTTATTGTGATTAGAGATGAAAATTTGTATGACTTGATTCTTTTAACAATTATTGAGACTATTTTTATGTACGATATGGCCTATCTTGGGAAATATTTTGTGTACATTTGAAGTGAATGTGTCCTACTATTATTTGCTGCTCTATCCTAACATCTCAGTTAGGTCAAGTTAGTTGTTAGTATGTTTCAGATATGCTATACCAGTACTGATTTTTGCTATTTATCCTATTAATTATTGAGGGAGGAACATTAAAATCTCTGAATATAATTGTAGATTTATCTATTTTCATGTTTAGTTTTGATCAGTTTTTAATATTTATTTTGAAATTGTTATGATATGGAAGAAAATATTTGGAATTGTTATGTTCCCTTGAGGAATTGATTCCTTTGTTATTATCAGATACCATGCTTTATCACTGGTAATACCCTTTGCTCTGAAACCAGCTTTTGATTTTTTTTAATGCTTTTCTAGTCTCAATATCATTGATTTCTGCTCTAATTTTTATTATTCCTACTCTTTGCTTTGGGTTTAATTTGCTCTTCCTTCTCTAGTTTTTTTTTTTAACCTGTGCTTTAGTTTAGTTTTAAAGCACAGGTTACTTACTTATTATTGCTATTTCTTATTTTCTAGTATAAACATTTCTTGCTATAAATTTCCCTCTAAGCATTGCTTTAGTTGTACTTCACAATTTTGATATATTTTCTTTTCATTTTCTGTTCAAAATATACATTATTTCCTTTGAAACTTCCTCTGTGACCCATGGTTTACTTATAAATATGTTGTTTAATTTTCTAATTATTGGTGGGTTTTTCCCAATATATCTTCCTGTTATAGATTTCTATTTTATTTTATTTTTGTTTAATTTTATTTTCAGTTATTTTAAATGTGTGAATATTTGTTTTATGACCCAGTATGTGCTCTATCTTAGTGATTGTTCCATGTGCATGAAAGAATAATATATACTCTGTTGACTGTAATATTTTCTAATATCAATTAGGTCAAGTTGATTGACAGTACAGTTTATATTATTTACATGTTTACTGATTTTCTGCCTTCTTATTCTATCACTTACTGAGAAAAGAGTTTTATATTTCCAAGTATAATTATGGGTTTGTTTCAACTTTTATATTTATCAGGTTTCATCTTATGTATGTTGAATTTCTTCATTTTGTTTACCTTTTCTACTAGATCCTTTAGCATATTTAATTATTTAAAATTTTGAGTCTGATAATTATAGCATCTTTTTCATGTGCGGAGGAGTCTGGTTCTGATAGGTGCTTTGTCTGTTCAAAGTGTGTTTTAGCTTTCCTTTTTATGTATCTTATTTTTTTGTTGTTGTTGAAAGCCTAGTATGTTGTCTAGACCAGTGAATACTAATATAAATACTTTTATGCTTGTGGACTAGCATACTTTTCCTTCTCCTAGATCTTTAGTGTGGGCTTTTGTGAGGTTTGGGATGAGTTTGAAGCTTGTTGTTATGCTTACCTTTATCACACCTCAGGGTTCTAATTCCTCTGGTGACAGTTTGTGTTTATTGTGTGAGCTAATTTGCCAGAGAGCTTTTCTCAGTATCTCCTTCCCACTTGCCTTCAAGTCTTCCTACTTGTCTTTGCATCTTTTCTTTACACTCTTTCCCAGAGAGAATCTTTGTTTTGTAGCATTTCCTCATGCATCTTTCCCACTATTAGTTTTACTTGGTGCTTGTTAGCATTGTGATGTGGGGTGGGGAAAGGCAGCGCTCACCCATCCTCTGAGGAAAGCTCAATGTTAGGCAAAGGCTATGTATCTGGGTCTCTGGGTTCTGGGCTCCACAACTATTTCTGCCCCCTTCCAGATGTAGCTCTGGTCCTAACAGTATCTTTGGCACTCCTCCACTAGGAGGAGTTTAAAACTTTAAAAATATTTTTGCTGTTTCTTGTCTCTAATTATTGTGGATCTCCACCAGTTCCCTCAGGATATAGGCTTACCTTGGAGGTATTGTAGGTTTGGTTCCAGACCACTGGAATAAATCCAGTATCACGTTAAAGTGAGCCACACTAATTTTTTGGTTTCCCAGTGCATATATTCAAATTATATTTATACTATACGATAATCTATTAAGTGTGCAACAACATTATGTCTAAAAAAATGTACATACCTTCATTAAATAATACTTTATTGCTAAAAAATGTTAACAATCATCTGAGCCTTCTGCATGTTGTAATCTTTTTGCTAGTGGAGGTTGTGTCTTGATGTTGATGGCTGCTGACTGATCAGGGTGGTGTTTCCTGACTGTTGGAGTGGCTGTGGCAGTTTCTTAAAATAAGACAACACTGAAGTTTTCTGCATCGATTCCTTTCATGATTTCTCTGTAGCATGTAATGCTGTTTGATAGCACTTTACCCACAGTAGAACTTCTTTCAAAATTGGGGTCAGTCCTTCAAACCCTGCCAGTCACTGCTTTATCAACTAAGTTTATGTCATATTCTAAATCCTTTGTTGTCATTTCAACAATCTTCACAGCATCTTCACCATGAGTAGATTCTATTCCATTTCTTTGCTTATCCATAAGAAGCAACTCCTCATTAACATTTTATCATGAAATTGTAGCAATACATTCCCATCTTCAGGTTCCACTTGTAATTTTAGTTCTCTTGCTATTTCCACTACATCTGCAGTTACTTCCTCCACTGAAGTCTTGAATCACTCAAAGTCATCCAAGAGGGTTGGAATCAACTTTTCCAAAACTCCTGTGAATGTTGATGTTTTTACCTCTTCCCATGAATCATGAATGTTCTTAATGGCATCTAGAATGGTGAATCCTTTCAGAATGTTTTCAATTTCCTCTGCCCAGATCTGTCAGAGGAATCATAATCTATGGCAGCTATAGCCTTACCAAATGTATTTCTGAAATAATCAGACTCAAAGATCAAAATTACTCCTTGATCCATGTAAAAACAAGTCCCCCTAAAACTTTGTTCCCCTCCCAAATTTATGATTAACCTCTCTATCTAAAACTTTATTCCCTTTCTTATCCCTCTCCCTTACCCCTCAGGATTGAGGAGTATCAAAGAAAAAGGAGGCTGAAAGCAAGCAGGACCCTGAAGGGTCCTCCTGGGTACAAGGCCCTCTGTGTCCCTGCTTCTTGTTTATAGAAAAAGTTTTGGTCTCCTAGTCCTTTCCCAAGCAAACCCAAACAGTTAATAATTAGAGAAGTGGAAACGCAGAAACAAAAGAAAGCAGTTCAGAAAGAAAAGCAATAATGGCTTAAACAATGGAATCACAGGACTCCTAGTTCCTCATAAAGGGATATAGATAACAATCTGATGCATTTCTTTGAGCTGTTATGCAGAAACTAAGACTCTTACACAGTGGAGGATGGTGTCTAAGGCTGACCACAAGCACTAGACCCCAAAGTTATTGAAACTAAAATTTGATAATTAAGATTCCTGAAACATCATCCTGTTACCTCACCACCAACCAATCAGAAGAATGTCCACAAGCTGATCATGCATCCTGCAACCCTCACCCCTAATGTTGCCTTTAAAAATACTTGTCTGAAAGCCATCTGGGAGTTTGGGTCTTTTGACCACTGGCTGCCCATTCTCCTTCCATGGTGCCCTGCAGATAAATACTGGATTTCCTTCACCACAATCTCATGTTTGTAGATTGGCTTTGTTGCCGTGTCAGGAAAGTAGACCTGAGTTCAGTTTGGTTAACACATGGACTGCAGAATGGATGTTGTGTTAGTAGGCCTGAAAACAATATCATTGTACACCTCTATCTGAGCTCTTGGGTGACCAGGTGCATTGTCAATGAACAGTAATATTTTGAAAGGGATCTTTTTTTCTGAGCAGTAGGTCTCAACAGTGGGCTTAAAATATTCAGTAAAGCATGTTGAAAACAGATGTGCTGTCATCTAGGCTTTCTTATTCCATTTATAGTGCATAGGCAGAGTAGATTTAGCATAATTCTTAAGTGCCTTAGAGTTTTTGGAATGGTGAATGAGCATTGTTGGCGAGGATATGGAGAAAAGGGAACCCTAGTACACTGTTGGTGGGAATGTAAATTGGTGCAGCCACCCTGGAAAACAGTATGGAGGTTCCTCAGAAAATTAAAAACAGAACTACCATATGGTCCAGCAGTCCCACTCCTGGGTATATACCTGAAGAAAACAAAATCACTAATTCAAAAAGATACATGCACCCCAGTTTTCACAGAAGCATTATTTAAAATTGCCAAGGTATGGAAGCAACCTAAGTGTCCATCTGCAAATGAATGGATAAAGAAGATGTGATATGTATGTATACAGTGGAATATTACTCAGGCATAAAAGAATGAAATTTTACCATTTGCAACAAAATGGGTGGACCTAGAGGGTATTATGCTTAGTGAAATATGTCAGACAGAAAGATAAATACTATATGTTATCACTTATATGTGGAATCTAAAAAAAAAAAGAATGTATGTAACAAAACAGAAACACTCACAGATATAGAGAACAAACTAGTGGTTACCAATGGATACAGGGATGAGGGGTTCAGGCAAGACAGAGGTAGGGGATTAAGAGATACAAACTACTATGTATAAAATAAATAAGCAACAAGGATATATTGTACAGCACAGGGAAATATAGCCATTATTTTGTAATAACTTTAAATGGATTATAATCTATAAATATTAAATCACTTTGTTATACACCTGAAACTAATATAATATTATAAATCAACTATACTTCCATTAAAAAATATAAATAAAGCTGCAAGTCCCTTTCTGATCTTTTTGTTCTTTTTTACTATTTTTAGTTTATATTTAATTTTCTTAGCTTTTCTTATTTCTATATACATCTGTGTTTCTCACTACACTTGCCATAGCCTCAGCTCTCCATTAAAATCCCCTTATTTTTAATTTTATGTGGTTTATTTTGTTCTTGTATTTATTATATCTTCTCATATTTACTTTTCACATTTCTTTCCTGAATTCTTGTAATTTATGTGTGTTTTTAATAATAATAAATGCTTTAATAATAAAACAATTATTAAAAAAAAATTTCAATTCTTGACAAAAGGCTTGAACCCTCTCTTTCTTACTTGGTGGCAATATTTTTCTTATAAATTTTTCTTCTTGGTCAGCAGGTTTCTGCTGTTTATTTCCTCACTTACTTATAAAATGTATTTATTGATCCATGCCACTTTTTTCTTTCTTTTTATTTATCTTTAAATGAACTAGAGTTTTCAGGACATGATATTTGTAGGAAATTTCTGACACAGGAGGGCAGAAATGAGTAGCATCATAGTTTTTCAGACCAGCTAATTTCCACAACCTAAAGGTTCTCTTTTTCTTTACTGACACAAAGATATACTTCTTCATGCAAATGTAGCTCATCTTCAGCAAGTGGTGCTGGGAAAGTTGGACAGCTGCATGTAAATCAATGAAGTTATAACACACCCTTACATCATGCACAAAAATGAACTCAAAATGACTTAAAGACTTAAACATAAGACATGACACCATAAAACTCCTAGAAGAGAACATAAGCAAAACATTCTCTGACATAAATCGTACCAATGTTTTCTTAGGTCAGTCTCCCAAGGCAATAGAAATAAAAATAAAAATAAACAAATGGGACCTAATCAAACTTACAAACTTTTGCACAGTAAAGGAAACCATAAAAACAAACAAACAAACAAAAAACAAAAAGACAACCCACGGAATGGGAAAAAATATTTGCAAATGATGCGACCAACAAGGGTTTAATTGCCAAAATATAAAAACAGTTCATACAACTCAACAACAAAAAAACGAACAACCCAATCAAAAAATGAGCAGAAGACCTTAATAGACATTTCTCCAAAGATGACACACAGATGGCCAGTAGGCACATGAAAAGATGCTCAATGTCATTATAAGAGAAATGCAATCAAAACTACAATGAGGTACACTAGTCAGAATGGCCATCATTAAAAAGTCTACAAATAACAAATGCCAGAGAGAGTGTGTAGAAAAGGGAACCCTCTTAAACTGTTGGTGAGAATGTAAGTTGGTGCAGCCACTATGGAAAACAGTATAAAGGTTCCTCAGAAAACTGAAAATAGAATTATCATATGATCTAGCAATCCCACTCCTGGGCATATAGCCAGATAAAACTATAATTCAAAAAGATACAGTCACCCTTATGTTCATAGTAGCACGACTCACAATAGCCAAGACTTGGAAACAACCTAAGTGTCCATCGACAGATGAATGGATAAAGAAGATGTGGCACATATATACAATGGAATATTACTCAGCTATAAAAAAGAACTAAATAATGCCATTTGCAGCAACATGGATGTGACTAGAGATTATCATACTAAGGGAAGTAAGTCAGAAAGAGAAAGACAAATACCATATGATATCACTTATCTGTGGACTCTAAAATATGGTGCAAATGAACCTATCTACAAAACAGAAACAGACTCACAAACATAGAGAACAGATTTGTGGTTGCCAAGGGGGAAGAGAGGAGAGAGAGGGATAGACTGGGAGTTTGGGGTTAGTAGATGCAAGCTATTACATTTACATTTAATTTCACATAGCGAAGTGATGAAAAATAACTATTTTGAACTAGATGAGATACATTTATAATGTTTGGACCTCGATAGTAAAGGGAAAATAATCATTTCAGTGCTATCGTATTGCGCATCTATTCCGTCAACTTCTAGTGTTAAACAACTTGAAAATCCTTATTAAGGACCAGTAGTGAAATATTGTTGAGTTGTGAGTAATATATTCATCCACATTTTATTTACACAAAACTTTCAGGATGTAATCTTGCTTATTTCAGGTTCTTTTCAGAGTAAAACTTGGCTTATGGGTTTAAGTTTTTATGCATATTTTATTTACAAATTATTTAAATTCACATGTCTGATTTAGAGATCAGTAAAGTGAAACATTATGGCTTTAGTTGATTTTTAATATTCTCTAGATAGGACCTGGTTTGTGGAAAATACAATTTTGTAAGTATTTAGGTTTTAATGTTGGTATATTGAAGTAAAAGTGCCTCTAAAATCTGATCATACTTTTAAACATCAAAATTTATTGCTGAGCATATGCAGTGGGTGATTTTATTTTTTCTTTCAAATCAACATTGGCAGCATATTAGACTTTTGTAATGGCATAATTAACCAGATTATTTTCTCTGTTTCATATTTTAGCTATTCTTAAATACAGTAACTTCAAATAAGATATTTAAATACATGGACACAGGGATATCATGAGTTGTTTTTTTTTTAAGTCATAACAGTCCAACAACATAAATCCCATGTGTTAAAAATCAAATACATTGCTATATCATATATAATGTCTTTTTTTTTTAAATGGAGTATATTGTATTAATATGTATATGTACTTTTTTCTACAGTGTTATAAAAGCCATATATATGTGATTATTTATAACCATGTTGTCCGAGAGACTCACAGAAAAAAACCCACACTTCTTGCCTTTCCTTATAATTTGGAATGACGCTCCTGTAAACATTTTCCCCACTGTATCATATTCCTGGCCTTTCTTTACCCCTCTATGCCTCCTTCCAGTGGGTCTTTGGCTTCACGTGGAAGGTAGATGGAGTGCAGCACTCCTGCAGCCAAACCAATCCTTGGAGAGAGAAAACTTCACAAATTGTTGGCTATCTTTGGCTTGCTACCTCAAGGTTTTTGTCCCAAGGATGCCGTAGCATAAATACAAATGGTAAAGAAGTAACAATAATATGAACTTTTATTTCTATTTTAAACCACTTATTTTCAGATCTAATAGAAATTTATATTGACTTCATGTCAGTGTTAGACTCGTTTACTTTGTGAATATAAAAAAAAAAATGATGTTTCCTTCTAGTATGGAGGTTCACTGTAATGAAACATGGGGATATACTGATATAATGAAACATGGGTAAACATGGGGATGTACTTGAGGCATAGGGAACCCTATTATATTACTGAGATAGCCAATCACCAAATTGCTCACCCTTCTTGATAGAAATGTAGAACTGGCCTTGACTTTCCTCTTAAAAATCATCCATAGAAACCTAAATCCTTTAAGAAGGTGCCTCTTGTTCACCTAATTAACTTGGTCTTAAATTTCCCCTTGGGTGCTTTTTCCTTTACTTCAGCAAGCTAAATAAATCAATTTTTTTTTTTTTTTTTTTTACTTTATCTAGAAAAAAGTATGTTCTTGATAATCTTTGTTGGTGGGCTTTGACAATTCTGGAGCTTCCACTGACATTTTTTTGAGACTCTTGTTGCCACAGACTAATACCTTTATCTTAGAAGCAGTGTACTCATCTTATATCTAAGCCTACTAGAGGCAAACTTGCCAATAATAGTAAAGGAAGTTAATACTGAAACTATGCTCTAAATCCAAATAAACAAGATTTTCTGTTTCCTCATCAGAATGAAGGACTCAAAAACTCTTTGCATATCTGGTCTGTTTATACTCATTTTCCTTGATGAAGGACTGACAAATCATTTTCTGGCCATTAACCATCCTCTGTTTTTTGTTTGTTTGTATGTTGCTACTGCCTTGTTTATTAGAGGAAGTTCCAGATCCCTATAGGTCTGATAAATGTCTTTCCAACTGAACCTGAAGACTAAAAGCTCTCCTTAGACATTTCTTTTTTGGGGCAAACTTTGCCTTGTGTCATTAATCTATGCAGTACCAACACTTTCCTCAGAATTGTTAATGTATACAAAGTTGGCTTTTAAAGATATTTTCTCTCCACAAATTCCACCTGCCAGGGGAACTGCTGATTTCTCAAGTCAGCAGGCAGAAGCAGCTTGACCTTAAGGTTGAGGATCAAAGATATACACAAGATGTACTTTTACTTTTGACTGATTGTCAGCCAGCCACTAATGAATTGGCTGCTGATAAATTTGTTACTTCCTGGCACTTGCTTTTGTATTATCCTTCTTGCATTTATCTTTCTAAAGGGCATGATTGTGCCAAGGACAATTGAAAATTGCAGTAGTAACTTTGGAGAACTTTAGATATAACCAAAATTGTGTTTTTGAGATGCACCTTGGAACAAAATGTGGAAAAAAAGAATCCCACTAAAAACTCACAAGGAAATAAAATCTTGTTTATATAAAAGAAAGATTACTTTGTTTAATAGAGAAGACCTCCCTCTTTCTTTTTCTGTACTGTGAGGATTAATAAGTACCAAATTTTAATCATGAAATCGCGATGGAATTGTGAAGGACCCAAATTATTGTTTAAACCAGCTACAGTGACAAGCTCTCTCTCTCATCAAAATTAATTTTCCTTCATAGATGCCTTCTTCCCATCTTGCAAAGAGAACACAATTAGCCTCTACACTGAACTTTAACTCTCTTCATGTCTGTCTATAGCTGGGGCACTCTAATTTGCATTTTTTTTCTTCCTCTCCTCGTTTTTCCCCTTCACTTAGGAAATTAATTCATCATAAAAATATACACATTCTAAGAATATCTGCTGTAGAAAATAGATCTAACACAAAAGGGGTCAAATTATAGGAGAACATTTCCTACACTGTAATTATGTGAGCTTTTATAATCAATTTTGGTATGTTAAAGGTTTACATACATTTGACATTGGAGAATTCAAGAATTTCCAATAGAAAAAAGAAACAACTCTCTTCTCTTCAATTTTGTTGTTTCTAAAGAAGCAGCTCTACAAAAGAAAAATAATTAAGCTGCTATATTATTGGTCTTGTTAACTACATTATATAGTAAAAGGGAAAGCAGGATACTTAGTTTTAAAATATGATCTAAATATTCTTTAAAATTTGATACTTAAATACCAAGATTTCTAAATTATATTAGAAAAAGTTTATGTAATATTTTTATCAGAATGGGTATTTGTGTGCCTTAAAATGATTTAAATGGCTTTAAGAAAAGATTTATGTCTCCTCCTTGATTTTACCAAAGCATAAATTATTTTGTTTTTATATAGTACAAGACCACAGTATTTTATTTTGTACAAGATTAAGGTTCATTTTCCTGTGACTTAACATTTAAAATTTTTTACATTGGTTTTAAGGATCAGGAAAATTGTAATTGATGCTACAAATTGTTTAAGTCTGCAAAAACATAAAATTATATCTATTTAAAGAAATTTTAATACTGGAAATCTTTTACAGGAATTTAATCTTCTGAAATTCTTACAACCTTACAAATCATAGAGACTTAACATGTGAACTTTATATTGCAATTTCCAGATCTTTGATAAGCTTTAAGATTTTAAAGTGATATAACAATATTATATCTCCGTACAACAAAAGTTTAATTTACTGTGCTGTTTTAAATGCATCGTAGAGTAGCCGTTAGTTAAAAGGTTAAGAAGGATGCATAAATGCCTTTGATTTATATTAACATCAATGTTCTCTTTTGAAAAAAAATGTAAAATAATGTGTATAACAATACAGCAGATGTTTACAGCAGATAGACATGATTTGGTTTATCAAAGAAACATTTTGTCTTTAAAGGAAAAATTTCAGTTCATGCCAGGAGATTTAAAAAAAGGGAGAATAAAAGGTGAATTTGAAGAGATACTTTAAATAAACTTTTATCCTTCTATATAATGCATACATGTAGTGAGTTTGATGGGAACAATGAAATATGTTAAAGTAATACAATTGGTTAAATTGTATTACTGATGTTGGTGCTTGTAAAAAAGAAAAAGCATAAGGATCTTTTATTGCAAATTTTTGCTTAGATGGTATAAAAAGAAAAGCTAAACTTTTCAACTTTTTTAGTTTAAAATGACCAAATATTCTGTGCCCACTTGTCCTTTTATCACAAAAATACTCTGTTGTTTTACTGTACTTTTGATGTAATCTTGCTGTATTCCTGAAACTAACACAACATTGTAAATCAACTAGACGCAAATAAAAATTTTAAAAATAAAATAAAATATAAGTTCATTGTTCAAGAAAAAATTTTTCTTAAATATAATTGATATTTTTTGCTGAATTTAAAAATATAGTCTCAATCTTTTCTTTATAAACTTATGACTTATGTTCTTGTCTTCTCTGAAAATTTTTATTGATTTTTGTCCTTTCCTAACTCAAATACCAAATTCAGAATAAAAAAATCTGTGAAAATAACTTTTACATTGAAACTATCTTTGCGTTACCTAAATAACAATTAATATTTGACCTTTCACATTCTAAAGGGAAGGATAACAAGAATAATTTTGTTTGTAAATCTCTAAATTTTAATTAACTTCCAAATATTTTGAGAGCTTTTATTGTTTACAAAACTTTAGATTCCCCCTAAAATCTGACAAATCAAAGAGGAAATTTAGTCTCTCTAGATTAATTATATTTTAAAAATATATCAATATAGAAATGCTTCAATGACAGTGCACTTTTCAGATTAAAACAATATGCCCATGTTTGTTTACAGAAGGGCACAAACATTGGCAACAAAATAATTAGAAAAAAAAGAAGACTTGTCTCTGGGTTTTCATATTTTGTAAATTTCTGATATTCATAATATACTTACGGAATAAATTAAAGGCCTAGAGATTTGTTCATGCCTTCACTGTTCATATTATATTCCTATTGTCAGAGTAATCAATGAAGAAATATATTTATTGTCTGCTAAAACACAGGAGAGGATTCTACTACCTTCTATACTGGTTAATATAAAAAAAAAAATTCCAGAAGTATCTAGTGCTATTGCCAACAACTACTGACTGTCTTCCCTTGCCAGAGAAGCACTAAATGATCCTAAATTAGTAGGCTGGTGTATTTTGATAGCAGAATAATCCTCAGAAAAACAATCCTAAGAAAAGCACTGCACTTGAAAATCATTGGGAAAGGTCTTTTCAGTAATATTAGTTGATATCAAATTGAAGTAAACCTTCAAGGGATTGATTTTTGAATGCTTATTTCCTGCTAAAACAACAGTGCCTGGTACCCAGCAATAAATATTAGAAATTCTACAATATTGGAAACTGAAAGAAAGGATTCTTAAGAATCCTTCAAAAGCAGACAATTCTTAAGAATCCTTCAAAAGTAGACAATCTTCAAAAGCAGACAATCTTAGGAGACTGCTAACCCAAGATCTTTTAATTCAACAGATTATAAGAAGTAGAAAGCTTCCACCCAAGACAAGAGAAGGATTATTTCTCTGAGAACTGTTTTCTTCTAGCTTTATTTTTAGTTATCTGTACTGTGATTATACTCCTAACCTCCCACAGCATTTCTATAGCTTCAAAGGGAATTTCATTTTCCTCTTACATCTGAAAGCTGAATTGGTCACCTCCCCTATGTGATCTCATTGACAAAATATTAATAAGAGTTTGCTTAAATACCACAGAACATAGATAGCCTTCCATTAGTCTTTTCTAGCACTGATTTTTCTCACTTAAAGGAAAAAAATTAAATTTTTAGTTAAGAAAACAAAAAACAAAAAAAATTTGTGATGCTAAGATAACAAAATACTTCCACTGAAATCATTGCATTGTTGTCATTGGAACCAAGCTCACCAGGAATTAAAAAAAAGATACTGCAGCAGTTGTTAGTCTGTTTTCTTCGAAGACTCTCCAGACTGTTTGCAGGAATTATTCAATTCAACATAGGGAAACTTTCTATCTCAAGAGACCAAGAATCAGTTGGGATTAGTATGGAAATTTAGAAGCAGTTTTTTTTTTAATATGGCAAAAAGATGAGGATACTTTTACTTTCTTGCCCAGAGCTAAGTGAACTCTCCTGCACTTTTCTTGATATCCTCTTTAGGGACTTCTGTTGTCTTGAAATACTACAGATCTATAATGTTGATCTTTTTTATTATTGACATTATATTCACACTATTGAGCAGAAAGTAGAAGCACCCTGTATTCCTTGATAAGACATATATATGCCAGAGAATGCAAGACAAGTCTTGTGAATGTTGTAAGGCCTGGTTTTGGGCATGCAGAGATATCCTTTTTGAAGTGAGAGACAAAATACTGCACATTACTGCACAAATACTGCTAACCATGAACATAGAACTAAAAACACCTGGTGGCCTCTTTGGATTTCAGAGGTAACATATATCATATTAGCTTTAACCTTTTTACTGGTAGCTCAGAGGGCTGCCAGTTTGAAGTGTTATCTAGAACAAGAAATAGCTTTGCATCTCTGGCTCTGGTGCAATCTTTCCTGTAACTTTGACTTTATGACCCAGCAGACTGATAGAATCAGAAGTGACTCTGGCAGACAGAGATGATGCACAGATCCTCAGGAAAGCCCCACTGTCCCAGGAAATCTCAGCTGAGACTACTCAGATTATGGAAAAATCTATGCCATTTTCTGATGAAAGTCATTGAAAAGTAGTTCTGGGATTGCTGCTAGACCCTGGTAGAAACTGAAACCTTGAGCCTGTGGCCACTGAACCATAATATTGGACTTGCACAGAGTCTTTCCATTTTAAAAGGGAAGTAGTATATTCCAGACTAGGTCATGTTGCTCATAATCTTTATATGAATAAAATGTGATCCTATACTTTTACTGCTTATTCCTCAATCCCCAGCTATTGCTTTTTGGTGATTTGCTGTGGTTATTTAACAAAGAAAAAAGTACAGGTTGAGTCATGTTTGGGTCTGTAAGATGGACCACAACCAGTCAAGTTGAACGGCTTCGATACAATAACCTTACCGACGAGTGACCTTGAAGACACTGACAAAATGAAATCCTCTGTGTGGGAGGTCTTTAGGCAGTACATCTCATTGTTTACTTCATATGGCCTGAGGTATGGTTCTAAAATGAATTATGGGTAGTAGCTATGGGGTTGGCTTGCTACTCAGGGACTTGGGAAGTGCAAATTTGGACTAAATGGTCATAAGATTATGTGGGTGAGCCTTCCAGAATATGAAGATTTTTGTGTTCTCTGTAAATGCCCACCAGACAGCATCCACGGGGAAAATGTTCTTAATATTTAGATAGACAAGATGGTCTATCCTACGAATATTGATCAGTTTTTCTCAGCTATCTTAGTGTTTACTCAGTGAGAACATATCTTAGTGTTTACTCAGTGAGAACATATATGGAGTAGCCATGGTGAAAGTGATGTTGGCTAAGCATGGGTTCAACTACCTGTTTTTCCCAGGTCATGGCTAATTTGGCTATTCCTGCCAATAAATGCTAATATAATACTATTTCTTGGTGGGCCAGAGAGCTACCTGGTGGAAGATAAAATTTTATACAGCTCCAATAATGGAGTGGGCAAACTTTTGTCTTCATAGAATTGGTCATATATTCCAGATGAGGATTTGCATTCGTGGACCAGAATACTCTGCCATTTCCATTATTAGTATATTTGTAGACTGCCTCATTCAGCACTTTGGCATTGTACACGACATTGCATCTGTGCAAGGACAAAGACCATTTTACTGGGCAACACAATCTGTCACTGAGCCATTTTGTGTCTCACATGGCATTGAACCAGCAAGCTTGGGGGAAGGTGGTCACTAAATTGCTTTGAAAGATAAATCCCAATTACCAGTGGTAAATTGGATTGCTACTTCAAAATGCTGGTGAAGAGTACTATATTTAAAACTAAGTGGATTAATTAGTATGCTTTTATTTGTAATATCTTTCTCAAATGTACTGGTGAATAGCAAATTGTAATAACCCAGATTGAGTTGAAAGACACAAATTCTGAAGTTTTTAAGACTTGGACAAAAAGCCCTGTGCAGCTGAGCGGCTGGCAAAAGGTGAAAAGAACATAGAATGGGCAATGAAAGAAGACAGCCATGATAACTCTCTTTAGCCTCAAGAACAGTACTGAGGTGGTTAACTAGCTTTGTCTTTTTAAAAATCAGTTTTTCCCTCATCTTTCTGCCTATAAATTATATGAAGAACAGTTGTGGGGGCTAATAGTTCAGGTTTAAGTAGGTATATGAGGAAGTTGACCTTGCCCCCCAACAATATGGTGCATGATGGAATATGTGTGTGTTGGGACAACCTGGTGAGGAACAACATCGATGGACTATGACAGATAACTTTTATTCATCTTTCTTACCCCTGTTCTCTACTTGAACAAGATAGCTTTTAGGGTTGTACAAATATCACATGTGTCTTCTGGCTTCCAACTGAGTTGGGCCAATGGGAAATCTGGATGAGAAATAAAAGGAAGGTAGGAGGGTGAGATCAGGCAATCTATTCCTCTGGTTCCTTCCCTGTGAGATCAGCATGGACTTGCCATGCACTTTGACGCAAGTTCAGTGATTATCTCAAGGAAGTCTACTCTACACAAGTCACTCTTTCTGATTCTGATAATCACTCCCTCCACTTATACCTTCAGGCTTGAGGTGAAAAGAGCTCTCCTTCTCTTAGCTCTGGGTTATTCAATTAAACTGTTTATCTTTCACACCTTTCCAAAAAAACCATTTGTAAATAAACAGTCCTTTCAGTTTTCTAATTTGAGTATTCCATGTATTTTCAGATGGCACCTAGGTTGAAATAGTGGCCTACTTTAAAATACAATATTAAGTTATTGCATTGATAGACTCGTTTTAAAAATGTATTTATGAAATTAGAGACAGTAATTTAAATAAGCTATAGAGACCTGATACTGTAAAAGGTTCCGTAAAAGCTCTAATGTTCTACTAACTAGAACATCTTAATTTTGATATATGCTATAGTAATGATAGGGGAAAGTTTAACAAGAGAGATTTGCTAGGAAAGAGAAAGAAGAATAGTAGTAAGCATAGGGACAGAGAATTCACAAAGGGACCTTGACGAAGGGAATGTCTTACTCTACATGAAAAAGACAAGACAGAGTGTGTTACTCATAGCACATCACAACAAGAGGAAAAATAAATTATACATATATAAAATCAGAATAATATAAGCTATTAATTCACCTGTAATGCATAAACTTAGGTGAAACTGATTTCTTATGTGATATTAAAAACAAAAAGGCTACAATACAAGTTGTTAGAATGAGATAAATTTATGCTTCACCGTATATCCATAAAAAAGATAGGAACAGAATCAAAAAGCTATGGCCATTATTTCAAATTCTCATCTCTGGGTAGAAATATGTGAATAATTAAGCTGACAATAAAACTTAAGAAAAAATAGTGCAAATGTAACTGCAGAAAAATGGTCACTCTTTGAGTAACAGTCACAGGTAACAAAGAAAATCCTCATGTGACTACAAAAAGCAGAAACTGCTTTGTAAAGGAGTTTAAATCATGAGATCAGAATTGTGACCAAAATGCAGGTACTTTTGGGACAGCGCATAAGCAGACAATCTTAGGGAATTAAGGTATAATATCTGCTATACCCTAAAGTTATCTCAGGAAGGAGTCTTCTGTCAGAATTAAGTAACAGTAAATAACATTTATATTCATTATCAAATTATAGAATATCTTTCACGTATATGGTTTTATTTAAACTTTACATAATCTGTGATGTAGGTATTAGGTTTCAGTTATTATATTATCCCCTTTTTATAAATGTGGGAACCAAGGATAACAAGGTTAAATGAGATACCAAATATATCTGGTAAATAGGTAATTGAGCTGAAGGTAGAATTCAGGTCCTGAGAAACCAGGTTGTTTTTCACAGTATCATGCTTTTCTATATAAAGTTTTTATGTTTTTTAGATGCACAGTAGACACTGGATAGATGATAAATCTGGTTCTGGATTATGTTTTCAAGATATCCTCTAATTGCATTAAAACTATTTCTACATATCATCATGTTTATTCAAACTATATCAGTATTTCATGGGAGCAACCTTGTGTGTTTTCATGTCAATAAACAATTGTTTGTTGACTTAAATGTGGACTGGGTATAATGCAGTTTTGGGTAATATCAAGAATTTCATACACCCTAATCTATGAGATCTCTCTAAACTGAAGGGAAAAAAAAAACTACACTGTATAGAGAAGATGCATTTTTTACTTGCTTTTCAACTAAACAGACAGGATTGGATTTGAAGATCTGACTTACCAAAATAATCAAAGTTATTAGTTCATAGCTAGAGGCAGAGTTGTGAATTTAGAACACAATCAGGGGCATCAGTCAAGCATAACAGGAACAGTTCTGTTCACATATGTTCTGTTTTAAAATGGAACATCCATAACAGTTCAGTGGAGCTCAAAATTACAGCTGAGAAGTGATCAGTTAACTACCCCCAAAAAACTGCATATGGGAAATAGACTGAAAAATTAGTTTCTTAGCATTGACATGTTGCTGCAACATTATATTCATGGAAAGATCTAAAGAACATTCTCTTCAAAATAAATAGTGTATATACGTTAAAGGAAAAATTTTTTTTAATTAGAATAAGCATATATTTTAAAGATCACATTTTTAAAAACAAATACAAAAAACCAATGCTAGGAAGATAAACTAAGAAAATTTATAGTGTCTTACATATTATGATAGGTACTGAGGGCAAGAAAGATAATCTAGGAAGTTGCTCCGTTATTAACAGAAAAAAATTTCGTATAGGTTTACATTTTGGAGTTTCTTGTTCATTGATTTTCCAAAAAAAATGATTGGATGTTCACAGTAGTACAGAAGCAGAATTATGCATCAAGAAAAGAAACTGAGCCATGTAATCTCACACTTAAAATTTTTTTTCCTCATGGAAGGCATCATGACAGTAATGCTTGTTCATGCTAGTGCTAGTTGGGTGTTCCAATTAATTGGAAGGTACACAATCTGTAGGGAAAAGCAGATAAGAGTAGAAATGAGGATCAGTGGTCAAGCTACTTCTTTTTGTAATTGCCAGTCAACAGCAACAAAAATAACTCTGTGAAGTAAATTCACATGGAAGAGAGGCAGTAGAGTAAATTGGTCAGGAATACAAACTCTATACTAAACTGTCTAGGTTCAAATCCTAGATCAACCATTTACTGAGTGACTACAGAAAGCTAATTAACTTATCTGTGCTCCCAATTCCTATTTATAAATTGAGGATAATAATAGTACCTGATCCAAGGAACTGTTGTAAAAATCATATTTTAGTTAACAGGTAAAATGTGCTAAGAATGGTGCTCAGCATGTTGTAAATATTGTATAAATATCAGTGTATTATTATTTTTTATTATCCATTAAAATACACACCTCCAAACAGTTAATATTTTTTTTAAACAGACCTACTGGTGTCTGACCCCTGGTGGGTGAAATTGGTCCAGAGGCTTATGTAGGCTTCCTGGTGGGAGAGACTGGTACCTGTGCTTTGGTGGGTGGAACTGGGTCTTGTCCCTCTGGTAGGCAGGGCCATGGAGGTTCCTTAAAAAACTGAAAATAAAGCTACCATATGATCCAGCAATCCCACTCCTAGGCATATATCCAGAGAAAACCATAATTCAAAAAGGTACATGCACTCAAAGTTCATTGCAGCACTATTCACAATAGCCAGGACATGGAAGCAACCTAAATGTCCATCAACAGAGGAATGGATAAAGAAGATGTGGTACATATATACAATGGAATATTACTCAGCCATAAAAAAGGAAAGAAATAATGCCATTTGTAGCAACATGGATGGACCTAGAGATTGCCATACTGAGTGAAGTAAGTCAGACAGAGAAAGACAAATATCATATGATATAGCTTATATGTGGAATCTAAAAAAAGGCTACAGATGAACTTATCTACAAAACCGAAATAGAGGTACATATGTAGAAAATAAACTTACAGTTACCTGGGGGATAAAGGAGGGGAGGGATAAACTGGAAGATTGGGATTGACATATACACACTACTATATATAAAATAGATAACTAGTAAGGACCTACTGTATAGCACAGGGAACTCTACTCAGTACTCTGTGATGACCTATATGGGAAAAGAATCTAAAAAAGAGTGGATATATGTATTTGTATAACAGATTCACTTTGCTGTACACCTGAAACTAACACAACATTGTATCAATTATACCCCAATAAAAATTAAAAAAACAACAACAGACATACTAGTGGTCTGCTTATAACATAATAGACTTAGACTGACACAAGTTGTATTCTGAATTAGGACCTGGCTCCCCCATCTTCCAGCTCCCTAGAGCTGGATCCCAGAGCAGAGGTTTTTCACATTATAGGGAGAAAGTTCCCAGCAACAAAGCCCCTTGAATGCACTGCCTGTGGCCTTGGCAAGTGTTATTCTTATCGGATATTTAGATCATTAATTCCTGTCCATTTTTAATTTCTCATATTGTCACCTTCTAACTGAGGTCTACTTTGGTACCCAGTTTAAGAATCTTCTCTCCTACTCAGCTCTAGAGTCAGTCTCCCCCACCCCCCCGCAAAAAGAAAAAAAAAACTGATTCATTTAGTGGAGAATGGGACTAGCTGTGCTTACTACTAACACTATGTCATAGTTTCTACTCCAATCTTGATTCAATACCACGTGCTGCTGTCTAGACTTCACTTTCTGTATCTGTAATTGCCTTTACAACAGTGAGAAACCTGACTTTCATTATCCTCAATGTACGTATTCATTTATTCAAACATAGAATATGTCTGAACAGATATTAGTTTAAGAATTGATACCTTGCATCACTACAAAAATCAAAGCTATTAGCTAGAGTTCAATATTGATTTACAGTTCAATTTTTAGGTAAAATATGCATACAGTGAAATGTACAGATCTTAAGAATACAATTTGATGTGTTTTGACAAATGCAGACATTCACTTAACCATACTCTTATTAATATATATGTTCATATCCTCAGAAAGTTCCTTCACGTTCCCTAGTCAATTCTCCCAAAAGGCAATCATTTCTTAAATTTTTTTTTCATGATTAGTTTTTTCTCTGTTCTACAACCACAGATAAATGGAATCATATGGTATGCGCTCTTCTGTGTCTGCATTCTGTCATTCAGCATTATGTTCAACAGACATATTTAACATGCTATTTCAAAGGTGGCATTATTCACAAAATGTGTGCAAGAAGGAATTAAGTGGAAGGTCATGTTTTGTAACATGTTTTGTTACATTATAAAAGTATTCCCTGAGGCAGGCTGTGCTTCTACTGGCTCACCTGCTATCTTTCCCCTTTGAACCATGTCTGTAAGTCTTCCACACACATCAGAAGTTTAACATCATTGGTATCTTTTCTATATTAAGCACATACATTTGTTAACTTGATCCCAGACTATTTGTCTTGCTAATGACAAGCCTTTTGTATTCTAAGGATATCTTATAGTTACAGAAGATTAAAATATTTTCCTTAAAGACCAACAATAACATGGATTCAGTGAAGTGTCATGTCAAGATATAATAAAATGTACCTAATACCTAATATTATTGCAAAATATATACTTCAGGCAATGTTTTATTTTTAAGAATATATGAGTCATATCCTAAAAAGATAGACAATTGAAAACTAGGAAAACAATGGAAAACAGTATATAGGTTCCTTAAAAAACTAAAAATAGAGTTACCCTGATGCTGCATCCCACTACTGGGCATATATCCAGAAAAAACTATAATTCAAAAAGATACATGCACCCCAATGTTCACTGCAGCACTGTTTACAATAGGCAGGACATGGAAGCAACCTGAATGTCCATTGACAGAGGAATGGATAAAGAAGATGTGATATATATACACACAAGGAACATTACTCAGCCATAAAAAAGAATGAAATAATGCCATTTGCAGCAACATGGATGGACCTAGAGATTATCATACTAAGTGAAGTAAGCCAGACAGAGAAAGACAAATATATGATATCACTTAAAAAATGATACAAAACAGTAAATAGACTCACAGACATAGAAAAGAAACTTATGGTTACCAAAGGGGATAGTGGGGGTGAGGGGAGAGAGATATATTAGGAGTTTAGGATTAACATATACACACTACTATATATAAAATAGGTAAACATAAAGGACCTACTGTATAGCACAGGAAACTATACTCAATATCTTATAATAACCTATAATGGAAAAGAATCTGAAAAAGAATCTAGCTAGCTAGCTAGCTACGTATATATGTATATCTGAATCATTTTGCTATACACTTGAAACTAACACAACATTGTAAATTATACTTCACTTTTAAAAAACTAGGAAAACAAACTAATTTTGTATTTTTTTATCTACAAGAGGAAGAAGATAGAATAAAATAAAACACTGGAAATGCTTTAAAAATTTTGAAAAGGTAGATGATAATTTGAGTGCTTACTGAAATTAATGAAGACATTTTTTAAAGTAATATTTAAGAACCCAAAGAAGTATATAAAAATTGGAATTTAATATGACTGTCTTTGGGTTTCAGAATCAGAGGTCCCTATAGATAGTAATGGTAATTTTTGAAGCAATTACTTTTCAATTTCATTAAATCATTCTTACTAACATATCCAGTTAAAACTAAATGTTTTCTGACTCTGTATCTATTTCCTCTGTCAGTAAATAAGAAGATAATAGAAATACCATTAACAAATAAAAGGGGATTATTACCTTCATAATACTTATGCTGCTGTAAATTTTGAGGCTATAAGGTCTAAAACGTTAAAGGTTGAGTATTCTATTTCAAGCTGGGCCAGTCTTTGAGTTTCAAAAATTCACAAAGATGATTTAAAGGAAATGTTAGAACGGGCTGAAGCTGCTAATCGTAATTACTAAATCTCTGAAGATAATTGATTATGAAGTCCTCTATGCTAGTTTTGACATCAGTAACATGTCTGCTATTTTACTCGTCAAAGAATTTGTCTTCAAAATGAGCTATTTTTTTTTTATTGACACCCTGTAGGACACTGTATCCAGAGAAATTAGTGATATTGCTTGTTATATTACTAAATTTTCCTATATTTGGGCATGCTTCTTATAAACTTTCAAAATTTACATATGCTAAATTTTTCAATATTCCCAGAGTTTATTCCTATATTTTAAACACAATCAAAACCATTTACATGTGACTACAAGTAGCAGAATCATCAGTATTCCTCAAATTATGTTAAGATGTGCAATCCCTTCTGTCTGGAATGCACATCCACTGCTCTTACATCCAGAGAGCTTTGAAACAGCGATACTCAAAATGTCTTTGGATCACTAAAATGTCCTCAAACTGTTAGCTCTTCATCCATGACAAGATAAGGAACTTGAGTCAGACAGTTAATCTATCACATGACTAAACACATGGTTTAGTTGGCCCTTCCTTTTTTTTTGTAGCAAGACTTTTCCCATGTAGGAAGTAGTGTGTTAATTCACATATTGGCACAAACTCCTGAGCTTATTTGCAGACTGGCACTTTGAGTAGTATTTCTCTCTAAATCAGAGTTCAGCAAACTTTTTCAGTAAAGGGCCAGAAAGTAAACATTCTAGACCTGTGGGCCATATAATTTCTGTTGCAAATAGTCAACTATGCTCTGCAGCATAAAAGCAGCCATCAACAATATGTAAGTGAATATGTCTGGCTGTGTTGTAATAAGACATTTTTATGGACAAAGACATTTAAATATACATTTTTACATGTCACAAAATATTATACTTTGGGTTTTTTCCAACCATTTAAACATGTAAAAATCATGCTTAGCTTGTGAGCCATAGAAAAATAAGTAGTTTCTTAACTCCTGATCTAAACTATCCTCTAAGTATCAGCTAAATTGCCACTTGTAATTTGAAATTTTCCCTAGTTTATGTAAAATGTTCTCTAACTCAAGCAGATTTAGTATTTCTCCTACACTTTCTTTAGAATTCATGTACAGCTATAAAGTTTTATTGAGTTTCATTTTTGTGACAATCTTTTTTTTTTTTTTTCTCTCCAGAAGACTAAGGTATCCCAGGTTCTACATCTGTTAAGTGTAGTTGGGATTTGAACGTTAAGAGTTCGCAGCAGAGACTGTTATTAGTCACAATAGCAAATGTCAATTCTTAAGTAATTTCTATGCCATCTGTTACAAGCAGGGGCTGAGGAACAGAACTCAATAGGTGGAGAAAAAGCATAATTTGGGGATTGAATGAGTAGCATTTAAGGAGATCAGTGTGTCAAGTGGTTTTGCTGGACTCTGGACAAGTTATTTAGTTTTTGAGTTTCTACTTCTTCATTTTAATATTGAAAGGCTATGATGAGATGTTCTTTAAGTTTCTCTCATTTCTTTCATTTTTATGATTCTAAGACATCAGGACAGTATACAATCAGGAAATGGTTTATATAGTGAGTATCCAAAATACACAGATTTACGTATTGAAAGGACAAGAGAAGGAAAATGTTAAAGAGGTTACACAAACAAAATAATATTTTAAAATGGCTCATTAATCAATGAGAGTACTGGAAATAATTCAGTAAACATGTTAGTGTATGCTACACTGAATTTACCACCAAATTAATGAAGCTGGAGTCTGGTCCAGTGCTGGATTACAGCATTTACAGCATTAAAAAAATTTTTTTTATTATTTTATATTTATTTTTGGCTGCATTGGGTCTTCATTGCTGCACGCAAGCTTTCTCTAGTTGCGGCAAGCGGGGGCTACTCTTCTTTGCGGTGCACGGGCTTCTCACCGCGGTGGCTTCTCTTGTTGCGGAGCACGGGCTCTAGGCACGCGGGCTTCAGTAGTTGTGGCACACAGGCTCAGTAGTTGTGGCACACGGGCTTAGTGGCTCTGCGGCATGTAGGATCTTCCCAGACCAGGGCTCGAACCCATGTTTCCTGCATTGGCAGGTGGATTCTTAACCACTGCGCCACCTCTGCATACTTGGGAATTATCTATGCACCAACCTGGGCACCTTATGACAAACCCTGCAATCATGTGATGCTCTGCCTAAGCTAATCGATAGCATCAAGAGCCAGAACCAAAAATTCTAGTTTTGCCAGATCTCTGGCACTAACTCTTCTGACTTCAGTTTACATTATCATCAGTGGTGCTATTCTGTTTGAAATTTTGAAGTCCATTTATTGCATCTTGCCTAATATTCCTGTCATTTTTGGCCACACCCACAATAAAAGCCCCTTGATTTCTATTCTCATGTGGATGCTACTCAGAAACTGTCTATTTACCTAAGCCAAGTTCCCCACTACCTTTCTCCAAAATTTTTCCACTGGGGTCTCTGCATTCCTTTGTTTCATAGTCATCTAGGATATCAAACCATTCAAAGAAAATCTAGCAATAAATGATATCTGAATTTCCTCCACAGGAAGAGAAGCTGCTAAATTCTCCAGCTACCATATTCTTTGAGACGGGAGATAAAGTTGGCTGACTTCTTACTATTTAAAAAACATACCCCCTGATTACTTCTCCTTAGACAATTTTTTTAAAAAAACAGTCCAACTTTTTCACTTTATTGCACTTCTCATATGCTATATATTGCCTTTGTGGGCATGGACACATCCTCTACTGATTTTAATACTTGGTGAAATCTTCTTCACTACTTCATTTGCTGCAGACCAGAAAAATCATTGCAATGATATTATATGATACTGTCTCTCTAGTAGGTAGAATACATGGGTTGCCGGAATTATGAAATAAAAAACAGAACATCCAGTAAAATTTGGGTTTCAGATAAAAAGCAATTTTTAAAGTATCCCCCATGCAATATTCGAAATATATTTATACTAATTATTTGTTGTTTATCTGAAATTCAAATGTAACTGAGCATTTCGCATTCTAAATGACAATCCTAATAGATGGTATATAAGGCATATTATGAAGTGAAATATACATTTTTTTGAATAAGGAAAATCAATTATATGGATGTATGTGTGTATGTGTGTGTGTTTCAAGAGCAAGGTGGATACCACTTTTATTTCCCATTCCCAATGATGGTAGGATCAGTGGAGCCTATGACTATAGACCTGTTGCCACACTACCTTTATTATAAAGTGAGTTTCTCTGTCTGAGGCAATACTATGTGGAATACCATATTAATAAATCAAACATACTGTGAACCCTCAAATAATGATGCTGATGGAAGTCCTGTCAGCAAGAAAGGCAAGTCCATATTCAGAATACATGTTAATCCTGAAAAGGATAAATTATTGTCCTTTCCATGATGAAATGGGTATTAAGGAATCAACACCAAGTGGCTAGTTGGCCTCCATGACAGATCATGGTATATAGGGGCCTCAGAGCCATTAGTGTACACTGCTGACAGGTTGGATATTTATCCCCTCTGGTGGCTAGATCAGCTTTAGCAAGAAAGAGACCTTGTGGTTTGGCTTATACATAGTCTCTGTATCTGCCACCACTGGAGTGGTGGAGGGAAGAGGCTATTTGACATCTACTGCATATCATCCTTACCACCTGGTTACTGAGTTCTACTTGTGCAGTGGATGCTCTCTTGGGTGCATTAGTGAGTGCTACAAAGGTCTTCACATTTTGTGCCCACTCCTGTAGTTATATTAACATACTTCTTTTTCAGACCTCCTTGTCTATGGACTTCTAATCTCTCTCATTCCAAGTCCCAGACCAAAACATTTGTTACATCCCAGGGGTCAGTGTATGTTCTTACTTGAGCCACACTCTCTCACACAGGTGGACGGCCAGGTGCATAACCCAAACCTCTTTCCCAGGAGTACTACTGTCTTTCCAAGATAGCCCGTGATGGATTGTAGTTAAAAAGCAATAGATATTGTGATCACCTAGAGGGGTGGGATAGGGAGGGTGGGAGGGAGATGCAAGAGGGAGGGGATATGGGGATATATGTATACGTAGAGCTGATTCACTTTGTTATACAACAGAGACTAACACACCATTGTAAAGCAATTATACTCCAATAAAGATGTTAAAAAAAAAAGCAATAGATTATTGGCTCACAAAATATACTGAATTAACCAATTAATCCAATAAACCCAGGTGTTTTTCCCTGTCTTTTCTCAGTTGATTATCTATAAGACACCACATATGAGGTCCTACGTGTAAGCTGAAAATAACAAAGACAAGACCTGTGGGGGCGGGATGCAGAATTAAACTTCCAGGCAGTTCTGCTTGTGCACATGTGTGAAGTATACAGCTCTAGTAACCTAGTTGTAGCCCTGCCAAATAGATCACAAACACTGGCTATTGAAAGCAAAAGCACACAGAAGCCAGAGAGGTGCGTATAAAGAGGGTAAAATGAATCTGAGACGTATCAGAGTGGAACACAGACAGTGTCTGCACATTTGGTAACCTTGTTCTTTCTTAACTTTTGTTCAGCAATTCAACAACATGAAATTTAATACAGGCAAACCTCGATTTCAGACCACTGCAATAAAGCAAAAAGTCACACTTTTTTTTTTGATTTCCCAGTGCCTATAAACTTTATGTTTACACTACACTATAGTCTACTAAGTGTGCAATAACACTGTGTCTAAATAAACAATGTACCTATCTTGAATAAAAAATACTTTATTGCTAGAAAATGCTGACCATCATCTGAGCCTTCAGCAAATCCTAATCTGTTTGCTGGTGGAGGGTCTTGCCTTGATGCTGATGGCTGCTGACTGATCAGGGTGGTGGTTCCTGAGGGTTGAGGTGGCTGTGGCCATTTCTTGTAGAAAGACAACAGTGAAATTTGCCACCTGGAGTGACTCTTCCTTTCATGAGTTATTTCTCTGTAGCATACAATGCTGTTTGATAGCATTTTACCCACAGTGAAACTTCTTTCAAAATTGGAATCAAACCTCTTAAACCCTGCTGATGCTTAATCAACTAAGTTTATGTCATATTCTAAATCTCTTGTTGTCATTTCAGCAATATTCACAGCATCTTCACCAAGAGTAGATTCCAGCTCAAGAAATCACTTTCTTTGCTCATCCATAAGAAGCAACTCATCCGTTAACATTTTATCATGAGATTGTAGCAATTCATTCCCATCCTCAGGCTCCACTTCTAATTCTATTTCTCTTGCTATTTATACCATGTCTGCAGTTACTTCCTCCACAGAAGTCTTGAACCCCTCAAAGTCATCCAAGAGGGTTGGAGTCAACTTCTTCCAAACTCCTGTTAATGTTGATATTTTAATCTATTCCGATGAATCATGAATGTTCTTAATGGCTTCTAGAATGTTGAATCCTTTCCAAAAGGTTTTCTATTTTCTTTGCTTAGATCCATCAGAGGAATCACTATCTGTGGCAGCTTTAGCCTTAAGAAACGTATTTCTTAAATAACAAAATTTGAAGGTCAAAATTACTCCTTGATCCATGGGCTGCAGAATGGATGTTATGTTAGCAGACATGAAATCAAAGTTAATCTCATTGTACATCTCCATCTGAGCTCTTGGGTGACCAGGTACATTGTCAATGAGCAGTAATATTTTGAAAGGGATCTTATTTTTCTGAGCAGTAGGTCTCAACATTGGGCTTAAAATATTAAGTAAACCATATTGTAAACCTATGTGCTGTCATCCAGGCTTTGTTGTTCCATTTATAGTGCACAGGCAGAGTATATTGAGCATAATTCTTAAGGGCACTAGGATTTTCAGAATGGTGAATGAGCATTGGCTTCAGCTTAAATTCACCAGCTACATTAGCCCCTAACAAGTGCTTTGAAGCTTTGAAGCCAGGCATGTACTTCTCCTAACTATGAAAGTCCTAAATGCCATGTTATTCCAATAGAAGGCTGTTTCCTCTCATTGAAAATCTGTTGTTTAGTGTAAGCACCTTCATTAATAATCTTAGCTAGATATTCATAATAACTTGCTCTAGCTTTTACATCAGTATTTGCTGCTTCATCTTGTACTTTGAAGTTACAGAGATGGTTTCTTGGCTTAAACCTCATGAATAAACCTCTGTTGGCTTCAGACTTTTCTTCTGTAGCTTCCTCACCTCTCTCAGCCTTCATAGACTTGAGCAGAGTTATAGCCTTGCTCTGGATTAGGCTTTGGCTTAAGAAAATGTTGTGGCTGGTGTGGTCTTCTATCCAGACCACTAAAACTTTCTCCATGACAGCAATAAGGCTGTTTTGCTTTCTTAACATTCCTGTGTTCACTGGAGTCACACTTTTAATTTCTTTCAAGAGCTTTTCCTCGGCATTCACAACTTGGCTGTTTAGCACAAGAGGCCTGCCTTTTGACCTATCTCAGCTTTGGCATGTCTTCCTCACTAAGCCTAATCATTTCTAGCTTTTGATTTAAAGTGAGAGATGTGCGACTCTTCCTTTCACTTGAACACTTAGAGGCCATGGTAGGGCAATTAATTGGCCTAATTTCAATATCGTTGTGTCTCAGGGAATAGAAAGGCCCGAGGAGAAGGAGAGAGACGGGGGATGGCTGGTCAGTGGAGCAGTCAGAGCACACACCACATTTATCAGTTAAGTTTGCTGTCATGTAGGAGAGCTGCTTGTGGCACCACAAAACAATAACAATAGTAACATCAATGATAATTGATCACAGATCACTGTAAGAAATATAATTATCATGAAAAAATTTGAAATATTTAGAGAATTATGGAAATGTCACACAGACATGAAGCGAGCAAATGCTGTTGGAAAAATGGCACCAATAGATTTGCTCAATGCAGGGTTGCCACAAACCTTCAATTTGTAAAGAATTCTGTATCTGTGAAGTACAATAAAGCAAAGAGCAATAAACAAGATATGCTCGTAAGTTTTCTAATCCTTTTAGCTAAGCAAGCTGGAGAAAAATCAATGAACTATGTAGATAGTGGTCATTGCAACTTAATTACAAAACTCACCGGAGTCTTCACTGTGACTGTTCTTGGTTGAGTCACATAATAAACATTCCAAATCCACAATCATTATTTTAAGTCTTGCCTTCATCATTTCCAATAGACAACTTGAAAAACTCTGGTGGTCATGGATATTCTTCTCAACTTGTGCTCAGGTTCAAACATTATTTCTGTCTATGACTTTTAGTCACTACCTTTTTTCTGGTCTCAGATAGTGAGGTATTCATCCTGCTCAGGACTAACCTCTCTACTTGTATCAGCTCCATCTTTTACCCATTCATCATACATTATTCTCTAGCTCTCTTTACCTCCTTTTTCTTAGCTTAAACTTATATCTTTTTATTAAGAAAAAAGTCCTTGACCCTGGGAACATTCTAGTGACTAATACTCTTACCTATGTTTACATTAAAACTTGTCAAGAAGAGTCCTAGTTAGTCATTGTGTCTACTTTGTTGCATGTCAGTCTTCAGTCTGTTATAATCTGTGTAGTTATTTCTCTTCCAGGTCCTGAAGCTACGGCTCCTGTGATTTCTTAGTATTCAAAACAAATATATTCAGTGACTGTCTATCTGGATATCTCCTAACCATTATTATGGTTATATATTTCCGCCTAGGCATAGATACTCCCTCTGCAAATACAACACTGCATTTTCTTTGACTGTCCTCTGATTGCTTAGATAATGTGTTTTTCATGTTTTCTCTTTTCCTGTCCAAGAGATACTACAGATTCTCCCTTGATGGTCCTATTTACTCTACAGGTCTTGAACACCATTGATATCTGGATTTCAGACAGATTTCAGGTTCATATATCCAGCATCCTCTTGTACATATCTACTTTATACTCATAGCTAACACAGAATTATTCAATACTGAAATCATAATCTCTCTATCCAGTTATCTACCTTAGTAACCAAGGGGTCATCCTTAACTTCTTTTTCTAATTCCACTACATACATTCAGTTTCTGTAGCTACATTCAATTAATTGTCAAGTCCTGTTGGGTTTATCTCTTATACATTTCTCAAACCTACTCTAACTTATCCATTCCTACTACAACTATTCTCATTCAAATATTCACTGTTTCTTATTTAAATTACTACAATAACCAATAACTCTTTTCTAATTTCTAATTCATCATGCTTAGTGATTTTTCTATGTTTCTGCTTGAAATATTTATCTAAAACATAAACTTAACTGACTTTGTTTGACTTCCGTCAAATGTAGACCAAGTACAAGGATTTGAGTACAAGTAGTTTACATGGGAGGTGATCCCAGAAAGCATCATTTTGAAGTGAAGTGAGACAGGAGATGGAGGAAAGTCAATAAATGATGTATTAATAAGTGAATTATCACCTTGAAGCTCAATCCTGTTGAGGACCTATTAAAAGAATTGTATATCATACTTCAGAAATGACTGCTAGGGCATAAGAAAGCTATAAAGTTTATTTCTCAATTCCTGTCTCAGGATCCTGGTTGAGGATCACTCGTAAGGTGAGTGGACTTCCTGACACTTCCACCTGCCCTTTGTGAAGGCCTAACACAGTCCTATAGTCAGGGAAAGCTGTCCAACAGAGAGAATTGGGTGCTTGAGGTAGGAAACAATTAATGTATATGGGAACTGTAACTGAAGCTACAGGTTACCTCCAGTTTGGGCTAAGAGCATTGGAATGAGGCTGTGGCAGAGTCTGCTGCAATACCCACATACTTTTCTATTTCAAACACTTTATTGTCTTATTAGTATGTCTTATTAGTACATATAAGATGAATTCTGAACCTCTTGCTGGGTTATACAAGGACTTACACTAATTTCTCTAAGGTGCAACAGGTCAATTCTTATCACTCCCTGCCTCATGTATTTTATTCCAACACAACCAAATTGCTTGTAGATATTAAGCACATATTCCTGTGTTGCCCCAAACTCATCCTCAACTTTTACCTGACTAATAATTATTGTTCATGATACAGATAAAGAATTACCTCTTCCTGGATGCTAAACTGGAAACTTCCAGACTTGTATAGGAACTTCTTTTTATCCTCCAGTACCATTACCATAGTCATGTAATATGTCTTTTCCCCCACATGTCCATTATAGGAAATTTATCTATGCTTGTTTCTTTTATCTCTTAACTTTGAGCTCCTTGTCTGTATCTATCTTATTTATTAATTTTTTTGTAGTCCTAGTATATGGCTAAGTGTCTGACATAGCAAAATTCTTCATACTTACTGAATAAAACATTAAGCTCTTGGTGTCTCATATGCAGAGGAGTAATTCAATCCAAGCAAGTCATAGTTTAGAGCACAATGGGCCATAACTCAAAAGTATATTAATTTTCTTTGTGAAAACTTTTTATGGTTTTAGTTCCATTTATGTCAAAACATCTCTTCTATATTCAATCTTAAAATAAAGTATGCATTGTATAAGCATTTCAAGTGTTCACCTAAGATATAGGAATAAATCGACGCTACTTTAGCTGTCAGTAAAATAAAAAGTATTAAAGGCAGATTTCTATATTATTTATTGGCCCACTGTTAGATGACATGACACTAGGAGATAAAATGTAGAATTTGTATACCTGTGGCTCATTATCATTAATTTTCTTGGAATTGAAGAAAATTCTTTCAGCTTAATTTCCCAGACATCTGTTTTGCTGAATTCTTTCTAATAGCACTATCAGAGATGAAGTGCTCTGATAGTGCTTACTTGAAGCACTTACTTACTTGAAGCACTATGGAAGACCAATACTGCACTTCCCAATATCTCTACCAAATAATAATTCTATCTTAATGACTGAATATAATTTCACTGAAGACTCATAGTTGCTAAACCAATAAAAGTGCACATTACCAAATGATTACAGATCATAGTATATATTTGAAATATACATTAGTTGTTATGAAAAAGTTTAAAGAAGCGAGATAATTTAAGAAAATAACAGTGAAGTGGTTGAAAGCATTTTGTTTAAAATGTAATATGGCCATGTAGAACATGTATCAATAACATGTAACAGGAAGAAAGTGGCCCCTCCTAATTTTATTTCTCTTGCCAGTCAGTAAAATGATGTTTCTTGAATTACTAGCATCTCTAGTCTTTGTTCTTTCTGTTGAGATCTGACAGATGGGAGCTCAGCAGCAGCCACACAGAATGGGACATGTGTACAGATCAGATAAGACCTTCTTCTCTAGGAGGTTCACTTAGTCCTCCTCAGCACTTTTGACCCACTTCATCCAATACTTCCTCACAACAGTAAAATTACCAGACATTCGTGGAATTTTCTGTGAATAAAAATAAGCCTTGGTCATATACCATAGGGAAGTTTTTTTCTAGATCCCTTTAGTATATGTGAATAAAAAACATGTTTCCCCACATAAACATTACATTTTTTCATTAAGTATTGATAATTTTTCCTTTAAATGTTATCATTAAAAAATTGTTTCCACAAGGAATTTTGGGCTATGTATTTGATGACAGATATACAAACCTAGTTAAGATTAAAGTATATTCAAAATATGCTGAGTCATATTTAGGTAGAGCTTTAAAATTTTAATAAGCCTTAATATTAGTCTATTTTAAACTCACTAATGAACAAATAGTGTCTTTAAAAAGCTTTCAAGTGGTTTGTTTTGAAATGGAATTTGGATAGAAATCCTTAACGTTTCTTCTTCCAACTTCTCACTAAATGAAAACACAGGAAAACAAAATGAAACACAAACAAAAGACTCATAACACTGAAAGTCAAGACTGACAGAAAATATTATGCTGGAACTGACAGTAGTTTTAAAGCAATCAAAGCTGGACTTTGAAAAGCTTAACCAGGGTTAACAAATTATGGTTTCACATCATGAAAAGGAAAGCCTAGAAAAAGATAGTTAATTTCTTTGTGCCTTCCTAGAATGCCCTCTGACTCAACGGATCAGGACTTGCCATCAACAGAGAGGGAGCAACTGTCCCACCCCACTTCTCACACGCTGCTTTGTTCCACAGTAGCAGTGATGAGCACCCTCACCATTTGTCTTCTCTGCCACTCTTGTAAATCCAAGTCAGTTAGAGATGGACAATTCCAGAAAATTCTGGCAAATTATAAAGGAACATGGTTTTCTGCATTTAAGGGGATGAGGTGCAAAATAGTCTATTCCTTCAGGAGGGAGTCAAAAAACTATAATCTGAGAACTAATAATAAAAAGTCATTCCATGAAATAACAGTGTTATTGCCCTTAATCGATAGATACAAATGTCAAAAATTAGGCAGAATACATAACTTTCCCAAGATCATGCTGTCATCTTTAGTAAGTATAAATAGTAATGCTGGGTGTGAACTCTTTGAGTTGAATTTCAGAGGGTAGAGCCTTAAAAACAACAGTTATAGACACAGTTAAATTAATAGTAATCAGAATTGGTTTTTCAATTAATTTTTATTGGAGTATAGTTGCTTTACAATGTAGTGTTAGTTTCTGCTGTACAGCAAAGTGAATCAGCTATACGTGGACATATATGCCCTCTTTTTTGATTTCCTTCCCATTTAGGTCACCACAGAGCACTGAGTATAGTTCCCTGTGCTATACAGTAAGTTCTCATTAGTTGTCTATTTTATACATAGTAGTGTGTATATGTCAATCACAACCTTCCAGTTCATCCCACCCCTCCTAACCCCCCTTGGTATCCATATGTTTGTTCTCTATGTCTGTGTCTCTATTTCTGCTTTGCAAATAAGTTCATCTGTATCATTTTTCTAGATTCCACATATAAGCGATATTATACAATATTTGTTTTTCTCTTTCTGACTTAATTCACTCTATATGACAGTCTCTGGGTCCATCCACATCTCCGCAAATGTTAATTACCACTTACTCTGTGCCAAGTATTGTGCTAGATGGTTTTTTATTTTCTTTGTCTTGCAAAAGTTTTATTGAGGTCTAATTTATATACCATACAACTCACCCATTTAAAATGTACAATTCAATAGTTTTTGGTATATTCACAGAACTGTGCAACCATCACCATCAGTTTTAGAACATAATCATCACTCCAAAAAGAAATTCTTTACCCTTTAGCTGCCAACCCCCAAACCCATCATGTCCTCCAGTTTTAGGTTACCACTAATATTTATTTTTTTATTCTTTAAATAAAAATTGTATACATTTAAGGTGTACAACATGATTTGATATACATAGTGGAATCATTACTATGGTCAAACTAATCAATGTACCATCTCTTCACATAGTTACCATTATTTTGTGTGTGTGAGAAAAGCACCTGAAATCTACTCCCTTAGCAAATTTCCAGTATTCATTACAGTATTATCAACTACAGTCATCATGCTGTACCTTACATCTCTAGACTTATTCATCCTACATAACTGCAACTTTGTATTCTTTGACCAATATCTCCACTTTCCTCCACTTCCCTAACCTGGTAACCACTGTTCCACTCTCTGCTTCTATGTATTCAACATTTTATTAGATTCCACATGCAAGTGATATCATGAAGTCTTTTTCTCTCTGTGTCTGGCTTATTTCACTGAGCGTAATGCCCTTGAGTTCCATCCATGTTGTTGTAAAGACAGGGTTTCCTTCTTGCTCATGGTTGAATATTTCATTGTATCAATATATATATGTACATATGTAAAATATCTTCTTTATCCGTTTGCTCATTGAAGGACACATAGGTTGTTTCCATATCTTGGCTACTGTGAATAATGCTGCAATAAACACAGGAGTTCAGATATATTTTCAGCATCCTGTTTTAATTTCTTTTGGCTATATACACAGAAGTGGGATTGCTGGATCATATGGTAGTTCTATTTTAAATTTTTTGAGGAATCTCCATACTGTTTTCCATAGTGGCTGAGGGTTCTCTTTTCTCCACATCCTCACCAACACTTGTTATTTCTCGTTTTTTTGATGACAGCCATTCTAACAGGTCTGAGGTGATATCTTATTGTGATTTTGATTTGAGTTTCCCTACTGATTGGTGATGTTGAGCATCTTTTCATGTACATCTTGGACATTTGTATGTCTTCTTTGGAAAAATGCCTATTCCATTCCTTTGCTAGACTCTTTAAAAGCATAATCTCATTAGGTCTTGTGAACAATTGTATGAGGAACGACTACCCATTTTATCAATCAGAAGGAAGACTGTTAAGTATAATGACTTGCCTAATTTCATATCTCTGCTGCTAACGCTGTGACATAATTCATTCAAATTTAATACCTCTGCCCCTGACCCTGTGACAAAATTGATTCAAACTCTTGGGGAAACTTTATCTAGGCTGAGCCAATCTGATTTTCTTTCTTTGGAATTCTGAACTGGGTAATAGAGCCAGTTAATTTCTATACCTTGATGGACTATGAGGTAGCTGAGTGGCCATATCTTGCTATATAGAAATAAGGATAATGAGGGGAGCAAGAGAGAAGAGCAGTAGCAATGAGACAAAAGAAGAAAGAAGCAGGTATGAGAAAATAAATCTGGATCTATTTCCTATCTCGTTGTTGCACCTACTTAATACCAAGTTGCCTTCTAGTCTCACTTTGTGTATACCACTTCTCTGATTATATAATGCATTTTATTTCAGCTAAATTTAGATGGAGTTGTTTTATATAATAGTTATATACGTTAATAAAAAACAAACCAAAAGATAATCTTTGTTGTTATTTTGAGGTGGGATTTAATTCACATTTTCTTGTTTATTTTTTATTGCATTTGCCAAGTATTCTATTATTCTAATGAAGTAAATTAAACATTAGATTAAGTGAAGAGAAATTTAACTACTTTGGTAAATATACATTCAGTTGTATGTTAAAATTAAGGATTTACAAAACCTGTTTGATAGTGATAGGGAAATACTGAGCTCATATCAGAAGTCTTTATGACATAAGCTTTGCAGAAATGTTCATCAAAACATTTATACTAGTCTTTTTAATGTATACCTGTTTTTAAGAGATGCTTTAGAAAAAATTATTTGTATGTGCATATGTATGTATGTGTACACACACACATATATTCAGCTTTAACTGAAAAACATATATTGTATAGAAATGTTTATTTTTTCTTAAAGAAAAAGCAAAAAAAACTTCAAGACAAGCAATGGAAAAACTTGACACTAATATTAGTGGGCAATAAATAAATACCATGGGTAGCTTTATGTCTAGAAATACCTAAATATGAACCAAATGATATCCAGTAACTGTCAAGTGTAGTGCTGTAGACTTACTGAAACCTTATGTTCTTAACTTTTAACTATTAATAATTAAACATAATTCTTCAAATGTTATTTCACAATACCTACCATAATGTGAAAGCTCAGCTTAAGTCTTATCATTAAAAGTATAATATCTGATTATATGGCTTAGCTTTCTTAAATTAGTAGAAGCACATATTTACTATACTAGTGAGAGAAATGTAGTGCTTGGAACTAATACGTATTTTCATGACAGAACAATTATCTATTTCAGTTTCTAAGCTTCCATTACTTAGTATCTCCAGAGTCAAGACATCATTTTTATTTTACATTAAAAGGCAAAATCTTAATAAATTGGTTGCAGTGGTTTTCAGAGAGAGTAACTGATACATTATTTTATCAAGCTACATGTTACTATAACTTGCTTTTAATCTCAACAAAAATAAATAAAATGCATTTTTTCCTTTTTTAACTATCCAGAAGTATCTATTTCAAGTATATCAATATTTCCTACATGAATTCTCAAATTTGATGTCTTTTAAAAAATATTATTTTGTATACCTGAATCCTATTTCTTAATGGACAGCTATAGCAAGTTTAAAATCCACTGTATGTAAAATTTTCTTTTTAAGAAAGAATTTATAGACATTTTTTGCATTCTTCTCAATTAGCAATTGCAAACTGAGACACTATCTTTCAGTCTACCTTTCACTTATTATGAAATACAATGCAGGCAGATTGGCTCCTGGCTTCCTTGATATAAACCATGGCAAAATCATCACTTCTCCCATGTGAACCAATTAACTTCACGTGGAGAAACACTTATTTCTTGCCTCAGAGTAAAGATATATTTCTATTGACTTACTGAAAAAATCATATGCCATTAGGTTCAAAGTATAGTGGCTCAAATACCATTTCTGAGTACCTGACAGTGTACAGTCTATTTATTAAGTTCAATCCAATGATTCATCATTCAGTGAAGGCATGCACCTATGAATTAAGAGGGACGCAGAACCACATTTGTGAAGGCTTAGGTTCTCAAGCCATTGAGTCTGTTAGAATTTTTATTGACCAAGATTCTTTTTAAGTCCTGTTTTTCCTTCCTAGAGTAATAAATGTTTACTTCTACTTCTGTAAAGGAAATATTTTTGTTTCACACATAGAAGATAATGCAGAGTATTACAACATAAAATACCCTTAAACCCAAATTACCTTATTTGAGAAAAATTATTAAGTTAATAACTTATATGTTTGTTTATTTGTATAAAATGCATTGTGTGGCTCCCTGTCTCCTGTACATGGGTGGCGATATTTGATCCCCCCTGGCATGCTCTGGACAGACCTATTTTCGGTAAAGTTGGAAGTAATTCGTCTGGCAAAATTTAGAGAAAACAAACAAATAAGCCCATATAATTAGCATGAGGAGAGTTCATATATTCTTATTGGAACCTATATCTAAGCTTTGACACCTGAAATTCTACTTAATATATAAAATTTTTAAAAAGTCACACCCTATAAAACTAAAAATATAAGCACAAATTAAACTGAGTTTAAGACAAAAAAAGAGAATAACATAGACAGAAACAGTTATAAGCAGGAATAAATGAAACTGTAAACAGGAAAACAGAGAAAATCTAGAAAATCAAGAGGTTTTTCTTGGGGAAAAAATGAACAGTTATAAACTTCTGGTGGGATGGATCAGGGAAAAAAGACACAATTTACCAATACAGGAATGAAAAAAAAAGGGGAAATCACAACAGATTTTATAGACATTAATAGGATAATAAGGGGACATTATGAACAACTTTATGCCAATCAATTCGGTATATGAAATGGATACATTCCTTGAAAGATAAAAACTATCAAAGCTATCTTAAGAAGCAATGGATAATGTAAATATTACTGTAGCTATTAAAGATACTGAATTCAGTTTAAAACTTTCCAACAATCTAAACCCCAGGCCCAAATGTCTTCACTAGATAAATCTACCAACCAAAATAAATAATACTAATTCCACCAAAATATTTCCAGACAACAAGAGAGGAGAGGTATTTTGTTACTCATTTTAAGAGGCCTGCATTATGTGGATACCAAAAGTAGAAGCAGACTTTACAAGAAAATACAGCTATAGCACTCATGGACATAGAAAAAAGCATCACCACCATCATCATCATCATTCTCTCTCTCTCTCTCTCTTTATCTCTCTCTCTCAAATAAATTCTTTCAGAGTAGAATTTACTTCAGGAGGCTTGTTCAACTTTCAAAAATCAACTAATGTACTGTAGCCTAAAACTAATAATCAAACACAGGTAACAACATAGGTTCATTTTGATAGATGCAGCAATGAATTTTGCAAAGTTCAAGATCCATATGTTATCAAAATATTTGCACAAACTAATGAAAGGATAACTTCTTCAGCTTGATAAAGGGTATCTCATAAAAATCCAGAGCTAACATCATATTAAATGCTCAAAGATTGAATGTGTTCTCCCTAAGATCAGAAACAGGGCAAGAATGTCTTCTCTCACCACTCCTTTTCAAAGTTGTACTGGAGATTCTTGCCAGTAAAATCATGGAAGAATATGAAATGAAAGGCATTTATTTTGGAAGGGAAGAAATAAGCTGTTTCTATTTGCAGATGACCTAATTTTCTATGCAGAAAATCTCAAAGAATCCAAAACAAGCTGCCAGATATAGTGAGTATGTTTAGTGAGGTCACAGGACACAAGGTCAGTATATAAAAATCATTTGTATTTCTTTGTAGTAGCAATCAACAATTGGAACTTGGAATTTTAAATAGAACTACTTACAATAATACCAATAAATTTGAAATATCTTTTGATTAGTTTACCAAAATATGTGGAAGATTTTTACACTAAAAACCATTAAAACATGAGAGAAATCCAATAAGATAAAAATTTATTGAGAGATATATGTGTTCATGGGTTTGATGATAAAAAAAAAATTGCCAAAATATTATTCTCCCCCAGCTGATCTATAGATACAAGGCAATTTCAGTCAAGCTCATTTTCGTGTAGAAATTAAAATGCTGATAGAATAGCAAAGATAATTTTGAAAAGGCAGAGCAAATTTACACTGTCTGATTGTAAAAATGAGTGTAAAGCTACAATAATCAAGATATTGTGGTATTGCCAAAAGTATAAACACATAGATCAACAGAACAGAATAGAAAATGCAGAAATAGACCCATGCAGATATGGTCATTTGATGCTTGATATAGTTGTCAAGGAAACTGTATTAAGAATAGATAGTCTTTTCAGCAAATGAAGCTGAATAAATAGAATATCCATATGCCAAAAAAGTGCACTCTACCCCTAATTGCATCATACACAAAAATTAGCTCAAAATAGATCATAGACATACAATTATAAAACTAAAAAAACCATAGGAAAGTAAATGTTTGTGACCTTGGACTAGTCAGAGATTTATTATATAGGACACAAAAAATAAGAACAAAAAAATTGCACTTCATTAAAATTAAATCTACTTTTTCAAACATGCTGTGAAGAAAATTTTTGTAAATGCCACAAATTGGGAAATGTAAATTAAAACCACAATAAAATGCTACTATACATCATTGGATTGTTTCAAATAAAAGACAATACTAAATATTACCAGAAATATAGAGCAATTGAAAATTTCATATATTCCTGGTGTGGATGCAAAATGATACATCTGTTTTAGAAAAGAGTAAGGCAATTTAATAATAAGGTAACAGGCTTACCATGTGGCCCAACACTTCTACTTTTAGATATTTACCAAAGAGAAATGAAGACATGTCCAAACAACCCCTGTATGTGAATGTTTTTAGCAGATTTATTCAGAATCACCAAAAGCTAGAAACAACCCAAATGTTCATCAACTGGTGAATGGTTTAAAAAATTGTCATTGATGCATATAATGGCATATAACTCAGTCAAAGGATGAACTACAAATGCATCCAACAATAAGGATGAATCTCAGAAGCCCTATGCTAAATGAAGCAAGTCTGTCTCGAAAGGCCATATACTGAAGGATTCCTCTTAAATGACTCTTTGAAACTATAATGATGGAAAATACAGGGACAGAAATTAGATCAACAGTTGTCAAAAGCTTGGGATGATGTAAGGGAATTGGCTACAAAGTTATAAGGGAACTTTTAGTGGGTACAGAAAAATTCTCTATTTTAATCATGATGATGGTGATGCTTGTTTCAATTTGTTAAAATTCATAGAACAGTACTCCTAAAACGGTAAATTTTACTTTATGTAAATTATACGTCAACAAACCAACAGCCAAATAACAACACCAACAAGGAGATACAGCATAGGGCATTGGGGGAAAAAAAATCAGTATGTGGGAAGCCCTTTTCTCAAACTCCTTTCTTTCTTTGGAAATCATCTTGATAATCAATGGTATGCCTAAAACTTATGCTTGTCAGATACTTTCATAAATATTTGCTAATTTAGGTGAACATGGACCTTCTGTTTTATCCACTAACCTGGTGCCTTGCTGACCATGCTTTCCAGGTATAATGCTCTTTTTGTCTGGCTGGACAACTTTTCATTCCCTGAAGTCCTATCTATCCTATATTACTATAATATCTAGGATACATGACCCTTTAGATTCTGATTCATCAACCTGCAAAATGAGCCTTGAGTGTTTTTATTTTTCAGATTATTATTAATTCTAAAGGCAAGTTATTATTGTTATTATTTTTTCCTGTAGCATGCTGTTTCAGTGATTCTTATTCAGCTGTGCACAGCAATACAGTGACAATTGTATTATCACTGATAATACAATAATATTGTTTCTTATTAATGCAGATATAGGGCTCTACTCCAAACCTACAAAATCAGAATTTATGAGAAAGATTTCTGGAAAGTATATGTTTCAATGTCCATAAGTATTTCTAATATTCATTGAAGTATTGTGAGTGACCAGTTTTGTTCTAAAATATAACTGTTACTAATAGTTATTGTGTATTACAAAGCCTGAAATTTAGATTCTTTCGATTCTAGTTAATTGCATCAATGAGTCCACAAAAAGGCAGATTACAACTAGACATATATTTACATCTAGGCTGAAATATGTTACACAACTTATGAAAAATGTCAAACCAATTTTCCTTTACATTTCTAAAGTTAACATGAATAACATGCCTTGTGCTACTGAGACTGACATTTTATAGATAAAAGTATACTTCTTATCTAATTTAAAATGTGAGCCTATGCACATTTTTTTTCTGACACCATGTATATGTGTATATTTATTGATGGTTAATTTTATGTGTCAATTTAAGTAGGCTACACGATCAGATATTTAGCCAAATGGGTGGATGTAGCTGTGAAGGTCTATTTTTAGATGAGATTAACATTTAAATCAGTGGTGTTTGAACAAAGAGATTACTCTCCATAATGTGGATGAGCCTCATACTGGAAACAGAGTGGGCTAAGACCTCAAAACAGACATAGCTCCCACAAGTGTGATGAAGCAATTCTAATGTTAGGCAAGCAAAAAGAGTGTATCAAAAAATAAGGAAACCTGAGAACTACATTGTTTTTCATTGTTGTGGACTATAGACAACAGCTAATCCAGGTCAATGTTAAGATTAACACAGAGTTGCAGATTGGGTTATCTGGAAAATAGATTCGGAGACAGAGTTTAGTGTGCAGGATGTTTACTGAGGAGTGCTCTTGGAATCTACAAATATGGAAGGGAGGGTATAAAAGCAAAGCAAGATGGGGTAGCAGGAAAAGTTGGCTGACCTGACAGAGAACTCTGGAGCTAAATATGGCCTAGAGTTTTCTTGTTTCACTAAGATGGCCAGACAGCTATACTCCCATCTTCTTTGGTCATTAGATTTAAGCTACCCTAAGATAGGTGTCCTTAGGTAAGACCATTCTCTGCAGCTGAGGCAGTCCCAGGGACTGATAGCTAAAGCTTTTCTCCTGACAGTAGGCCCAGCAGCTGGATAGACAATTCCTTCCTAGATGGAGGACCCAGGTGTATGAGCTCCATGGCTGTCACTGTCATAACTTGAACCCTTGGATTCAACTTAATTTATTTACTTATTTATTTTATTTTACTTTTATTTTTATTTTTTTAACATTTTCATTGGAGTATAATTGCTTTACAATGGTGTGCTAGCTTCTGCCTTATAACAAAGTGAATCAGTCATACATACACATATATCCCCATATCTCCTCCCTCTTGCATCACCCTCCCTCCCACCCGCCCTATCCCACCCCTCCAGCTGATCACAAAGCACTGAGCTGATCTCTCTGTGCCACGTGACTGCTTCCCACAAGCCACCCACTTCACACCTGGTAGTGTACATATGTCCATATATACACTACCACTCTCTCACTTTGTCCCACCTTACCCTTCCCACTCCCCTTGTCCTCAAGTACATTCTCTAGTAGGTCTGTGTCTTTATTCCCATCTTGCCCCTAGGTTCTTCATGACTTTTTTTTTTTAGATTCCATATGTATGTGTTAGCATACAGTATTTGTTTTTCTCTTTCCGAATTACTTCACTCTATATGACAGACTCTAGGTCCATCCACCTCACTACAAATAACTCAATTTCATTTCTTTTTATGGCTGAGTAATATTCCATTGTATATATGTGCCACAGCTTCTTTATCCATTCATCTGTCGATGGACACTTAAGTTGCTTCCATGTCCTGGCTATTGTAAATAGACCTGCAATGAACACTGTGGTACATTACTCTTTTTGAATTATGGTTTTCTCAGGGTATATGCCCAGTAGTGGGAATGCTGGGTCGTATGGTAGTTCTATTTTTTAGTTTTTTAAGGAAACTCCATACTGTTCTCCATAGTGGCTGTATCAATTTACATTCCCACCAACAGTGTATGAGGGTACCCTTTTCTCCACACCCTCTCCAGCATTTATTGTTTGCAGGTTTTTTGATGATGGCCATTCTGACCGGTGTGAGATGATATCTCATTGTAGTTTTGATTTGCATTTCTCTAATGATTAATGATGTTGAGCATTCTTTCATGTGTTTGTTGGCAACCTGTATATTTTCTTTAGAGAAATGTCTATTTAGGTCTTCTGCCCATTTTTGGATTGGGTTGTTTGTTTTTTTGATATTGAGCTGCATGAGTTCCTTGTATGTTTTGGAGATTAATTCTTTGTCAGTTGCTTCATTTACAAATATTTTCTCCCATTCTGAGGGTTGTCTTTTCGTCTTATTTATGGTTTCCTTTGCTGTGCAAAAGCTTTTAAGTTTCATTAGGTCCCATTTGTTTATTTTTTCTTTTATTTCCATTTCTCTAGGAGGTGGGTCAAAAAGGATCTTGCTGTGATTTATGTCATAGAGTGTTCTGCCTGTGTTTTCTTCTAAGAGTTTGATAGGACTGCCCTTACATTTAGGTCTTTAATCCATTTTGAGTTTATTTTTGTGTATGGTGTTAGGGAGTGTTCTAATTTCATTCTTTTACATGTAGCTGTCTAGTTTTCCGAGCACCACTTGTTGAAGAGGCTATCTTTTCTCCATTGTATATTCTTGCCTCCTTTACCAATGATAAGGAGACCATATGTGTGTTGGTTTATCTTTGGGCTTTCTATCCTGTTCCATTCATCTATATTTCTGTTTTTGTGCCAGTACCATACTGTCTTGATTACTATAGCTTTGTAGTATAGTCTGAAGTCCAGGACCCTGATTCCTCCAGCTCCGTTTTTCTTTCTCAAGATTGCTTTGGCTATTCGGGGTCTTTAGTGTTTCCATACAAATTGTGAAATTTTTTGTTCTAGTTCTGTGAAAAATGCCAGTGGTAGTTTGATAGGGATTGCATTGAATCTGTAGATTGCTTTGGGTAGTAGAGTCATTTTCACAATGTTGATTCTTCCAATCCAAGAACATGGTATATCTCTCCATCTATTTGTATCATCTTTAATTTCTTTCATCAGTGTCTTATAATTTTCTGCAAACAGGTCTTTTGTCTCCTTAGGTCGGTTTATTCCTAGGTATTTTATTCTTATTGTTGCAATGGTAAATGGGAGTGTTTTCTTAATTTCACATTTAGATTTTTCATCATTAGTGTGTAGGAATGCAAGAGATTGCTGCGCATTAACTTTGTATCCTGCTACTTTACCAAATTCATTGATTAGCTCTAGTAGTTTTCCGGTAACATCTTTAGGATTCTCTGCGTATAGTATCATATCATCTGCAAATGGTGATAGCTTTACTTCTTCTTTTCCAATTTGGATTCCTTTTATTTCTTTTTCTTCTCTGATTGCTGTGGCTAAAACTTCCAAAACTATGTTGAATAATAGTGGTGAGAGTGGACAACCTTGTCTTGCTCCTGATCTTAGTGGAAATGGTTTCAGTTTTTCACCATTGAGGACAATGTTGGCTGTGGGTTTGTCATATATGGCCTTTAGTATGTTGAGCTAAGTTCCCTCTATGCCTACTTTCTGGAGGGTTTTTATCATAAATGGGTGTTGAATTTTGTTGAAAGCTTTCTCTGCATCTACTGAGATGATCATATGGTTTTTCTCCTTCAATTTGTTAATATGGTGTATCACGTTGATTGATTTGCGTATATTGAAGAATCCTTGCATTCCTGGGATATACCCCACTTGATCATGGTGTATGATCCTTTTAATGTGCTGTTGGATTCTGTTTGCTAGTATTTTGTTGAGGATTTCTGCATGTATGTTCATCAGTGATATTGGTCTGTAGTTTTCTTTTTGTGTGTGACATCTTTGTCTGCTTGAGGTATCAGGGTGATTGTGGCCTCGGAAAATGAGTTTGGGAGTGTTCCTCCCTCTGCTATATTTTGGAAGAGATTGAGAAGAATAGGTGTTAGCTCTTCTCTAAATGTTTGATAGAATTCACCTGTGTAGCCATCTGGTCCTGGGATTTGTTTATTGGAAGATTTTTAATCACAGTTTCAATTTCAGTGCTTGTGATTGGTCTGTTCATATTTTCTATTTCTTCCTCGTTCAGTATTGGAAGGTTGTGCATTTCTAAGAATTTGTCCATTTCTTCCAGGTTGTCCTTTTATTGGCATATAGTTGCTTGTAGTAATCTTTCATGATCCTTTGTATTTCTGCAGTGTCAGTTGTTACTTCACCTTTTTCATTTCTAATTCTATTGATTTGAGTCTTCTCCCTTTTTTTCTTGATGAGTCTGGCTAATGGGTTATCAATTCTGTTTATCATCTCAAAGAACCAGCTTTTAGTTTTATTGATATTTGCTATTGTTTTCTTCATTTCTTTTTCATTTATTTCTGATCTGATCTTTATGATTTCTTTCCTTCTGCTAACTTTGGGGTATTTTTCTTCTTCTTTCTCTAATTGCTTTAGGTGTAAGGTTAGGTTGTTTATTTGAGGTGTTTCTTGTTTCTTAAGGTAGGTTTGTATGCTATAAACTTCCCTCTTTGAACTGCTTTTGCTGCATCCCATAGGTTTTGGGTCGTTGTGTTTTCATTGTCATTTTTTTCTAGGTATTTTTTGATTTCCTCTTTGATTTCTTTAGTGATCTCTTGGTTATTAAGTAGTGTATTGTTTAGCCTCCATATGTTTTTATTTTTTAGAGATTTTTTCCTGTAATTGATATCTAGTCTCATAGCGCTGCAGTCAGAAAAGATACTTGATACGATTTCAATTTTTTTTAATTTACCAAGGCTTGACTTCTGATCCAAGATATGATCTATCCTGGAGAATGTTCCATGAGCACTTGAGAAGAAAGTGTATTCTGTTGTTTTTGGATGGAATGTCCTATAAATATCAATTAAGTCCATCTTGTTTAATGTATCATTTAAAGCTTGTGTTTCCTTATTTATTTCCATTTTGGATGATCTGTCCATTGGTGAAAGTGGGGTGTTAAAGTCCCCTACTATGATTGTGTTACTGTCGATTTCCCCTTTTATGACTGTTAGTATTTGCCTTATGTATTGAGGTGCTCCTATGTTGGGTGCATAAATATTTACAATTGTTATATCCTCTTCTTGGATTGATCCCTTGGTGATTATGTAGTGTCTTTGTCTCTTGTAATAGTCTTTGTTTTAAAGTGTATTTTGTCTGATATGAGAATTGCTACTCCAGCTTTCTTTTGATTTCCATTTGCGTGGAATATCTTTTTCCATCCCCTTACTTTCAGTCAGTATGTGTTCCTAGGTCTGAAGTGGGTCTTTTGTAGACAGCATATATACAGGTCTTGTTTTTCTATCCATTCAGCCACTCTATGTCTTTTGGTTGGAGCATTTAATCCATTTACATTTAAGGTAATTATCGATATGTATGTTCCTATTACCATTTTCTTAATTGGTTTGGGTTTGTTATTGCAGGTCTTTTCCTTCTCTTGTGTTTCCTGCCTAGAGAAGTTCCTTTAGCATTTGTTGTAAGGCTGGTTTGGTGGTGCTGAATTCTCTTAGCTTTTGCTTGTCTGTAAAGCTTTTAATTTCTCCATCAAATCTGAATGAGATCCTTGCTGGATAGAGTAATCTTCGTTGTAGTTTTTTTCCCTTTCATCACTTTAAATATGTCCTGCCACTCCCTTCTGGCTTACAGAGTTTCTGCTGAAAGATCAGCTGTTAACCTTATGGGGATTTCCTTGTATGCTATTTGTTGTTTTTCCTTTGCTGCTTTTAATATTTTTTCTTTGTATTTAATTTTTGATAGTTTGATTAATATGAGTCTTGGTGTGTTTCTCCTTGGATTTATCCTGTATGGGACTCTCTGTGCTTCCTGCACTTGATTGACTCTTTCCTTTCCCATATTAGGTAAGTTTTCAACTATAATCTGTTCAAATATTTTCTCAGTCCCTTTCTTTTTCTCTTCTTCTTCTGGAACCCATATAATTCGAATGTTGGTGCGTTAAATTTTGTCCCAGAGGTCTCTGAGACTGTCCTCAATTCTTTTCATTCTTTTTTCTTTATTCTGCTCTGAAGTTGTTATTTCCACTATTTTATCTTCCAGGTTACTTATCCATTCTTCTGCCTCAGTTATTCTGCTATTGATCCCTTCTAGAGAATTTTTAATTTCATTTATTGTGTTGTTCATGATTGTTTGTTTGGTCTTTAATTCTTCTAGGTCCTTGTGAAACGTTTCTTGTATTTTCTCCATTCTATTTCCAAGATTTTGGATCATCTTTATTATCACTATTCTGAATTATTTTTCAGGTAGACTGCCTATTTCCTCTTCATTTGTTAGCTCTGGTGGGTTTTTACTTTGCTCCTTCATATGCTATGTGTTTCTTTGTCTTCTCATTTTGCTTAATTACTGTGTTTGGGGTGTCCTTTTGGCAGGCTGCAGGTTCATAGTTCCCATTGCTTTTGGTGTCTGCCCCCGTGCCTAAGGTTGGTTCAGTGGGTTGTGTAGGCTTCCTGGTTGAGGGGAGTAGTGCCTGTGTTCTGGTGGATGAGGCTCGATCTTGTCTTTCTGGTGGGCAGTTCCACATCTGGTGGTGTGTTTTGGAGTGTCTGTGATCTTATTATGATTTTAGGCAGCCTCTCTGCTAATGGGTGGGGTTGTGTTCCTGTCTTGCTAGTCGTTTGGCATAGGGTGTCCAGCACTATATCTTGCTGGTCATTGAATGGAGCTGGGTCTTGGCGTTGAGATGGAGATCTCTGGGAGATTTTCACCGTTTGATATTACGTGGAGCTGGGAGGTCTCTTCAACTTATTTATATACATTTGTAGACAGTTCTTTTGACATTCTTCCAGGATTCTGGTGGACCTCTCTTTCTGGGGGAAACATAGAAGAGGAAGATTATTGGGAAGAACTGTAGCTCCCACCATTGCAATTGGTCTTGGGGGTGTGACTGATACTCATCATCTTTCTCTTCTACTGTTTCTACATTCCCTTTACTCTCAGCTACCAACCCTACTGGCCTTATCTAGACCCTCATCCCAGAGAGATATGAGTCCCTAGTCAACATGTTCTCAGGTCAGGGGTGCTGTATCTGTTCATTTATAGTCACAATTGCTCAAGGGAGTAAGTATCAAGAGACAACCAAGCAGGTCACCTGGGTTCAAAACATATTTTTCTTTTTCTCCACTGTGAAAGCACTCCTTGCTCCTTCTGATAGGCTCAATTACTCCTACCAAAATAGTGTTTTGTTTTGTTTTTTTAATCTTCTGGTCCCCAGATACAAGGAGCCCAAAGTGACCTAGCAGCAGATATAGTTTGTAGTTCAATAGATACTTACTGTGTCCTAGGAAGAGGCGTTCTGCCTTTTATGTCTAATACAGAACCCAGAGTTGGGTAGCACAGATCCTGCAAGAAGGTCATTGAGAGTGATGGTAAGTATAGTCATTCCTAGTCCCAAACTTTGCTTCCAAGATTTATGGGATGTAGTTCTATGTAAAAATCTTTGATACAAACTATACGCTTTATGTATGATAAGTGTATAGTGGATCATCCTTGCTATCCTTTTAAAAGACCTTCTCTAAGCTGGTGCTCAAACTGTGTCTTCAGCAGATTGTTCTATCTCGCTAGCAGCTCCTAGTTAGTGGAACATGTGATACAATCAGTGGATCTAATGGTCATGAAAAAAACTTGTACTTCCTCTTCTCTAAAAGGGATCCCATGATTGTCATTTAATGTTATGTTGGGATCCCATGACAGTTCATAAGCCATTTGGTGGTGCTCGTGCTGCCTTGCAGACAGGAAAAGAAACCCCATACCTGCAAAACATGCCTATTCTTATAAGAACATATTTCTCTCTCTTTCATGTTGAAAGGACCTATTGTAGCAATACTAAAACATCTGGCATGGTGGTTGTAATTGATGCTATTATTTACCTGAGTTTTCTAAATTTAGTCTTCTCAGGGCCTCCGAAATCAGGAGATAAGAGCCTCTTTTGCTACTAATGATACCTCTGGCTTTCACACTTAGCTTTCAATTGTCTGTTAATTGATCTCAGCCTTTTCTTTTTTCTTTTTTTTTTTTTGTTAGAGCATCTGTTGATCTAGCAATAGCCCCTCTGTTTCATTGTTCTTGAAATTACTGCTTCCTTCATATTTCTCCAGTACATAATATATTGCACCACCTAAACCTAACCTTAAGATTGAGATGCCTAGTAGAGTTGTCAGTGTTGTTAAGTAGGAACCAGTATTTATGAGTATGGAATTATGAGGAGAGATCCACATGGGAGCAGTCCAATGGTAGATGGAAATAAGACTTTTTTCCCACAGCCAGGAAAGTTTATCTTCTCTTTCTGAATCTGATTTATTTTCTCAAACTTGTGGAAAAAGTTGAAGTTCAACATACACATACATAACCTGGTGACAACAGTTACCAGTGTTACAAGATATGCTAGGTTAGAAATTATAAGAAAATTCAAAGGGAATGGGAATAAAGGATGTGGGGACATACTAATATGAGGGATCTAAAAAGAGAAGATGAATTCACACTGAAATCCAAAGAAGTATCTGAAGATCTACTTGGGCATTGCAAACACCCTCTCAATTAATTTTTATTGGTGTAGACAGTTACAGGTTCAGTAAAACTTCATATAATTGGGAATTAACCTCAGAACCAAAATTTGAGATTATGTCATTAAATAGTTCATGTCAACACAGAATAGCATTTAATAGAATCCTGTAAATTTGAGAGAATATTCAGAGCCTTTTATGTGGGAATGACATGGACAAATAAATGACTATCAAAATAATAATATAGCCACTCAATGGTGGAATATCTGATTTAAAAATCTAGAATAATTTATTTCATGACTAGAGAAAAAGTAGATTGGCATAGCTCAAGCATGGCTATGAAATATTGATTTTACCTGAATTTTGCATAATATTATGAAGGTTTTTATACCCAATAAATGAAGTATAAGTACTTCAGTCTTTAAATTTATGGTCAAGTTGCTTGAATATTCAATTTCTTTGAGGTGTAAGAAAAGGAAATATCTTCAGAAAGGCATTTTATAGGGGAGGAAAAATAATTTTCCCTCTACCCTTCTAGGGTCTTGGATGAGACATCCCACCCCTATAATAAAAGGTAAATTAACAGGAGAAAAACAAACAGAAGTTTAATAACATATATACCTCTTGTATATATGGAAAATATCCAGGAAAACTGAGTAGCTCCGGAAATGGAAATGGCCTAGCACCACCCTAAATACTGTCTCCAGCTAAAGACAAAAGATGTTGGGGGTTGGGGAGACAGTTATGGAAGGTTGTCAGGCAAAGCACAGTAAACAAGTGTATCGTTGTTATGCAGATTTAAGTCCAAGCCATCTCCATTGATAAGTTTCTAGAAATTTATCAACCTCTTTTTCCTGGTACAGAGAGGGAAACACCTTTAAAAATGGAGATTTCCCTTTCAAATATAAATTTTTCTTACTACAGGGTAACTTCTACTGATTTTCAGAGCTTTTCCTGTTTCTCCAATTTCTTAAAAATAAATAGCTCAAGATAATCCTTACACCAATGTGGAATATTTTGGGATGGCAAATTCTGCTCCCCTTCAAGTTCATATGTAATTATAATACTTCTGAAGAAGATAAAAGTTAGCATCTTTTAGGGTTTCCCATTGTTATAAAATGTTTTTACCTGCCCCAAGAACCACAACAGGTGATAGGGCATGGTCATAACTACTCAGGTTTGGAGCTGAGCAAGCTAGAAGTAGGGTTTAAATGATGCCAAGCTTCCTGAGATGCAAAGTCATAAGTGGCTCTGAATATTGAAATGTTAAAATTAGATATTGAACTATGTTCCAGTTTCAAGTACTCAGATGTCATGTGACACTCATCAACATATACTGAGACTGAGCAGGACCCTGTGAGGCCTTCTCAGTGTCAAGACTACTCTGTGCCCCTCACTTTTTGTTTGTAGGAAAAATGCTTTAGTCTCGTCGGTATTCCCTGAGTTCCAAAGAGCAGACTCAAGCAGTTACTAATTAGAGAAGTGAAGGAATGCAGAACCAAGCAAGATAGCATGAACAAGAGCTCAGGGATAAAACAGAATCCTAGTTCCTCCTCAAGGGATATACATAACAATCTGATGCCTATCTTTGAGTTGTTATGCAGAAACTAAGACCCCTGCCCAAGTGGAGGATTGTGATGACATGTTGACCACAAGCAAGTAGACCCCAGACTGGTTGGAACCAGATGGTTGATGATTAAGACTCCTGAAACATCAACCCTGCTACCTCACCACCAATTAATCAGAAGAAAGTCTACAAGCTGCAACCCTCACCCCAAATGTTGCCTTTAAAAACCCTTCCCTGAAAGCCACTGGGGAGTTTGGGTCTTTTGAGCATGAGCTGCTCATTTTCCTTATTTGGTACCCTGCAATAAACGCTGTACTTTCTTTCACCACAACCTGTGTTAGTAGATTGGCTTTGCTGCATGGCAGGCAAGTGGACTCAAGTTCAATTCCGTAACAATATCAATATATTTTATCTACACATTTCTCACTGGATGCTGAGGCAGAACAAAATATGCCACCCCAAAATATGCCACTTTGACATACTGATTATTTTGAATTAAAGTTACTTCAGAAACAGCTGGTGCAAGAAGGACATTCCGACCCTCCCTTGTCCCCCTGAAAGCAGGAAATATATTCCCCATGTGAAGGGCACCCTCCCTGCACCTGGTGGGTAGAAAGCATCCAGAGATAGTGAATTCAGGTAATAAGGTATAAACGAACTTTGTTATTTCTTCATTAATTTGCTACCTCAATCCCAAAACCCTTAGTCAATTCTTTGCATATAATTGTTTCTTTGTTTAAAAGTATAAAAGCTGCCTGCTTTGGTCACTTCTTTGAGTCTCATATTTTTATGAGCTCCCATGCATGCAAAATTAAGTTTATTTTTTTCCCGTTAATTTGTCTTGTGAGTTTATGAAATCATCCAAAGAACCTAGAAGGGAAGAAAAGAGAAAAATTTTCCTCCCCTACAGTGCCCTCATGCTCTATTCGATAAGCCTATGATTAATTTATGTAAGTAGAAGCAGTGTTCTCAGTTCTGAGCAACCTATATGACACAGACATTTTCAGTAAAATTTTTGTCTTAAAGTTTAATTGTACTGAAATTTTAATGATGATGAGGCAATCTCCCAAGTTAGAATGCTGGATTTTATAACGGAACACAGGACAAGAGCAAAGAAATCTTATACAGTCTCTCACCGGCTGCATGTTTTAGGGAAACACAAATATCCTATGCTTCTTGTTCTGTTGTTTATTTCAATAAATTGAAGAGATTTATCAAAATCCTATCGGAGCTTTTTCCAAATCTTATATATTATGATATGATCCTTAAATGATTAATTTTTCTAAAAATAGCACTCACATGATATTTTTATGCTAAAGAGTAGGTCATCCTGTGTTTGACTCATTAGTGACTTTTATTTTACATGAAATATGTTTGGTATTTGTACTTATTTATGTAGGAGAACAACTATGAAAGTAGAAAATTGACTCAGAAAGTAGGTATGGGTTTCTTGCGTATGAGAAAGAAAATAGATAAAATGAGTTGGTCTATGATGCACAGCAATTGGTAACATTGGTGCTGATTTTGATGTTTACTGGGAAGAAATTTTGATTAGATTTCATTTAGCATGGAAAATTAGACCCTGCTACAAACTCTATAGTATTCCATGCTCCAGACAGGCTTACAGACCTCTCCATCTGTCAAATATCGTGCTCTTTGGTTTGGAACATATTCCTTAGTTTGGAACATTATGTCTGAACAGATGGAGTGGCCTGTTTGTAGATAAAATTAACAATGCATTTCTGTATATATTAGTTTGTTCTAGTCTTCATGATTTTTTTCCCTGTGGTATTTAAAACCCAAATTATGTGTGTTGTCTAAAAGAGAGAGAGAGAGTATGAAAATGCTGAGCTTGAGCAACTCAAAATAACTCTGCTGGAATTGTGGCCAACATTGAAGATTTTGAAAAATTACTTGGCATGTAGAGGGTGTCTTTTGAATACTTTTAGAAATATTGAACAGCAAAAATTCTTATGTACTAAATCTCTAAAACTGTAAGTTAGAATTATAGAATCAATATGATTTGATACTTTCTACTAAAATGCCATTCTCAGATATTGAAATCTATCACTGCTCTATGAATAGAGAATACAAGAACTTAAATGGTCAATAGAAATAGATGACATTATGATACCTCAAAAATGAAAATTATTTCCTACTGTGACAAATGTATGAACAGGTAAAGTCATAATTATCTCTTGTCTAATTTTCATTGCCTTCATATTTTCTTATTGATTGTAAAACATATGTATAAATATATTTACAGATACAAATATATTATAAATAAAATTCCAAATGTTTTGTTATTCTGGTTTCTTTTTTAATGGCAATATTATATATGTGTATATTTTATATATAACAGCAAAATAGCAAAAAAATAGTCAAAACTATCCTTCCTTCTGTTTATAGTTTCTTTTAACATTTTGAGAAGTTCTATTCCATAAATTTACATAAATATTTTCTTATAATAATATTTTCTTCCACTAGTTTTATATTTGCAGGATAAATGTTTCATAATGACTATTCTATCTCACATTTACTTAATTATTCCAGATTATTTTTGTACTTATATTGTTAAATTCCCACCACTCCACCTAATTTTTTTCATTGTTTTTGGATTTTGTTTTATATATATAAAACTTACAGAGAATTATTGACATTTCCAATTGATGAAATAAAAATTCATGTTTTAGGCAAGACAAGAAAAATTTAAACATAAAAGTTTTTCTCTGCCCTTTGGCCTCCTCCTTCCCCTTCAGTTGTCATTCTGCATGTGCATTATGTATTAACCAGACCTCCCCAAAGGCAGAAATACCTGCTCAACCATAAAGATCAATTTTTCTCCTTCTGGTGCCAGCCATGTTAACTCTTTAGAAAACAACATTTCCTTCTCAATCCTGTAAGGGTCACAGTGACCCACCACTCGCCTTACACCTGCAGATATCTTTTGTGAACTTTATGTACAATGCCAATATATAGTTTCCCTTAAAGATAGCGATCGGTGCAGAACAGACTAGTCAGACAACCTGGGGAGATACTGGGCAGTGCCTAATGGAAGTTCTTAGCTTAAATACTTACTTATGATCTTATTAATGTTATTATCTATATTACTATATTATATATTGAATTCTGCCTGTTTTACAAGAACATTGTTTCTTGCATTACCAAATATATAACTGAGCCTCAATAAAATTATTGATGACTAGGTAGCTTGAAATGAAAAATATATAGTTCTATAAGATCAATGATTATAATAGTGTAACTCTAGATATGGGAAGAGGAACAAGAGAGAACAATTTCCTGGATCATAACAGACTAGTATGACAGGCGTTCCAGAAGTTTTTGGTTACTGTTAACTGGGCCTAGTCTAGTAACAACACATTGAGTAGCCAATCAATGAAATCTTCACCTGACCTGGGAATGAACATTCCTAGCACCATGGGACACATTGGTCACACAGTGCCTCCCAAATCTTGGTCAAAATCAAGACTAAAATGGAAGGGATTGTAAAATAAAGAATGTTGCCCAGCATTCAGTTCTACAACAATCAGATTATTAGCCGCTGCAGTCACTGACCTACAAAACTGCTGAAAGGAATTAAGGGTAGAGATCAGGATGAGGCACTCTATGCTCTGGAAAAACTGACAGAACTGGCCCTTGGATAGTTTGATATTATCAGGAGAAATTTTTTATGAACCTGGATTCTTGCATCTTCCTATACTTAGAAAAGCACTAAAACTATTAACTAAGATACCTGTTCCTTGTGGCCAGCAGCAACCTTCTACTGAGATGTGTGCTTGATTGTATGTATTCCCTAGGCCAAAATCACATATATACTGACCTCCCTGCTTACCTCTTCAGAACAGCTCTCAGAACTCTCTGAGAGGCTGTCTCCAGGTTATAATCCTCAGTTTGGTTCAAATAAAATTTTCTATTTCTTTCTTAGATTGACTATTGATTTTTGTTGAGATAATTCAGAAATGACACGTTTTCCACTTATTTAATATTTTTTCATTAAATTAAAAGAGTGAATTTTCTATTTTATATCTCTTTTGAGTTGGATTTTTGAGGGATCCAGTTTACAGCAGAACTATTGTTATTTCAACATGTATTTTTAATTGATCAATTTACTGTTTTAAAATTACTTTTATTAGTTTCTTTGTGTTTTTCTGGAGATTTCCAAATAATCATATCATGAATAAATGGTAACAATTTTATAAATATACTTATTAATATTTTTTTCCTCTCTTGCTTAAAATTTTTCTATCAATTTTGAAAAAAGTTGAAGAGCAACTGTGATAATAACCTTTTTGTTTTGTTTTGTTTTACTGGGAATGTCTCTAGTATGAGATATATGCTAGTAATACACATACTTCTAACTATATTGAATAATAGTCGTATAATTCTTGTGTGGCAGAAACTGCCTAAACTGTTTTTCAGTATCCACACTCCTTTTGCCTTGGTGAACTGCTAGACTGTATTTCCCAGGCCCTTTGCATTAGATAAGGCTATGTAACTACCTGTCACATAAGCACAATTGAATATATAGCCTTGAGCCGAAGTGGTTAAAACCAGTTGTGCCATTTTCTCTCTGTTTCCCTGTCATCTAGATGCAGAATATCTAGTTGAGGGCTGAGGAGAACCCTCTAAATAGAAGAAGACTGATTCTCAAATGACTTTATGGATCTGATTTTGTCCTATTGCATTTCCAACCCTATTGAGCATATAAAAGAAGGAATAATCCTTTTTATCTTAAGCAACTGATATTTGGGGATTATTTGTTAAAATAGATCTTAAACCCTGACAAATACACCTACGCTTCTGAAAAAAAAATAAAGAATTGATGTGGAATGGTATTTTGGGGTCATTTTTTGAGGATATACAGTATTTTTTTTATTGTTTAAACTATGGTTGTGGTGAATTAAATTAACAGGTTTTCTATCACTAAAAACCTTTTGATACCAGACTATCTATACTTAATTGCTGTGACTTATTATTTTTATTCCAGTGGAGTCAATGTGTTAATATTTTTTGAAATATTTTCATATACTTAAAATTATGACAGATAAATAGGTACTTTTGATATTATATTTATATCAGTAAAATATTAATAAAGAAATTGCATGCCATGATTCAAATCTAGAAATCAACTACTGAGGATAATTACTTATATATTTGTTTGATTCCTTCTATTATAGTGTTATACAATTGTAGACAAAATTTTATTTATGCATTTCCATTTCCATTTAGAGTAAGATAGCCTTCAGTAAAAGTAAAAAGTGTAATTATCTGGATAACAGACATTTGTTTGTTACTTGTATCTGGAGTAAACAAGGTGGTCAGACATTAATAAGAATCCACCATTCACTTAGTGGTTGATAGATATAATGTTGCATTAGTACATGTAACAACTTCTCACATACATCATATCTAATACTGCTATAACCAAACCTGTTATAATGACAACAAATGCCTCAATGATAAATTCAGAATCTGTCCAATTAAAAAAATGTTGGAATATCTTGCATGAGGTAAATTATTTATCCAAGGATTATATAAGTAATTTTTGGATTTGTAACCTCTTAAAAATGTTAGAACTTAGATTCAGTATATAAGCAGTCATGTAATTGGCATGGACAGCTCATTAGATTAAAAATTAACATCATATAGTAGTATCTTCCTAATTCTGTATTAACAACATCATCTCCTGGCTTACAATAAAATCTTTAAATAGATCTATTAATTATTTAATGATTCAATTAGCATACAGTAATTTATAAAAATTTTCTTTATGAAGAAATTCATGGTGGGAGATGGAGTCAAGATGGCAGACTAGGAGGATGCAGAATTCATGTCTCTGCACAACTAGGGCACCTACCAGGCACCAGTGGGACACCTAAGGGGATGGGAGGAACTGCCAGTGACTGGGTAGGAAGTGGGGTGTGGGAGGAGTGAAGGGAGAGAAGAAGTGGAGGTGGGAGGGGACTGGTGCCCCTGAGGGGCAGCTGGGGGAGGGGAAGGGATCCCATGCCTGAAGGGGGAAATTGGGGGACCACTGGGAGGGCAAAGGATCAAAACGGAGCATGGCCAGGTTTCCCCTGACCACTTGGGCCCCTGGGAGCCTGCTGAGATCCCGGGCCTGATCCTCTGCCCCCTGAGGCCCCCTCCACACACGTGGGTCCTGAGGGAGTGGGAGGGAGGGAAGGGGGGAGCAAAAGTAAAGGCTGGACCTCTGGGACTGGCATCCCTGAGGGGGGGCTGGGGGAGGGGAGGAGTTCCTACACCCAGTGGGACACACCCATGGTTAGAGGTCCATTGGGGATGGGGGAGACCCTGGGGGAGACAGTGGGGAGGGGGTGTGGAGGAATGGAAGGGACCATGGCCAGCACTTTCCCTGTCCACTTAGGCACCAGAGAGCCTATTGGGCTCCGGGGCCTAATCCTCTGCCCTCAGAGCCTCCCTCCTGCTGTGCAGAGCCCAAGCCCTGCCCCTACACCCCCACCCAGGGCCCTACCTCTACACTCGGAGACTCCCTCTGAGACAGCCTCCAACTCGATGGGCCTAAACCTCACCCACACACACTCACCCAGGACCTTACCTCCAAACTCCGGAACTCCACACTCCAGAGGCCCTCCTTTGGACGTGCTGCCTTTCCCCTTCCGTGCATGTCCTAAGCAGAGGCCCCGTCCCATGCTTGAACGTCACCCGGCCTAGGCACCACCCCACCAGGGCCTTTTCCAGCTACCTGGGCCCTGAGCCTAGGCCCCACCCCACGCTCAAACATCACCCCCCACCCCCTTAGGTCCCGCCCCATCCTAAACCCCGGCCCTGCCTAAGTTCCACCCCTGCCAAAACTCTGCCCCCATAGCCAAGGCTATTTTTTTTCTTTTTTCCTCTTTTAGATTGGGATTCTGTTTTATCTTGTTGATTCACTGCTGTTGATTCATTTATATTTTTATTTTTCTTAATAAATATTTTATTTTTGTTATTTTATTTTATTCTTTATAATTTGTTATTGTTCTCTCCTTTTGGCTTGTTCTCCCCACCCCCCTTTTTCTTTTATTTTTCCTAATGTATTTTTTATCTTTCTAATTTTATTTTGTTTTTTATTCTTTAATATTGTACTGCTCTTTTTTTTCTTTCTTTCTTTCTTTTTTGGCCGTGCTAGGCAGCTTGCAGGATCTTTGTTACCAGGAAAGAGGTTGGGCCCAAGCTCCTCTGATGGGAGCTCTGAGTCCAAACTGCCAGACTAACAGAGAACCTCAGACCCCAGGGAATATTAATTGGAGTGATGCGTCCAAGAGGTCCTAACCTCAGCACCAAGTCTCGATTCTATCCAACTGTCTGCAAACTCCAGTGCTGGACACCTCAGGACAAACAACCAGTAAGACAGGAATACAGCCCAACCCATCAAAAAAAAAAATGAAAAGACAAAAGAATATGTTACAGACGAAGGAGCAACGTAAAAACCTACAACACCAAATAAATGAAGATGAAATAGGCAACCTATCTGAAAAGGAATTCAGAGTAATGATAGTAAAGATGATCCAAAATCTAGGAAACAGAATGGAGAAAATGCAAGAAACATTTAACAAGGATCTAGAAGAACTAAAGAGCAAACAAACAGCGATGAACAACACAATAACTGAAATTAAAAATACTCTAGAAGGAATCAATAGCAGAATAACTGGGAGAAGAGCACATAAGTGAGCTGGAAGATAAAATGGTGGAAATAACTGCCAGGGAGCAGAATAAAGAAAAAAGAATGGAAAGAATTGAAGACACTCTCAGAGGCATCTGGGACAACATTAAACGCACCAGCATTCAAATTATAGGGGTCCCAGAAGAAGAAGAGAAAAAGAAAGGCTCTGAGAAAATATTTGAAGAGATTATAGTCAAAAATTTCCCTAACATGGTAAAGGAAAGAGTCAATCAAGTCCAGGAAGCACAGAGAGTCCCATACAGGATAAACCCAAAGAGAAACATGCCAAGACACATATTAATCAAACTATCAAAAATTAAATACAAAGAAAAAATGTTAAAAGCAGCAAGGGAAAAACAACAAATAACATACAAGGGAATCCCCATAAGCTTAATAGCTGACCTGTCAGCAGAAACTCTGCCAGCCAGAAGGCAGTGGCAGGACATATTTAAAGTGATGAAAGGGAAAAACCTACAACCAAGATTACTCTACCCAGCAAGGATCTCATTCAGATTTGAGGGAGAAATGAAAACCTTTACAGAGAAGCAAAAGTTAAGAGAATTCAGCACCACCAAACCAGCTTTACAACAAATGCTAAAGGAACTTCTCTAGGCAGGAAACAAAAGAGAAGGAAAAGACCCACAAAAACAAACCCAAAACAATTAAGAAAATGGTAATGAGAACATATATATCAATAATTACCTTAAATGTAAGTGGATTAAATGCTCCAACCAAAAGACATAGACTGGCTGAATGGATACAAAAACAAGACCCATATATATGCTGTCTAAAAGAGACTCATTTCAGACCTAGGGACACATACAGACTGAAAGTGAGGGGATGGAAAAAGATATTCCATGCAAATGCAAACCAAAAGAAAGCTGGAGTAGCAATTCCCATATAATACAAAATAGACTTTAAAACAAAGACTATTACAAGAGACAAAGAAGGACACAATATAATGATCAAGGGATCAATCCAAGAAGAAGATATAACAATTGTAAATATTTATGCACCCAACATAGGAGCACCTCCATATATAAGGCAAATACTAACAGACATAAAAGGGGAAATCGACAGTAACACAATCATAGTAGGGAACTTTAACACCCCACTTTCACCAAAGGACAGATCATCTGAAATGAAAATAAATAAGGAAACACAATCTTTAAATGACACATTAAACAAGATGGACTTAATTGATATTTATAGGACATTCCATCCAAAAACAAGAGAATACACTTTCTTCTCAAGTGCTCATGGAACATTCTCCAGGATAGATCATATCTTGGGTCACAAATCAAGCTTTGGTAAATTTAAGAAAATTGAAATTGTATCAAGTATATTTTCTGACCACAATGCTATGAGACTAAATATCAATTACAGAAAAAAAAACAAACCATAAAATATACGAACACATGGAGACTAAACAATAAACTACTAAATAACCAAGAGATCACTGAAGAAATCAAAGAGGAAATCAAAAAATACCTAGAAACAAATGACAATGAAAACACAACGACCCAAAACCTATGGGATTCAGCAAAAGCAGTTCTAAGAGGGAAGTTTATAGCAATACAATCCTGCCTCAAGAAACAAGAAACATCTCAAATAAACAACCTAACCTTACACCTAAAGCAATTAGAGAAAGAAGAACAAAAAAACCCCCAAAGTTAGCAGAAGGAAAGCAATCATAAAGATCAAAAATAAATGAAAAATAAATGAAGGAAACAATAGCAAAGATCAATAAAACTAAAAGCTGGTTCTTTGAGAAGATAAACAAAATTGATAAACCATTAGGCAGACTCATCAAGAAAAAAAAAAGGGAGAAGACTCAAATCAACAGGATTAGAAATGAAAAAGGTGAAGTAACAACTGACACTGCAGAAATACAAAGGATCATGAGAGAATACTACAAGCAACTGTATGCCAATAAAATGGACAACCTGGAAGAAATGGACAAATTCTTAGAAAAGTACAACCTTCTGAGACTGAACCAGGAAGAAATAGAACATATAAACAGACCAATCAGAAGCACTGAAATTAGACTGTGATTAAAAATCTTCCAACAAACAAAAGCCCAGGACCAGATGACTTCACAGGCAAATTCTACCAAACATTTAGAGAAGAGCTAACAGCTATCCTTCTCAATCTCTTCCAAAATATACCAGAGGGAGGAACACTCCCAAGCTCATTCTACGAGGCCACCATCACCCAGAGACCAAAACCAGGCAACGATGTCACAAAAAAAGAAAACTACAGGCCAATATCACTGATGAACATAGACGCAAAAATCCTCAATAAAATACTAGCAAACAGAATCCAACAGCACATTAAAAGGATCATACACAGTGAACAATTGGGGTTTATCCTAGGAATGCAAGGATTCTTCAATATACGCAAATCAATCAATGTGGTAAACCATATTAACAAATTGAAGGAGAAAAACCATATGATCATCTCAGTAGATGTAAAAAAAGCTTTTGACAAAATTCAACACCCATTTATGATAAAAACTCTCCAGAAAGTAGGCATAGAGGGAACCTACCTCAACATAATAAAGGCCATATATAAAACCCACAGCTAACATCGTTCTCAATGGTGAAAAACTGAAACCATTTCCTCTAAAGTCAGGAACAAGACAAGGTTGCCCACTCTCACCACTATTATTCAACATAGTTTTGGAAGTTTTAGCCACAGCAATTAAGGAGGAAAAAGAAATAAAAGGAATCCAAATCGGAAAAGAAGATGTAAAACTGTCACTGTTTGCAGATGACATGATACTATACACAGAGAATTCTAAAGATGGTACCAGAAAACTACTAGAGCTAATTGATGCATTTGGTAGCAGGATACAAAATTAATGCACAGAAATCTCTTGCATTTCTATACACTAATGATGAAAAATCTGAAAGTGAAATTAAGGAAACACTCCCATTTACCATTGCAACAAAAAGAGAAAAATACCTAGGAATAAACCTACATAGGGAGACAAAAGAGCTGTATGCAGAAAACTATAACACTGATGAAAGAAATTAAAGATGATACAAGTAGATAGAGAGATATACCATGTTCTTGGATTGGAAGAATCAATATTTTGAAAATGACTCTACTACCCAAAGCAATCTACAGATTCAATGCAATCCCTATCAAACTACCAATGGCATTTTTCACAGAACTAGAACAAAAAATTTCACAATTTGGATGGAAACACAAAAGACCCCGAATAGCCCAAGCAATCTTGAGAAAGAAAAACGGAGCTGGAGGAATCAGGCTCCCTGACTTCAGTCTATACTACAAAGCTACAGTAATCAAGACAGTATGGTACTGGCGCAAAAAGAGAAGTATAGATAAATGGAACAGGATAGAAAGCCCAAAGATAAACAAATGCACATATGGTCACCTTATGTTTGATAAAGGAGGCTAGAATATACAATGGAGAAAAGACAGCCTCTTCAACAAGTGGTGCTGGGAAAACCAGACAGCTACATGTAAAAGAATGAAATTAGAACACTCCCTAGCACCATACACAAAAATAAACTCAAAATGGATTAAAGACCTAAATGTAAGGCCAGACCTATCAAACTCTTAGAGGAAAACATAGGCAGAACACTCTATGACATAAATCACTGCAAGATCCTTTTTGACCCACCTCCTAGAGAAATGGAAGTAAAAGAAAAAATAAACAAATGGGACCTAATGAAACTTAAAAGCTTTTGCACAGCAAAGGAAACCATAAACAAGACGAAAAGACAACCCTCAGAATGGGAGAAAATATTTGCAAATGAAGCAACTGACAAAAGATTAATCTCCAAAATATGTTAAGAGCTCATGCAGCTCAATAGCAAAAAAACAAAAAACTCCAACCCAAATGGCCAGAAGACCTAAATAGACATTTCTCCAAAGAAGATATACAGATAGCCAACAAACACTTGAAAGGATGCTCAACATCACTAATCATTAGAGAAATGCAAATCAAAACTACAATGAGGTATCACCTCACACCAGTCAAAATGGCCATCATCGAATATCTACAAACAATAAATGCTGGAGAGGGTGTGGAGAAAAGGAAACCCTCTTGCACTGTTGGTGGGAATGTAGATTGATACAGCCACTATGGAGAACAGCATGGAGGTTCCTTAAAAAACTAAAACTAGAACTACCATACAACCCAGCAATCCCACTACTGGGCATATACCCTGAGAAAACCATAATTCAAAAAGAGTCATGTACCACAATGTTCATTGCAGCTCTATTTACAATAGCCAGGACATGGAAGCAACCTAAGTGTCCATCGACAGATGAATGGATAAAGAAGATGTGGCACATATATACAATGGAATATTACTCAGCCATAAAAGGAAATGAAACTGAGTTATTTGTATTGAGGTGGATGGACCTAGAGTCTGTCATATAGAATGAAATAAGTCAGAAAGAGAAAAACAAATACTGTATGCTAACACATATATATGGAATCTAAAAAATAAGTAAAAATGATTCTGATGAACTTAGGGGCAGGACAGGAATAAAGACGCAGACGTAGAGAATGGACTTGTGGACATGCGGAGGGGGAAGGGTAAGCTGGGACAAAGTAAGAGAGTGGCATTGACATATATACACTATCAAATGTAAAATAGATAGCTAGTGGGAAGCAGCTGCATAGCACAGGGAGATCAGCTTGGTGCTTCATGACTACCTAGAGTGGTGGGATAGGGAGGGTGGGAGGGAGATGCAAGTGGGAGGGGATATAGAGATATATGTATGCATACAGCTGATTCACTTTGTTATACAGCAGAAACTAACACACCATTGTAAAGCAATAATACTCCAATAAAGATGTTAAAAAATAAAGAACCAGTTATACTGAAAAAAAAAGAAATTCATGACCTTCTCCACATAAATGTATAATATTAATCATTATCTCTAGTGGAAATCAGGTATCGTTAAATATTTTATTTATAAGGAATCAACATTTTAATATATTTCTTCCAAATGACATTTTATAAAATATACATCATAATAGTTTAGATTTATATCATCTATCCACTTGCCTCTATGTTTCTCATATTTCAAAATAATATTAGCAAGTTGATTCCTTATTGTTTGAAGCAGTACAACAACCTGATTTAAGCAAACTTGTTTTTTAACTGTTTTTTGAATGACAGACGTAACAAATTAGGTAAGAGTTTCTTATCATTGTGTAACCGGAAGTTTGTTCAGTCATTCTATTCAGAGTTCTAGACACGTTAAATGCATTGTCCAAAGAAATGACAAATATCCCAATGGAACAACTGCATCCATTTTTTTTTAACTTTCTACCAAAGACGACTTCAGTCGCAAGAACAGAAGCACATTTAAACTGTTTGTTAAGTGTCCATCATTTCTGCTTTCACGAAAAGTATGATTCCCAATGAAAGAACACTCTGCTCTAAAATACTTGATGTGAGCAGCCAACTGATGAATCATCTTGAGAGAAAAGCCAGAGAAACCAGTCTTCTTAGTATAAAATCAATTCATCAATGATTTCCTATAACTCCAGGTCCCCTTTATCTAATTCATTCTGTGCCAAAGTACCTCAGTGCTGTAAATCGCAAAAGATGTCAGGCTGCCATTTTTGGTTTTGTTTTGTTTATAAAAAATTTTTAGGTGAGGCAATTGAACATTGAGGTACTGGGACATGCAGAAATGTCCTGTCTACTTTTCCATAGTGGTTATTTAAAACAGTTGATTTTGGTATTTTATAAAGCAAATTGAGCTTTGACAATATTGAACTGTCATTTTAGTTCAAAAGCACTTTATAACCTGATTATGTCACAAACATAATTGTGTTTGGCTCTTTCTTGACTGATCTCTCTTGGTCTCTCTGTCTCTCTCTTCCTCTCTCTACATATCTATACATATGTTTGTGTGTTTGTGTTTGTGTGAGAGATTAATGATTTATGGCATGGTTTCTGGAATCAAATTCAGCTCTACTTCTTACCATTCATGGGATCTTGGTTAAATTATTTAAGTTCTCTATGGTTCAGTTTCCCAATCTGCAAATCAGAGATCATAGTAACAACTATTCAATTATTTTGTGACTTAAGTTAGTACATTTAAAGCACTTAGAACAGTGTCCAACATATATTGTGTATTCAATAAATATTAGCATAAACATTTTAAATGAAGATTCTATTGGAAAAATTATAATAAAGGAGTTAAAAATAAAAGAAAAAAAGCATTTTTAGAAAAAGTATCTTGAGTACATTAGAGCAGATACAGTTAGATATGAGGTGATACCCATGATTTTCTGCACAATGTTTGCTGTCTTAATATGCCATCTAAAGGCATATTCAGCCCTTTAGGTGAGCATTTTTTTCTTAGGTATTCTTTCTTGATAGCTTCTTCCATGTGAATTGGGTGACTATTAATACCTGGTAGTTGGCCACTCTAGTGGTGTAATTGTTATGGTTTGAACATCTGTCTAAAATTTTGACGGAGAAAATGCATGGTCCAATCAGAAGATAAAGAGATGTAATCTGGCCTCAGATGCAGTATGCATCTACATTTAATAAGGGGGTAGAGAGCACAGATGTGCTATTTTGGTGATCTAGTATCTCATTGGATATGTTTTTGTGAAAGGTAAGGCTTGTTTTCCAACTTTGGGAGTGAAGTGAACTACAACATTTCTTCCCCTTTCTTTCTAAAAGTTAAGGCATGAACACTTTTAATAGCCATGACCAGCTGGGACTTGGTCTTTGAATTTAGAGTGAGTGACTCAAAGAAACCAGGAAAACCAGCTATATAAGAGGTGAAGTTCATTGTCCAGCAATAGCACAATGATTGTGCAGAAGCGGCAGCAGGGCATCCTAACAAATTTTTTCCTGTGGTCTATAATGGTTGGATTTTCTGCTACCTGTTTTGCAAGGGCTGTTTGTCCAGACTTCTTTTGATTCTCTAATTTTTCCAATACATTTACAATAAATTCAGTTTTGTTATTCAATAACAAAACTGACAAAATAAGACAGCTAAAGTTTTTGTTGTACGAATGCCTCAACTAATCCACAAGTGACAGCCATTGTGAAAATGATGGTAACCTTTAGAAGGGAGGATTCCTAAGGAAATGTTTAGGCTCACAGCTTAGAACAATAGGATTCAGTATCGTATCTGCAACATCTTTGAAGGAGTAAGGCATTAGAACTTTGTAGAGAGAAAATAACCCTGGCAGTGGTGGCAGAAAATGCAAGTCACTGGCCCTTAGTCTGGAGCGAATGCGGCTCTAGCAACTAAAAGCTCTGGCTTGACCATTCCTGAGCTTTACATGGAGCTGCCAGTGACAGAAGGTACTTAAGAAGAACAAGGTTTCCCAAATCCTAGCATAGGGTATCAGTGAAATGCAGTTTTGTTAGTGTTGTCACTAGATTGATGCAGACTATTAAGATAACCTAGGAAATTATAAATAATCATTCTAGCTAACATTTATTGAATGCTTACTATGTACCAGGTACTCATAAAAGCATTTCACACATTTTATTTCCATATTAAATTAACTGTAAAAATAATTAGTATCTTAATTATACAAAGTAGAATACAATATAACATACACAATTTATAAAGAGATTCAAAAGGACAAGTAAATAATTTGCTCATAAATGATGCAACATTCTCACTCTGGAGTTCCATGCTTGCTCTCAGTTAAACATAATTTGTGATTTAATTTATGACTTTAGCATTGGTGATTCCCTCCTTCTTATTCCCTTTGTCACTGTTGATATCTTCTTGATTATACCTTATTCCACTCTCATGTATCTCTTTTGTGTCCTTGATAAAGGCATTATTAAAGAATGGTTAAATGACTATTTCATGACAGAACTATGTTTAGATTCTGACTTTTTAACTTGCGGCCCACGGGCCTTGGCTAGGCTACTTACACTCTTTGTACCTATGTTGAACCTCCTGTTAAATAGATGTCATAATTGCATCACTTAACTGTTGGAAGGAGTAAACTAATAAATCCACATAAAGCCGTAAAAACAATACCCAGAACATAGAAAACACTCAGAAAACTCTATCAGTTATTCAGGATTAGGAGGATTTTGTGTTAGTTTCTCCAAATATCTCCATATTGCCTCTCAAAGTTAATCAGAAAGAAAACTTATGTTTTTTTAAAGTAATATGATTACCATATAATGGTCTTATTCCAATAATGTAAAGATGGTATATGGCAATAATGCTATATATTACTCATTGTAATTAATTTACACTATGCTCTCTACTTTGAGACTTAATGTGTGTATAGCATTATCTTATCATAAAATATTTCATATGGTTTTATATCTAAATTATTTGCTTCATATAATTGATTTCCAAAAGCCTTCTGGCAGAACTGCTGACAAATGACCTCATAATCCTAAAATTGTATGAGTGGCTTAAAATTTAATTAGCGAGTAGATCATTTAAAAATAAAATTACTTAAAAATAAAATTTAATCTCATTTCTGAAAACACATATTCACAAACATATGTAAATAACATAAAAATAAATAAGTGCAATGTATTTGATAAGAAAATTAGATTTATATATAATTTTTTGGGGACTAACCTTATCTATAAATTGTAAAAAATGCATACAATTTTAATCTTTTAGACCTGGCAGAGAGAAGTTAGAAATTTTGATTTAGATGGGGATATGACATAGAGATATAATTTCTTAAAAATATGATTCATATTACTATATTAAAAGATCCATGTAGTTTGAATATGATTAATCAAATTGAACCATGAGTATATTTTTAATAATAATGTAATGTATATTTCCTAGTTGATTTCACTTTTAAACGTTTTTGTTCATTAAATAAATATTCATGATTTTAATAGTCATGGTTTATCCAATGAGTAATAGCTGCCAAAACTATGCTAAATAATTTATGTTAAGTGATTTATAAAATGTATTATATTTAATTATCTGAAGTAACTACCATTTTTATTTGTATTTGATAGATGAGGAAAATTAAGGATTAGGAAGGTTTGGTAACTTCTCCCGAATTACACAAAGCCCGTGATCTCTGTCCTCTGACTCTCAACACAGTGCTTTAACTAGTAAGTCCTTCTGTTTCCAAAGTTAAGGTTTCTGTTTTTAACTTTTAAGTGTTTTTCCCATTTTTATCATAATTTGCAAGTGAAATATGAGTTTTCAGTTTGAGAGATCTATGAAAACTTTCATAAACCTTTGTCTTACATACTTAGAATCCGTAAAGAAAAAAATATACCACCTGTCACTAATAAAGACAAGTTTTACCAGGAAAGTCTATAAAAGCTGGACTTTTAAAAACAAACACACAAACAGGCTGTTTAAAGCCATCAGGGAGCAAAAAAGGCAGCCAGACTTTATGAATCCAAGATCACAGAGAGAAGGGAACCAACAGGTACACTGGGCTTCCTCAGTTGCTTTTCCACTCTGGTAAGCAGCTGTTTCCTAAGATGTGCCCAGAGGTCTAGAAACATTGCAAACCAGATAAAGTATAGGTTTCATAAGGCCTGGAAAAACCCTGGGACATGCCCAATCTCTGATTAGAGTGAGGGATCAATCTCTGCTCTTTAACTTCAGAAGGAAATTAAATTCTTTAGGAGAATTATAACCACAATCAGAGCCTCCGTATTTTTGAACATAATGTCCACCAATCAATAATGATACACAATCTGAAATCAAGGGAAAATGGGAACAAATCAACAATTCTCCAATTGTTGGAAGTGACTTACAAATTCTTTAAAGTTACTGGGGTAAATATGTTCAATAAAAGAAATAAAACAGAGGAGCATTTCATAAGAGAACTAGAAAGTATGTAGAAGAATCAAATAGAAACTCTAGAACTGTAAAATATGCATGTTGATTAATTCTTACTGAACTGGAAGATAAGTTGGTAGAAAATAACCAGACAGAAATAAAAAGAGAGAAAGAAAAGGGGATGTACAGTAAACAACAAACTGGAGTATGATCCTATGAGACACTGAAAGTGCTAGTAATGAGTAATGCTGTATCTATTTAAAAAATGGAACCTGTGTTTAAACCTACACATAGAATAAACTCTGGACCCAGAAGTCCTCATTGATTAGATTTTTGGACATCAATTACAAAGCTTACACAAATTATCAGACAATAGAAAAAGAAGGGAACACTTACAAATTTATCATTATGGCTAGAATAAACTTGATAACAAACCTGACAAGAACGATTAAAGAAAGGAAAATTCCAGTCCAGTCTCTCTCACAAAAAGACAAAAAGATATCCCAGACAAAATACAGGGAAAGTGAATAGAACATTATAAGTATCCTACATAATTACTAAGTGAGATTTATTCCAATAGTGCAAAATTTGTTTAACAATGCAAAAACTAATCAATCTAAATCTACATTTTAAAAGAATATATCTTTAAAAAATGTATCTGATTGTTGCATTTAACACATAAATAGTATTTGATACAACCAACACATATGATAAAATGAAACAAAACAGTACACTTAGCAAACTAGTAATAGAAGAACTAAGACTTCTTGCTCTGATAGGGATATGTTAAAAAAAAATACAAAAGCATCACAATTAATTGTGAAATGATGAAAAATCATTCTCTGAGTTCCAAAACAAGAATTCCAGTATCTCCAATTACTTTAAACATTTTACCATAATTCTCTGTAGTACAATAAGGCAGTGGGAAAAATCAGCATAAGCAAGAAATAAAATTGTCGTTGTTTGCAGACGACAAGATTGTATAGTAAAAAAAAAAAGCCTAAAATAAAAAAATAAACAATTAGAATTAAGTTAATTCAGCAAATTTGTTGGCTCCAATGTCATTATTAAATAAATTTAATTGTACTCATATATAACACCAATAAATACAGTAAATTTTTACTTAGTTTATAAGAACATAAAAATAAAACACCCAATACTTAGAAATAAATTTACAAAAGTTATATAACACTTCAACACAGAATATTTCAAACTTCGGAGGAGAACAAATTAGGAACAATCAAAATTTATTTTAAATTTATGTAAATTTTAAGAGGGTGTGATTATCACAAGAGTATTTTCCTTAAATGGATTTAAGGAACAAAACAGATTGTCTAGTAACAGACCACACATATTCAGTCTCCTGATTTATCACAAAAATCCCACTTCGGTATTATGTGAAAAAAGAATTTCTTTTTAAAAAACATACTGCATTGGTTGGATAACCTTTTTGGGAAAAGTATAATTATTTTCCTTTTAAACTTACTCTTTATACAAAAATTTATTCCAACTAGGTCGTAAAAATAAATATGAATACAAAGCCATACAGTGCCTAGAATAAAGGTTAGGGAAATGCCCCAATAATTTTGACAGGCAAAGATTTTTAAAAAGAGGATACAAAGAGCACAAATCAAAAAGAAACATATAATAAACCTGAATTTAACTGAAATTAAGAACTTCTGTCTGTTAAAATGTGCCATGAAGGGAGGTAAGATACTGGATACAGTTTCAGAGAAAATATCTTCTATACATATATCCAACAAAGACTCTTTAATGATTTTTGTATTAATCTAAGAATCTTCTCTTTGTTCTTTCCATAGTTAAGTGGACAAATTGTAAGAAAAAGCATTTCTCCAACTTTATTTTATGATATTTTTCTCTTCTAGAAATTAGAGCCATCATGAAAAAACTAGAATTACCAATGTAAGCTATCACTTACTAGCATTCTGAAATTGAATAGTATATAATTAATATTCTTGCATATTGTTAATATCTCATGTACAGATGGGAGAAATTTGACCACCTGTCACTAAAGACACTGAGTTACTTTCTATGAGTTGTTACTGCTAATGTTCACATCTACTTTCTTTATATATATATTTGCAAGGTCTTTCAATAGGGAGGAATCTTTTCCCTAAGCTATGTGCCCCCCAAAATTGTGTACCATTGTGTATATTATTACACATGTTAAATTGTGTTATGTTAAATTGTGTATGTTATTACATGGCTGCATTTTCTACTAGTTTCCTTGAAAACTTTAAATACATTTACTAATTTTATCTGACTAAAGAAATACTTTTTATGTGAGTGAGAATGCAAAACACTGAGTTTTAAAATTGAGGGCAATTTAGTTATTTTTTTCCACCAACTTTATTGAGGAATAATTGACAAAAATAATCATGTAATTTAAAGTATACAATGTGATGATTGATATACACATGCATTTGTGGAATGATTACCAAGATCAGGATAATTAACACATCCATCACCTCACATAGTTAACTCTTCATGTTTTTATTTTTTTGTGTGGTGAGAACCCTTAAGATTTACTCTCAGCAACTTTCAAGTATACAATACCATAGTATTAACTATAGTCATCATGCTGCACGTTAGATCTTCAGAATTTATTCATCTTATAACTGAAAGTTTGCGCTCTTTGACCTACATCTCTCCATTTCCTCTCCCCCGCCACCCTCAGCCCTTGGTAACCACCATTCTATTCCCCCTTTACATGAAGTTGGCTTTTTTTTTTTAAAGATTCCACAGATAAGTGATATGATACAGTATTTGTCTTTCATCTTTCTCTGTCTGATTTATTCCACTCAGCATAATGTCCTCAGTTTTGTCCATGTTGTCACAAATTGCATGCTTTCCTTCTTTTTTTAATGGCTGAATAATATATATTTTTATAAAGCATTTTCTTTATCCTTTCATCCCTCAAAGGATATTTAGGTTGTTTCCATATCTTGTCTATTGTGAATAATGCTGCAATGAGTATGAGAGTGCAGATATCTCTTTGAGACTCTTGTCTTATCCCTGATCTTAGAGGAAAAGATTTCAGCTTTTCACTGTTAAGAATGATGTTATCTTCTACTTCCTTGAGGTATAAGGTTAAATTGTTTACTTGAGAGCTTTGTTTTTTTCTTAATGTGTTTATTGCTATAATCTTCTGTCTTACAACTCCTTTTGCTTTATCCCATAAGTTTTGGTATGTTGTATTTTCATTTTTGTTTGTTTCAAGATAGTTTTCATTTCTCTTTTGATATCTTTCTTGACCCAGTGGTTGTTCAGGAGTGTGTTGTTTAATTTTCACATATTTGTGAATTTTCCAGCCCTCTGTGAATGCTTGTAAAAAATATGTATTCTGCTGTTGTTGGGTGGAAGTTTCTGTAAATGTCTGTTAGATCAATTTGGTGTAAAGTATAGTTCAAATCCATTATTTCCTTATTGATTTTGTGTCTAAATGATCTATTCATTGTTGAAAGTGGGGTATTGAAGTCCCCTACTATTATTGCATTGCTATCTATTTCTGTCTGTCTTCAGATTGGTTAATCATTATTTAATATATTTAGAAACTCCAATAATGGGTTCATATATATTTACAATTGTTACATCTTCTGGATGAATTGATCCCTTATTATTATTTAATGAACTTTTTTGTCTCTTTTTATGACTTTTGACTTAAAGATTATTTTGTCTGATATAAGTAGAACTATCTCTGCTTTCTTTTGGTTTCTATTTGCATTTCATATCTCTTTTTATCCCTTCACTTTCGGCCTATGAATGTACTTAAAGATTAAATGAATCTCTTGTAGACAGCATATAGTTGGGTCTTGTTTTATTATCCATTCAGCCACTCTATGTCTTTTAATTGGGGAATTTAAGCCATTTACTTTTAGAATAACTATTGATAAGTAAGAACATAGTATTGTCATTTCATTGTTTTTTGATTGTTTTGTAGTTCCTTTGTTCCTTTCCTCCTCTCTTGGTGTTTTATTTTATGGATTGATGATTTTCATGGTGGTATACTTAGATTCTTTTTCTCTTTATCATTTGTGTATCTATTATAAGTTTTTGCTTTATGATTACCATGAAGCTTTCATAATACGTCTTATATTTATGTCTATTTTAAGCTGATAACAACTGAAAACAGTTTAATTTTAATATTTAAAATAAAGTTTAAAATATTTTACTTTATTCTTTTATAAGATTTATTTGAAATTCTTGAGCTTCTAATTGTAAATAGCTGCATGTTGATGATGGCTCAAGAACCCTCGTTTTGTGTTTTAAATTTTACTTGTTTAATGAAGAGAAGCATAGATGATGTATGTTCAATAGCAGTCATAGTTTTATGTATTGCCTTATAGGAAGCAGAGTAATATGCTTTTAAAAATGTTAGCTCTCAAGTAAGTTTGACAAGATGTGAGTACAAGTCTACCATTTGCTTAGCTGTGTGGATCCTAAGAAAATCACTACTTTTGGGTTAGTTTCCTAACCTATAACATGGTATAATAATAACATCAAACTCACAGGTTGTTGAGAAATTAAATAAGTTAATAAAATTTTTATGAGTTAGCCAATACATAACATTTTAACACCCTTTCAAAATGATTATAAATTTGAGTTATATATGGGTTCAAATGTTAGTTATCATTATGATTATTACTTCTAAAAAGATATATTATTAATTATGAAAACATGGCCTTTTGCCTGGACCATTTCTCTGCCCTTTCATCCTAATTCTATTTATTCAATGTTTATTCCTTCTTCAAGGTCTGGTTTAAATACCCCAACTTTCTAAGCTCAGACTGAATTAATTATCATTATCTGTGTCTCTTATCAACTTATATGTTCTTAACTTACTGTATTGTAAATATTATGTATGTTTTCTCCTCCAGGAACTATATGTTGAGGACTATGCTGCATTCACATTTATTGGCCCAGCATTTTGAACTTAGAAGAGTCTATAATTAATGTTTCTAGAAGTTTACTATAGATTTTTATATTTCAGTTGTGTGGTAGTTGTTGTTCGTTTACCAAACTCTAAACTCAGGCCTAAGCTTTCCTTTGGATCTCTCTTCCTTTCTGCTTCTTCTGCCCTTCAGTGACTATCATTTGTTTATTTCTCCAGATCATTTGAAACTGACAGATGACTATTTTATTGGGAAAAGAAAAGAAAATTCTAAACTGTACTGGGGAAGGCATTTGTGCATCAACTTAATAGCTATAGGGCAAATATACCTTTGTAAATGTTCTATGTAGATCTGCTTTATTGTACAGTTGTAGCCATAGCTGAATCCTCAGATTGCATGCCTTAATAAAAGATTTGAGAAATATGATCATTGGAACATTTTTTTTTCCCCTGCATGAAGGATCCTGGTAGAATGTCATTAGCATTGGACACAGGAGTCAGAAGACTTGGGTTCAAGCCCTGGCTGCTTCATGTCCCATGTGACTTTTTAGTCTCTGAAATTAGCTTCTATTTCTGTTCTATATAGACTAGGCTAGATCAATGGTTTAAAACACATGGTCAATAGAGACTTAGGCAATAACTCAGAAGGACCTCATAGGTGGGAGAGGCCAGGTGAAGGAAAGCAGAATGGGACATCAGAAACTCTTTTAAGCTAGATAAGTTCTACTTGTATCTATCTTTGTGTGTGTGTGTGTGTACATATATGTAAAAGTTATTTTGATATAAAAGGGTTACAGTGATGAAACATTTTGAAAATAACTGAAATACTTTCTTTCCAGTCAGTAGAATATGTATAAATTTTCTTGTAATATTTTTTTTCAATGACCTTAAACGTGGATATTGGAGAAACACTGTAAGTAAACATTTGATTTATTCATCCTACATCACACAACTTCAGGAGAATATTTTAAAATCAAGTTGTCTGAATACATAGTTCATTTCAAATCAAATTCCATTTTATTTATTATTTTTGAGAAATATATGCATAAGTTAAATTAAGGCAATGAATACAGGACAATTATATTTATTTTCAGTGGATAAAGATTTGGCAATTCAGACTTGTAACAATTGTGTTTTTTCTGCTTATACTTTAAATAGTGTATCTACTCTTCACAGTTAATAAACAGAAATGGCAAAGTGAATATTTAATGATTTCTAAAGCTCCTTCAAAAAATGCATGCCCAACTATAGAAGATACTATTTTGTACATTCAGACTTCATGTGCTTTTCTTCATTTGACTTAATCTTTTGACTTTAAAATACAAACTTACTATCACTGCTACTGCACATTCAAAACATAATGGCATTTGACAGTAAATACATAGCCTCATCAAATCATTTATCTCCCCATGCTTCTGCAGTAATATTGAGGGAATCTGAATAAATCACATCTCAAAGGGTACAGCTGCTCTCAAACAGCATAACTAACAAATTGCTTTGACTGGAAGAGAGCAGTAATGTCTTGCATTCATAATCTAAGACAGCTGACGGCCCAGTGCTTGATCTGAATCAGTCACCATAACTAATTACAACTTGAAAAATTATAGTCATTTTTTATGCTAATAATTAGTAAACACCTAGTAGCAATTCTTAGGAAGTAGATTGCCATAGAATTTATAAAACAGTGAAATAATACAATTTGTACTGCTGTACAGACCCGTGTTTTTGTTTTAGTTTTGCCTTTTTCTTTTTTTAATCAAAATTAGAGTTGTTTCATTATTATTTTAAAATATTATTGATAGTATGAGACAATAGAACAAACTAATAATAATACTGTATTGAACACAAGACATATGCCGAGAGAGTAGATTTCAGATGCACTTATCGCACACAAAAAATGGTAACAATGTGAGTAAATGATATATTAATAATATTAATTTCAAAAGTATATGTATATCAAGGCATTATGTTGTCCCTTAAATATATAAAATTTTTATTTGAAAATACATAAATAAAAAAGAACACACTAATGATATATGATACAGAAATAATAATTAAAAGTAACAATAAGGAGTAACTAGTTATAAAATTAGCTTTTGTTTCAATTGTGTGTATACTTATATTTATACAAATTGCATAGTATTTTGGTATCTTCCCAATGCTATAGGATAGGATTTGTGGCTAATATCTACTAAAATAAACTCCTGCTTGACACATGAGAACCGTTTCAAAATATGAGAATTTGATATTTATTCAGTACATTTTATTGATATTTAAATTTTATAATTATACAATTTATTACACAGATAAGTTACCAAGCTCACAGGTAACACTTGTATTTAAAAAATATAAAGTAGTCAAGAGTAAATAACTTTCCTATATAGTCACATGAATTAGAAGCACAGTGCTTCTAAAAAAGGAAGTAAGGAAGGAGAGAGAATGAGGTTGTTCAAACTTCCTGATAATCAAAGAAATATGAAATAAAATTACAATTACTGAGCTACAACAAAATTTGTCTTCTTTATACTGCTGGTAAAAGCATAACTTGCTAAAAGATTTTCAGGAAGGCATTCTGGTCATTTAATCCTTTTCTCCACAAAAAATAAAGATAAATTATAAGTCAGAAATTTCATTTCTGTGAATTTTAATTAAAGAAAGAAAATGGAATATGAAAAAAAACTTACATAAGAAAATTACATCTATGAAAACTTTGTAGTACCAGGGAAAATGCAAGGTAAAAATATTTTCATGTATTTCAAATAAAAATGTATTAATATTGTGAAGATAAAAGATTACTCAGTGTCAAGCACAATAGATCATACACTTTCGCCTTCTTATACTTATTAACAGATATTTCATGGTGAATGCATACTTCAATTTTATAATTAAATTATGCATGTACAATATAACAACTTAATATGTATATATATTGCTCAACTAAAATATAAGGAAGCCCAGAAATCAACTTGTCTTATTCCAAGTGCAAAATAGAAGCTGTCACCTTTCTACATTATGATATATAATATAATGCAGAGAATATTTGTGGAATTACAAAATTAGCATTATTTTCTTATATAGTCAGCAATTTCTAAAATATGTGAATATCATATTGTCAATGCTTTACAATTTGTTTTTAATATATTTTTTAAAAAATACTAAAAATTTTATCATTAAATCTAACACTAGGCGTATTTGTTGAGGCCCTCATGCTTTTTTATTTTTGAATGTGCCATATTAAGAGGTTAATATTTTCTGCTACGTGTAAATTACAAAGTAAGGCAAAGTCCTATTTTGATGTATTAATATGTACACATATAAGAAAACCGTATTTCTTTCATTTCCAGAGTTTGAGTCAACACTTTTTCCTAAGAACACCTTGACTTCCCTTAATAGAGATTTTCCTGTTAATACAGTATTGCTTTTTCAGACACATGAAATTGATTTTATTGGAAAAGAAAATATACGTAGACAATTTACATTTTCATAGGTACCATTTTCACCTCTTGTGCTAAAAAAAATGCATTTTGTATTCAATATTCCTGACAATGCCACAATAAATATTTGGAAATTAGGCCCAATGCCAAACAGTAAGGTGGAATTACAGATAGAATCTCTCCTTCCACATGCAAATCAATCCAAGTATATTGAACTAACAATTTTTTTGTTTTTTGGCCTCAATGTGCAGCTTGCGGTATCTTAGTTCCCTGACCAGGGGTTGAACCTGCGTTCCCTGCATTGGAAGGCAAAGTCTTAACCACTGGACCACCAGGGAAGGCCCTGAACTAGTAAATATTGAACTAATAAATAAATAAGTTAAATTATCTTTGAAATTTAAATCCATAGCTGAGATGAATTAATGAATAAATAAACAAATAAATAAAATCCATAATACAGAGATTAGCCCCAAGTGGGAGAAAGTAGAGATGAATGCTAAGTGTAAGACATCAAGGAACTAGGATAGAAGATTTAGAAATCAGTTTAGATATCAAAGCTCACAGATCTGCAAACACTGGATATCAATCAAGATAATTCTGAAAAATGTAAAACAAGCTTTACTGACATATAAAAATTTTAAATATTGAAAATAATATTGAAATACATAACAACTCCTTGAGTCTAGAAATCGTCAAATGTGTTGTTAATTTGTTATATTTAAAAACAATAAAGAAAAAAAGGATTAAATATTTACCATTATTCTTTGTTCTTGTGTGTGATGTTGACATTTTTATGTACTTTTCTCTATTTTAAAATAAAGTCTCCACTCATTCAACTCTACAAAATTAAAATCCATATCTTCTTGCACCATTCCTTTTCTGTTTCATCAAATAGTTTCTCCCCATAATCAATTATCTGTACTTCAGTTCCTGATGCATTGTGATTGCCCAGTGAATTTTTGTTAAAAGAACAAATGTATGTTAAAAGACTGCTTAGAGGAAAAGCGCCAAAATAACTACTTGCATATTTTTATTGAGGATGGACACTTAGGTTATTCATAAAGAAATATAGGTATAGGCACAGAAGTAATTTTTTCATAAACTAAAAGCCCACTTAATTTATATTGTAGAGGGGAAAAGAGGAAGATGATAGTCATTGAATCTTAGAAAGTAATAGGGTAAAGGCATATGGAAGAACAGTCAAACCTCCTGCAGGAGGATGTCCAGACTGATAGAACCCCAGTGGCAGTTACTTAAGGAAGAAAAGGATAAAGATAGTGATATTCATCACCAATCATTTCACCCATTACTACTTCATATGTTGAAAGACTATCCTTGGATTCCTAAGAACCTGGATTGGATTGAATCCAATCGCTACTAAATTCTGACCTTAATTCTGAACACAATGTTTTCTAGTCATTGTTCTTGATGCTGAACAATTTTACATAAACCATCAAATATACTAAGGAGTTGAGAAAATGAGACTAATAAAATCATACAATAGTTGTCTATTGAAGATGTCTAAGTGCTTGATATCAATTAAATCATTTAATCCTTCCCACAAATCAATGAAGTAGATACTATCATTATCCTCATTTGTCAGATAAATAAACTGAGACACAGGATATTTAAGAAAGTTTCCAAAGTTTGGGCAGCTACTGAGTGTTAGATAAAATATTTAAACTCAGTCACTGAGGGCTTTAGAATCTACACTGTTAACCATTATGCTATTCTGTCACATCTTTACTTTTAAGCGTGTTTTTTCAAGGAAGGAACACTAGCACAATGACCATTAGTTTCACTAGTAATAATCATTAAACATTTAATTAAATACATTTCTCATCACTGCATTGATACTAAATTCCTTTGCATCTCAATGTTAAATTAAGAACAACAATTATAAATACATAAATATCTCAGTATAAAACAAACCTCTGCAAAGATTTTATATATACATTTAACTCTTTAGGAATATTTAAAATTTTGAAACTGATTTTTGATCCGTAGTGATTTATTTTAAATTTAGAAATGTATTAAGTAAAATTAAAAATAAATAACTTTAGTTTAAACCATATTCTTTTTTAAATTTAATTTTATTTATTTTTTTATATACCAGGTTCTTATTAGTCATCCATTTTATACACATCGGTGTATACATGTCAATCCCAATCTCCCAATTCATCACCCCACCACCCCCCAACCCCCGCCTCTTTCCCCCCTTGGTGTCCATACGTTTTTTCTCTACTTCTATGTCTCAATTTCTGTTCTGCAAACTGGTTCATCTGTACCATTTTCTAGGTTCCACATATATGCATTAAAATACGATATTTGTTTTTCTCTTTCTGACTTACTTCACTCTGTGTGACAGACTCTAGGTCCATCCACCTCACTACAAATGATCCAATTTCGTTCCTTTTTATGGCTGAGTAATAGTCCATTGCATATATGTACCACATCTTCTTTATCCATTCGTCTGTCGATGGGCATTTACGTTGCTTCCATGACCTGGCATTGTAAATAGTGCTGCAATGAACATTGGGGTGCATGTGTCTTTTTGAATTATGGTTTTCTCAGGGTATATGCCCAGTAGTGGGATTGCTGGGTCATATGGTAATTCTATTTTTAGTTTTTTAAGGAACCTCCATACTGTTCTCCATAGTGGCTGTATCAATTTACATTCCCACCAACAGTGCAAGAGGATTCCCTTTTCTCCACACCCTCTCCAGCATTTATTTATAGATTTTCTGATGATACCCATTCTAACAGGTGTGAGGTGATAACTCATTGTAGTTTTGATTTGCATTTCTCTAACAATTAGTGATGTTGAACAGCTTTTCATGTGCCTCTTGGCCATCTGTATGTTTTCTTTGGAGAAATGTCTATTTAGGTCTTCTGCCAATTTTTGGATTGGGTTGTTTGCTTTTTAATATTGAGCTGCATGAGTTGCTTGTATGTTTTGGAGATTAATCCTTTGCCAGTTGCTTCATTTGCAAATAATTTCTCCCATTCTGAGGGTTGTCTTTTCGTCTTGTTTATGGTTTCCTTTGCTGTGCAAAAGCTTTTAAGTTTCATTAGGTCCCATTTGTTTATATTTGTTTTTATTTCCATTACTCTAGGAGATGGATCAAAAAATATCTTGCTGTGATTTATGTCAAAGAGTGTTCTTCCTATGTTTTCCTCTAAGAGTTTTATAGTGCCTGGTCTTACATTTAGGTCTCTAATCCATTTTGAGTTTATTTTTGTGTATGGTGTTAGGGAGTGTTCTAATTTCATTCTTTTACATGTAGCTGGCCGGTTTTCCCAGCACCACTTATTGAAGAGACTCTCTTTTCTCCATTGTATATCCTTGCCTCCTTTGTCATAGATTAGTTGACCATAGGTGCTTGGGTTTATCTCTGGGCTTTCTATCCTGTTCCATTGATCTGTATTTCTGTTTTTGTGCCAGTACCATATTGTCTTCATTACTGTAGCATTGTAGTATAGTCTGAAGTCAGGGAGTCTGATTCCTTCAGCTCCGTTTTTTACCCTCAAGGCTGCTTTGGCTATTCGGGGTCTTTTGTGTCTCCATACAAATTTTAAGATTTTTTGTTCTAGTTCCGTAAAAAATGCCATTGGTAATTTGATAGGGATTGCATTGTATCTGTAGATTGCTTTGGGTAGTATAGTCGTTTTCACAATATTGATTCTTCCAATCCAAGAACATGGTATATCTCTCCATCTGTTGGTATCATCTTTAATTTCTTTCATCAGTGTTTTATAGTTTTCTGCATACAGGTCTTTTGTCTGCCTAGGTAGGTTTATTCCTAGGTATTTTATTCTTTTTGTTGCAGTGGTAAATGTGAGTGTTTCCTTAATTTCTCTTTCAGATTTTTCATCATTAGTGTATAGGAATGCAAGAGATATCTGTGCATTAATTTTGTATCCTGCAACTTTACCAAATTCATTGATTAGCTCTAGTAGTTTTCTGGTGGCATCTTTAGGATTCTCTATGTATAGTATCATGTCATCTGCAAACAGTGACAGTTTTACTTCTTCTTTTCCAATTTGGATTCCTTTTATTTCTTTTTCTTCTCTGATTGCCATTTCTAGGACTTCCAAAACTATGTTGAATAACAGTGGTGAGAGTGGACATCCTTGTCTTGCTCCTGATCTTAGAGGAAATGCTTTCAGTTTTTCACCATTGAGAATGATGTTTGCTGTGGGTTTGTCATATATGGCCTTTATTATGTTGAGGTAGGTTCCCTCTATGCCCACTTTCTGGAGAGTTTTTATCATAAATGGGTGTTGAATTTCGTTAAAAGCTTTTTCTGCATCTATTGAGATGATCATATGGTTTTTATTCTTCAATTTGTTAATATGGTGTATCACATTGATTGATTTGCGTATACTGAAGAATCCTTGCATTCCTGGGATACATCCTACTTGATCATGGTGTATGATCCTTTTAATGTGTTGTTGGATTCTGTGTGCTAGTATTTTGTTGAGGATTTTTGCATCTATATTCATCAGTGATATTGGTCTGTAATTTTCTTTTTTTGTAATATCTCTGTCTGGTTTTGGTATCAGGGTGATGGTGGCCTCATAGAATGAGTTTGGGAGTTTTCCTTCCTCTGCAATTTTTTGGAAGAGTTTGAGAAGGATTGGTGCTAGCTCTTCTCTAAATGTTTGATAGAATTCACCTGTGAAGCCATCTGGTCCTGGACTTTTGTTTGTTGGAAGATTTTTAATCACAGTTTCAATTTCATTACTTATGATTGGCTGTTCATATTTTCTATTTCTTCCTGGTTCAGTCTTGGAAGGTTATACCTTTCTAAGAATTTGTCCATTTCTTCCAGGTTGTGCATTTTATTGGCGTAGAGTTGCTTGTAGTAGGATCTTAGGATGATTTTTATTTCTGCAGTGTCTGTTGTAACTTCTCCTTTTTCATTTCTAATTTTATTGATTTGAGTCCTCTCCCTCTTTTTCTTGATGAGTCAATTTTGTTCAGTGATCAATTTTGTTTATCTTCTCAAAGAACCAGCTTTTAGTTTTATTGATCTTTGCTATTATTTTCTTTGTTTCTATTTCATTTATTTCTGCTCTGATCTTGATGATTTCTTTCCTTCTGCTAACTTTGGGTTTTGTTTGCTCTTCTTTCTCTAGTTCCTTTAGGTGTAACGTTAGATTGTTTATTTGAGATTTTTTTGTTTCTTGAAGTAGGCTTGTATAGCTATAAGCTTCCCTCTTAGAACTGCTTTTGCTGCATCCCATAAGTTTTGGATCATCGTGTTTTCTTTGTCATTTGTCTCTAGGTATTTTTTGATTTCCTCTTTGATTTCTTCAGCGATCTCTTGGTTATTTAGTAACATATTGTTTAGCCTCCATGTGTTTGTTTTTTTCACGTTTTTTTCCCTTTAATTGATTTCTAATCTCATAGTGTTTTGGTCCGAAAAGATGCTTGATATGATTTCAATTTTCTTAAATTTACTGAGGCTTGATTTGTGACCCAAGATATGATCTATCCTGGAGAATGTTCTGTGCACACTTGAAAAGAAAGTGTAATCTGCTGTTTTTGGATGGGATGTCCGATAAATATCAAGTAAATCTCTCTGGTGTATTGTATCGTTTAAAGCTTGTGTTTCCTTATTAATTTTCTGTTTGAATGATCTGTCCATTGGTGTAAGTGAGGTGTTAAAGTCCCCCACTATTATTGTGTTACTGTCGATTTCCTCTTTTAGAGCTGTTAGCAGTTGCCTTATGTATTGAGGTGCTCCTATGTTGGGTGCATATATATTTATAATTGTTATATCTTCTTCTTGGATTGATCCCTTGATTATTATGTAATGTCCTTCCTTGTCTCTTATAACATTCTTTATTTTAAAGTCTATTTTATCTGATATGAGTATTGCTACTCCAGCTTTCTTCTGATTTCCATTTGCATGGAATATCTTCTTCCATCCCCCACTTTCAGTCTGTATGTGTCCCTAGGTCTGAAGTAGGTCCTTGTAGACAACATATATATGGGTCTTGTTTTTGTATCCATTCAGGAAGCCTGTGTCTTTTGGTTGGAGCACTTAATCCATTCACGTTTAAGGTAATTATTGATATGTATGTTCCTATTACAATTTTCTTAATTGTTTTGGGTTTGTTTTTGTAGGTCCTTTTCTTCTCTTGTGTTTCCCACTTAGAGAAGTTCCTTTAGCATTTGTTGTGGAGCTGGTTTGGTGGTGCTGAATTCTCTTAGTTTTTGCTTGTCGGTAAAGCTTTTGATTTCTCCATCGAATTTGAATGAGATCCTTGCTGGGTAGAGTAATCTTTGTTGTAGGTTCTTCCCTTTCATCACTTTAAGTATATCATGCCACTCCCTTCTAGCTTGTAGAGTTTCTGCTGAGAAATCAGCTGTTAACCTTATGGGAGTTCCCTTGTATGTTATTTGTCTTTTTTCCCTTGCTGCTTTCAATAATTTTTCTTTGTCTTTAATTTTTGCCAATTTGTTTACTATGTGTCTCAGCGTGTTTCTCCTTGGGTTTATCCTGTATGGGACTCTCTGTGCTTCCTGGACTTAGGTGGCTATTTCCTTTCCCATGTTAGGGAAGTTTTTGACTATAATCTCTTCAAATATTTTTCTCAGGTCCTTTCTCTCTCTCTTCTCCTTCTGGGACCCCTATAACGTGAAAGTTGTTGCATTTAATGTTGTCCTAGAGGTCTCTTAGGCTGTCTTCATTTCTTTTCATTCTTTTTTTCTTTATTCTGTTCTGCAGCAGTGAATTCCACCATTCTGTCTTTCAGGTCACTTATCCGTTCTTCTGCCTCAGTTATTCTGCTATTGATTCCTTCTAGTGTATTTTATATTTCAGTTATTGTATTGTTCATCTCTGTTTGTTTGTTCTTTAATTCTTCTAGATCTTTGTTAATCATTTCTTGCATCTTCTCGATCTTTGCCTCCATTCTTCTTCCGAGGTCCTGGATCATCTTCACTATCATTATTCTGAATTCTCTTTCTGGAAGATTGCCTGTCTCCGTTTCATTTAGTTGTTTTTCTGGGGTTTTATCTTGTTCCTTCATCTGGTACATAGCTCTCTGCCTTTTTGTCTTGTCTATCTTTCTGTGAATGTGGTTTTTGTTCCACAGGTTGCAGGATTGTAGTTCTTTCTTCTGCTGTCTGCCCTCTGGTGGATGAGCCTATCTATACCATATTCTTATATGGTATCACATTCAATCTAATAAGAGCTTTAAATAATTTGCCTTCTCTTCATTATACTTCTAACAATGTCAGTCTGATATTTGCTACAATAGTAAATTACATGAATTTCAATAAAAACAATTTAGCAGTAGAGTATGGTTAATTTGTTGACTTTTTCAAAATGAAATGTAAATTGATTAAAGAATTTCAGGATACATCAGTATAATTTAACCTACAGTAGGTATAATTTCCCTGTATACAACACATTTTTCTAAGACAGAATATTTGAAACAAGAGTAAATGCATTTAACCGAAATATTACATTATTCATTATGATTCCTAAAACGTATTTTATTTTTTCTGATAAGTGGAGAATTGCAATTGGTTGTGCACAGTACCTGCTGAGGGCAATAAATTGGGAACTAGGCTTAATAGTGGTATATGTAGATTAGAAAAGGGGCAACCCTACTTCCAGTGTAATTTATATAGGTTATTGAACAATTTTTATGACCTTTTTTATCACTTCAAAAACTTTTTTTAAAAAGGTTAATACCCAGTTTATGTGATTACACTAGGAAATAGAACTCTCACAATATATATATTTTGTTTCAGTTTAGAGATGTAGAGAACCAGAAAGAACAATGTTCTCACTCTCACAAACAGAAAGAAGTTGGGCAAACTGACAATTAATGACGTTTCTTGAACCCTTAGTGAAGTGACATCATGATTCAATCAGCTAATTCAAAATCTGGAGAAAGACAGATGCTTGCAAGTAGAAACACTACCCAGACATATGTTTACCTGAAATAGATGCCATTTATACCATAGAAGCAAGTAGGAAGATCCAGACATTTTTACCAAATTTCCAAAGCTTACATATAAGCTAGAGTGAAAGTATGAAGATTGCTGGGGACTGCAGACATAGGGAGTTTGCAATAACTCATGGGCTTTTCTCACAGATATTTCACCAGTCATTCACTCTCAGGACAAATCAAGAAATAGCTTCCATTGTGTGGAGGGGAGCAGCAGCCACTGTCAAAACCACCTAGATCCATCTCACCTGTCTCCATTAATGTACAAAAGTCTTATCTACAGAGGAAAGGGAAAAAAAAATGTAGCTTTATGGCAAAGGTAGGAAACCAGTACAGCTGAGGGAGGGGAACAGGTAAACAAAGCAAACACACACACACACACACGCACACACACACATGCACACACACACACACACACCATCAGATAAGCACTGAGTAAAAACATTGAGTGGAACACAACTGGGAGAGCTGTAAGAGACGGATTCTCTCTCTAGGGACCAAAATAAAGGGAAAATCTAGTCAAGAGTGAAGATAACTAAACCAAGCATGGAGTAGAAATAGCAAATTAGCTGACATTCTAAACACAAAGAATCGCTAGAAGAATTTGTGTCCTCTAGTACACTGAGAGTATCCATTACAAAGCAAACAAAAAAATGTCATACAAGCCCAATTCCTGACTAGATGATTGTAAGACCCCACACTGAAGAACTAGCAGAAGAAAAAGTAAGCTCATTTTCAAGCATAAACTTAAACACCTCTTTGTCACCTGCCTTTTACAATATGTCTGGCATGACTCAGAAATTTATGAGGTACATGAAAAGGTAAGAATAGACACTGTCTGAAGGCACAAAATAGTCATCATGGCTAGAATCAGATATGATGAAGATATTGGAACAATCAGATAGAGAATTTTAAATAACTCTGATAAATATTTTAAAGGCTCTAATACAAAAGTTAAACAATCAGATACATTCAACAGAGAAATGAAAATGATAAGACATATGAAAACAGAAGTGCTGGAAATCAAAGCACAGTGATAAAAATGAAGAAGCATTCAACAGGCTGGTCAGTAGACTTGATAGAGTTGAAAGAACAAATCAATAAATTTGAAGGAAGGTTAATGAAGATTACCTAAACCCAAATGCAAAGAAAAAAAGTCAAAAAGAGAAATAGAACATAGCATACAAAAGATACAGGAGAATATCAAATTGTGACATACATATATAATCAGTATCACAGAGGTAGAAAAAAGAGAGAATGGGGCACAAGAAATATTTAGAGAAAATGGCAAAAAAATTTCCAAAATTAATGACAGATATGAAACCATATGTCCACAAAGCTTGGAGAATAAGAAGCAGGAAAAATATCAAGGGAAAAAAACATATTTATTATATTCAAATTGCCAAAAATCAGAGATGCAGAGAAAACATTGAAGGTAACCAGAGAAAGATTCTAAGGAGGTTTGGATTAACATATACACACTACTATATATAAAATAGATAACCAACAAAGACCTACTGTATAGCACAGGGAACTATGCTCAAAATTTTGTAATAACCTATAAGGAAAGAGAATCTGAAGAATATATATATTCTCTTCAGAAACCATGTAAACAAGAGAAAAATGGAGTAAAATTGTTAAAATGCTGAAAAAGAAAGAAGTCAATCAGAATTTTAAGGAATATTCTAGAAAAATATCCTTTAAAAATTAAATAGAAATAAAAATCTACTCAGGTGAATAACTGAGGGTGTTAATTGTCAGCAGATGTACTCTATAAGAAATGTTAAAGCAAGTTCTTCAGGTAAAAGAAATATGTAGGCCAAAGAAACATAGATCAAAACCAAAAGCTGAAGAGCACTTGAGATGGGATAAATGAAGGTGAAATCATTTTCATGGTGCTCAGTTTCTCTAAAAGATAATTGAATGCTTAAAGCAAAAATGTTAATAATTATTGTGTCTTTATAGTATATGTAAAAGTGAAGTATATTACAAGGTATGGGAGGGAGGAATTGGGAATTACTGTTATAAGATCTTTACACTATACATGAAATGGTATAATATTCTTTGAAGGCAAACTCAGATTATTTAAGTATACATTATAATAAAACTAGAAAAACCACTAAATTTTTAAAAAAGTATGAATAATTGTGTAGATAAGACAGAATCATAAAACATGGTCTGTTATATCCAAGGAAGGTAGAAAAAAAGAGTAAAAGAAGGAAAGAACAAATAAATTGAAAAGAGATAAAATAATGACATATTTTAATCCAGCCATATCAGCAATCGCCTTAAATATGAGTGTTCCAAATCAGTTAAAAGACAGAGACTGTCAGATTTATTGTCAGGATAAGAACATAAGACCTAGCTATATGCTGTCTATAGGATAAAATATATTCTTCAGGGGGGTCTTAAGTGAATACTTACATCAAATTTCCTTGTTGTGTATTTTCATAATAGCACTGTGCTTAACTTTTTGTAATATTTATCATGCTGCACATTACTTAGAGATTATGTTCTACTCTACATCAGAAATCATGTTTGCCTCTTCCCTAAAATAACCTGTTGCCTTTCACAATGCTGAGCAAATACCCTATTATAAACTCTGTGTCTTTAAACAAATTGTAGTTTTACAGAAAAATTCACACAAAAATTTGAAAATATGGGCAGCATTTTCTGAGAATAGCTCTAGCTTAAAGAAAAAAAGTATACTAAAGATACATTTAGATCACTCAATTAAATTTTTTTACAAAAATAATTATTTAAATGTAACGTGGCATATAATAACATTTCCACGTTATAATATATAGCATTCATGTAATATAATAACATTTCACTTTTATATGGCAAAGATAATACTGGTAAATCTCTGGAAGTTAATGTGGAGAATGCAAATAACAATATTCAAAATTGTGTTCATGATACTTTATAAAATTTGGGAAAGCAAATATGATTTTAAATAGTAAGTAGAAAGAATATGTTAATGGTTTTCAGTTACTTTGGTTGATGAACTCTAAATTACATATAAAAACGGAATCAGGTCAAGAACAATTTCTCAAAAAAGTCTTGATGTTTGGCAGATACAAAATTTATGTAATAGAAATTCATTATCCCCTCAAAATAGTTTATTATTCTGACATGTCTATTTTTTTGTTTTACATATTTAATTTTTAAAACATTCTCTCAGTAGCATAATCCTGACATATTTTATTAAATCTTTTTTATATGAATTAATATAAGTTGTGTCTGTTTTGTCTAGCATGAGTTTTAATTTGAAACGCAATGATTTTATTCCTTTGAAGGCTTTATTATAAAAAAAATTCACATACGTTATTCAACTTGAAGCCATATAAAATCATATAATGTTCCAAAATTATTGTTAAAAGAATGTTAAATGACATGAATTATACTAAATTATAATTCAAAAGAACATTAAGAGTAGGCAAAATACATTTATCCCCCACACAACCTGTAAAGTAAAAGTAAATATATTTAAAACAGTTGATTCTATAAGGAACTAATAGATAGAAAACATGTCTACATATTTTATCTGTAAACCTAAGGTAGTTAAGAGCACTGATGTCTTCACAAGAAAAATATTTTAGTGGTGACAGAATTAAAAAACAAAAACAAAAAAACTCCAAAGCAAAGATATACACTCATCAGTGATGTATAGGACAAAATCCTAATCATGATAATTATGTGCCATATCCTAGATTTACTCATTATATGTTTAGCAATAGCAGATTTAATGGTTATGTTTTACTAGAAGATGAAATTAGAAGAATTTATTGCTCTTAGATCTCTTTAAATGGATTTCCACTCATGTATAATAAAAGGTATATAGGTTAATATTTACATGTATCAAAAATATGTTATCTGTTCATTTCAGAGCAATGTGCTACCTTTAAAATGCCAGTTTTTATCCAATTACGTTAATGTTCAAGCCAGGGAATGCCTCCAAATCATGCATATACCATCATCCCATTTTATAATCAACATTGATTACAAAATTCTTGCTAATTAACTCAATTGTGTTATGCCTGTCTTGACTCATCCAAATCAAACAGGGTTCATTAAAATTCAAGTTTCCTGTAATAACATCAGATTATACATTAATATGATCCATTTGTTTAGAGACAAACTAGATCAAATTGAAATATTTTGTACATGCAAATAAGCAAAGTTGGTCAATGGGCATAGAGTGTAGAATAAGAGATATTAGAAATGGCATTTTTATTTTATTCATACTCCTAGTTATTCTTGGGATAATGGGAGAGGGAAAAAATGCAAGTGATCAATGATGAAAAGAGTTGAAATTATATATTTAATTACTTTGATAGTGAAAAGAAAATAAAAATATCTTTTTTTTAACAAAAATAGAACCTTTGATATGATTTCTTTTTATTTCAAAATTACATCAAGAATACATAGCTGATTGAAAATACTTCTGCATATTTGATAACTAAAAGTAAACAGACAATAACAAAAAATCAAGAATTGCCCATATCCCAAATATACTTTTAAGAAGTTTTTTGTTTTGGTTAATTTTTAAAATTATGATCCAGTCAAATGGGCTTATTTTTTCTTTTGTTATATAATTCCATAAATTTTAACACATATATAATTTCATGTAATCAGCAACATTAATACTAATAGAGAACATTTCCATCACCTAAAAAAACTTCCTCAGACTATCTCTTTATAATCACACCATCCTGTGACTTCTGGCAACCACTAATCTGTTCTCTTTACTATAGTTTTCTTTTTTTTTTGAAGAATGTTATTGATATGGAATCCCATAGTAAGTAACCTTCTGAAAAAGCTTCTTTCATTCAGCAGAATACATTGAGATTCATTCAAGTCATTGCCTGTATCATCATGTATTCAAACTGTTGCATGTCTTTATGACTAGTATTTTATTGTATGGATACTTTATTCTTGATTTTCCAAGTTTCCTTTCAGTATCATTTCTCTTCTGTTTGAAGAATTAATTTTAACAATTATTTTAGAGCCTTTTGCAGGCTACACATTAGTTTAGTTTTCCTTCATCTGAGAATATCTTTATTTCACCATCATCCTGAAGGATATTTTTACTCAGTACAGAATTCTGGCTTGACACCTCCTTTCTTTTACCACTCAAAAAATGACATGTCCCTTTCTTCTGGCCCCCATGGTTTGTGGTAAGAAATCTGCAGTCATTCAAATCAGTGTTCCCCTATAGGTGGTGAAGTATTTTTCTCTGGCTTCTTTCAAGATTTTTATTTGTTTTTAGTTTTCAGCAGTTCAGATTATCGTCTCTCTGGACACAGATTTCTTTGTGCTTATTCTGTTTGGGATTCATTCAACTTCATGAATCTGTAGGTTTATGTCTTTCATCAAATGTGGGACTTTCAATCTATTTTTTTTCTTAAATTATTATTTTTTTAATTGAAGTATAGTTGCTGTGCAATATTATATGTTACAGGTGTACAGTATAGTGATTCACATTTTTTAAAAGTTATATACTCCATTTATAGTTATTGTAAAACATTGTCTGTATTCCCCATGTTGTGCAGTATATCCTTGTAGCTTATTTTATACCTAATAGCTTGTACCTCTTAATCCCCTCCCCCTATAGTGCCCCTTCTCCTTTCCCTCTCCCTGCTGGGAACCACTAGTTCTGTATGTCTGCTTCTTATTTTGTTATATTCACTAGTTTGTTGTATTTTTTTAGGCTCCACATTTAAGTGATATTATACAGTGTTTGTCTTTATCTGACTTATTTCATTTAGCATAGTGCCCTCCAAGTCTATCCATGTTGCTGTAAATGACAAAATTTCATTCTTTTTTATGGCTAAGTTGCATATGATGCAGCAATTCCACTCCTGGGTATATGTCCAAAAAAACAAAAACACTAATTTGAAAGATACGTGCACCCCAGTGTTCATAGCAGCATTATTTACAGTTGCCAAGATACGGAAGCAACTTAAGCGTCCATCAACAGGTGAATGGATAAAGAAACTGTGGTATATATATATATATATATATATATATATATATATATATATATACACATACATACATACAACGGAGTACTCCTCGGCCATAAAAAAGAATAAAATTTTGCCATTTGCGTTAATCCATTATTTCTTAAAATAATTTTCAGCATCACATCATTTTTTTCTCTCCCTATAGAACTCCAAAGTTGTTTTGACCTTTTGTTTTTGTCCCACAAGTATTTGAAACTTTATTCATTATTTTATTTTTAATGTTGTCTCTCTCTCTCAGATGTTCAGATTGAATAAATGCTATTGATCTATCTTCAAGTTCACTGACTCCTTCCTCTTTCCTCTTTCATGTCCACTCTGGTACTGAGTTTGTTCAGTGGGTTTTTCAGTTCTAATGTTATCATTTGTTTCTTCTTTATATTGTATATGCTCTCTGTACTTTATATTTTAACATTTGTTTCAAAAGTGTTTGGATGTTTTTATAACAGCTGCTTCTGTCATTTTTTGAATTTTTTTTCTAAGCAAGTTGATTTTACGTAGCTCATTGTACACTGAGTAATTTTTGATGAATTTTGAGTAATTTTGATTACTGAGCAGTTTTGGAATCATTTTGAGTAAATTTGGGTAATCTTGGACATTTTGAATTTTACATACTGAGACATTGGGTCTTGTTTAAATCCAATAGAGAATGCCAACATTTATGTTTTAGTGTGAAAATCCCCTGATTATGTTCATGCTGCAAGGTCTAACATTCATTCTCTGAGCTGTGGTTCCAGTGTCAGTTCATTTTTCAAACCTTTTGCAGTGCTGTATAATTCTGTGCCTTGTGTGCCACAGAGGGTTTAGTGAAGGACTTGGACAGAGGTCTCTTATCTCAGTTCTTAAAGCCTTTTACATGCTAATTAGAATTAGATCCTTACATACATATACCAGAGGTGGGTCCAGTAGGTCCTAAAGGAATTTGTGGGGTTGATTTCCCAAGCTCCCTTTCCTAAAATCTCTTCAGCACTTTCTTATTCCCTTTATGCCATTGGTTCCATTTTTTTTAAGGCAGACAGCAAGTACTTCTGCTCTTGAGCCATGTCTGGGGCCAAGAAGTAAGAGAATATAGAAATAGAATAGACAGACTTTGGTCCCACTATCTGAATCTATACCTCCAGAGAGAATAGGGATAAAAGGTTATCATTCCTTAGATTTTTAGCTCCCGCAGGCTGCCAGTCGTTGCCACCATTACCACCACCTTGGCAGATTACCTAGACCCTATATTTTGAAAGAAAAGATAAAAGAAAGAAAAAATACCATTTTATCTCTCTCTCTATGAACTTTAATAATTCACTTTCCCACTTTTTAAGCTAGAACTAAAAAGCTTTTCCTGAAGCTCTTGTTGTTTTTGCCCCACAGTGCCCAGTCTGAGATTCCCAAGTGAGTTAATTTCAGACCAGGAGATACTAAAAGATAAAACAAAATGGAAAACTCATCTCTAGTTTGTAACTACTTTGATTTATGTGTTCTATTTCAGTCTGCCTGTTGATGTACATTTCATAGTCCTCAAATAGCTGTGCCATGCATTCTGTCAAAGTTTTATAGTTGTGTTCTGTGGAAGAGAAAGAGGTGCACTTACTTCATCTTACCCAAAACTGGAAACTCCCCAGTTATGTACTTTTTCATATATTGCGTTTCAAATAACAAATGTATCATTTTTATATCTAGAAACATGGACACAAAGAGCTTCAGTTTTTAAAACCAGATAAATCTGACACTATAATGTTGGAGGCTCAGATATATGTGAAATTGGCAAGTACTTCAGTAACTTTACAGAATTTTGTTTCTTTACATTAAATCTGGGCAGAAAATACAGCATTGATTTTCCCCATATGTTAATGCTATCTACATGAAAACATTTTTTATTACATTTTCACTGACGTTTGTGTAATATAAATAGGTGATAAATTATACTTTTATGCCAGTCTTTAAGATAAAGATTTTAAAGGTTTATAAATATAGAAAGTAGCTTATATAAATGACAAATTAAATAAATATCCAAAAGAATGGAGCCACATACATTTATGTAAATATTACTCTTGTTATATTTTTAGGCCACATTAATTGACCCAATACCACTTGGTGTACATAGTAACCCATTTCTCTTTGTTCATTTTCAAAATATTAATATCTAATTATGCCATAATAAAAGACAACTTTAATAATTCCATATTAGCTTGAATTATTGAAATTAAACTAGAAGTATGACTTCAAAGTGTAACAATTGAAACCAAATCCTGTTCATTGCAGTCACAAAGCACATGAATCTAGCATCTATCAGTGCTACACATTAAACCAAAGTACTCTGTTTTGATATATATGTGATATATATGTACTTTGTCAGGTGATGGCTTGCTGTTTGATATCTATCAAATATTGAGTGATAAAACACCTGTTTGCTTTTCCATGAATATAATTTATAGTATTTTTGCAGATGGTACTATTGTCTGTTCTTTTAGTGATTTCAAGTATTCATGTATGACATTATGCAATAATATAAAAGTCTTAAAATAAAAGAAAAACACTACTCTTTTAAAATGAAAATAATGAGAATTACATCTTTTATATTTTCAGGCTGTACAAAATAATTTTTAAAATTATTATGAAGAGTTCCAAGTCTATAAATTATCTTATATTCAATTGGTGCTATTTTTCAGCTAAGAAAAGACTGTAACCTAGGAACTGCCCGTAACTTTCACAACTGATACTGAGTGTGTGCTGCTTCATCATTTTTGGCAAGGATTGGTGTTTCATCATTTAGACACATCAAGTACTTAGATTGCCACTATCATATAATTTAAATTGGCATTGTTTAGAATGATGAAAAAATGACAAAGTACCAATCAGAAACTGAATTGTAGTATAGTGGAAAAGATTCATCCATGTGTTATTGTATTGATGGAAGATAAGACAACAATTTAGGAATGTTATGTTCATCTTTTTCTTTCTTAGTTGACTAACATTGACAATTGAATGTTTAAGTCTCTTATTTCTACAGAGTATTCTCTATGGTCTCTTCCTCAAGTATGACTGTTGCTGCATCTTTAAACTTTGTAGATATAAAATTATTTCAAAACTAAATATTAAATGTGGATGTGTGTTTTTACTTGTACAAATTCAGTGAATGATTATATTCTTAAATTTCCAATACTAAAATGTGACATTCAGCTTTATATATTACAGTGATTACAGTGTTTTATGAACTTAGTAGCCAGAAACATTCCTCTACAGTCGGATCAATTATGGATATATTAAGGAAGTCTACTTCTGTAATTACAAAGCTTGGTAACAGAAGTTGTACTTCGTAAAGCTCATCTATGTCACCATAGTTTAGAAAATTGTTCTCAAACGTGAGCTTTCCTGTAAGACCCTGCTTCATTAATCAGTAGCTCTTTTTTTTTTTTCTTGAAGATTCTCCATAGATAACAATACATCCCCTTTAAACATACTCATACACACACACGCGTATTTTATCATAGTAATACATACATATAGGTAAATAATATTGAATGACATAAATAAAAAACAAGAGTGCACACATGCTGCCTCCTACCAGTCCTAACCTTTAGTCCTCATACCCCCAACATCAGGAAACCACTTGTATCTTTTCAAGTTCTTTCTATGATTAGTTACCCCACCATTATTAAATTTTATGGTTAACAACATTTTCTCAATTTAGATATTATTTATTCATTTTCTCTTGTGACAATTACGATTTAAGAATCCTTACACCACCACCACCACCACCATGTTTCTTGGCTTTGAGAAGAAGAAGCCACGCCCTAGAAAAAAAAGCAGCTGTGCTTCTTTCTTGATGTGTAATTCCAGACTATAAGGATCCATTTTTCTTTGAGCCTTCTGTTTTCAAATATGAACAGCTGTGTGGATGTTTCTTGGTATTAAAACTGGTTTGGATTGATTTATTCCTACTGAATCCTGGTGCCTGGATGTAAAATATTTGTTGTTTGAAACCACTCTGTTCTTAGTTTTAGTCTCAGTTACCAAGCCAAGGACAAGAAGTAAAATCTATCACAGTATCCTGAATTAATAGTTTTACAACAAATTTTTAATTAATAATCAGAACTTACACCACTTTGACTTTGAATTTATTAGTCAACGTCATACCAAACATTGTCCAAGATAGAATTTCCATATTGTTATTGTTTCCCAGCCATTTTTAGTTCTTCTTTTTTTAAATTTTATTTTGTTGTGGTAAGAAAACTTAACATAAGATCTACCCTAGTACTATATTTTTAAGTTTGCAATACAGTATTGTTATCTATGGGCATGATATTGTACAGCAGATCTCTCATTATTAATTTTTCTTACTTGCATACATTGGTAACCACATAGCTTTACTTTTTTCCAGAAGTGTCTCCTTGATTTTTAACTATTTTTTTCTTAAACATTTCTGTTCCACCTCCACCCTCTCCCCTAAGTCTTGTAGCTTATTGGGAATTCTACACAGATGACATCCAATTTTAACTTAGGATGGCTTCACAATTTCCTGACCACCTGTTCCTTTTCCTTGCCCTTTGTTTGTTGTTGGTGGTGGTTATGGAGGTATTGATGTTCTTATTGCAAGGGTATATTTGTGTGGGTTCCCCAAAGAAGGCATAGAAAGCTATCACTCTTTTATGTCTGAAAATATTTTTATTCTATTCTCAAAAATAATTCATAACGTCGTTGAGTATTAAATTCTGTTATAGAACTAATTTGTCCTCAGAAATTTTAAAAAACATTGTCTTCTAGCATCCATCATTGATTTTGAGAAATCTGATGCTACTCTGATATTTGTTCCTCTTATATGAGAGCACCCCACCCATCACCCACAAACAAAAGGCATTGGACTTTTTCTGCTTATGATTTAAAATTTTGGAATGTTGTATCTTGGTGAGAGGTTTTGTCCAGTTATAATTCCGATAACTTGGTGGACACCTTCAATTTGTAATCTCTCTCAGTTCTAGGAAGTTTCATTTTATTATTTCTTTAATATTTTCCTTATTTTGTTCTTTTTTTAGTTTTCTTTTCCAGTATATCCAGGATTGATTATGTAATTTTCTTATACTTTTTCTCTTTTTTTCTTGGTTCCTATTACTTCTACTGATTAAAACTAATCAATGTTCTTTGGGGGGTTTCATATCTAATTTATTAGAGTTCTATTTAAAATTGATTCTTTTAAAGGAACATCCCCCTCGGTTGTTTCATGCATACAATAGATTGCCTTATTACTCCAAGTATTTTGTTAATTTCTTGTTTGTTTTTGGAAATATGAAGTGTTATTTAATTTTTTTCAATTTTATCTTTATTTTAAAACTACTTTATGAAAGTATGATTACCATAAAAAAACTATACATATTTGGTTAGTTTTGAAGTTTTATTTTACATAAAACATTTTTGTTTTTGAAGTTTACACAGTTTCTAATTTTTTAAAAAGTCCTCTTATCCCACTTTTTTCCTTTGTTGGTTTGTTGGTTTATTTGTTGTTTTCATTTATTTGTTTCTATGTATTTTATGATTGGGGTTTTCTACAAATAGCTACTGATCTTTGACAATAATTTTATATTTAAAAATGAGAAATAAAAACATGTTTTGAATCTGAAGAAAACATAAATAGGTTCAATTTCCCCAGTAAACTAACCCATCTTCCACTCTGTTAGATAAAGAGCTTAATTTTATACAAAAGTTTTAACTGGGTCTATTTAAATTTATAGATACCAATAACAAATGAAAGTGTGAGTTGAAAGGATATATAATAAAAAGTATACCTTTAGTTCTGAGAGATGCACTCAAGTAGAAAACCTAGAGGTAGTAATTTGAAGGAATATTCTCTGAAGAAACTAAAAAGCCCTTGAGATACTGGCATTTGAGTACCTCTCCATCATAGGTCTCCATCTAACCACAAAATAGTTTATTCTTCCATTTGGTAAGTCATATCCATGGTTTCAGAGCTTCTTATTAGTAAAACAACAGCAATAGTATTGGATTTACATCAGGTGTTATGGGAGTACAAGAAGGAGATGACATTTCAGCTTATTAAAATCAGGATTATTTAAGAATGAAGAGATATTCCTTGTGTTCATGAAGAATTGATAAAATTTCAGAAACAGTTCACTGGGGCAATATTTTCAAAGTATTCAATAGGATGCAAGTTTACAAGAGTAAGAAAGTGCAAGAAATATTTAGAGCACATGAATTCTTTTGTGTTCCATGGTAAGGTTTTCTAAAACTTGTTCTGTGGAGACTTTATAGGTATGGGAAGGAAAGTTTTTGTATTCATAACACATTTACATTCCTGAGTATATTAGAGTTTAAAATGCCTTGTTGCATTAATAATTTAATTTTGTGGTTAAATCCCAAAGATAGAAGTATATATGAAGGGCTTTCTAAACCAATATCATAAATAACCCATTTAAAAATAGTTTCATAATAACATTTTTCTATAGAAAATGATTTGTGCCATACTGACTTTGTATGAAGATCTTAAAAAGGGAAAGGAGAGAACTTAAAAATACAAATTTGAGTAAAAAAAGTAGAATACAATTTGTAACTCACTTTGTAATTAAAAGCTGAAACATACAGAACATGATCTACCAAGATACATGCATATTTAAGATTGTGTATCAAACGTTAGAATGGATGCTTATGAGGTGGAAGAGACAAGAAAGGCCTTCCACTAATTCAAAAGCCTTGAGACTTGTTCAATATCTAACAAATAGGACTAGTTAAACAAACCAAAAAATATGCTTTTGAAAGCTATTACAGTGTTGAGGATGCAAAGAAGCATAATTTACCTAATTACAGAAGAATTCCAAGAAGAGATAAGCTCTTTATGTCTAGGGGGTAAGGAGAACCCACCCAAACTTTAATAAACTTGTATGTGTATGTGTGTGCCTTTAGTGTCATAAGCAGAAAGGTCCACAACCTTCTTTGCAGAGTCCTGTATTTAAACAGCTCACTCCCTCTAACCCTGTTGTGGTTGACTTGTATAGCTATCCCCAGTGTTTTACCAAGATGAGCATTTGACAGAGAAATATATTCTTCTATTGTTTAAGTCTACTTTATTATACACAACATAATGTACTTATTTGTACAGTTAAATGAGTTTTGAAAATATACATGCCTATATAAACACCACAATTAAGATATATCACATTTCCATCACCCTAAATTTATCTCTTTGCTACGATTTCCCCACCCTCAGTCCCTAACAACCACAGATCTAGTTTCTGTCATTATAGATTAGTTGTGCTTAATCTAGAATTTCATATAAATCATACAATATGTTCTCTTTTGAATTTGGCTTGTTTTGATAAACATACGTTTTTAGGATTAATCCATGTAGTTCATCCATTTTTATTTCTGAGGTGCATAATAATTTATGCATGTAGCACAATTTTATATCCACCGAGCTGTTGAAAATTATGACTAGTTCTGGGATTAGTATGAATAAAGCTACTCTGAACATTTGTGTGAAAACCTTTGTGTGTATGGATGTAATTTTGTAGGCCCAGAGTAGTTCAGTGTTATATGTTTTGTTTAACTATATGAGAAACTGTTGAATTGTTTTCCAGTGTTTGTCCCATTTTACATTACCGTCAGCAATGTCTGAGTGTTCTAGTTGTATTACAACCTAGTCATAACTTGACACGTCCTTTGTTTTTTGTTTTTGTTTTTGTTTTTTAGCCAGTCAAGTGAGTGTGGAGTGGGAGTGGTATTTCATGGATTTCAATTTGTATTTTCTGTTGGCTATTTATGTTAATAATTGGTCATTCATTTACTTTCTGTGAAATGTCATTTCAAATATTTTGTCAGTTGATTGAGTTTTTTCTTATTGAATGCTTTAATTTATGTTTTGGATATAAGATCTTTGATATACTATTTTTTTTTAAAGGAATTCCTTTATTTTTATTATTTATTTATTTATTCATTTATTTTTGGCTGTGTTGGGTCTTCGTTTCTGTGCGAGGGCTTTCTCTAGTTGTGGCAAGCGGGGGCCACTCTTCATCGCGGTGCGCGGGCCTCTCACTATCGCAGCCTCTCTTGTTGCGGAGCACAGGCTCCAGATGTGCAGGCTCAGTAGTTGTGGCTCATGGGCCTAGTTGCTCCGCGGCACGCGTGATCTTCCCAGACCAGGGCTCGAACCCGTGTCCCTTGCATTGGCAGGCAGATTCTCAACCACTGAGCCACCAGGGAAACCCTGATATACTTTTATACCAAAATGGTTATATATTGATATAACCAATAAAATATTACACATACACACACAATATTTTCTCACAGCTTGTTTGAGGTTTAATTTTCATTGTCTTAAATATGTTGTTCAAAGAGCATATGAATTCTATTTTGATGAAGTTCAGTTTATAATATTTTTTTGATGTTTACATCATACCTGAGAGATTTTGCCTATCCAAGGTCTCAAAAATGTTCTGCTACATTTTTCTTGTATGTTTCATTCTAGAAGTTTTATAGTTTTAGTTTTTATCTCTTTAAACTGCATAGAACCAACACTGAGTATAGTGACAGATCAAAGTCTGGGTCAAGTCGGCAGTGTGGCATGGAAAAGTTGAGGGTGATGGTGGGCTGTAGAGTGACTTGAAAACCTGGTCACTGATCTCTAAAGTATAGAATAGTTAAACATCCTAACAGGCTATAAATGCACAGAGAGTTCCTGAGACTAGCCAGTTGAGCAGAAAGTCAACTTTCTCAAGATATTGGGAGCTAGTATGAAATAATTATAAGGATCTGGCTCAACTACCAAGAGACTAACTCTGCACTCTATTCAAACAACCATAAGAATGAAGGGGGTTGTTTGTGGGAGGGAGACAGAAAAGGGAGGAGATATGGGGAAATATGTATATGTATAGCTGATTCACTTTGTTATAAAGCCGAAACTAACACACCATTGTAAAGCAGTTATACTCCAATAAAGATGTTAAAAAAATTTAATAAATTTAAAAAAATAACAAGGGACCAGGATCAAAATTTATGTAATAAATAATAGTGGCTTTGTTTAAAAAAAAAGAGAATGAAGGACGTGGGTATACATTTCTCTGGCAGAAAATATTACTACCTTTAGTCTCTCCTCTTCCATCCCTTTGCAAAAAGTTCAGAAATATAAATTTTAAAAATTAAGAGGCACACAAAAAAGAAAAAGAAAAAGTAACCCAGAATCAAGAGAATATGCTAGTCAATAGAATAAATCTACAGAGGGATAAATCCTATGGAGGACTTCAAAATAGTATATAAGTTCTTTAAAATAGCTATGATAAATGTTAAGAATTCTAGAAGAAAATATTGACAAAATTAAATAACAAAGGTACTTATGCAGGAAAATGGAAAGTATAAAAAGTACTAAAGTTAAACAGTAGAACTAAAATAATATAATAACCAAAATAAATTTAGCTTTGAGCTTAGCAGAAACTTGAACACAGCAAAAGAATGAAACAGTGAACTTGAAGAGAAGTGAATATAAATTATCCAAATTATAATACAAAGAGAATATAAAAACATAGAAGATCACTTATAGCCTGAGAGACAATATCAAATATTCTAATGTGAATATAATTGTATTCTGAGAAGAAAAAAGAAAGAGAATGAAGGAGATAAAATATTTGAAAGACAATGTCCAAGATTTTTTCCCAAAGACATAAATAAAATGAGAAAGAAAACTCACTACGGATATGTAAAACTCACTATGGATACGTAAAAGAAGTAACATAGTTAAATTGCTGAAAAGGAAAATAAATTCTAAAGCTGGCAGAGAATAAAAGACACATTACATAAAGGAGAAAATCCATCAATAGGCCATTTAAAGTTTAAATCATAGTTATTTTTATAAACTCACCATAGAGTTTAGGACACAAACTTATTTGAATGAACTAATGAGACAGAAAGAGAAAGACAGAGAAGGGAAGAAGGGGTGGAGAGGTGGAGTCTCTCCCAAGTACAAGGCTCCTTCTAATGGGGGTGGGGCGTTGTTGGAGAGGAAGTACAGAGCGATGAAATGCACTCTGGACTTCCACTTACTGAAGTTTAAGGCAGAAAATTTGAAGTCTTACCATAATTTATTAGTGTTCAGAAGGCTAGAGCATTCTTAAAATGGGTCACTCCATTGATAGCATGTTCCAGATTAGCTGATTGACAGTACAGAAGAAAAAATAATTTGGAATTTAGCCATGTTCATTTTAACTAATGGATCATATTCAAACAAGTTTTTGGCATGTAAAAAAAAATAATCCAATTCCCAAGTCAAGTCACTGTGCATTTAACATTTTGTTTAGGTAATAAAATTATCTTACTCTGGCATACATCTTCCTGATTTTTACGTGCAAATAACAGAATTAAAAATTTTTGTCTGTGTCACAGCATACTGCCGAGACATGAACACTGAGAATAAGCAGGAAGGATATTGAACAAATGTAATCACTTATATTTAATAACTAGAGACTGTATGGGACATTCCCTTATTAAATATTTACCATCTGCTAGAAAACCAGATGGCCGAGTTGTTCTTTGATAATATGGTTCACAATAATGTATTAGCTTTGCTCTGCTATAAACAAAATTTTTTTAAAAATGAAAAGAAAAACAATCTTTTTACATCAAGATTTTAACCATTAAATTTTAATCTTTTAAAAGCTAAATTTATTATGGTCTGTTACTGGGATTAATTTTCCTCAAAAAGCTACAAATTATTTGAATAGGAACAATTGAGCCAAAATGATTGCCGCATTTAGGTGCATTGGAATATCTAAAGACTTTGCTAAATAATGAATACTGAGATATTATAATTTGTTCAATCTATTTGAGATCCAGAGAAATGTGTCTATTTGACCCATTAACTCAATATAGAGAGGCCAAAAAAATTTCACTTGCCAGTTATCACCTGAGACTACTGGGTATTAAGGATAACAAATGTGTATCAATAGTAGATATGAGTCATATGCTTTATATGATTACTATTCACTTTGCCTGCCTATAAAGAATTAACTTTTTTCAATTTTGATAATAAAAAACATATTAATGCAATATTATGTTTAAGTAAGTTTGAATTGTCTACCCAATGCTGAACTTATGTGGGCCTCTGTAAATCAAAATGCAAATGTAGTGAAATTCAGCCAGGGAATGGTAGCGTTCATAATCTGTCACTAGCATGCATTAGTATAAACCTAGAGAAAAACAACACATTTATTTACAGAAATATAAGATATTTTATCAGCATTGCACAAAAAAATGAAAAATAGCTCGTGAAAAATCATGATTAATTTACAGTCTTGGAAATAATTTGTACCTTGTGAACGCCCTCCTTTTGTTACCCTTCTAGAGTTAATAATCTTTACTCTTCCATCAGTAACTATATCATAGTGAAGTTGTGTGAAACAACATCTATAAAATTTGATGTTGAGTGTATAACTAATTCTACATATTTAAAATATGTACAAGTAAAAACAAAAGGAAATTGGTCTCAAAGAATATATTTAAAATTTCATTATGGCTATAGTCTTTTCAACTTGATTCTGGTCCATTTTTTTCTCTTTTGTGATTGCATTATTATAATATTACTGTTTTACATATTTTTCTGTAGGACTTAGGTGTTGTGTTGTATAATAACCAAAGCAAGACCAAAATAACAATCTGAGTAAATTGTACACATCTCTTTCAAGGCCCACAGAGAGGAGAAATAAGCAGCTCCTTACTTGGTGTGGCTTAAAGACATATCTTACCAAAATTCTTTCCTCCTCCAGGGCAATGCTTTATTTGAAATTCCCAGGATTTATCTAAGTGGCTTTAAGTTACAATATGCCAGAAGACTTTTTTATGAAACTAGCTATTTCTTGGTAAGTTGTAGAGAGAGAGGAACACAGCTTACTAATTTTTTGAGAGGAAAAGGGACTAAAGTGTCTGGAAGCTGAGGAGGCTGTTACACTTTTAAGTCTTCAGCATTATGGTGTCTCATTAGGTTCATGGATACCTTGTGTTATGGACTGTGTCCACACAAAATTCATAACTGAAGCCCTGATCCCCAGTGGTGCTGTATCTGAATACGTGGCCTCTAAGGAATTTTTTAAAGTATGGAGAGAAATACAAAAAGAAAAAGACCAACCTAGAATTCTGAATCCCTATGAACTTATCTTTCAAAAGTGAAGGAAAAATGAAGACTTTCTCAGCAAACAGAAACTGAAGGAATTTGTTACCAGGAGATCTGCCTTGCAAGAAATGTTAAAATAAGTTCTTTAGAGAGAAGACGAATGATATTGTTCAGAAACTCAGACTTACATAAAGAAAGGAAGAACATCTGAGAAGGAATAAGTGAAAGTAAAAGAAAAACTTATTTTTCTTATTCTCAACCAATCTAACAGATAACAATCTGTTCAAGATAATAATAGTAACAATGTATTCAAGTATACATATACACTTGAATATATATACTTGTGTATATATATATATATATTTGTGTATATATATATTTATATATATATATATATACACACACACACATGCTTATGTATGTTTATAGCTGGTTGAGGGAAAATAGATAAGCGCTGTTGAAATGAATTCAATTCAAACAGGTTAACAGAAAGCAGATGACAGGTAGAGAAGAAACCTGGGAAATATGAAAGAAGTCAAGTAGGACCTGTGACCAAATACTAAACTGTGCATGTGCAGGGGAGAATTTGCAAGGCCATGCAGAAGAGAGCTGCTTGATGTTAAACAGAAATGCTGTTGGTTGTACAAGAGTAGGAGAATTGAGAGTCACAAATGGCCAGGATGGAAAGATGTCAAAAATATGACTCCATGTGAGAGACCAGAAATGCCATGCTTTAAAAATAAGGAACATCTCTAAAGTAAAGGCTACCCTAGGCCCACAATAAAGAAGCCTAAAGCCAAGCATGAAACAGATCAAGTTTGGGTGGCAAGTAAACTGATGACTTATAGAGGAAAATAAAAAACAATCTTTAAAGAAAAAACATTCTACAATGTGGCATCAACAATATAAAGGTATGATTTTAAAATGTATTAGATTTATGAAAAAGTAGGATCTTGTGGCTAATAATAAGAAAAATGAGTCAATAGAAAGTGATTGAGGAATGTCACAGATATGGGAATAATCAGAGATGGACTTTAAAATAGTTGTTAAAATTTATATATGTTAAATATAAAGCAGAAGCCTGGATCAGATCCTGGAACAAAAAAGGACATTAGTGGGAAAAAAACGGTGGACTTTCAAGACAGCAGGGGAGTAAGATGTGGAGATCACCTTCCTCCCCACAAATACATCAAAAATACATCTACATGTGGAACAACTCCTACAGAACACCTACTGAACGCTGGCAGAAGACCTCAGACTTCCCAAAAAGCAAGAAAATCCCACATACCTGGGTAGGCCAAAAGCAAAAAGAAAAAAGAGACAAAAATAGGAACAAGACCTGCATCTCTGGGAGGGAGCCGCAAAGGAGGAAAAGTTTCCACACATTAGGAAGCCCCTTCATGGGTGGAGATGGTGGGTGGGTGGAGGGGAAACTTCGGAGCCATGGAGAAGAGCGCAGCAACAGGGGTGCAGAGAGCAACGCGGAGAGACTCCTGCACAGAGGATCGGGGTCGACCAGCACTCACCAGCCTGAGAGGCTTGTCTGCTCACCCACCAGGCTGGGAGGTGGCTGGGAGCTGAGGCTCAGGCTTCGGAGGTCAGATCCCAGGGAGAGGACTGGGGTTGGCTGCGTGAAGACAGCCTGAAGGGGGCTAGTGTGCCACAGCTAGCAAGAAGGGAGTCCAGGAAAAAGTCTGGACCTGCCTAAGAGGCAAGAAACCATTGTTTCTGGGTGCGCGAGGAGAGGGGATTCCTTCCCTGTCTTCCCACAAAAGGCAGAGCATTGCCTAAAGGAGCTCCAGAGACGGGCACAAGCCGCGGCTATCAGCTCGGACCCCAGAGATGGGCATGAAACTCTAATCCTGCTGCTGTGGCCACCAAGAATCCTGTGTGCAAGCACAGGTCACTTCCCGCCCCCCCCTTCCCAGGAGCCTGTGCAGCCCACCACTGCCAGGGTCCCATGATCCAGGGACAACTTCCTTGGAAGAACACATGGCATGTCTCAGGCTGTTGCAACGTCACACCGGGTTCTGCCATCACAGGCTCGCCCCACATTCCAATTATAACTACCATACCCATCCCTCCCACCTGGCATGAGTGAGCAAAAGCCCCCTAATCAGCCGCTGCCTTAAACCTGTCCTGTCTGGGAGGGAACAGAAGCCTGAGAGAAACCTACATGCAGAAGTGGGGCTAAAACCAAAGCTGAAGCCCAGGAGCTGTGTGAACAAAGAAGAGAAAGGGAAATTTCTCCATGCAGACTCAGGAGCAGTGAATTAAATCCCCACAATCAACTTGAGGTACTCTGCATCAGTGGAATACCTGAATAGACAAAGAATCAACCCAAAATTGAGGCAGTGAACTTTGGGAGCACTGCAGACTTGGGGTGTGCTGTATGCAACTGACTTGTTTCTGATTTTTATGTTTATCTTAGTATAGTTTTTAGCGCTTATTACCATTTGTGGATTTGTTTATTGTTTTGGTTTCTCTTTTTTAAATTATTTTTTATTTTTTTATTTTAATATTTTTTAAAATTATTTATTTATTATTTTTTCTTTCTTTTTTTTCTCCCTTTTCTTCTGAGGATGTGGCTGACAAGGTCTTGGTGCTCCAGCCTGGTGTCAGGCCTGAGTCTCTGAGGTGGGACAGCCGAGTTCAGGATATTGGACCACGAGACTTCCCTGCCCCATGTAATATCAATCGGTGATCTCTCCCAGAGATAGCCATCTCAACACTAAGACCCAGCTCCACTCAACGCCAGCAAGCTCCAGTGCTGGAAGCACCATGCCAAACAACTAGCAAGACAGGAACACAACACCATCCATTAGCAGAGAGGCTGCCTAAAATCATACTAAGTTCACAGGCACCCCAAAAAACACCATCCAATGCAGCCCTGCCCAGAAGAAAGACAAGATCCAGCTCCACCCACCAGAACACAGGCCCCAGTCCACTCCACCAGGAAGTCTACACAAGCCACTGAACCAACCTTACACACTGGGAGCAGACACCAATAAACAACAGGAATTACGAACCTGCAGCCTGCGAAAAGGACACCCCAAACACAGTAAGTTAAGCAACATGGGAAGACAGAGAAATATGCAGCAGATGAAGGAGCAAGGTAAAAACCCACCACACCAAACAAATGAAGAGGAAATAGGCAGTCTACCTGAAAAATAATTCAGAGAAATGATAGTAAACATGATCCAAAATCTTGAAAATAGAATGGAGAAAATACAAGAAACATTTAACAAGAATCTAGAAGAACTAAAAGCAAACAAACAAATGATGAACAACACAATAAATGAAATTAACAATTCTCTAGAAGGAATCAATAGCAGAATAACTGAGGCAGAAGAACAGATAAGTGACCTGGAAGATAAAACAGTGGAAAAAACTACTGCAGAGCAGAATAAAGAAAAAAGAATGAAAAGAATTGAGGACAGTCTCAGAGACCTCTGGGACAACATTTAACAAACCAACATTCGAATTATAGGGGTCCCAGAGGAAGAAGAGAAAAGGAAAGGGTCTGAGAAAATATTTGAAGAGCTTAGAGTTGAAAACTTCCATAACATGGGAAAGGAAATAGTCAATCAAATCCAGGAAGTGCAGAGAGTCACATATATGATAAATACAAGGAGAAACATACCAAGACACATATTAATCAAACTATCAAAAATTAAGTACAAAGAAAAAGTATTTAAAGCAGCAAGGGAAAAGCAAAAATAACATACAAGGGAATCACCATAAGGTTAACAGCTGATCTTTCAGCAGAAACTCTGCAAGCCAGAAGGGAGTGGCAGGACATATTTAAAGAGATGAAAGGGAAAAACCTACAACCAGGATTACTCTACCCAGCAAGGATCTCATTCAGATTCGATGGAGAAATTAAAACCTTTACAGACAAGCAAAATTAAGAGAATTCAGCACCACCAAACCAGCTTTACAACAAAAGCTAAAGGAGCTTCTCGAGGCAGGAAACACAAGAGAAGGAAACAACCTACAGAAACAAACCCAAAACTAAGAAAATGGTAATAGGAACATACATATTGATAACTACCTTAAATGTAAATGGAATAAATGCTCCAACCAAAAGACATAGACTGGCTGAATGGATACAAAAACAAGACCCGTACATATGCTGTCTACAAGAGACACACTTCAGACCGAGGGACACATACAGACTGAAAGTGAGGGGATGGGAAAAGATATTCCATGCAAATGGAAATCAAAAGAAAGCTGGAGTAGCAATTCTCATATCAGAGAAAATAAACTTTAAAATAAAGCCTATTACAAGAGACAAATAAGGATGCTGCATAATGAACAAGGGATCAATCCAAGAAGAAGATATAACAATTGTAAATATTTATGCACCCAACATACGAGCACCTCCATATATAAGGCAAATGCTAACAGCCATAACAGGGGAAATTGACAGTAACACAATCATAGTAGGGCACTTTAACACCCCACTTTCACCAATGGACAGATCATCCAAAATGAAAATAAATAAGGAAACACAAGCTTTAAATGATACATTAAACAAGATGGACTTAATTGATATTTATAGGACATTCCATCCAAAAACAACAGAATACACTTTCTTCTCAAGTGCTCATGGAACATTCTCCAGGATAGATATCTTGGGTCACATATCAAGCATTGGTAAATTTAAGAAAATTGTAATCATATCAAGTTCTTTTCTGACCACAATGCAATGAGACTAGATATCAACAACAGGGAAAAAATTGTAAAAAATACAAACACATGGAGACTAAACAATACACTACTAAATAACCAAGACATCACTGAAGAAATCAAAGAGGAAATCAAAAAATACCTAGAAACAAATGACAATGAAAACACAATGACCCAAAACCTATGTGATGCAGCAAAAGCAGTTCGAAGAGGGAGGTTGATCGCAATACAATCCAATCTCAAGAAACAAGAAAAATCTCAAATAAACAATGTAACCATACACCTAAAGCAATTAGAGAAAAAAACCTCAACGTTAGCAGAAGGAAAGAAATCATAAAGATCAGATCAGAAGTAAATGAAAAAGAAATGAAGGAAACAATAGCAAAGATCAATAAAACTAAAAGCTGGTTCTTTGAGAAGATAAACAAGATTGATGAACCACTAGCCAAGCCAGACTCATCAAGAAAAAAATGGAGAAGACTCACATCAACAGAATTAGAAATGAAAAAGGAGAAGCAACAACTGACACTGCAGAAATACAAAGAGTCATGAGGGATTACTACAAGCAACTATATGCCAATAAAATGGACAACCTGGAAGAAATACACAGATTCTTAGAAAAGCACAACCTTCTGAGACTGAACCAGGAAGAAATAGAAAATATAAAGAGACCAACCACAAGCACTGAAATTGAAACTGTAATTAAAAATCTTCTAACAAACAAAAGGCCATGACCAGATGGCTTCACAGGCAAATTCTATCAAACATTTAGAGAAGAGCTAACACCTAACCTTCTCAAACTCTTCCAATGTATAGCAGAGGGAGGAACATTCCCAAACTCATTCTATGATGTCACCATCACCCTGATACCAAAACGAGACAAAGATGTCACAAAAAAAGAAAACTACAGACCAATATCACTGATGAACATAGTTGCAAAAATCCTCAACAAAATACTAGCAAACAGAATCCAACAGCACATTAAAAAGATCATACATCATGATCAAGTGGAGTTTATCCCAGGAATGCAAGGATTCTTCAAAATATGCAAATCAATCCATGTGATACACCATATTAACAACCTGAAAGATAAAAACCATATGATAATCTCAATAGATGCAGAAAAAGCTTTCGACAAAATTCAACACCCATTTATGATAAAAACTCTTCAGAATGTAGGCATAGAGAGAACTTACCTCAACATAATAAAGGTCATATATGACAAACCCACAGCCAACATCATTCTCAATGGTGAAAAATTGAAACCATTTCCTCTAAAATCAGGAACAATACAAGGATGACCACTCTCACCACTATTATTCAACATAGTTTAGGAAGTTTTAGCCACAGCAATCAGAGAGGAAATAGAAATAAAAGGAATCCAAATCAGAAAAGAAGTAAATCTGTCACTCTTTGGAGATGTCATGATACTATATGTAGAGAATGCTAAAGATGCTACTAGAAAACTACTAGTACTAATCAGTGAATTTGGTAAAGTAGCAGGATACAAAATTAATGCACAGAAATCTCTTGCATTCCTATACACTAATGATGAAAAATCTGAAAGAGAAATTAAGGAAACACTCCCATTTACCACTGCAACAAAAAGAATAAAATACCTAGGAATAAACTTACCTAAGGAGACAAAAATCCTGTAGGCAGAAAACTATAAGACACTGATGAAAGTAATTGAAGATGATACAAACAGGTGGAGAGATATACCATGTTCTTGGATTGGAAGAATCAACATTGTGAAAATGACTCTACTACCCAAAGCAATCTACAGATTCAATGCAATCCCTATCAAACTACCAATGGCATTTTTCACAGAACTAGAACAAAAAATTTCACAATTTGTATGGAAACACAAAAGACCCCGAATAGGCAAAGCAATCTTGAGAAAGAAATATGGAGCTGGAGGATTCAGACTCCCTGACTTCAGACTACACTACAAAGCTACAGTAATCAAGACAGTCTAGTACTGGCATAAAAAGAGAAATATAGATCAATGGAACAGGATAGAAATCCCAGAGATAAACCCATGCACATATGGTCACCTTATCTTTGATAAAGGAGACAAGAATATACAATGGAGAAAAGACAGCCCCTTCAATAAATGATGCCGGGAAGACAGGACAGCTACATGTAAAAGAATGAAATTAGAACACTTCCTAACACCATACTCAAAAATAAACTCCTAATGGATTAAAGACCTAAATGTAAATCCAGACACTCTAAAACTCTTAGAGGAAAACATAGGCGGAACACTCTATGACATAAATCACAGCAAGATCCTTTTTGACCCACTCCCTAGAGAAATGGAAATAAAAACAAAAAGAAACAAATGGGACTTAATGAAACTTTTGCACAGCAAAGGAAACCATAAAGAAGACGAAAAGACAACCCTTAGAATGGGAGAAAATATTTGCAAATGAAGCAACTGACGAACGATTAATCTCCAAAATATACAAGCAGCTCATGCAGCTCAATATCAATAAAACAAACAACCCAACCCAAAAAAGGGCAGAAGATCTAAATAGACATTTCTCCAAGGTAGATATATAGATTGCCAACAAACACATGAAAGGATACTCAACATTACTAATCATTAGAGAAATGCAAATCAAAACTACAGTGAGGTATCACCTCACACCAGTCATATAGGCCGTCACCAAAATCTACAAACAATAAATGCTGGAGAGGGTGTGGACAAAATGGAACCCTCCTGCACTGTTGGTGGGAATTTAAATTGATACAGCCATTATAGAGGACAGTGTGGAGGTTCCTTAAAACCTGAAAATAGAACTACCGTATGACCCAGAAATCCCACTATGGGGCATATACCCTGAGAAAAGCATAATTCAAAAAGAGTCATGTACCATGATGTTCATTGCAGCACTATTTACAATTGCCAGGACATGGAAGCAACCTAAGTGTCCATCAACAGATGAATGGATGAAGATGTGGAACATTTATACAATGGAATATTATTCAGCCATAAAAAGAAATGAAACTGAGTTATTCTAAGTGAGGTGGATGGACCTAGAGTCTGTCATACAGAGTGAAATAAGTCAGAGAGAAAAAAACAAATACCGTATGCTAACACATATATATAGAAACCAAAAAAAAAAAGTTTCTGACGAACCTAGAGGCAGGACAGGGTTCAAGACGCAGATGTAGAGTAGGGACTTGATGACACAGAGAGGGGGAAGTGTAAGCTGGGACGAAGTGAGAGAGTAGCATGGACATATATACACTACCAAATGTGAAATAGATAGCCAGTGGGAAGCAGCTGCACTGCACAGGGAGATCAGTTCAGTGCTTTGTTTCCACCTAGAGAGGTGGTGTAGGGATGGTGGGAGGGAGACAGAAGAGGGAGGGGTTATGGTGATATATGTATACATATAGCTGATTCACTTTGTTGTACAGCAGAAACTAACACAACATTGTAAAGCAATTATACTCCAATAAAAATGTTAAAAAAAAAACAACTATTGTTCTCTAAACAAAATCTGGAGTTTTTAGTTGATAGTAATATACCAATGTTAATATATTAATTTTGACGAACAAACCATGGCTGTATAGAACGCTAACCGTAGGAGAAACTAGAAGGGTATATAGAAACTATATTATCCTTGTAACTTTTCTGTAAATCTAAAGTCTTTTAAAATTAAAAGCTTTTATATATATATATATATATGAATTTAAAAGTAAAAGAAGGGCATAGGGAGTGAATAGAAGACAGGTAATTTTAGTAGGTAAATGGATTGTAAATTAAAAAATAACAAAATTTAACAGTGAAAAACAAAAGGTGTGCAGAAAACCCAAAAAAGCCTAAAATGAAGAGCCAATAACAGACTCAGGAATTGGAGTTTTCCAACATAAACCTTAAAGTAATTATGATTAATATGTTTAAAACAATTGATAAAGAGTTAGAGAACACAATTAAAATTTTGTAGGTAGAGTACTCCGCTTCTGGTCAGTATGTATTAACAAGGACCAGATTTATGATCCTGCTTGAAAAAAAGCAAAAAGTGTGTGTGTGTGTGTGTGTGTGATGATTTTCAAGACATTGGGCATAAGGCAATACATGGCAATGTATTAGGTTGCTGGGGCTTCTGTAACAAAGCATCAAACTGGATGGCTTAAACAACAGAATTTTGCCGCCTCATAGTTCTGGAGACCAGAAATTCAAAATCAAGGTGTCATCAGGGTTGTTTTCCTTTGGAGGGCTGTGAGGGAAAGAACTGTTCCATGCTTGTTTCCTAGCTTTTTGTAGCCTCAAGTGTTCCTTGACTTATAGAGGGCATTATCCCTGTGTCTTCATGTCTTCCCTCTGTACATGTCTGTCTATGTCCAAAATCCCCTTTTTATATGAACACCATTCATATCAAATTAAGGCCCACCCTAATGACCTCATTTTAACTTGATCACTTGCCTATTGCCAAATAAGATCACATTCATATGTACTGAGGGTTAAGACTTAAACATCTTTTTGTAGGACAAAATTCAACCTGTAACAAGCAACTAAGGAGAGTAATTCTGAGACCAGAAACAAAGAAAAAATGCCATGTGAGTGCTACAATTGCTTTAGCCTACAGCTTTGAGGCCACTTCTAAGGAAGCAGAAGAGAGGGTAACTCAGATGGAACCCAGTGAACTCCTGGACTGAGGTGATGAAATAGATGAGCCAAGATGGGTAAAGTTCATAGGACAAGGAATCAGAGTAGAGAGAGCTGCACCAGAGCAACGCTTGCCATTTGGAGGAGACATATTGAGTTTTCAGTTGAGTACTTGTAAGCACGAACATGAGAGGAAACTACCAGAAACTGGGAAAGGTCCACATAAAAGAATTCAGTGTAATAGTACTCAATGCTCACCCATGGCCAGAGAGAGTTCCTGTCCCCACAAACCAGAATGGAGAACTTTAGAATTCCTGGAGCATTGGGTAGAGTATAGAGAGGGCTTTTATATAAGCAGTGGAGAAATATTAGCCTTAGACTGAGCACACTTAGGTCCCACTTTCTGTAAAAAAGCACTACTTGACATTATTAAACTGTTTCCAAGTAACTTAACTGTGGACAAGAACAGAGATGAGAATACTTACATGAACAAAAAATGTCCAGAGCCAAACAAGGTAAAATTCACAATGTCTGGCATATAATAAAAAAAATTACCAGGCAAGCTAAGAAGCAGGAGAATATTACCTATAATGAGTATAAATATCAGTCAATCTTAAACCAACTGCAAACTGACACAGATATTAAAATTTACAGAGAAAGATATTGAAAGTGATTATAACTCTACTCCATATGTTCAAAAATTAAGTGGAGACGTGGATAATATGGAAAAGATCTAAATCAAATATCTAGAGATGAAGATTGCACTATATGAAATGAAAAATTCACTGTATGGGCTTGATAGCAGATTTGTTATTACAAAAAAGATTAGTGAATTTGAAAAGGTAAATTAAGTACTATCTAATATAAAACACATAGAATAAAGAATAAAAACAAAATGAACATAGCATTAGTGAGATGAGTGAGAGCTTCAAACAGAACTTTGGCAAGTCAGTAAGAAACAGACAACCCAATAGAAAAATGGAAAAGGACTTCAGCAGGCTCTAGTTAAAAAAAAAAAAAAAGATATCCAAATGTGAATTATCATTATCAAGCATATGGGCAATACAGATTAAGATCACAAAGCAAAAGAAAGATTAGTGAGTTGACAAGGATTAGAACAACTCCCACTGTTGGTGGTAGTGTTAACTAATACAACTATTTTGGCAAATTGTTTAGGAATATCTAATAAAGCTGAGCATATGCATACCTTGTGGCCCAGTATTAGTAATCCTAGGTAGACTCTTGACAAAAAAATGCACACACTCACATACATACTAACTTCCCCAAATACATGTGCATGGATGTTCATGGATACATTATTTTGAATAGCCCCACATTTAAAACTATCTTTCAACATTAGAATGGATGGATAATTGATCGTATATTCATGCAATATAATATTAGAGAGCAATGACAATTAGTGAACTACTACTACTTACAACACTATCAATACAATTAGCAAAACAGACACAAACCATTCATACTCTTTGATTTCAGTTATATGAAGTTCATAAAAAATATGATTTAGGATGCTAGAAGTGAATTCAGCTGGGTAACGTTCATCAAAGTTCTGTGTAAAATATTGAAAAGACAAACCACAGATGGGAAGGAGTTATTGGCAACATGTATAAATATATATAACTTAAAATGGATTGGTGTAAGTATATACTAAATCTTTTTAAAACAAATATGAACAAAGACAAATTCAGAAGAAAAAATAAGCAAAAGACCTGAGAAAGTACTTAATAAAAGAGAGAAACACTAATGGCAAATAAAAACTAAAATTTATTAGCCACAGTGGTAATCAAATAAATGCAAAAATAACAATGAAAACAAACAAAATAAATGAGGTACTATTTTTACCCATTCAAAGTTACTAAATACACAAAAATTTTTTTTAAATGATAACATCAAGTATTGACAATTGTGTAGAAAACTGGAAGCCTTATATGCTGCTTGCATGAATATAAATTAGTACAACCATTTTGAGAAAGAAATTCACTTTATATAGTAAGTTTTACAATGTGTATACTTGAAACTTTGCAATCCACTCCTGGGTTTGCACCCTAGAGAAAAACTTGCACATATCCAGGAAAAGGTATAAAGACAATTTATAGCAGAATTCCTCGTGATAGCAAAATACTGAAACCTATTCAAATGTCCATTAATATCAGAATAGATGAATCAAGTTCTCAGTTTATTCATCCCATGGAATATCAGCAGTGGAAATGTGTAAACTACAACTTGCAATAATATAAATACATCTCAGACACACAATGTTAAATGCAAAAAGCAAGGTATAAAAATACACATGTAGTATTGTTGTAAAAATTTTTACAAAGAACAAAAATCTATAATATATATTATGTATTATATGTATATTATATTATATATTATATGTATATTATATATACAGACATATATTATTATATATATTATATACAGACATATTATATCTATATATAAAGTGTATGATAGAACTGTGACAAAATAAGAGAAAACATTAAATATTAAGGACTCAAGATATTGCTCACCTCTTAGGTAAGAGAAGGAAATGAGATCAAATAAGAGCTCACAAGAGCTGACAGATTTGAAGGGGATACATAAAAAAAAACACCTCAAAGATACACAGGTATTATTTGTTTTATAACTCTTTAACCTACACATACACACTACATAAACATTCTATTGCATCTATTCGTATTAAACATAAAGAATTTTATATGTTATAGAATGCAATAACAAAAGAATTTCTCATAATAAAATATGCACAGAAACTTTTTTTTTTCCACACACACTGTATTTTATTTTTACAAGAGATAAATAGACTGACACCAAGCATTGTACATGGATGACCACAACAAAAGCAACAATGATTGCAATTACCAAACATGAAACACACTCATACTATGTCATAATATTGACATTCAGTCCAGTAATCCTCCACTGCAACAGCTCCTTTACTTTGCAGTGAAAATTGATTTGTATATTCTTTGCCTCTGAGTTCTTGTGGGATTTTTTCTTTTTTTAAATTCAACCAGAAAGTCACAAAAATTATACTCATCCTCATCAGTTCACTCAGTCCCATGTAATTAATTTTTTTTTTTCATCTTGATCTTTTGTTAGCACTTTTATGAGCTCATCAGTTTTTCATTAGAGTTCTGAAAATGCTTATTCATTCAGTTCAGCAGTACAGTCAGGTACCAGAAACCTGTACTTGTCAGAGTCTTTTCCATGAATTTCCTGAAGATGAAACCCTTTTATAGGAACATATTTACAAAAGCATCAGAGTACACCCAGAACTGTCTGTAAATGACAAAAGACTTAAAAATGACCACGGTTAAAGATTGGATGAAAGTTCATAATAATGCAGCTGACAAGAAAATTAGTTATTTCTGAGATATACATTTTAAAGTAATAACTAGGATTATGACTTATAACATTATACCAGAACATATAAGATTTTTAGAAATTTCATGTAATGTCTGAAACATTTATATTAACATATTTCCATACAAATAACCCAATGAAAGTTTAGTATTAGTTGTTTTGTTTGTTTGTTTATACTGCAGGTTCTTATTAGTCATCAATTTTATACACATCAGTGTATACATGTCAATCCCAATCGCCCAATTCAGCACACCACTATCCCCACCCCACCGCAGTTTTCCCCCCTTGGTGTCCATATGTCTGTTCTCTACATCTGTGTCTCAACTTCTGCCCTGCAAACCGGCTCATCTGTACCATTTTTCTAGGTTCCACATACATGCGTTAATATACAATATTTGTTTTTCTCTTTCTGACTTACTTCACTCTGTATGACAGTCTCTAAATTCATCCACGTCTCAACAAATGACTCAATTTCGTTCCTTTTTATGGCTGAGTAATATTCCATTGTATATATGTACCACAACTTCTTTATCCATTCGTCTGTTGATGGGCATTTAGGTTGCTTCCATGACCTGGCTATTGTAAATAGTGCTGCAATGAACATTCGGGTGCATGTGTCTTTTTGAATTACAGTTTTCTCAGGGTATATGCCCAGTAGTGGGATTGCTGGGTCATATGGTAATTCTCTTTTTAGTTTTTTAAGGAACCTCCATATTGTTCTCCATAGTGGCTGTATCAATTTACATTCCCACCAACAGTGCAAGAGGGTTCCCTTTTCTCCACACCCTCTCCAGCATTTGTTGTTTGTAGATTTTCTGATGATGCCCATTCTAATTGGTGTGAGGTGATACCTCATTGTAGTTTTGATTTGCATTTCTCTAATAATTAGTGATGTTGAGCATCTTTTCATGTGCTTCTTGGCCGTCTGTATGTCTTCTTTGGAGAAATGTCTATTTAGGTCTTCTGCCCATTTTTGGATTGGGGTGTTTGTTTCTTTAATATTGAGCTGAATGAGCTGTTTATATATTTTGGAGATTAATCCTTTGTCCGTTGATTCGTTTGCAAATATTTTCTCCCATTCTGAGGGTTGTCTTTTCGTCTTGTTTATGGTTTCCTTTGCTGTGCAAAAGCTTTGAAGTTTCATTAGGTCCCATTTGTTTATTTTTGTTTTTATTTCCATTACTCTAGGAGATGGATCAAAAAAGATCTTGCTGTGATTTATGTCAAAGAGTGTTCTTCCTATATTTTCCTCTAAGAGTCTTATAGTGTCCAGTCTTACATTTAGGTCTGTAATCCATTTTGAGTTTATTTTTGTGTATGGTGTTAGGGAGTATTCTAATTTCATTCTTTTACATGTAGCTGTCCAGTTTTCCCAGCACCACTTATTGAAGAGACTGTCTTTTCTCCATCGTATATCTTTGCCTCCTTTGTCATAGATTAGTTGACCATAGGTGCGTGGGTTTATCTCTGGGCTTTCTATCTTGTTCCATTGATCTATGTTTCTGTTTTTGTGCCAGTACCATATTGTCTTGATTACTGTAGCTTTGTAGTATAGTCTGAAGTCAGGGAGTCTGATTCCTCCAGCTCCGTTTTTTACCCTCAAGACTGCTTTGGCTATTCGGGGTCTTTTGTGTCTCCATACAAATTTTAAGATGATTTTTTCTAGCTCCGTAAAAAATGCCATTGGTAATTTGATAGGGATTGCATTGAATCTGTAGATTGCTTTGGGTAGTATAGTCATTTTCACAATGTTTATTCTTCCAATCCAAGAACATGGTATATCTCTCCATCTGTTGGTATCATCTTTAATTTCTTTCATCAGTGTCTTATAGTTTTCTGCATACAGGTCTTTTGTCTCCCTAGGTAGGTTTATTCCTAGGTATTTTATTCTTTTTGTTGCAATGGTAAATGGGAGTGTTTCCATAATTTCTCTTTCAGATTTTTCATCATTAGTGTATAGGAATGCAAGAGATTTCTGTGCATTAATTTTGTATCCTGCAACTTTACCATATTCATTAATTAGCTCTAGCAGTTTTCTGGTGGCAGTTTTAGGATTCTCTATGTATAGTATCATGTCATCTGCAAACAGTGACAGTTTTACTTCTTCTTTTCCAATTTGTATTCCTTTTATTTCTTTTTCTTCTCTGATTGCCGTGGCTAGGACTTCCAGAACTATGTTGAATAATAGTGGTGAGAGTGGACATCCTTGTCTCGTTCCTGATCTTAGAGGAAATGCTTTCAGTTTTTCACTGTTGAGAATGATGTTTGCTGTGGGTTTGTCATATATGGCCTTTATTATGTTGAGGTAGGTTCCCTCTATGCCTACTTTCTGGAGAGTTTTTATCATAAATGGGTGTTGAATTTTGTCAAAAGCTTTTTCTGCATCTATTGAGATGATCATATGGTTTTTATTCTTCAATTTGTTAATATGGTGTATCACATTGATTGATTTGCGTATATTGAAGAATCCTTGCATCCCTGGGATAAATCCCACTTGATCGTGGTGTATGATCCTTTTAATGTGTTGTTGGATTCTGTTTGCTAGTATTTTGTTGAGGATTTTTGCATCTATATTCATCAGTGATATTGGTCTGTAATTTTCTTTTTTTGTAGTGTCTTTGTCTGGTTTTGGTATCAGGGTGATGGTGGCCTCATAGAATGAGTTTGGGAGTGTTCCTTCCTCTGCAATTTTTTGGAAGAGTTTGAGAAGGATAGGTGTTAGCTCTTCTCTAAATGTTTGATAGAATTCACCTGTGAAGCCATCTGGTCCTGGACTTTTGTTTGTTGGAAGATTTTTAATCACAGTTTCAATTTCATTACTTGTGATTGGTCTGTTCATATTTTCTGCTTCTTCCTGGTTCAGTCTTGGAAGGTTATACCTTTCTAAGAATTTGTCCATTTCTTCCAGGTTGTCCATTTTATTGGCATAAAGTTGCTTGTAGTAGTCTCTTAGGATGCTTTGTATTTCTGCAGTGTCTGTTGTAACTTCTCCTTTTTCATTTCTGATTTTATTGATTTGAGTCCTCTCCCTCTTTTTCTTGATGAGTCTGGCTAATGGCTTATCAATTTTGTTTATCTTCTCAAAGAACCAGCTTTTAGTTTTATTGATCTTTGCTATTGTTTTCTTTGTTTCTATTTCATTTATTTCTGCTCTGATCTTTATGATTTCTTTCCTTCTGCTAACTTTGGGTTTTGTTTGTTCTTCTTTCTCTAGTTTCTTTAGGTGTAAGGTTAGATTGTTTACTTGAGATTTTTCTTGTTTCTTTAGGTAGGCTTGTACAGCTATAAACTTCCCTCTTAGAACTGCTTTTGCAGCATCCCATAGGTTTTGGGTTGTCGTGTTTTCATTGTCATTTGTCTCTAGGTATTTTTTGATTTCCTCTTTGATTTCTTCAGTAATCTCTTGGTTATTTAGTAACGTATTGTTTAGCCTCCATGTGTTTGTGTTTTTTATGCTTTTTCCCCTGTAATTCATTTCTAATCTCATAGCGTTGTGGTCAGAAAAGATGCTTGATATGATTTCAATTTTCTTAAATTTACTGAGGCTTGATTTGTGACCCAAGATGTGATCTATCCTGGAGAATGTTCCATGCGCACTTGAGAAGAACGTGTAATCTGCTGTTTTTGGATGGAATGTCCTATAAATATCAATTAAATCTATCTGGTCTATTGTGTCATTTAAAGCTTCTGTTTCCTTATTTATTTTCATTTTGGATGATCTGTCCATTGGTGTAAGTGAGGTGTTAAAGTCCCCCACTATTATTGTGTTACTATCAATTTCCTCTTTTATAGCTGTTAGCAATTGCCTTATGTAATGAGGTGCTCCTATGTTGGGTGCATATATATTTATAATTGTTATATCTTCTTCTTGGATTGATCCCTTGACCATTATGTAGTGTCCTTCCTTGTCTCTTGTAACATTCTTTATTTTAAAGTCTATTTTATCTGATATGAGTATAGCTACTCCAGCTTTCTTTTGATTTCCATTTGCATGGAATATCTTTTTCCATCCCCTCACTTTCAGTCTGTATGTGTCCCTAGGTCTAAAGTGGGTCTCTTGTAGACAGCATATATATGGGTCTTGTTTTTGTATCCATTCAGCAAGCCTGTGTCTTTTGGCTGGAGCATTTAATCCATTCACGTTTAAGGTAATTATCAATATGTATGTTCCTATGACCATTTTCTTAATTGTTTTGGGTTTGTTTTTGTAGGTCCTTTTCTTCTCTTGTGTTTCCCACTTAGAGAAGTTCCTTTAACATTTGTTGTAGAGCTGGTTTGGTGGTGCTGAATTCTCTTAGCTTTTGCTTGTCTGTAAAGCTTTTGATTTCTCCATCAAATCTAAATGAGATCCTTGCCGGGTAGAGTAATCTTGGTTGTAGGTTCTTCCCTTTCATCACTTGAAGTATATCATGCCACTCCCTTCTGGCTTGTAGAGTTTCTGCTGACAAATCAGCTGTTAACCTTATGGGAGTTCCCTTGTATGTTATTTGTCGTTTTTCCCTTGCTGCTTTCAATAATTTTTCTTTGTCTTTAATTTTTGCCACTTTGATTACTATGTGTCTCGGCGTGCTTCTCCTTGGGTTTATCCTGTATGGGACTCTCTGCGCTTCCTGGACTTGGGTGGCTATTTCCTTTCCCATGTTAGGGAAGTTTTCGACTATAATCTCTTCAAATATTTTCTCTGGTCCTTTCTCTCTCTCTTCTCCTTCTGGGACCCCTATAATGCGAATGTTGTTGCGTTTAATGTTGTCCCAGAGGTCTCTTAGGCTGTCTTCATTTCTTTTCATTCTTTTTTCTTTAGTCTGTTCCGCAGCAGTGAATTCCACCATTCTGTCTTCCAGGTCACTTATCCGTTCTTCTGCCTCAGTTATTCTACTATTGATTCCTTCTAGTGTAGTTTTCATTTCAGTTATTGTATTGGTCATCTCTGTTTGTTTGTTCTTTAATTCTTCTAGGTCTTTGTTAATCATTTCTTGCATCTTCTCAATCTTTGCCTCCATTCTTATTCCAAGGTCCTGGATCATCTTCACTATCATTATTCTGAATTCTTTTTCTGGAAGGTTGCCTATCTCCACTTCATTTAGTTGTTTTTCTGGGGTTTTTTCTTGTTCCTTCATCTGGTATATAGCCCTCTGCCTTTTCATCTTGTCTATCTTTCTGTAAATGTGGTTTCTGTTCCACAGGCTGCAGGACTGTAGTTTTTCTTGCTTCTGCTGTCTGCCCTCTGGTGGTTGAGGCTATCTAAGAGGCTTGATGGGAGGCTCTGGAGGTGGGTAGAGCTGACTGTTGCTGTGGCGGTCAGAGCTCTGTAAAACTTTAATCCACTTGACTGTTGCTGGGTGGGGCTGGGTTCCTTCCCTGTTGGTTGTTTTGCCTGAGGCAACCCAACACTGGAGCCTACCCGGGCTCTTTGGTGGGGCTAATGGCAGACTCTGGGAGGGCTCACGCCAAGGAGTACTTCCCAGAACCTCCGCTGCCAGTGTCCTTGTCCCCACGGTGAAACAGAGCCAGCCCCCGCCTCTGCAGGAGACCCCCCAACACCAGCAGTTATGTCTGGTTCAGTCTCCCCCAGGGTCACTGCTCCTTCCCCTGGGTCCCGATGCACACACTATTTTGTGTACGCCCTCCAAGAGTGGGTTCTCTGTTTCCCCCAGTCCTGTCGAAGTCCTGCAATCAATTCCCACTAGGCTTCAAAGTCTGATTCTCTATGAATTCCTCCTCCCGTTGCCGGACCCCCAGGTTGGGAAGCCTGACGTGGGGCTCAGAACTTTCACTCCAGTGGGTGGACTTCTGTGGTATAAGTGCTCGCCAGTCTGTGAGTCACCCACCCAGCAGTTATGGGATTTGATTTTACTCTGATTGCGCCCCTCCTACCGTCTCACTGTGGCTTCTCCTCTGTCCTTGGACGTGGGGTATCCTCCTTGGTGAAGTCCAGTGTCTTCCTGTCGATGATTGTCCAGCAGCCAGTTGTGATTCTGGTGCTCTCGCAAGAGGGAGTCTGCACAGAGACTTTTAATTCTTTTTTCTGTGCAAGTATATTTCACCGGAGGAGCATCCAATGTGTATTTGCATAGCAACTCATCACATTTCAGTTAGTAAATATAGACAAACTGAAGCATTAACTTCAAAATATAATTATAGCAGAACATAATTAGACTTTCATTCATGTGCCCATCATGGATCCTGACACCCCATGAAGAGCTCTCTGTGGTCCCACTCCACCTGCTGATGTTCATATGGTGTCATCTGTACAAGCCACATGATCCCCATCCCACCATTAAAGGCGATTGGACACCTGAAAGGCAGGTAACCCAAGCTACATTTGGGTGTTTGGTCATTGTGAATTGTACCCTGTGAAAATATAGCTGGAATATCATAGTTTTTCATTCTCAGGAAGATGAAATGAGAAATATAAACTTAATCAACCATTAACAGGAGTTGAAACTGAAAACATACATGAGCTAGAAGATACCATGGTGTAGTGATTTTAATCTGAAGTTATGAAAAAGTAGAAACTAAGAGTAAAATAATCCTATGAGGAATGAAAAGATAAAGAAGTAGTAGAGAATAAATCATCTGTTAGGAACGCTCAAAGGAAATGGGCACCTATAGAGTAAATCATTCATATCAGTGATGGAAAACTAAAGCTTAAATCCATAGACTTATTTGGCTGAGATCTCTAAAATGCCTTACTCAGGTCCCCTCTTCTGTTTCTGAAATTCTGAGGTTCTTTGACCTTTCCTGGCTTCTTATACATACGTGATTTTACAATATAGATTGCTTTTCTTGTGTCAACTTTAATTACATTAGCAGTGCTGACAGCATATGGTAAGACCACTAAGAATAGCATTTGTAACATTTTTACCCAAACTATAATCTTAAATGTGAGGCAAAGTATCAACAATGTGAATATGTGTGCATCTGTGTGCATGTATATATGCACACACTCATATATATGTATACTTGGATACATAAAATTAGCTTTAATCTGAAATCTGTGTATTAATCTAACTGATTCTATTATTTGGGCTTACTGCCAAATAAAATTTTAAAAATCTACATCATGGTATATGCAGATGATATTGCCTATTTGTTCCCGGACTTTTATGATGCACCAGAGTGCAAACGGTGGTTCATTTTATACTATTCATCAAAAAGTTATTGCCTAGAATGTAAGATATGACACCCCCAACAAAAAATCCACCTGTGCCAAGTTCTGCATTAAGAATATGAATTATGTGGCAGCAGATATAGTTATGTTCAAGTGTATGCATATTCCGGCAACACTTTACATCAACCTGGATCTGCTTGACATAAGGGTAGGCATATTTATATTCTCTTTGTTGAATAACGATCATGTAATATTTATAGTGTGAAAGGCATGCCTTTATTCTGATGCACATGACATTTATTAATTATACTTGCATGTAGAGAAGGATGAAAAGATAGATGAACATGGTTGATCCCTGTCTGAACACACTGCTCCACATACTTCTCTTATTGCTTTACATGGGAAAGCCCCATCTACGTTTATTTCTAAAATCCTAAATCCTATCTAAAGCGTTTTGGATTATTGGAAAAAACTCATTTTCACACTGGTTTACAATAAAAATTTCCCAGATTCAGATCCTGTAATACTAATACAACGTGTATGTATTTTCTCTATTCTTACCACTACTTTTACAGTAATCTTTAAACCAAAAACACAGGAATAGAATAAGACCAATATTTAAAATTGGCTTTAAAAAAAAATGTCCTCCATGCTGTATCTGCCCAGTGTAAGAACTTAGAGAAATCTTGGATGTTTTGAGATTATCATTTTGTAGAGAGTGTTCGTAATAGTATATGGCCACTTTCAAATCATTACTTCAGTAACAGATTTTCATTTACACCTGGTATGTGTGTAATCCACAATGATGTGGATGAATTTCACATAAACTGCTAAAATCCATAGATGCATACGAAAGGCATTTTGTAGCTCAGCATTTCTAAAACTGTGTTTCACAGTCACTAGTTCTTGGGATGTCATTAGTTTCTATGTAAAGCTAAGAACAATAGTCAAAGGTGATGGGGAATGCTAAGTTATGAACAAATTAAAGAGATTTCTTTATTTTAGAATTCTTCATAACAATTAATATGCATGGTGCATAGCTAAGAGAAGAATACCCCCATGTAAGGCTATCAAATTTATTTGACCACTATTTGTTTCTTTTTTTGACCAGATTAAACAGCCTACTTAAAATTGTCATAAATATAATTTTCTACCAACTGTACCCTTCTACCAACTTTATCCTTTCAGGATGGTTATTTTTATAGTCCAGATTAATTGAAAATTGTTTAGAAATGAGTGTTTCCTGCTTGATATTAAACTTCAAATTCTAATAGAAGAATTTATGAGTGAATAGTACACCATGCAGTACATTAATGTAAGACTCTCAGAAAAACCATAGATCTCACAGAGTTTATTGTCTTAGCTAGCAGTTCCTATTTTCTAAATGTAGATTTTGGATGCAGAGATATTTGAGAAACAATCCTAGTACAGGATCTTTTTAGATGGTTATGATTTGTTTGTCTTTTATGGGTGTTAAACAGTTCTTTCTTGGATTTTTGGTAAATCATGACTTTATAGATCATAAAATTTTTCCATAGGAAAAGATAACCAGTTTTTTGCCTTTATATTCTTATTTTTAAGTATATTTTATCCTATTATATAATTTTAATACCAAATGCAATACGTATAAGCAGGTTGTTAATAAAATAGGTTGTAATTTTTGATAAATATTCATCTCAATTGGTAAGTGTATATGTGTGTAGGTGTGCATCTAGTAAACTACTAGCCATAAATCTTTAGTGTACAATGGACATGGCACAGACCATTTTACAATAAAAACAGGACATTGGATAATCTGGCAAGTCCATTAATTAGAAGTTTAGAGAGAGTCTTCTATACATTAGTTTACCATTTTCCTTTGATTAGCACAGAAAAATAATGTTATATCTTGGCTAAGGAGCAAAGAATCTGAGGATCAACAAGAAATGGGTAGGAACATTCCCTTCCAAGGCATACTGCTTAAAGGCAAATGAGTACTCATCTGTTAAGAAACTTCATGGAATGGTGTTTGGCACTCAGTAGACAATTAGTATTTGTTGAGTCACTGAATAAGTGAATGATTGTATTAATATTGATAATTTATGTATTTTACTGACACAAAACATAGTTGAATCATATGTATAATATGCAATGCTCACCTTAATATTCACTGATCTAACTGTCCTATGGGAAGGAATATAGGAATGGATTCAAGTGCAGTTATCAACTAGTGGCACATGAGGATGGAGCTATCCCTTGATATCAAATATATGGGGAAGCCCGTGCCATCCAGGCCACTTCAAAGAACAGTATCCATGTGAATTGTAACTCGCTTGAAGACCTGGGAAAATGGAAAGCTGGTTTGTGAAATGACATGCTAAAACAGCTTAGAAATGGTATTGCAACTTTATGTAGCCTATAAGACAACATCAGAGCCATGGCCATGGGTAAATTATTCATAGTTCAACAAGAAACAGCAAATTCTTATCAGGAAAACTTCAAGGTTCTAAATGGAAGGCCGAGAACTGACATTTGCAAATTAAAGGCAATGTGGGAACAGTAATTCAGTTTTAGAAAGTTTGAAGTAATATCTTTAGGAGTTGTTGTCCTTGGCAATTCTATTAAAACAGCAGGGATCTGCAACTGTGGGAACTCCTGGGTCTGTCCAATGGCACATCTCATTGATCCTGTCGCCCAGCACATCAGCTCTAAAAAATTTATGACTTCAAATATAACACTTTTTCTTCAAATAATTTTTCTGTTCTTATTGAAGCTCCATCTTAAATTTCTATTCACTAAAAATAATTTCCCATACCAGGGAAAAAAACTTTAAAACCATGCTTGCAGATCTTTTAATTCAGAACTGAATTTTAAAATCTCTTTCCCTAACTTTCTATTTTCACCTGGTTTAAAATAAATTCTTTATACTGAACTTCTCCATCTCTTTTAACATTCAGTAGCAATAGAACAGAGTACCACACTTACGTGAAGCAGCGGAATCAGAAGGTGAAGTGGTTGCCTGGCAACATCACCTGCGAGTAATTAAGCATCTCTTGAGAATTGCTTAATTTGGCTTTAAATTCTTGGCCTTGTTACAAATAGCTATTTGGACTAGTTGGATTCTGCCTAACTATTGCATTAAAGATTATAATGCCCAAGATGGGGAACCAGGTAAGAAGGTCTTATAACCAAAATTTGGTTTTTTGACAAGGTTCACATCTCACTCCTTTCCTTGTAGTCAGCCTAAGGCACAAACCAGGATAAGTACAGATGACTGTGATTGTCACAGATGAAAACCTACATCCCCTCTAAGTAATTTATAATTCAGGTGCTCTGACAGGAGGGCAAGGCATCTATACATGAATAAGGTGCGTTTGAATACCTAAAGAATGTTGGAAGCTAAGTCAATATTCTTCCAAATCTGAAGACTTAAAAATCATTTCAAACTACAAGAAGCATATGGTATGGAATTTCATCACATTTTATAACCCCTCAATCATCATGCTCTCAGGCAACTTTTCAGAACACTCCTTTCCCCAAAGAAGTTCATCAAAGAGCATCCTCTGAGACACATTATGAGAACAAAGGCTTTGGAATGCTCTCAATTTAATCAAGATGCCTAAAGTACCTTTACAGAAATGTATATGACTTGTGGCACTTTGTATATATTAAAACACTCTAAACTGTGGGATTTAAGTAAAATCAACATAAAAGTAATAATAACAAACTATTTCATTTAAAATGCCAATAACTTTATAGTTAAAACTGATGAAATAAAGGTTAAAATGATCCAACAACTTAATGAAATAAAGAGCAAAAAAAGTGAGGTAAAGATACGGCTGCAAATCTAACAAAAGAAGGCTGTAAGATAGGAGTTTTGAATGTCTTTTTTCAATAGAAAAAATACCATAATGTCAATGATAAAAACATCAATCTACAAAGAACAAACTCTCCACTATTAGCTTTTAGAAGATATAAATAGAATTCTTAAAAATAATCATGTTAAAAAAAAACCTTCCAATTTTAATACATGGAAGTACATTCATTTATAAAAAGAGAAGCACAGTGATCTCTTAGAGGGAACAAGATGAATAAGGTGAAGTGTACATTTTAGGAAGGTGCAATAGTATTAACTGTCGGTATTCAGTAAGTCTTGGAAAGTTTTGCCATCAAGGGAGCCAGCAAGGTTTTGAAAGCCATGAAATATCTTATCATTTTTAGGAGAAGCAGCTTGTCTCTAGGTTGTCAGTGTCAACAATAGGTATGTTACTAAGGAAACCAATAAAGCTTAATGTAACTTGATTATTTACAAGAGCTTCTTGGTGGTTTCTGTGACGTGCATCTCTTGGCAGATACCCAGAGAATTCACACATTTTAAATCTTGAACAGAGCTAAGAAGCTAATACTTCAGGATGAAATCAAGCACCAACAATAGTGTCAAATACTACTCCTAAAATGATTGCTTCATTTTCTACTAATTTTGGCATTAATACAACCCCATACATTCCCTTCAAAATAAAAGAATTCTGGTTTTAGAGGATGACAGAGAAATGTGAGGAAAAGGCACAGAATTTGGCATTCTTGTTTTCTACCTGTACCTAAACTTTATAACTTTGTGATTTTGGGGGTCATTTTAAAGGTCTTAATCTGAATTTTACAATTTACAAAGAGCACTATGATATATGGTTCATAAAATTTTGATCTGTATGTATATCTGTATATATATCTGACTCATTGCTTACTCCATATTTAGGTAATCAGGAAATAAATGTTATTAGCAATATATTAATATTATTTGAACAAATTTTCATGAGCACTTACTCCATGATGAGTACCATGTTAGGCTCTGGAATGCAAAGGGTAAGCAAAATAGATGTGCCCTCAAGACGCACAAATTTAAAGTAGAGTTACTGCAGATATAAAAATAAATGTAAAATTACAAATTCTGGTAATGGAATATGGAGAAGGACAACATGTGTTTTGAGAAGAAATAACAAGGGTATACCTAATTTAGATTGCCAAAATAAAAGAAGGAATCAAAGGAACTATCTTCAGTAAGTGACCTTCTAAGCAGTGCCCCGAAAGATGAATAGAATGCAGCACAAAGAAGACATTCAACAGAGGGAATGATGTAAACGAATGCTTGAGGATAGGAAAGAGATGAGGGCATGTAAGACACGGAAAGACAAGAGTGGCAGAAGGTGGTGAGAAAAAGGAGGACCAGCTTGAACAACAGAAGAGGGCTGCAAGAGGGAGGGCAAGCCCATTTTATGTAGCTTTGAAGACCTTTCTCAGGAGTGACATTACTATAAGTCAGATTGGCTTGTTTGCAGGAATTTTCTACCTGCATTTGACAGATCAAATTAGGGGACTAAGATTAGAATCATGGAAGTTAGAATGTTTTACTCAAATTTCCACATTTAAAGAGCTCTAGCAAGTTTCCCATGGAAGATATCATTACATTAAAGCTTGAGTAACGTAAGTATACAATTGTAATAATTCAACCAAAAGATGGTGGAGATTTATGTAGAATAGTGTCAATAGAGATGTGAGAGAGAGAATATGTATATAAATATTTAGAAAGGTGAATCAACAGGGTATGGTAATTGATTAGAAGTTACTCATCTCACTAACCTAATCCACAAATATTCTCCATCTCTTTCACTCTGTTCCAGCCATGATAGTTGGCCCTACTACTGTGGTTGTGTCTCATCTTTGAACAATTACCTGGAATGCCCTTCACCAGCTATACCAATGGCTACCTCTATTGCTTCCTTCAATTCTCAGCTCAAATGACCATTTTCTCTATCTCCCCTTACAAGAACATAAACTACATGAAGGCAAAAATATTTGATGCTTACTTGTTTTTAGTTGTTATTGCTTTTTTTTTAAAGGATAATTTTAAGTACTTAGAACAGTGCTTGGGTCTCACAGGCATTCAATGAATTGTTGATTTGCTGTTGATGATAGATGTGCACATGAAGGGAAAGCTTTTTTAGAAAGACACTGGTGAAGTTTGAGTTATTAATCAGGATAAGATCTAGGATTCAAGAGAGTCATGTAGAATACAGCTGTGATTTGTGTAGAGGTAGGCAATAATAGTCAGTTGATAATTAACTCCATTAGCATGACTATGCAATCTAAGGTATTGTATAGATTATACATTTAAAATTACTGAAGAGACAGCATTTTTTGGAGCTAAGGTATTTCATTGGCAGCCATTTTAATAAGTGGGTGGTTTAAATATGTCTTAAAGGTAGAATCCACCCTCTAGACTTTCATGCTACTTCCTATGTATATGTAATATGCTTGATTGTTCTACCATCGGCAATAGATGCTACCAAGGTTTGCCATTCTGAGGAAAGTTCAGTCTATTGCTCTCTTCTAGCATCTCTGTGTGGGACTTACTGGTTACTTGAGGTCAGCCTGTTCTACAGAGTTGGCATTCTTAACTTCAAGTTAAAGACTACTGGAGGTCCTGATTATGCATTTTGAACTGAGCTATGAATTTCATCAAAATCTATTAGAATATTTCCCAGAAATTAGTAAAGTGGCTTTGTCTTTTGTCCCCCGTGTTTCCATTTCATTTCTGAACACTAGAAGTGAGGATAGGAGATTGATAAAATATCTGTACCAATCCCATTTTCAAACCCAGCTTTTATGATTACAAATTATTTACAAGGGAACATTTTTCCTTTTTACTCAAGAAATTATCACTAATAATATAATAATAAAAAGAATAAAATAAAATCACTTCTACACTGAAAAACAAAGAAAATTGGTGGTATGAAATGTTTTCATCATAGACAAATTAAGCCAGGGATACATAACAATAATGATAATAATGAAGAATGGGCAGAAGAGTAAGACGTGGAGATCACCTTCCTCCCCACAAATGTATCAGAAATGCATCTACATGTGGAAAAACCCCTACAGAACACCTACTGAATGCTGGCAGAAGACCTCTGCCGGTGCAGGCTTGCCCCGCATTCCGTAACCCTCCTTCCACCTGGCCTGAGTGAGTCAGAGCCCCCTAATCAGCCGCTCCTTTAACCCCGTCCTGTCTGGGCGGGAACAGACGTCCTCAGGTGACCTACATGCAGGGGTGGGGCCAAATCCAAAGCTGAACCCCAGGAGCTGTGCGAACAAAGAAGAGAAAGGGAAATCTCTCCCAGCAGCCTCAGGAGCAGCAGATTAAATCTCCACAATCAACTTGATGTACCCTGCATCTGTGGAATACTTGAATAGACAACGAATCATCCCAAATTGAGGTGGTGGACTTTGGAAGCAAACATATATATTTTTTTTTCCATTTTTTCTATTTTTGTGAGTGTGTATGTGTATGGTTCTTTGTGTGATTTTGTCTGTACAGCTTTGCTCTTAACATTTGTCTTAGGGTTCTATCTGTCTGGTTTTTTGTTTGTTTGTTTGTTTTTAGTATACTTTTTAGCACTTGTTATCATTTGTGAATTTGTTTTTTGGTTTGGTTGCTCTCTTCTTTCTTTCTTTCACTTTTTAAATTACTTTTAATTACTAATAATTATTTTTTATTTTAATAACTTTCTTTTCTTTCTTTCTTTCTTTCATTCTTTCTTTCTTTCTTTTTTTCTCCCTTTTCTTCTGAGCCATGTGGCTGACAGGGTCCTGGTGCTCTGGCTGGTTGTCAGGCCAGTGCCTCTAAGGTGGGAGAGCTGAGTTCAGGACATTGGTCCATCAAAGACCTCCTGGCTCCATGTAATATCAAACAGCAAAAGCTCTCCCAGACATCTACATCTCAACACTAAGACCCAGCTCCACTCAACAACCAGCAAGCTACAGTGCTGGACACCCTAGGCCAAACAACTAGCAAGACAGGAACACAACTCCACCCATTAGCAGAGAGGCTGCCTAAAATCATAATAAGGTCACAGACACCCCAAAACACACCACCGGACGTGGTCCTGCCCACCAGAAAGACAAGATCCAGCCTCATCCACCAGAACACAGGCACCAGTCCCCACCACCAGGAAGCCTACACAACCCATTGAACCAGCATCACCCACTGGGGGCAGACACCATAAACAATGGGAACTACGAACTTGCAGCCGGCGAAAAGGAGACCACAAACACAGTAAGTTAAGTAAAATGAGAAGACAGAGAAACACACAACACATGAAGGAGCAAGGTAAAACCCCACCACACCAAACAAATGAAGAGGAAATAGGCAGTCTACCTGAAAAAGAATTCAGAGTAATGATAGTAAAGATGATCCAAAATCTTGAAAATAGAATGCAGAAAATACAAGAAACATTTAACAAGGAACTAGAAGAACTAAAGAGCAAACAAACAATGATGAACAACACAATAAATGAAATTAAAAATTCTCTAGAAGGAATCAAGAGCAGAATAACTGAGGCAGAAGAACGGATAAGTGACCTGGAAGATAAAATAGTGGAAATAACTACTGCAAAGCAGAATAAAGAAAAAAGAATGAAAAGAATTGAGGACAGTCTCAGAGACCTCTGGGACAACATTAAATGCACCAACATTCGAATTATAGGGTTCCCAGAAGAAAAAGAGAAAAAGAAAGGGACAGAGAAAATATTTGAAGACATTATGGTTGAAAAATTCCCTAATATGGGAAAGGAAAGAGTTAATCAAGTCCAGGAAGTGCAGAGAGTCCCATACAGGATAAATCCAAGGAGAAACATGCCAAGACGCATATTAATCAAACTTTCAAAAATTAAATACCAAGAAAAAATATTAAAATCAGCAAGGGAAAAACAACAAATAACATACAAGGGAATCCCCATAAGGTTAACAGCTGATCTTTCAGCAGAAACTCTGCAAGCCAGAAGGGAGTGGCAGAACATATTTAAAGTGATGAAGGAGAAAAACCTACAACCAAGATTACTCTACCCAGCAAGGATCTTATTCAGATTTGATGGAGAAATTAAAATCTTTACAGACAAGCAAAAGCTGAGAGAGTTCAGCACCACCAAACCAGCTTTACAACAAATGCTAAAGGAACTTCTCTAGGTAGAAAACACAAGAGAAGAAAAAGGCCTACAATAACAAACCCAAAACAATTAAGAAAATGGTAATAGGAACATACATATCAATAATTACGTTAAATATAAATAGATTAAATGCTCCAAACAAAAGGCATAGACTGGCTGAGTGGATACAAACACAAGACCCGTACATATGCTGTCTACAAGAGGCTCACTTCAGACCTAGGGACACATACAGACTGAAAGTGAGGGGATGGAAAAAGATATTCCATGCAAATGGAAATCAAAAGAAAGCTGGAGTAGCAATTCTCACATCAGACAAAATAGACTTTAAAACAAAGACTATTACAAGAGACAAAGAAGGACACTACAGAATGATCAAGGGATTGATCCAAGAAGAAGATATAACAATTGTAAATATTTATGCACCCAACATAGGAGCACCTCAATACATAAGGCAAATGCTAACAGCCATAAAAGGGGAAATCAGTAGTAACACAATCATAGTAGGGGACTTTAACACCCCACTTTCAACAATGGACAGAATATCCAAAATGAAAATAAATGAGGAAACACAAACTTTAAATGATACATTAAAGAAGAGGGACTTAATTGATATTTATAGGACATTTCATGCAAAAACAACAGAATACACTTTCTCCTCAAGTGCTCATGGAACATTCTCCAGGATAGATCATATCTTGGGTCACAAATCAAGCCTTGGTAAATTTAAGAGAATTGAAAGCATATCAAGTACCTCTTAGGACCACAACACTATGAGACTAGATATCAATTTCAGGAAAAAATATGTTAAAAATAAAAACACATGGAGGCTAAAAAATACACTACTTAATAACCAAAAGGTCACTGAAGAAATCAAAGTGGAAATCAAAAAATACCTAGAAACAAATGACAATAAAACCATCATGAGCCAAAACCTAAGGGAAACAGAAAAGGTAGTTCTAAGAGGGAAGTTTATAGCAATACAATCCTACCTCAAGAAACAAGAAACATCTCAAATAAACAACCTAACCTTACACCTAAAGCAATTAGAGAAAGAAGAACAAAAAAACCTCAAAGTTTGCAGAAGGAAAGAAATCATAAAGACCAGATCAGAAATAAATGAAAAAGAAATGAAGAAAAGAATAGCAAAGATCAATAAAACTAAAAGCTGGTTCTTTGAGAAGATAAACAAAATTGATAAACCATTAGCCAGACTCATCAAGGAAAAAAGAGAGAGGACTCAAATCAATAGAATTAGAAATGGAAAAGGAGAGGTAACAAGTGACACTGCAGAAATACAAAGGATCATGAGAGATTACTACAAGCAACTATATGCCAGTAAAATGGACAACCTGGAAGAAATGGACAAATTTTTAGAAAAGCAAAACCTTCTTAGACTGAATCAGGAAGAAATAGAAAATATAAACAGACTAATCACAAGCACTGAAATTGAGACTGTGATTACAAATCTTCCAACAAACAGAAGCCCAGGACCAGATGGCTTCACAGGCTAATTCTATCAAACATATAGCGAAGAGCTAACACCTATCCTTCTCAAACTCTTCCAAAATATAGCAGAGGGAAGAACACTCACAAACTCATTCTACGAGGCCACCATCACCCAGGGACCAAACCCAGACAAAGATGTCACAACAAAAGAAAACTACAGACCAATATCACTGATGAACATACATGCAGAAATCCTCAACAAAATACTAGCAAACAGAATCCAACAGCACGTTAAAAGGATCATACACCATGATCAAGTGGGGTTTATCCCAGGAATGCAAGGATTCTTCAATATACACAAATCAACCAATGTGATACACCATATTAACAAATTGAAGAAGAAAAACCATATGATCATCTCAATAGATGCAGAAAAAGTTTTCGAAAATATTCTACACCCATTTATGATAAAAACCCTCCAGAAAGCAGGCATAGAGGGAATTTACTCAACATAATAAAGGCCATATATGACAAACCCACCACCAACATCGTTCTCAATGGTGAAAAACTGAAACCATTTCCACTAAGATCAGGAACAAGAAAAGGTTTCCCATTCTCACCACTTTTCTTTAACATAGTTTTGGAAGTTTTAGCCACAGCAATCAGAAAAGAAAAAGAAATAAAAGGAATCCAAATCGGAAAAGGAGACATAAAGCTGTCACTGTTTGCAGATGACATGATACTATACATAGAGAATCCTAAAGATGCTACCAGAAAACTACTAGAGCTAATCAATGAATTTGGTAAAGTAGCAGGATACAAAGTTAATGCGCAGCAATCTCTTGCATTCCTATACACTAATGATGAAAAATCTGAATGTGAAATTAAGGAAACACTCCCATTCACCATTGCAACAAAAAGAATAAAGTACCTAGGAATAAACCTACCTAAGGAGACAAAAGAGCTGTATGCAGAAAACTATAAGACACTGATGAAAGTTGTTAAAGATGATACAAACAGATGGAGAGATATACCATGTCCTTGAACTGGAAGAATCAACATTGTGAGAATGACTATACTACCCAAAGCAATCTACAGATTCAGTGCAATCCCTATCAAACTACCAATGGCATTTTTCACAGAACTAGAACAAAAAATTTCACAATTTGTATGGAAACACAAAAGACCCCGAATAACCAAAGCAATCTTAAAAAAGAAATATGGAGCTGGAGGAATCAGACTCCCTGACTTCAGACTATACTACAAAGCTACAGTAATCAAGACAGTATGGTACTGGCACAAGAACAGAAATATAGATCAATGGAACAGGATAGAAAGCCCAGAGATAAACCCATGCACATATGGCCACCTTGTCTTTGATAAAGGAGACAAGAATATACAATGGAGAAAAGACAGCCTCTTCAGTAAGTTGTGCTGGTAAAAGTGGCCAGCTACATGTAAAAGAATGAATTAGAACACTCCCTAAGACCGAAATGTAAGGCCAGACACTATAAAACTCTTAGAGGAAAACATAGGCAGAACACTCTACAACATAAGTCACAACAATATCCTTTTTGACCCACCTCCTAGAGAAATGGATATAAAAACCAAAATATTCAAATGGGACCTAATGAAACTTAAAAGCTTTTGTACAGCAAAGGAAACCATAAACAAAACAAAAAGACAACCCTCAGAATGGGAGAAAATATTTGCAAATGAAGCAACTGACAAAGGTTTAATCTCCAAAATTTACAAGCAGCTCTTGCAGCTCAATATCAGAAAAAACAAACAACCCAATCCAAAAATGGGCAGAAGACTGATATAGACATTTCTCCAAAGAAGAGTTACAGATTGCCAACAAACACATGAAAGAATGCTCAACATCACTAATTATTAGAGAAATGCAAATCAAAACTACAATGAGGTATCACCTCACAGCAGTCAGAATGGCCATCCTCAAAAAATCTACAAACAATAAATGTTGGAGAGGGTGTGGAGAAAAGGGAACCCTCATACACTGTTGGTGGGAATGTAAATTGATACAGCCACTATGGAGAACAGTATGGAGGTTCCTTAAAAAACTAAAAATAGAACTACCATACGACCCAGCAATCCCACTACTGGGCATATACCCTGAGAAAACCATAATTCAAAAAGAGTCATGTACCACAATGTTCATTGCACCTTCATTTACAATGGCCAGGACATGGAAGCAACCTAAGTGTCTATCGACAGATGAATGGATAAAGAAGATGTGGCACATATATACAATGGAATATTACTCAGCCATAAAAAGAAACGAAATTGAGTTATTTGTAGTGAGGTGGATGGACCTAGAGTCTGTCATATAGAGTGAAGTAAATCAGGAAGAGAAAAACAAATACCATATGCTAACACATATATATGGGATCTAAAAAAAAATCAAAACCAAAATGGTTCTGAAGAACCTAGGGGCAGGCCAGGAATAAAGATGCAGACATAGAGACTGGACTTGAGGACGTGGGGAGGGGGAGGGATAAGCTGGGACGAAGTGAGAGAGTGGCATGGACTTATATATACTACCAAATGTAAAATAGATAGCTAGTGGGAAGCTTCTGCATAGCACAGGGAGATCAGCTTGGTGCTTTGTGACCACCTAGAGTGGTGGGATAGGGAGGGAGGGAGGGATACGCAAGAGGTAGGAGATATGGGGATATATGTATGTGTATAGCTGATTCACTTTGTTATAAAGCAGAAACTAACACACCATTGTAAAGCAAATATACTCCAATAAAGATGTTAAAAAAAAAATGAAGAGTACCTCATCATGAAATAAATAATTGATGAGAAGTAATTCTAGGGATAAAAATGATATTAAAAGAGATAGAAACTTTGTTTTTTATAATAGCAACCTCAGAGTGCATGCTGAATATTTTAAAGTATAGTATGACATTACGTGAGTTAAATAGTTTTGCAAGAACACAGCAGAAAAAAGGCACTTGAGCAAAACGATTTTAAATATATTTGCTTTAATAAAGCTTTTTATATTTTATTATTTTATAATCTTCTATAAAACTATTTGCCTCGTGATGCTAATACAGTAACTTCATATTTTAGATGTGAGTTTCCTTTTATAATGGGTACTAATTGGTTAGCAGCTACACATATAAACACAGACTTTCTTATTGCTGTAAAATTCACCAGTTCAATTAGATGACTCTTACACCTCTTAAAAGGTCTTTTACATGTTCAAATTAAGGGGTAAATCTAAGATTTTTGTGTGTATTCATTAATATAAATATTTTTCTTTCAAATATGCATATGCATTTATTTTTACTCAGTTTTGGAAATTTTCAAAAATATACAAAATAGAATAAGATAATGAATCCCCAGATACCTATTGCCAGCTTTAAAAGATCAGCACTTTTTTGTCAATATTGTTTCATGTATCTCCTCCCAATATATTTGTTTGTCTGTGTGTTTGTTTTAACCATAAATACTTCAGAATATGTATATAACAGATAAGAATTTATTTTAAACAATAATCACCATACCATTATCACACCTTATACAATTCATACAATTTTTATATCATGTAAGATACAGTCCATGCTAAAATTTCCCCAACGTCTTCTCAAGTTATTTGCTTTAAAGTTGTGTACTGCACTCATTATCTTCATATTGCAGCATGGGGGACTATGCTGGATTTTCTAAGATTAATTTCAATTTTGAAAGATTAGACTTATATCTCTCTTCTTGGGGAAGAAGTGAGATTTTCTTGTCCTCGTATGACAGATGGGTATCATTAGCAGGGACAGCATCTCTGAGACTGTTTAGATATCACTCCACATTTCACAGCCATGTCTGTGGTGACTTGACTTGCTTCCTGGCCTCTGGAGCTCCATCAGGAGTTCACACCATTTTAGTGGTTCCAGAGCTAGGTTATTTCAACTGCCACTACATTCTCTACAGATGTAGACACTCTCTTTAGAAGCTGCAGAAGCTCCAGCTTACCATGGGCTGCCTAAAAATGTTGATACAAAATGCAGATGAGAAGGAAAGGAAATATCCAATGACACATAAAACAAAGTTGGAGGACTTAGGCTAGCAGATATCAAGATTATCTGAAAGTGATTTGGTATAAACCTGTGTATGTTAGTGCAGACAGACAAACAGACAAATACAATAGAATAGAAAGTCCAGAAATAGTCTGAAACATACATGGTCACTTAATTTGCTACAAAGATGTCAATAAAACTCAATGGGAAAAGAAGATCTTTTCAAAAACTATTGATTATGTATAATGAAATAATTATCCTTAACTTCTATGATATACACAAATATTAATTAAAAATGGATGATAATGGTGAATTGGAAAGTTAAAATAATAATGTTCCAGGAGAAAAACGTGGGACTATATCTTTATAACCTTGGGATAGGGACATATTTTTTTTTGAAAGCAGGACACAAAATTCACCAACTTTAAAGGAAAAGATTCTTGAATTGTGTTACATTAAGATTAGGAAATATTGCATACCATTTAGAGTAAAAACAAAGTCATAAAATGGAACAGGATATTTAACAGTGAACTGATAAAGAACTTATATCCAGAATTTATAAAGAACTTCTAAGCATCAATAATAAAAAGACAGAGAATATGAAAGAGAAATGTGTAAATAGACCTCAATAGGCACATTGCAAAAGAGTATAACAAAATGTTCCAAAATATGAAAATACATTCAAACTCATTGTTCACCAAGGAGATGCAAATTAAAACCACAATGTGATACACTTTTATGTCCATAAAATTTTTGTTTCTTTAAAAATTCATAATACAAAGTGTTAGCAAAGATTTGAAACAGTTCCAATTCTGATTCCCTACTGCTGGAATATAAATTAGTATATCAACTTTGGAAAACTCTTTGGTGGCATCTACCAAAGGGGAAAATATACATAATATATAACTCAGAAATCTCACACTTTGGTGTGTATCTATGCCTATGCCTATGTCTATATCTATATTTATAACCAACAAAAGACATAAAACATTTTTATGTAGAAAATTTTTATGTAGATTTTATGTAGATATTTGTGCAACTGAAATTTTCAAGGGACCTAAATGTCCATCAACAATAGAATATAAATTGTGGATTAGTCATACAATGGAATTCTGTACCATAATAAGAAAATAAATGACTATTGCTACCTAAGGGTTAAAACTCAAAATATTGATTGTGAAATGATAGACACAAAATAACACATAGTGATTCAACCTATTTACAGAATGATTTAAAACAGGCAAAATTAAGTAATGGTTTTAGTAGTAGTAATATCAGTTACTTTCGGTGAGGAAAATTGGGTTAGTGACCTGGATAGAGGGATAAAGTGATTTTTCTGATATTATTCCATTTATTTATCTTGGTGGTACATTTGTGTGTTTACTTTGTGGTGATAAATAAATTTACACTTAAGATTTTTTCAACCATATTATGTTTATGTTAGGTAGAAACAAAAAGTTTACAAAAATAATGTTTTAAATAATTTACCTGTTGGATTGTGTTAAATTCTGCTTACATAATCATTTCTAAATGGAAGGCATTACAGGAAAATGAGCAGTATTTTTTTCTTGGTTTCACCACCATCCCAGGACATATGCATATATTCTTTGAGAAGTGAGAATTTTTAAATGTCTAAACAGTTTTGAAAAAAAGACTTCTGAAGATATAATCTCAGATTTCCCCAGATGCACTGCTTTGAAACGAATGCTGGTAACTTGAGGATTCAAAGACTTTTCGCTTTTTACCAAAGACTCAATTTTGTTAGTTATAAATAGGCTTCTCAGCCTATATCTGTCATTTTAGTCTTCCCAGATGACATTCCAGCAATGTTGTGCCTTCTTCTGATTGGGGTACAGTCACACCTCTCTATTCCCCTATACTCATCAATTGCCTCATCTAGTGATAAACCTGTGAGTTAAACTATCCTTTTCACAAAATCTGGCCTGATATATATCCTTCTTAGAATTTTCCAAAATGAGTCTTTAAAAAGATTCTCGGGCTTCCCTGGTGGCGCAGGGGTTGAGAATCTGCCTGCCAATGCAGGGGACACGGGTTCGAGCCCTGGTCTGGGAAGATCCCACGTGCCGCGGAGCAACTAGGTCCGTGAGCCACAACTACTGAGCCTGCGCATCTGGAGCCTGTGCTCCGCAACAAGAGAGGCCGCGATAGTGAGAGGCCTGCGCACCGCGATGAAGAGTGGCCCCCACTTGCCGCAACTAGAGAAAGCCCTCGCACAGAAACGAAGACCCAACACAGCCATAAATAAATAAACAAATAAATTAAAAAATTAAAAAAAAAAAAAAAGATTCTCTCCTTTCAAAATGACAGACTATCAACTCAAATATTCCTGTATAGGTGAATAAACCCATGACAACTTCGGTTCCTCAACTTATCAGTTCCATATTTCTTAGATGGTGGAACCGAGTGGTGAAATTGATTGGTAATTTTAAATGAGATTCACATACATAAAAGCAAAATCTATATAAAAAGCTAATTTATAATTATTCAAAGAGATATAAGGCAGGAAATACTCATGAAACTAGGCGTGTATTTTTAATTAAATGGGTAACTCAAATACTCATAGTGTCTTCGTAGGATTTTTGGAGGAGCATTCTTAATTGATTTCTCAGCTTTATCTTCCCTATATCATGAAGCTTTTTTAGAATACATATTTAACATTGTAAATTCTATCCTTATTTGAAAAAAATTTAAATATGAAAAACAAAATTATGTTAACATAGTAAATTACTAAAATCTATTACTTATTTCTGTACGGAAAGGAGTGCTAAAATGATTCCTTATACAAGTACCAAATATGCTAGGTATGCTACTGAAATATAATACATTTAAAATTACATTAAATATGCTTAGTCCAAAAATTTATATTAAAGATATATAAAACTTTGTAAGTTGGGATAGAGAGTATTCACTAAAATCGGACACACACTTTTGTTCATGAATAAGAAGTCCTACATATCTTTAAGATGTTAAATCTCCCCGAAGTACACTTTTTAACATGATTCCAATTAAAACAGACTCTGTGGGGAGTGAATTGGCCCACATAGTTTGATTTACTATGATACTGGAAATAAATGATCTCTATTCTCTTGGGTTCTACATTTGTCTCTATGAATTTCCTTTCTTTATCCTATATATATAAAAAAAAATATGTCTAGATTCTTCAGTATTCAATGGAGAGGTCCTTGGAAGTTATTGATTTGTGCATAAGCCACTATCAGAGAGTCTTTTACAATTTCTTTCTCTAACAATGCAGCATTTGCTTTATCAAGCATATCATAGATGAATGATTTGTGAAGAGCAGTTAAAACACATAATACAGGCCTGTGGCATTGTAGTCATTAGCAGTTCAAGTCTCTTAAGTCTCTAGTGCTTCAGAATTCTTTTTTCATTTGGGCTTATTTTAAAAAGAATTTGGATTGGTTATTCATAAGCCAAAACTTTCTGGCCTTTGTCCTATTTCTGTTTTTGGCTTTTTTTTGCTTTTCCTTCTTTAAATATTATTCCTGAATTATATTTAATAATAATTTATATAATTTAATTTTAGTAAATATACAATATATTTAATAATATTTAATAAATATATATTATAAATATATTTAATAATATTTAATGATGTTTAGGAATCATTTAATAATGATTCTTACTATGGTATGAGTTTCCTACAGAATGCTTTGAAATGCACTCAGCCACTAAAATTCAACTTCCCAGTGAAGCTCAAACTCATGATACTATTATAGTTTCAAGAAGTATATAAATGTTTTTAAAAGATAGATATAAACATCTATCTTTATCTATCTATATCTATGTTTATATTATCTACACCTGTACCTATATTTATAAAAATCAATACTAGCAGTAAATCAACTCACATTTAGTGAGCCTCTAATTCATGTCAGTTACCATACTAGGCATTGTGAGCAAAACAAAAATGAAAAAAGACATGCTTATTGCTCTTAGAATTTTATGGTTGCATTTGGAATAAAGCAAAGCAGTTTCTCATGGTTGTGAAAGCAAGTCATTTTACCCAACATATGTTATTTTTACATGTATTTAGTGTAATTTTAACTTGAAATGCATGAGAGAATAATTCATAATTTGGGATGCTGTTTTGCCAGAAACAACTTGGAGGCATTTCAAAGTATCTTGTGAAAATGTTATATATGCTTTCCATGATGAAAATATGACAATCTTTGTAAATGAGTCTTTCTGGGTCATATGTATTAATAAGGAAACAAAACAGTTCAAGAAACTGTAGTCATAATAATTTTTATAAATGTACTTTTTTCTGTGCACTATAAGAAAAAAAAATGTTCTTTTTTAGTCTTTGCTGACACCTGTCTATAGGCAAACTATTAGTGCAATCAGTTAGGCCAAAACATCAATCATAGCTGCTTTTTTTTTTTTAAGGTTCATGTCTTTTTTTTAAAAATAAATTTATTTATTTATTATTTATTTTTAGTTGCATTACGTCTTCATTGCTTCACACGGGCTTTCTCCAGTTGCAGCTAGTGGGGGCTACTCTTCGTTGCGGTACGCAGGCTTCTCACTGTGGTGGCTTCTCTTGTTGTGGAGCACGGGCTTCAGTAGTTGTGGCACGTGGGCTCAGTAGTTGTGGCTCACAGGCCCTAGAGCGCAGGCTCAGTAGTTGTGGCGCACGGGCTTAGTTGTTTCGCGGCATGTGGGATCTTCCTGGACCAGGGCTTGAACCTGTGTCCTGTGCATTGGCAGGTGGATTCTTAACCACTGCACCACCAGGGAAGTCCCATAGCTGCTTTTTAAGACGATCATTCTGGAGCTTTTATGAATATTCTTCGGATATGACAATATATTATTTAAGAATTCTCCTATTCCACTGGAGCCCACTTTCATATTTAATGATAGAGAATCAATAATTTTTCTTTAGGAATTAAATATAATACATACTTCTCAGAACTTTATTTCCTATGTATACAATTTGAATAAAAGTTCACTGTTTTTAGCCCGAACATGTCCATATAAAATACATAGTCTCGGGGAGGAGCTTCAAGATGGCGGAAGAGTAAGATGCGGAGATCAGCTTCCTCCCCACAAATACATCAGAAATACATCTACATGTGGGCAGAACACCTACTGAACGCTGGCAGAAGACCTCAGACCTCCCAAAAGGCAAGAAACTCCCATGTACCTGGGTAGGGCAAAAGAAAAAAGAAAAAACAGAGCAAAGAATAGGGATGGGACCTGCACCAGTGGGAGGGAGCTGTGAAGGAGGAAAGGTTTCCACACACTGGGAAGCCCCTTCGCGGGCGGAGACTGTGGGTGGCGGAGGGGGGAAGCTTCGGAGCCACGGGGGAAAGCGCAGCCACAGGGGTGTGGAGGGCAAAGCGGAGAGATTCCCACACAGAGGATCGGTGCCAACCTGCACTCACCAGCCCGGGACGCTTGTCTGCTCACCCGCCGGGGCGGGCGGGGGCTGGGAGCTGAGGCTCAGGCTTTGGTCGGATCGCAGGGAGAGGACTGGGGTTGGCGGCGTGAACACAGCCTGAAGGGGGTTAGTGCGCCACAGCTAGCCGGGAGGGAGTCCAGGAAAAAGTCTGGAACTGCTGAAGAGGCAAGGGACTTTTTCTTGCCTCTTTGTTTCGCGGTGCGCAGGGAGAGGGGATTCAGAGCGCTGCTTAAAGGAGCTCCAGAGACGGGCGCGAGCCGCGGCGATCAGCGCGGACCCCAGAGACGGGCATGAGACGCTAAGGCTGCTGCTGCCACCACCAAGAAGCCTGTGTGCAAGCACAGGTCACTATCCACACCGCCCCTCCCGGGAGCCTGTGCAGCCTGCCACTGCCAGGGTCCCATGATCCAGGGACAACTTCCCCAAGAGAAAGCACGGCGCGCCTCAGGCTGGTGCAACGTCACGCCGGCCTCTGCCGCTGCAGGCTCGCCCCGCCTCCTCCGTACCCTTCCCTCCCCCCGGCCTGAGTGAGCCAGAGCCCCCGAATCAGCTGCTCCTTTAACCCCGTCCTGTCTGAGTGAAGAACAGATGCCCTCAGGCGACCTACACGCAGAGGCGGGCCCAAATCCAAAGCTGCCAGGAGCTGTGCAAACAAAGAAGAGAAAGGGAAACCTCTCCCAGCAGCCTCAGGAGCATCAGATTAACTCTCCACAAACAACTTGATGTGCCTGCATCTGTGGAATACCTGAATAGACAACGAATCATCCCAAATTGAGGAGGTGGACTTTGGGAGCAAGGATATATATATATTTCCCCCTTTTTCTCTTTTTGTGAGTGTGTATGTGTATGCTTCTCTGTGTGATTTTGTCTGTATAGCTTTGCTTTTACCATTTGTCCTAGGGTTCTGTCTGTCCATTTTTGTTTTTTCTTTAATTACTTAAAAAGAATTTTTTTTCTTAATAATTATTTTTTATTTTAACAACTTTATTTTATTTTATCTTATTTCTTTCTTTTTTTTATCCCTTTTATTCTGAGCCGTGTGGAGGACAGGCTCTTGGTGCTCCAGCCAGGCGTCAGGGCTGTGCCACTGAGGTGGGAGAGCCAAGTTCAGGACACTGGTCCACAGGAGACCTCCCAGCTCCACGTAATATCAAACGGCGAAAATCTCCCAGAGATCTCCATCTCAACGCCAATACCCAGCTCCACTCAACCACCAGCAAGCTAGAGTGCAGGACACCCTATGCCAAACAACTAGCAAGACAGGAATACAATGCCATCCATTAGCACAGAGGCTGCCTAAAATCATTATAAGGCCACAGACACCCCAAAACACACCACCAGACGTGGACGTGCCCACCAGAAAGACAAGATCCAGCCTCATCCACCAGAACACAGGCACTAGTCCCCTCCACCAGGAAGCCTACACAACCCACTTAGCCAAACTTACCCACTGGGGACAGACACCAAAAACAATGGAAACTATGAACCTGCAGCCTGCGAAAAGGAGACCCCAAACACAGTAAGTTAAGCAAAATGAGAAGACAGAGAAACACACAGCAGATGAAGGAGCAAGGCAAAAACCCACCAGACCTAACAAATGAAGAGGAAATAAGCAGTCTACCTGAAAAAGAATTCAGAATAATGAGAGTAAAGATGATCCAAAATCTTGGAAATAGAATGGGGAAAATACAAGAAATATTTAACAAGGACCTAGAACAACTAAACAGCAAACAAACAGAGATGAACACACAATAAATGAAATTAAAAATTCTCTAGAAGGGATCAATAGCAGAATAACTGAGGCAGAAGAATGGATAAGTGACCTGGAAGATAAAATAGTGGAAATAATTACTGCAGACCAGAATAAAGAAAAAAGAGTGAAAAGAATTGAGGACAATCTCAGAGACCTCTGGGACAATATTAAACACACCAACATTCGAATTATAGGGGTCCCAGAAGAAGAAGAGAAAAAGAAAGGGACTGAGAAAATATTTGAAGAGATTATACTTAAAAACTTTTCTAATATGGGAAAGGAAATAGTTAATCAAGTGCAGGAAGCACAGAGAGTCCCATACAGGATAAATCCAAGGAGAAACATGCCAAGACACATATTAATCAAAGTATCAAAACTTAAATACAAAGAACAAATATTAAAAGCAGCAAGGGAAAAACAACAAGTAACACATAAGGGAATCCCCAAAAGGTTAACAGCTGATCTTTCAGCAGAAACTCTGCAAGCCAGAAGGGAGTGGCAGGACATATTTAAAGTGATGAAAAAGAAAACCCTACAACCAAGATTACTCTACCCAGCAAGGATCTCATTGAGATTTGACAGAGAAATTAAAACCTTTACAGACAAGCAAAAGCTAAGAGAATTCGGCACCACCAAACCAGCTTTCAACAAATGCTAAAGGAACTTCTCTAGGCAGGAAACACAAGAGAAGGAAAAGACCTACAATAACAAACACAAAACAATTAAGAAAATGGTAATAGGAGCATACATATCGATAATTACCTTAAATGTAAATGGATTAAATGCTCCAACCAAAAGACATAGACTGGCTGAATGGATACAAAAACAAGACCCATATATATGCTGTCTACAAGAGACCCACTTCAGACCTAGGGACACATACAGACTGAAAGTGAGGGGATGGAAAAAGATATTCCATGCAAATGGAAAACAAAAGAAAGCTGGAGTAGCAATTCTCATATCAGAAAAAATAGACTTTAAAATAAAGACTATTACAAGAGACAAAGAAGGACACTACAGAATGATCAAGGGATTGATCCAAGAAGAAGATATAACAATTGTAAATATTTATGCACCCAACATAGGAGCACCTCAATACATAAGGCAAATACTAACAGACATAAAAGGGGAAATCGACAGTAACACAATCATAGTAGGGGACCTTAACACCCCACTTTCACCAATGGACAGATCATCCAAAATGAAAATAGATAAGGAAACACAAGCTTTAAATGACACATTAAACTAGATGGACTTAATTGATATTTATAGGGCATTCCATCCAAAAACAACAGAATACACATTCTTCTCAAGTGCTCATGGAACATTCTCCAGGGTAGATCATATCTTGATCACAAATCAAGCCTTGGTAAATTTAAGAAAATTGAAAGCGTATCAAGTATCTTTTCCAACCACAATGCTATGAGACTAGATATCAATTACAGGAAAAAATCTGTAAGAAATACAAACACATGGAGGCTAAACAACACACTACTTAATAACCAAGGGATCACTGAAGAAATCAAAGGGGAAATCAAAAAATACCTAGAAACAAATGACAATGAAAACACAATGACCCAAAACCTATGGGATGCAGCAAAAACAGTTCTAAGACGGAAGTTTATAGCTATACAAGCCTACCTTAAGAAATAAGAAACATCTAAAATAAACAACCTAACCTTACACCTAAAGCAATTAGAGAAAGAAGAACAAAAAAACACCAAAGTTAGCAGGAGGAAAGAAATCATAAAGATCAGATCAGAAGTAAATGAAAAAGATATGAAGGAAATGATAGCAAAGATCAATAAAACTAAAAGCTGGTTCTTTGAGAAGATAAACAAAATTGATAAACCATTAGCCAGACTTATCAAGAAAAAAAGGGAGAAGACTCAACCAGTAGAATTAGAAATGAAAAAGGAGAAGTAACAAGTAACACTGTAGAAATACAAAGGATCATGAGAGACTACTACAAGCAACTATATGCCAATAAAATGGAAAACCTGGAAGAAATGGACAAATTCTTAGAAAAGCACAACCTTCCGAGACTGAACCAGGAAGAAATAGAAAATATGAACAGACCAATCACAAGCACTGAAATTGAAGCTGTGATTAATAATCTTCCAACAAACAAAAGACCAGCCCCAGAAGGCTTCACAGGCAAATTCTTTCAAACATTTAGAGAAGAGCTAACACCTATCCTTCTCAATCTCTTCCAAAATATAGCAGAGGGAGGAACACTCCCAAACTCATTCTACAAGGCCACCAACACTCAGATACCAAAACCAGACAAAGTTGTCACAAAGAAAGAAAACAACAGGCCAATATCACTGATGAACATAGATGCAAATATTCTCAACAAAATACTAGCAAACAGAATCCAACAGCACATTAAAAGGATCATAAACTATGATCAAGTGGGTTTTATCCCAGGAATGCAAGGATTCTTCAATATACGCAAATCAATCAACGTGATACACCATATTAACAAATTGAAGGAGAAAAACCATATGATCATCTCAACAGATGCAGAGAAAGCTTTTGATAAAATTCAACACCCATTTATGATAAAAACCCTCCAGAAAGTAGGCACAGAGGGAACTTTCCTCAACATAATAAAGGCCATATATGACAAACCCACAGCCAACATCATTCTCAATGGTGAAAAACTGAAACCATTTTCCACTAAGATCAGGAACAAGACAAGGTTGCCCACTCTCACCACTATTATTCAACATAGTTTTGGAAGTTTTAGCCACAGCAATCAGAGAAGCAAAAGAAATTAAAGGAATCCAAATTGGAAAAGAAGAAGTGAAGCTGTCACTGTTTGCAGATGACATGATACTATACATAGAGAATCCTAAAGATGCTACCAGAAAACTACAGAGCTAATCAATGAATTTGGTAAAGTAGCAGGATACAAAATTAATGCACAGAAATCTCTGGCATTCCTACACACTAATGATGAAAAATCTGGAAGTGAAATTAAGAAAACACTCCCATTTACCATTGCAACAAAAAGGATAAAATACCTAGGAATAAACCTACCTAAGGAGACAAAAGACCTGTATGCAGAAAATTATAAGGCACTGATGAAAGAAATTAAGGATGATACAAAGAGATGGAGAGATATACCATGTTCTTGGATTGGAAGAATCAACATTGTGAAAATGACTCTACTACCCAAAGCAATCTACAGATTCAATGCAATCCCTATCAAACTACCACTGGCATTTTTCACAGAACTAGAACAAAAAATTTCACAATTTGTATGGAAACACAAAAGACCCCGAATAGCCAAAGCAATCTTGAGAAAGAAAAATGGAGCTGGAGGAATCAGGCTCCCTGACTTCAGTCTATACTACAAAGCTACAGTAATCAAGACAATATGGTACTGGCACAAACACAGAAATTTAGGTCAAGGGAACAGGATAGAAAGCCCAGAGATAAACCCACACACATATGGTCGGTCACCTTATCTTTGATAAAGGAGGCAAGAATATACAGTGGAGAAAAGACAGCCTCTTCAATAAGTGGTGCTGGGAAAACTGGACAGCTACATGTAAAAGAATGAAATTAGAACACGTCCTAACACCATACACAAAAATAAACTCAAAATGGATTAAAGACCTAAATGTAAGGCGAGACACCATCAAACTCTTAGAGGAAAACATAGGCAGAACACTCTATGACATAAATCACAGCAAGATCTTTTTTGACCCAACTCCTAGAGAAATGGAAATAAAAACAAAAATAAACAAATGGGACCTAATGAACCTTAAAAGCTTTTGCACAGCAAAGGAAACCATAAACAAGACGAAAAGACAACCCTCAGAATGGGAGAAATTATTTGCAAATGAAGCAACTGGCAAAGGATTAATCTCCAAAACATACAAGCAACTCATGCAGCTCAATATCAAAAAAACAAACAACCCAATCCAAAAATGGGCAGAAGACCAAAATAGACATTTCTCCAAAGAAGATACACAGATTGCCAACAAACACATGAAAGAATGCTCAACATCATTAATTATTAGAGAAATGCAAATCAAAACTACAATGAGATATCATCTCACACCGGTCAGAATGGCCATCATCAAAAAATCTACCAACAATAAATGCTGGAGAGGGTGTGGAGAAAAGGGAACCCTCTTGCACTGTTGGTGGGAATGTAAGTAGATACAGCCACTATGGAGAACAGTATGGAAGTTCCTTAAAAGACTAAAAATAAAACTACCATATGACCCTGCAACCGGACTACTGGGCATATACCCTGAGAAATCCATAATTCAAAAAGAGTCTTGTACCAAAATGTTCATTGCAGCTCTATTTACAATAGCCAGGACATGGAAGCAACCTAAGTGTCCATCAACAGATGAATGGATAAAGAAGATGTGGCACATATATACAATGGAATATTACTCAGCCATAAAAAGAAACGAAATTGAGTTATTTGTAGTGAGGTGGATGGACGTAGAGACTGTCATACAGTGAAGTAAGTCAGAAAGAGAAAATCAAATACCGTATACTAACACATATATATGGAGTCTAAAAAAGAAAGGAGAAAATGGTCAGAATAACCTAAGAGCAAGACGGGAATAAAGCTGCAGACCTACTAAAGAATGGACTTGAGGATATGGGGAGGGGGAAGGGTAAGCTGGGACAAAGTAAGAGAGTGGCATGGACATATATACACTACCAAACGTAAAATAGATAACTAGTGGGAAGCAGCCGCAGAGCACAGGGAGATCAGCTAGGTGCTTTGTGACCACCTAGAGGGGTGGGATAGGGAGGGTGGGAGGGAGGGAGATGCAAGAGGGAAGAGATATGGGGACATATGTATATGTATAACTGATTCACTTTGTTATAGAGCAGAAACTGATACACCATTGTAAAGCAATTATACTCTAATAAAGATGTTAAAATAAAAATACATAATCTATACAATGTCCTCCACAACCCACCTCAGCCATAACGAAATGAAATAAAATCTAACAATGCCCAGGTAGACTTTGGTTCACACAAAAAACATATTTTTTAGTGAGCTTTTCTGCTACTCTCTTGCATAACTCCAATCAACTTGCTCTCCTCCTATCTCCCATTGAGTATGTGGCTCTCGCCACTGGTATGGTTCCTCTTGACAGGTACAACAGTCTCTTTCTAAACACCATTGTTATTCTTTTCTAGATGACAACACTCATTCTTTCTCCCTTCTCTCTCTTTTTCCCTCCTTCCTCTACCTCTTCTCCTCCCCTTTCCTGTCTCTCACCTCTCTGTCATTGCATTCTTCCATCAGGAATAGAAAATCCACTGCAGTCTCTTAAAGGACAGCTAAGTCTCCCATTGTTGACTACTGCTATGTCACTGTCCATTGATGACAGTGGCATCATGGTGTCCAGGTTGTATGGTAGTTCTCAGAGAAATAAGAAAGTGCATCTTTACTTTTTCTTTTTCTTAGGCAGTTCCAACATAGTATGTTTTTATGAGTGGCTAAGGGTTTATAGTTTTATTTTTGTGTGTGTTTTTTTTAAAGTTTTGCTTACATATACCCCTGTATCCCAGTATGTTTTTTGCTGAATTACTAATTTACTCATAAGTCTCAGGTCTTTATTTCCTGGGTGGGTCCTTTCCTAGGAGACAGCACATTTGCAGTCACATCAACTTTCTTGGATCAATATACCAGTTTAGCAACAAGCCTAGATATACCTAAATCCTACTATTGGACATAACTGACTCAATCTTTAATCTCTTCCTACATATTGTTTTTTGGAAGGGGGAAATATCAAAGTATATCAATGTCAAATAGAGGATATGCTTAGGTATATTTTTTTAGAGATTTACTCAGTTTAATGCTCCGAACTGGTAGTTATCATTTCCTAAACAGTTTTCAATCCTTGTTATATATTGCAGCTATTTCTTGGGGCATAATAGAACATCACTGGTTTATATTATAATCAATGTCAAATTTGTCTTAATATTTTCATTATCTTCTCAATAATGATGTTCTGTTTCAACTTGAATTTTAACTACTGAAAAGTAATGTTAGTGATATTCATAGAAAAGTAAAATTTACCATTTTCTCAGTAATATGAATTCTGATAGCAATAACATAGCATATAAGTCACTAGAAAATTATAAAGAAGATTCAGAAGGTAAAGAAAAAACCCTAAAATTCCTTAAATATAAATTGTAATAACTGATGGACATTGGTGTATACGACTTACATTTGTTTGAACAATGACATTTTAATATTTATATGTTCAACATTTGTTATACTGCTTATATCTCAGTATAGAAAGAAATCATTCTAAGATGCCTGTTTTTCTCCCACAATGGTATATCATATTACAAAGTCCTTAATTTTTTTAATCAAACACCCTGCTACGGAGTTTTATAAAGCAATCCTTTTATTTAAAGTTTCTTACTAGTGAATATTGTAGCCATCTCAAACATTTTTTTTTAGTTTCCCCTTGAACCTTTAATAGCACCAAAAACAAAAAAGGAAAATGCAAAAACAACAACAACAACACACTTCAGTTACAACAGCATAATTCACACAGACTCTCAGGAAAAATATTAATAAAAAATCTACTCTGTGAAAATAATTGGTTTTGTAAATGTTTATGGCACTTGTTACCTAGGAGTCTACACATAAAGGTCATGTACTTTAATTAATATAAAAATATGGTTGCTTGTGTTGATGTTTTCATCATTTCTTCCTTTTTAGTTGTTTCAAATCGATGTTCTTATACAGAATGTCTAAGGACAACAGCTAAAAACAAATGTAAAGTGAAAAGAAATTATGGATGTAAAGAAAGAAACCTAGGTATACGAATGCATTAAGGAGACTTGGGAGGAATAAAGGGATCATTTATGGGCAGTAGAGAACCCGTGGCATTGCACGTTTATGCTCTGCTAAACTGCACAGTGTTGGAAAGGATTTTCAGACAAATTCTTGTATCAACTTTGAACTAATGTTTATATTAATTCTTCTTTTTTCAGGGTACTTGGAAAATGAATTTTTCATTAACATTAATACAGACTGTTTAGAATAGTTGCTAAATTGACAGGTACTACATTTTTATAATGTGCCTTTCCTAGAACAGTTATTTTGTTTAGTATATTTACAGTATTCTATTCTTTCTTTTTCCCATTGGCCAGCCTGGTATAATAAACTTAATTTGTCCTAATTCTAATTGTGTTTGAACTTAATTTGTCCTAATTTTAATTGGGTTTGAACGTTTCAGTACTATATCACTTTCTTTTAAAAAACATGTTTATTATAACAAGGCACTCCTTGCCATTTAGATCCAAAAGAAGAAAACATTTACTGGAACAGATTTTACACTATGAACACCTGCCAAATTGTTTGGGTACAAAATATCAGGTTTTTAAAAAAAATCTTTAAAAATATTGTGTACTAAATCTCTCAATTCCATAATAGGTGGGTGGTTGTTCTTAAGTTTTCTCTCCACAATAGCTTAAAAAAGCATTTGAGCAAAGATCCGGATACATCCAGTTTAAATGTGATTGTTTGAAATTATTTCATTCTTTCTTCACATCTCTTGTTGTACATGATGATGTTGATCCTGCTGTTTCATTGTCAGAATATGGCTTGATACCTTAAGAACCAGTGTGTGATGAAAATTTTTTTAAAAAGAGAGAATAATTTAAATGATATATTTCCATCAAGGCAAACATGGTGTATGTGTATGTGTATATATATATGACTTATTTTATATACATAAAATAAATTTGTATATGACTATATACAGATATGAATTTATACTGTATTAATCAATGATTATTCAAATTAATTTTAAATTATGAGGGGTACTTAAAGATAAGTTAGAAAAGTAAATTAATAAAAAAATTACTGAATAAAACCCCATAGAAATAGAGGAGAAAGACTTAAGTCTTTAATTGTCATCTATCTCCAATAATTAAAAAATCTATAGCTTTGCTGCAGGACTTTCTTCTGAGTCCCAACGATATATAGTCAACTGTCACTGGATATATCACATAAAACTCAAAATAAATTTGTAAGAAACCACTGCATGTATTGGCACATTTTATACTGTATTATACTTATCCCTTGTTATGAATTTACATTTAAAAAAGAGCTTACATTGTAAAGCATTTACTAACTTGAAAGCATACTTTTAATCAATGTTAGAAATGTTCAACCCCATGAGATCAGTCCTCTTATTATCTATATTTAATTGATGTGGAAATTGATTTAAAGATATATTAATTAATTTGCCCCAAACTACACAACCAGTAATCTTTAGGAAGATAGCAGTAGTCTCTAAGGAGAAAAATTAAATATCCCCTTTGTTCCTTGCTTTTGTTGTAAACCAGGTGACCACTAAGGCAAAAGGATGCTAGACAGATGCTACATCATTGATTTTGTTCATGATTAAAGTCTAAGTTGGAGGACATGGCTTATGTTTACAGGCAAGTAGACATACTCATAATAAACTCCAGGGTTGGGCAGTGATGGACCAAGGCAGATCTCAACTTTGAAGGAGCTTTAACCCGGTTAAACTGATGTCAGGTCATGGAGGAAGGAAGGAGACAGCTTGCTCACTTCAAAGAAATTACTGCCAAGAGGAAACTTAGGTGCAACCAAACTATACATTCCCACTGTATCATTTCAAAATTTGCCAATATGATTTTCTACCTCTCTAGGGACAAAATGAGTAAAGGATCAGAGAAAGGCTAGAGGAGTCAAACAAATAAGGTTCTTTACACATGGGAGTGGGGCGGAACTCCAGAAGTAAAGAAGAGTAGTTTCCTAAGTATGACTATTTCACATTGTTTTTCCTTTTTACACTTTTCTGCCCTCCCTTTATGTTCAGGTGATGACTCCACCTCATATTTCATCAAGAAATATTAATAGCTAACACTTACACTTAGCTGGGGCCAGACACTGAGCTTTGCATACCTTAAGTCTTTAATGCAATGGAAGCACTCAGGCAGAAACTGCATAATGCCAAATCTGCAAACTTCCCTTCCTACTGAACATAATCTTCGTTCTTTAATGTTGCAGTTTATAAACTTTTCTACTTCTATAACAGGTCAAACATACCCGTCCAAACCCATGCTCATGCTTTGGATCAATCTGCCTGTATTTTCTCCAGAACTTTGCTCCTGAAACTATGTTATTTTTATGAATAAATCTTTAATAATGTCCTTACTCCTCAGTCACAAATATCGCATCTCCATTCATAAAAATAATTTCCCTCAGATTTTATATTTGAAGGGGTGACAGAACTCTGTTGCCATTTCCTCAACTCTTTTTTGGCATTGATCTAGCTCCAAATAACTTCCCTGTCAGCCACCCCAATAAAACTAATCCTGTCAGTTGTGTCAGGGTGTCAGCTTCCATAGTGTAAAAACCCTGTGAACGTTTTTCTTTTGGCATATTCCTTAATCTTAGCATCGTTTTGCCTCACTTAGAACTTTATGTCTCTCAGTACAGGTTTCTTTTTTGATTTGATATGTTGACGTGACAGTATTTTCTTTTTTTTTTTTCACTGACCACTTCTTAAACCTCTTTGCTGAATCATCTATCTCATAATTAAAACTCAATGTTGAGATGTTCCAGAACACACTTCTAGGCCCTCCTCCTAAAGGCATCTATGTACATGTGTCTTTAAACTATTTGTCTCTTGAAGCCTTCTACTATATGTTTCAAAACATTTTTTCTAGCTATTTCCTTTGATATTAGCACACATCATACATCATACGTGATTGCCCTTCCCTCACACCTGCTTCTCCCCACATTCTTCCTATCTTACCAGATGGCTCTACCATCTACACAGATGCCAAAGCAAAAACTCATGAGGTCTTGATTCTTCTTTTTAACTAAACTGTCATGTCCAGTACAAACACAAGTCCTTTCAGTTCTATCAAAACATAACTCAAACCCATCTTCCTTCCATCTCCACTGCCACCTTTTTGGTCTAAGTGACATGAATTACTGCAATAGCCACATAACTGGATTCTCTGCTGTGTCTTCCCTATTTTTGCAATCAGTCAGTTCTTCACAGGATTTTAAGAATGACCACTTAAAAATGTATTTTGTTACTTCTGTCTTAAAAATCCTGCTAATTAGAGAAAAATATAGACAACTTTTTAAGAGTTATATGATTCCAGTTATTTAGCCACTGAGTAAATTTGGGCTTTCACATGACCTCATATTCTTTGGCACCCATATATGTTCATATAGGCCTTCCCTGGCCACCTATTCTATAGTATTCCACCCATCAAGTCACTCTAATACATCATTAAGTTTCTTCATAGCACTTATTTACTCTCTGAAGTTAGTGTTTTGGTGTATTTTCCTTTGTTTACATATTTTGTTTGTCTCTTCCAACTAGAATATAAGATCTAAAATGGCAAGAACATTATCTGCTTTCTACATTACCATATCTCCAGTGGTAAAACAGAGCTTGACAGGTGATAGGTACTAAATAATATTTTATTGGGCAAATGGATGAATATGCGTATAATGATAATTGGAAGAGCGTACACCAAAATAGCTCCACTTTTGCTAGTGTCGTGCGAAAATAATTGTTGATCTTTTAGCAATGCATTAATGTTTTTAGAGTGAAGGTATTAACACTCTACTCATGTGCAGCTGGAAGGCATATAATACATGTGCTTATAATATTAGTTTTTGAAAAAAAAGTATTTTAACTAAGATGAGGGATTACATAAAAGGATGTATAAAAAATGAAAAGAATCAAACAAGATCAATAAGGTTATTAAGTTCTTGAAGAAAAAAAACACTGAAACATAAGATATTTATTTATTGGGTATATGCTTTGAGCCTTCTGAGAAGATTTTTATGAGTTATTCATCATAAACACAATGATGGACAATGTTAAGCTGACATCCACAAATTGTAGGTGTTTCTAGTGCTGGTGATACTTAAAGACAGTATGAATAATATTTAATATATTAATATTTGTGATATGCAATATGAATTTATAACAGAAATTCCATATAAAAGCCAATATGGGATTTTCTGAAAACATATTTCAACAAAACTGAACATAACTAACATTTTAAGATTAAAAATTAAATTGAGATTTTTTTTCCATTACTTCTCTCTACTTTAATTTCTTACACATATAGTTAAAAAAAAACACGGATTAAATCATAGCTTTGTTTATCTAAATTGCTGTAATAAACAAACATATCTCTATGTCTCTATTATCTAATTGTCTATCTACTGTCTATTTGCCTATCTATCTATAATCTGTCTGTATACCTATCTATATTTTTTCTCATTCTCATCCCTGTTTTTTAATAACATATAATATTATATTAACACAAATAATATTGCCAAAGGGGGAAAACTACTGATTTATGATTGACTGTAATGTTCAGTTTTTATTTGCTCCCCTTTCTTTAGAAATATAGTCTCAATTTCCTCTGGGGAATATCACCCCGATGCACGCTCACACTTTGAATTTTTAGGTAGAGATAACCCTAGGAGTAGACTCAAATGGCTTATTCCATCAGTGTATCCCCTCCTCCAGACCAAAATGATTGGTATGAATTAAAATCCAATCAGAAGCAAAGACCCTCTATGATGAAAAAAGAGTCTTTTATTAGGAAAAGGAGCATAAAAATAGGAGATACATGAAAGTTTCGGTTCCTTTGCTTCCAGGATATAGAGAAAAAATATCAAGTGGGGAGGAGCTTGATTATAAATTATCAAAGAATCCAGGATGAAATGATGGAGGGAAACTTGGCTGCAAAAATAATTCTCACAAACTAGTGAAAATGAAAGTTGAGGAAGTAACAGTAATATAAGCATATGGAAAATGAAGTAAAATTTCCTTACAGAATAATCTTTGAAGTTCCATGCTGTAATGGAATTTAGTACAACATGTAACTAGCAACTGCATGTTCTATAATATTTTCATCAACATTTCCTCTACATAGCTAATTATCCATGCAAATTAGTTGGGATTAGACTAAGACTTATAAGAAGGAAGGCAGAAATAAATTATCCTACTCCCAGAGATAGCTATCAGAGACAGTATTTTTTCTCCAAGTTTCACTCTCTTTTCCAGTAAGAGAATGATACATTCCACCCCACTGCCCTGTGGCTTGCAGTCCATCCCAGTGACATTGGATTTAGCCATGGCTGAGAGCAGGTTTAATGTACACCACATCTGAACAGATAATTCAAGAATTATTGCATGTTTCCACCAGTTCTTTTGCTCTTTTTCTTCAGGAATGAAAATATAACATGGAAAGTAGGAGCATCTAGATTCTAGATAAAAGACACGTGGAGAAGACCAGCAGCTCATCCAGGGTCACCTTTAGTTGATATGTGACATTTGTCAATATATATTACTGATATTTTAATGTTATGTGTTACCACAGTAGAGATGACTAAATCTAGAGCTTTCTAAGAACTTGATGTAGGCATTTGAATTTTGTTATTGCTTTGCAAGACAGTAACTGAAATAGATGACATAGATGGATAGATAGATATATAGATAGATGGACAGATGTATAGATAGATGGCTAGAGACAAAGCTAAATATAATTGTGAATGGAATAAATTTTAACAGGTCAATTTAAATTTTTTTATTGCCATGCTTAATCAGTCATGGATGGCCATCAACTATATTTTCTTGAATACTCCAATGAATTTCTTATCTTAATTGTTCTGGAAAACTACATTAAATGCAAGTCATAATTTAGCCATCTGGATGGATCCTATTTTGTATATTCCTGCATTAGTTAGACAGCATGTTTAAAGTAAGAAAGAGACTTTAGATTAACACAGTGGGCTTAAAACCTATCTCTGATGTTTTTGTTTGGGCATGTTATTAACCTGCTCTGAGGCAATCTTGCCATTTCTGAAATGAGAATAATGTTTACACAGCATAGTGTTGTGAGGCTTCAAGGTCATAGGAGGGGCCACTAGCCTAGAGTTTAGGGTTTCAGGAGTTCTTCCTGGATAAAATGATGTCGAATTTAGGCAGGAAGAGTAGGTAGAAGTTGGCTGGATGAATATGGAGTAGAGGAGAAGAGGCATGTTCCTGGGAATGGGAAATAGACGGATAAAAGCTTGGGATAAGAGAGAATGAAATCCCCTGTGGTGTGCCTGTAGTGTAAAGTTCAGAAGCAGTGAAAAGCAATCAATAGAAGAGGCAGCAAGAATAGAGACTTGTAAGCTAAATTCTAGAGTTTAGACACTAATCTAAGTAGATGTCACTGAAGGATTTTAAGCTTCTGACAAGATCAGATTTTTGCAAAGTGCTTTCTCTATTCAAAATGAGAAAAATTAATTCTGGAAAAGAAAGACTAGAGGCTGACAAACTAATTAGAAGCTGCTGCAATGTAAAATTTTCCTGAGCGGCTTCACAATAGCACCCCTGGGGAGAGGTAGATGAATTTAAAAGTAATGTAAAAGGTAAGCGCTGTGGGGATTTAATTTGTGGGATGGCCTGTGAGGGAGAAGGAGGACTCCATGCACAGTGCCCATGTTTCTAGCTTGAGCAGTAGATTATCTCATTGAGATTATACATTATACATTATGCATTAGGAGAATGATCATTTGGAAAAGAAGTTAAAAATCTCAGTTGCTTTCCATTTAAATTTGAGGTTCCTGCAAAAGATTCCAGTGGAAATGACTAAAGTTCAGGAGAGAAATCTGGTGAGGACAGATTTGAAGCCATAGGACAGGATTTTATCATCTATGGAGAGTGGGTAAACTAGAGTGGAAGGGAAAACATTTACAATAAAGTAGTTAAGAACAAGTCTGTAATGACTGAAAAGAGGAAAATGACAATGCAAATAATCATGAAAAGATTCAGGAGAATCAGAAAAAAATCATTCTAATTTGTCTTGAAACTGTAGCATGACTTGTTTTAAGAGGAGATTGGGTAATACTTCAAACGCTGTGAGAGAAACCTAGGGAATGTTTTCGGGGTTTTAAGTAAGGAGACCACTGATGGTCTTGCTTACAAACATTTTGGAGGGTGGGAGAAGATGGGTGGGAAGACAGATTGCAATGGATTAAAGATTGAGTGTTGCTTGCAAAGTAATTCTGATCTGCCAGTTGCCAAGGATTCTCAGATGTCTTTGCATTTACTTGAGCTCAGATTCTTATGAGTAATTTTTTTTCTTTTACTGTCATAGCACCAATTGACACTTATATTCTGCTATTACTCTTAGCATCCATCTTTGTTTCTCTACTTTTATACATACACAAAGTCATATGACTACTTGTGGTTTTGTTCATTATCTATCTATCTCATCTGTCTGTCATCTACCTATAGTCATTCCATTTCTAATGTAAGTTGTATATAATTAAATTTAATGTACTAAATTATTTTTTAATTGACATGACAAATTTCATAAGTTCGTTTGATCACAAATAAACAAGAAGTGTTTTGATAGCCTAGGCTTAATACTTTACTTATGTTTTTGAGTATTCTTGTGATTTGTTGCTATCACTGCATTTTATTGCAATTTTCAAATGGTCCTGAGAGTTCAAAGCTGGACTAATAAGAATAAAGCATAACTAATAAATAATATGGATTTAAGCAATACATGCAATATGCTAACATATATAGTTTTAAACCAATCACTATTTTGGTTAATATGAAATAAAGTATAACGGTCATCTCAAAGCATGTGCAGTACCCAATTAATAAAAAGAAAATCAGCCCCATCATTTCTATTGATCTATTGTATTAAAATTGCCTTACTATTGTAAGAGAGGCAAAACTTTACCTCTACCTTCTTAGAGTCTCTGACTGGGCCTAAGAGGTAAAGCAACATAAAACAGATTTAAAAAATAAAAGCATACAGATGTTTACATGTATGATACATGGGATTCCCCATAAAAAAAATGAAGACCCAAAGAAGTGGCTCTGCCTAAGTGGTTTTTTTTTTTATGAGGTTAAATGAAGACAGGCAATTGTGGAAAAGTAACTAAAATGTATAAGGAGAGTAAAGGAAGGTAAGAGTTATTTTAACAAGCCCTGTTTGCACACATTTCTCAGGGCCTCTACTCCCCATCTCTGGTGATAAGAATGTTTCTTTCTTCCTGGAATAGAGAAGGCATCTTTCACATGGGAGTTTTATCTCCTGCTTTTAGGTAAAAAGAGGGAGGTCAGAGTGCTCCTCTTGCATCTGCTGTTTTTCAAGCGTCTTTAACTCAAAATAATCCTTATGCCAAAGGGGCATATATTAAGGTGCCACCCTTCAATATTTAAGCATCGATTGCAGAAAAGAGATATTTCTTAAGCTAAATGTTGTTTATTTTTATATTAGACTTTTGAAAGAATGACATTTACCTGAGAAGTACTTTTAAAAATGTGTCCATGTTAAATCTCCTGGCTTGTCTCTCATTCTGCCCAACTCTCTTAGGAGAAATCTCATTAAGAAAATGAAATTGCTCTTAATTCTATCACTATAGATAGCTCTGGATGACATAAAATTAATGCTGTCCCAGTACACATCTAAAATGCAAACCAATCAAGCTTTTTTGCTGGTGAGGCATACTTAACTGACAACATTCAGATAGAATGAATGATCTTTGACAACTTTAATGTAATACCTCGACATCCTTCAAGCAAAAGAAGTAACTCTGATGGCTTCTTTTTAATGTGAACCATATTCTAAATATTACCAACATATGTAACTATGCATGGTGACTTCTACATCCTTGGTAAAGCACATTTTGTAGATTATTTATTTCATTAATCTTTTTGCTATAGCCATAGATTCAACTGCTAGCAAAGATTATTTTTTAGAAAAACTCTTCTAGAAAATGTTACACTTTGTCAGTTACACAGGAAAGGGTGATGGGAAGGTATTTTTGGTTACTCATTCTACAATCCTCCAAAGACTCAGAAAGTTTTCCCAAGTTTCTCAGGTTATATTTATGTACACATGCAATATATGTATATATGTGTAGTATATAGTTTTATTTTAGATAATCATACAAAAAATTCACATGAACATTTCCTGAATCATTTGTATAAGCAATTTAAATCAAGTGTTACAAAGCAATTTCTGTTGCTGTGTTGTCTTTTTATTTATAGTTATATTGATCTTATTAGTACCACCTTAGTGTACCTGGTAAAATATATATGAAAACATAAATGGAAAAAGGAAAGAGGTGATTTTTAATGTAAATTATATATTCTAAATGAGTAAGGTCAAAAGAAGCCATGATTTGCTAGACAAACATTCTGGCTTTGCAATGCTTTAAGTAGAAAAAAGTAGTGGGAAAATTAAATCATCACATAATATCAAGAAGTGTAGATATATAAAATTCAATAGAAACTGCATTGCAGACATCAGTGCCATATATACTGTATAAAGAAATGTAATTACAGTAGAACAACACCCTCAGTCCTATTAAATTTGTTACTTTGATTTTTAGGTTTATTATTTCATGTGTTAATAATAAGTAAATTAATCATAGTTTTATATTTCTACATAATTAATAAATATTATAATAAAAATAATTTAATTTAAAGTCATGCTGATGAGTAACAGAATAGTTATCCCTTTAAAGTGTATTTCATACACTACTCAGTGAAGATAGCTTACCTAAATGCCAACATGGAATAGTTTAGCAAATGCCCAATAGGCTTGATCTTTCCATTCTGCATTTTTAATAAAAATAAATAAAATAGGATAACAAATGGTGGGGGGGATGTGTTTTGACCTCATTCTCAACCTTAATATTATGTACCAACATTGGCTAAAATCAGTTATTAATGGCCATTTCCACATTATCCAACCAAAAGTTCTCACCTTTGTGAAAAGGCACTACCCATGTTTGAGCTTTGCTAGAGGACATAAAAGTGAAGAAAAGTAAGTGAACTGACTCAGTAAATAAAACAGCACAAGGCATTATTCTTCTATTCACATAATTTCAGACTATAATGCTCATGTTAAGATAAAAATTTTTTTCTTTTGTTTTGCTTTGTTGCAAGCTCAATTTGTTCTAGAAACAGATTCTGTTCCTCAGCCTTTTATATCAGACTAGCAGAACTCATTCTATATCAAATATATTGAAATTTTATATAGAGGTCATGTTATGATAGACAGAAGAAAATGATATTTCAGGCAATTTCACAAGTGATTCTATAGAGATTTCTCATTTAAAACTCAACCAGACCATCATGTATACCTGACCTCCCTCCAAGAATCCCATTTGAATGGAGAAAGAAAATTTAAAAATTAATAGCACTACAGCACCAAAAAATAAAATAGGAAGTATGCCACTGATAGATGAAAATATTTAAGGAACTTCTGGGAAATAGCAAACAGATGACACTTGATTGAAAAAAAATTAGGATCAAGAAAACTATAATCAAAATTGGCTAGGACATAGTGGAGAATGCTTCTTGCCAGGAGAGCCCCAAAGAAACTCATTGTCAAGAATATAGTGAACAATCAGCCTTAAGTTTATCATCAAGAAATAATGGATGAATGGACAGTTTGAAAAACAGGGTGGGACCTATGCCTACCCTTCAAACCCAAATCTCCAGTTAAAGCAAGCAAAGTTACAGGGAAGAAGGGAAGTGTTGGTGAGAAGCAGGAGAAATTGTATAGGCTGTGAGAGAGATTTGTAATCAGGCCTGAGGTAAGTTCCGATTTTTAAAATTGATGTACAATAAAAAAGACAATGCTTTCTGTGCATAAGTAAAACCACAAGGCTTATGAATTAAAGTTTTTGGGGCACTCATTTTCCTATTATCTGCATATACTTCCTAAAGAGGAGTGTGCTAATCAGAATACCCTAATCACTCCTATGCAGAACCCTACAGTTATAATTTCCTATTTGGAGGGGCCAGGGTCATGGAATGAGATTTATACACTTGTCAAGAAATTCTTTCCCTCATCCCCATATTGTGTAACCTTATTTGTTATCCACAAATAGTATACCAACAATGATTACTAAACATTTGAGGCAAATAAGAACATAAACAAATAATCCACAATAAGAAACTAAACAATCAACCACACAAGAGGGTTTGAAAAGCAGTTATAACATGGAAACAAAAATTTTTGTGAATAAACTTTCAAGTTTAGAACAGCTTGAAATTTATAGAATTATTGGAAGATAGTGTAGACATTTTCTCTATGGTCCACACTCAGTTTCCCTGTTATTAATATCTTATATGAGTATGGTGCATTTGTCACACAATGAGATTATTATTAACTAAAATCCATACTTTATTATAATTTCCTCAGTTTTTTCCTAATCTATTTTTTCTGTTCTAGGATTCAATTCAGATTGCATTATATTCAGTAGTCATGTCTCCTTAGGCTACTTTAGATTGTGAAACTTTTTCAAAATTTCCTTGACGTTTTGAGTTTTTTATGACTTTGACAGTGTTGAGTATTACTAGTCAGTTGTTTTCTAGAATATCTCTCAATTGGGATTTGTATGATGTTTTTCTCAAGATTGGACCCAGGGTGTCTTGGGAGAATGACTATAGATGTACAGTGCATTTTCATCACATCCTATTAAGTATATATTCTATCAATATGACTTATCACTGTGATGCTAACCTAAATCACGTGGCTTGAGATAGACTTTGTCAGGTTTCTCCACTGTAAAGTTACTTTTATTATTTCTCCTTTCCAAACTGTACTTTTGGGAAGAAAGTCACTATATACAGCCCAAACTTAAGAAGTAAAGACTTATGTCTAACTCCTAAAGGGAAGAGTATCAGAAAAATTATTCTGCACAGGAGATTTATTTATTCTCTCTCATTTATTTATTCTATCATTGATAGATATTAGTAGAGACTCATGGACATTTATTTTGTACATTGGGATATAATCCAATAGTACTCATTACTGTTGTTCAAATGGTTACCTATTTGGTCATTGGGGAAACTTTCAGTGTTCCTGTGTGCCTTTGATATAATTGTTTGTTTGTTTGTTTATTTAAACACTTTTATTTGCTGGCATTGCAAGATGGTCTGGTCTCATCCTGTATTCCTGCTCTAGTCATAGAAGTCGCCATTTTTTCTAAGGAGATATACGAGGGTAAACTTACCCACATGTATACATGTTAAATGTTTCTGTATGTAACCAAATGTATCTATATTAAACTAGAGTTCATGCTAATGACTCCAACTCTAATCCATTACTGCGTAGATCTTTTTACCTATTTCCCCTGCTTATTTGTAATCTCCCATTCCAACAGAAAAACGTCTACCGTCACTCCCCCCCCCCCACCCACCCAATTAGTTAATAGTTCCTTATTCAGGTGTACTGATTTCAGAATTATTATCCCATACTCTGCTGAGGTGGTGGAGGGTTGGGAAAAGCATTATCCATTAGAGCACATGTGTTTATGTACAGTTCCTTTTTCCTTTATTACCACTTATTTCCAAAGTTGCTTAGGTCAGTACCTTATTCCCTCACTGCCTTAGATTAGTTTATTTCATGTATTTGTAATACATTTAGATCATTTTGCCACAAACTGTGTCATTCTAGGACACTCTGACCTCTTAAAAATATATATATTTTTTAGTTTACATGGATTCAGGTTTACACTTTGTACTGTAAATTTCAACATGTTTTGATAAATGCATAGGATAAAAGTATCCACAATTAGAGTATCACACAGGACAGTTTTATGACCTTAAAAAAATCCTGTATTTCAGCTATTTAACCCCCTCCTCGACTTCCAAGCCCTTGGTAACATCTGATCTGTTTACTGTCTTTTTGTTTTGCCATTTTCAGAATGTCATATTATTGAAGTCATAAACTGTGTAGCTTTTTCAGACTGTCTTTTTTCCCTAGCAATATGAATTTAAAGTTTTTCTCCATGTCTTTTCATGGCTTGACACTTCACTTCTTTTTATTGCTGAATAATATTCCATTGTATAAATGTACCATAGTTTGTTTACCCATTAACCTATTAAAGGACGTTGTGGATGCTTCCATTTTTGGGTTATTATGGATAGAACTTCTATATATATTTATATACAGACTTTTGTGTGGACATAAGATTTCAGCCGAATTGGGTAAACACCAAGCATGTGCAATTGTTGGATTATATGGTAAGAGCATGTTTAGTCTTGTAAGAAACTATCAAAATATCTTCCCATGTGTCTGTAGCATTTTTCATCCCCACCAGCAATGAATGAAGTTCCTGTTGCCTGAATCTTTGTCAGCAATTGGCATTAATCAAATTTTAGATTTTAACTGATCCCAATGGTGTGTACTGGTATCTCATTGTTTTAATTTACAATTTTCTAATGACAAATAATATTGAGCATTTTTTCATATGCTTTGCCATCTTTATACCTTCTCTGGTGAGGGATCTGCTCAGATTTTTTTGCCCATTTTTTAAAATTGAAGTATAGTTGATTTACAATATTGTGTTAGTTTCAGGTGTACAGCAAAGTGATTCAGTTTTATATATATATATATATATGTCTCTCTATATATTTCCAATTATTTTCCATTGTAGGTTATTACGAGATATTGAATATTTTTCCCTCTGTTATACAGTAAATCCTTGTTGCTTATCTATTTTATGGATAGTAGTTTGTATCTGTTAATCCCATACTCCTAATTTACCCTCCCCATCCTCTCCCCTTTGATAACCATAGTATGTTTTCTATGTCTGTGAGTCTGTTTCTGTTCTGTATATAGATTTATTTGTATTATTTTTTAGAGTTCCCATATAAGTGATATCATATAATATTTGTCTTTCTCTGTCTGACTTACTTCACTTAGTATCGTATTTTCTAAGTCCATCCATGTTGCTGCAAAATGGCATCATTTCATTCTTCTTTTATGGATGAGTAATAGTTCATTTTATATATATATATATATATGTGTGTGTGTGTGTATATATATATATATATATATATATATATATATATATATATATGGCACATCTTCTTAAACCAATCATCTGTTGATGGGCGTTTGGGTTGTTTCCATGTCTTGGTTATTGTAAATAGTGCTGCTACAAACATTGGAGTGCATGTATCTTTATGAATTAGAGTTTTCTTCTTTTCTGGATATATACCTATGAGTGGGATTGATGAATCACATGGTAGCTCTACTTTCAGCTTTTTAAGGAACTTCCATACTGTTTTTCATAGTGGCTGTACCAATCTACATCCCCACCAACAGTGTAGGAGGGTTCCTTTTTCTCCACACTCTCTTAAGCATGTAGTATTTGTAGACTTATTAATGATAGCCAATCTGACTGGTGTGAGGTGATACTTCATTGTGGTTTTGATTTGCATTTCTCAAATAATTAGCGATTTTGAGCATCTTTTCATGTGCCTATTAGCCATCTATATGTCTTCTTTGGACAAATGTCTATTTAGGTCTTCTGCCCATTTTTCAATTGGGTTGTTCAATTTTTTACTGTTGAGTTTTATGAGCTGTTTGTATATTTTGGAAATTAACCCCCTGTTGGTGACATCATTTGCAAATATTTTCTCCCATTCCATAGGTTGTCTTTTCGTTTTGTTTATGGTTTCCATTGCTGTGCAAAGCTTTTAAGTTTGATTAGGTCCCATTTGTTTATCTTTGCTTTTATTTCTTTTTCCTTATGAGACTGATCTAAGAAAATATTGCTACAGTTTATGTCTGAGAATATTTTGCCTATGTTCTCTTCTAGGAGTTTTATGTTGTCATGTGCTATATTTAGGTCTTTAAACCATTTGAGTTTATTTTTGTGTATAGTGTGAGGGAGTGTTTACATGAGACTGTCCAACTTTCCCAACACCACTTGCTGAGGAGACTATCGTTTCTCCACTGCATATTCTTGCCTCCTTTGTTGTAGATTAATTAACCATGGGCGTGGATTTATTTCTGGGCTCTCTATTCTGTTCCTTTGACCCATATGTCTGTTTTTGTGCCAATACCACGCTGTTTTGATTACTGTAACTTCATAGTATTGTCTGAAGTCTGGGAGGGTTATGCCTCCAGCTTTGTTCTTTTTCCTCAGAATTGCTTTCTTTTGCCCATTTATCAATTGCATTTTTTGTCGTCTTGCTGAATTTTTAAATTCTTTGTATACTATTATTTTTACATTTATGTAAGATAAAAAACAAACTCAGATTCTAATCTTTTTTAAACTTAAGAATTCGTTAGCTGTTAATATATCTTAAGGAAAACAAATCTGGAGTTTGCATGCTTTTTGCGTTCACTTGTTTTTAATTTCTTATGGTAAATTAATTTTAAAACTGCTTATTAGAAAAATTGAATCCTAGGAAAAAACCCAGAAACAAAATACTACAGATATTAACTTTTTAAATTTATAATATAAAAATGAATATTTTATTCTTCTTGCATATATAAGAAATATTTTCCTGAATTAATCATTTATTTATGACAAAAGACCAGTAACTTCACAAAATAGACAAGAATTGCTTTATGAATCCTCAATTCAACCTACTTGAATGTATAGATCGACTGATGTTTATATTTTTCATTATTGTTTATTTAACACCTTAACAATCAATTGCTTTACAAGCATTATTCTTTTTTTTTTTTTTTTTTAAAGACTTGAATTTGCCATATGCTGGCAATTATTTACATAGCATTTACATTGTATTAGGTGTTGTAAGTAATCTAGAGATGATTTAAAGTGTACAGGAGGATGTGCGTAGTTTATTTATTATTTACTTATTTATCTATTTTTTGGCTGTGTTGGGTCTCCGTTTCTGTGCGAGGGCTTTCTCCAGTTGTGGCGAGCGGGGGCCCCTCTTCATCGCGGTGCGCGGGCCTCCCACTGCTGCGGCCTCTCCTGCTGCGGAGCACAAGCTCCAGACGCGCAGGCTCAGCAGCCGTGGCTCACGGGCCAGTTGCTCCACGGCACGTGGGATCCTCCCAGACCAGGGCTCGAACCCGTGTCCCCTGCACCGGCAGGCAGACTCTCAACCACTGCACCACCAGGGAAGCCCAACAAGCATTATTCTTAACATAGTTTATTATACAAACTATTATTATTTATTCAGAGTAGAGTAAAAATGTTAAGGTGTTTCGATTGTTTGATGTCTTTATCTATTAATGCTAAGCCTAGGCTTATGTTCAGAGAATATAAAAAGTATTTCCTGTACTATCTGTATAATTTCTCCTTTTTATTATTGATACAAACTGGAATTATGTCTGTATCCAACAAAATTGTGTCTATAAAGTTTACATAACATTTCAGATAACTTGTCAAATATCTTAATGATTAGCATTCATCACCTCATAGAAGTTAAGACACACCTGATTTGATGTAATAAAAATTGTTCACGATGCAGTTTCTTAGGTACTGAGACTCATTTTTCCTTATGGTTGGTGTTCTGGCTATCTTCCATGGGCATTTCAAGATCCAGTCTCCACCCTGATCTATTTGTGTTGCCTCAACAGCTTTCTTTCCTTCTGGCTTCTGATGTGTTGCCCAAAGGAATGCACCTTACTAGGGATTGATTATATACTACTTAGTATCCCTCAGTGCAGACTCAGTTGCCTGTCTGTTCCCCAACCAGAAATCACAGGTTCTGTCAGATAATCCTCTTCACCTCTTCAAACCTCTCTTCTGCTCCCTCCCCTTTTCCTTTTTCTCACATTCTCTCTCATTCTCTCTCTCTCTCCTATTTTTTCTCTGTCTCTCTCTGTCTCTCTTTCCCTAGTAAAGTGATCTTATTTGTTACCTAGACAAAATTGACTGTAAATGTTTTCAAAAATATTAAACATACTTTTCCACATTTCCATGAAAAAAAGAGGAAATAAATCAAATTTTACTCAGAATAAACAGTGGACAAAATTCCTCTATATCATAAATATTATTTTTTATTATTTGGGATTGTAAAAGATCTGTTCAGTTTGCTAAAATTGTCAAAGAATGTATATATTTAAAGAAGAAAAGATGTAAATATATATACTTAATTAATTTGCTCCTAATTACTGTAATGATCTTAATAAGTCACTGTGAAGATGACTTTCTTTACCAATAATGTATATGACTGTATAATAATTGCCAATTTACAGCAAATTCATATATTTTCATTACAAATATAATGATTAAAGAATCACAATGCACTGATAATATTTTGATGTATCATACTAGAAAATAAAATATTCTATGTTACTTGCATCTCATGCGTTCTTTACCAGATATAACTCTAAACTAATAAATGTTGACAGTCATTATGGTAGAAAATGTGTTCATTTAGATTCTAGCATACAGAGAACTTAATATAAAAGGTATATTTAAGCAGTGTAATTTGTTGGATACTTTCAAGTTGATTAAAAACAAAGATAAGAACAAATGCAAAAAAGAAAAATATCATGTGTCATTTGATTGAATAAGCAAAAAAGAATTATACCTCAATTTAAATCAAATCCTATTTGAGATATAAAAATTTCAAATTTTATTTCTTAGCTGAATGTATTCTTTGTAGTTCTGTAGTACTCGTATTAACAATTACCTTGCAATTCAGACCCTGAGACTTATGATTCATGCCTTTTATTAGCTACTGAAAGTGTCGATTTATATGTAGAACAATGTCTAGATTGAATTTTAACATGAAATATAATTTTGAGTAGTGCTATATAAGCACAGGTTTAGGAAAAACTAAAGGATTTTTAGAAATCAGAAAAACCAAAGTCCCTGTTAAGATTACCAATCTAACTTCAACAACAAACTAAATTTTTATTAACCATTGTCAAACCTTGCCCCAATCATCATTATTAATTTAAATCTCTCTTAATTATGGTACGTTGGAAATTGGCTGCTGACTAGTGTCTTCTTCTAATCCTTTTTTTTTTTTTACCATAAAAATAGCTTTAAATCAATTCTTTACATTACTTAATCCTTCAGACTTAATTAAATTCTGAAACACCATTATCTGATTTGTATTGTGTTATAACAGTGCTATCCCATGGGTTACATTGCTGCTGGCTATTTTTCCAAAACTATTTTTATGGATACTTTGAGCTTGCTTGCATTGTCAAAAATTGGTTATATCTTATTTTAACAAAAGTTTGACAAGTGTGATTTTTCTTCACCAATAATGCAACAAAGTAAAGAATGGGAGATAGCCTTCACAGCCACAGCAACATTGTCTAGGGGGCATAACAAGTAGAATATCAAAGCCATAGAAATGCAAAGTGTGAATCAGGGAATTGTTTCATTGTCAGCTAAATAACTGGCATACAGAGTTCAAATTTATTATTCCAATTATATTGTTTACACTGAAGAATTTTTTAATATTTTACATGATCCATAGTTAGTATCAATGACATTTTAGGCTCTTCCCTTTCTTCCAAGACTGTTTTATTTCCAGTGTAAAAAGCTGTTAAGCATCTAATTTGGCAGGACTCAACTATCTAATTCTCTTCTGTTCACAGTAATGTTGAAAAATTTAGATTTACATTTTATATGACATCTTGAAATTTTTTATTAAACATATCCACATGCATATAGTATTTCATTTAAGTAGTTCTTTTATTTACTATCTAGATTATATTCTCCTAAAATTAGCTCTGGCTATTTGCAATGGTCTATAAATTTTTGTAATCAGCATCAAAAATATACTGAAATATTCTCAAGTCATTTGCCATAGAAAAAAGCTAAAATGAAGAAACAGCACAAAAATCTAAGTAAGAAATAGAATATACATTTGTTAGACAGGGACTATTTAAGCTGTCTTTGAAGAGATTAAAGTAGCACACAAAAGTGTTTAAAGTAGAAATATTAGAATGTGTTGATATACTATCAATACTGATATACTACATAATATTGATATACTACATCAATCTATCCATTGATATACTTTCCCCCCTAAATCTTAAATTAGCCTGGTTATAAATATCTAATTTCCTTTCTTAAATGGATATAGTCATGTTTTTGTTTAATTTTAAAAGGAATCATATTTCTTATTCAAGGGTCCTCTGGGAGACTTTTTTGTAATGTCATATTTTTTTAGAATGTGTGTGTTCCAAGTTCGGAGATGTTAGCACAATACCAATAAAAATTCCAAACTAGAGATGTAGTGAAAAATAAGAACTGAGAGCTGGAAAAAGACTTAGTGGTCATGTAGCCTACCCCCCTCATTTTACAGCCTGAGATTGGAGAACAGCAAGAGTACCTGATGTTCACCAGATCAGGAGAGCAAATTAAGCATAAAGCTAGGACTTGAACTCACATCTCCTAGGGACCTGACACCCAGAAAAAGCCCTCCTTCCACTCTACTAGTCAATGATAGTAGTATTTATAGGTATGTAGGACTAAATTTATTCTATACATTCTTCTGTCTTCGAATTATATTTTTAATTAGATACCTTAATCACATTATTTTAATATAAATTTGTAATTTAAATTTAATTATGAGAAGCATGAAAGATAGATTGTGTGTTAAAGTAAAGGCATATTTGTTTTCAAGAAGGTCATAATTTGAAAATACAGATTTGAGTAAATCAAATATAATCCATGTTAAGGATACAATATGCTAAAGTTCTAAGATTCACCAGTAGATCTCCTTGGTTAGTACTTGTAAGTGGACAGTGGCAAATTTTGGAAACTGTCAAATCATTCTGTTTGTCATTCTCTGCTGAGTCAGTTAGGGGACAAACCAATTTCTATTAATTATAAGTAAAATTAATTTTCTATTAATTATACATACAATTTTTCATTCTGATACATTTAGGGTAACATATTAAATTTCTTGACATATTTTATGTTCCCTGTGTTTGCATCCCAAAGTATTACAATCTAGTATCCCACTTTTTGCAATTCCTTTTCAAAGTATAAGTACTAATTGCTCCTGTTTTCTTCTTTAAAAGAAGGTCAGCTTTATTAATTTATAATGTGCATACCAGCTCTTTAATGCAGGAAATTTAATGTATAAATTAATGGATGAACAGATAACTGGAAAGACAAACTTGTGCACATAAGGCAATACTGTATAAATAATTTACATCTTTTTTTAATTCTTTCTGCATATAAGAATCTTTCTGCCATTAGAGTTTTATCATTCATAATGGCTGCATGTTATTCCAGTGTTTGCATTTACCTAACTTATTCAATTATTTCCTTTTTTCTGTACTTTTAAATTATTGCTAGTTTGAGCAATTGTAAGAAAGGGTTGAATATCTTTGACCATATGTTGAGGGCAGCATTTTGCATTGTTTTCTTAAAAGAAATTCCCAGAAGTAGAAGTTTGGGTTCAAAGGACTGGTTCATTTAATATTGTTGCTAAATTATGGGAAATGATTATCTCAAGCTATTATTGATATTTTATTTGCCTTAAAGTTGATCTAGATTGAGTTTAACATTTAATTTAATTAGAAGATAATATTCAATAATTAATTGTTCATTTCTTGGTTACTTATATAGCTGACAGTTTATGAGCTCTTTGAGTTTGTTTATTCACATTTTTCTTTAACATATTGAAAACCCTATTAAGGATCAAGAGATATTTTTAATGTGTGTATGTTTTTCTTTCCTTTACATGTTGTTTGATAACCCCAACTTTTATATCAATACAATGTTATGATCTCTATAAAGTCTGTGGGTTTTATAATCATAATTATTTTAAATTTTTGATGTTGGTTATTTGTGTCTTTTTTTTTGATAAATTTCTCCAGAGGTATGTTAATTCATCTATCTTTTAAGTAACCTACTGTAAAAATTTGAATCCTTGAGTGAAATTTTTTAACATACTTTTAAGAATTTAACTCAAATTTGGAATATTTTCCTTCTATTTTCTTTAGATCAAATTTCCTGTTCTTTACATTTTTGAGATAGTTGCATAGGTCGCTGATTTTCAGAATTTTTGTCTTTTAATATATAACTGTGTAACTATAAAATTCCCTTCAAGTACTGATTTACTTAAATTTAATGTTTTGATATGTTGTATTTTCATTATCTTTTTTATTTTAAAAAATTAAATTTCATTAACACAGCCGTCTATACATCTCTAGTATAGTATTTAACTCACCATGTTCTAATTATTTACATATGTCTATATTTCATTCTATATTATAAATATCTTGAGGACAATACTATATCTAGATGTTAGTTCAAACTAGAACCTGGCACATGGAAAATGTTGGGGTGAGACTGGGGGTGGCACTCCTTACCCCTTGATTTAGAGTTCCAAATGAAGGACCATCCTTTAAGACAGCCATGTCCGAACTTACAGCATATCCTCTTCACTACACCTCCCACCCTGAGAAAAGAAAATGATTTACATGTTTGATGTGTTTTGAGAAAGAACTTAAAATGTATGTCTCAGTTCTTTCTCTTTTCTACTTTTACACTTCTTCTGCCAACAGAGAACACATATTCTTACCTCACTGGTATCAGAAAGTTAGGGGTAGACCACTTTGGACAGCTATACTGTCAAGCTGTTCCTATACTTGGACGCGTAAGTCTTCCTATATTAGTGATAAATGTTCACAAATTCATGTGCTTATATGTAAAATACACGTTCTCCAGTCAATCTTTATTAGTAATATAGTTGATATTTTGACCCCATCTGTCTAGACTCAGGGAAGAAAAAGAAGATCATTATTTAAGATTAGTCCTATCCAATCATAGTATCTGATGCATCAGGTGTGAATATTGAAAAATAGTGAATAGGATTATAGAAATAAAACTTGGAGGATGAACTTAGACTCAGGTTTAGTAAGCATATGCTACATGGAATTCTAATATTTTTCAGGTCACTGTAAATCACAGAAGGTTTGTACAAAGTTGAGTGACTGTTTTGGTACAGCTTTGTGGGTTGTTAGTATGTTGGATGCTGCAGTTGTTACTAAATTATATAGGTACAGTTCTTACCTAGGCATATACGGATGTGGCAAGAATTGGGTTCTAAGCAAAAATTAGTTTTCCATTTTCATTGCAGGCAGATAACAGATAAACTTCAATAAAAAATTTCTGTTTTATTGTATTTCTCATTCACTGTGCAAAATAGAGTCTGAGTATTATTATTTTCCAAATTTATTGTGTATGCAGCCAATATTGTATTAATCTTATATGTTACATTATAAATTGCTCCTTTATTTTATACATAAACCCTTTACTTATACATAAATTTAATGTAAATTTATATAAATTGCTCCTTTAGCTATATCATACATGAAAGACTAACTTAAATTTTTAGGTTATGAAAGAACCACAACCAAGGAAACTACATCCATGCACCTACTTTAAGAAACTCGTATGTATCACCATCAGTGTGATACATATGAGTATGTATCACATTCTCTCTGGCTGAGGCTAAGCAGAATAAGAAATTTGGGAGAAGGAATTTTGAACCATATGTGCTATGGGCAACTAAACACACAAGATAACTAATTTTGACATCAAGTCCCTTGGTCTGTACTTGGGAATTTAAATTTCAAAGAAATTTTTATTTTATCTTTACCATCTCCCTAGGAACTTCATAATGGGAGACAGTCAGTTTAAAACGTGGTAAATTCTAATGCCATTTAATCTTCTGGCAATCCCCATGATGTATTATATTCCACATATATGTTGAACCAAATTTGGGATGAGAAATGGAATAGACTTGAGTATAGAATAACTTTGGAGTTAGTTTATTGTTGCTCCTTACTGATTGGTGGTAAAATCATTTGAAAGCAAAATTTTTATTGCCATCAGCAGTCCCAGAAGGAGCCCCAGAAGAGAAGAGGAGGACTTTCATTTTCTCATATTTTCCTACAGCTAGAAGTCAAGTCTATCTAATTCAGCTGGGGATATCTTTAAATAAATGCATCCATTTAATTCAAATTTTCTCCTAAAAGTTACTTTTTATAAGTAATAAAGCTGATATCTTGTTTTCTATCAATTAGATTCCTTTCTCTTTCTCAGAAATAGGTTAAGAAAATGGGAGCCATGTAGTTATTGACTCTGTTTGATACACAAACGTTTGCCTCCTTTCAACTTTAAGGAAGTTGTTGAATCACAAATTAAACACTTCAACATAGACTGAAGATTCCCAGATAAAATGTATTTAATGAGAAGATCATGAAAAAAACTTGGGGTGACACTCATATTTTTGATGTTTGGAGTTTGGAAAGCATTGGCTTTTCTACTCCTCAAATCTCCAAATTACTGGACTCCTACTCAATTTTGAGAATGCCTCTGTTAGCACAGCTGTACTTCATTTTACCTATATTCTCTCATTGATTAATTCTTTCCTGAGGTTTTCCTATTTTTTTTTCTCTTTCTTTTGTGATAAAGAAACAAGCATATGTTCTGACTTTTCCTAGTTTCTTTTGCTATATCTTCAGGTTTTTTAAGCATTTGATCTCCCTTCCAAGCTATTGAAGATAAGCAATTTATTGCATGTTTTGCATAGCATACCAAGGGTCATCAGATTTCCAGCTTCAATATCTATTTGTAAGACACATATTTTAGGATTTTGCTATAGCAGTACCTCAGTACCTCCAATATCAGATTTCTTGTTACATGAAGGAAATGCCATTGTAACAAAAAGATCTCAAATATGACTTAAATAAAATGGAGATTTATTTTTCTCTTGCATGACTATCCATAGGAGAGAAATTCAGAGCTAGCCCTACCGTCTTCAGCATATGGCAGTCATCTCTGTATACTAAGCGTAAGCTCTAGAACACTTCACAGTATCTAGAAAAGGAGAAAGAAAGAGGTATCTAATAGTTTTCTTTTAGAGATTGTGAAGAGATTTGGCCTAATTTCTGTTTGTAAGCCTGTGGCCAGAACATGATCGCATGGCCAAAATTAACCATGAGCAGTGCTGAGGCGTGCTATTTCTAGGGAAGCTACTATCTTCCCAGAAAAAACTTGAGGAAAGACAAAGAAAATAGATAATGAGTGGATAATTGGCTGTCTCTGTACATGCTGGAACTCATTTATTTTGAGTTTGTCTTTATACTTCCTTGTTTACAAATGTGATTTTATGAGCATTTTAAAAATTGAATGACAAATAAATACAAATTAACGCTATTTATTATGAACAGAAATTCAAAGAAAACCATTTTGAGTTGATATCTTTAGTTATTTATTGGAGCTTGGTGAAAATATTAGCCTTTCTGTAATCAACACAAGTTAATATTATATAGTCTAATGGTTAAAAATTTCAGTTAATAAAGATATTTCATTGTTTTCCCCCACCTTTTTATAAATATTAAATATTTTGCTTCCCTGGACAAATAGTCACACATCTTTAAATTTTCTCCGTATCTAGTTGACAAATATTGTGACCTCTTTTAGTATCAGTATTCCTTTGCAACAGACTTTTTGAAGTTCGTGAACTCTTGACTATAAGGTATACCTTCTACTGACAATTTCTCATGTGATGCTTATGCCTCTGTTCTGGGAATCATACTTTGACAACCACTGACACATAGAATACAATTTCTTCAAAGTTCTACTGGTTGTTACCTTCTCTGTGACTTTTTTCTTAGTCAACTGGCTTCCTCTACATGGTAACCTAACTCTTATAATATGACAATTTTTCTTTCTCCAAAAGAGGCTCTAATATACCTCCTTTGAAGTAAAAATTAATTGTAGAGTTTAATAAACAATGAGTCCTAGTACATCTGGGGTCATTTTGTTTGATGTTGCCCATGAAAAAAATTATTTGATGTTTTATGATTAAAGTACTTATTCTTGCAAACTTATTCTTACTTATTCTTACCAAAAATGTTTCATTAATTTTGATATAAAAGTAAATTGATTATGTTATACCACGATCAAATCATCAGATAGAGTTCTACAAGTAAAAGAAACTGTTAGATGGTTAGTGCTAAAGGGAGCTATGGGAAGAATACAGGAATCGGCACACAAAATCAAGAGGCTTGGAGAACCAGATTTGGATATAGGGAAGAGCCAGCCCATCAGAAGAGTATAAAAAAGAGCCATCAGAAAAACCTCATAGCAAGTACACTCATTTCATAGCACTGACGCCCTGGAGGGATTAAAGAAGCCTACTGTTTATCAGTCTTTATGTCTCTCTACTTGGATTGAGTAAGAGTGTGGGTGGAAGTGGAAGATGTTTACAAACGTACTACCAAAATAAGAGGTAAGAATGAAGCTAAAAATGGTCCAACCAGATCGCTTATAATGCGAAATGAATTAATTCTAGAGAGTAAATTAGGATGGCTTTAGGGAGGAGGAATGACTTTAGGGCAGACAAAACAAACAAGCAAATAAACAAAACTCAAGTTTCCACTACAATCCATTCTTATGGCTGCTGAACATAAATTAGCAATCTTTTCCGGCACATATACTTTCGCAATATTCCCGTCTGATACAAGGCACTTATGCCATGTAAAACAAAAAACATATCCCTTTTATAAATGAAGACAACCTAAAAATGATATAACTTTTGGATGCTAGTTCCAGGGCTGTCATCTGACAGGATAATGTGGACTCCTCCTAGAGGTCTTCTCATCTAATAGTAATAATAGGTGTAATAAAAATAACCATTATTTACTGAATATTAAAAATTTACCAGGAAATTTTATAGCACTTATTTTTTTATTGTAATAATTCTGAATCCTATTTTATACATATAGACTCTGAGATGCAGAAAGTTTCTTCTCAAAATAACTCAAAGTCACATAATTAGTAAGCGGCAAGGAAAACATAAGGTAAATTTAATTACTACAATATAGCATACATACACAACAGGATGTGTGGAGAGGCAGAGAAGAGAGAGAAAAAGTTAAATTTCGTGGCTAGATAAGTGGCACAGCAAGGTAGTAAATATTAAGTAAATGAGTTAAGACTATATTCTCATGTCTGCAACTGACCATCTAAATATAGGCGATACAGTATTTGTCATATCCTTCATCCACTCCATATCTTCTTTGTCCAGAACCTGAGAAGACTGAAATGTTTTTGTCTAATACAGTAACCCAAACATTCATTCTTAATGAATCTGAGCCCAAGTTTGTGCTACCTGAGTAGGTTTGAAGAAGCTTCTGATGATTGTTTTCATTGAGTCTTATTATAAAGTGAAACCGGGCTTCCCTGGTGGCGCAGTGGTTGAGAATCCGCCTGCCAATGCAGGGGACACCGGTTCGAGCCCTGGTCTGGGAAGATCCCACATGCCGCGGAGCAACTAGGCCCGTGAGCCACAACTACTGAGCCTGCGCGTCTGGAGCCTGTGCTCCGCAACAAGAGAGGCCGCGATAATGAGAGGCCCGCGCACCGCGATGAAGAGTGGCCCCCACTTGCCACAACTGGAGAAAGCCCTCGCACAGAAACGAAGACCCAACACAGCCATAACTAACTAAATAAATAAATAAATAAAACTAAAAACTTAAAAAAAAAAAAAAAAAAGATACTGGTCTTAACTGGACCATATGAGGCCTCAACTTTAAAAAAAAAATAAAAAATAAAAAATAAAGTGAAACCTAGAGGATGCCTAAATATTCATCTGTATCCTTTCTATCCCCAACTCTATAGACATAACTCTGATACTCAATCACTATAATATAAAGTATAACCCATTTTTATGACCCAGATATCTTGTGGCATATAGGCACTCCAAATAGCCTGGTGATAGCCTTGTCATCTAATCCAATGGAACATACCATAATTTTTTATCTGGTAGAAATATTTCATTTATAAACATTAAATTCTATAACTGACTCATAGTGGCTAGGACAATTTTTAAAAAAAAGAAAAAAAGCAGGGCTTCCCTGGTGGCGCAGTGGTTGAGAATCTGCCTGCTAATGCAGGGGACACGGGTTCGAGCCCTGGTCTGGGAAGATCCCACATGCCACGGAGCAACTAGGCCCGTGAGCCACAACTACTGAGCCTGCTCGTCTGGAGCCCGTGCTCCGCAACAAGAGAGGCCGCGATAGTGAGAGGCCCGCGCACCGCGATGAAGAGTGGTCCCCGCTTGCCGCGGCTAGAGAAAGCCCTCGCACAGAAGCGAAGACCCAACACAGCCAAAAATAAATAAATTAATTAATTAATTAATTTAAAAAAAAAAAGAAAAAAGCAGGTGTATTTGAAATATTTGGGACACCCTGCCCTCCATATTATTCAGTGGTTTATGGAATCATTCTTCAGGACAGCATTTGAAACTCACTAAGAGTTGTCTTCCATTTAACACTGTTACTAAAACACTGGGTCATCCAGTGTTTTCGAAAGCCTCTGCTTCTGAGTGGTGAGATGCATGATAAGGCCATTGCATAAATCACAAATATATTAATCTATTGGCTTAACATTTCGTCACTGTGAATGAGGTTCATGTTTTAATGTTTTGTTGGGTGTAACATCATAAAGATATATGAGACTGTCAATAAATACATGAATGGCAATATTTGCAAAGGCAAAATGTCTGGCAAAAGCAAACCCAGATTTCTGCTCATTACCAAATTGCTTGCTGGACTTACTGACATGTGATGCCATGCCTAGATTTAGAGATATGAGCAATGGGATCTGAAGAAAATTATTAGGGAACCTTTTCAAAGAGACCATTATTAAAAATTTCCCTATTAACGCCCTCATTTTTACAAATGACATTTAGGAAGTTATAAATTTTACTGGCATTGCAATTCAATAACCCTCAAAATTAAACCCTAAATACATTTTTCAGGAATTTTGATATTTATTACGTTTGTAAGACAAGAGATTACTTTAACAAATTCAGAGTTATATCTCAGACTCTCCAGTATGACAGTCTTTTTCATCAAAGCATCCAAGCCAAGAAAGCAATAGAAAGAGTGTACAAGCAAGAGGGAAGTCAACACCCTTTGTAACCTAATCAAAGAAGTGACATCCTATCACTGTTGTTTTCTATTCTTTAAAAGTGAGTCACTAAGTCCAACTCATTCAAATGGAAGAAGTTACACAAGAGTGTGAATATTAGAAGGCAGGGTTACTGTGGCCCATCTTAGAAGTCTGTCTACCACACAAACTGTGCTTCAATCAATAAGGCTAAAGAAATGTGGTCCAGTATATCAAACCGCCTGCTAGAGTTACTATAAAATCTTTAAAATGCCTTAATATAGTAGACGCATATGAAGTTATCTCAATCTGCATAGCCATATTAATGAAAAATATATGCATAATGCATTTTAAAGTAGCCTTTACATTCATTCACACTTTCTATGCCTCCCCAAAAAATAGGATAAAGGAAGTAATTATTATCTATATATTTTCAGTAGGAGACACTGAACTCCAAGGATTGACTATGGTTTTAAGCTGAGTGGTTTACAGAACAACAGAGACAAGCTAAAAAAAATAATAAAGCAATTTTTCAGTATCATTACTTGATTATAACCAAATTAATCGTGACTAACAGAAACACTAATCAAGCCATGTAAAACAAATTATATGCTAGAGAGATTTACAAATGAGTCAAGCTTAGCCTAGCTTTTCAAAATTCAAATCCTCATTAAAAGATCTTTATCCCAGTGGATTTAAGTAAAAGACAAGTAGGACAATAATTATTTCTTTTATCCTAGAAAGAGTTGAGTGTTAATGGAGGATGGGAGCTATAATTTATTAATTTTAACAATATAGGCAAATTAAAATGCTTACTCTTACTTTTTGGAACTAAATCATATAGTCATGCAAAATAAATTTTCCTAGAATTTGTCACAGGAAAATATAACTCTTCTTCCTCAAATATTTTCCTATAGCCTTACCAATATTTTACTCCAAGAAATAGAGAAATATAAAACTTACCTATATAATTTTGTCTTTGGGAATAACAATCTAGGAAATAGTGGTAAATACATGCAAAGTACTTGAAACATCAATTTCTTTTCTAATCGACTTATTTATCACATTCCTAGAGTTAAGAAACACTTTTAGATAATATAGATTAATAATTCCCCATAAAAAATTAAAAGCCATTACTTTTAAATAACAGGGATTTTGGTGTTCTGTGTTTCTGTTATTTTAGATACTGTTTGCAGATATGTATTATTTCTTATGCAGTAACCTCTTTTCATAGGAGAGATGTTACTACATATTATTCTGTTTATTCTGAAATTCTTAACCAGATCTCAGGTTGTGAATTTTTTTCCTGCCTGGACCACTTTCCGCTTTTTATAGAAAACTAAATCTGTATGTGTATGTGTGTGTGTAATACCCCAATATCCCACAGGTTAGAAACGCATTTAGGAAATAGGGTGAGGAAAAACTCAGTCAACTCAAACATTCTCTTCATAGATGAAAAACATTGTGGCTTTTAGAGATAAGTCTGATTCTCTCTGACTTGATGAAGAAATTGGGTCTTTAAAAACATTACAAAGGGATAGTAATCTTCTAAAGTTTTCTCCAATAAAATCACTTTCAGTTCTTACTCTCCAAAAGGCACATTGCCAGAGGTTGCTGCTCTGTAGAGCCTATCAGAGACCAATTTTCCCCTGATACTATCTGATACTGGTTGCAGATAAGGAAGAATAGATACTATATAAAGAAATTCACAACATAGGAAAAAATGAGGAAACTCACATGAGAAATCCATATTTTTTCCTGCTTCATCTTTCCCAAGTTCAAAAGAAAAATGCATCATTTAGTTTGGGTATCTATCATTTAATTTTCTAAAATATGAATTAACTCCTTGAAATATCTACAGGATAATAATTTAGTTGAAATATTTGTTTTCAGTGTTAAAGTGAGCTTGTATGATAGTACTTGCATGTACCAAAAATATCCTACTTAAGTAAACTGTATTAGTGAATAGAGTTTTGTCTTTAAAATCCAGAAAAGTTTTCATTGTAATAGTGTGTACATACACCTTCCCTATGAGCAGTAGCCTTTCAACAAGTAACACATTGTTTTTTATAATAATTATAAATTATTAACAAGTCATAAATTGTTTTTTAAACCTTTCTGAAAATTTGTTGCTTTAAGGAGAAAAAATAGGAAGAATTTTCCAAAATATATTTAGGTTATTGATTAAGAGATCATAAATCATGTTAATAACATGAAGCCGATATTAATATTGTGTCTGTGTTTAAGTGTGTATATGTTTATACACACACATGAATATATATGTATACACATACACAATCCCTGTTTACAAGAAGAGCTGTGCGTTTTGAAACTGAAAAGTTTTTAGCTCAATTATATTTTCATTAAATGAATATTTATAATTAAATTCCATATATTTGCATTTTTCAAAGTGTAGATTCATGCTCAGATAAACACAAAATTAATTTTATAAACAATAATATAAAAACAAATTCATGAATTTGATACTGGCTTTTTCATTCATAAATATTAGTCAAATACAAAAATACTCACACTCCTTCTCCCAAGCAAGAATTTACCATGTGTATACAGTGATTAAATTTTTGATGTTACATAATAGATTCCAAGGAAAGTATTAAATTGGGGATTTAAAGTAGATACTAAATACAATTTTATTTGAATTGTATATGCCTCTTTCACTTCGCAGTGACCTAAAGCTAAAACTTTATATATGTGTGTATTTCTTAGTTGCATGATTATAACTTTGACTCAATTCTGACTTTTAGTCAATATTTAATTTTGATAATATTAAACTTGAAAAAAGCATTGAGAAACACAAAAGTAGAAAAAATATTCCACCACATTTAATTGAGTATTATAAAAAATGTCTGAACTATTACTATCATAAAACTGAATTTATCTCTTAATGCTATTCTTATTTTTTGAATAAGAAATTATTATATTTATTTAATAATCTTAAATTAATTGAATGAATTTTGATATTTATTGAAATAATATTTTTCTTTTATTATATACACTATTGTATATATTTATTATAATACATTAAATTAGCTTCAGTGCAATTCATATCAAAATTACAATGGCATTTTTCACAGAAATAGAACAAAAATATCCTAAAATTTGTATGAAGCCATAAGATACTCCAATAGCCAAAGCAATCTTGAGAAAGAAGGACAAAGCTGGAGGCATCGTGGTTCCTGATTTCAAACTATATTACAAAGCTATAGTAATTAAAATCTTATAATATTGGCACAAAAACAGATACATAGATAAATGGAACAGAATAGACAGCTTAGAATTAAACCCGCACATGTGTGGTTAATTAATTTACAACAAAGGAGCCAAGAATACACAATGGGGAAAGGACAGTCTCTTCAATAAACAGTATTAAGAAAACGGGACAGCCACATAGAAAAGAATGAAACTGGACTATCTTACACCATACACAAAAATTATCTTACACCATACAAAAAAATTAACTTAAAATAGATTAAATACTTGAATGTAAATCTGAAACCATAATACTCCTAGAAGAAAACATAGGTGGTAAGCTCCTTGACATTTATCTTAGAGATGATTTTTACACCAAAGCAAAAGCAGTAAAAGCAAAAATAAACAAGTGGGACTACATCAGACTAAAAGATTTTGCACAACAAAGGAAACCATTCACAAAATGAAAAGACAACCTACTGAATGGGAGAAAATATTTGCAAATCATATATCTGGTAAGGACTTAATATCCAAAATATGTAAAGAATCCATACAACTCAACAGTAAACAAACAAACCAAAAAAAGATTTGAAAATGGACAGAAGGTCTGAATAGGCATGTTTCTAAAGAAGACATACAGATGGCCAACAGATGCATGAAAAGATGCTCTACATCATTTATCATCAGGGAAATTCAAGTCAAAAACCACAATAGATATCATCTCACACCTGTTAGAATGGCTCTTTTCAAAGAAATTAGAATTAGCATGTGTTGGTGAGGATGTGCAGAAAAGAGAACACTTGTCTACTTTTGATGAGAATGTAAATTGGTGCAGCCACTATGGAAAATAGTATGGAGGTTCCTCAAAAAATTAAAAATAAAACTACCATATGGGGGCTTCCCTGGTGGCGCAGTGGTTGAGAATCTGCCTGCTAATGCAGGGGACACGGGTTCGAGCCCTGGTCTGGGAAGATCTCACGTGCCACGGAGCAACTAGGCCCATGAGCCACAACTACTGAGCCTGCGCGTCTGGAGCCTGTGCTCCGCAACAAGAGAGGCCACGATAGTGAGAGGCCCGCGCACCGTGATGAAGAGTGACCCCTGCTTGCCACAACTAGAAAAAGCCCTTGCACAGAAACGAAGACCCAACACAGCCAAATTAATTAATTAATTAATTAAAGAAAAATAATAACAAATGTTCAGGTACAATTGGTGTCTTTAAAAAAAAAAAAACCTACCATATGATCCAGTAATTCCACTTCTGGGTATTTATCTGAAGAAAACAAAAACACTAATTTGGAAAGGTATATGCACCCCTAAATTCCATTGCAGGATTATTCATAATAGCCAGGATATGGAAACAACCTAAGTGTCCATCGATAGATGAATAAATAAAGAAATTGTGGTATATATACACAATGGAATATTATTCAGTCATAAAAAATAATGAAATCTTGCCATTTGCAACAACATGGGTGGACTTTATGGATTATGCTAAGTGAAATAAGTCATACAGAGAAAGATGAATATTTTATGATATTTCTTTTATGTGGAATCTAAAAAATAAAATGAAATAAAATAAAATAAGCTCATAGATACAGGGGATAGATTGGTAGTTACCAGAGGCAGGGGGGTGGGAGGGGGAGAAACTGGTAAACTTTTTATTTTTGTTTTTGTTTGTTTTGTTTTTTGCTTAAATAAACTTAATTTAGAAATAAATAAAGTGTATTAACAGAGTTCATCCTATAAACCAAACAGTTAGTATCAATACATGCAAGATCTTGGGGTATAATTACAATAAGATATTTAAGATTTAATAGTATTATATTTTATTAAATTAATTTTGAAAATCTATAAGACTATTTCTTGGTCTTATTTGTACCACCACATGCTCTATATCCTTTGCTTCTCTCTAGGCTATCTTTTTTCAGAGTTTACTTTCTGAAATGTTATCTGTCATTGTCCCTAGAGGAAACAGATGACACTAAAATTAGAAAAATTCAAAGAAACGTTAACAAAAAAACTATTTAGAAAATTGTGGGAGGGTGCATGAGAACCACAAGTTGTTATCATATTGAGAACTGAAGACCTTAGAGGAAAGAGGGATTATCAGAAACCAAAGAGGATCACCCATTTAAAAATGACATAGCCAACCAATGAGACTTACAGGGAAGAATCTAGGGCATTAAGTATCCTGATCTTACCCTGAGCCCTCTCTTCAGTCGCATTCTGAGGCTACCTACTGACTGAAATCAACCAGAAGCCTGAGACAATGAGTCAGATGATACAGTTCATACAGATCAGTCACTGTGGCAGAAAGGATAGATCTAGAAATAGTTGGAAAATTTTGCTATCTGGCATTTCATTGGAAATTTATAGATAGAAATGTATGTTTCTGAAAATGGTGGTATCAAAGCAAAAATTGCACCAAAATTAAACATGCAATAGGTGAGAGAAACCAGAATACAGTCTGAACTGAACTCCCCTGAAACAATGGGAGGGAGACATTATTTAAGAGCTGGAGTGGTTGGGATCATAGGTGATCTGTGTTTGCTAACTGGCCTTATCCAAAAGAAAAGTAAACTTTCTCTAATCTTCATGACCATGTGAAAGGATGTCAATCTAAAATGGAGCCAGAGGATATGAAATGGAGAATCTCAGGTATGCACCTTCAGAAGAAGGAAACCTAAGAACTGAGAGACAGGTTTCCAGTAAATGCCTGATTTACAGACGACTGAGACCAATACACATCCACCAAGAACCTCTCCCCATTCTCAAGCCAATGCACTTACTGCTTGCACCCTGGCTGGACTTCCCCCTCTTTGTACTCCTTGCCCATGAACACTGTTCACCTCAAACCCTCAATGGACTTTCCTGTAGCCTGCTACAGCATGTATTTCCTGAATTGCTGTTTTTCTGCTGTTCCCAAATAAACTTAATTTCTGGTAATTGGAGCTTGCCTCAGTTTACCTCTTATTTTGGTTGACAACAGGGTGAGAAGAAGGTCAGCGGTCTAGAGGTAGAAGGAGGCCTGTCTAATGTTTAGCCAAGCTGAGGGAAAGTTAAGGCCTTATTCGTCAATGGCCTCTATTTCTTCAATGGTTACTTTTATTTAAGTTCAGGGAATTTACAAGTATGAACAATTCACTGGGGACCTTTCTGATTTTTTCTGAGCAGGCTCAGTCTTATGTCTGTGCACAACCTTCCAAACTACCAGGGACAAGTGAGATTTTAGCCAGGCCTCGGGCTATCCCTTATGCTGGATCTCCCTGTTAAATTTTTGGCCAGTCTGCCTTTGTGTTGCTTGCCCCAGCTAGTACTATGACCTCTAACTAGCCCATATTAGCCTTTCCTAACTATTTGCCACTGAGGTCTCTATTGTTTTTGACAGTGCCCTGGGCATGGACGTTCCCACACTCCACTCCAAATAAAATTAGCCCATCTGGCTGTACAACAGGGCTGCTGGTGCTTAAGTCCTGCCCTACATGTTTGGGGCACAGAAGCAGTCCCTGGCTGAAATGCCATAGACTCCTAATCTTAGCAAGGTTTAGTAGGTTTTCTTAAATAAATCATGCTTCTCGATTTGTTAAATCTTGAAATGTTTGTTTTGACAACTTTATCCTGTCTTATCACTGCTTTGGGGGGATAGGATTAACATTAACCAAGCCCCTCACTCAGCCATTCTGGAAGTCTTACCCCCATTCACTTTCTACAGTATTTTTCCAGACTTTTCTTACCTCTAGTTGTACAGGGTATTCCTTATCCCTGAGGTGAGAAAGGCCATTCCTGGGAGTGCTTAAAAAAAGGATAACATTCTTTAATTAGGACTGTAATATTGTGATTTATAATCAGAAATATAACTGTAGCTGGTTAGTCACAAACAGATGTAACAGCCTGGGTTTATGACTAGCATCTGAAGCCGAGGGCGTTCTTGAGAGGTAGAGTCCTTAACCTGTGGAATGTGTTGCTATCTCCAGGTTAGTAGTGTCAGAATTGAGTTGAATTATAGGACACTGAGCTGGTGTCCACTGAATTGCTTCCTTGTTGGTAGTGTAGGGAAAAACCCCCTCCACACATTGGAATTGGACGCAGAACCCAAAATAAGGACATTTCACTCCATACCATACTGCCTTATTTCAGAAAAGATATAATGTCGCCTAACTGATCTCCCTGATTGATCCAACTTAAAACCGATGTTCCACTACACTGCCATCACAGAATCTGACTGAAATATAATCTGACTATGACACACAAATACTTGCTTAAACGTATGACAGGAACCCTAACACTTCTTCAAAATTATAATCTGCCTTATCTAAACCCATCCTACCTCTCTGCCTCATCTTTACCACCCCCTACTTGCACTTTATCTTTCAATAACATGGAACTTCATGTAGTTTTGTGGTACATACCATACTGCTTTGTGTCTCTGCAAATTGGAATGTATTTAATTATTAAATTACAAATGTATGGATTACGTTTCCCTAATATTTATCTAATTATCATTCAGTTGCCATTTCAGAGTACACACGTTTTTTCAGAGAACACTACCAGACACACAATGATTATTCTCCCATTGCATAATGAAAGAATTGCTTTGTGCTGTTCAAAATATGTCATCTCTTAAATGTACACACATTTTACTTTAGTAGCGATAGTAGTAGCCATGAATACACACACACACACACCCTTTACATTTCTGTTGCAAAATACTCTGGAATATTTTTACAAACATTGGTTGATGATTGTAAACAAACATGCTATTTAAGGATGAGAGTTTTAGCTCTTATTTTTAGCCTAATATTTATACTTTATTTATTTTCTTATTGTATTATCTAGAATATCTAATAAAATCTTGAATATTTCACTGTTAGTGTATATCCTTAATTTTGACTTTAATGGGTATGTTTATATGTTATTAATTTGGATTTAATTTGGTAAAATATTACAATTTTTAAAATTAGGCCCAAGGAGCTAAGACAGGGAGAAGGGCTAACCAACCCAGCCTCAAGGGTGGGTGTTCTGACAATGGAACGGGTGTACTCTGAAAAAATTCAAGAAGTACATCTGTCAAAAACAAGCATATTTCTAAAGTAGATATCAATATTTTCCTATTCTTAGTGTGTTTCAAAACATTTAAAAGATGTTACTCCTTAATAAATAGTTTTTAAACTTGTAGCATGTCTTGACATAGGTTGTTTTTATATTGTGTTTTTATTTTTTTTACCAGCAAGTCTTATTCGTTACACCAACCACCTTAGATTTTAATAACAATTTTTAAAAAATCTTACAAATGTACACACTCCTAAGAAGAATAGCGCTGGCACTTTTTCACTAGGTCTTTAGTTTCAGTCTCATGATGTTCTTCCCTCTGATGTCCATCTGTTAGAGCAGAGTCCAGGATTATTGCTACCCTACCCACATACACAGAAAATGCAATGCTTGAACAGCTTTCTAATATTGTTGATTGTCTTCTCTATTTATGTTTTATTACACTCCAAGAAATATGGATTGGAATGAAGAGCTAAAAGTTTGTAGTGACATATGATATTTTTAAAATGAAGCTTTGTTGGGCCTATTTCTTATATTGTTCTTTTTTTTAGATGCTCACAAAATTGTCCATTTAAAGAACTAGTGGTGGGACTTCCCTGGGGGTCCATTGGTAAAGAATCTGCTTTCCAATGCAGGGGACGTGGGTTCAATCCCTGGTTGGGGAACTAAGATCCCACATGCTGCAAGGAACTAAGCCTGCGTGCCACAACTACTGAGCTTGTGCACCTCAGTGAGAAAGCCCGCGTGCCACAAACTACAGACCCCACATGCTCTGGACCCCATGCGCCACAACTAGAGAGAGAAAACCTACATGCCACAACTAGAGAGAAACCCAGCGCCGCAACAAAGAGCCCATGCACCACAACGAAAGATCCCGCACACCTCAGTGAAGACCCCATGTGCCACAACTAAGACCCGATGCAGACAAAAAAATAAAAAAGAAAAAAGAACTGGTGGTTTTAGAAGTTGAACTGCCAGTGGAAAGAATGTTCCTGTCTATGCAAGAGTGTAAGAGCTTGACATATTCATTTATTTTAAACTTGAAAACTGTTTGTACTTGGTCAAGACTAAAGAAAATTAAAAAATAATTCTGAGCATAGTTTTCATGTTTTAGAACAATCCAAGCATGGTAACAGTGAACAGTACAAACAAATAGACTCTAATCTATGGCACTAAGTTCAATAACGTATCAGGACATAAACAGTTAAGAAGCAAAATCAATTCCTTCTCTCTCCGAATTGTACTTGTTGTTAATATGTGCCTGTCTTTGTGTTAAAAGCTGTGGAAACATGAAGCTCTCTGCCCATAATGCATTTTTTTCCTTTCCTTTTCCCTTCTTTCCTCCCTCCCTTTCTTTCTTTCCTGATGGGGGAGGAGGGAGGAAAGAAGTAAACAAAATACACAAATGTTTTTAATTGTAATAGTTGTGCATAATAGGAAACTGTAATAGAGGATGAGGTGGCACTTATATCAGATGGAGGGGTCTGAGAAATTTGCTCTGAGAATGAGCTTTTGAAGGTGGGGCCTGTTTTATGAGGGAAGAACATGTATGAAAAGGAAGTGGTACAATATTATTGAAAAAAAGAACAACTCTAAGTGTGGTTTTTATGCTTCCAAATATCACAACATTTATGACTACATCTTTTCCAGATGGACATGAAATTTGTTGTTACTCCCTGGTCATATTATGCCCACTTTATTCCAGAGCTCATGATAGTACATTCAATTGATTTCTGAATAATAGTTAATTGTGAGAATGACTAGGTTCTTTTTTCTCTTTTTATTTAAAGTGAACTCTAAATGCCACAAATATTTTTACTAAACATGTAATCTCACCAGTCTGCTGTGATAGTTTTCCTTTTTGCAAAACATATTATACATGCTTTCACATTTTATACACGCCATAGCCCACGATGGATATGCCCTGTGGGGATAGAGTACAAAAACAAAGAACTTAAACTGAAACTTTAAAGAAAAAAGATTTATTTTCTCATATGGTAGTGTTTGGTAGAGAAGATGAGGAATAAAGGAAAATGGCAGGCAACTTCAGAGAAAAGAGGTATTTCTGCTTGGGTGAATACAAGATAATTTTTCTTATTTGCTTCAATAACTTAGGACATCATCTTGGTAAAGGGCAGATCTTGGAAAGTGAACAAGAAAAGCACACCAAATAGAACACATTACATTATATATTTCAGAGACAACTAAATTACCCAATGGAAATCCAGGACATCTGGGCCAATAAAGTGAAATTTTGAAACAGAACTGTCAGTAAATAGGAGTAGAAAAACAAATGAGAAGAATGGGAAAATTAGAGATATATTAAGTATGTCCTGGTTTTATTTGCAATTGATACATTTTCAATTGGATATATTTGTTTTAGAGTACGTTTATTCAATTAAATGGATTTATAATATTTTATATTAAAGTGCAAGACATGGTGTGGATATTTTCCAAGCACATGAATTTCAGCTGGCACTAGATTTAGGAGGAACCCGTGTAAGAGAAAAAGGTTTTTTAGAATCCTCTTCCTTATCTAGCCCATATTAGCTGATCAAATTGAGCATTCTCAATACCAGACTCTGGACACTTGTTTTTTAAAGGCTTACTTCATTGCAGGCAAAGGCATAAGTAAAAATACCACATTGCCATCTTCCCTAAACTCCCACGTTTTATCCCAGGGCAAGTCATACTCTGGGACTGGGTATTCAACATGATGGTGGAGATGCCTGATGATGGCTGGTAATATGTGACTTCTCTTAGATCATAAATTGATCCTTACTTGGCAGCTCTCTTCCTTTGCTTCTTCAAAGGGAGAAACCAAAGTGTTGAGTAGGATGTGACATGCCATCTTAACAAGCAGGATGTTCAGACTGAGAGAACATGTGAGAGAGAAAATCAGTGAAAACACTATCAGACTTAATATGGGAGCCCAGCAGGTTAGCATGTTATTCAATCAATATACAAAATCCATAGTTTCTCCAATTAATCAGAAATAGCAAGATAAAAGGTCTCATGGGTAAATACTTTGTTCAGATATAGCAAAAAAACAAAAACAAAACCACATCTATGAATAAAGTTACCAAGATATGTGTAAAATCTCTATGAAGAAAGTGATGACAGTTTATTTAAGAATACAGAGAAGCTCTAAAATATGCAGACATGACATGTTAAGGAATGGACAGGCTCAATGTCGTAAAGATTTCAGTTCTCTCTAAATCTGCTAATGGAACTATAATAAGTAACCATAATATAATAATAATAATAACTGAGTAGAAAAAATAATAATATAGTATCACAAAAAAGACATACATATGGTAACTTAATGTATGATGAAGTTATTCTAAATCAATGGATAGAGGATAGATTTTAATGGCATTATAAAAAATAAATATTTATAAAAAATATATATTTATATCTATCTATATAGAATAAAGAAATCAGAGAGGAAAATTTCAAAACATTTTTGCCTTAGACTTTAAAATTTTCATACATAAGACTACAACATGAAAAGAAAAGTAACATACTGGGAAAATAATTGCCATATATGTACATGTATATGTAGGTACATATATATTACATATCATGTTGTGAATTAACTTCAAGTAATATAAAAGGAAATTATGCAAACGCTAAGAGAGTAAGGGCCATCACATAAGTTTGGTTAGGCTGAACCTGGTATAAGCATGATCACTGAGCGGCAAAAGAATTCCACTAGAATTCCGGTCTACACTGTGCTCAACAAACCCTGCCATCATGGGGTTGTATCTAGTTGGAGGAAGACTTCTTTCTATTTTCAACAAAGTGCTCAGTGGCTTATAGTGGCCCTGATGAAGAAAAAGGATATCAACAGACAATTCATAGAAGAAATACAAAATGTTCAAGCTGCATATGCAAAGATTTTCACTATGCTTGTAATCTAATTTAAATTACTTTGCATTACTTGTAATGCTAAGTAAGACAAGAGGAAAAAATATGAATACAATAAGTTAAATGATTTAAAATAACCAAAGTTGGTATGGGTAAAAAGAAATGAGTACCCTCTTTACAATGTTAAAGTATAAATAAGTATAGAATTTTGGAAGATATCTATCAACTTACAAAATATATATAAACTCAGTAATTCCACTTCTAGATATTTATTTTACAAATGCAGATATATACAAAGATTCATGAACAAATATTTTAGTTGCAGCAATGTTTCTAAAATTAAAATAGAAAAATAACTAAGTTTTCATCAACCTAATAAGGGATAAGCAATTATTTTAAAATCATTTCATACAATAATACACATATAGCATGTGAACAAATGTTAATAAATTTATTAAGTAAATAAATGCCCATAAATCTTTATTTATGGATATAAAAATCTCCACACATTTTGCTATATTAAAAACAAAACAAGTTGTCAAACAATTCAATTATTCAACAAGTATTTATTGTGTGCTTAGAAGGTGCCAAGTACCAAATATTACAGACAAAAGTCTTTGCCTTTGTGTAAGTTACATTTTAACAGGGAAAAATAAACAATAAGCATAATAAATAAGTAAGTTATATATGTAAGAAGGTAATAAGTGCTATGGAAAAATAAATACATTCTCTGAAGTGTATGGTGGTGAAAGCACGGGTGCGTTTAGTTGCAAACTGAATAGAATATCCAGAGTAGACTTCATTGAGAAGTTGGCATTTGAGCAAATACTTGAAGAGCAGTTGGGTGAACCATATAGACACCTAGTAAAAGTGCTTTCTGCTGCTGGAAGGAACAGGCAGTACATAAACACTGAAGCATGCATATGCCTAGCCCTGTGGAGGATGGAAAAAGGATGTAGCTGGAGCAGAGTGAGTGGGAGAAAGGCGATTAATAACAGATGAGGTCAGAATGGAAGTGGGAATAAAACTATCTAGAACATCACAGGTTGTTAGGAGTAGGGTGACAGCATAACTTAAGTGAAAGTGATCTCACAGCAATCAAAATTAAATAATGTATGAAAGATTTCTATATTAACAACTTGGCTTGATTATAAAATAGTTTATTAAAAATTTTAAAGGAATAATTTATATCCTAAAAACACACACATAAATTACATGTATTTTACATAAAAATATAAATGTAAATTACATGTATTTTACATTAAAATGTAAATGTAAAATGCAAATATACATTAACTAGACAGCAGTAATTGGAGAGTTTTGATCTAATTAATTTTGACAGGACTATTTTGGCTAGCGTACTGAGAATACTAGGACCAAGAGTAGAAACTAGGAGGCAATAGCAGTCTTCTAGGAGCAAGAATATGGGGGGTTTGTACCAGGATTTAGCATGATCATACTTTGGTAAAAGTTTTTTCCAGAAATGAAAATAAATTATATACATAAGTCGTGTTATATATACAGAAGTAAGGTTGTAAATTCTTAAATAAGGGTCCGAAAGTAGGCATGCAAAACTATTAACAAACTTCACCTCTGGAGAGAAGAACAAAACATCAACTCAGAATTTAAGAGTTTTCATTTGGATTTTATATTGAGTTTTTTTTAAGACTTTTTTTTTTTTGAGTAGTTTTAGGTTCCCAGCAAAATTGAGAGGAAGGTAAAGAGGTTTCTTGTATACCTTGTGCCCTCACACATGCATAACCTACCCCATTGTCAACATCACTCACTAGAGTGGTTCATTTGTTACAATTCTTAAACCTACATTGATGTATCATAATCACCAGAAGTCCATAATTTACCTTAGGGTTCACTGTAGTTGATGTACATTCTGTTGTTTTGAACAAATGTATAAATGGCATATGCCCATCATTATAATATCTTACAGAGTATTTTCACAGACCTAAAATTCTCTGTGCTCCACCTGTTAAGGCCTTTGCACCCAACCTTCGACAACCGCTGATCTTTTTACTGTCTCCATAGTTTTGCCTTTTCTAGAATGTTATATAGTTGGAATCATACAGTATGTAGCCTCTTCAGATTGCCTTTTTCTTACTTAGAAATATGCATTTAAGCTTCCTCTATGCCTTTTCATGGCTCGATAGTTCATTTCTTACTAGCACAGAATAACATTCCATTTTCTGGATGTAACATAGTTTATTTATCTATTAGCCCCTCAAGGACATCTTGATTGCATCCAAGTTTAGCCAATTATGAATAAAGCTGCTCTAAACATACCTGTGGAGATTTATGTGTGGATATAAGTTTTCAGCTCCTTTGGATAAATACCACGAGCATGAACTGTATAGTACGGTAAGAGTATATTTAGTTTTGTAAGAAACTGCCAAAATGTCTTCCAAAGTAGCTGTAGCATTCACATTAGCAATGTCTGAGTTCGTATTGCTTCACATCCAAGCCAGGATTTGATGTTGTCAGTGTTCTGAATTTTGGCCACTCTAATAGGTGTATAGTGGTATCTTATTGTTATTTTAATTTGTATTTTCCTGAAGACATACAATGTGGAGTATCTTTTTAAATGCTTATTTTGGTGAGTTGTCTTTTAAGGTCTTTGGCCTATTTTTTTAATTGGATTGTTTAGTTTCCTATCGTTGAGTTTTAAGAATTCTTTGTATATTTTGAATAACAGTTCTTTATCAGATGTCTCTTTCACAAATTTTCTCCCAGAGTTTGACTTGTTTTCTCATGCTCTTGATATGATCTTTTAAAGAGCAAAATTTTTAATTTTAATGAAGTACAGTTTATCAATGATTTCTTTCATGGATTGTGTCTTTGGTGCTGAATCTAAAAGGTCATCTTCATACTGAAGGTGTTCTAAGTTTTATGCTATGTTACCTCCTAGGACTTTTAGAGTTTTGTGTCTTACACATAGGTCTATGCTCCATTTTGGGTTAGTTTTTGTGAAAAGTGTATGTTCTGTGTCTAGATTCGCTTTTTTTCATGTCCAGTTGTTCCAGTGCCATTTGTTGAAGAGACTTTTTTCTATTTTATTGCCTTTGCTCCTTTGTCAAAGATCAATTAATTATATTTATGGAGGTTTATTTCTGAGCTCTCTATTTGTCTATTCTTCAGATATACCATACTGTCTTGATTACTGTAGATTTATAGTAAGACTTGAAGTGGAGCTTTCAGTCCTCCAACATTGTTCTTCTCCTCCAGCATTATGTTGGCTATTCTGCATCTTTTGCCTCTCCATATAAACTCTATAATCAGTTGGTCAATATCCACAAAGTAAGGTACTGGATAAGAGTTTGTAGTGTATAGACTGTAGTATATATTGATTGGAATTGAATTGAATCTATAGTTAAGATGTGAAGAAATGACATCTTGACAATATTGAATCTTCATTTCCATGAACATAGAATATCTGTCCATGTTCTAATGGGTTCTAATTTAAATGACATTGTATTTTTATTTTCAAATTCCACTTGTTCATTGTTGGTATATAGGAAAGCAACTGACTTTGTATGTTAACTTTATATCTGTGAACAAAGGCAGTTTTATTTCCTTCTTCTCAGTCTGTATACCTTTTATTTCATTCTCTTGTCTCATTGCATTAGCAAGGACTTCCAATACAATGTGTGTGATAAAGGAGTGGCCCTGTACCTGATCTCAGTGGGAAAACTTTGAGTTTCTCTGTTAAATATGATGTTAGTTGTAGGTTCTTTGTGGATGGTCTTTATCAAGTTAAGAAATTTCTTTTCATAATTTACTAAGAGTTTTATCATAAATGGGTACTAAATTGAGTTTTATGAAGAATAAATAAATATATGTAATCAAGATAGAAGTCTTGTATTCGAACCCAATGGTTTGCTTCCCCATCCATTCCTATGCCCCTTGTACGAGGAGTATACTTCCCCACCTTATTAATTTTTTGGCTGGACCATTAATGGAATGTGAGTGAAATATTATACGTGCTATCTCCACGCACAATTTAAAAGTGCATGATTTGGTTACTCCTTTTACTCCTTATGTTACCTGTTCCATGAGAATACCATGTTCTAGAAATGGGGGCTGCTCTTTCAGCCTGAGTTGTGCAATGAGAACACGTGGTGAGGAAACCTGTAGCATCGCCTGCAAGCTGAAGCAAAGTCTTGTCCTGGAAGAAAATCTATTGAGTTTATTACTATTGTTCTTGACCCTCTTGGCAAAGAGCAGCACATTCTAGATTTCTTAAGTTAAGAAAAGTGAGTTAAGGAAGACTGAGACTGTCGATGATTCTGATGACCCCTCTATATAAGAAAGTGTTAGAATTGTTTCCCCTCTTATGCAGATAATCTGATACTTAACTTGACAACATAAAACTTATCCTTGTTGTATACATAGACTATCTAGCAACATGGAAATGTTCCTTTAAATTTTATAAAAAATAAAATGGTCTTTATAGGAACATAAAAAGACAATTAGTTTTATTGTGCATTAGGAAATTTCATAGATCTATTTCTCAAATAAGGAAGATTAGAAAACAAATAAAGGATATGAAAATGTTAGCACTTAGATTACTTTCAAAATGTACATATTTTGCCAAATTCAATTCATTTTTAAAAGGTCATCTATTCCAGTTCTTAAATAAATTTACTTTCTTTCTTTGTTTTTGTCTATTCTAGATAATAAAAGGTACCTAGCTATTAATTGGAGTATGTCAGCTGCTATTAGAGGGAGAAAGACGTAGATTAATTTTCTTTACCTGAGAAAGAAAAAAGAGAAAAGTATTTCTCTTACAAATGCATAAATATGTTATTTGATTGATTTATTGATTTCCTCAAGTGATTATTTAGAGAATATTATGAGATGAGTCTGCTATTGGAAACATGAAGGAAATCTTTCCAAAACTTAAATATCAGAAAAGCAACGATCAATAGCAGAAATAAATTCATTTTAAAAATCATACATGAATGTGAGATATAAGCTCGAAAGCAAATTAAATTCCCAAGAGCTGCTCATCAGCCAGCCACAACAGGTTTGAAGGTCATTGTTGCTGAATATTTGGCTAAATTTCAACTCAATTTGAGCACTGATCAGTGATTCAAAACTGACCCACACAGATGGGCAACCATGTGGTGCCCCAGTGCATATTAATCAGAAGATTCCTATACTCCAGAAAGGACTAGATGGGATGTTTGAAAAGAAACTGTGTGAGGACAACATGTAGAAAGCTTGAGTGATGTGCCAAACAATTCTGAGACACTTTGCATATTGACTCTTCACTCTGTGGTGCCCTTTTGCCTCTAGGGAGTCGAGACCCTAAATCATTTTTCTGTGTGTGAAAGGAGCAATCAAGGAATAAACATTTGGTTCAAATGATTTACAGAGATATTAGCTCTATAGAATACAAGACTTGGAGTTCCCTGGTTGTCTAGTGGTTAGGATCTGACGCTTTCACTGCTGTGGCTGGGTTCAATCCCTGGTTGGGGAATTGAGATCTTGCAAGCCGCATGGAGCAAAAAAAAAAAAAAAAAAAAAAAGAATACAAGACATACTAACTTTCTATTTTTTGATTTTCTTATAGTGAATATAGTTAGTTTTTAGTTATTCATTTATTTTGTGCCTGCCCTTCTTGATGCCTTAGGGGTATGGCAAACTGGAAGTGTGAAGTAATCAAAGCATGGATATATGTGACTTTGAGAATTCTATTTCAATTTGAATCCAAATTTAATAATGTCTACATTGGTTTAAGAAACTTATGTCTTTTTCATTATCTAATTTCGGATATCTGAAAATGGTTCCTATTTTCTCAATATGCTTTGATAAAAACAACTCTGTGTAAACCCAAACAAATGATAGATATAACTGATAATATAAAGTAGAGTAAAAGTTACTTGAATATTTTCTATTCTCATATATTCTTTTATTTCCTCAATAGACACATTTATAAGAAAAGAAATAACTTGAATAATTTTATGACCAAAATTACCCAATAAGAAAAAAAAGATTGTCATATCTTCACATTATGAATAGAAAATATAATAAAACAAATACTGATTTTAAAAACTCACTTAACAGTGAGTATCTGATTCTCAGATTCTGACAATCCCTCACATTTAGACAGAACTTCCTTAAAAATGTCTTATTTGGATAATTTAAATGAGCTTTAGAGAGCAACTTTACTCTTCCTTTTATAACCAAATCAACCTTATCAAATCTTTGCCACTTTTTAATCATTTCTCTTCAACAACAACAAAACAAAGCAGCATTCTTAAATGTAAATTTTCAACCACTTTAATAAAACCTAGAATTTCTGACTTGGTATTCTATCCTGGACTTTTTTTTCTTGTTATACCCCTTTGTTACAAGTGCAGAATCTGAGGCTAACCAGGTTTCAATAACTTGCCTACCATCACACAGCTAATCAATAGCAGAGCTGGGATTCTAAGGTTCATATATATCTCTATACGATCTAGATAAATCTCACTCAAAAGGTCCTAGTCTTACCATCACATAAGTATATGCAGATACAGACCATCTTTCTTAATAATGACTTCTCTCTGTCATATCTATCTAATCAATTACCAAGCCTCACTCTTTCTTCCTTCTTTAAAGCATATTTTCATCTTATTTTCTCTTTTTTAATGTCCATTTATCCAATAAGTATTTTATCTCGATAGACAGGTACCTGATTTTTTTTGCTTTATTTTTCTCTCTGATAATATAGCCAAACACAAGCACTAGTTTTAATCACTTAAAATACTTTCATTTTTGTTTTAAAACATAATTTTCAGCATAGTGTGTCTTTACACAGGGGTTCCAAATTGTACTCCATCTATGCATAGTGGTTTTCCTGGAGTGTGGTGAGGGGTAGGGCCTGAGGAGGCACAGATATAATTCCTTCATCCCCCAATTTTAACAGAATAGATCTGCTTTTGTCAGTTTTGTATATTGGTTTTTCCTCTGCTTTAATTTGAAGAAAGGATTCCTTTATTGTCATTAGCACCTCTAGCAGTAGCAGTAGAGAAGTAGTAGCAGTTGCAGTAGTAATAATAGAAATATGTATATTTTTGTTACCCTAATACTTCATAATGCAAACTTTGAGCCAAAGGCTACATTTTAAAATATCAAAGTCATCATTTAAATTATATACATTCTCAAGATTTTAGGATCATTAAATCTGAGCAGATGTCATAAAAACCTATTATTTAACATAGCTCAAATGCAAGGACCCTGAGCAGTCTAAATTCCCTCTACTCATCTAACTTGTATTTTTCCTGAACTGCAGGTTTGGATTGTGTTGTTTTGGTGGTAGGTGCTATTAAAATGGATTCTCCAAGCCCTTGGTGCATTCCCAGGCCCAAATGTAAAACCTTGATAAGCTTCAAGAGCTCTTTTGATTATCTATCAGCCTCCTTTTCCCTCTTTGCTCTTTGAGAGGCAATATGGAGAAGGGTTAATATTTAGATTTTCTTTAGGTGATGATAGATGTTTATGTTATTATTAATTATTAAAAAGTCTCCTTAAGAGACTTTGGTTTGCATTTATTTATTACAACAGATATTATTTAGGCTCTCATTAGAGTGTGATTTTTAAAATTTAATAGTCAATATCTAATTTGAGTGAAGAAATTGCCAATATCTTGTATTCTTCTTTCACTGAGATGAACATGCCTAGTCTTTTGTTTTCATTTTATTACCAACTTATTTTATAATATCAAGATAGAAAAGAAGACTATTAACTGAAATCTTGAACAATCAATTAAAATAATACTGGGAAAAATTGTACCACCCTAAATTCCCTACCATTTTGAGATGAAATGCCCAAAATTAGAAGCCTTCCACCTGTGGCCAGATCAAGGTATACGAAAACCATTGTCCTTAAGTTTTCAGCCTCAAGACTTTTTCTCTTCAATACTTTTCCTAAAAGAGTAAGGAGAACCTTCTGTAATACTTGTTCTGAACTTCTGTAGTCCTTGTCTTTAGCACCTTTATTTGTATATATATATATAATTTTCTCTAAATTTGGGGGATAATGCTCTCATCTTGGAATATGAGGTTTTATTTTAATATGGAAAGTATCTATATACTATTGTGTTTATTTCACTTTGAGGAAAGTCATAATAAGCATATTTAATTCTCTAATTTGAGGATGATTTTGATTATAACATAGGATGAGTTATTAAAAAACCAAACCTTTAAACTGACATATAATACTTGATCACACCAGCATACAGTATGGTAGATAATACTAGTTTCAATTTGCATCTTTAATCAAAGTAAAGCATTTAATAATAATTATGTCCCACTTTTCTGTGTGGGATTTTGTAATAGAGAAGCTAATTGTATATACAATAAACTCTGATGTAACATATAATAGACTTGGAAAAGAAAGATTAAGAAAAACCTTCATTGCTCAGACAGTTTAGAGTAGGTTAGATAAAGAAAATGCAGCAAAAGTGGAGAAGTGCTGTTAAAAGACTCCTTCTTGTCACCAGCTGAAAGCTGCCATATTTGGACTACACTTATTCAGAATATGCACTAAAACAACAATCACCAGTAAACAATACCATGCTTTTGATATATCAGGCTGACTAATCACAGCAAGTCTGTGAGGAGAAAGTTCAAAGCAGGTCTATTGGAGCCTATTGTCACTTTTTAAAAAATGTAATGTCTTATAATTGGAATTTTTCTTGTAACTTTTTATTGTGAAATAATTATCAATTCACAAGAAATTGCAAAGAAATCTACATGGAGGTCTTATTCACCACCCTCCTCCAGCCATGTTTTCCTCTTGTGTAACTACAGTGCAATCATCAAAACTAGGAGATTGATATTGGTATAAATCACAGAGGTTATTCAGATTTCACAAATTTTTCATGCACTCATTTGTGTACCTGTGTCTCTGTGTGTATAGCTCTATGTAAGTTTATCATTTTATCCCAAGTGTAGTTTCATGTAACCACCACCACAGTCAAGATTCTTAACTGTACCATCATCACAAGACTCCCTGTGCTGTCTTAACCATATCCTACCCTCCATTCCATCCCTAACCCCTGCAATCACTAATTTGTTCTCCATGTTTATAATTACTTTGTTTCACAAATGTTAGATAAGTAGAGTCATGTGATACCTGTCCTTTTGTGACTGCCTTCAGCATAATATCCTTAAGATTCATTGAAGTTATGTGTATAAATAGTCCATTCCTTTTAATAGCAGAGTATTATTTCATGCTATGGATGCATCACAGTTTTTTTAACCATTTACCCATTGAAAAATATTTGGGGAGTTTACAGTTTTTGGTTATTACAAATAAAGCTGCTTTAAGTATTCATGTGCAATTTTTGTGTGAAAATATATCTTCATTTCTCTGAGTTATATGCTCAAGAGTGCAATTGCTGGGTCATTTGGTAAGTCCATTTTTAGTTTAAAGAGGAATTACCAACCATTTTCCAGAAGTCTGTACTTATACAAAACGTCTAAGAAAATAGGAAATTTGGGGAACTCGGGGCTAGGCAAAGAATTAACACCAAAAGAAAGATCAAATAAAAGTAAAAATATGTAAATTGGACCTCATCACAATTAAAAACTTTTACTCTGTGAAAGATCCTGAGAAGAGAATGAAAAGACAAACTATAGGACTGAGAAAATCTTTGCTAATCATATAACTGATCAAGACCTTGCATATAAAATATATACAGAATTCTTAAAACTCAGCACTGTTTTTTTTTTAATCCTTGAGCCACACAAGTGCTTTACTCCTAGGAGGAGTGAGAGAAGGCTTGAGGTTCTCCAGAGAGTACAGGGTGTGACGAGCATACAGTTACACAGTACCATAGCATGGGCTGCCCTCTACTGAATTTATCAGTAAACTTATCTGTTTTAATTAGGCTATGATAAATATAATGGTATATTTATATACTTATATACATAAAATATGTATGATAAATAAAATATGATCAATAGTATAAAATAGGAATCACAGTGTTGTGAGATCACTTGCATGCTCTCTTGCCTCTTACTAATTCTAATCTTTAGGAAACTTTCTCCTTTCTTCCTAAGGAGCCTACTTATATACCACAAACTGGGGCATAGACTGCAAATGACAATGAAATATCTAAGCAGAAATATTAAGTGCAGAATTTGAAAAAAGAATCCAGTTTGAGAAATATATACTGAATTGGAGATAAAAAGTGATGTGGAAATTCACTGCATAGATCTAAAGGGAGATTAGATCAGGATAAGAAAATTAATAAAAATCAAGAGGAAAAAAGTCAGTCATCAAGGCTAAAAAGAATGACATAAAAAGGTTTTAGATAATTCATATTACGTAAATTATCCAATTTAATCATATATTTGTGTGTGTTGGTAATTTATGACATTATCAAGTAATTCTTGTGAATCTTTTCATGGATCTTTTTTTCAACATTATGCTGTAATCAAAGTTCTTTGGCAGATGGTGAGCAGGGGAGAGAGTTGGCAGAAGGGAGTATATTTTCCATCATGCAAACCATTCTGTATGCAGACAGACAAATAATTTGCCTCCATATAAGTCCAGAACTTCAAGGATATAAGTTATTTTTAAACCATTAAGTCAAATTATCTTACTAGAATAAAATTACTAACACAAATCACTAACAGAATGAAACAGCATGAACTAAAGTCTCTTTATAAAACTTCTAAATGTTATTTTTTTTTCATTTGTATACATACTCCCACAAATTGGTCTTTTCGAAATGACTTTCTTTTTTCAATATTCTTTACCTATTTTTCACTAAATTTCATTAGAGCATACTGACTGTATAGATGAGTTCCATACTTCCCTTTGACTAATTTTCTTACATTCTAAAAAAATGCCATTAAAAACCATGAAATTGCTTGTCATATTAAAGTTATCCTAAGTAAATATTCCTCAATCAGTTTCACTTTTAGCTTTTTATGTGAGTTTGTAGGAGAGTAAAACATATCACACAGTGGTGCAAATATCAATTTTCTCCCACTCAATGACTTTTTGTCTACTCATCTATAATTTATTTAAAGAATTTCATTCTGGCATAGAAACGATTCATCTGTTCTCTTATCAGTGGCTGAAGATACTCAACAAAATCAACAGATTGGGATTATTCCCCAAATTGTGAACTTTAAAATGTGTGCAGAAAACTATATCAGAGACAATACTGTTCATTTGATGGTAATTTATCTAATTCTTCATAAATTTGCTTATTCTTCAATTATTTCACATTTGATATTGAATCACTCTAAATGACTACATCTTTTCAAAAATTACTGAAGGCACTTAAAGGATAAATCAATGGATAGGTTTAGTGAGTTAAGAATAAATAAAACACTTCCATTATCCTCACATTTCTAAAAATAAGCTACAAACTTCTTTTTAAGGCAATTTGTTAACAGCTCACATAATTGAAAGGATCATATATTTGACAGAGCAATTCAACGTCTACAAATATATCCTATAGATATATTCAAACATATATGCAAGACATGCAAATTAATAGATAGGAGATAGACTTATATAGACCTACAAGTATGTATGTTAGAATACATTTTCCCAACAAAACAAATATATTTAACAAAGGTATGTATAACATTGTAGTGAGTTATCGTTGAAAAATTCACATTTTATATTTAATATTCAAAACATCTATATTCCTTCTGCATCTCCCACCTGTCACTCCTACATAACCCTCTTTACAAATTCATTGTTAATTACTTTCTTCTTACTAATCATTTTGTCCTGCTTCCATTCAGATATAGGTACAGGTATAAGTATAGATATACTTACAGTTATAGATACATCCTTCTCAATTTTACACACAACAGCAGTTTTATCATTACTTTTCATTATTACATATAAAGCATCTCCTTTGAAACCAACTTTGAAACTGAACATTGCCAATGTATAATTATTTATCATCTCTTTCAGATTATTTAAACATATTTATTCTTTATATGGTCAAATCATATTTCAGCTTAGGATTGATGACTATTTTCCTACAATAAAGGTCTTCATATTCATTTTTTTGTATAGCAATGCTCTAACTTAGATGGACAACAGATTTTGGAAACCTCAATAGTTAGTGGAGAGGACTTCCAGAAAGGTGGTAAGAGGAGATTGGTGGGCAATTTCCCCAGCAAAACAATTACTGGTGAAGCAAATTATCTGGTGCAAATTATTAAAACAATCTTATAGAAGGTAGACATTTCACTAATGGCAAGCAGTCAATGGAGAAATATTTATTCAAGAATATATACTAATTCTCATTAAAATAAGTGAGAGTCTGTGGCATTTGAGCCACAGCCCACTTAAATTTCCTATTCTCCCCTTCCCCTCAGCAGCTCTTCACTGATCAAATGTAACCAACAGACCAGACTCCCTTTCTCCACGAACTCCTATTCTAGGGCTATAGTTTCAGTCTAGAGCTACAGTTTTACACTGTGAGGGCCAGGGTGCCAATTCTTATCCCCAACTTTGAGTTGCAGGAGCTCTATCCCTAGTAAATGTGGCTAAGAAGACTGTGGTTCCTTTAACCCACCTTCAAGAACTCATAGGGCAAGAGCTCTATCCAAAACAGGCTGAGAATACTGGGCCCAGATTGCCCTTCCTACAGGTTGCTCACAAGGTAGAGGTTCCATATTGGGAGGAACCTCTGCTTGCATCACATTTGGTAATGTCTCATTAATCACACTGCTTTAAAATTTTGAATTTGTTTCCACATATTTTGATGTTGTTTTGCTACTCAAACTATTCATATGTACATTAGAGTTTGAGAAGGATTATTTAAGCTTATTAACATAAAAGTGCTTATCTACTTAAAGCTTTTTGATTTGTAGTTAATATAAGAACTGATGCTATAACCATTTATTTTATAAGGAGAGCTATAAATGTGTAATACATTGAGTGGGAAAAATGTGAAATTTTAGCATGAAATTTTACAATATACTCAATCATTACAAACTTAAAATTGTAATATATAAAGTTTTTTTTTCAAGAATATTTAATATAAATTAATATTGAGTTAATTAACTTAATATTCAAAATATACAATAAAAAAGACACTCTACAAAGCTGCTTCATTACATTATACATTTTAAAAGCACTACCTGATTTATCATCAAGTTAAGCACACTTGATTACTGAAGTATTTCTCTACTATTTTTTCGATCCCACTGCCATCTTTCCAGACCAATTTTTCATTACTACTCACATAAACCATTTTAATTATGTTTATCTAATTTCTCAGTATCTGGAATCAACTTTGAGATCATAGTTCCAGTGCCTTTCTCAGTCTCCAAACAGTTTCTGGGTGATGGCAATGGTTTTTGCATTCCTCTAAATGCCCACCCCTCCAAAATTTATAATCCCTAACCAGATTGCTTCCTTGGGTATCAAAATCACAACCCAGTGCATTTTACACATTTTAACTCGAAGTCAAACAGTTCATTACCAAATTCATTTCCCCCCATTTATCTTCCCTAGCAAGTGCCCTGACTGCCTTCCTCTTCCTCACTGGAATAAACATATTCCTTCGATATATATTAATCACAAATATTTCTTTATTACATTATTTTGCCATTATCCCTTTCTTTTCCCTTCTACATGATAGGAGAGAAGCTGTTTACATATTCGTTAAAGCAATACATATTTTTAGTATATAGTAATATTAAAGGTGCTTGCATTATCTTACACATTTTATATCTTCAGTATCAAATACTATACATTTAGTTAAAGCTGAATAGAGACGTGGGATAGGGAGGATGGGAGGGAAGCTCAAGAGGGAGGGGATATGGGGATATATGTATGCATATGGCTGATTCACTTTGTTGTACAACAGAAACTAACACAGTATTGTGAAGCAATTATACTCCAATAAAGATCTATTTTAAAAAAACCTGAATAGAGCATACATGCACCTACACAATTCAAAACTCAAAAATCTTACTGGTTTTAAAGTGCCAGCTGAATAAATTATATACTTTTCTGCCTGTTTTTCTGAATTTTCATGATCTGGTTAAAACCTGTTATTACTTTATAAGTTCTATTTATTTTCACTCAATCCTAATTAAAGTAACTTACTAGCAGTTTTCTCTCTATCTTGTTTTCTTTTCTTTATGCCTCATCCATTTTGTTTCCTTGTAATGTGTTCTCTATCTCCCATGTCCTATTCTCTCTTAGGATCTTAGTTCCCCAACTAGGGATCAAACCCATGCCCCCTGCAGTGGAAGCGTGGAGTCTTAACTGCTGGATGGCCAGGGAAGTCCCTCACTCACTTTTAATCTTAGTAGGAATTTGAAGATTCATCTTTTAACCAGCTTACTTTCTAATATACATGCTAAATCTACCCATGAGTGACAGTTGAAACGTTATGAGGCCTTTTTTTCTCTCTGTAGAAAGTGTCACACCATTCTTCCCTGTGTTTCGCTTTGAAACATTGTGTTTATTTTGATTAGGCGTGTATCAGCAATGAGTTTTGTAAGTTTCTTATATTTTAACATATCTGGATCTCTTCATTTTTGTTCATTTCTAAGTCTCTACTTCGTATCAATTTTTTTCTTTAATCTTCCTTATAACACAGATCTGCTGGCAATGAATTCTCTGTTTTCATATAGCTGAAAGTCTTTTCTTCCTTCATTTTTCAAGATATTTTTGCACAGTATAGAGTTCTGAGTTGAGAATTTTTTTTTCTTTCAAAATTTTAAAGAAGTCATTCCATTGTCTTACGTTCCCACAGTTTCAAAATGTAAGCCTGACTTCTTTATTATTTATGCATGAAATATGTTCTTTTTGGTCTGGATACCTTCAATACTTTCTTTAAATCTTTAATTTTAGCAGTTTAAATATGAAATGTCTAGGTGCTGTGTGTGCGTGCATGTGTGTGTGTGTTGTTTATCTTGTTTGGGTTTCACTGTGATTCTTGGATCTGAAGTTTGATGTCTTTTTCTTTACTCTTGGGAAATTTTCGGCCCTTGTCTCTAAATATTTCTTCTTTCCCATTTTGTCTCTCTTCTCTTCTGGGATTCCAATCGTGTACATTATTTTTTAATTGTTCCGCAATTTCTGAATGCTCTCTTCTATTTTTTTTCTACAATCCTTTTTCTCTGTATAGTTCAGTATGGGTAGTTTCTAATGACCTATCTTCAAGTTTCCTGAATCTTTCCTCAACTGTGAAGAGTCCACTCATGGGCTTTACAAAATAATTCTTCATCTTGGTTTCAATAGTTTCAATTTCCAGCATTTCTATGCGACTTTTATTATTTCCATTGCTTTCTGAAATTCCCCCTTAGGCTATGCACATTTTCCATAAGTCCCACTAGAGACTTTAATGCATGTGTTACACATTATACATTGTATACAGTGTAAGAGTTATTTAAATTCCCTATGTGGTTGTTCGAACAACTGGACCCATATCTGAGTCTGGTTTTATTGTTTGCTTTATCTTTTAAAAGTGGAATGACAGTTTTTCTTCTTTTTTTATAATCTTATTTGAGTGTTGGACATTGAATTCTGGATATAGAGCAGCAGAGACTGAGGTAAATAGCATTCATGCCTGGAAAAAGGCATACTTTTTTGTTGATGGATATTTCTGGGATTTAGTCAATCTAGTCCAGAGTTGAGATGGGTTTGATTTTGTTTAGTTTTGTTTTGTTTACCTATGGTTACTTTTAATACCTTAGTGGCATAAAATTCCTCTAGAATTACCTTGTGCAGCTAGAGATACTAAAATATTTTTTAAATTAATATTTCCATTCCACCCTGAATGTTCAGTCTTCCGTTTACAACTTTGGCCCAGAGTGGGTTTCTGTCTCTGCCTGTGAACTTCTCTCTGGGGTAGAGTGTGATTTCTTGTGACTCTGTTCTTGATAATTTATTGATTAGCCATAGGTGGAATTTTGTGTTGTCCACTTTCATCCTCTGTTTTAGGCAGGTCCTGTTTCCCAGCCCAAATGATTATCCAAAGTCAAAATTAAATGCAAAATTTTCCCCATGAAGATCTTTTTTTCCTTCCTTCAGATGAATTTCTACTTTCCCTTCTTCTTAAATCCCCATAGAACTTAATTTATTCCTCTTATTGGTGATTTACACTTTTTATTTTGTGTTGAGACTTTAAGTCTTTGCAATGTCCTATAAGTCTTGAAATTCCTAAAGTAGGTAGAACACAGTGAGTTATCAATATTCAAAGAATAAAACCACCTTGTAATATAACCCAATGTGTGATGCATGTTTGGAGTGTATGCATATAGAGCTCAGTATCAACAGCTTATAGTTTAAAATAATCATTCTAAAATGAACATTTTCATGTATAAAAAGAACAAAACTATTAGATGGAAAGGGGTCTGAAGATAGAATCACAGACTTCCCTCCTAAGTTGCTGGCTTCATGTGTCAGGTTAATTATTTCACTAATTAAAACTTCTGGGTGATTCATGGTAGGATAAGGATCTAATTTTTTAAAAGGTATAGCCTCACAAAGTTTTGCTGACTCTGTAATGCTAATATATTTTATTTCTTTAAAGTACATCCTGTTCAATGAAAAAAAGAGATGATCTAGTGGAGCTACTGGATTGATATTGAAGGGGCACTGGAACTCCCATAATAGTAAGAGTTGAGCACTTTCATTATGGCGTAATGCCAGGATTCTGCATAATATATTAGAAATTATGTCTACTTTCTTAGCTCCTTTCCATTAGCATTCATATGCTATTACATTATTCATCATATAGGAAATTTAACTTTTAATTGACAGTGAAGGAATTTTTGGATTATGCAAAAACTGCTTATAATTCTTTCACAGTCAATTTTACAAGTCTGCATTATTATACTAGGTAATTCTCTCTGCTTTGAAATGCTATGGTGGTTTGAAAAATATTAAATATACTTTCTTTTTGTGGAAATTGACAGAGAAAGTCCCATGCTTAGAATATTTTCAAAATTAAAACATGAGATCATTATAAAATAAGAACCAAAATATTTAAAGTAGTCAATTTATAGAATATTATTCTGTTTATTTCTTATGCAAAGTAAATGTATTCCTGGGAAATAAAATGAATGATTCTAATAAAAGATTGGTATACATACTAATTGTGATAAAAGATGAACTAATTCCTTTCCAAGACACATGAAAGACAATCTTTTGTGTGAATTTCTCAAGAGAATTTTTATAAGACTTACAAAATAAATTATAAATTATACATAAATTATATTAATTTATGCAGTCTTTTATCTAACTGAAGTTATATGGAGTGTTTACTTCCAAAAAGTTACTTATATGAACCCTCAAACACACTATTTCCCTGAAGAAATGCACACACACACACACATTTCCTTTTCCCTTTCTCCCTATTAAAATATTTACTATAATTATTGGAGTTGCCCCAAGTGGAAAGATACCATCATTGTATAACAACTACAACCATAACTTTAATGTTATTTTATATGTATAAATTTAGTTTTAATTTCTCCTGCACTTGTTCATCTGTACGTATGCTTCACAAACCCCTTTCAGTTCAAGATTGATATGTAGACCCAGCAATCCCACTACTAGGCATATACCCAGAGAAAACCATAATTCAAAAAGACACATGCACCCCAATGTTCGTTGCAGCACTATTTACAATAGCCGGGTCATGGAGGCAACCTAAATGCCCATCAACAGATGAATGGATAAAGAAGATGTGGTACATATATACAATGGAGTATTAGTCAGCCATAAAAAGGAATGAAACTGGGTCATTTGTAGAGACGTGGATGGACCTAGAGGCTGTCATACAGAGTGAAGTAAGTCAGAATGAGAAAAACAAATATCGTATATTAATGCATATATGTGGAATCTAGAAAAATGGTACAAATGAACTCGTTTGCAAGGCAGATATAGAGACACAGATGTAGAGAACAAAAGTATGGACACCAAGGGAGGACAGTGGTGGTGGGGGGTGGTGGTGGTGTGATGAACTGGGAGATTGGGATTGACATGTATACATTAATATGTATAAAATAGATAATTAACAAGAACCTGCTGTATAGAAAAATAAAATAAAATAAAATTCAAAAAAAAGATTGATATGCAAATTATTTCAACATCTTGGATAAGCTAAAATGTCTCCATCATGTCTTTCTTTAGGGCACTACTTCAAGTAGATTAGATGGCATCATTATCTGTGACAATATAGTAGTGAATGTGAGTTTCCTATAGATGCAGCAGCAGTTGGTGAAATATATAATCTGCTCTTTTGTAGTTATTATTCCTTGGCATTTTTGCCCTGATGAAATGGTCCAACTAATTTATGAATAGGCAGTTTGCCACTCAGACAGATGGCTCTGACTGCAGCCCAGAGACAATGTATAGTCCAAAAATGTTGATGTTGACAGGATTTTCAGGCACAAAAAATCAAATGTCTGTCAGTCTCTTCTTAAGATGTGTCATCACTAATCCACTATTTATTGCATTATGTTCTAATACAAATTTTTTTCATTTTCATCAGGAGAGATTATAAAAAGAAGTATTTTAATGGGAAATTCACAGTAGAGCTTCCTGTTCCAAACAACAACAACAAAACATTTTTTCTTCACCTTCATCTTCAAAGAGTAATAAAGTATAATTCTATTCCATGACTTTTATACTACTGGGCCAAATCTGGCCATGCCACCAAAATTAATAGGCTTATTGACTTGAAGATAAAAATTTCATCACAGCCTCAATAGTTATTTGTTATGATTTTATCAACATCAACAGAACTACTAAACTTATTTTCTGATCAATCTTCAGTTGAAGCTAAAGCATATCAATCACACACTGATACTATCGATATTATCAAACAGTATTTATAGTGAGTCATATATACTTAAATGTCTATGTTATGGTACATATAGATACTGATCTTATCTATCATGTTATCTTGATATAAAATATTTTGCTAAAAATATCCCTGTTGTGATGTTTGACATGGGTAACAACATTAGACACAAAATTTTATTTTGTCATAGAGTTTTCTTTAAAAAAACTTTTTGTCATGTAATGTTCTAGAGAATTTAGAGGAAATAGCTGTTTTATGGTGCAGAGAAAAAGTTACTCCATCTAAATATTGCCCCATTTAAATCCCAGACTCACTTGCAAAGTCATTTGGTACTGTTTAAGCAGTCACTTCTTCTTGGTCTTTTTAAAGCTTGATTGAAAACAAAGAGGGGTTAAATAAAAAATATATATATCTTATTTTATATATATATATTAACAATAATTATTTGCAATTTCACTACTAGTTGAACAAAACAAAGAGGACTGAATCCTGGCAAATTTTGAAGTCACACGGTAAGGTTATCAGCATTTATGGACTTGCAGCTTTAGAATAATCATACTAACAGGCAGCAGTTATAGTGACTTCTTTTAAGTAATCACAGTTTGCAGTCTTCTCCAAGAAGCCAAATTGCCAATATGGGCCAGTTTGGGGTTCTTTAGCAAGAACTCTAACATAAAGATAGATGGCTATTTGGTTAGTGATTTACGGATATTCCCACATCATCACTGTGCAGAACCCTGTGTGAGAGGAAATGATAAATCATAGATCTTATTCTTTAGAAATTCAATATACAATTTACGAGACAGGGCACATATCAAAATGAAGATGTAATAGAACCCAAGTGAAAGAGATATAATATAAAGAGTTTGATAAGAGTTGTATCAAAATAACAGATTGATTAAAACCCAGGTATAAGAAGAAAGGAAATTCAAATATCTTATGAAAAGAAAATATTAAAAGATAATTTTTTAGAATTGGCAGTTTACAAACAGTTGTTTAATGTGAGAATGATAAAATTCTTATTTGCAAAAGCAAAATTTCTTTTCTTAAAATATTTATTTATTTATTTTTGGCTGCGTTGGGTCTTCGATGCCGCGCGCAGGCTTTCTCTAGTTGCGGTGAGTCTGGGCTACTCTTTGTTGCGGTGCGCGGGCTTCTCATTGAGGTGGCTTCTCTTGTTGTGGAGCATGGGCTTTAGGCACGTGGACTTCAGTAGTTATGGCACGCGGGCTCAGTAGTTGTGGTGCATGGGCTTAGTTGCTCCACGGCTTGTGGGATCTTCCCGGACCAGTGATTGGACCCTTGTCCCCTGCATTGGCAGGGGGACTCTCAACCACTGCATCACCAGGGAAGTCCCAAAAGCAAAATTTCTGAAAATATCTTTGATACTTCCTTTTCATTCCTCATAATATCATGTTACCATTCTTTTTTTTCCTAATTGGAAACTGTTTCAATCTCACAGCAGAGTATAATTATGTAATTTAGATGTACATATTAACTAAGATTTCAAAGAGCATGCAAATCCTACCTAAAAATTCAAGATCAAGAAGGAACCATCTTATAGCTTGTGGGAAAAAGTGGCCTCAGAGACCAATCTTCTGGATGAAATTCCATGCAATGGTAAATCTCAGAAAACTACCAGCCAGCAAGAAATATGCTTACTGAATAAAATGTGCATTATCTCATGTAGGAAAACAGATACCTTCTTTGCATAAGTAGATTTGGGGAGTGGGGTGAGTAGAGCTGTGCCAGTTCTCCACAGACTTGATGGGATTCAAATTATTCCAGGAAACAAAGTTACATAAGAACATAGACAGACCATACTTAAAGAAAGTAGTCAAAGTTGTGACTTCTGATAACCCTTTGCTTTGTAAAACCTATCATAATGCCCGGTGATACCACTCCCTCCCAAAATGGGATATTCTAGCAAATAACTGATTCAGAAAAATCCAACTAATTCAGTAAAAGGTAATGATGAAAGGAACTAGCATAGCATCGTGTACAGATTCAATAATTTAAAAAGTGAGCTAAAGAGCATCAAAGACTACTAATAGCTAAAGAACATTTACCAGAGGAAATACACCCATCTAACAAATGAGTGTTATGATTAAACATTTCTCATAAATTCGAATTAATCAATGGAATTATAATCAATTATGCTTCCATATATGTTGGCAGGTACCAGATTCACTTTACTGCAAAAAGAGCTATAAAAAACTTGATAGGGCTTCCCTGGTGGCTCAGTGGTTAATAATCCACCTGCCAATGCAGGGGACACGGGTTCAAGCCCTGGTTGGGAAGATCCTACATGCCGCAGAGCACGAAACCCGTGTGCCACAACTACTGAGCCTGCGCTCTAGAGCCGATGAGCCACAACTACTGAGCCCATGTGCCGCAACTACTGAAGACCTTGCACCTAGAGCCTGTGCTCTGCAACAAGAGAAGCCACCACAATAAGAAGCCTGGGCACCGCAACGAAGAATAGCCCCCACTCGCTGCAAGTAGAGAAAGCCCACGTGCAACAACAAAGACCCAATGCAGCCAAAAATAAATAAATAAAATAAATAAATTTATTTTAAAAAAACTTGATAAATTACTAAAACAATAACAACAAATCCAATATAAAACAACAACAAAAACAAAGGACAATTTGAAAGAAAAACCCAATCTATTTGAAGACATTAGAGAACAACCAAAAAAGTCAGGAGTTGAGAAGCCAGCTTAATTAACAAAAGAGAATCACACTGAAATGTGCTGGGTATATTCACAGCCTTCCTCTCTTTTCCTCCAGAGGAAAGAGAATATGCCCATTTGTGAGGCATTCCATAGACTGTTGGGCTGCGCCCCTCAGCCCTGCAGTCTTTGCAACTGCCCAGCCACAAGACCAAAGAAAAAACCTGGAGTCAGTGACAGAGACATCAGTGATTTATTGGACAGAGACTCTTACAAGTCAGAGGCAAAGGTCCTGGAGCAACACCCCACCATATATGGACAAAGGCAGGCAGGACAGAGCAGCAATCTTCGCTGCACAGGGGACGAAGAGGCTACCAGTTATAGGGGGCGTGACATCCGAAGGGCTCCTTTGTTGCCAGGGGACTGCAGGAACTCGACCACCACAGCTCTTTGGGTTACCAACCGTTGGGACGGCCGCTGTTTCCTGTTGATGACTGAACATACTGGGGCCGTTCTGGTCTGAGGGCTAGAACAATCGTTTGCTGGGGGGTCAGGCCAATCATACAGGCAGCTCTGATTAAACTTTAAGCTTAGGAGGGGGAGGCAATCATGTGCATAAGAGCCAGGTCAGGCAGGGGATGTCCAGAGAGCAAGGGAGCAGCCATCTTATGGGCCCTGACCGTACACTTCACCCCTCCATACCCTGCGTGACTCTCACAATCTATCTGCCTTTCTTCTGCAATATCCCTGGGGTCAGGCATGTAGAGGAATACTGCAATCAGATGCCACAAACACAATACGGACAGCAGCAGCTAAAGAGTATTAACAGTAAGATGTCAAATATGTTGAAGAGAGATATTCTCCAAGAGGTGGATAAATGTTGTAGCTAGGCACTAATGGGGTTGATTGAGATGGAGTCTATGACGGTGATGTGCCCGTCTAGGGCTTTCATAGCAGAGGAAATATTGTGAGAATTATCGAGTATATGCACACAGCACTGGGCTCTGACAAGGGGACAACTACCTCCTTTTGCCGCTGTTAACGTGTCTGGGCCATCTGGTTTTGTAGAGCAACTTGCCTCATTTGGGTAGTTTCTTTAGATGAAAGGGTGATTGCATGTCTGGTGGTATTGAAGGCAGCAGCGGTGTGTTTATCCAGCGCCTCCACTTGCCATTCCACATCTATAGCAGCAGGCTGGGGAGCAAAAATAGACCACAGGTAAAACCAACAGGAGGTGCATTATCCATAGGTGTCCACCCTATATTATGTTGGATGTCATTAGAGAAAGACCCATTATGTGTCTCTAAACAATAGGCAGTTGGTTCTATTGGCTGAACTTGGGTCATCAGGAGGCAGCCAATCCCATTCCAGACAGCATAACCTAGTGGAGTTGTGTTTACAGTCTCCCAGGTCAGCCAGAGGAGGTGTTATACAGTTTCAGACAGCAGGAAAAGTCCTTCAGTGATGGATGGGATGGCAGGAATGGGGAAAGGGCGTGAGCCCTTCCCCCAGGTTACCAGTTGTTACCACATGGCTGGGTTAATCTTCCAGGGAAGTACAGAGGAAGGTGACCGTGGTATCTCATTGCAGCCCCAGCAGTTGGATTTATTCTGCAGAGATGCCACAGTTGGTTGCTCAATCCACAAACAGGTTTGCTCTGCCTAACATAAGGATGAAAAATGAGGTGTTTAACAGGCACTAAACAAGGGAGTTCATGGCCATTAAGTAAAGTACATGCAGTCCCTGAGTTTTGAGATACCACACCGGCCTATGGCTTTTGTCTGGGTCTACAATACCAAATTGTTTGCCTGCCTTTGGTACCTATGGCAGGTGCTGAGTACTGTAGGGATAGTTTTACAACAGACCACAATGTCAATATAATGGTGCTTTTTGTGAGTAGGGGGCCTGGGTTGGTTAGTTTGGTGGTCTCAAACAGAGTAGGATAGAAAACTGGAGAGACCTATGTGTTTCTTTTTAACTTTATTCCCCACAAGGCGGCAAACCTAAACCACTGGGGACCCACTTATTAGTCCCAGAGCCATCTTATGATTTGTTCCCCTGGGGGCTGGTCCTGCGGAAAGGGCAAGGGCAGATATCGTCCTGACCTAGAGTGGGCAATGATCCTTCTGTGGTTAGCAATTGAAGATGGAGCGTGTTGACCAGTTGCTGTTGTTAACGTGGTATAGGCACCAGGACGGCTGCTACATGGATGTTCATTAATGGCTTGTAGGGCTTGTGTTAATCTTGGGTTCCACAGGCTGAGAGAGCGGGTTTCTTGTCTCAGGTGTTGTTTTAGTAGTCCATTCATTCTCTCAGTCAGGCCGGCAGCCGTAGGGTTACACGACAGCTGGAAATGCCAGTGTATGTCATGTTCATCTGTCCATTCCTGAACTTCATGGGCAGTGAAGTGGGTTCATTGATCACTGTCAATGTCTGTGGGGGTTCCATATGACATGAACGGTTGTTCTAACCTCCGAATAGCTGTTTTCTGTGTTGCCTACCAACTGGGGTAGGCTTGTCGCAAGCCCATATGTGTGTCTACACAGGTGAGGGCAAACTTGCATCCATCGGATAGAGGCAAGGGCCCAATGTAATCCACTTGCCAGTGACAGACAGGAGCAGAGCCCCATAGAATATGTCCAGTTGATCTAGGAAGAGGGCAGGGTCTTTCTTGATAGCATGTGGGACATTGTTTGCAAACACTGACAATATCTGAGTATTGCAGAGGCAGGGCCCATTCCTTTGTCAGCTGCTATAATGTTCATTGTCCTCTACGGCCAGATTTTTTATATAGCCATACTGCCGTGTCCTCCATGGGCACTTCTTTTAGGAGGTGGATTCTGGCCAGTTCATCTGCTTGTTGGTTCCCAGGAAGGGAGTATGCATGATTAGCATCCACGTGATACACTCTGATGGTCATCCCTCTGATTCGGGTTAGAATGTCACACAACAAATCCTTTCACCAGAGGGGATGCTCTGCCACCATACAGTTCTGGGCTTCACATGGCAGGAGCCACATAGTTAAGCCTTTAAAGATAGTCCTGCTATCCATGCACAGAACATGAGATCAGGCTCATGGGTCAGCATCATCCGTACAGCCCCTAATTCAGCCCATTGGATGCTCTACCTGGTACCTGTGTCCATCCAGATGCTGTCTGTCAAGGGCTGAATGGCTACTGCAGTCCATCAGCAAGGATTGCCCGGGGCTGATCCATCTGTGTTCCAGGCTTTCATAGGAATAGGGCCAGTTCCTTCCTTGACAAACGATGGTATCTCAGGGGGATCTGCTATTTCCATTAAGCTGGTGGGCTCAGCAGTGACGTAAGTCACAGGGCCCAGGATAGCATGCAACTTTGCACTCAGAGGGCTAGTAGACAGGGTGCTATGTTGACTTAAATAGGCATGCCATTTGGTGACAGTTTGGAGCTGTGCACGGCCTGACTTAGGTATCTGGAAGGTATCCATTAGCCATCCTGCTATGGGATATTGGGTGCACACTGTCACTGGGGTGCTTTTTGTGATGTCTTCTTCTTGGTGTAATGCATTATACACAGTGCACAGCTGTTGTTCCATGACACTATTTCGTTGTTCCACCCCCTTCCATAATTGGGACCAAGACCCCAGTGGCACTCTCTTATTACATTGCCGTTGCCGTAGACCCCAGCCAAACCCTTCCAGGTAATTGGCGACACCCAATTCATAAGCCTGTCCTTGACTTAGGACCCCGAAAGCCTGTATTTGTTTTATAACCACTTTGGCTTGGGTGAAGGTGTCTTCTCCTTGCGTCCAATCCCAGTGGGCTACCTTTTTTACTAGTCTATACTGGGATTCATAAAGTTTGGGCTAAATGTGGGATAAATGTTGTCCGGTAACCTAAGTGCCCAAGAAAAGTTTGCAACTGCTTGGGAGTAGTGGGCCTCAGATAAGCCTGTACTTTATCAATCACTGCTCAGGGCACCACCTTTGTCTTACCTGACCAAATAACACCTAAATATTTGACAGACAAGCCAGGTCCTTGTGTCTTGTCTGAATTTCTTAGCCATCCTTGCACCGTTGGGCCACTAATGGGGGAGTGGCTTCTCTTAGGCTGAAAAGAAACTCTGAGGTTAGCATGATATCAACAGTGTAATGGAAGAGGAAAACATTGTAAGGAGGGTCCCACCTAGCCAGATCCACAGCTACTAGGCCATGACAAATTGTGGCCTGTGTAGATAGCCCTAGGGGAGCACAAAGAATGTCCATTCTTTCCCCTCCCAAGTGAAAGCAAACTGGTCTTGGCATTCAGGGGCCAGTGGGATGCTAAAGAAGGCATTGGCAAGGTGAATAACAAAATGATACATCCCTGAATGTTCATCATCTGGGCTAGTAAAGAGGCAGTGTTAGGCATAGCTGCATGTAAGGGCAGGGTTACTTTATTTAATCCCCTGTAGTCTACAGTCATTCTCCAGGAGCCATCTGGTTTCCCTACTGGCCACACATGGCTGTTAAAGGGGCTGTGAGAGCTCCTATGATGCTTACCTGTGCTAGTTCTTTTATGGTGCCAATGATTTCCTTCTTTCCTCTTGGAAGCCTATATTGTTTTAAGGCCACCACTCTTTGTGGCTGGGGTAGCTTGACCGTTGTCCAGTTGGCAAGGCCTCTTTTGATTTGTTTTACCAGGTATACTCCTAGGCCGGATTCTCCCACCATTGTTTATAAGACAAGGCCTGCTACCACATCCATTCCCAGAATGTATTATGGAATTGGAGTTATGAACACGGCATATTCCCTGGGGAGTAGTTTTCCAAACTGTAACACCAAGGATATTTTATTTACTCTTACCCTTCCACCCCTGTACCCATCAATGACAGAGAGGGAGGCCTCAGAAGTGGTGTACATTGCCATAAATTAGGGTGCATTCTGCCTGGTATCTACCAAGGCTAGACACCCTGTTTATTCTTTGGGGACCAATGAATGGTTAGTTCTATATGAGGCCTCCGGTCCCTGAAAACCCACATCACTGCTGCCCAGGTGGTATCCTGGGACCTTGGTTTCACTCCTAATCCACTGATAGGGGATGCTGCCATATCCTTTGGGGTGGTGGGTACATCTCCTTCACTAGGCCAGGCAGCACGGTATGCAGCCATTGTACAAGAGAGAAGAGAAATTACTTTTTCTTCACTAATGGCCCGTATAAGTGCTGCCACAGCACTGGGTGACCAGTCATAGAGGCCATTTTAGACATTTCTTGACCCATGAGCATGACACACTTTCCTCTGATATCCCATATGTGGAGCAGCCATGTGGCTATTGATTCCCTTCCTTTTTTTTTTAAATTTATTACTTACTTTTTCCAATCTTGTTGAGGTACAGTCCTCCATGGCAGTTAAACGTTTCCACTGGGAGAGGGGTGGGAGCTGATCCTCATTCATTCCCTGTGGTCTGGGTGGGTCTGATTTGTATTTAGCTGTTCACCCAGGTCAGCCCTCTGGGTGAACAGAGGGCCCTGAGGGGCCCGGGACTATTATGACTTCATTCTACTCCTCCTCTTCTTTTTCACCAGTGCTCTCAGTGAGGTCCCATTCCTTGAGGTCCCAACTGGGACAGGCCATAACCATTTTGACCCTCTGCCTAAGACATTGCTGTCCCTTTAGCTGCACTGCATGACAGGACAAGGTCTCTGATTTCTCATCTTGCTCCTACAGCCTAGTCACTAACATTTCAGTACATTCAGTTTGGGCCAGCTGATTTCTCCTAAGTTTTAGATTTTTTAAAAATATCAAAACAGCCACAGAATGAAGGCCACACTAGAAATAAAACAGGAGACAATAGCTATGTAATAAAATGAGGGGAAACATAAAGGTTAGAAAAAGAGAATGAGAAAAATATATAAAATGTTTTAACAAAAAAAATCATATCATAAAAAAATTAATAGATAAGAAAAAGACATAAAATAAATCCTGACTATGTATTAATATTACTTTCTGGTAAAAGAAAACCAAAACAAATAAGGCATAATTTATGGAATGTTTTCTAAAATTGAAGGCTTGAATTCACATATTAAAATGACACTTCTGTGAAAAGACATTCAGACATTGAAAATTGGGAAATAAAAAACACACTACTAGTGGATTTCAAAGTTAAACAAAAGAAGCAGTTGTGAACAAATACATTTCAGATAGCTATGCAGATGTAAGTATAAAATCACTTAAAAGGAAACAGTCTGGTGTCTCAGATTTATCCTTGGAATCATTTATCACCAGAAATTGCATTATAAAGGGAAGCGAGTGTAACTTGAGAATTTTGTATTTTACATCCAGTTAATGTGTTCTTAGTGTATAAAGGCATCAAAGCTATGATAATATATTCTTGTCAAAGTTAAAATAGTAGCATTCTCCTATGTTGCTGGAGGGAATCAAATTTGGTACCAACATATTAGAAAGTAATTGGGCATTATCTATCAGAATTACAAACAGTTATGCCCCTTGACACTTTACTAATTCCTAGAAATAAATGCTACAGTCTTTTCTAATGAAAGGTAGGCCAACATAACATAAACTGCTTAAACTCAATTGTTATTAGGGAAATTTCAGAATAACACAGAAGGCATGGTGGTTCACACGCAAGCATGTTAACTTTTTGTGCAATCAGGAACCATCAGCTGAATGCCAAATATTCTCTGATGAGTGAACACGTCAACTCCCAAAGCAACACAGAATTAAACACAATGCCTATTTATTATGGATCCTTCCTCTTGTTTCATTTTGTGTAGTACATGTCTAATTTGCAATTTTTGCTGATTTTGCCCATTTATTCTTGTCTCAGTAACTGAACAGCCTCAATTCTTTCTTACACTCCTTCCCATTTTTCTAACTTTTTCTATATCTTAATAGGTAAAGTTATCAACTTACCATTTCCTAATTAGAGTTTAAAAAACTTCTAAATTGTATTAATATGTGGATTGTTGTTTTTAATCTTAGCACTTTAGATAAGAAGTTGAGTCATTTTTGAGTGGTTTGTCCTTAAAGCTGTTTTTCCCGTAAGCCCTGTTACTTTCAGTGTGCAATGTTGTAGAACACCAGGTTCTTCAAGAGTCATACATTGCATCACAACAAAAATAGTTCTAGTTTTAAATGTGTGAAATTATGTAAATAAAATTTTATCAATTTCCCAATACAGTAATCATAAATATGGGTCAGCTTAAGTCAATTTTGTTACCCCCAAGAAAGAAACATCATACCACTGATAAAACAAACAAATAAGCAAGCAAAGCCCTACAATTCAATAGCAGAAAAAAAAAAATCTAGTGAAAAATGGGAAAAGGTTCTAAATAGACATTTCTCCAAAGAAGACATGCAGATGGCCAACAGGAATGTAAAAAGGTGCTCAACATCACTTATCATTGGGGAAATGCAAATCAAGCCCATAATGAGACATCATCTCACATCTGTTAGGATGATTATTATTTAAAAAGAAAAAAGATAAATGTTGGTGAGACTGTGGAGAAAATGGGACCTTTGTACACTGTTGGTAGGAATATAAAATGGTGCAGCAGCTATGAAAACAGTATGGAGAGTCCTCAAAAAATTAAAAATAGAACTGCCATATGATCTAGCAAGCCCACCTCTGGGTATATATCCAAAGGAACTGAAATCAGGATAGCAAAGAGATAGCTGCACTCTCATGTCCACTGTAGCACTATTCATAATAGCCAAGACATGGAAGCAACCTAAATGTCCATTTATGGATGAATGGATAAAGAAGATGTGGTACTTACACATAATGGAATACTATTCAGCCTTGAAGAAGAAGGTTATCCTGTCATTTGCAACAACATAGATGAAACTGGAGTACATTATGCTAAATGAGATGTCAGTCATACCTCAATAACATGTTTCTTTAAAGAAAAAAACTTATGTACTTATAAAAACAATATCTTTAAGCTGTATTTTAATTGATAAATGTTAATTGAGGGACAGCACGTATATCATGTGCCTATATGTCGAATATGAAAAATTTTATATATATATATATAGCTAAACCCTTTCAAAAAAGACACAGGAGAAAGCAATATGCCAAACTATGCCGAAAACCAAATAAACATTTTAAAAATAAACTAAGTTCAAATATTAGCATTAATTATCTCTTAAAGATTCGAATTTTTAGCTTTGAGATTTTCATTGTTGCTCTGTGCTTTTATAACGTGAAATACTACAACATACCATTTAAAAGAAATAAAGTCAAGATTAGTCAGAGTTGAATTCTTAAAGGACTCTCAAATTTGAAATCCCAAGCTTAGACCAGGGATCTCTTCTTGTATATAGTATGCATTCTCATGCTGCATAATTCTAAATTGGAAAGAGTGTGCAATATCTCTTCATGTATGAATTGTACCCTCTTCACTCCCCCATCCCCATATGATCAGTCCTCTATGCCTTCTTTATTGTTTCAAGCTAGAGACATTGTTTTTTCAATCCCACTTCAATTAAAACCGTCAGGTCATGTCTCTTTCTCCCGGGGTTTTGTTCTAGTCCGTCTAACCTTTGAAACAGTTTGTAAAAGTTTTCTCACAATTCAAAAATATTAAAAAAGCAATGAAATCCAGAAATCTGAGGTTGGGGCACGTTTCTGGGCAGATGTATCACTTTACTTCAAATCTCTGTATTTGGACTGTACTACTTCCTGCGCTGTCATTTATTTAATTCCCAAAAAGCATGCTTAGTCAAATGTGAGGAAGAAATATGGCAGCTAGCTTTTCGCTAAATTTCTTTTTGTTCACATTTAGAAATTCTACTTAATCAGGAAAGGCAAACTTTCTCAGTGTGAGGTCCAATTTTGCACTAAGGAAGTTGGGCAACGTAATAGTTTAATTCAAACAGTGACATACAAATGTTGAAGGACAACCAAGCACATAATAATACATTAACTTAGATGTATTGATAGACAGGGAAAGATATTTTTATACTTTAGCACTTAATTTTACTGTAATTAATGCTGACTTCCTTTGTGTTGCTTTGAATCTTTTAATTCTTCAGTTATGCACTCAAATTCTTGTATTTAAAATTGTGTCAAAAACACAAAAAAGATTGATTACCACCAGTGGATAATCAGAATCTTCCTGTTTGAATGTGAATTCTGAGAACATGATTCAGAATTTATTTGAAATCTCCAGACCAATTCCATATTGCTTGGATAATTAAACTCTCAATAGCTGTGGAATATCAAAAGCCCTGTGCATCTGTGATTTAGGTTCTTAATATGGGGTTATAAGCCTTTTCCTCATATCCACACCAGCAAAATGCCACTATCACGAAAAGTAAATCTGCCTGCTTTTATCATTGTTCTAATGACTTTGAAAACTCTTCTAAGAAAAATGTCATTGGATGGTAAAGAGGGCAATTAACCAAAGTCCCTGTAGCTGTGAACACAGTTAGATATATTCCAAGACTCCAATAGTAAAAAGAATCCCTGAGCTATTTATATGTACTCTTGGATACTCATCAATTAGTTTATTATACCACATTATGCTTTGGTTGACATTTGTATAAACTTCTGGTGCTCATAAGCACATTTCCTCTGCTTTTGTGGCTATGACCTCATTTATATTTTCAGCAGTACAGAATGGATACTGACTGAAACTTCTCTCTCACTCTAAGATATCCTTAGCAAAAGTTACACATATCTCATATATGTCCCCTACTTCTATCACATTATGTATGTAGAACATTTCTAATGTTCTAATGTAAATCATTTCTAATGATGCATGTATCCTGCTACCAAAACAGTGCTATTGAGATTCTATTGTCTATGTGATTTATCTTTCATTTAGGCCATTCTCATAACTGATATTCCCTTACTCTTTTCATTTTTCACAAAGATGAAAAATGTTTGGAAAAGTTGCATCTTGTCTGAGCTATTAAGTTTTACAATCATGTGAAAAAACAGCTTTTGACTTTGAGTCAAACTTTCATATATTAACTTTTAATAGAATTATAAAGAATTTAAAGTAAACTGTATTTAAATTGCTTTTTAATGCGGTTTCACATTTTCTCTGAAAAACAGAAATTTAAAAGAACACATTTCAAATGTTTTTCAAAGGTAAGCATTTTATCATGCTTCTTGAATAAGATTAATAATCCTATGTTCTACCTAGTGTGACTTCATGTTAAAAATATTAAATGTGCATATATATTCAGATTAATTCCCTGTCAATACTGATTATGTTTTCAGAATTCCCAAAAGGTTACATAATCTTTTATGAACCACACTGTAACTCAGATAGTTTTATAAATCTACAATATATATGATAATACCCAAATGCATGAGGTGAAAACAAAACACTTCAAATTTATCTAGGGATGTTATGAGAGTTTTTGAACAATATGGAAACACCAATTTATTATATTTCTGTAGATATTTTAGTCAAGGACTTCAGTATAACATATTTGACAAATATTATGAGGGCTAATGTTATTCTACTGTTATACTTAAGCATATGCCACCGTTCATGTATTATTTTAAAGTAAAGGGACTTCCCTAGCTGTGTAGTGGTTAAGACTCCATGCTTTCAGTGCAGGGGGTGTGGGTTCAATCCCTAGTCCAGGAATTAAGATCCCACATGCCCCACGCAGCGTGGCCAAAAAAAATAATAATAATAAAATAAAATACACTTAAATGTGTACAAACACACACAGAAAATAAACTAAAAGTTGTTGAGCCTAACTAATTGCTGATTATATTTTTAGAGTGATAATTTGGAAATAAAATCCCAGATGATATCAAAATAAAAATAAGTAGGACAAAGTGGAAATACATTTCTAAAAATGTTATTAGTGTTCTTGACTAGTGTTTATATGTAGTGAGGAAACACACACACACATACATACACACACATCTTGACTAATTCTAGAGATCATTAAAGAAACAAAACTTAAAATGTCTTAAAGTGTTAAATACAACTAACAAAAAAGTAGAAATAACATACATTACTTTCAACTACTTGAGGAAAACAACAGTACATAAACAAACAAAGGTAAGTCAATCCAGTGAAAAGTATTTTAAGAAAAGAGTCTAGAAAAATAAAAACATAAGAGTGAGAGCAAAATTAAACTGAAATATACCGGTAACATACAATGAATATGGATGAGTTAAATTTGTCACTTAAATATAGAGGCTTTAGTTTATATAAAATAAGAAAATCAATATGCTACTTTCAAGAGAAATTCTGAAACCAATAGAAAGGTAATGTAATAAAGATAACTATGAAAATGCAACAAAAAGAAATCAGTTCTAATTCTAATAACTAATGGTAGTAATTCAAATATCAGACATGATATTATTTGATTCTACTTATTCAAATATTTCTAATATCATACAGAATAGTAGTAACTTTAACATCAGATAGAATAGAACTCAAGGTTAAAAAACTGTCAAAGAGCAAAATATAGGTATTAATCTTTGGTAAATATAAGGGCTGAAATAGGGGAAATTATAAAACTGATGATAAAAAGTTAGGACACTAATAAGAATAGGTACAGTGCACAAGTAGATACAAATAACTAATAAATATTCAATATAATCTTTGGTAATAAAAACAACACAATTAGATTGAAGCTTAGCATAGGTAGATTTGTTTGTTTGTTTTCTTATTAAAAACTTGGCAAAGTGAATTAGCTAACATAAAAGATTAGTCAACGTACAGCCTACTCCACTACTTCAACTGTAAAATATAGTAATTGCACCCACTGAATGCAGAATAATCATGGTTAATATGTTAAGCACTGAGGTAAGAGAGCTTTGTAGCTTTGTTTCTATGAAAACTCAGTTAAATTCTGATTAATTTTTTAAAGGTTTTGAACAAGATTTGGTCAGAAGAATTGTGAAGATTTTACAATAAAATTCAAATTATTCTAAAACTAAGATTGCTTCAAATGTATATTCAAGTGTTAACTCCACTGGGGAGAAAATGTAACTGGAAATTGTAGGTAATGTATTTAGGATATTTTTATGGAAGGTAGGCAAACAAAACTATAATCATAGATCAGGTAATTGCCTGAACCAAATTAAAATATTGGTGAATAATACATGATTATTAAATTTCTGGAAAAATAGACAAGTTATATAAATATTATATTTCTATGATTTTTCACTTTAAATTATGTTTAAATTAACTAACAAACCATACCATTTGAATGAGTGTTTTTATTATAATAATACTCATTGCTGAAAACAATGTAGATGATTTCTTAATATTTATAGGATTGCTGATGAGAAACACACAGGAATAACACATGTAGAAATTAACTTAGTAATATATCCCCAGAAACTTTATGTGATGTGTCGTTTGTTCTAATGTTGTCCTTCTTAGAATCTATTCCGGAAAGTATTATGAACTTTAGACCAAATCTCATGAGTAAAGTGGTAAAACATAAAAATTAAAAACAACTTAACCTCCATAATTTGGGAAATAACTAGATAAATCCTAGATGGTAAAATAAGATGCAGTCAAATTAAACATATTTATGAAAATACACATGATATAATTCCATTTAATAAAGAAAATAAAAGAAAAAGAAAGAATTGAATGTACAGTAGCAGTTGACAAACTTTTTCTGTAAAGAACCAGATAATAAAAATTTTATGCTTTGCAGGCCATGCAGTATGTTTTACAACTACTCAACTTTACTGTTGTATTACAAAATTAGCCAAAAATAATACATAAACACATGGTACAGCTGTGTTCTAATAAAACTTTAGTAACAGAAAAAAAGTCAGTGACTGGATTTAGCTCCAGTCCATAGTTTGCTATCCTCTGATGACGATTATTATTTATACTATAAAAAAATTCATAGAAAAACACCAATTATCAATTGTGACTGCTCTGAGCTGTGAAGTTAGTATTGATTATTTAAACGTTTATTCACATGTAATACACATTTTAAAATGTGCACTTATCATAAGTACACAGCTTGATAAATTCACAAGCTAAATACATCTATATAATCAATTAATACCCAGATCAAGAAACATAATGGATCAATATTTATAGTTTATATTTGCAGAACTTTCCAAAATTTACATATTGTGCATGTATTGCCCATGTATGATGCAAAATAAAATAAGAAAATTAATATACTTTTAAAATTTCCCTACTAAATTATATAATATTTCTATTATTCATTCCCTCAACATTTTTTTCTTTTTTTAGACTGGAAGATATTGTAATGAGAATTAATGGCATTTTTTTCAGAGAATGTATTAGTAAATAGCCTCAGTATCATAAGATGGATTTGGGTGATTTCTGTATTTCCTGGACACTGAAAATCAAATATATTCTCTATGTGTAAAATCTTTCAAATTTAGCTACCAACACTACAAACTTGCCTATACTTAAACCCACCCTGCTATCTCCTGTAATGACAATAACTTCATATCTATTTCCTGTAATTTTTTTTATGGCTTCTCAGAAACCTTAAATTAACAAATAATCTCTTATTCCACTTGAATATTCAAAATCTCTCTTAATTGCATCTTTCTCATTAGCTCTTAAGCACGACTAATTCTCTCTTGAATTAAATAAAATATTTATCTTTATCCAACCCCTAACCCAACCTACCTTACAGATACCACCTTATTTCTTGCTTTCTATTTGAAACATTTTCCTACAGTTGTCTCAGAGAGGTATAACTTGTTCATTCATTAATTCAGATTTAGAAAATGGGCTATTCTTTATTTTTAGAACTGACTTCTAATGTCTGACTGAGTCCCCAGCCTGTCTAATGACAGATAACTTAACAGCTTTCAGTTAAATTTAGTCCAATCCAGTGATTAATGAACCAATTTGAGATGTATAAATTAGTCACAGTCTAATTAAAAATTTCCATTTTTATTCTCTTCCTCAGGTTCTGGGTTTTATATTCAGGAGGTGGGAAGGGAAGTCATGCACCCACTGCTGACAGCAGCACAGTGTCTGAGTAGTGTTTGGCCCATTTTATACGCTATAATTTATTATTGACGTCATCCTCTTCCAAAAACAGAAAAAGCTCTAAGGCATCTGTAGAGTATCGAGTCCCATGTAGTCTTCTGGTCAAGGTCATCTCACAGATATGCATACTACTCCTTGTCCCTGCCAGCTAACCCTGTTACATGATCTTTTAACTTAGAAGACCTCTTGAGCCCATGGAGACTTCTCAATTGCTCTCCCGGCGCCAGGGCCCTCTTATGACTAAGTACACCATGCCAACATCTCTTGTATTTCCTTCATCTACTAACGTGCTATGCATATAATAGTTACTGTTTTCTAATTGCTACCTGAAAAATAGTGGCAGTGCGGGGGGGAGGGATTCCTTTTAGTTCAGAGATTCTAAATTTGGAAAGCAGGTGTGTGAAAAAAATCATATCAATCCTCTGTTTATCTTTTTTCTAAAATTGTGCTCGGCTTTCCCCAGCCAGAAAGTAGGGAATAGGCATTGAAATAAAATCCATTCTTCTGGCTAATATAAGATATACAGTCTTCCTGTCTATCAGCTCAAAGTCAACATGTTAACAGCTTTGTTTTCTGGTCTTTAGCAAGTATACATGCCAACTCACGCACATGGTGAACATATATCTTGTGCTCTGCATGGATATTGGTTACAGGAATAAAAGCAATTTAAGGCACATTCCTGAAGTGCCATGTTGCCTCATTTATCTCCTCCTTCTTTCTTTTTTTTCCTTTACCATTTGCATCTTATTAACTTGAAATGCAGCCACTGCTCTATTACATAACTGCTATAAGATGACATGAAATACAGTGCATACATTTCGGTGTCCCTGAATATATTTCGGTTGAACTTTCATCATCCCCTCTTCCATATTTTCAACTTTTATTATGGAAAATTTCCAACATATGCAAAAATATGGTAGTATAATAAACCTTCTATTATCCAGCTTCAACAATTACCAGCTCATGGTCAGTCTTGTTTCATATATATCCTCAATGCTATCTCCCTCCACTGTCTTATTTTAAAGCAAATTGCAGACATCATATAATTTTAGCAGTAAATATTTTCACATATATCTCTAGAACAAAAAGACTCCTTCTGTAAACATAACTACAAAATTCTTATATTATAAATTTTTAAGATTTCTTTTGAATCAGAAGCCAAGAAAGGGACCTATTTTTCAGTTTGTTGATCCATCCCTTACGTTTTTATTAATCTATATGTTCTCTTGTCTTTAAATTTTCTTTTGCAATTTATTTATTGCGGAAACTGGTCACCTTCCCTCCATTTTTAAGCAATATTTTTCCTTAGATTCTTGGCACATTAGTCATTTGGGTTTCCTCCTATTTTCTGGCCACTCCTTCTCTTTGCAATCTTAGTATTTTTCCACCTAGGCTTATAGGACATTACTATTGGCATAGTTAAAGGGGTTGCAATCATATCCAGGATCCACGTAACAAAAAGTTGAATATGCATGTAAATGAAGCAAAAAACGCAGGCTACTCAGCAACCATGAGCCCAGGAACGAAGAAAAACAAATGGTTTGGTGGACAAATCAGCAGCATTCACTGTCTGCCAAATTTCAGCCAAGACTATCTATATATACCTCTCTTCTCACACACAGATGACAAAATAGAAAAATATATGTATGCCTCACAATGTTTATATTTCTTCACTAAGAACAATTAAAAATAAAAAGCAAAACTGTGTGGTGTATAGATGAGTACAATGGAGAAAACTAATTCAGGACAAATATAGAAATGACAGTGGGGAGATAAGGTCTCACAGAGGATTTGGCATTTGAGTAGAAACAGGTGAGAGAGCGAGACAGTGTAAATCTACATAAACTGTATTCCAGCCGAAAGTAAGACCACACTGGCCATGTTTAAAGAATAACAAGGTGGCCAACCTGATAGTAAACAATTAATGAGGAGGAAAGTCTTGGGATAAGAGATCCAAGAGGTAATTAATAGAGCAGATTTTAGGGAGAAAAAGCAGGTTCTGGATTTTGATACTAAGTTCAGGATGTCTATTAGATATCCAAGTGAAGAAATCAAGTAGGCAATTGGATTTTTCTTGGTTGCAGATATCAGTTTGGAAGCTGTCAGCATATAGATGTTATTTAGAGCCAAGAAACTGGTCAAGATCACAAATAAATTGGGGGGAGAAAGGAGAAGAGGTCCAATGACTTATTCCCAGGGTAGTGCAGGGGCTGAAAGGCCTGAGAGATAAAGAAGAAACAGCAAAGTATACCGAGGAATAATTAAATAAGAAGAAAAATTAAAAATCGCTTTGCTCTGGAGGCAAAAAGGAAGAAAAAACGTTTCAAAGCGCGCGTGCCTGCAAGATAAATAAATACAGCGAGAGAAGCCGATCCCCTGTGTCAAATGCTGTTGTGAATTATCCTGACTAGAGTACTGACAATTGACTATGTGGTTTAGCAACATGGAGATTTATTTTTTTAAGACATTAAGAACAATTTCAGCAGCTTCATGCATGAGTGTGAATGGCTATTTGGAGTGGGTTCAAGTGAAAGTAGAAAAGGAATAGAAAAGCGTGAATACAGAAAATTCCTTTGAAGAGTTTTTTTCTATAAACAGAATTGAGAAATAGAGTAGTAGTTACAGAAGCTGGTGGGATGAAGTGGCTTTTCATTTTAAGTCAGGAGTTTATTGTATAATAATATGAAAGCTCTAGTGGAGAGGGAAAAGTTGATGATTCAAAAGAGAAAAGTCATAAAATTTTTGTTCAAGTCCTTGACTAAATGATAAAGAATGGTTTCTAGTAACCAAATGAAAGGTTTGGCATCAGTTTTGAGCACAGAGAGTTCATCCATAGTAATAGAAGAGAAAGCAGAACTTCCATGCCAGTGGGCTGATAGATCTGGTGGAGGAAATGATTCAAAATTCTTTTCTGATTGCTTTTATTTTCGGAGTGAAATAAGTCAAGAGGCGAACAGAAGTTTGAGGAATTTGGATAACATATGTAAAAGTTATCCAGAAGAGTGACAAAGTGAATGGACTACAGGAATAGAATATGATTGTGAGTCATCATGAAAGATCCACCTGAAATTAGGGGTCACAGAATAATGTGTAAGCAGTTAGTACGGTTGTACAGTTTTGTCCAGCTTGGTCAGCTACATAGTTCAAGTGTAGATAAAGGCAGAGTTGGATAATTACAACTGTAGTTTTCAAGCTAATTCTGAAAGCAAAGAAGCAATACATGGATACAAAGAAGTTCAGGGCACCCTCAGTACGTGAGTACAATTGACCATAAATATTTACCCTGGGAAAGAAAGAAAAATATGGCATAAGGGAAGTGGAGGATTGTATAAAAGCAAGAAGATTAATGTGTTGTAAGTCCCAATGAAATGGAAAGACGGTTAGATACTAAAGCAAGGACTCATTGAGAAAGTTGATTGGTAATTGAGATTATACAGAGGTTACAATGATAAATTTTAGGGCAAACTGTCAAAAAGTACTTTCTATAATGATGGAAATGCTCTATATCTGTGGTGCCCAATACATTAGCCATTAGTCATATATGACTACTGAAAACTGAAATATGCAATATCAATTTTTAAAACCAAATCTAGGGACTCTCTCTGGCCCCTTATTCAATGGCTTTGCACTTGATGAAACCTGTCCTAGAACAGCTTTCCTTCTTTTTCTACACACTTTCAGAGTAAGTCTCAAGCTTTAGCACAGGCACAACTTTGATTTCTCTTCTTCCCTTTTTCACAAGTGAGTTATCTGCTTTTGCATTGTGCTCACAGGGCATCTGTAAAATGCACTGTGTTTTACCCATCATTTGTCTCTCTGCTCAACTGGGCTGAAGTTCTTGGAAAGAGAGGTTCTATTTCAATCACAATGTACATATCATGGTGCCTTATACCTAGGAAGCTTTATATATATATAGATATATATATAATAAAATATATATTTTATAATATATATTATAAATATATATTTTATAATATATATATAAGGAAGAAAGACAAAAGAAAGAATAAAAGAAGGAAGATGGAAGGATGGAAAAATGGAGGGAAGGAGGAAGGAAGGAGGGAAGAAATGAAAGAGGAAAAGAAGGAAGGAAAAATGTAAAAATGTTAGTGCTGGGGAAGAAAAGGAAAAATAAGGGAAGGAAATTATGGGCACTTCATTATAAAAAAGAAATATCCTTTGAAAATCAGAATGTGTCAACACATAGACTAGACTGTTCTGTGAAGGAGTAGTTTGGTCACTGACTAAGGTATTTAAAAAGAAAGTGTGTGAGTGACTGTGAGGAATATATAAAAGATAGTTCTGCACTAGGCGATAGGCTTAACTGAATAAATTCCAAGGTCCTGGAAGACTCAATATGTCATAATTCCTTTTTGAAAGTTGCCCATTTTGAATGAGAGGTTATTATGCAAATTAAGAAATTCTTAGAAAATCTATTGCTCTTTTTTTTTTACTTTCCTATTTTGCTACACATGAAGGTGATATACATGCTTATTTATCAATGACCAGCTATAAGAGTATAGTTAAAACTGCTAATTGGTAAAATGATAATTTAAGCTTCACTGGTATGCATTTTAATAAATGACATGAAGTAATAGAAAAATAATTTCATATAACTTTTCTGGGTATGAAATATTAAAATATTTTAATACACCTATAAGATAACTTTTCATCATTAGAATTTAGCTAAATTTCTGACATTAAGTTTCTTATGACTCATAAATAAGTGGTTCTACACAGCTACTGTCAGTCAAACATTTAAGTCATTGGAAATTATTGAGTAGAATGCCAAGGAAAAGGAATTTTTATAAAGGTTGATGATTACACTAATTTTAACATCAGAATGACAGGCACTGGAACATTTGCACTCACAAAATAGCTGCAATATCAGAAAAACATGTGCATAGAAATAACAGAGGGATCAAGTAGGAAGAGCAGCTCTAAACAAAGCTGAGAATTTATAAGGAACAGGGTAACCTCTATTAAAATCTTCTAAGCTTCATAAGTTTGTAGCAAAAAATATTCTCTTTAGCGCAGTGAGATATTGAAAAGGGTGCTTACTAAAGGCAATCGGTTTTAATATGGTAGTTTTACATTTGTTATTAAATTTAATGCTACTGACCTATTCGTGATGGAGACTAAAATTACTTTTTGAATGGAGGGAATGGAATTGTCCAAAACACTCTACGTTCACCTTGTCATTCTTCTTATAATTATTGGAATATGTTTGTGATAGATTCTGGAAAAGGTAAAAGTGACGCAAAATGGAAAACCAAAAGACCAGTTAAACCCATTACTGTGGCATTATCAATGGCATGTTCTCACCGACGTGTGTGTGTGAGATCATATAATCATGTATTTTTAAGATGTATGTGTATATATTAAATTAGCATTAAGTGAAAATGCTGAGTATTGTCTCAGGGTTTTATCATAACATACATGCATTCTAAGACCTTTCATTCTGAGAGCCACTACTGATATCAGAACTTTGTGCTCCATCAGCATGTGATTATAGGGTGAAAAGTACTCTTAGAACCAGGGTGCGTTTGGGAGCAAAGCATGGACCAGGATGTTAGCAGGGAAGATAGTCCAGGTAATCAGATCCTGGAGATCATCTGAAGTTTGGGCCATTGAGAGTTGCTGATGGATTGAATGTAATGTGTTAGAGAAAGTGAGAAAACAAGAATAAATCCAATATATTAGGCCCTTGTAATGATAACTTTAAAAAAGTGCTATTCAAAGAGTTACCATTATCAAAAATAATAAAGAAACCCAGTCTAAATAAACATTTTAAATGTTGACTTACTGAACATGTTCTCAGAAAATATCCTTAAATGAAGTCCAATATAATTCTTATTCTTGTTCTAGAGGTAAGGGTTTTTTGTTTTTTGATTTGTTGTTTCCCTCTATCTTCTTCCCAGATATTCTTTTTGTCCTTGGTACTCTGAAGTTTGAATATGATATGCCTAGTGTCGTTTTTTGTTATTTATGCTCCTTGTTCACTGAGTTTCCTGGATCTGTGGTGTGGTGTCTAACATTAATTTTGGAAAATTCTTGGCCTTTAGTATTTCAACTATTTCTTCTGCTTTTTTCTCTCTTTCTTCTCTCTGTATTCCAAATACATATAGGTTATACCTTTTAAAATTTTCCCATAGTTTCTTTCTTTTCCTCTGCCTTTCATTTTCCTAAGTACCTATTGACATCTTCAAGTTCACTGATTCATTTCTCATTCATGTCCAGTGTACTGATGAGGCCATTAAAGACATTTTAAATTTCAGTTACAGTGTTGTTGTGTTTTTTTTCTAGCATTTACTTTTGATTCTTTCTTAGAGTTTCCACCTCTCTGCTTAAAATATCTATATGTTTTTTGTATGTTTTCTACTTTTTCAATTAAAGGTCTTATCATAATCATAATTATTTTCAATTCCCTATCTGATTGTCCCAAAATCTGTGTCACGTCTGTGTCTGGTTCTGATTCATGTTTGTCTCTTCCGACTGTGTTTTTTCTTTGCCTTTTAACATGCCTTGTTTTGCTTTGTTTTGTTTCATTTCATTTTTTAAAGCCAAACATGATGTATTGGGTATAGGAACCAGAGAGAATGAGCCTTTAGTGTAAGGTTTTATGTTCATATCACTAGCAGTTAGCTGTTTAAAGTTCTTTGTAACTCTAGGTGCCAGAGACTTCAACTTTCTCTCCTGTCCTAGGTTTTATCTCTCCTACTGTCTTTGGCCTTTGTGAAGAACCCTTACTTAGAATCTGAATTGTATAGAACTTTCAGCTTTACTCCACTGTTTTATTGGATCCTCTTTTTGTGGGGCACTGTGTAGGGAGGAGAGCTTTCTGTAATATTATGATTAAATAATATTTTTTAAATGAAGTGGTGTCCCTGGGCAGTGATCGTCACAAATTTTCTCAGGTTTTTTTCGCCCCTTAGATGAGATAACAAGGCTGGAGGGGACTGGAGTCAGGAAAATGTTCTTCCTTCAGGTGAGATAAGGCCCTGGTAAAGGATTTTTTTTGGGGGGGGGCGCTTTTTTCTTTTCTTCCCCTGGAGAATTGGCCTTTTTTATGGAGAACATTCTGGGTCTATTTCAACTACATTTTCTCTTCACCTGTCACAGCCACGAGGGGATCTCGTTGGCTCGTCACCATGAGAACCTAGCATGCGTGGTTCCTGGATATAAAAGCCATTAAAGTGTGCCACGTTACCCATCCTTTTCCCACTCCCTCCCATCGTAAGACTGCAGCCCCTGTTCCTGGTGAATTTAAGGTTCTTGCCCCGTGGAGAAAGAATTCCAGACAGGTGAGGGGCCGCTGCCCTGGTTTTCTTTGGCAAGCCGGTTATGAGGGGCATACAAACGAAGGGGTGGAATGTTCATTGAGGAAGGAGGAGTTTGGGGGTTGTATTCCTTGATTTTCATCCCAGCTCCATCTTCCCGAGGGGAGGAGGGATTTTTGTCCTTATTTAGCTTAGATCCGAAATGTCATGGCATCGGTGCATGCTGGGTACTTCTTATCTGCAAGGCTAACTGTGTTGTAATGAGACCATAATGAGCAATGGGTTGCATTAGGACTCAGGAGATTCCCACCTTTCCTCACCTTTCTTTGTGTGCCTCCAGGACACTTATCACCCAAAGTGTGGTTTCCTGTCCATCTGGAGGTTCCTGTTTTCTTTGCCCATGGACCCAGCTGTATACAAGATGTGTGATTTCCTGCCACCTGGCCCCTGTCTCCATTTCTCTGCTCATATCTGGCTACCTGCCTGCTGTAACACCCCCAGAATTTATCAATCTCACGCCAGTCCACACTCAGCCTCCAGCAATTTGTCACAACTAACACGTAATTTTTTTACCAGTTTATGGCTCTAGCAGCTTCTGTTACAGGCAAGCATATATCAGCTGTGACTCTCCAGCTTTACATGTCTCTCCTGACTTCAGAGTGCTCTGCTCTGCAACCTGAGTTCTCTGAGATATCCTAGAAAAGTTGTTAATTTTCAGTTTGTCCTGCTTTATTCCTGTTCTAAGACTGGGAGGGATGGCTTCCAAGCTCTTTACATGTTGGAGCTGAGTCAGGAAGTCTGTGCAAACTATTTCATCCAGTATTTCCAAATCCAGGAATTTATCTTTAGAACATCAATGTAGGGGTATACAAACATGCAGGTAAGCAATTTATATGGTGGTATTATTTAAAATAGAGATAAATAGGAAATAATCTAAAGACCAAGAAAGGGATGTGAAGCTCCTGCAATACAAATATGACATACTATGTATCAGTTGGCATCAAATATGTGTGATAAGGTTCATTATATCCTGTTAATGCTTTAAAAAGTCACTTATAAAACAATATTTTTAATGTCATATTATTTGCCTTAAAAAAGTGTGAGTGGTCCAAAAAAAAAAGTACAAATGAACTTATTTACAAAACAAAAGTAGAGTCACGGATGTAGAAAACAAACTTATGGTTACCAGGGGATGGGGGTGAGGAGGGATAAATTGGGAGATTAGAACTGACATATACACACTACCATATATAAAATAGATAACTAATAAGAACCTGCTGTATAGCACAGGGAACTCTACTCAATACTCTGTAATGGCCTATTTGGGAAGAGAATCTAAAAAAAAAAAAGAGTGGATATATGTATACGTATTTGCATATATGTATATGATTATATGAGTGGATATATGTATATGATTCACTTTGCTGTACACCTGAAACTAACACAACATTGTGTCGACTTAAAAAAATGCACAATGCGAGAGTTGCAAGTTAAGTTTTATTTGGGGCAAAATGAGGACTGCAGCCTGGGAGACAGCGTTCCAGAGAGCTCTGAGAAACTGCTCCAAAGAGGCAAGGGGGGAAGGTCAGTATATATGTGATTATGGTGAAGGGGGGAGTACATGCAATCAAGCACATATTTTTTCACAGAAGGTTTCTGCTAGTCTCATGCAGGTTACTCCTAGTTACAAGGAGTAGACGTCACCATGAAGGATTTTAGTGCTTTTCTAGATATGAGAAGATACAAGAATTGGGCTCATAAAATCGGCTCCCAAAAATATCTAACTATCTGAAGACCTGTTCTGCCAGTTTTTCCCAGAGCACAGAGTGCCTCATTTCTGCTCTCCACCTAAACTCCTTTCAGGGGGTGTTGAAAGTCAGCAGCTGCAGCAGCACATGATTTAATCCTTGTAGAGGTAGCTGGCAAGTGACAATGGAAAATGCCAATTTGTAGTTGACAATTGTAAGTCAACTATACTCCAATAAAAAAAAAGAAAAAAAGACAGGAAGGGCATTCCTGAATAGAAGTTGTTTTTTTTTTTATTGTCTTTTATGCTTTTCTATTCCACTAGCTTGTTAAGTATTAAACATGGTTTTTTTTTTTTTGGAAATTAGGAAAATAGAATGATTAAAAATTGAATTAGTATGAAACTCAGGAAGATTGCATTACATTCAATAGTTCATTTAGGCCATATATTAATTTTCCTTTCAAAAATCATGTTTTTAAAATAATAATTTAGAGCTCCCAGTGTAGGTGTCCTTTCATCTTATCCAATATAAGTCATAAAACAAATTATTGGTTCAAGAATAAGTAGAAGATATAATAAAACTATATATTATTTCTCAAGATACAATGAATTGAAATTTTACATATGAATAGTAAATAAAATTTCAGTTAAGCTGGTTTTGAAATAAAAGGCCATTAAACTTTCTAATAAATCTTTTCCATTCATATGGCTCATAATAATTTAAGGACTTATAGATAATTTTCACTCTACATATTTTATAATTTTCTTAGCTATGAAATGGTACTTGAATACTTCAGTGTCTGAGGGAAATCATTCATTGCCTTGATTATTTTTTTTAAATTAATTAATTCGGGGCTTCCCTGGTGGCGCAGTGGTTGAGAATCTGCCTGCCAATGCAGGCGACACGGGTTCGAGCCCTGGTCTGGGAGGATCCCACATGCCGTGGAGCAGCTGGGCCCGTGAGCCACGGCTGCTGAGCCTGCGCGTCTGGAGCCTGTGCTCCGCAACGGGAGAGGCCGCGATAGTGAGAGGCCCGCGCACCGCAGTGAAGAGTGGCCCCCACTTGCCACAACTAGAGAAAGCCCTCGTACAGAAACGAAGACCCAATACAGCCAAAAAAAATAAATAAATAATAAAAATAAGTAAATTTAAAAACAAACAAACAACAACAACAAAAAAACTTCACCACAAAAGATGCACTATTTAGGGGCCCTTAAGCAACAGACCTTTGGAAAAAAAAAAAATTTAATTAATTTATTTATTTTTGGCTGCATTGGGTCTTCGTTGCTGGGCATGGGCTTATTCTAGTTGCGGGGAGCGGGGGCTACTCTTCATTGCGGTGCACCGGCTTCCCATTGCAGTGGCTTCTCTTGTTGAGGAGCAAGGGCTTCAGTAGTTGTGGTACACGGGCTCCATAGTTGTGGCCTGCGGGCTCTAGAGCGCAGGCTCAGTAGTTGTGGTGCACGGGCTTAGTTGCTCCGCGGCATGTGGGATCTTCCCGGACCAGGGCTCGAACCCGTGTTCCCTGCATTGGCAGGCGGATTCTTAACCACTGCACCACCAGGGAAGTCCTATGGCCTTGATTATTATTCCTCAAATTATCATCACGACCATCATCATAAATATTCATATTTTTTTTAATCAAGTCAGTTAATAATATAGGACCATTTTCCCCAAACTAGTACAGTTGTAATTCACATCAACATAATATTAGTAAATTGATCACTCATCATGGTAGCCATTTAATACACTACAAAAGATGTTATTTTTAAAACTATGATGATAATCAAAAGTTAGATTTCTTTTCTTTCTTTTTTTTAAATTGAAATTAAGTATTGAAGACCACGGCATTTTTGTTTTATCTGTTCTTTTTGCATTTATAGGTAAAATAAGGCACTGAAATATTTCAAAGACCAAGTTTTATATAAGTTTACTTAAATATTTTCAATTCAGAGGACAGAAACCCTCTAGCTAAAATTCAGTGTTTATACATTCTATGGACATATTTATGCAAACATTTGCAAAGCACAAGCATTAGAAAATAATTTACCGTTAGTGAACTTTTGGTGAGGCATATTACAATCACTGTTTTCATTTTTAGACCATTATTGCAGGAGTAATTTAACTAAGGAAATTTTTTTCTGGTGGCCTGAAGGAGTGAAAGGCTAATGGAGTAATGAAGGCTTACAAAATAAACAGTAAGACTTTTACCATCTTTCTTCAACCAGTATGTGGTAAATTAACAGGTAACAATGTTTGCATATAATATGCATTCACATGTCAATAAGCTATATTAAGGAATTACTTTGACAGCATGATTAATTGAACTGTATGGTTTCTGTGCAACTAACCAAGCAAAAAATATTGGACAGGCAAGAATTAACACCGTTATACCACTACTCTCTACATAGTTATTTCACGACACAGGCATGTATTTCACATCATGTGAGGTGAAGCTGGGAATATGTGACAAAGTCATGGAAGGAGAGGAAACCTGAGGTTAAAAGGAAGGAGAGATCAGAGACCAAAAGGGTGTTAGTTCAAGACCTGTGCTGATAAGACTTCAGGCTCAAACATCAGCTAGTTTAAACTTGGACTTAATATCACAAAAACTCTACAGGATACAGCAAAAACTAGAATCTAAAGTGTTAAGGTTTAGCCAGAGAAGCAAAATGTTCTTGCTTTATATAGCTATATAGCAATTTGTAGCCCTTAAAGATATAGGGTCCCAATTAAATCTCTTGGAAGGCTTGGGAGAGATATATTAGTAAAAGCTCTTAGGTGGGTAATTTTTTTTAAAGGCTGCCCTAGCAAGAGTGCTTATATAATTGTATTAATAGTGACTTTTGAATCTGAAGGATACTGAAAGACCAAGAATCAGTGACCTGCAGGGTCACTGTTAAATTCTGTGTTAAATTAGAACATATAGACCAAAAAAAAAAAAAAAAAAAAGGACATATAGACAAGACTTGGATAAACTGGAGAAGATGATGAGATCTGGATGGGATGGCATTGGACCCCTTGGTTAATTCCAAGGGCATTAGAAAGGGGCAATGTCACATTTTTGTCTAAAAGATTGCTATGGGGTCTCATTGTATGTGGACTTTGGGTCACCACAGATCAAGCCCAAAGGTAAATCTTACTATTGGTTTACATAGTAAAATTATAAATTTAATATATGGTACAGTAATTTCTATAGGAGAAATTTTTGTTTTGGTTACAATGCTAGCCTACTCTTTTTGAGTGTTTACGTGTTAGATTCTTATACAGAGACTATTACTAATTAATATATAATGAAAAGAGAAGAAGAAGAAATCATGAGGATTTTGAAAGTGTTTAGGAATCTGGAATGCCGTGTTTTCAAAGAAGAAAGTTGTGAAAAGTTTGTATGTGAAAAGGAGCTATTTTCTTTTTTAATTTAAATATATTAGATTGTGTTTTATGTAAGAAAGACCACAGAAATAAACGAACAAAAGTATTCTTATCCATTCTCCTGTTTCTAATGATAAATAAAACAACAAAAGAAAGAATAAAGAATCTATGTGGAACAGGTCTCAACTTCTCATGATATAAGGGAGAGCAAACATCATATACAGATTGATCCATGGTTGCATGATCCTGTTTGTTCAGATGGTACTTTCAGTCCCAGCACAACTCTGTGTTTTCTTCTATATTCCATATTCACAGAGAAGCACCACTGTAGTATATACATCACAATCTATACCTATCTAGAGACAGGATACCCAGGCAGGAGATTATTCCAGGCTAGAACCAAGGAATATAGATTAGGTGGAGTGCATGGTCGCTGCCTTTACTTTTTCCTTTATGCTATGCACTCTCGATATGTTAAACTTTGTCTTAACAGCCTACATTTTCAATGCACTTTATTTGATGAGCCCATATAGATGGCCAAGGAAGAGTAAGATAAAGTTTATTCCCCAAAATTTATATTTAGACTACTCTGTTCCCATCCATGCATATTTATATTTAATCCACTAAGCAGTTCTATAAGGTAAGCACAAGAGCTAGTTCTGTTTAGCTAAGGACACGGAGGATTAGAGAATTTAAGTAACTTGCCCATGTCCCAACTAACTAATAGTAGATCCGGGATTTGAAGTCAGCCTTGTGCCTCTGTGCCCTTAACATTTGGTTTATTGCCCTTTTATTAATTAATTCACTCACTTATGAAGTCATGTGAAAGCCAGAAAAATAAAAATAGCACTCAGGTATTGTTCAAGACACAAAAGTGGACTAGAAATAAACACATTCTAAGAGAAGCATGAAGACTCATTGAGGATAAATGTGGATTGTCAAATGATGTGGGAGGGCAAAAAAAAAAAAAGAAACATTTCATGTTGTTACAAACTGATTTATAATGTGTTAATGCAAATTAATATGCAGAATATTAAATAATTTAAATAATATGTTGTCAATTACTTAAGAGAGCATCAAGATTATTTTTTTAAAACACAGGTGGTAATGATACACATTGGTTTTTAGAGCTACAAAATTGAAAATAAGTAGTCTTCAGAAATGTAAAATGCATTTTTCTGTAATTAAATCAAAAGCCCCTATTAATTAGTATTCTTTTCTTACATTTCTGGAAATGAACTATTGCACTGGTATCCATTATTTATATCTGTAAAATAGATTATACATTTAGAAGTACCTTAGAAATCTTTGTGCCCAGTCTGACACAATGTACGAGTGACTTCTACAATACCCCAGAAGTATGTCCTTGGGGAGGTAAGGGAAGATAAGGTTTGTGAGTAGGAGCTGTCATTCCATCTGTTTCCTAATAACATAAACTTGAAAGCTTCAAATGAAAACTGATTACAATCTCAGTCATAAAATTGCAAAAAGTTCTTTTTCATAATGAACCAAAAAATGTTTCTGTGAAACTTATAACCATTGGCCCTTATTCTGCCCTTTGGAGTTAAAAAAACAATCTAATCCCTCTTCACATGGTTCTAATAAAAGTATTTATTAAAAAGTGGGAAATTTTTATTTTCTTGTAATATAAGGGAATAGAGAGAAGAGCCCAAGGGAATTTCTTTCAGTTGTTTGCCTGCATTCAAACACAAACTGCTTTAAAAACTGTGCTGTAATATGGTCAGGGATCAATGTAATGAATACTGCCGCTATAAAAATGACTAGTACACAGGAAACACAAAATAAAGTGCAGAGGAAATTATCTGGGGAATTCAAACTAAAAGGAATTCTGGCTACTGAAGAAAATTTAAGATTTCTTCAGGGGATTCATACAAAAATTCTCTTACTTTTTCAGAGACAGAAAATCAGGGAAAGTTTATAAGAAAAATTTATCAGGGCACATTTTTGAAAAATCACTGAAACAAAATAAATCTAAATAGTTACTGAAAAATCTGTGTAGATATAACTTACCTGGGTTGTAAGTAATATTTTTAATGTTTTATTTGAAGTATCACCAATTATAGGAAAAGTACACAAAACCAGAAAAGAAGACAATAACATGCAAATATGAAATATCTAGATGTGATTAATATTAACATTTTGTCACATTTGCTTCATATTAGGAGTACAATATTATGAATACAGTTTACTTCCCATGGTATTCTACTATCATCTTACTTCACTTCCTTCTCCCAAAGTGACCAAAAACAAGTACTTTGAAGTTTGTTATAATTATTCAAAAGCATATTATTACATGTTATTTGTATATTTATATGTCTATTAAAATGCACATTTTGGGGACTTCCCTGGTGGCACAGTGGTTAAGAATCCACCTGCCAATGCAGAGAACACGGGTTCGATCCCGTGGAGGAACTAAGCCCATGTGCCAGAACTACTGAGCCTGGGCTCTAGAGCCCACGAGCCACAACTACTGAGCCCGCATGCCACAAATACTGAAGCCTGTGTGTCTAGAGCCTGTGCTCCGCAACAAGAGAAGCCATCGCAATGAGAAGCCCCCGTTTAGCAATGAAGACCCAATGCAGCCATAAATAAATAAATAAATTTTTTAAAATGCATATTTTGACATCTTAATTGAGTGGTATCGAAGGCACTATCTTTATTCAATATTCTCTTTGCATGATTTATGAATATCGATACATTTTGCTCTAGTTCATTTATTTTCACTATCCCACATAATTATAATAAATAGATTTTTTATCCATCTATTTTGTTATGCATGGACAATTGTTTCTAAAATATTGCCACTACAGATAAGGCTGCGATAAAATTTTTCTAGGTTATATATTCATATTAAATAAGAAATTTCTTACTATAGAATTTTTTTTACAAAACATTTCTTGTAGTTTTTAACATGAGTTAGGTAATATGCACTATAAAAGATATGGTTATAAATTTATTTGCACAGAAATGATTATATTAATACTTTTGTGAAATATTCTATACAATATGGAAATTTCTATCTATGCAAGATAAACCTTCAACAACCCTAATTATCCTGCTTTTGTGGTTATGAAATTGTAGTATGTTCGTAATTCTCACATGCCTTTTGCATAGAGTCTTCTACTTCTACATTTTATGCATACTAGATTACCAAGTTCATTTTATCCTATATGTTAATCTAGACCATGAACAGAGAAGTGAATGGATTTTATGTAACTGAGGACAAAAGCAGCATGATTTGAGAAATGTTCATCCTCATTTTTGGTGAGTTCTGGCCTTGAACCTCTGCATCTGGCACAATCTGGGACATGAACCAGGCAAATCCACTTAGAATAGCTTATGGGCTAGGTTCTCTGGAGCAACATAAATAGCTTGAAGTGAGTTGGAGGGAAATAGACCTTGTAGTTGATGAAGCAGAAGGTATAGCATAATCTTTGAAGTCAATTATTTCATTGTTCAAATTATGGCCCTAGCAATTATTCATCGTGTGACCTGGGGTAAATCATTTAATCTCAAACTTTTAGTTTCCTTATATATGAAATAGGGATAAGAGTTTCAAGTTTAGCTCATTGGTAAATTGTAATGATGGAGAACATATATTGAAAGTTCATTTGTTCCAGGCACTGTAATATATGCTTCTAACGCAAATATTCATTTAGTGCTCTTGTAACTCGATGAAGTAAATGCATCTAAAGTCCCCATTTAACATATAAGGGAAAGGAAATACATACAAATGAAATAAATTGGAGAAAGTTACAAAGCAACTATATGGCAGAGGTGAGATATGACCCAAGTCATTTTGGATTCATGGCCATCACTCTTAACCCACTGAGGAATGTTACCTCTTAACTTGTACCTTGAATTTCATTCTCTATATTGAAATAAATTGTCTCCAGCTGCTGTCTGCAGAAATCTCAAAAGTAGAGGTCTGCAAAGTATGTTTTAGTTATTCAAATAACATTGGGAAAATTTTTATTTTGGTAGTCATAAACCAGTTGTTAGCCTCAGGATTGCTCTAATTCACAGAGGCCTTGAGAAATCTTAGCATTTGTGAACCTCAGATTTTCTAATTTATAAAAAGCACAAGTTGAAAATTTCTACTTTCAAGCTACCTTAAAAGTGTTCAATAAAGTTATATGTATTTTCATAAAAATATGTACTCTTTGCGGTCTTTCTGTTGTGTTTTTTAAAAACCCTCATAATTCACAAACATACAGGCAACAAAAATCAACATTATTATATATATTTTGAAAATTATAAGTTTTATATGACACATATAAACTTTTTATCAATTTCTTTCTCAAAACAATCATTTGTCTTATGTGAACAAATTCCATTTATAAAAAGGTCTTTATACTGAGATGTTAAAAAATGAAAAGCTTTTTTTTAAAAAAAAGTATATAGATAAAGAATGTGAGATTAGTTTAATATTTTCTATATTATGCTGTTTATTATGAAGGATTTTGCTCACCTCTTTACTGCTCCAGATTTGACAAGTTCTCTGACACTGAGGTACGGATATTCAAGAAAGATAACAACCTCAGCATTCTTGGCCTGAAGTTCTACTCTCAGACATACATACTTGATGCTCATCTATGGTCTTTTGGATGCCTGTACATGAATACCATCTGTTAAGTGATAACATATTAAACAAAATGAATTTATATTTTGGCAATTTACACAGCACCAGGAGTAACATTTTGAAACAAGCTTTAAGTGTTCTATAATATTGAAGTCATATTTTTTTAATTTGATGACATCTGCAGATTCTGAAGAACATGATGCCTTACAGTTGGAGAAAAAGAAAGATGTGATTTGGTTGCCAGAAAACAGGTTATAAATATGCATAAAATTGTTAAAGTTGCATAAAATGTCAAATAACAAAAGCATAATAAATCAAATTTTTAAAACATGTAACTTGGGTGAATTCCTAAAATTGGGACTTCTAACTAAATAATAAAAACAAAATAAATCTAAATGCATGATAAAAGGAAATAAAAATAATGAAATCTTTTAACAAGAACCACGTATTTTGAAGCAGAGATGTTTTGGCATTATAAAAATATCATCACTTTGGGAGACATCACCAAAATGGCAGAATAGAATACTCTTGACTTTTCCTCCTTCCATGGCGGTACCAGATATACAGCTACACATGAATCAATTCCCTCTGAAAGTAACCCAGAAACTAGTTGAGTTACTTCTACACATTGGGCAACTGAGAAAATAGATGAAAACAGGTAAGAAAGGATGAGACACAGTCTTATAAACACCATCCCCAGCACTGTGCCTTACAATCAGGAAGGAATCCTGGTCTCCCAGTTTTCCCCTGAGGAGCAAAGGATTTATATCACACATCTAGCACCTGAATTTTTGAGGCTGCCACCCAAAGAACAGGCCCCCAGATCACCTAAATCTGAGAGGCAGCTGAGCTCAGTATTCATGAGTTCCACAGAACCATAGTAAGCAAAGAAGTAGTTTTTTAAAATAGGTGTGTGAACATTTCCCATAGCTTTCCCCTCCAGACTCATACATACCAATAATTACTTATGTAAATGAACTAAACTCTCTAATCAAGAACATAGAGCGGCTTCATGGATAAAAAACAAAACAAGACCCAACACTCTACTGCCTACAAGAAACTCACTTCAGTTTTAGGAAAACACATAGCCTAAATTTAAGGGATGTAAAAGATATTCTGTGCAAATATAAACCAAAAGAAAGCAGAGGGAGCTATACTTATATCAGTCAAAGAGACTTTAAGCCAAAAAAATGTAACAAGAGACAAAGAAGGTTATTATATAATGATAAAGGAGTCAATTAATCAAGAAAATATAGCATTTGTAAATATTTGTGCACCCAACATCAGAGCATCTAAATATATAAATTAAATATCAATATGTATGAAGGAAGAAATAGACAACAATACAATAATGGTAGAAGATTTCATTACCCCACGTTTAACAATAGATTGAACATCCAGACAGAAAATCAATATGGAAATATTTCACTTAAACTACACGTTAGACCATATGGACCTAACAGACAAATATAGAAAATCTTACCCAACAGTAACAGAATACACATTCTTCTCAAGTACAGATGAAAATTCTCCAGGATAGATCATGCGTTTGGCCACAAATCAAGTCTTAACAAATTTAAGAAGATTGAAATTATATCAAGCATCTTTCTGACCACAGTGGTATAAAATTAGAAATTAATTACAAGAGAAAAACTAGAAAATTTACAAATGTGTGTAAATTAAGCAAAGAATCAAAGAATAAACAAAAAGGCAAATCAAAACTTGAAATAAATGGAAGCACAATAACAAAACATTATGAGAAATAATGAAGATTAAAAGAAATAATGTGTGTAAAGCTCTTCAGCATTTAGTAGGTGTTCCATAAATATTATTTTCCTTTTCAGTTAAAAAACCACTCTACAATTTGAAATTTTTACCTCCGAAGAGTTAGACTTCAGGTGTATTAATGTACATCTTTCTAGCCAAACAGAGAATAACTTCAAAGACAACATAGGGTGGCTGTCAGTGAGCAAAGAAGTGCCAGGCTTGTGCAGAAAGGGTACCCCCTTCCTGATGCAAAGACTGAAAATATACAAAATGCATCAGTAAACATGAGGCCACCTCTGACTGGCAACTACCCCTGCAGCATAGGTCTCCTGCCCAAATCCCAGAAACATCAAACATCATGATTGTGTTTGATTTTTACCTTAAAGAATCTTTATAACTAAACAAAGTAGTAAGGCATGAGAACTAAGGTAGAACTTCCAAATTCTCAGAAAACTGAGAGAGTCTGCTTAGAAATGGACAGATGATTCAGTCTCTCTCAGTGGAGTTCACTAGCAGAGAAAATGGTTCAAGGGAAATGTAAGACAATGTACTGCTGGGGAGCTGTTTCTACCACTGGTTAACAATGAAAATGGAAAATTATTATAACTACTGAGTGTGTGACTATAAAGATTTTTTAAAACATCATAAATGCACTTGGATACTCTCAAAATTTCTAAACATTGTCACGTTCCTGTTTTATGTAAGGAGTAATTTTCTATCATAAAGGGTGTCAAAACCAGATATACACTAATGGAAAAATACTTCCAAAAATAAACGAGTGACAAAAATAAAAATAAAAAACATTATGAGATATAGCAAAAGCAGTTTTACAAGGGAAGTTGATAGCAATAAATGCCTACATGAGGAAAAAAGAACTCAAATAAATGACAAATTTACACCTCAAGGAACCAGAAGGAGAAAAAAAACTAAGCTGAAAATTAGTAGAAGTAAATAAATAAAATCAGAGTGAAAATACATGAAATAGAGAAAGACAATACAAAAGATAAATAAAATTAAGAGCTTTTAAAGAAATGATAAATAAAATTGACAAATCTTTAGCTAGAGTGACTCAGATAAATAAAATCAGAAATGAAAGAGGAGACATTACAAATGATACTACAGAATACAAAATATTATAAAAATTATTATGAACAATTACATGGCAACAACATGGATAACTAGAAGTTGATAAATTTCAATAAACATATAAGCTAAAAAGACTGAGTCATGAAGAAGTAGAAAATTGAACAGACCAATAAGTAAGAAGATTTAAGCAGTAATCAAAAACCTCCCAACAAAGAAAAGCCCAGGACCAGATGGCTGCACTGGTCAATTCCACCAACCTTTAAAAAGGAATTAATATCAATCCTTCTCAAACTTTTCCCAAAAATTGAAGAGGGAGGAACAATTCCAAACTCATTTTACAAGATCAGCATTACTCTGATACCAAGACCAGACAAGGACTCTACAAGAAAAGAAAATTATCAGCCAAGATCCTTAATGAACATAGATGCAAAAATCCTCAACGAAATATTAACAATGACAACAAAAAAATTAACAGCACATTAAAAGGATAATACACCATGATCAAGTGGGATTTTATCCTGGGGTACAGGGTAGTTCAACATACACAAATCAATAAATGTGATATGTCACATTAACAGAATTGGGAAAAAAATCATGGGATCATTTCAATAGATGCAAAAAAGGCACTTGAAAAAATTCAACAACTTTTCATGATAAAAACTCTTAATAAATTTGGTACAAGTGAAATGTAACTCAGCCATAATAAAGGCCACATATGACAAGCCAGCAGCTAGCAACATATTCAACAGTGAAAAGTTTCTAACATCAGGAAGATCAGAAAAAAAGATAAAGATGCCCACTCTTGCCACTTCAATTCAACATAGAACTAAAAGACCTAGGCAGAGCAATTAGGCAGAAAAAAGAAAAGGCACCCAAATCAAAAAGGAAGGAAAAATATTGTCTCTGTTTGCAGATGGCATGATCTTATATATAGAAAACCCTAAAGACTCCACCAAAAAAACTGGTAAAACTAATAAATAAATTCAGTAAAATTGTGGGAAATAAAATCAATTATACAAACATCAGCTGTGTTTCTATACAGTAACAATGACCTATGGAAAGAGAAATTAAAAGAACAATCCCACTTAGAATGCATCAAAAAGAAAAAATAGGGTAAATTTAGCCAAGGAAGTGAAAGATCTATTCACTGAAAACTATAAACCATTGATGAAAGAAATTGGAGAAGACAAAAATAAATGGAAAGATAGTCCATGTTCATGGATTGAAAGAATTAGTATTATTAAAATGTCCATACTACCCAAAGTGATCTACAGATTCTGTATCTTTATCTATATCTAGATTTAGATCTATATCTATCTTAAAAAAGAAGGAAATCCTGCCTTTTGTGACAACATAGATGAATGTGGAGAGTCAAACAGAGAAAGACAAATACTGCATGGTATTATACATATGTGGAATTAAAATTTAAAAAGTCAAACTCATAGAAACAGAGAGTATAATCATGGTTGCCAGGGGCAAGGGAGTGGGGAAAATGGGGAGGCAGTAAAAGGTACAAATTTTCAGTTATAAGATGAATAAGTTATAAAGATCTAATGTATAGCTATAGTTGACAATATTGTATTGTATGATTGAAATTTGCTGAGAGAGTGGATATTAAACATTCTCACCAACAAAAAAAAATAGTTAACTATGTGAGGTGATGGATGTTTATCAATTTGTGCAAATCTTTTCACAATGTATACTTATATCAAAGTATCACAGTGTACACTTTAAATATAGTACAATTTTATTTGTCTATTTTACCTCAATAAAACTGGAGAAAAACATGTAAAAATTTTGTCACTTTGATTATATATTCAAATTCATTTATTTCTGGCTTATTTTTTACTGATTAGTCTAGTGATCCATGGGTAAATCACCACCATATTAAGCTATACCGAAGTGTTAGTTTTTGAAGTAATACGTCCTGTTGCTCTAAGGAAAAATTGTTATCCAATGTATCCATCAACAAGTTGATAATATATTTTTTAGCTATATTTGGTGACTAGTCGGAATTCACATTTTATGACGCCAGAAATATAACAAGAAAGTGTGAAAATCAGTTTATATTATTACCATATGCTTATGATATCATAACTACTCTTGATGGGTTTTAGTTTTATTTACAAATATTAAGATAAGTAAAGGTGCAGTGAGCGTGATTCAGTAATTACTAACAGATTGTATAAAATTCAATGTTTCTTATGATTCAAATATTTGGAAAACTTCAACAGCTGTAAATTATGCTTCTTTTAGTTTTATATAGTCAGTATTAATTAAACATGCTAATGTACTTTCCCCTAGATAACCATTTTGGAATGTATAATTGGTTGTCTTTATTAAGAGATATTAGTATAATCATTGCTACAGTAAAATCATAATCAAGGAGACACCACTACCTTTCCTTTGCAGATGGCCTTATTTTCGGACTCTCTTCAAACATGTCACTTCATAAATTTAATTTCAAAGCCTGTCTGACCAGTATGAAATCATTTGGTAATATTTTTATAACCAGTGTGAAGCCCTTAGTACATGTGCATGTGTGAGAAATTACATCAAAAAGCTAATCATATTCTATCTTTCCAAATGCTTCAGGACATATTAAGAATGACCACAGGTTTCTGGGATGTATTATTTCAAACTGGATATTAAAAAATTGAATAAGGAATATAACTTTGCCTCATTCCTTACTGTTTTTTTTAAATCTAAGTTAACTTCAACTGTGGGAATGTTGATAGAATCAAAATCATCTGTAAATTTTTTTCCACAATATGCCAGTAGTTCTCACAATTGTTTCCAGACCAGCAACATCTCCATCACTTGGGAACTGGCTGGAAAAGCAAATTTTGGGGCCCTAACCCCAACCCTTCTGAATCAGAATGTCTGGAAATGGATTCAGCAGTCTATGCTTTAACAAGCACTATATATATATTTCTTATGTCTGTTTAAGAATCACTGCCCTATTCAATTCCCTAACCTCAGAGATAACAATTTTCAAAAGGGGACCTCTCCAGTGATTCTGATATACTAATCTATGAAATAGAAATGTTATACAAATATCTTAGTTTTGCTACTCATTTTCATAAAAAGAGGATCATTTTTCCTTATTTTATATTTATTAACACATTTAAGGGTATATGTATGAAAATTTGAACTTTCTGTCTGTTTACTTTCAAATCAGAGTTCTTTCTGAATACAGGTCCGATTAGATAATACTAAAACCATGAATACTGCACTTAAGAAAGTGAAATATGACAATTTATGGTCATTCAGGTGATATCTGAAAACTCTCAGCATAAGACAACTTTAATTAAGAGTTTGAACAGATATGGCTGAGAATATTTTCTACAGACACATGCTGTAAATCGAACACTCAGGATCATTGCTCTGTCCTCCTTTCCTTCCAATCACATTTTTATCAACTGAAAAAAAAATTTTTCTCCAAAGTAGCCTGACCAGTTAATTTCACACCTGGCCACATAGAAAATGCAAAAATAATAGAGAGGATCTCTTTAAACAGTAAGTACAACAACTATAACCATACTGGCAATTGGTGTCATTTTTCTTAGCCAGAAGAAATGGAACATGACTTTGCAAGAAAAATTTGAGTTAATTGTCATTTATATAACATGGTACCGTAACCTGGGGTATGTAAAAAATTAATAAACAGAAACCCCAAATAGATAGAATCAGTAGACAAGAAGGGGGAGCTCTCACAGGGCATGATAGCAGAGCCCACAAGGACTAAGCCAATAAAAAGCCACAAACCCTTTGTTTACTACAACTCCCCAACTTCCTTTTTCCCTCTATAAAAGAGTTCTCCTTCCCTTGCCCTGCAGGGACTTACAGGTGGCTCACCATGGTTGCAGACACCAAATTGCCATTCTCTGCTGATCCCAACTAAACCCATCTTTGCTGGAGAAATATCTGGCAGTCAATTTTTTTAGGTTAACAGTTTGTAACACCAATGAGGAGGCAATGAACATTGAAGATGAATGGCAAGTGTAGTTTAGCTAGCCATATGTGAAAGCATTATTTTTACAATAAATCTGAAAGATTGATTAAGCCAAATGTGAACATCTATTTCTTATGTCACACATGTTAATGGTTAAGTATATTAATAGAGAATACATCCTCATTATTAAGATAAATGGAGAATATTTTAAATATTGAGTGTATTCAGGAATATCTAATAATGTTTTAGAAATCATTTGCTTTAGCTCTAGTCACAACAGTGACTATATCACCCTGTATGTATACACATAAAATAGGAATGAAAATTCAAGAGGCTATAAAATACTTGCAAGTCATTCACATCTGTGTTGGGATGAAATTCACCCTAGAGAAGAACACACATGAATTGGATTGCCCTTGCCTCCCATTCTCATCACTTGCTTGATCAGCCACTGGATGTTGCCCACAGTAATCCATGGAAACACACTCTTACTAAGTACTTCATTTCACTACAAGTGATGTGAGTAAAAAGAAAACTCTTAGCAGATGTCACAAAATGACTTAAAACCGTAATTCAGAATACTTGATATTCTTGACATGACAGATTTTAGGATGGTAAGGAAGTAAGCAAAAATGTTAGACAAGTTTCTTCTAACAGTGTATGAACCTCTAAACAGTTATGTGAAGAAGGATTTCTAATCAACAGAAGAAAGTAATGACAATGGTATACACTGACAAAATATACATATACTTGAAAAAATAGAATATGCTTGAATTTATAAAGAATTTTGTAATGCCTAAGTCATTTGTTTTGTGCTCGGAAAAATCAATTATCTTATAAGCTATTCATAATTTTTAGTCACTGAAAAATAGTGTAATCATACAGACAAATCAAAATCACTGGCAATGTACTTTTAAAAGGAAAATGTAACATAGTGGAATTACTTTTATTTTTCTGCCCTTGGTATGGCAGTCTGCTTATGAAATCAGAATTAATACATCAATGTGTTATTTATTCAAAAATTTCTTGACATATGGAAACAAAGCCTGGGTGAAAATGCATTTCAGTCACCTGGAGAGAAATCTATGAGCTAATAGAATAATCTGTTAATTAAAATCTCTAAAATGTCTAGCAAAGCTATTTAGATCTAAATTATTTAGTTTCTAGAATTGAGCAACATTCTAAATGCAGTATTATTAGAAATTCTCTTTATTTAGTGTCTCAGTTGTTTCTGAACACAATTTGACAAGTATCCCAGGAGTTACTCCTCCAGCAGATGCTCTCTGTACCATCTCTATCAGCTGTCCAGAGCTCCAAAAACTGAAGATAAAACAATTTCACACTTGTCCTTAAGAATCTCAGACACAAAGTTCTATTGAATTATTTTCAAATGTAGGTTATTATTTTCATGAAACAGATGTTGTTCTAATAAAAATATATACATATATGAATAATTGCATAGGGTGTCAAAGACTGTATTATTGCTTTTAAGAAAGTCTTTAAAAATCTATAAGGTTTTTGGTATCTTTCCTCTAACTTTAATATGTACACTTTTCTAAACGTAATATCATGAAGAATACTAATCTACTGAGCAAATTAAATTGCTCCAAGAAATAAGTTTCATTTTCTACTCCGAAACAACCCATTAAACAACCCATAATTTACTAAAGTAAATGCAGGAAAATTGCTACATTTTGCTAGAAACACTTTAATAATCTTGAACATGAACATGAATATCTTAAACTGTAGTCATACTGGTTTAGTTTTACTTTAGCAGACACAATAATGAGAGTGGCATTAAGAAGACGTCTTGAATTTTTCTATAATTCTCAGTTAATACAGAGAAATAACTTATGTTTTCCCAAAGGCAGTAGATAGGGGGTGAGGGTAATTTTCAGGGAAGGTAGACTGGATTTCAAGTTGAAGGAAACAAAAAAAGTCTTCATAAAATACAATCAAATCTTCAGCAATTTAAACATGCTTTTAGTAAAGGCGTACTTAACATTCAATCCACATTATAGATTAAAATTACATATTGAAAGAGCAGGAATAATATCAGTTATTGCATTTTATGTTAAATATCTCTTACTTTAATGGGAAATTAACCAACTTTTACTAGACAACCAAATCAAATTACCCATCTCTTTATACTTCTTCTCATTCTACTCTCATCCTTAATTCAATATTTCAGACAGCAAAATATGTAAATAAATATGATTGGACTTTACAAGATGAATTGGCCATACAAATACTTAAATATAGCGTTTACAGTAAAAAGTTCTGCTGAGCCTTCAACATTCTCTCTTTTCCTGTCTTCATAAATATATTCTTCTCAAGCTCAGCATAGCAGCTCAGAAAATCAATGCTGTTCAGCATATGGACACACACAATGTTAATTTAATCATTGAAGGGGAAAGAATAAAGCATGATTTTGTTTGCATTAGAAATTCTTTTATTTTGATTTAAAATATTTTCAAAAATTTCTATTCGATATTTCTATATTGATGAACTATCTTTTTTTCAGTTATGAAGGGTACCAATAATTAAATATAATGATCAAAGAAAACTTAAGCCTAATATTTTCTTCATATATTCTTAACATATATATTCAAATATGATATATTCTTAAACAGTAGTGTAATATATTAATTACTGTCTTTGTTTGCTTTCCCTCGGAATATACCCAGAGGCAAGGTTTCCAGTGAAAGTAGTTTGTATGGAAGATGATCATAGGAGAAACTAGTAGAAGAATAGGAAGTGTCAGTAAAGAGTAGATTATCAAACAAGTATACCTGTAGACAACTGGAACTTAATCCCACTCAGGAACTGAGAACCACCATAGGATACAGACCTTAGAGTTAGTTTCCCTAGGCTACTAGAGAGCTGTGGTACTTTCCACCAACACTCATTCATCATTGGTTGAGGACTGTTAATCCCCTGGCTCTGCCAGCCTGGCCCGCAAGTGCACAGAGTATCCTCTTTCCACCAGAGAAAGCCCTCTGTTAAGGCTTTTTTGATATGTCAACTTAACTAGGCCATAGTCCCTGGTTATTCAGTCAAACATTAATCTAAGTACTGCTATTAAGAGATTTTGCAGGCATAATTCAAGTCCCTCTCAGTTGACTTGTAAAGATTATCCTGGATAATCTGGCTGGTCCTGACTCAGTCTGTTGAAAGGCTTTACACATGGGACTGAGACTTCTCTGAGAGACAGAAGAAATTCTTCCTGTGTATAAGATCTTTGATCCTTGCTCATGGGTTTCAGCCTAGCATGTTCTTCCCTTCCTGACTCTGCCTGCCCTATGGATTTCAGACTTGCTTAGCCAATTCCTGCAATTATGTAAACTAAGCCAATGTTTTCATATATGTGTGTGTGTGTGTGTGTGTGTGTATTCTGCTTCTGCTTCTCTGGTTGAAACCTGACTGCTATGTCCCCAAGATGCAGTGTCTGGCAATGGAAAATAGACCTGATGTGCATGGAAAGGATGTGGCAAGTTGATAATGGCAGGGAACTGCCCAGATACATTCACAGTGCATGTTAAATTCATTCCCTCTTATCACTGATTTCCCAATGTGACTGCTAATGACATTATGTAAAAAACAGATTTACATTAGGGGGTTTAGTAGAATGAATTACAGTAGCTGCTCCTGATTTGGTCCTGAGGATGCAATTGACATTTATCATCTCCCTCTTCTGTCATCTATTCCAGGTATTCCTCATCTTTAAGTCGATTGCCAACTTCAGTTGTTTGCCATGAGATTCTACACATCTGCTATACAAATTAATTAAGCCTACATTCAACATATGAAACCCAAGTATGTATATGATGCTTGTGTATGGTATGAACATCAATAATACTTTGCATAGTAATAATCTTGAAACAGTGTAAGACATCCTGTTACAAAAACAGTCATGTGTAATATTTGTGTTTTAATGTATTTAACTATAATCCAGTTATTACACATTTACTAATAAATTAGATATAATTTCTTTTAACTACAGTCCATAAATGTTTTCTTTCCTTTTTTTAAATTTAATTTAATTTATTTGTTTTTTATAAGCAGGTCCTTATTAGTTATCTATTTTATACATATTAGTGTACTAATGTCAATCCCAATATCCCAATTCATCCCTCCACCCCCCCCCCCACTTTCCTCCCTTGGTGTCCATACGTTTGTTCTCTACAACTGTGTCTCTATTTCTGCCTTGCAAACTGGTTCATCTATACCATTTTTCTAGATTCCACATATATGCATTAATATACGATATTTGTTTTTCTCTTTCTGACTTACTTCACTCTGTATGACAGTCTCTAGGTCCATCCACATCTCTACAAATGACCCACTTTCGTTCCTTTTTATGGCTGAGTAATATTCCATTGTATATATATGTACCACATCTTCATTATCCATTCATCTGTCAATGGGCATTAAGGTTGCTTCCATGACCTAGCTATTGTAAATAGTGCTGCAATGAACATTGGGATGCATGTGTCTTTTTGAATTATGGTTTTCTTGGGTATATGCCCAATAGTGGGATTGCTGGGTCATATGGTAATTCTATTTTTAGTTTTTTAAGGAACCTCCATACTGTTCTCCATAGTGGCTGTGTCAATTTACATTCCCACCAACAGTGCAAGAGGGTTCCCTTTTCTCCACACCCTCTCCAGCATTTGTTGTTTGTAGATTTTCTGAAGATGCCCATCCTAACCAGTGTGAGGTGATTCCTAATTGTAGTTTTAATTTACATTTCTCTAATAATTAGTGCTGTTCAGCATCTTGTCATGTGCCTCTTGCCCATATGTATGTCTTCTTTGGAGAGATGTCTATTTAGGTCTTCTGCCCATCTTTTGATTGGGTTATTTGTTTTTCTAATATTGAGCTGCATGAGCTGTTTATATATTTTGGAGATTAATCCTTTGTCCGTTGCTTCATTTGCAAATATTTTCTCCCATTCTGAGTGTTGTCTTTTCATCTTGTTTATAGTTCACTTTGTTGTGCAAAAGCTTTTAAGTTTCATTAGGTCCCATGTGTTTATTTTTGTTTTTATTTCCATTACTCTAGGAAATGGGTCAAAAAAGGTCTTTCTGTGATCTATGCCAAAGAGTTTTCTTCCTTTGTTTTCCTCTAAGAGTTTTATAGTGTCTGGTCTTACATTTAAGTCTTTAATCCATTTTGAGTTTATTTTTGTGTATGGTGTTAGGACGTGTTCTAATTCCATTCTTTTACATGTAGCTGTCCAGTTTTCCCAGCACCACTTATTGAAGAGGCTGTCTTTTCTCCATTGTATATCCTGGCTCCTTTGTCATAGATTAGTTGACCATAGGTGCGTGGGTTTATCTCTGGGCTTTCTATCTTGTTCCATTGATCTATATTTCTGTTTTTGTGCCAGTACCATATTGTCTTGATTACTGTAGCTTTGTAGTATAGTCTGAAGTCAGGGAGTCTGATTCCTCCAGCTCCATTTTTTTCCCTCAAGATTGCTTTGTCTATTCCGGTTCTTTTTTGTCTCCATACAAATTTTAAGATTTTTTGTTCTAGTTCAGTAAAAAATGCCATTGATAATTTGATAGGGATTGCATTGAATCTGTAGATTGTTTTGCGTAGTATAGTCATTTTCACAATATTGATTCTTCCAATCCAAGAACATGGTATATCTCTCCATCTGTTTCTGTCATCTTTGATTTCTTTCATCAGTGTCTTATAGTTTTCTAAGTACATGATTGCATTGCTAAAAACTTCCCTCTTTGAACTGCTTTTGCTGCATCCCATAGGTTTTGGATCGTGGTGTTTTCATTGTCATTTGTCTCTAGATATTTTTTGATTTCCTCTTTGATTTCTTCAGTGATCTCTTGGTTATTTAGTAAGGTATTGTTTAGCCTCCATGTGTTTATGTTTTTTATGGTTTTTTTCCCTGTAATTTATTTCTAAGTTAGGTTTATTAATCTCTTAGGTAGGTTTATTCCTAGAAATTTTATTCTTTTTGTTGCAATGGTGAATGGGATCATTTGCTTAATTTCTCTTTCTGATCTTTCATTGTTAGTGTATAGGAATGCAAGAGATTTCTTTGTATCCTGCAACTTTACCAAATTCATTGATTAGCTCTAAAAAATTTAATGGTGGCATCTTTTATGATTATCTATGTATAGTATCATGTCATCTGCAAACAGTGACAGTTTTACTTCTTTTCCAACTTGGATTCTTTTATTTCTTTTTCTTCTCTGATTGCCATGGCTAGGACTTCCAAAACTATGTTGAATAATAGTGGTGAGAGTGGACATCCTTGTCTTGTTCCTGATCTTAGAGGAAATGCTTTCAGTTTTTCATCATTGAGAATGCTGTTTCCTGTTGGTTTGTCATATATGGCCTTTATTATGTTGAGGTAGGTTCCCTCTCTGCCTACTTTATGGAGAGTTTTTACCATAAATGGGTGTTGAATTTGGTCGAAAGCTTTTTCTGCATCTATTGAGATGATCATATGGTTTTTATCCTTCAATTTGTTAATATGGTGTACCACATTGATTGATTTGTATATATTGAAGAATCCTTGCATCCCTGGGATACATCCCACTTGATCATGGTGCATGATCCTTTTAATGTGTTGTTGGATTCTGTTTGCTAGTACTTTGTTGAGGATTTTTGCATCTATATTCATCAGTGATATTGGTCTGTAATTTTCTTTTTTTATAGTATCTCTGTCTGGTTTTGGTATCAGGGTGATGGTGGCCTCGTAGAATCACTTTGGGAGTGTTCCTTCCTCTTCAGTTGTAGTAGTCTCTTATGATACTTTGTATTTCTGCGGTGTCCATTGTAACTTCTTCTTTTTCATTTCTAATTTTATTGATTTGAGTCCTCTCCCTCTTTTTCTTGATGAGTCTGGCTACAGGTTTATCAATTTTGTTTGTCTTCTCAAAGAACCAGCTTTTAGTTTTATTGATCTTTGCTATTGTTTTCTTTGTTTCTATTTCATTTATTTCTGCTCTGATTTTATGATTTCTTTCCTTCTATTAACTTTGGGTTTTGTTCATTCTTCTTTTTCTACTTTCTTTAGGTGTAAGGTTAGCTTGTTTATTTGTGGTGTTTCTTGTTTCTTGCAGTAGGATTGTATTGCTATAAACTTCCCTCTTAAAACTGCTTTTGCTGCATGCCATAGGTTTTGGATCATCTTGTTTTCATTGTCATTTGTCTCTAGGTATTTTTTGATTTCCTCTTTGATTTCTTCAGTGATCTCTTGGTTATTTAGTAAGGTATTGTTTAGCCTCCATGTGTTTGTATTTTTTTCATTTTTTTCCCCCTGTAATTTATTTCTAATCTCATAGTGTTGTGGCCAGAAAAGATGCTTGATATAATTTCAATTTTCTTAAATTTACCAAGGCTTGATTTGTGACCCAAGATGTGATTTATCCTGGAGAATGTTCCATGTGCCCTTGAGAAGAAAGTGTAATCTGCTGTTTTCGGATGGAATGTCTTGTAAATATCAATTAAATCTATCTGGTCTATTGTGTCATTTAAAGCTTCTGTTTCCTTATTAAGTTTCTGTCTGGATGATTTGTCCATTGGTGTAGGTGAGGTGTTAAAGGCCCCCACTATTATTGTGTTACTGTCGATTTCCTCTTTTATAGCCTTTAGCATTTGCCTTATGTACTGAGGTGTTCCTATGTTGGGTGTATATATATTTATTATTGTTATAGCTTCTTCTTGGATTGATCCCTTGATCATTATGTAGTGTCCTTCCTTGTCTCTTGTAACAGTCTTTATTTTAAAGTCTGTTTTATCTGATATGAGTATTGCTACTCCAGCTTTCTTTTGATTTCCATTTGCATGGAGTATCTTTTTCCATCCCCTTACTTTCAGTCTGTATGTGTCCCTAGGTCTGAAGTGAGTGTCTTGTAGACAGCTTATATACTGGTTTGTTTCTGTATCCATTCAGCAAGCTTGTATCTCTTGGTTGGAGCTTTAATCCATTCACATTTAAGGTAATTATCCATATGTATGTTCCTATTACCAGTTTCTTAATTGTTTTGGGTTTGTTTTTGTAGGTCCTTTTCTTCTCTTGTGTTTCCCACTTAGAGAAGCTCCTTTAGCATTTGTTGTAGAGCTGGTTTGGTGGTGCTGACTTCTCTTAGCTTTTGCTTGTCTGTAAAGCTTTTGATTTCTCTGTTGAATCTGAATGAGATCCTTGCTGAGTAGAGTAATCTTGGTTGTATGTTCTTCCCTTTTATCACTTTAAATATATCATGCCACTCCCTTCTGGCTTGTAGCATTTGTGCTGAGAAATCAGCTTTTAACATTATGGGAGTTCCCTTGTATGTTATTTGTCATTTTTCCCTTGTTACTTTTAATAATTTTTCTTTGTTTTTAATTTTTGTCAATTTGATTACTATGTGTCTCAGCATGTTTCTCCTTGGGTTTATCCTGCCTGGGACTCTCTGCGCTTCCTGGACTTGGGTGGGATTTGATGTTATTGTGATTGTGCTCCGCTTACAGTTTCACTGCAGCTTCTCCTTTGTCTTTGGATGTGGGGTATCTTTTTTAGTGAGTTCCAGTGTCTTCCTGTTGTTGATTGTTCAGCAGTTAGTTGTGATTCTGGTTCTCTCGCAAGAGGGAGTGAGTGCACATCCTTCTAATCCACCATCTTGAACCAATCCCCTAAATATTTTATTTCTTTGAAATGATTTTTATTTTGCTACATTTGTGGGAGTTTTAAAAAAGTTTTCTCTCACAAATCATCTTTTATTTGAGCTAATTCATGAAACAATTTGAATAAGTCAGAACACTTAATGATCTCAAGATGTCAAATAACTGAGATGTTTAGTGAATGATGAGTTTCTTGAAAAGCATTATAGCATAAGATAGAATGGTTTAGATTATTCAATTCTATGCTATTACTTAGTATAGCTATGTGAAAAATATTGTCAAAAGCTGAAGCAGTAAACACTCAGAAACAGCTACATAAATCCATTAGATTTACAGCTCTGAAATGTAGAAAAATTTAGTGAAATGGATTTTAATCACATTTCCTCCAAACAGCAAATATAAATAATTGTGGGTCAAAAATTAGTGCCCAACTAGTAGATAATGCAATATTATTATCACTAGTTATCTTAAATTAATATCATTTGATAATAATCTAAGTGAAATAAACAGACTAGTATAAATCTATAGAAAAATGAGTTTTATACTCCATATTGCATATAAAAATACTTTTTGATTATTTATAAATGCCTGAGTTTTAAAAATTATAACATTATGGAAAAAATATAAAGACATTTTAAAAAGTCACCTATTCATAGAATCGAAAAGACAAGTTTTAAGCAAAATACCCATAGAAAAAAATGCATTTAAGTTGTTCTAAAAAATAAAAACTAAGTTATTATGAGACAAAGAATTGGTAGAACTGATATTAAATATACACTTTGAGCTGTGCAATATGCTCCAAGTTCTTACATAGCTGGTGGTAGTTATATGTCTCAATCATGACTAACAAATTTTTAAAAAATAGTCTAATGGAATTAAAACAAAATTGAAACTCATGTGATTGAACCAAGACCTGGAATTGTCTTGCCATTGTAATTGCAGAATACACTAAGTTATTTGAAGGATGAAATAATTCTAAAAAGTTGTGACTCATTCTATCTGGAAACAAATATAAATTAACATTGAGATTCCAGATAAAATTTATAATTGCCTTAATATCTGCAACAAAAATATGTTGTCAAAAGAAAAATAGTTTTTTCTCTAATTTAAAAGGAAAATTGAATAAATATATATTATTAAATATTAGCTATCCAAATATTATAATAATTATAAATGAAAATTTGGTTATATTTTCACATGTAATAATGAAAGTTTAGAATTAGGTAGTCTTTATCAGGGATTTGATAACTTTTTTTTAAAGGCAAATCTAGTTTATCCTGAAGTACAAATAACAGGCTCTAATGACAGCTAGTCAGCATGTTATTGAATAAATACATGATTGGCCTTTAAGAGGCACTCAGTCTTCTTTTTCATCTTCCCCCACTATTCATAAATTGCCCCCACTCTAATTCATCCCCAGTGAAGATCAAAGGCAAATCCTCTCCATTTTAAAATAGGAGAAGTGAAGAATAACTAACTTTGATCAATTTGATTCAAGCACACAGGGTTGAACCAATTTTTTAAAAGGTAGAGATCTTGAATTTGTTACAAAGTCAACATATATTAGTAACACATCTTTTCTTTGCTCTCTTCCTTCAATGTATCCATGATAAAAGATCTTGGTTCAGGCCCAGATGTTTTTTCCCCCCTTCTTTGGGTTTTGTGTCATTCAAGGAGCTACTGGGGTATGCCTGCTGCATATACTTGGTTGAAGATTGGTGCTGATATCTTAGTTATTCATTTGGAAGCATTAAAACTACTACATGCCCACTCATTCTTCCCCTACCTCTTTCTGATTTCACTGCCTTTTTATTAATAGGCATGCTTTTTTTCATTGAATAAGTTTTAAGTCTCATGTTTGGACTTAGGAAAATCTATAAATTGGGGAATTGTACTACTTTTATTTTTAGGAAATGCAAACTGATTAAATTAGCTAAGTAAGGTTTTCTTGAAATGGCCTACAAAAGTTTACAGTGTTCTGGAATTGGATTATGAGGCCAAGAGCAAACCAGTAATATAGTGTTCTTTGACTTGTTTTGCCATTGTTCTCATACCTATATTTTCCTTTAATTGTAGAAAGAGGGGGACATGACTGAAATCACATTAGGAATGTATCCTGAATTCTTGCAAATATTTAGGAATAACTATATAAATATTTTACTGGAACACAATAAATAATATTTATAGGGAAAAGTGATATTTATCACTGACTTTCAGAAACTTATTGAGCATTTACTACATTTAAGGTACTGTTCTAAGACAAATAATACAAGCAGTATAAGAGAAGTACTGTTCTTAGAGATCACAATTATGAAGATGAGATAATAAGAAATAAGTAAAATAGAAAGTGATAAATGTTTATACATATCTCTATTATCAGTGCTTTATGTTCACAGTGAAGGCTCAAGACCCTGAAAGATCACATAGAATATTCTGAATTATAGAAAGATGATATCATCCTTAAGATAATTTTAATAGTCAGATTATTTTATGTAAAGTGATGATTATTTGTTTTCCATGAAAGAAAGTTATAAAAACTCTCTAGTCTCCAAAATGCTACCACTCACCAGGTTTGAAGAATAATAAGAGATTCAAATTTAAAAAACAGAGAACAAGACAGGACTCAGCTATAACACTGCCAATGATGGAAGGAAGGGAACATAAGAAATAAAACTAAGGCTAGAAATCCAGTATTGAAGGAGAAGCACCAGTGAGACTCTGACCTAGGAAATAGCATAAGGGGAAAACAGAATTTCTTTTAATGCAGTCATAAAATTTTAGCTGAACTTTTCAATAAATGTCTTTATTGAGTAAGGCATTACTTAAAATGATGTATTTGTTTTACTGATATGTAATCTTCTCAATTTGAAAATAAGGTTGTTTCATTATAGCTCTTAATATTATTTAAATAAGACTAACAATGTATTTAACACAATGAAATACTTCTTAATGCTGTTAATTCATTTTAAAATTTAATTTTAAACAAGGACTTTTCATCCTTTTCTTTCTCTCCTTCTCAGCAGCCAGAGTGAAAATGAACGATCTTACCTCTTCTGGTTTTAAAAATTCTTTCAAGGCATGCAATATAGTGCTTACAACTGCATGCCAGGCATACAGAATCCAGAGAGCTTCCATAGTCTACAAGCCCCAGCCAGTAAGGCAATTATTTAAAACAATTAATCGGTCTGAGCCAAGGGACATTGGCTGCAGTGGAACCAGGGAAGACTAATGCTTTCTTGGCCTTGCTCTCCTTATATCTAAAATGAAGAAGTTCATAACTTAAATAACTTGCTTCATAAAGAAGGTATTGGTGGATTCTCCTCACTGTAACGTAGGAAGGCTATGATTTCTGTTTCACCCTTTTTGTTATTACATCAAACTAGATTTTCCCCCTTAGGATTTACTACGCTGTACATTTCCCCTCATAGCAAATACTTTAAGAGAAATAATTGATACAATGAATAGTTATGAAAACTTAGATAACATATGACAGTAAAATTAAAAAGGTGGCATAAAATTGGCAATTTTGTGAAGTTATTCAGAACATCTTAAAAGGAGTTCAGCAGATGCTGTGCTTGCTCACTCTCTACAAGAACCAGACATTATGGAAGATGGTCTTCCGTGTTGAAACAAGAAAAATAGCTTGAACAGTTGATTTTCCTAATTTATTTTAGTGATGTGTATGTGGTCTTTTAAATGCTGAAGTGTTAAGAGAGAGAGAGAGAGAAAGGTATAATGTAGAATCTCTTAAATTAAAGGAAATGTTGGGATAATCAATGAGAATTTATCTCAAAATTCTTGCTGCAAAAATTTTAGTTCACCAGGAGTCATTATTTAATGCTACTTATTACTTGTAATTTCTAGAAAATATGAATGGGTTCAGATAAAATGCAAATTAAAACTAACACATAAAACATTCAGCCAAAGAAAATATATTTGTTAATATGTGGGATGTGATATTTAGCTATTTTAAAAGATTTAGAGATATCTGACCTTTGCTTCCTCAGTGTGCATATCTGAGGCATTCAATGAAATGCGTTATTTTGATAAATGAAAACTTGCTTATTTCCACAGGGTATCAAGATCACAGGGTATCTTCCCACACAACTTCATTTCCACATTGCTCACCATCCCCGGCATCCCAAACCATCCATTCTTTTCCTGGGAATTGAAGAGTTTGTAATACATACATAAGATAAATATTACCCTGAGTATCCATTAAAACCAACCAATATTGGAGTTGAGCTCTCAGCAGGGGAATTAAATTTTGAAATTTAAGGATTTAGACATATGTTTGAACAAAAACAGGAAAGAATTCTCTGGGACTAACACAATAACTAATTTAAGGGCAGCATCTTTGGCTGTAGGGAAAACTATAACTTGCTCAGAAGATAAATGTTTAAGGGGCTTTAGAAATGGAAAAACTGCTAAAACCTGTCATAATGCATCAAGAAATCAAGCCTGTCTTAGCCAGTTTGATGTACTGGATCCATGAGGAGACAAGGTGCCAATATAACAAATTATACTGAACTTGTACTCTCTGACCTCTTATCAGGCTACCCTCACTTTACCTGGAATGAGACCCAGATTAATATTCTAAATCATGAATTTTATCATTCCCAGTCCATTCTAACTTCTTTATAAGTAACACAGTAATGTTTAAAAAAAATAGTCTGATTAATCTTGTAATTAGTATCCCATCTGTTAGCAGATATAATATTAGGAGATGGTTCTATTTGCAAATCCCCCAACATACATGTTGTAGAAATGGTTTCCACACTACCTCTTTTCTATCAAGGCAGAAAAGTCATAAAAATATATGTTTAATATTTTTCCTTACATTCAGATTTAAAGTTGCTAGTTAAGGAGTCTAGGTACTTTAACTTTCCATTTATTCCTGAAAGTCACCATCAGGAAATGATCACTTATATATTCCCTAGAAAGTCTAACCCTGACTGGACTTGTAAAGAATTGGTAGCATCATAGAGATGTTCAAATCCTTCTCCTTGAAGAGAATTATCACTCTAGAAAAGAGAAAAAAATGAAAACAATCTCAATTTTTCCCCTTTTCACACTGGTAATTAAAATGAGTATAATTAGATTACCCAAACATTTAAATAACATGGAAACAAGCACCATATAAATGGATCTTTGATTAAAATTGTCAAAATGAACATATTTACCTATAGTTTATTCTATGTATATGTTGGAATGACATTTGTGACTGTGATCACTCTAGCAAAGTAATTAATGTAGCTGCAAGTAAAAGCATTAATCTTGCCATAAGTCATTTTTCCTCACTTTAGAAACTTTAAACTTGCACACTATATTAATCTGATACCCAGCTGTCAAAAAATGTTTTTCCCCCTCAGATTTATAAGTACATTCCACATGTTTATTCAAGTAGAGTATTTAAGAATATTTTGACCTGTTCTTGAGTTTAATGCAAACTTTTACTTAGCATTCTGGTTTGTAATAAAAATATAAAGCACTCCAGGACTTGCTAGGCCACATGGGAGACATATACTGTGAGGACGTACTTCTGCCTCCCTTCCCTCTGTGAAGCCAAGAGCTAGAGAAAGAAAGAAAAAAGAAAGAAAGAAAGAAAGAAAGAAAGAAAGAAAGAAAGAAAGAAAGAAAGAAAGAAAGAAAGAAAGAAAGAAAGAAAGAAAGAAAGAAAGAAAGAAAGAAAGAAAGAAAGAAAGAAAGAAAGAAAGAAAGGAAGGAAGGAAGAAAGAAAGGAAGGAAGAAAGAAAGGAAAGAGGAAAGAAGGAAGGAAGGAAGGAAAGAAATCTCTATAATAGTGTATGGTCCAGAATGTTAGTGTTATAAAAGTGCTGAAAAGCAACAGTACTGGTGAGAACTGGAGTAGTTGGTAAAGAAAACTTGGAAGCTGTAAGTCTTTGGAAGGGAAATAAGGTGGGGAAAAGTATTCTAATCATGGAAGCATAATGAAGAAAGCTAATTTGGCAGTAGTTGAAAATCAGGCAAATAAATGTAGGTTAGATGTTGGTAGAAATTAATAGTGACTTTTTAAAGCCAGTGAATTGCATGGCTAAAGCCTAATATTAAGATTCTCAATATAGCTATGGGACATAGGATGAGTTGTAGAAAAGACAGATTCAAAATTTCTTTTCCAAGTGTGTTACTCTTGAGGGCAATTCTGGAGTTAATCTGACAGTTCTGAGTCTACAATTTGTTTGCTGGAATGTTTTTATTTGAAAAAGTCAAATGATAAGTAAAATAGCGTATTTATCATTACTTATGTTTATTTGAAAATATTCAGAATAGACATTTTAAAAAAGTAAGATCATGCAACACCTCTGCTCAAAACCCTCAATTATTTCCCATTTTATTAATAGTAAAAGTCCTTAAAAATCTGCACAAAGTCCTACATATACTCTTCCCTTCCTATCCTCTCTGACAACATCTCCTATTTCTTCACTCTGTTTCATTCTGTTCCAAAAATGAGCTTCACTGTTGTTCTTCAAACACACAAAGTATGTTCTTGTCTCAGGGCCTTGGAACTATGCACCAGGCCTGGAAAATTCTCCCGTTAGTTATGCGGTTTTCTTCATTGCCTTTTTCTGCAGGTCTCTAATCAAAGAACGTGTTCTCCAATTACTGTATTTAAACCAGCACTCTTCTTTCAAACCAACAATACCTATCCTCTCTTGGTTATAGGACAGTAAAAACATAACTTGAAAATATGGTCCGGAGTATTTCCAGTAGGTTTCCAGTCATCAAGACTGAGATACTTTGACCGTAGAGCTGTAAACTAGTCAAATTCTCCTAGATAAATCAATGTTCTCTCATAGCCACAGGTCGAAAACAGAAGATATTATTCTTCTGAGTTACTAAGAAGAAAAACGGTCCTTCAGAGTGTGGGCTATGCTTTCCAAGAATTTAAACATGTTTTCATACACTAGAAATCAAATTGTACAAAGTAGAGTATGCCATTTTTTGGTTATCTGTAATTAATCTAAGTTTCCTCTTTTTTTTGAAGTCCAACTAAAAACCTAGGGGCTAGAGAGGATGGACAAGAAAGGAGGGATAGATTGAGAAGAAATTTAAATTTACTAGCAATCTATCACAATCTGTTCTAATGTAAAACTACTTTCTAGGTTTGTTTATTTTTTCCTTCAACACTGCCTCTACCCCACAAGTGCCTGGGTAGAGCAGAAATCTTTTTTTTTTTTTTTTTAAACATCTTTATTGGAGTATAATTGCTTTACTATGGTGTGTTAGTTTATGCTGTATAACAAAGTGAATCAACTATACATATACATATATCCCCATATCTCCTCCGTCTTGTGTGTCCCTCCCACCCTCCCTATCCCACCCCTCTAGGTGGACACAAAGCATCGAGCTGATCTCCCTGTGCTATGCGGCTGCTTCCCACCAGCTATCTATTTTACATTTGATAGTGTATATATGTCCATGCCACTCTCTCACTTCGTCCCAGCTTACCCCTCCCCCTCCCTGTGTCCTCAAGTCCATTCTCTACATGTGTGTCTTTATTCCTGTCCTGCCCCTAGGTTCTTCAGAATCTTTTTTTTTTTTTTAGATTCTATATATATGTGTTAGCATATGGTATTTGTTTTTCTCTTTCTGACTTATTTCACTCTGTATGACAGACTCTATGTCCATTCACCTCACTACAAATAACTCAATTTTGTTTCTTTTTATGGCTGAGTAATATTCCATTGTATATATGTGCCACATCTTCTTTATCCATTCATCTGTCGATGGACACTTAGGTTGTTTCCATGTCCTGGCTATTGTAAATAGTGCTGCAATGAACATTGTGGTACATGACTCTTTGAATTATGGTTTTCTCAGGGTATATGCCCAGTAGTGGGATTGCTGGGTCATATGGTAGTTCTATTTTTAGTGTTTTAAGGAACCTCCATACTGTTCTCCATAGTGACTGTATCAATTTACATTCCCACCAGCAGTGCAAGAGGGTTCCCTTGCACTGCTGGTGGGAATGTAAGAAATTCCCACATTTAAGAGCAGAAATGGGAAGAAATTCCCACATTTAAGAGCAGAAATCTTAAATGTCTTCATGGTAAATAGGAAAAGGATTTGTCTGAGATCTGTATGTATGAGATATATACATACAGGTCTGTACTTGTTTAGATAGATATATATATAGATAGATAGATAGATAGATAATTGTTTCTGATACAAGTCAAGGCATGTTCTCTCCATAATGCTTCCAGGGATCTTGGTCATCTCCCCGAGCTGGTTAGATTCTCCTGCAATTCTGTAGGCCCATGGGTCTTTTTAAAGTCCTAATATGACATACATCCAATCCCTGTGCCCCAAATTAAACCTGGGACAGAAGCCTCTCACGTTTTGCTTTTCATTTTCTCTTTTTGTTTTTCCTCCCTAAGAGTCACATCCTCCAGGTTCAATGTCACAGTAAAAGGGCTGTGAGAGAAAAGAGGAAATTTTTAATTTTAATTAAAATTAAAGATTTTTAATTATTTACTTTCTTCCACTCCAAAGGATCTCCTTCTTCCCCTTCCAATTTTGGATTAACTCTGATTGCTCTTTAGTTAGATATGGTACTAGGTTATATCCATTTTCTCTGGTGACACTAAGCCTCATGTCTCATTCCAAATGATAGGTAGGTAAACAGGAATGATATCTATGGTGAAGGTGAGTGAAAAATACAAAGCTAAAAATTTTCAAACTGCAATACTCATTATTTTATAAAATAATATAATTGACAGATTATTCAAATTATTTACAATTCTTTATTGCTACTTGATTTTAAATTATAGTTTAGCATCAATTTCTATGTCTTGCTAGTTTTCAGTTTCTATACTCAAGAATAATCATTGAGAATTCCCACCCTTCAAATATACTCCTTCTTCTTTTTTATAATTAATGAATATATTATTATTTGAACTTTGTTAGAACCCAACCCTTTTTTTTAGATTCTTTTCTTATTCTGTTTCTTTCATATTACTAAAGCCTCATATGGATTAACATCAACTTAAATCTTTGCTGCAGTTCAATAACTACACCTCTGTTAAGTCCACAAAAATCCTGTCTGCTATTAACGTGCCAAAAACAACTGCTTGTTTATCCTAAGATTTCCAATTTTTTTATATTTGATTTTTAATCATTATCTTCTCAAATTTAGTGAGTTCTCTTCAGGCACTCTTCTTAAGAAGCAGTCAAGCTATTATTTAGGTGAATGGACAGCAAATTTAAAGTATTTCTTAATTATAACTATGCACATTTGATACATTATAAAATTCCCACACTCTTTAACATGGTGTAAGTTGGGGAATACAAATGCTGGTAAGATAAATGGTTTCTGAACAAGAATGACTTAAAGATATACTCATTGTATTAGTCAAGGCTCTTCAGAGAAAGAGAACCAACAGGATGTGTTTTAATAGAGAGATTTATTTTAAGGAATTGGCTGCTCACATAACTGTGGAGGTACAGGTCTAAAATCTTCAGGGTACAATGGCAGTCTTGAGACCCAAGGAAGAGCTTCAGTCTGAGTCCAAAGGCATTTTGCAGGCAGAATTCCCTCTTGTTTGGGAGAGAGCAGTCTTTATTCTATTAAGGGCTTCATCTGATTGGATGAGGCCCACCCACACTATGGAAGCTAATATCCTTTATTCAAGGTCCACCTATTTAAATGTTAATCTCACTTGCAAACACATTCACAGCAACATCCAGAATAATGTTTGACCAAATATTTGGCAACATGGCCCAGGTATGTTGACATATAAAATTAACCATCACACTCACACTCTTCTGAAACCCTTTATCTTAAATATGAACTGTGTAGATAATTATGTAAATATGGCAATCATGTGTATCTACACACATTAGTTATTCAAATATTGTGAATTATAAGACATAACCAAATAGTTCATCTTTACAATCTTAAAATGACAAAGACCCTTTGTTCACAGTCACACCAGGCACCATTTATGTGTGTTAGACTGCAGGCTATATTGGATGACCAGGTAATAGGTAACATCACAAGTAGAAGATTGTAGAGAACTACACTGCTGCCTTCTCTATCTCTTCTCATGAAAATGACCCAAACATAAGCATCTGCTATTTGAAAGCTTAAGAAATGAATACCATTGAAAGCTTAGGAAATGTATACCATTAGAATCTACATTGTGATGGCATTTGATAAATTGTTACTACTTTATTTTTTCAATAACCATCAGGATTCAACCTAGGTGAAGGTATAAGAAGTAATGTGATTGAACAATCATCAAGATAATTGATAGGAATGGTCTCAGGTAAAACCATGACTTAGAAGTTTCAAGAAAAAAAACAAAATATCATTATGTAATACTGCTGTTTTGATATATATTTCTTATACATTGCCATATATACCTACTGCCTAGATGGTTCTTATTTAAATCATCAAGTTATATTGTTGATGTCAATGGATTTCAGTGATTTTCACTGAATTTTTTTCACTCAGTGAAAAAGCTGAATGGTTTCATTGAGGTTTTCACTGACTGGTTTTCTCTTGACACTGTAAATTCTGTGTCCCAGGAAACCACTCAGTCCTGGGCAAACAAGAGGGTTTGTCACCATAGGACCAGTGACTGATTAAGACAGTGACTCTCAATATGAAAAGTGTTTATAGGAGTGGGGAGAACATTGAGCTGTAGTACCCAACCTTAAGTTTCATAGCTTTTGAAAAAAGATTAAAAGATTGAGCGTGTCCTTTCTTTAGAATTTTACCATGTAAGATTACAAAAACAAACAAAAGCCTATACAGCTATTTCCACTATCATTCAATAAAGGAAATCAGAGTTTAAATTTTAAATATAGCAAAATATAATCTCAGATTAAAAGACAACCCTTAAAATTGAGAACGCTGTATTATTTTATCACAGGAGGCTAAAAAAATTCCCCCACTGGCATTATTGACCTGTATTGGTGAATTCTGCCTTACGTAACTAGTAAGCGCTCTCTCCTCCTTTCCATCAGATGAGCCCGCTCATTCCCCTCAAGAATATATGTCACATCTATTTTTTTTCTTGTTTGAAAATACAAGTAACTTTTCTCTAATTTGAAAGAATAAGAAACAACAAGGTGAGCAGTCCTTAATACTTGGAGGATGGTAGGGTGTGAGACAGTAATACTTATTTGGGGGCATCTTAATACTTTGGGATGCATATAATTCAAGAGAATCTACTCCTTCTGAAAAACAAAAATGGACGTATGTACATACACACAAAATATTACCTATAATTTCAGGAGCTTCACAGAGCCTCTGGAGCCCAGGGACCCTGGGACCAGAAATCTTGTTCAAACTTGGCTGACAAATGTTAATTATCTTCTAGTCAAATACATTCAAATGGCTTCCTTGTGCCTCACAACAGTAGTGACGAGAAAACGCATGTGCTTCTCTGAGGTCTCCGCTGACATATCCCTGAGATCTGCCACATCAAATACACCAGCCAGATTAAGCTCATAATACCACAAGATAAGACAGAGGGAATGAGGCAACTGGCCTGTATAGATTTTGTCACAGGGCAGCATTACAACGAAGAGACTTTAAAACACTTAAGTTTCAAACAAATATTAGTCTTAGGCATACAGAGGCTTTACATGTGGGTTAACAGAGCTTTGCTTTCTGTGAGAAAGTTTCTGGTAGGTATTTGCTATTTAAATCTTTTCAGGTAATTAGTCCCTGTGGTGTCTTCCATTTCAGGCTCCAGCTGTTCATGCTAATGAGATGTCACCTGGTGTCAGGAATTCCCATCCTCCAGCATTAGGCAGTTAACCAATAATGGGGTGCTTGAGAAGCTGCACACATAAAAGGAGGTGATGAACAGCTTAAACTTAATTATCACTGCTTTTATCCACCAAAAAAAAAAAGGCAGGTGATATCTACAGTATTAGTATTAGTAGAAAGTCCCTCTCTGACGAAGCATATTTCAAAGAGAAGAAGAGGGAAAAGGTTAACATTTCAGCCATAATCAGAGACAAGTTATTTCTTTAGATGTACAACCTGATTTCTGAAAATATCAAACCCACAAAAATGATCAAATGTTTATCAAACATCACCTCTTATCTCTCACATTTACAATATTTACGTGAAAAGTTCTAGTTGGCCAACATAAAGATAACGTAAGTTAGGAGTTCCACATTTTTGTACATTGTACCTTCGCAACATTGTTTTGCCTGACTTGGCATAGGATTGAGTGCATCTTAGCTTTAGAAATTGATTATCTATGTAAAAAGTCTTGAATTTGATATTTAGTTTATAATTTAAAGATAATGCACTGTCACAAAGACACATTTAGTAAGTTCCAAATAAACATGTGGCAGAGAACATTCTGATCAAAATGTGATAAGAAGTGAAGTTCACTTTAAAGATATATGAAGAAATGAACATCATTGTTCTAAAATAGTTTCTAAATGAAAGAATAAATCAAAAGTAAAAACACAAAAAGAAAGTTGGAAATTATAGTGCCTTAAATCCAATTTATGGATGTCGTGAGAACTGTTTTTATTACTAAACAATAACATTTAAATAAATTCATTAAATTTTAAATGAAAGAAACAAAAAGAAAAATCAAAGTTTATGAAACTAATTAATACAAAAGAAAAACTAGCAAATTACAATATATAGAAAAATTGGCAAAAAAGACAGAGATAGAGATCCTCAAAGCTGGTCGTAAAAAGATACAGATGTTACCAAACTCAAGTTCGTGTGCCCAATGCACAGTGAGGCCAAACAAACCAAAACTTAGGCCTTTGGAACAGAGAAAAGTTTATTGCAGGGTCAAGCAAAGAGAGTGGCTCCTGCTCAAAAACCCCCAAACTCCATGATGGTTTTGGGGAACAATTTTTTATAGGCAAAATTTGGGGTGAGGGCTGCAGGGTGTGTGACTCTCTTCTGATTGGTTGGTGGTGAGGTAACAGGGCGATGCTCCAGGAATCTTGAGCTCAGCCTGAAGTTACCCTCCTCCACCTGGGTGGGGGCCTTAGTTCTGGCAGAAGAACTCAAAGATATTGTTATGTATATCCCTTCAAGAGGAAGCAGGATCCTGCTTTACTCTCTGCACTAAAGTTTCTTGATTGTTCCTCCTTTGTTTCTGCATTCCCTATTTCCCTGATCAGTAGCTGTTTGACTCTGCCCTTTGGAATTCAGGGAAGGTCTAGGAGGCTGAAGTCTTTATCCTGGAAATAAGAAATGGGGGACCTAGAAAGGCTTTTGTGCCCAAGAGAGCCTCAGAAGGTCCTGCTAAGTTTCACAGAGATTACATTGAAAAGAACATTACTTCTTAGAAAGCATTACCAATGAAAGAAAAGAAAGAGAGAGAGAGAGAAGACAAATTACCTAAGGCTAGAGAATGGGATTAAACTACATATATAGGTAAAAATACAATATTTACAAAGAAAGTAGATGAGAAAATTTTGTCAGTAAATTAAAAATTTAAATAAATTATAAAAAAGTTACAAAGTATGAAAAGATATTTGCTGTAAAATTAAATATGATAAACATTTGTAGACCAGCGTACTACTAATTAAATAATGCAGTTTTGTGTGGAGATTTTATATATGTATATGCATGTCTTGTATATATGCAGGTACAGATATAGATATATACGCACAAAAACAATACAAAATAATCTTAAATACTTGACACGTGGTAGGTTTTGATAGGGAGAAGATTTGACCATTACATTTTATTTTCTATTTTAAATGGAAAATGTATTTTAATTTTAATTTTTTATTTTTTTATTTTTTAATTCATAAAAAGCCACATTAACAACAAAAAGTAAATCTAAAAATTGTAGCTAAATTACTCAGCTACATTTTATATGCTTGGAGGTGTTATTTCTAATTATTATTAATATTATTATTATTTTATAGTTAATATACTGCCTATAGAATCACTAGCAAAAACCTCTAAAACAAATTAGAAAATCTTTACAATGACAATATAATTTAGGAAAAAAGTATATAGTAAAATTATAGGCATCTCACTATTTCTTAAGTATCCAGAGGAAACTCCATTTTTTAAAAAATCAACTTATTTTTCTACGTGATAGATCTGACTAATATCATTATGATGTTTGCTATAGAAATCTGTAGTTCATTCACAAGGTAAATTCTACAAAATACTCTTATTCAAAACTCTTTCAAACGCAAGAAACTCACCTGCTGAATATGAGGCCAAGAGCCAAACAAAAAGACTCATGTCTTACAGGATAACATTCAGATGTTTACTGCTAGGTAATTGACTTATAGCTGTCCTTTTATTAAAAACAAAACAAAACAAACAAACCATATAGTTGGAAAATTCTGTCTTTGGGAACTGCAGCATCACCGTTCTATCTACCTGTCCTCTTTTGGTTGTATTCTAATGTAGAGGTTCTCAATCCACATTGCATATTAGAATTATATGGACAAAGTGTAAAAAAATTACTTAGTCAAATCATATGAGGATTTTACGATTTCAGAAAAATTGAGTACTCAATGTCTACAGTAGCCAATCAGTCCTAGAAATTCCCTTAGTTGTTATTGGTTTTGGATAATTTTGAATAGCCAGTGCTCTTTAACTAATGTACCATCTTTAACTAATGTACCATCTTCCGTGAAGGGGAGATGAGCTGGAGATTGAGTTAATGATTGATCATGGGTACATGATGAAGCCTCCATAAAAATCCCATAAGAATGGGGTTCAGAGAGCTTTTGAGTTGGTGAACACATCTACTTGTTGGAGGGTTATTGCACCCCAATTTCATGGGTACAGAAGCTCCTGCGTTCAGGACTGTGTATCTCTTCATCTGATTCTTCATTCATATCCTTTAATATCCTTTATCGTAAATGGTAATCTAATAAGTAGACTGTTTTCCTGAGTTTTATGAGCCACTCTAGCAAATAAATCAAACCCAAGTAGGGGGTTGTGGGAACCTCTGATTTATAACCAGTCTGTCAGAAACACAGATAAAAACCTGGACTTGCAATTGGCGTCTGAAGTGGTGGTGGTAGGGGGGCAGTCTTAGGGGTCCTCACTAACTCCAGTTAGTGTCAGAACTGAATTGTATTATAAGACACCAGGCTGGTGTTTGAGACTTGGTCAGTGTGGGAATAAACCCACACAATTGGTGATGAGAGGTGAAGTAGTGTTGAGTGTACAGAAGTATTCTGTGAGTAGTGAGTAAATGAGAAGCAGGGAGTTTTTCCTACACAGTAGGTTTTGTGCCATTATACCTCTGTGTTTTGTTTTTCTAATATAGGGTATTGGCTCTTCCTGAGGCCCTTTCCTTGCAATATTTGCAAGTCCCTTAGCAGGAGATGTTTGTTTCTGGAAAGATGATCCTTTGATATTGTTTCTATTTAAGAGTTGTTTTTCTGTTGTCCAGAGTTTGATTTTGTTCTTAGTTTGTCAGTTTTCTAAACCCCTCTGAAAATATTTGGCTTTATGAGAGAGACTGATTATTCGTCTGAACATTTCCATTCCAATTCATTTTTCTGTTAAATACATAATTTCTGGTCTTGGTCCATTTATGAAAACAGAGGACAGTGATTATTTTTACATCAGCTGTCGGAGACACTTTAAATATTTTTTTGAAAGTCTTTTGAAGCCAGTCACTAAAATGGGATCATTCTGTAAAAAATCTTGAGTAAAAGAGTTGTTCCCATATGTATTGAGGAGAGTAGAAGGGACGTAAGCTATATAAATAGGTGAAGTTAAAGTAGGGTATAGAACTTGGAACACAAGAGAGACATGTTCCAGATGATTTAAAGGGTAGTGGTTTCTTTTCTTTGGTCTTTACTAGAAAGTCTTTGAGGGAAGATATTCTGGAATCAGAATTTCATTTTAAGGCCTCAGCATAATAATTAAAAAATTATTTATTGTTGGATATTTGCCCTCCCTTCTTTTCTAGGGCTTCCGTTAGATGTATTATATGTAAGATGCCAAAAGCTTCCCAGGATGGCCACTGAAATTTTAATTTATTCTTGTGCCATGTGGCAAGATAATTATTGAATTTGGATTACTGTGAGAAAACATCTTGGAGTGGACATTCTGTAGGAGTAGGAGAATGCCTATAAGTTAGAGACAGAAAGAATCACTTTCTCTCTCACACACCTGTGCACACATCATGACAGCCAGTTTCTGCTAATATTTTATGAAACAGCATCTTGGAATCTTGATTATTTCTATCAAGACTGTATGGCTAATAACCCAGAAACTATTAATCTACAAGTTATTGAAATGGAGAAGAAAAACCTCCTATGTTAAACAGAGTAAACTTTCTTTGGACAGCGAAGGCAGAGAATTTCCTCATTAGACTTTGTAAGGGACGCAAGTAACGTTTATAAGTTATTATTACACATATTTGTAATGTTTGTAATTCATTATTATATATGTGATAACTTCTTATCATAGGAAACCTCTTAATATTAAAAAACACAAATTTCTTTTTTTTTTGAGGTTATTTTCACAACACTGCCCTAGCATCAAGTGCACAGCAGAATGACCCAGTCATTCTTTCTTCAAATCACACTCCATTGTAGGTCATCACAAGATATTGAGTACAATTTCCTGTACTATACAGGAAATCCCACGCCACCCATCCACCCTATGTACAGTAGTCTACATCTGTCAATCCCACACTCCCAATCTGTCCCTCCCTCCTTCCCCCTCCCCCTTAACAACCACAATACTGCCCTCCACCTCTCCAAGTCCACCCTTGACCAGTACACACATTCATGTGTATCATTCCTAGACCACACACACACAAGCGACATCACACAACCTGCGTCCCTCTCTGTCTGACCTACCTCACCAAGCAAATACCCTCCAGGTCCATACATGCCGCTGCAAACAGCAATACCCCATTCCTTCCCATGGCCGAGTAACATTCCACTGTACACCCACACCACATCCTCCCCAGCAAATCGTCTGCTGATGAGCACCTGGGCTGCGCCCATGCCTCGGCCACTGCAAACAGTGCCACAGGGCGCATGCATTCCCTCGAAGTAGAGTCCTTGTTCCTTCGGGATATAGACCAAGGAGTGGGACTGCGGGCCACATAGCAGCTCCACCTTCAGTCTTCTAAGGAACCTCCACACTGCCCTCCACAGTGACCGCACCAGTTCTCACCCCCACCAGCAGCGCACGACTCCCCCCTCCCCGCCATCCTCCCCAGCACCTATCATCTGTAGACCCTTAGATGACAGCCACCCTGACCTGTGCGAGGCAATACCCCACGGGGGCCCCAATATGAACTTCTCCAAAAATCATCAACGCTGAGCATTCCCCCATGTACCTGCCGGCCGTCCTCACGTACCCGCCCTCCCAGAAAAAGGCCCACCCAGGTCCCCCGCCCACCCTCCAACCGGGCTGTCTGCCCCTTCGCCACAGAGCGGCACAACACAACAGGTTCATACATTCTCGACACCAAGCCCCTGCCAGTGGCACAGCCCTCATTCTCTCCCTCTCTGCAGGCCACCCCTCGTGGGGGTGGGGATGGGATACACAATTTTCTTTATTTTAAAATGGTCACCAGAGAATATCTAATTACTAGAATGGTAATAAAAGTAATGAGATGACAAAAAAAGTCTAAGAAACAGCTGGTTTTGAGACATACAATAGAAATTTGGTATAAATGTAAAGGGAACAGTGAAAAATTTAGCAATGGCATAAAAGTCCATTGCTTACTCTGTCAGCAATTAAGGAAAAGTAATTTGTGAAACTATTCAACAAAATAGCCAGTGACAAGAAATAAAACGTGTGAAAATTGATAAATAGATGATTCTCAACAGAATTGTCAAGGTAGGTATGGATTTATACGAACATGCTGACTTTCACAAATTTAGAGATTCTCAATTATTTCTTCCCATACATACCTTTCGTAAATGTTTATGTCTAGCTATGAATAAATATTGATCAGATGTTGTGAGCATGACTTCTTTCTTTCTTTCTTTATAGTGGATACAGCAGCAAGGAACATTGTTAAACATGTTATCCACAGGAGAAGAGGTATTTAAAAACATCTGATTTTAGCACTGAAAAACCAGAATTATGGTTAAAATATAGTAATGGGGAGGGGGAAACAATATACGAAAGAAATAATATAATATTCCTTTATATATAATCTAATAATTTCATATAATGGAGACTTTCAAATCAGGAATTATGTAATAATTACATTATAGTTTCCCTGAACTTATCCTTTAGGAACTACTTCATCCTGATGATACATTGTCTCAATGAGGGTACAATCAGGAGACATAAATCACAAATTCATATGGGGGTAGTTTAATATGAAAAATTATTAGCTATAGTGAGAGTTGACTATGAAGTTTCTGTAGGGGTCTAATGAACAGCCTAGAAATGCCAGAGAGTACTCTAGAAAGGTACCATTGGAGAAGTGTGGCTGCAACCCACTGGAAGCTCTCTGAGTTGTTCCAGGTAAGAGCTGGTGTGCAGTCATCAAGCAAGCAGGAAATATCCCTCCAGGATGCAGTTGGGTCAAGGCTAGTGGACAGGAAACTGATTGGAAAATAGGAAACAACTTTCAGGGTATAGGTGGATTGTTGCTGGGATGCAAGTGGGGAGGAGATTTATGGCTGAGACTGGCAAGGAGAAAACACTTCCAGGCTGGAGGGCAAGCCAAGGTTGGAGGGCAGATGCAGGAAAGAAATAGAAGCATCAAGAGCTCATGTGCTGGCTGAGTAGTTTAGGTGTGTGGTGTCGGTTCAGGGACAGCTTCATTGACATTGTCACTGAGCTAAGGCTGAGGCTGTAAGCTCACTGAGGGGCTACTTTCTCCAGACTTCTAGCTGGGCAGAATGTAACTGAATGTTCCCCAACACACCATACTGGCAGCCGTGAGAGGAGCAGAAAAAATAAAAATGGAACTACACTGGAATGGGCAGAGATGCCCTTTTCTCTAGTTCTATATCTACATCACCCTGTGCTGAAAAAGTAAACATCTTGCTCTCTGCCAAGAAAAAGTGCTCAGAATCCAGCTCCATTATTGCAGAACAGGGGAAAAAAAAACCACTGGATTTGAAGCTGAGATAATAATTTGATAGTTACATGCACATGGTCCTTTTGGGATGCCAAATATCATGCTTTACTTCCCATTCTACTGCGATAGCAGAAAGAAATCCCTGACTATGGTTTTTGAGACAATGACTCCAGTCAAGCCCGATATAAGCTTAGCTCTGGGACTTCCAAGTCATATGAGTAATATTGACCTTTGGCTCTAGCTAACTGAGTTGTCTTTTTACAATTTGTACCTGAAAAACTCCTGATTGGTACCAAAATACCCTCAAAAACAAATGTACAAAACAGAAAGAAAGATGTTTTCTTTAATAAGTACATCTAGGTATAAGATTTCTTCACAATCTTTCACATTGTAATTATTTAGATACTTCATTGCTTGTATATAATTTCTTCATGAGTTGTTGGGTATAGTGTCATCATTCGTAAACAGAACTGAGATTAAAACACCCTTTTACAGACTTCTGGCTTGAGCTCCATCATTTAAAAGTTGGAAATTCTTGTGGTTTGATGACCATCTTTAGTGTTGGGTTCGGGTTGCTTTTACTTTTCTGTGTGTGTATCATCACTCTCATCCTCAGAACAAAACGAAAATTGAACAAACCCAAAATCACCGACTTGTCTATATCCTCCAGGGAATTGAGGCCACAGGACAAACGGCCTTCCAGAAATCTAGAGAGAGAGGCAGATAAAGACAATCACAGCCATCATCAGGATCAGCTTACCTGGAGCTGGAGCAACTGAGGCCGTTAACTGGTCGGAATATACTTAAAGAGTCATTTCGATGAATTTCTGCAGGCTGAGTGTGTACTAGCTTGACAGTAGCTTGACTAAAATCTCCTGGGAGCCCAATCTTAGAGGGGTCACCCTGAATTTTCATGAATTTTACCTACAGCCACCCCACCAGGTGCCCACTGTAAAAATTGTGAGGAGAAGGAGAAAAGTACCCATTTTGAAATACACCTAGAAAATGAGAAAGCATTGGAAATAGGCCCAGAGCTGTCTCTATAACAAAAGCTTGCCCTTCAGGGGAAACGACTTTACCAGAGCATTATCTAACCTGGGGGCAGAGCAATTAGACAGCTCCTGACTCCCTATCCATTGTATCTTATGCTCGGGGGTTAAAAAAAAAGCTTGTGAAATGTTTCTGAATCACAGCTCCATGACTCAGGCCAACTGAAACTGAGATTTAACTGTAAGACATTTGAATGCTTCCCGTCCCCCATAGCTTAACATCACATCAGCAGGCATCAGAATAATAACAGTAGATTATAACTGAAAGAGCTGCAAGACACAGACTCGATTAAGTTCTTAAAGAAACCCAAAAAAACAGGGGAGAAAAAAAATACAAATGAGGAAACTGAAGCCTCTGGCACCTATATCTATAGAAAATATTATACACAGTCCAGCACCAAGCCAGATTAACATAAAACCTCACATTACGTGGTATATCATGCCCAGTTTTCAACAATAACAGCAAAAACAAAATATAACACATGCTAAAAGACATGAGACAAAGCATCAGAACCAGAGATATGAAACTGATTTTAGAATGAATTTAGAGAATTTAAAATCACTATGATTAATATGATAAATGTGCTCATGCAAAAAGTAGGCAACATGCAAACAGATGGGTAATGTAAGCAGAGAGATGGAACCACAAAGCAAAAATCAGAAGGAAATGCTAAAAAATCATAAAAAACTTTAGCAGAAATGAAAAATGACATTGATAAGCACATTAGCAGGCTGGATGTGGCCAAAGAGAGTATCACTGAGCTTGAAAACTTGTCGATAGAAAATTTCCAACCTGAATTGCAAACAGATAAAAGATGAAAAAAAAAAAATGAAGATTATATCCAAGAACTGTGGGACAATTATTTAAAATAAAGCAGGTACCATCATACTTAAGGTGAGAAACTAGATGCTTTCGCCCTGAGATCAGGCACAAGGCAAGGATGCCCCCTCTAAGTACTCTTATTCAACATTGTACTAGTAGTCCTAGTAAATGCAATAAGGCAAGGAGAGGAAGTTAAGGTATGAAGCTTGGGGAAGAAGAAATAAAACTTTTTATTCACAAATGACATGATTGTGTATGTAGAAAATCCTTAACGATCACAAAGAATTCCCTGTTCTAATAAATGATTGTAGCAAGGTTGTGGTGTACAATGTTAGTATATAAAAGTCAATTGCTTTTCTAAATACCAGCAATGAATAATTGGAATTTGAAATTAAGAGCACAACAGCGTTGTATTAGGCTGCTCAGGCCGCTGTAACAAAATACCACACACAGAGTGGCTTAAACAACAGAAATGTATTTTCTTACAGTTTTGGAGGCTGTAAGTCCAAGATCAAGGTGCCGGGAGGGTTGGTTTCTCCTGAGAACTCTCTCCTTGCCTAGCAAACAGCTGTCTTCTCCTTGTGTCTTCACATGGCCTTTTCTCTTTGTGTACACACTCCTGGTGTTTCTTCCTTTTTTTATAAGGACATCAATTCTATTGGATTAGGACCCAATCCTTATAAACTCATTTAACCTTAGTTATTTCCTTAAAGGCCCCATCTCCAAATACAGTCACAGTGGAAGTTAGGGCTTCAACCTACGAATTTTGGAGAGACAATAACAGCCACTTACATTAGCACAATAAAAATTGAAATATTTATGTATAAATCTAACAAATAAATACAGGATTTATAGATGGGAATTACAAAGTCCAGTTGAAAAAATCAAAGGTGGTCTAAATAAATAGATTTTTTATGTTCATGGGTAGGAAGACAAAATATTATTAAGATGTCAATTTTCCCACCTTGATCTATAGTTTCAACACCTTGCAATCAAAATCCCAGCAAGCTATTTTGTGAATATTGACAAACTTATTCTAAATTTTATATGGAAAGCAAAAGATCCAGGAGAGTCAGCACAATCCTGAAGAAGAAAAGAGTTGGAGGACTGACAATACTTGACTTTAAGACTTACTGTAAAGCTGTGATAATCTAGATAGTGTGATACTGGCGAAAGAACAGATAAATAGATCAATAGAACAGAATAGAGAGCCAATTGAATTGAAAACCTATATTTATACAAAAACCTCCACATGAATGCTTATAGCAGCTCTATTCATAATCATCAAAAGCAGGAAGCAACTAATATGCCCTTAAATATATAAACAGACTCTGGTATATTCAAATAATGGACTGTAATTGAGTATTAAAAAGAATGATCTATCAAGCCACAGAAATACACTAATGAAACTTAAATGCACATGGGTCTGTGAAGAAGCCAGTATTGAAAAGCCACATACTGTATGCTTCCAATTATGTGACATTCTGGAAAAGACAAAACTGTATTGAAAGTAAAAAGATCAGTTGTTGTCAGTGGTTCAGAGGGAGAGAGGAAGGGATCAATAGATAAAAATGGGATTTTTAGAGCACTGAAACTATTATGTATATATTGTAATGATGGTTACATGGTATTTTGCATTTGTCAAAATCCATCGAATTGTACAATACAGAGAATGAACCTTATTATAAACCATGGACTTTAGTTAATGATGGTGTGTCAATATTGATTCATCAGTTGTACCAAATATACCACACTAATGAAAGATGTTAATAATAGGGAAATTGCGTGATAGGGAAGGGATGTATATGAGAACTCGCTGAATTACCTGCTCAATATTTCTGTAATTATTTAACTGTTTTATAAAAAGTCCATTAATTAAGTACATACAAACACACCCCCCCCACACACACACATCTCTTACTACTTATTTAGCATGTGGTCTTGGACAAATACTCCCTTAACTGTGGTTTACTTGTCAATAAAATGGGATTGTTAAAACAGATTTCATATGAGGATTAATTTAAAATGTAAGAATGCTAAATATATCAATGTAATAGAATATAAAATTACTGAGCTTCAGTTAATGTTAATTCACTCCATACATGTCCATATACTTATTACACAGATTTAACTCTATCAAGGAGGATTTCATTCAACTGAAAGTTACCATAAATAAAAAACTCAATTTCCTAAGATACAAACAATAAGGAAGATGTATTATCTCATAAAGCAGAGTTTACATGGATAAGAAGTGGCCACCTTAAAAAAATGGCTATTAGATAGACATCCAGGAAATGTCCTATAATAATTTTTGTTTTATCCGACATTTTGGTGTTATGTGAAATATGGTCTTATCACTATAATTTGTTTTAAAACTGGCTCAAGAATGAATATATTTTGCCCCTTGCTTGACAACTTTGTAGAGTCACAATGTCTGTAATGCTCTTTATTTTAATCTCCTCATCTATTTTTGCCACCAGAGAAAGAACAGTGTTTTTGTTGACACACAGTAGTACCTGATTTTCAGTCATATTATTTCTGCAATATCTCATTTGGGGGTGCTAGAGATTTATGGCAAAGGAAGAACACTATTATTAAATCCATTCTACTTTTCTAAGAACATCATGAGACTGAAGCTAAAAAGAATAAAGGCTATATTGCTTTTCTTATAAACATTCATTTTTCTAAGTGATTATGACCAATGCTATTATTCCCATTCATTCATAATATATTTTTATGTCCAGACTAACTGTCAAGGTACAAAATTGCTTCAGGTCAAAGTTAATAAATTAGAATTTTGGAAAACATATTTATATATCAGATGAACTGAACCACTGTTAAATTCTATATTTATAATTTATAAACTATAATGGTCAACAAAGAATCACTTAATACCTATTCTGGACAAGTAATCAATGTATAAATCATCTAAGGTACCCCATATTTTGAATCTGGAGGGTACAAGAATGTAATACATATTATATACTAGTTATTATTCCAGACATATGTTCTCTTCAATCAATTATTTTAAATTGAGTACGATTTAAAATTTCTTATTAAGTGTTCCAGAACCGGGACATACAGTGATGGATGGAGATATAATTTAGAACAAATAATGTAATTCCTTACCAAATACGGTCATTCATTTAATTAAAGATTATTTAACTCAGCTTCCTAATTATAATGGGGGAAATCTCTAAATCACTGGACGATGTCCTTGTTAAAGATCGTGTTCCAAATTACTGTAATAGCTAGAAAATAAACATTATGCTCTGACCAACACCCAAGTTAGGTTTTTGTTTCCCTACAAGAAGATTGTCTTCTTGTAGTCTACTATCTTCTTGTACATGTTAGTTTGTGTACATGTTAGTTTGTGGTCAGTAAAGGAACTTTATTGTAAAGGAACTTTCCAAACATCTCAAGTGCTTTGCCCTTTCTTTCACCATTTTTATGTGCTATTTCCTCTTTCTGTCTGTCTCTGTTCTAACTGTCTTTATTGGAATTTTAAAAATGAGAGTTCCCCAATAGGTTTCAGAAGCAATGGTTACAGAAGAGGATCTATACACAACCTGTTCTGACATGTCTGCAAACCTCTATGTAGTAGTGGACACCAAGGTCTTATTTATCTACATGGATCAATACCTTTGCTGTGACCTCAACATTCCTTAACACCTTGGAATTATTATTCCTGTTACGTATAAACATATAAATACCATTAAAGAAAAAAGTTACATTCAATAAACAGTTATTTTTGTAAGTTTTTCTCCTGTTGTGAGTAAGCAATGTATTCTAAGACATAGAACTAATTTTTGTTCAGATATTTTAGGTTAATATTTTCTTTATTTTAATTGTACTTTATTCATGGAAAAGGAGCAAAGATGATTAGAGAAATTAACTAAAATAAAAAAGATTAATGTAAACCAACAATATAATATTTTATATGAAATCCTTTCAGTCAAGGGCTGTGATGGGTCTGAGATTTAACCTACTTAAAAAATAGCAGGTTAGCCTGCCACGGGTTCATGGATTCTGGTAGAAGACATGAGAGTCTTGGGTTAGAGATGAAGGACAATGCTTCTTATTCAGGACAGTAACATTAGCCTGAGTATCAGCATTTTGGTGCAAGCTCTCTTACCCCCATTTCCGGCTGGTTCATGTGAAAAGAACCAGGTGACATCTGCACATAGTTGGTTGCATTAAAGAAGAGGAATGCTGAGCTTAGAGAGCCCAATTTTCTCTTAATGATGGACATTAAGCGTGCTTACCCTTTCTTCCAGAGAGAGAAACTATCATTCTTTTCCAAGGCTGTTCACTATTCAAACATTATTAAAAATAATTCAGAACCAAAAGCAGTCAGTGCCTCACTTATAAGGCATATAGAAATGTGAGAGACACTTGGAGAATTGTCTTTCAACACCTTCTACCTTATAAAAATGTTTTCTTAATATCTCCTTCTAAGGTAGAGGAATTTTTTGTAACTTTCAGAGGTGGAGAGGGGAAAAGTCAAAGAAATCCCATTTGAAAACAAGAGTGTTATATGATTCTAATGAGGTAAGCTACAAAAGAAAAAAAGTCAGTGTTGCAGACACTGGGATTTCTTCTTTTACTCTTTGTGTGTACCAGTCCCCTGGCTTCTCTGTAATTTCATTTCTAAAGGTCTGCACTAGCAACTCTCTTCAGAGAACTTCCCTTGGGATACTGATGCCACTTTGCCTACACTTGCAGAGTTGCAAGAAGCTGAGAGTTTATGTTTCTTGATGGCTGTTCTTAGCCAGTGATTGATCGGTGCTTGAATTGATGGCTCACTATGTTTCTATTCAAGAAAAACACTGAAGTGAAGCTTACACTTCCAAGTTTCCCTGAGGGATCAGCTATATTTACCCTCTGTTCGACTTTCTGGAAATAATATTCTTTTTAACTTCTGTTTCCTCTTCTGTTTTCCCTATTACCTTCCTAGGTTCTCCTGAAAGCACTTTTTTAGTAAATCATTTTCACAAAAATTTTTGTTTCAGATTCTGCTTCTCATTAACTATGCAGAAACAGGCAGGAAAGATTAAAGAAAATGATAGCTACCACTATTGCCTGCTTATTATATTCCAACACTGTGTAAGCCCTTGATTTCATCCTCATAACAACTCTGTGAGGTAGGTATTGTTATTCCATTTTAGTTAGGAGAAAGAGAGGTTCAAAGAGGTTAATTAATTTGCCCAAGCCCTATTGATAGTAAGTGGCAGAGCTCAGTTCTGGCACCATCACCATCCAAAGACTACGTGTCTAAATACTACAGAGATTAAGAAATCTAGTTTCACTTTTACTCTTCTGAACTTAACTCTTGAACTAAAAAAGCAGCTCTGAAGAATATTTTCATGAGCCTTTTCGTTAAAATGTTAACAGTCAAGAATATGCCCATGGAGGTATTTAAGCAGTGACCATGTACATGGATAATGCTTCCCAGATGCTACTGAGGTCACACTATTCTGTAGTTGCATACTCCATCTAAAAGTAAGTTTGTAATCCATGTTCCTCAAATGTTAGGGTGAATGAAAATGTAAGAATTCTCAGGTCCACAGAGGTAGGAATTCTTGAGTCAAGCTTATAGAAAATCCAGATCCACTGGTGTCAAATCCAGAGGTTGTTTGTTTGTTTGTTTACCATTTTTATTGGAGTATAATTGCTTTACAATGGTGTGTTAGTTTCTGCTTTATAACAAAGTGAATCAGTTATACATATACACATATCCCCATATCTCTTCCCTCTTGCATCTCCCTCCCTCCCACCTTCCCTATCCCACCCTTCTAGCTGGTCACAAAGCACCGAGCTGATCTCCCTGTGCTATGCGACTGCTTCCCACTAGCTATCTATTTTACATTTGGTAGTGTATATATGTCCATATATACACTACCACTCTCTCACTTTGTCCCAGCTTACCCTTCCCCCTCCCCGTGTCCTCAAGTCCATTCTCTAGTAGGTCTGTGTCTTTATTCCTGTCTAGCCCCTAGGTTCTTCATGACCTTTTTTTTTTAGATTCCATATATATGTGTTAGCATACTGTATTTGTTTTTCTCTTTCTGACTTACTTCATTCTGTATGACAGACTCTAGGTCCATCCACCTCACTACAAATAACTCAATTTTGTTCCTTTTTATGGCTAATATTCCATTGTATGTATGTGCCACATGATGTAATGAGTCTGCTATACAGCTCAGGCAACTGTAATTGCATTATGGAACTGAATTATGGAAAGTCAAAGGAGGTGAAAGAAAACTACAATTAATACTTAAAAATAGACATTAATTCATCCTAACGTAGTGATGTACTGTCAAATATTTGTAAATTCAGTTTTAGTATTCCAATAGTGTTCTTTTTTTCTTTTGCTCTATATTCACATTGTCTTTTTTTTTCTTTTTCCCTTATTTCCAGTGTAGATACACTTCAGTTGGGGGTGCAAGATCTCATCCTTAGAAAATGTTAGATTACCTAACCTATGATATTTGAAAGCCTCTAATGAGGCTCCCAACTTTCCTGCATAGGCTGCAATAGATGTACCTCTGTGAATAGAAGCTACAGAGACGAGCCATTGTAAAGTGTCCAAGAACACAGACTTTGAGCCCGGGGGATGCTGTGAGCATACATTCGTATCTCTAAATTAGTATGTAGGGAATATAAATTGCAAATAATTAATTGACTAATTGTCAAATTTTCATGTATTTACCATAGTCTTGGACTTAGTCTTTTATAAAATTTAAAGCTATTTTTATAGTCTTTACAACCATAGTTGCATCTTTTTTTGTACCTCATAGATATTCTAAAAAAGTTTGCTTACACTTTCTTGCCCATGATTCTCTCTTAAACTCAGTGAAATGTGGCTTCTAGGCTCACCTTTCTAGTAAAATTACTATATCAAAATTGATAAACAAAAATGATTTAGGTCATTAAATGAAAAATGAATAGTTCTTATTTACTTAACTACCTTATGATATTGACAACTCAACATACTCTTTTTACTTAAAACTATCTCTTGCCATTATTTCCATGGTACTATAATTCTCTAGTTTATACTCTAGCTCTATGGAAACTTCTCTGTGTCCTCCATAATTTCTTTCTCCTCTTTCCAAGCTTAAATATTGCTTGTATTTTTAGGATCCATTTCTCTCTATATACATTCTCCCTGGGGCTTATCTCAAGCCTTCCAAGATTTTAATTAAAATGATCAGGGTGATGATTTCAGGATAATTTTTTTCAGTATATATCTCTTTTGAACTTTAGACCTGTGCAGTAGTTTCTCTTTCAAAAGATCTGTATTTCCATCTCAGAGTGATTAAATTCTTATTTTCTATGAAACTGAAGCCCAAGGCATAATGTGAAATTACTGAGCTATTATGTGTGATGCCATTGTAGTTATCGTCACTGCAGTTAATAATTTGCTTGCCAAGATTCAAATTTGTTTGTTCTCAAATCACTTTGTGCATGTTGCCTTTATTACTACAAGTACATAATTTAATTCAATGTTAAGTCAAGTGATGAAATATGAGTACCAGGAGATCAAGTTTATTCCTACAACAATGAAGTTTAATGCTTTAGAAATTCTAAACTAGGTTGAGTTGCTAAATAAATGATGTCAACTATGCCATGGGTATGGCAACAAAGTAAAACTGGAGAAAAATAAATAAGTAAAAAAATTTTTTGATTTGTTCAGTAGTGTACTTTAAATTAATGTCTGAAAGTCATAGATTATTTGAGTGCAGATTATATAAGAAAAGATGACTAACAACTTCAATGGGTAAACAGATATTCAAAGAAAAGGCCTTGGGCTTATAGCACAATATTGGTGAATTTAATACACAATAAGATAATGAGTTAATATACAATGTTTAGACTGTCCCATTGTGCATACGTGCCATGATGTGTGCTTTCTCACTTTATTCAAATAACTAACAACAAACCAGTTCTGACTGTTTCAGATAAGAGAATTTTTACTACATATTCATGTATTTGCAAGACAGCTCTATTTGGATATATTCTAGGTGCCTCAAATTTAATGTATCAAAAAATTGAACATATTATCTTCCATTCCCCTAAACTTTCCAACTTTTATAAACTTTCTTCCACTCTTGTCTTCTGTCTTTTCATTATTGGTAAATAACCACATTGGCCAAATGGACCAGGCCTGAAACTCAAATTTCATTTTAAATCCTCTCTTACTTCTTCAAAAACTTTTCCTATAAAGTCCACTCTTAAATAGCCCTAGATTATCTAACTTCTAGATTGTCAAACCAACATTATATTTATTTGCTTGCTGCTGCTTGAAACTCTTTTTATTTCTCTGACATCCTCAACACTCTTAAACAAATGCACACATACTAGTTAATTCTTCCTTATGTAATCCTAGTGATATTTCTAATCTGCAACTCTGATAAAGGCCAGTCATCTCACTATTTAAAAACTGTTAATGACTATCATCCTAACTATAAAGTCCTAATGATCTGCTTTTGTCTTGTTTATCTCTCAGCCTCATCTATCAAAAAGAACCCTTTTTACTCTTTTGTTTCCTTAATGTGGCATAGTCTCTTTCATAACATATTGTTTATCACATTTATTATGTTATGCAGCCCATCATATTAAAATTGCCAATTTAATTATCTATTTCCTCCCAATTCTAAACTTATTATTGATAGGTTTTATTTCTAGCTCTGTCTCTCCAGAGCCTAGTAGAGCCCTGGAACATAGTAGACATAAATGATCATAAGAGACAAGTTTGCCTAAATAAGTTAATAAATTGAAGGGGTCTCTCAAAATGAGAATAGTGTAGTCATAGCCTGAAATTATATTATTAGCCATAAATTGTTTATTCAGTCCTCTCATTGCTGATCAAAACTGAGGACAAGCACCTCACTAGCCAGTTATTCAATAATTTACTAGAATAGTTATCATGGCATTTTCCATGCAAGACCTAAAGAAACATGAGATTTATTGATGACATGGAAAAGGAAGGCATCTTACAATTTTCCAAGCAGTTAAGAAAATTTTTTCACATCTTCGACTATATGTACCTGAGAATATATCCCATTCCACCTCCTGACTGTGACTGTGGAGAGACAGAGGGTAACGTCTTGTTTAGGGAAAAACATCCAGGAATTCCAGGCAGCAACAATTAGGCAGTTCTTGGAAGGGGTGTGTGTGTGTGTGTGTGTGTGTGTGTGTGTGTGTATGTGTTCCATAAAGTATATCTGGAGAGACAAAACTCATTCTGCAGACTTGGAATTTGGAATACCAATGCCTCAATCTCTGTGTTCTGGTGGAATTAGGAGTGATGACCAGCTGAAAACGGTCTGCCAGTACCCTCCCCGGGTGCTAATCTTAACTGAATGATTTGGGCTTCAGAAAACGTATTATTTGCTGAAGCAAGAATGACAGTATCTCTCAAAATAGGATGAAGATTTGAAGGGAGTTGGAGAGGGACGCAGCACATCTGAGTGCAAAGAGCCCGATTAGGTACTAAAACATTCACTTCTTGTGAATGGCTGAATTTATTACCAAGGAAAGTCTGTATTCAGCGTCTGATTTTTAACATTTACATTCTCACTTTGTAATCCCTCCACCCCCCCTCAAAATGTCCCAGTACTTCCATTCAGAAAGTTCCATGTGTTCTTCCTGGAAGGCATTATGGGACATTATGACGTAGAAGCAGTGTGGCCTGTTCCACTCATCCTCTTGACTGTGACTGTAAAGAGAGAGCAGCATTGTCAAAGGGACAATGTCCAGGACTTCCAGGCAGTGACTAGCATGCAATACACTGAGACTGGGCCTTGGGAGGGAAGGGAAAACCATTCAGTACAGGACTGTCAGTAGCTTCCAAGTTTCCAAGTAACGACGCAGGAGATGAAAAAACAAAACCAAAAACACTTTCCCTCACTAAGCTCTGAGCTTACTGTTTATAGGTGGATTCAATTTAAATTTGTGTATGGAAATACTATAATGTATTATTTTTCATGTAGAGAGAGTATTATATTTCTATTCCATCTAAAACTCTATATTCATAGCCATTTAAAAAAAAATCTTTACTGTCAGTAAAGTATCATTGCAGTCAAAATGCATAACCCAGTTCTTAACATAGATGAGGACTCCAACAATTTGACAATACAACTATAATGGGTTTTAATAGTTACCTCCAATTGTAGCTAGATTTATCGGTATAATGGATTTCTGTAGAGTCCTTTCTATGCTGGCACGTTTAGGCAAAGATTATTTATATGAAAGAATAATGTTATATGAATACTGGAGAAACACTGATTCTCAATTTTACAAATACATCTTTGTTTAGCAATTGAAAAGGATCGTGTTGAACTATTATTACATATTAGAATAGCAGATAAGCAAGCCCCCTGGCAATCTTTGGATATGCAAAATGCAATTATAATTGCGAATGTCTAAAATGTATTTAAAATATTACATTATGTTTCACACTACCTAACAAATGTTATGGCTTCACAAAGGTCATGGTCAGGACCACTGCACTTCAGGACAGAAAATAGATTTCTCATCTCAGTAGAGCATATTCATATTTCTATCACTTTTGTTTCAGTACAACTGTCCTGGAGGTAGAAGCCATTTAATAAAATCTATACTTAGTTTTAGGCTTACTAGTTTAATGTGAAGATTAATGACTTACCAACTTTATATAAGTTAAAGGAAGAGCCACTTGTAAAATCATTTAGATTAAAAATAGTTGAAAAAGATAAGCAGATTACCTGAAGTTCAAAGCATTAATTTGCAACTTAGTTGTTTTCAATAGAGTGTGGGAAATTTAATACAGTCCACAATAGTAAGGCAGCTGAAATGTTGGATTTTTAAAAACTCACTCTCCTTGAATTTAAAATGTTACAACTTGGGCAGCCTCAGACCAGGGATATAATAGGAATTTGTCACAAAGAAGGGAACATGTCATGTAAGTCAATAAGCATTTTGGACCCACATAATTAACTCAAGTACAGAGGTTAGCTTCAACAAGTACAACTAGGAGGATCAAGACACAGTGTCCAGGTAGCAAGTTTAGGCAACAACGAAATGTTGAATTAATTGGTGCAACAGAAAAGGGGAAACAGCAGAACACAATGTAGTGCTGACAAGGGCTAGGAAGGAGCTGAGATCTAGTTTTGTCCTAAAGGAGATCGTGGACTAAGTAGGGTAACCAAGGAGTTTTTGCATTGAGAGGGTTTTCCGGTTAGAAGCCCAGCTGTTGAACTAAGCCTGTGAAGCAAGATGAAATGGGCTATTTAGATGAGCATTACATCCTAGTCCTTGTAGGTAAAATGAAAATTTAGTTCTGGGTATAATTCTGGGTTATAGGAATTAGGTAGTGAAGAGAATAGGAGAACCTTTTGGAGAAGCCTGAAGGGTTAATGTAAGTATGTCATCAAAGATCCTTTACTTAATATGTGGGCACTTCCCCAAAACTTATGCTTTCTGCCTGTACCATCAATAAATATACTGAGGAATGAAGTGAAATTAATATTCAATGAGGGAATTAAAATAGTCTTAGAGATAATCAATACAAGCTAGATATGGAAGGTAGTAATACTAAACCACAAAGTATGATAAATTCCACTGAATATTATGAGACCTATTTCTTAAAATTAAACTATATAATATAATATTCTAAATAGTATGAAGATAGTAAATACATAGAAAATATACCCCATAAAAGTGTTAGGAAGTAATTTATAAAAAGTTAAAATGTAGCAGTTAAAGCCAGAATCCTAAAAAAGGGAAATATTAGTAAAAAATGTAAATAATATATTCAAAATATTACCACAAAAAGGTAAAAAAATTAAAAATAATTTAGTTATTTAAAAATAAGATTTTAGGAGATTAAAAGAAAAGAAAAAGCTTGTTATGCTTAGAGTTTTCTACCAGGAGCTTCTGGTTCAAGTAGATTCCATATCCTATGTTCCCAAGCATTGAAAGCTCAGGGCAGGTGCTAGTCTGTAAGATGCCTCTACGAATACATAAAAGGATATTGCTCTAGGCATTTGGCTTAGTGAGCAATGGTGCCTTTGAGCAAAGGAAAAATAGTCGCTTTCTCCGTACCAATGTAGCCTATGCTGGGTCTGGGGGAGGGGGACACAATCCACAGGGCTGCCAGATGGTGAGCTAGATTTCAGTCATACTCAGCAACTCAGAACAAATTGCATAGCATTTTACTGCAGGCTTTAAATCAACACTTGAACCTCAACTGATAATATAAGTAAGCTTTAAGCCTTTATCATCTTATTTGTGAGAGAAAGTAAACAACTTTTTGGAAAGCATCCCTTGTGGCAACTTTCACTCCCAAGGACAGTGGCTTAGCTAGGCAAATAAATGGAGGGGAAAAAAAATAGAAACAAGAATGAGAAATGGAGAATACAGTAGTGTGGGAAAAAAAGACATTGGTGAATATAAATCAATACATAATGAAAGAGCAAACTTTGGATAGCTAAACATAAGATTTTGCATGTCTGCCTCTTTTACTGGACTTGAATATCTGAGTAGTAGGTGTGTTCTATTCATTCATTTATCCCAATATCTAGTTTAATGTCAGACACATAATATGCTAATGTTTGGTGACAAGTACTAATAGAAAGATGAAAAATAGATGATAGATAGATAGATAGATAGACAGATAGACAGATGATAGATAGGAGCTTGTGCTTTTCTCCAAGGGCAGGGGAAAGGGTTCAAATCATGCTTTGACGATTGATTGCTCACTAAGCTCTATTTTATTTTATTTTATTTTTTTATAAATTTATTTATTTATTTATTTATTTTTGGCTGCGTTGGGTCTTCGTTGCTGCACATGGGCTTTCTCTAGTTATGGCGAGTGGGGGCTACTCTTCATTGTGGTGTGTGGGCTTCTCATTGTGGTGGCTTCTCTTGTTGCAGAGCATGGGCTCTAGGCACACGGGCTTCAGTAGTTGTGGCTTGCGGGCTTAGTAGTTGTGGCTCATGGCCTCAGTAGTTGTGGCTCACGGGCTCAGTAGTTGTGGCTCGCAGGCTCTAGAGCGCAGGCTCAGTAGTTGTGGTGCACGGGCTTAGTTGCTCCGTGGCATGTGAGATCTTCCCGGACCAAGGCTCAACCTGTGTCCCCTGCATTGACAGGTGGATTCTTAACCACTGTGCCACTAGGGAAGTCCCCCACTGAGTTCTATTTTAAATAATTCATAATTCCATTAAAAAATAAGTTATTCATGCTAAATGGTGTTTTGAAGCCCTAATTATTTTGGAAAATTATATATTTTTTCAGACTGATTTAGAACAAGTTTGGAGTAAAAATGGATAACAGTTCTGGAACTTTGTAATACAATCTGCATAGTTTTTAATTACATTTCCCCAACTCATTCTATCTTCTCATTTAACAAACTTATTGAGTGTTTACTATGCATCAAGTGCTACTTTGACTCAAGGAGCTCTTAATTTAGTGAAATTGAAGAACAAGACAATATATTCAACACAGAGAATACTTCATAACAATATTTGAGCACAGTATTCCAGGTGAAAATAGAGGAAGCTAACATCTGGAGACAGAGGGAATCTGGGTAAGAATTCCTAAAAAAAAAAACTTACCTAAGTTGAATTGTGACTCATTAGTAGTTAGTCAAGTGAAGAAACATAGGGAGGAAAGCATTGAGGGATAACAGAACATGCTCACACAAACTTGAAGATGATTTTAAGTAGATTAGAGTGATTGGCCTAGAGAAATTCTGGAATGGATGGTCCTGACTAGGGAGGCTGGCATCTACTTCACCATAGGTTTTCCATGACTTGCTAAGGACTTTGATGTTTATCTTGAGAATAATTGAGTACCCATAATAGGCTTTAAAGTAGAGGAGTGTCATAACAAGGTTACATTTAAAAAATGGAGCCCTGGCAGCAGTGGGGAGGATAGAGTGTATGAATTGGAAATTGGGAAAAGAGACATTAATTTATAACAGCAACTCAGCAATTCAGATTATTAACTACTAGGACTAGAACTACATAGAGTATACTGGTGAGAAATATCTGAGAAAAATTTAAGGAAATAGAGCCAAAAGGGTTCATTGATTAATTTTTATGTGGGCATAATACCCTGGCTTCTGACTTGGAACAGTTTAAAAATTTTTTTTTTTGTTATTATAATGACATTCACAGAGCTTTGAAACAAAGGACAAATAATAGGTTTCAGTGGTACCTATAAAGAAAGATCACAGATTTGAGTTTTGGGTTCAAAATACATAGTGGATATCTAGGTTGAGATGTCCTGTGGACAGTTTATACAGGGCTTCAACACATGAAAGGACTTGGATATACATATATATATATGAGAGAGAGAAGGGGGAGAGAGAGAGAGAGAGAGAGAGAGAAGTTGAAGTAGTAGTAGATGAGTTTCCTTGTTTCCTTCCTGTCATCCAATGTGAGTTCCTTTGTTACTCGGCTACAGTAGTTACTTGTTACTTTCTACATTCAGGTTTTATTCTATATTCCAAATCACTCAGATTTACAATAACAAATCTATAGCAATGCCTATAACTAGCAGACCAGAGATGGTGGGTAAGAGATAGTGTTAGAATCATTTAAATTCCCCAATTATATAGAATGTACAATAATTTACATCTGGATGGGACTGGGATTTTAGCTCCAGGACTTACGGACAAGCCATTAGCCGTCCCCAAACCTACTTCCAGTGTATGACTGCTACACTGGCCTGACTCCTGCTGCCACTAATATGAGCTTGACTGGTGGTCCTCTGACAGCCTCATTGCTTGATGAGTCCACCCTGACTTACCTGTCTAATTGCGCTGCTTATTATTGATCTTCAGCCCATCGGCCTGATTCCCTTGATTCTGGAGTTGGTGTTATCAGAATAGGTGAACAAGTGTGTCATCATACATTCATTTTTAAGTCCCAAACTTATAACAGATGCCCAGACTACATGAGCAATATCTTATCAAAGATATCAAGTATCTAAATGAATTGTTTGTAATAAGAATGGCTTCGACATACTCAGCTAACATTCTTTTCTTGTCCAGCCACTGGTATCCACAAAAACCAATCAATTTATCTACCAAGCTGAGTTTCAATTACTCTTAACTGAGAACTTTCCTCCTCAAACTTTCTAGAAATTTCTATTATATAGTTACTAAGCAAGTATATTCTGCTACAACTAAAAAGTTAAGCATACCTAAATGCATTATTTTAACAAAAATAAATGTAGGAGAGCAACAGAATTGAAGACAAAATAAAAGGAATGACAGCATGGAGAAAGAAGCAGAGGATACACACAAATGATGTATACAGTGAAATTAAGAAGGAAAAGATCAGGGGAAAAAGGAATTAAAGAATAAGAACAAGAGGTAAGAGGTGAACATGTGGGATGATAGTCAGAAGATGACAAAAAAAGAGGGAAAATCTGCATATTTTAAAGTGAAACACTTGGTTTGATTTTAAACAGCAGAAACAATCCTGCTCTGACATTAAAAACAAACTGGGTCAGCATTCCTCAGTAGATATTCCCACCTATGTTATCTTCAAAGATAGTTTCAAATATTTTGCTTGGGGAAAAATCACCCATTCCAATTTTAGTTACCATTTTTGGAACATGTTATCTTAGAGTGTTTGAAATAAAATTTCTTCTTTTATTATTTTTTCTTCTTATTTGTCAATCATGCAGTCTTTCACAACCGTTTTTCAGGAAAACCTTTAAATCAATGATTATTATGGCACATAATCAAGAAAGTAAACAACATAGATTTTTCCCCTTATTACTCTACTTAAAATAGAATTCAATATACTATTCTGCTATGGGAATATATGCTTATGCTCAATATTTTTAGGGTAACTCAGTTCTTACAGTAAGCTTATGAAATAGCATTTCTTCAATACAGCATCACTTAAAAGTTGCTCTTCCTTTAGAAGGACTCAGTTGGCCTCTCTTTTGCCTGGATTCAATGCTAGGCTACCATAATCCTTTATCATTTGCACATGCTGAGTTGAATCCTCTCCACCAGGCATGCAGACTTTGTCTTAACCAGTGGCATGGACTGAGAAATACACATTAGAAACTCTTGTGGGAAGTGTGATGTTCCCTAGTTTTCTATTAAATAATTATATTCTTCAGTACACATAGAAGCAGCACTTGAGTGAACAAGAATGCAGAGGTCATTAAAAATATAGCAGAATCTGGAAGGGTGATATGGATGGAGACTTTCTAATTGTTCCTGCGTGATTTGGAAATATGATAGAAACATGACTACTAGAAAGATTTGCAGAAGGAACAGCTATTTATTCACTCTCTTTCCCACTTCCAGATTCTCAGTTAAGAGTATATCCAGATTGTGTTTATGCCATTCTTCCCAAGATGTTATATAATGGTTAGTGATTAATTAATTAAACCTATTCCTTAATCCATGCCAACATTCTTATATATGTATATTCTCCGCAACAATTGAAAATAAACACAATACATTTGATAATTTTGACATACAAAAATGTTATAAGAACTTATATTGGTTACTTGCTATTTCTTATCTACTAGTACTGTTTAATAGTTCCCGGAACGACACTAAATACTTTGCACGTTTTGTAGTTATTCACCCCCCCACCGCACCAAATGCCAGCATTACTTTAACAAGAATTTCCATGGTTTATTATTTAGAGGGCCAAGTGTTCATGAAATATAGTAAACTTTGAGTATAAGCAACATTATGACAAACAGAAAAGCAAACGGACTTGTTAAACTTATTCTGAATGATAATATTATCGTTAAGTATTGACAGAGCGCCAAAGATATTTTGCTGATCCTCTGAGGTTCAGAGATGCCAATAAACAGAAGAAACAATATAAATTCAAAACCTATTGTTACTATACAGTCTCAAAATAGTGAAAACCAACTAAAAACAAGGGTTTGATTTACTTAAATATTTAACAAAAATTTATTGCAAGAGAGATTTTTCACTGAATTTACAGTTTCAAGGAACATGGTACAAAACATAGTGCCATCAGCTTTGTCTAAACATTAAATAGGTGCAAATACACAAAGATTAAAAAAAAACAAAGAGCATACTTTACAACATAAATTACAGTACTATAAATATATTTTATATACATTATACATACTCTTAAGACATCATTTTAATATACAGCATATATTGATTTGCAAACTATTCAGTGCCTTACTAATATTATATATCAGAAACTTAAGAATTTATTTGCATCATTACACTTATAGTAAATGGTTTCATATCAATGAGGCCATATTTTGCCTAGTTTATTTCCACCATTTAAATAGGCAGTTATCCACTTAGATGAGCATTAACGTGTATAGCAATAGTTTTCACATGAATATTTTCTTTCCCTTTCATAGTGATGACTAAAAGAGGGGCTGCAGCGGGATGACCGAAGGGTGGGGGGACAGCAGTGAAGGAAAGAGTGCATGGGGTAAAGGTGAGAAAGCCAGATGGCTAGGATGAAGAACTGAAGCTGGAATGATTGGCATCTGAGGGGGAGTAACAAAAGTTGGCTGATTCCCAGGACAAAGCCTTGGTCCTAGTGGTCCTACTGAGATCTGAGGTAACGATGTTCTGTTGAGAGCTGGGACTTGGGACAGAAACTGTTGGTGTGGTTGAAGCACTTTAAAGGTTCCTGCAGCTGCAGCTGCTGCCGCGGCTGCAGCAGCTGCTGCATGCTGCTGCAAAACAGTATGGTGGATAGCGGTTACAGAGGTAGAACACAAGGGCTGCTGCAAAGGCAAAGGCTGCAGAGGTGTGCTAGGGGGTGGGAGGGCAGCTGGAGGAAAAGTGAATTTGACCTTGTTGGCCAGCATGCTCGGCGGAATGATGTGCTGGTAGACTTCACATGGTAGATTTTTGACCTTGTCATGGTTTTCTATTGGAATCAATAATGCTTGTTCTGGTAAAGCTAACGGAGCCAGGATCTGCTCCGTTGTTACAAAGGTATGGCCACTGACATGTGCTTCTTTGAATGGTAATGGTGGTTGTGCATTAAGGATTCCTGAATTAAAACACAGCCACTCAGTTGATGCCTCATTCATCTTTCCTTGTGGAAGGGCCTCAGCCAGTTCATAATGACAAAGGTATGATTTAGGTTGTGACTGTCTAAAGTTCCTTTCAGTACTAGGCACCTTGAAAGGAATTTGCTTCTCGTTAATATTTGTATTCTCACTTCTTTCTTTGTGTTCAAGCAAGGTACTGTCCATTTCTTCTTTTGTTGGGGCACTAGCTATGTAGACTGATGTGGTGGGTTCACTGGAAATCTCTGACAATTCACCAGAAGTGGTCTCCATTATGACCTGCTCAGTTTCACCATTGGTTTCAGAAGGAAGGGGACTGCTAGCGGGCAGAGCCAGTTTATTTTCTACTTGGTCCATTTGTTCTGAGTTCCTTTTGACATTTGCAGTTTCTTGTGGTTTTATTTCCTCTTTTCTGTCTTCACTTATTATTTCATCCTGGTGATGTAAGGAAGAATTACCTTTCCTGGGATAATCTGTCTTCTCTTTGAGTTCCAAAGCTTCAAAACTGGTGTGGAATCTACTTTTTTTCCTCTGTTTCCTTTTAGGCTTACAAGGAGCAGAAGCATGGGGTGGCCTCAAAAATTCTTCTGGTAGATAATTCTGTTGATCTAAACTTTCATCTGAAGAATAAGAATATGAATGTTGTCTACGTTTTTGATGGCATCTTTCTGATTCATTAATGAGAGAATTATAACCTCTTTTAACTGCCTGGTTCTGACTCATGCATTTCATTTCATTTTGAAGAACTAGGCAGCTGTGATCTTGACTACAGCTGGACGTTTTGGCTTTCCAACTACAGTAAGTTCTGGAGTATGTTAAATTATGTTTCACAGAATGTATCATTGTTGAATTGGATTGTCCATTTAAAACAACTGAGCTCTTTTTACAGTGGTTTTTAGAACTGATAATAATATTCTTATTATCATTGTATTCAGTGTTCTGGGTTTGACACATTTCTTCATTTTCACTTAAGTATATGGATGCTGATTTGGGCCTTTTATCAGGTAATTGCTGTGAGTCCAATAATTGCTCTGTAGCTAAATACTGTTTTTCTGTAATTGTTTCCAGTAGATTTTTCCTAGTTTTATCAGTGTAACTATTTTCTCTTTCCATTTTGAAATAAGTTTCTGATTCTTTGGTTTTCTTTCCATAATTATGGTGACATAACTTTCTTCTTTTTTTCTTTCTTCTACTTTTATGGAACCAGGGTTCATGAGTATCTTTCAATCTTATTTTGTTGTATTTGCCACCAAGAGCATCCTGTTTTATCTGATTTTTAGTAAAAGTATATTTTTTTGTTTTTCTGACCCTACAGGAAATATTTTTATACCTCTGACTCATACTCTCATTTTTTCCGGAATCACAGCTATTGGAGAACGTATCATCAGCCAAAAGAGGAGTGACTTGGGTATATCCATTTCTGCTACCTCCAATTTCATGAGCAGTAAGTCCTGTCACAGATGTGTCCTTGCAATCTAAAACTGGTCTCTTGCAAATGTCTTCTCCCTTTTGATGAGAAGAAAGATCATTTAAGGGCAGCTTATTTTTATCTAGATTGTTGTTTAATTTAGTGGACTTGAAGTCAAAACAGAGAGGATTACAGCTATAGGAAATTGATGGTTGAGTAGTTGTGTAAATCAGCATTTCTGATGGCCACTGAAGAACTGTGGATCCATCTTTGTTAAGTACGGGTACAAATGGCTCACATGGTCTTTTATATAAATCCATTTTTTTATGTAGGGTTATATTATCCTCTTCAGAATTTAAAGGGGCCAACATGTCAGGGCTGTGGTTTTTATATTCAGCTTCAATTGTGGATGCATCATTGTCCTTAACACTTTCCTCTATGGTAGCTTGCAAAGACAAGCCGTCATCAGCCATATCAAGAACTATAGATTTATTTCCTAGCAAGTCAGAAGTGTTACCACTTACAGGTATGTCTTCATTAATAATAACATCTTCCAGTGGAATTTGATCTGCTAAAGGGACTGAATTTTGACAATTATCTGCATCAGATGATGAAGGGAGTTGAAACTGGCAAAATGGAGGTAATAGTAATGTATCTTTTTCACTAGAAACTTCTTTCATCTCTTGAGTTTGAGCAGTTTCTTTGTCAGTGCACCTTCCTTCTGGTGGATGAAAAGAATTAGCTTTCTCCTCATAACTCAAAAGCACATCTGTTGGTGAAGAGAGTTGAAGATGACAAGCACTGGGGACAAATCTACTTTTTCTGCTAAATCCTTTTTCCACAGAGGCATCATCATTGCATTCAGAGAAGGCTGCAGCTGAGGACTCCAGCTTCACGGATGCTTTCTTTGGAAATGCAAAAGAAAAGCCAATTTTGTGTCTGTGAATCCCCTGGGCTTGATCTCCAAGTTGGCTCTTTTTGGCGGTATAACTTTTCACGCTTTCTGGATCTGTAGCAACAGTGGTAACACCTTTAGCATTCTCTTGGCTATGAATCAAAGTACATTTGAAATCTTCCTGGTTATTAACTGAATCCACAACAACTCTTTGGGAAATTTCATTACAATTTTCTCTCACAGTAACAGTTGTTGACTTGAACATAGGGCCACTTCCAGGAGCACTACAAAAAGAAACAAAAGTGTGTTTTCAGAAAGGACACTTGAGGAAAAATACTCAAACACTTACAACTTAGAAATGTCAGCGTAAGATTTTTTTCAAGTTTTAAAATCTTTGTAAGATAATTACTTTCATGTAGTGCAATTGCCTTCCATAGAACTGCAATTTAATTTAGTTATTGGATATTGTTTGGAATAACTTGTAGATGATGTCTTGAAGTTACTTTTATAGCTATTAACAGCAACGGTCAAAGACATTTCTATGCTCTCAGCCAGTGTTTCCAGACCAAGAATATTTTTACCCCCATGGCCTCTTCAGTGACATTTTAGAATACAGAACTCTCTAAAATAAAATTACTTTTAATTCACAAATACTCAACATCATTGATCCTATATGGAGAATATGAAGGAAGTTAAAGAAAAACTCTCAGTCATGATGTAAGCAGGGCTGGGAATTCAGTTCAACAATTCAATTCAACCAGTGTTCACTGAGTATCTACCACAGGCCAGGTGATATGCTCAATGACAGCTCTGAGTCTTTTGGATTGGCTGTTCTTAATATTTAAAAATTATCCTGATGTTATCCATTATATCATTATATAGAGTAAATATGGGAAAAGACTATACTTATGATGTGGTTTCCATTTATTTGGAATTACAGTATACCATAAATAGTGAGCTCTTATTAAAAGAATGATACTGTCCAGCACATAAACAAAGAACTACCTAAGTATCATCTTTACCGCAAAAGAATTATGGTGTGCAGGATTTTCCATGCTTTTCTAAAAAGTTAGTTTCTCAGAAGTTATAAATGGTCCAAATTTTTTTAATTGAATAATTTCTTCAATATCTAACACAGTGGACTGCTTTATTACCTTGTTTGATATTAAGAACCAACACTACTTAATTTACACCTCATTAGAGGCACCAAATTACTGGGAAAATCATGTGTCTGGGGGAGCAGTGTAATGTGAAATATTTATGTATGCTAAGAAAAGTAATTTAGATAAGAAGTTTTGCTTCTTTTGTACATATCTTATTATCAGCTCTACTTCTCTTAATATATTAGACTTTACATTTGCAAATGAATTAAATTACACAGGTCTGAGATAATATGAAATGTAAACTTGCACTTGTATAATTTTTCATTTTTTACTACACAGAATAAAAATATCTGGTTGGTATAATTCAACAGAGATTCTGTTTGATATTAACAGTTCACTATAGGATTCCAGATATATTTAAATTTTATTTTGACTTTTCTAAAGCTGACATCTCACACAATGTTTTGCTATGTCAATATCCCCTAACATTATTCCGTATAAAATAAATTTGGCATAAAATAGCTTTGTTTTAAATAATAATCAGAGAGGCCTATTTAATGGGGGGGGGTGGAGGGTAGCCTAAGGGTGGCTGTCTTTTCATAACATTGTCCTGGCCTGAATTTTTAAGTTCTGATTTATAGCATTATAGCTGCTCTCTGTTAGAAGCAGGTCCAAGTGTAAGAGTTGTAAAGTTTTAATAGTCCAGTTAGAGTTCATTCACAGCGAAACTAATTTCAACCTACCTCTGACATGCATAGGGCCTTCCTGACCTTTATATATTAAGAATACATATGGAGCAAGGAACCTCTCTTTTTCGCTCCATATGTGTTCTAAAGATCATTGCAAATAAAAGTTCTCCAAATTTTCAATGAAAAAATAAGTTCCTCCTAAAACTCCATTTATAACAAAGGCTATGAGATGGTGCTTTGGTCTCTTCTTCAATCAAATGTTTTGAATTTCGCCAAGAAATAGAATAGCTTTCAACTAAGATAGCTTAAAGAGAAGAATAATGTAAAATTAATTTTTTTACAAACTAAAATTATAGTAATTTGGCTTTTTATTGAAATGTGCATTAAACAGGTGTTTGCATAAAAGTCAAATTCAATTTACTGTTTACAGCCTACAGAAAGCCATGAAAAATGTGAGCGTCTTATTCTGGGTACAGAAATAGATAGATGTGTGCCCTTTATTCAGTTCCTTTCTTTTGTTGTCATGTTTTAAGAAAACTTAACATTTTACTGTAGACTCACCATACAGTTTCCTTTCTTAGCTCGGCCAGCTTGTGCAGGCGTTGGAGTGCCTTTTCCTGTTTTCTTTCATCTTTCCTGGATTTAGATGCTACATTTCGAGCAAATTCCCTTTGTTTTAGTTCTTTGAGTCTCTATGAAAAAATACAAAAATAATTAACAGTATTTAGGTCTATGGCAATGTCAAAGTTACTATTGTTGTTGTTGGAATTTTCCAGTGCATCATCTCTGATCTCATCTAAGGAAAACACAGCATTTGTGACCATCCACTTCTAACAAAATATTTTCTTGCACTTTTGCTTTGTAAAAAATGTCAAAACATATTATTACACTATATCAAAAGATATGCCTATACCCTGGTAAATTGGAAAGGAAAAATTTTTTCTTTACTTATTGTTTCCTGCCAAGATTCTCTGCCTAATTTAGATGAAGTGTTGGAGTCTTATAAACCCCTAATTTTTAAATAAATTCAATTAAGCTTGTGTATTTCAGTTATATATGATAAATTCCATCATATTTTGATGTGCTCTATATTAGAAAGGTGTCTGATCCTTTTCATATTTTTTAAGAAGAGTAAATGTCTTATGTTAATCCATAAGGCAAATGCCCTCTACTAATGTGATTTAAAATAATCCTTCCCCTCAAATACCAGGCATATTTACCAAGTAATTCAAGATCTGGGAAGAAAATTAAGTGTCTTTGTGTAAATTCTTTTTATATTGAGCATATGTTTCATCTGTATTAAAGGAGCTCAGTTTGGGGGCTGAAGGCCAGAAAAAGAACATGTCAACTTGAATAGAATTGATAAATAGCCATGTATGTAGCATGATTTAAGAGACCCCAAAGTGGTCCCATGCCCCAAATATTTTCACTATAGTCTTTCACAGAGACAGTATATAGTCATTAAAAATGATTAAAGTACTGTTTTTTCTCATGGAGCTCATGTTGTTATGCAATCGTGATACGTCAGAGTCTTAGAATAGGACTTTACGAGAATAAAACATATACTGATCACATTTTTATGAAGTGGTTGAACAAAATCTTAATAAATGCCTTATATGTATACACTGATGTATGCCAGGGTCTTAGAACAATGCCTGATCTATAAAAGACCTACTCAATAAATATTTGTTGATTTATGTAGAATCACTTAGATCCTCCAAATTAGGTATTTTCCTACTTCAAAAAAAGTTATGCTAGGGAATTCCCTGGTGGTCCAGTGGTTAGGACTCTATGCTTTCACTGCCAAGGGCTCAGGTTCAATATCTGGTCAGGGAACTAAGATCCCGCAAGCTGTGCAGTGCAGCCAGAAAAAAAAAGTCATGCTAATGAAATAATATTAGATTCTTGGTCAACCTAGATTGTATCTGCTCAATTTCTCCTACATAGAACCATAACTTAAACTTCAAATAATCTCTAATACCTTAATTAATGGGATTTATATAAGGTATATATACATATATATGCATATATATGTATGAGATTACTCTAGAATATTTATTTTAACATAACACAAAGATATTTTGAGATCATTTACATTGACATATTTGTGAAGGAGTTTATCTAGAGTTGAATTTAAATAAAAGATTAACCATGTCATACATATCTAAATTGTACTAGTATTTCATAGAAAGTAAAACTTTGACATATATCATTGCACTGATATAACAGTTAAATGTAGCTACAATTTTATAATACATATTAAATTATTTGTTATTAAAAATATGTAGAATTAGAGATACTAGCGCAAGAAAGTTTTAATTCTAGATTTTAAATATTCATAGTCTTGGTCATCTCTATTTCCTAAAATCTTGAAGTCATATCAAGACTCATTCAACAATTTATTTATCACCAGTAACGGTCATTCTGTTAAATGGCTGGGATATTTTTCAGAGAGTAAAGAAAATGTTTTTACTTTTATCTGGTGTGTGTCTCTGTGTCTGTGACTATATGTGTGGGCAAGTGTGTGTGAGTGTATGTTTATATGCATTTTACAGAAATAGGGAGAAAAGACACACAGGAAGAGATAATGGCAATCAGTGGTTGAGGTATTCTTATTGTTCCATACGAGGACAGAACAGGGGTGCCTCAACAATCCCCACGTAGGCTACCTGGGAAAAGTCACATCTGATCTGGGTCTTGAATGATATAAAAGAGCATGAAGAAGAAGGGTTGGATGTTGGAAGTGAGAGGATATTTTGGGGAAAAAAAAAAACAGTTTTGTATAAACATAGAAATAAAAGCATGCATACTCTAAAAGAAAAATGCACGATGTAAAGAAGGATGGCTAGAGCAGAGTGTATTTGTGGAAGTAATGAGAATTGATGAATTATGGGGTCCAACCAAATCACGGGGAACCCTGTCTATCATATGACTAAATGTGACTGTAGGAAACATTGAAGGAGTTAAACAATGCAGTGCCACAGTAGGACTTTCATTTTATTAAGATTCTTTTGGCGTCAGTATGCATGAAACTTTGCCATAGAACAAGACTAAAGACAAAGCAACCAATAAATAGAATATTACAATGAACCAGGTAAGAAACAATAAAAGCCTTTTCTAAGGGAGTTGCAGTGGAGAGGAAAAGTAAAATTAGAGATTTATTGGATGTGCATAATTGAGTGACCTAAAGGATATGCACTACCTTTACTGAGAAATACCACCTGCCACTGTAAGAAACAGATATTCAATCAAGAGAGGGTTTGGGTTAGGAGGAGGATGCTAACAGAGAATTTGAAAGAAAATAGAAGATAAGTTCTCTAAAATAAACGTTTAAAAGAATCAAAGTGCCAAGTAAAATAAAGCAAGAAAGTTGCAATACCAATAAAAGAACTAACATTCAAAGATGTTTAAAAAATTCTATTTATAAATAGTGATATTTTAAGAAGCAGACATAATTTTTTTTCCTACTAGATTCTTTGGATAACTGGAGACAACAATTAAGAAAGATAGACTTGATTATTTTTAATAAAGTTTTTAGAATAAATGTTAATTTCTATTATATAAATATGCATATATATGCAAGTAAAAGCACAGTGCTTCTAACAAAAAGCTAAGCTTTTCTAAAGCAAGTATATGAAACGGCAAGAATTTCACTATTTACTGTTTCAAATTAACCATTATGATTTGACCTAATCCATTTCCACTGACATAATAGTTAAAAAGCAAGGAGTCTGTCAATTATCAAATGCCAGTAGTGTTGTATTATCTGTGATATAACTGAGTGATTGATATGGCTATGATTTAGGGAACTGTGTACATTTTTTTTTTTATTGGAGTACAGTCAACTTACAATGTTGTGTTAGTTTCAGGTGTACAGCAAAGTGAAGAATGCAAATGTTGTTTTAGTCTTGTAGAGGTTGTCAAGGAGCACCAAACTACATTCAAGTGTTCCTATTGATCTCAATCTCCCTCTATGTACACATAATTTTCTTATCTCAGTGACAGACTTCCTGATAAGGGAAATAAACTTGACTAACATTTAGGGACTATTTAGTTGCAGAGATTATAGGCCTGGTCAAATACTCTGGTCAGTTTTAGGATAAAATTTATCAGTCTTTATATCCTTTCTTGCATTTTTCTGCAGAAAAATAAAGTTCTACATCATATTTTATATCAAGTAGAGTAATTTTGAAAGGCAATAAATAGAAACCAAGTAAATTTTTTTGAGAATGCCAAATGGAAAGAAAACTTAAGTTCCACACAAATGAATATACAAGATAATACCTGTGAGGCTTATGGAAATATCAATGCTATTTCAAAATCTTCCTCAACAATTTACTGAGAATCACTCAAAAGAAATTCTTAGTGATAAATGTCAAGACAGGAATGACAGTCAGCAAGAATTAGAAAATTAAAAGTATGTTAAAAGGAAATTGTGTGGCCTAGCTACTGCATTGCAAAACAAATTATAATGTACGCTCACATATAATTCAATGTATACTTCGAAAATATGCAATAAGGAATGAAAAAACAAAGAATCAATATTCTTTGGTTATGATACCATTTCAGAGGGTCTACTCTACTTTCCCACTGATTTACTTCTCTTAGTCTATGGAGAAACAGAATGTCACAAGGGCAACACAGGTCATTAATCCTCAGATATGGTCTCAGGGAAACCCATTGAGTTGGATGGTTGGGAAGGTTATAACGATCCTAGCCACAGGTTAATGGTGGTGTTCAGACAGTGGCAAAGGTTTCTTCAATGTGAGAAAGAGAGAGAAAAAGAGAGAGAGAGAGAAAGATACCATTTAAATAACGCATCAGTTTGTGTTTAAACATTTAGGTAAATTACATCGTTTTACAATTGCAAACAAAACTTTTATGAACATTCTTATATCTATATATTGCACACCTGTCTAGTCTAATTACACCCAAAAGACAGGTTCCTACAAGAAAAACTGCTAGAATAAAAGATAAACATGCACTTTTTTGAGGTTTTCCAAACTGCTATTCATAACTTTATACCATCATTTCACTCTTCCCAACAGTATATTGGGAATATACACAATATTGGGTAGCATCCCTACTAAATTTGTTTAATTGACAGTCAATACGTGATATATAATTAATGTTTTGCCTATAATTCATTTGTTTACTAGGAAGCAGAAATATTTTTACATATATATTGGCTACCTGTATTTCTTCATTTAGAATTAATATTGTTCCTTAAAATTTATTAAGCAATATTATATACATTACTTTGACTCTGAAAATAAGCATGTGAGCAAACAGGTCTAGCATTATTGTCCATACTCAGAGACAACAAAACTGAAGCTAAGCAAGTTTTAGACTTGTTCAGAGTTGCATACAAGTGGTAGAACAGGACTGGAATCAGGATTTCCAGGAACGCTTCCTGTGACTTATCTCCTATATTTACTCTTCTATACGTTATTCAAGCTTTCTGACTCTTTAGGACAGGCTTATTGGGATGTAATACAGATTTTCATTTGTCTTTCAGCAAATACTCCTTGAGTGTCCATTACTTGTCAGCTGCTATTCTAAGCACAGTTGATATATCTGTGACAAAGGAGGAAAAAAGCTCTGTTTGTTTCATGAAATTTTCACCATAGTTGAGAAAAATGGACATTAAAACATATAAATAAGTTGTATAGCATAGTAGATAGTGAAAAGTGCTGTGGATGAAATGAATTTAAGCTGAGGGTGCAGGATGTAAGGGGAGGGATAGCAATTTCAAATAGAGTGACTAGGTAAGGTTTTCTATTAGGCTTATTTTCTATTTCTGTTTAACAAATTACCATAAACTTAGCAGCTTTCAACAGCACACATTATTATCTCACGGTTTCTGTCAGTCAGTATGCCTGTTCTTTGCTCAGTCAAGGTGTTGGCCAGGATGTTTTCTCATCTGGAGGCTTGTCTTGGAAAAAATCATCTCACAAGCTCCCTAAGGTTGTTGGTAGAGTTTATTTCCTTCTGGTTATAGGACTGAGAGCCCCAGCTTCCTACTGATTGTCAGCCAGGACTACTCTCTGAGTGCCCAATCTGCCAGCAACAGAAATCAACACTGAGCCCCCAATATGGCACCATTCCCACGTGTGATCAGCCATTGCCTGGTGGCAGGTTGATTACGTTGGACAGCTTCCTTGAAAAAAGAAAAAAAAAGGCAGGGTTTTGTTCTTCCTGCAATAGACGTTTACTCTGGATGTGAACTTAACTTCCCTCCATGCAACACTTGTATCAAAACTACAATCTATGGACTTACAGAATGCCATTTCTACCATCATGATACTCCACATTTATGATCATTGTTCTGATCAAGGAACTCACTTCACAGCAAAAAAAGAAAAATGTGGAAATGGGCCCATTCTCATGGAATTCACTGGTCTTACCATGTTCTCTATCATCCTGAAGTAGCTGGTTTGATAGAATGGTAGAATGACCTTTGGAAGACTCAGTTATATCTCCAACTAGGTGGCAATACCTAGCAGGGCTGGAGCAATGTTCTCTAGGAGGCTGTATATGCTCTGAATTAGTGACCAATATATGATGCTATTTTTCTCATAACCAGGATTGAAGGGTTCAAACATCCAGGCGTGGAAATTGAGGTGGCACTACTCACTATTACCCCTAGTGGTCCACTAGCAAAATTTTTGCTTTCTGTACCCACAACCTTATGCTTTTCTGGCCAGAAGTCTTAGTTCCAAATTGCAGAACAATTCCTCCAGGAGACACATCAAGTATTCCACTGAGTTGGAAGTTATATCTGCTACCTTGCTGCTTTGGGCTTCTTATGCCACTGAATCAACAGGCAATGAAGGGAGGTGCTGTGCTAGATGAGATGATTGATCCTGATTACCAAGGAAACAATGAACTGTTAGCCACAGTGGAGGTAAGGAAGATTATGTCTGGAATACAGGAGATCCCTTTGGTGTCTCTTAGTGTTATCATGCCCTGTGATTAAAGTCAATGGAAAAACTACAACCCAATTCAGGCTGTATTACTAAGGGCCCAGACCCCTCAGGAATGAAGGTTTGAGTCACTCCATCATGGAAAGAACCATGACCAGCTAAGGTGCTTGCTGAGGGCAAAGGGAATGAGTAGTGGAATAAAGCAGTTATAAATACCAACTATGACCACGACTAGTTATAGAAATGAGAACTGTAATTGTCATGGGTATTTCTTCCTCATTTAATTATGAAAAAAATATATATATATATTTTCTTTCGTCTCTTATTCTCTTATCATATACGATGTGTTGAATTTACATCATAGTATTTAAGTGACAGGATATCAAGGAGAAGAGAGAACATCACGCAACAACTTTGTATCCTTTTCTGGGAAGCAAGTCAGTGCATTTTCAGTTGTATACAGGATAGTTGTATCATGTTAGGAAGCATATCGCCTGTTGTTGTCATTTTTTGGAGATTGAGTATAGTTTAAGGAGATATCTATGGGTGCCAAATTGATGAGAGATAGACTTATGATGGTTAACTGTATGTGTCAACTTGCCTAGGCCACAATACCCAGATATTTGGTCAAACACCAGACTACATGTCACTGTAAAGGAATTTTTTAGAGGAGACTAATATTTAAATCAGTAGATTTTAGATGCTAATCTCATCTAAGATCATTTTTAGGTGAGACTAACATTAAATCAGATGAGTAATCAGATTTACTCCTTAAATCCTAGTAAAGCAGATTACTCTCCATAATGTGGGTGAGCCTCATTCAATCTGTTGAAGGCCTTAACAGATGAGACAAGTCCCCCAGGAAAAAAGAATTATACCTCCAGACAGCCTTTAGACTTGAGACTGCAACATCAACTCTTTCTTGGGTTTCCAATCTGGCAGTATGCCCTGCAGATTTTGGACTTGTCAGCTCCCACAATGTGTGAGCCAATTCTTGAAAACAAGTCAACAGATAGAAAGATAGATTGATAGACAGATAAATAGATAAATAAATATTCTATTATCTCTGTTTCTCTGGAGAACTCTGATTAATACAGGTTTTCACCAGAAGATGGGTATCTAGTTATGATGTTTGTGGTGAACAATGCAAATTGCCTTCACATTATCAATTACATCCTTCTAATTCATTAGCAGAATTCCAGTTTGCGGGTGGGGGGGGAGGGGGGCGGGCAGAAAGATATTCAATTAAAATAAGAAAAATTTCAGCCTCCCTGTAATAAGAGTGGATATGTGACACAGGCCTCACTAATTGAATTGTAAGCAGGTGCCTCTGAGGAGGATATGCCTAAAAAAATAAGCCTCATTAAAGAAAAATTCTTTATGTTTTTTTAACCATGTTTTTCATTTCCTACCCATGTGTAATTGGGAGTCTTAGGTGGGAAGCAACCATCTTTCAATCGTAAGGTTGTCGGCTTGGCAGAGAAGGCCTAGATGCTAAAGATAGCAGAGCAAAAAATGAAAAGATCCCCATCCCCTAATAGCATCATTGAATTACTGCATTATTCTAGGACTGATTACCTATGTAGTTTGGAAAAAAATAAATAAAAGCCAACTTTATCTGAGTTTATTTTTATTTGCTGCTGAATGTAATCTTGGCTTATATACCTACTTACTAGATGTGTGACTGGATAATTAATATCAAATTATTAGACCTTTGTTTGCTCAGATGAAGATGCTGATGATATCTAAAGTTCCTTCTAGTTTTTGTATCCTAAGATTGATGCTTTCAATGTCATCTTTTAAGATGGAGTTAGTTTTTACTAAATAAAATATGTATTTAGAACATTAATAATAATTACCTTGTTAAATGTTTTCTCTACTACAAGTAAATCCATTACTCCTTTGAATTGGTCCAATACTTCTGTTCCTATTTTCATATATCTTAGTAAGTTAATATGTTACCCACTATTACTGTTTCCACAGGCTAAAAATTTCCTTTAAATTCCCAATAGTTGTTTCTATCAAGAACTGCTTTCAGTGATTTTTGAAAAATCTAAGTATGCTTTCTATCTTACATAGAGCAATACCTTCAAAGAATCACAACTAAATCACCATCTCTATTTCCTGAATCAATTTAACTCTCTTGGAAGACAATATGCACTGGGTTCTATTAGAATGTTAGCAAATATATTCTTCAGGGAAGGTTGTTATTCAAGTGAATGGTATCACACTTCAATGTGTAATTTCCTTCTAGTCATTATTTAATCAATGGCTTTATGCTGAGTGAACCTGTGGAAGATTCTTTTTTAAATTTCTTTTCCCATTACTATCATGAATGTGTATCATTTGGACTTTTCTCTTGGCAGCTTTAAAAGCATCTAATCTCTTAATGGCATATCAGATCTGAACAATATCTTTCCCCAAGGCCTCTCATTCTTTAGATTCCATTAACTCAAGTTTCTCTTTGTGGACAAAAAACTCATTCTAGTTCTAATATAAAAGTCTTTGCAATCTGTATGTGTTATGTCTAAAACTGATTTTCCAACCATTCAGTTCATTTTCTTAAGTGCTGGATCAGAAGTGTCTCATGCATTTTAAGTGCTCATGAATGCTTCTCAAATTGAATTGGCACAGGATGGCAGTGATTAACTTCTTCATACAATAGGAAGCTTTGAAAATTTGCTAACAAAAATCTCACTCAGATCTTTGGTATACAGGGAAAGCAATGGAAACTTGAGTCTAAGAAATATTGACACTTTTACTTTAAAAAATATACAAATAACTTGAGTGGCCCAAAGTGAAGAATAGTTAAGAATTATGGTTCAATTTTATAAGGAAATACTATGCAGCTACTACCAATAATGCTAAGAGTTTAAAATATTAGGAATATTTTTGTATTATAATGCTAGTTTTAAAAATAGCATGCTAATAATTTTATAATATAATTAAATGTATCTGCATCTATAGAAATAGACTAAAAATGCTAGAAAATACACAAATGTCAATGAATATTTCTCTTCATAAGGTAAAATCAGAAGAATTATACTTTTGTTTTCCATTATATGGTAGTTTTCCATTTTTTTCTTACTAGCATGTTTTACTTTGAGAAGAGATTTTTAAATTTCAATTTGAAATATAAAAATTAGAAATATTTTAAAACTGAAACAAAAAATACCATTGTATGGCTCTTCCTATCATACATTCATATTTATGGCCTAATAAATAACTAGACTCTTCCAAATACTTCCAAGCTCTCTAAACATGTATAAGTAAATCCTTATAGCCAATACAAAAGGATAAAATAAATCTGGTGAATTTTTTCACACATGATCTTTAACAACATGGAATGATTGTAGGTTGTTTAATATTTTAATCATCTTTTTGGCATAAGTATAGTGGGAAAATAATATATAGGGACAATAGTAGTCAAAGTCTGTGAGAAATATAATATCACATTATATAGAAATAGATATATACTTTTTCTTTTTCTCTCTCAAAATTATCTTTATATATGTAATTATGAATGATTTATCATGTATATGTAATAAAGAAATAATGAGTAAAGGGTTAGCAAACATCTTCTCTATAGAGTAATTTAACCTTGGTGTAACTTACTTAGCTGTTTCTTAGGCATGTAATAAAGATGGAATATTAGTTGTGTTATTAGGCAATTTTGCTTATGATTGAAAATAACTCCTCTTTTGCAAACTGCATTTGGGCTGGGAAGAGTGTGAAGGATTTATTAATACTTGGTGGGAAGTCCTAACTGGTGACTTCCCTGAGTGCAAACTAGGTTTGTCCCTTGCCAGGACCAAAGAAGTTATACCCACAGAACATTTTGCAAGATATAATTGCTCCTATTTGTGAGATAGGACAAACTTCTAAGCTACAGTGGCTCCCACATCCATCCATGTGATCTCGTCTCTTGGTAACTAAATTGTAACTTGAAATGCCAAAGGAAAGAGCCCCCGAACTGCTGTGGGAACGTAAGGACTCCTGCTGGAGAGAAAAAAACCTGGTGTGTGATGCTGGCCTATAACTTTCTAAGTGAATCTAATGTTGAATAATCATTCAGAGATGCACATGTGGCAGGAAGGGCCAGGTCAAGGTAAGCTGTGTCCTCTAGCCACTGAGACCAGAGCTGGGCATGGTGACGATGCAGACCTTCATCCTGGAGGCTGCCGGAATTCTGCTTCACACCTTGAGAGCATGGAGATCTTGACACAGGCAGCCAAGAGCCAGAAGAGCAAACATGAATGTGATATTTGAGCATCTGGGATGAAATCAGCTTTGGGAGTCTGAAGGGGAGGGATCTATGAAACCAGAAATGAGCACTGGCCACAATTAGATCATCAGAAGAAACATTACAGGAATGTGATGCTGGGAATCTAAAGTTACATGGCTACATGAAGATATCAAATGTTTAGAAACTATTACTGTGTGACGTCAGTGAAAATGGCAGAGTAGAGAGTTCCAAGAACGTGACCCTCCACAGAAACAAAAAAATAAGTAAAAATTATCAGAATCAACTTGATAAAACTCTGGAAAATAATCAAGGGTTTATAGCAACCAAGCAATTGCTGACTCAAGGAAAAGATGACTTAAACACAGTAGGAGAGCTTTGTGGCACTTTAATTCACCCTTGTCTTTCCTACCTAACTGGGGAAAAAACAAACTGTCAATCAAGAATACTATAACTGGCAAAACTATATTTCAGAAACAAAGAGTAAAATTAAGATATTACCAAATAAACAAAAGCTAAGGGAGTTGTTGCCAGTAGACTTGTCTTATAAGAAATGCTAAAGGGAGCCCTTCAGGCTAAAATTAAAGGACACTTAAGAGTAACTTGAAGCCATACAAAGAAATAAAGTACACTGGTAAAGGTAACTCCATAGGTAAATATAAAAGTCAGTATTACTGTATTTTGCTTTGTAGCTCCTCTTTTACTCCTATGTGATTTAAAACATAAATGTATCATTCAATAATTATACATCTATGCATTGTGCATACAATGTACAAAAATGTAATTTATAACAATAACTACATGAAGGGTAAGGCACAAAGGTATATCAGGGCAGAGTTTTCAATACAACAAAAGTTAAGTTTGCAAAAGAATGATGTCAGACACCCAACACTAATAAAAATTAGTTCAATATGGATCAAAAACTAAATAGAAAAGCTAAATCTACAAAACTCTGAAGGGAATCATAGGGCTAAATCTTCACAACCACAGATTTGGCAATGGTTTTTGCATATGACACCAAAAGCATGAGCAACAAAAGAAAAAATAGATAAATGGGAATTCATTAAAATTAAATAATTGTGTGCATCTGAGTAAGTGAAAAGATAACCTACAGTATAGGATAAAATATCTGCAAATAAAATATCTTATAAGGGTCAAGTATCCAATTATATGTGGAATCTAAAAATACAACAAACTAGTGAATATAACAAAAAAGAAGACTCAGATATAGAGAACAAATTAGTGGTTACCAGTGGGGAGCAGTGGAGGGGTGACATAGGGAGCGGGGAATGGAAGGCACAAACTACTGGGTGTAAGATAGGCTCAAAGATGTATTGTACAACACATATAGCCAATATTTTGTAATAACTGTAAAATTTCAACAACCAAATTTTAAAAAATGGACAAAATGTTTGAACAGACATTTCTCCAAAGAAGATATACAAATGGCAAACAAGGACAAGAAAGTATGCTTAGTACAATGAGATGCCATTTCATACTTACTAGGATGGCTAATTTTTTTTAAAGGAAAATAACATATGTTGGCAAGGATATGGAGAAATTGGAACTCATGTTAATTGCTGCTGGCAATGTAAAATTGACAGCTGTTATTGAACATAGTTTGGCAGATGCTCAAAAATTAAACATATAATTATCATATAACCTAGCAATTCCATTCCTAGGTATATACCCAAAGTGTTTGAAAACAAATAATCAAACAAATGCTTGTACACAAATGAACATAGAAGTACTATTTGCAATAGCCCAAAGATGAAAACAATCCAAATGTCCATCAATAATAAACGGACAAACTATGGTATATCCATACAATGGAATATTATTCAGCCATGAAAAGGAATGTGCAACATAGATGTACTTCAAAAATATTACGCTAAGTGAAATAAGCCAGACATAAAAGGTCACATATTGTATGATTCCATTTATATGAAATATTTAGAATAGCAAAATTGGTAGATATAGAAAGCAGAGTGGCTTCGGGTTAGGGTAGGGAGAAATGGGGAGTGACTCTATAAAGGGTATGGGGTCTCTTTCTGGGTGATGAAAATGTTGTGGAGCTAGATAGAGATGGTAGTTTCACAACATTGTGAAGGTATTAAATGCCACTGAATCACTCACTTTACTATGGTGAATTTTATGTTATGTGAATTTCACCTTAAAAAGTAAAATATGCATTGATTTTTCTCATATTTTCTAATATAATCAGCATTTTATCCAAGATTTTCTTTAATTGGTTAAAACAAAATGAGTTAGTTTTGAGACCCTCAAGCAAAATTGCCAGTTGGGAGAATGTAGAAGTATGAGGGGCAAAAGATGTGAGAAAGTAATAATAGACATAAAATAAAAATGTTTTTGGCTTACACATTTAGTTGAATCTGATCTGTTTAAAATCATTGACATTAAAACTACTACATTGTTTTCTTTCTCTCTTTTTAATAAATAAGTATTGTGCATTCCAAAGAATTGCTTTTGACTGGCCTATGGCCAGTGTAATTTAAAATGCCTATGATAATATCTAACCTAATAACTATAGATATTTCTTAGTGGTTTTCAGAAGACTCCTAAGAGCTACAGACATATTTTAGTGTCTTTCTTTCCTGCCACTTTGTCCTCAGGAATATGTGGGATATCTCCAGGAGGCTAGATTTTCAGTATTTTTGTATATTACTATCCCAAATAAAACTGGAATTGAAGGTATATCCAGAAAATTTCCCAAATTCTACACTCCATGGTAATATGTTGACATTAGTTTCCACTAAAAACTTATGTCATTAAAATTAAACCTATAGGAAGACAGTGTTTATAATGAACAAATTATGAATTTGGGAACACTTCAAGAGATGAAATTTGACTCCGCCGTTTGCTGTCTGTGTGACCCTTAGTGATCCTTCCCCCATTTGTAAAATGGGGAAGAAAACAATGATTTAAAGCACATATACTTCCTTCTACTCAGTAAATATCGGTTTCTTTCTCTTCCTTATTCTAAAGAAAAAGATAAAAGGTAGAAGCTTATGTATTGTATACAGATCCCACTTGAGAGTGAATTCACTGACTCAGAGGCTACTTTATCTTGTAAGCCTAGCCAAAAACCCTCTTTTTCAAAAATGCTAATTAATCAAGAGGCATAATTGTGTAAAGAAATACATATCAGAAACATTTTGATTTAAGCCAGTTTAATGTGTAAATAAATATGTTTTATTAATAAATATGATGACATTTCATTTGTGTAACACACAGATACTAAATAATTTCTGAGGGCTGGAAGACATTTTAGAATGCACTTTATATCTTATATTTTAGAAAATCAACATCATATTTCATTTGTGTTAATTTGTCAATTTGATTCTTATATATATTTTTGCAGCAATGATTCATACAGGTAGGTTCTAAGAAATTAAAAATAAAATTATTTTTAAAATGCATATAATATTTTCTGTTGCCTACCCATATAGATCATTATAAATAAACAAATGCTCTCAGTAACTACCTATAAAGCATTTAATTTTTCTTCTTAATTTAGCTGGTAGTTTTGCTACATTTTCTTAATGAAACCAACTGGGATTCAGCCAGTATTACTTCACTGATGTTTTCTGTTGAAAACAGACTTGTGGTGATAGAACAGTATTTAATTGTTCACAGATGAGTTCTAAAAATCTCTAATTAAAAGATAGCAGTTTATATTTTAATCAGTTTGAGCATTTTCCAAAGGAATTATCATATAAAAATTTCAAATTATAGAATTGTAAGTATGAAAAAAAACGGTGATGACATTTCACCTCCAAAAACTAAAATTAGCTGTAAACTTGCTCAGTTATAGAACAAAGGCAAGTGGTGTTTTTTACCTTTATTTTTATGACTCCGATGCTAATCTGACCTCTTTTATTGGATATCTATTTAAAAATATTCACTTTAGGGACTTCCCTGGCAGTCTAGTGGTTAAGACCTGGCCTTCCAATGCAGGGGGTGTGGGTTCAATCCCTGGTCGGGGAGCTAAGATCCCACATGCCTCGCGGCCAAAAAACCAAAACATGAAACAGAAGCAGTATTGTAGCAAATTCAATGAAGACTAAAAATGGTCCACATCAAAAAAATCTTTTAAAAAAAATATTCACTTTAAATTCAAACAAAAGAGTGGCAATTTGCATTCTGTTTGTAATCCAATTTTGTGCCATGATGGAAAAACTGTAAAGAGCTGTTTATTAGAAACATGAATTATACTAGGTAAACAAAGTTCATTCAATAAAGTAAATTTTCTATACATTTCTACTGTTTCTCTTTAATTATAACACATGAAACTGTTTAAATTTAGTGGTTTTAGTAAAGAACTGTCTTTCTAAAGTCTGCTAATCTTAATACTAGATAAAACCTATTGATACAGCTCTCTTAGAGTTCTAAGCAAAGGTATATGTGATAGAAAGAAAACTGGTTCCCCTAAAGTGTTTATGTATTAATCCCCAGAAGCTGCAAATATATTACCTTGCATGGCAAAGGGACTTTGCAAATGTCCTTAACCTAAGGACCCTGGCGGGGGGGATATGTTCCTGGATCAGCCAGGTAGGGCCAGATGTGATCACAAGCATCCTTATAAATTAAAGAGGGAGCAGGTGAGTCAGAGTCAGAGGAGATGTGATGACAGAAGCAGAGGTGACAGAGAGGGAGGGGGAGAGAGAGAGAGAGAGAAAGGGAGAAATTTAAAGATGCTGTACTGTTGCTGACTTTGAAGATGAGGTAAGGGGTTATGAGCCAAAGAATGAAGGCAGCTTCTTAAAGCTGGAAAAGGCAAGAAAATTGATTCTCTCCCATAGCCTCCAGAAGAAACACAGCCCTGCTGACACCTTGCTTTTAGGACTCCTGACATTCAGAACTATAAGATAAATTTGTGTTTTTTAAGCCACTAAATTTATAGTAATTTGTTACAGCAGCAATAGAAAATTAATACATTACCTAAGAAATAATTATTTTCTAGCAGAAACTTACCATAACAGGGGAGTGCAGGATGTTTTGGGAAAAGATTAGATTTAAGTTACAAGATAGATTGGAAGTATATGATTCATTAACAGTTATCTGTATAACTTTATAAATCATATTATAAAAAAGTTTGTGTCCTCAGCTATTAAGTATGAACTTCCTACCTTTTACAATTTTTTAGAAAATCAAAATAATAAACATGATAATATTTTTCAAACTACAAAATGTTATATAATTATATGACATAATATTGCTGTTTTATTATTTAGATGATGAAACCTCTGATAATTTGAATCTGAAAGCCTAAACCTCTATCATCATTCATTTATTTTAGAGTCAACAATATGATATTTTCTATTAAAGTCTTTCATCTATTTGAAGGAGTATGTTTAGTTTGTTACAGTGTTTGTCCCTGGAGGGTCACAATTTAATTTAACAATATAGTTTGCTTACTTTCTAGGCATAAGACACTATTGAAAGTCCTATGCAAGCAAAGTGATGGACAAAGGAATGCCTCCTGCTCTCAGCAATATAAAGTTTGGCAGAATAAAATATATCATATATGAGATACAAAGTAATATTTTTTCAGAATAGGGAGATACCATGTTTCCCAAAAAGAATTTATGAAGAATTGTAAGTAAGCTTTGGATAATTGTCAAAAACAAAACAAAAAACCCCTAAAACAATGAACAAAAAACTTTAAGATATAGAAGAAAGGACGTTACAGGTAGTTTTCAGTCAGAAACAAAGACATGAAGACATAGAAGAAATGTTTAGAGTTCATCATAACAAATGTAGAATGGTGAGAGAATGTACCAATATTAGTTTTCTATTTCTGCCTAAAAAATCACACAAACTAAGGGATTAAAATGATACACATTTGTTTGTTACAGATCCTTTGGTCAAAAGTCAGACACAGTGGCTGTATTCTCTGCTCTGGGTAGATAAAGTTGAAATCAAGGTGTCAGTTAGAGTTGAGTTTTCATGCAGAGGCTCTGGGGGAAAAAATCTGCTTCCAAGTTAATTCTTATTGTTGGCAAAATTTAGTTCCTTGTGGTTGTAGGACTGATATACCTGTTTCCTTGCTGGCTGTCACCCAGAGACCTCTGTGAGCTATTAGAGGCTGCTGCATTCCTTGCCATAGAGCTCCCTACACCTTCAAAGCCGGTAACTGAGAACCTCTCACGTGCCAAATTCCCCTTATTGTTTGCATCTATGACTTCTTCTTAGACAAGCCAAAGAAAACTGTTTTGAAAAGGCTTATGAGATTAGGTTAAGCCTAATGAGATCATCTTAAAGTCAACTAATTTGGGATCCTAATCGCATCTGCAAAATTACTTCACAGTAGAACAGAAATTAAATCATGATTGAATAACAGGGAGAAGATGTGTGTGCATAAGGGGCCAGGAATCTTGAGGGTCATTATAGAATCCTACCTATCACAGGAATAAAGAAAAGATGATATTGAAAAGGAATGCCTTATTCTTAAGGACAGAAAGTCTTGAATATTATGTTAAAATGCTTGGATTCTATTCTATAATTATACAAAATTGGGGGCAACAAACCACCTATATAGTATTTTATGAAGTTTTTAAAGAAAACCAGCGATTTCAAATAAGTTGAAAAATGTCTGATCCAGCAAATATTTTCTTTCATTTTCTTTCCAGTGATCAAATAAGATTACAAAACATAATTAAGAAAAAAGAAAAATAATAAATGTTCTCTAAACCAAGAAAATGAGACAGAAGTGGACCTGAATGTTTGAAGAAATCCAGACTATAAGGCCAATGAGATTGGATTGACAGGAAATACAGATAAGGAACATGGCAGCTCAGAACACTGAGGTAATTGTGGCGATTCCAAAGGGAAATCCTGAGAATCTGCAAGCTGGTGCACAAATAGAAAAGTGGTGAGTGGACCTTGATGTAATTATTAGACTAATTTAAAAACTGGACTCTGAATAGCTAGACCAGTGGGTTTCATCCAGCAAAATAAGGACGTCCTACTTCTGCAGTGAAAGAGAGGCCCATCTCCTCTAGCTAGACATTCACCATAAAATCACCCTGGATGGAAACATGCCTATAAGCATCCTTTGCCAATAAACACGAAGCCCAGAATCTGCACTCAGCTCTCTGTATTGATCATCCTAGTCCTTCCTGAGAAAAAAAGTAACACATTACCTATAAAGTGAGACTGAAACTGACACTGAATGACAGAAAACCAAAAACCAAAAACAAACAAAAAAAAAGCTACTAATTCAAATTTCTAAGGGAAAATTATTTGAATCCAGAATTTTATATACTCAGGCAAATGCTCAAAGAAAAAAAAATACTCTCAAACATGCCAGAGCAAAAAAATTGTTACCTGATTATCATAAATATGATCTTTTGTCAGGATAAACCACAGTAAAAGAAAAAGAAATACCTAAGAAAGGACAACTTGAAATATAAGAATCAGCAGCAGTTGAGTATTATCAAAAAGAATCAAAGAAAGCTCACAAGAAGTTAAAAGTAGCCCTTTGAGTCTTTCTACTTGTTATCACTCCTAGAGGCAAGACGAGCATCACGCAAAATTAGCTCTGCCTCTGCTGGCTCATCTTTCATGATGCACAACTTGGCTGGCTTCCGCAGCTGGATGATCTCGGCCTCGGCCTCGGCCCGCGCGTCCCCGGCCGCCGCCCCGCCTGCGCCCCGCCGTTCCCGCTCCTGCTCCGCCGGGACGGGCCTCGAGGACAAGTCCAGCGCTGCCGGCAGCGGCAGCAGGCCCGGGCCCCGGCCGCGCGGCGCGCCTCGGCACGGCTGCACGTCCGCCGCGGGCGCCCGGCCTCCCGGCGGCCCCGTCAGCAAGCGCGCCAGGCGGCCCCGCCGCCCCGCCGCCCGCAGGAGGCCAAGGGCCAGGCCCGCGCCCGGGAGCCGGTACATGGCCGCCCGCGTCCTCAGCGCACTGTGGCCAATAATTTTTAAATGGTTAAATTCGGTTATCTCTTGGGTCTGGGAATGAGATGAAGAGATAAGAACAGGATTTTTATATATAATTCTGGACCATTCTATATGCTGTAACTATTTGTACATATTCTATTAAACCTTTAAAACCTGTTTTACATTGAAAAAATCACTCACAAACTTAAATGGTCAGGAAAAACTATAGCTAGTGGTAGTCGACAACTCCTATGAAAATAGTTCCTAATGGCAGGAATTCCTTCTTTGTATGGCTGGATAATATTCTATTGTATTGATATATATACTACATTTTCTTTGTCCATTCACTTGTCAATGGACCCTTAGGTTGTTTCCCTATCTTGGCTATTGTGAATAATGCTGCAGTGAACATGGAGTACAGATATCTCTGAAAGACTGATTTCATTTCCTTTGTATATATACTCAGGAGTGGAATTGCTGGGTCATATGGTAGTTCTATTTTTAGTTTTTGAGGGACCTCCATATTGTTTTCCATAATGGCTGTACCAATTTACATTTCCACCAACAGTGTACAAGGGTTCCCTTTACTCTGCACCCTCTCCAACACTTGTCATCTCTTGCCTTTTTGATAATAGCTGTCCTCACAGGTATGAGATGATATCTCATTGTGGTTTTGATTTGCATTTCCCTGATGACAGTGCCATTTGCAACAGTATGGATGAACCTGGAGAACATTATGCTAAGCAAAGTAACTCAAACACAGAAAGACAAATACTGTATGATCTTACTTCTATGTGAAATCTAAAAGAGTTTAACTCATAAAAGCAGAGTGGAATGTTGGTTTCTAGGGGCTGGGGTGGGATGGGTGAGGGAAATATGGAGATGTTGGTCAAAGTGTACAAACATTCAGTTATGTAGGATGAATATGTTCTGAGGATCTAATGTACAGCACAACTATAGATAATAATACTGTAATACTATATTGTATACTTGAAGTTTGCTAAGAGAGTAGATCTTAAATGTTCTCACCACAAAAAAAGTAACTGTGAGATGATGTATGTAATAATTAACTTGGTAATCATTTCCAGTGTATAACTACATTAAATCATCGTGTTATATACCTTAAAAACACCATGTTGCAGAACCTCAATATACACAACTTTTGTTTGTCAATAATACTTCAATAAACCTAATGAAGGACCCCTGACTTATTTCTAGAGAATACTGCTCACTGCATGGGGGCAACTAAGACATAAGAACAACACCAAAACAAAACAATATGTGTTCAGAGACTAGGGGACCAAATCTGTATGAGTCACATTCTGGTACTGTCTTTAAGTGCACTTGGGGGAAAAAGGGTAGCCAAATGTGTATATAATTTGGAGATATTTAATAAATCAATATATGTATACAAATGGAAAATAAGCTAAAGTGTCATGCAATATTGCGTGCGTGTGCATTTGCACACACACACACGGATAAATTACCTCAAATCTCACTTCTAATTTGAAAATATGGCATTAGAAACATAACAAGTTCCAAGACAAAGATTTGTAGCAAACAAAGCATAAAAAAGAAAAAAAACTAATAAGAGAAAGAAAACTCATTACTTCCATGATTATTCATGGGTATGAACAGTTTACTAGAGTTTATGATAATATTTAGAGTAAAATAGTCATTGATAGTTTATTAAGTCACAAAAGTCTTTCATACCATAACAACCTATTGATGCCTTTCGAGATTAGTACCCAGAGCGATAGCCATGAAAATTCACCATTCAGTTGTCCTGCTGAGGAGAGCATAATTGATCAATGGCCCCAGCTGCTTGCCATGATGATCACCATGTTCATGCAGAGGCTCTGCTTCCTATCAGCTTCTTCTTCTTTTTTTTTTTTTCTATCAGCTTCTTTAAGTCCGTTACTGAGCATGGCATCAGTACTAATGCAGGCCCATTCCTGTAAGACCTGGGACTTCTGTAACACCTAAATTTGACTTAAAGTTCCCACATAAGCCTGGCCAAAGCTTTCATTATATCCTGCTCCAGTCTTAGGCTCTATCCACCCAATTAGTCTTCCTTTCCCCCCATCCTTACAGGTTTCAGATTTTCAATGTGGCCTGAAGGTTCCTCCTACCTTCTCTGGTTCCCTCTTCTTTATCATTTATAGTCACTTGTTCCAAAAAATATCTTGAAGGTCTAATCCTGTCTTATAGTGAGCTTCATAGAAAACCCAAACAAGAACAAGTCATGCCAGGAGTGGTCTGAGAAAACAGATGGTAAGATGGAGTGTTCTAACTGGTTCAACCACTGATTGGTGGTGGGTAAGTAGCGTGGGAGGTATAGATACTTCTCGGCACAAGGTGAGAGCTTCATTGCTAAAGGTTTCCTTCCTGATTAAGTGGAATGCCCTTAAGCAGTACAATGGTTCAAGCACTTGAAGATATGGAGTGAATAATCCCTACAAGGACAGCATCACTGCTAGTTAAACTAAGTTATATTGAAGTTCTACAGAGGGATAAAGAAAAACTGACATACATTAACAAAAGTTAAAGACAAAGTATAAGAGCCAAGATGCCTTTATCTCCTACAGTGGGAGAGCTGACAGAGCTGAGAAGCAGAGGATCTGATGGACTCTTCTAACACAATCTTTTTTCCTTTTGTTCCTGTCTCTTTCACAGGTGCTAGACCTGCATCACAGTCTGAAAGGCTTCCCCAGCCTTCTCTGGCTCCATGCTTTATATCCTTCATGGTATTTACCCCAGTAAACATTTATTTATTTTCCCCAATTAAACATTTATTTTCATTTGGTCTCTGGTTTTTGGAGACTCACTACACCCACGATTTGAGGAAATAGCAAGTAATTGTTCCAACTATTAAAAAAGTAGAGGGGCAGTAGTTGCTATTAGACTCTCAACATTGAAGTATTTTCCGTAGGTATTTCTCCCTTTGGGAGAAATAAGAAGAGTTAGGCTATGAGAAAATAATAATAATTAAATGTTCTTACTATACTTAAGAATCTTATACCCTATATAAAAGTAAACTATCAGTATTTTCAAATTCCATCTTTACAAGCCACTTAAATTCAATCTGAAATAAGGTGAAATAAAAATAAGTTGAACAATTTTTTCATATGCTTCTTCAGTCTCTTCATGCTATAAAGATTTCTTACACCATGTGAGAAATTTTCTATTGAATATGAATCCTTTATCGTCTCTCCAGGTCCAGTTTAGGTATGACCTGGAAAGATAGTTTGTATTAAAAAAAATGTTATTTTGGAGCTGGTAATCTATCTTCCTTAAAGAGGTGGTAGAGCAAATTTTCAACACAGATTTCAAACCAAAGAGCTATTGAACTGGAAGAGAGTAACAACACAAAAGTCTTCACTATTCATCACTGCTTTATCCACTATTAGTGTAGCTTCATATTCTTTTTGCAGAATATGTGAAGTGTGAGAATATAATTAACCTATATTCAAATATTTTGCAAAGCATGTGAAGTGTGAGAATATAATTAACCTATATTCAAATATCTTTGCAAAGCATTCCCATAGCAAAATTCGGTGACTTCCTTATGCTCTCTAACCTTCTTTATTATCTGTGTATTACTAATGCTCATTAACCATAGCATAACACAGAGTTAAGCATTTTCAACTATAAACACAGACTTTTTTATAATACATTAAAATAATAAAACATTTAGTTTATGATTTGTTTCCAAAATATACAATAAATTGTTAAACCTCTACGTGAAGAAAACAAACAAATGAATTTAAAAATGGGCAAATGATCTGAAAACACATCTCACCAAAAAGATACTACGAATGACGAACAAGCATGTGAAAATTGCTCAACATCATTTATCATTAGGGATTTGCAAAATACACAACAGTGAGACACCACTACACACCATTTAGAAATGCTAAAATACTAAAAACGGACAATACCAAATATTGGCAAGGATATAGAACAACAAAACCTCTTTTTTACTGCTGGTGGGAATTTACAATGGTGTAGCCACTTTGGAAGGCAGTTTAGTGGTTTCTTATAACACTAAAGACGCTCTTACCATACAATCCAGCAATTGTGTTCCTTGGTATTTAGCCAAAAGACTTGGAAATCGTATTCACTGCTGATGGGAATGCACAATTGTACAGCCACTTTGGAATATAGTTTGCAGTTTTTTAGAGAGTTAAACATAGTCTTACTTTACAATTCAGCAATCACACTCCTAGGTATTTAACAAATCCAATTGCAATATATGTCCACATAAAAATCTGCACACAGATATTTGTAAGGAACTTTACTCATAAGTGCCAAAAACTGGAAGCAACCAAAATGCCCTTCTCTAGCTGGATGGATGAAAAACTCTGTTATGTCCATACAACAGAATATTATTTTGCGATAAAAAGAAATGAGCCATCAGGTCACTAAAAAATATGGAGGAAACTTAAATGTATATTGGTAAGTGAAAGAAGTCAGTTGGAAAAGGCTATATACTGTTTGATTCCAATTATATGACCTGTAAAAGATAAAACTACAGAGATAGTAAAAAAAATCAGTGGTTACCAGGCATTCAAGGGGAGGAGGAGAGAGATGAATAGATGGCACACAGGGGATTTTTAGTGCAATGAACTATTCTGTGTGATACTATAACGGTGGATACATGACATTGTGTATTTTCTAAAACCCATAGAACTTTACAACATAAAGAGTAAACCTTAACATATGCAAATTTAAAAAAAATCATTTGGGAAGTTAGAGATATTATAGAAGAATACAGACTGTGATAAGAAAATCTAATTGTATTATAAATATATGAAACAATCTCACTGAAGGGGTGTGGGAAAAGGTGCTGACCTAAATAACTTTGATAATTGAGGAAGTCTGTAAGCCTAAAGGTAAAAGAAACTGCATAAGTACTGTATTCTAGTTAATAGAGTTCCCCACAGAGTATGAGTTAGCAATTCTGACACTGCCATACTTGTATTTTGGAATTGAGCAATTACATAAATAGATTACAGATAATGGGGACCAAGTTTCTCAATGTGGAGTGGGAATATACAGATAAACAAGAGGAATAGTCTAGAATAATCTACATCTTAATAGATCGTAATTGGAGAGCAGCATAAACATATATTCAGCTTAACATAAATACAGATGGTTATATAAAGAGAGTATGGTACAGATGAACTTATTTGCAGGGCAGGAATAGAAACGCAGATGTAGAAAACAGACGTGTGGACACAGGGGGGAAAGGGGAGGGTGGGATGAACTGGGAGATTAGGTTTGACATAAATACACTGCCATGTGTAAAATAGATAGCTAGTGGGAACCTGCAGTATAGCACAGGAAGCTCAGCTTGGTGCTCTGTGACGACCTAGATGGGTGGGATTGGGGTGGGGGTAGGTCCAAGAAGAAGGGGATATAGGTATACATATAGCTGATTCACTTCATTGTACAGCAGAAACTAACACAACATTGTAAAGCAATTATACTCTAATAAAAAAAAATTTTTTTAAGGGTATGAAAAAGTATAGGAATTTATACTTATGTAAATAAACATGGGTTACTATATACATACGTATCGCCTTGCTCTGTCAGCTGAAAAGGCTAGGAGCATTGACACTCATCTGGCAAGAAGCAGAACAAGAGCCCAGACCTTGCTTTCTGATGCTATTCCCCAATAAAAGTAATCAGGGCCCGTTGGGGCAAATGGCTGATTCTAGGTCTGGGGCAGTAAATATAAAAGAAAAGCATGGACCATTAGAAGGTTAGGTAGTGCTAAAAACAAAGGAAGAAACACACGAAAAAATAAAAAACAATGAAGGGAGCATGGGGGTATGTGAGTGGAACACAAGAGCCAACTGAAAGAGTTCCTAATCGCCAAAGCTGGAGTAACCTGAGCGAGAACATAAGATAGTATTAGATTACAACCCAAAGTATAAAACTAATATCCATACTGATGTAAATACATGACTGAATAAATGAATGTGGAAGAAGGCTCAAGTGTCCCAACCAGTAAAATTCCAAAATAATTTATGTGGATACTTTCTCCAAGGAGGTGGATCATAATACCTCATTCATTAGATGTGAGCTGCACGGAGTGATTCCATCCAAAAAATTAAGGTATAGGAAGGGGAAAAAGCAGAGTAAATTTACATTGGAGAAACCTGACAAACCTCACTCAGGTGATCAAGTCAAAATCAACTCATGATAATTTATGATGATAGTATGTACCCTTGAAATGATGTAACAAAAATGACACTTTTCCTCTGTTATATGCCCCTCCCAAACATAACCCAGTGTAATCATGAAAAAAAAGAATAAGGCAAATCCCAGTGGAGGGGCATTATACAAAATACCTAATCAGTACTCTTCAAAACTATAAAGATCATCATAAACAAGGAAAGTCTAACAAACTGTCACAGCCAAGTGAGGCCTAGGAGACAGGACAATTAAATGTAACGTGGTATCTTGGATTTCCAAGACCCTGGAACAGAAAAATAACATTAGGTGAAAACTAAAGAAATATGAATAAACTAGCATATCCAGTGCCCAGATTTTTAGTTAATAACAATATACCAACATTGGTTCATTAATTGTAGCAAATGTACCATACCAATGTAAGATGTTAATAATAGGAGAAATTGTGAGAATAATGTATGTATATGGGAATACACTGTACTATCTGCTCAATTTTCTTTGTAAATCTAAAACTGTGTTATGAATAAAATATATTAATAACAGATGAGGGAAAAGATAACCAGAAGAAAATATATCATGTACAGAAATTTCAAAACATATAAATAACTTATAAAATTATAAAAATAATTTTATTAGAAAATATTCAGAAATGAAATGAAAATGCTATGTAACAAGTAGCAAAATCTACAGTATGAAGCAAAAACAGGAAGATAGTTTTTTTACCTAAATGTCTATATTAGAAACTGAGAAAGGCTAAAACTTTCTAAGAATTTTCTAGGAAAGTGGTAAAAGGTAAAGAAAGTAAATTCAAGAAAACAGAAGAAAGAAAATACTAAGTATGTAGGAAGAAATTAAAGATGCAGCATACAATCATACAGTGGTGGCGGGTGGTGGGGAGGTGTTTTCAGAGAAGCCAAAACTGGTTCTTTGAAAGGCCTAATGAACTGACAAACATGGTAAGCTTGTCAAAACGAGAGTGATAATTCATAAGAAAAATGTTACAAACAGCTCTACAGGTGAAATGTCTACAAAATGGACACATTTCAGGCAATGCCACTTAAATTAACCTGGGGCAAATAAATGTTTGAACAGATCTATAACCATTCAACATATTGAGTAGGTAATTAAAATTCCCTCCCTGCCATTCACAAACATGAAAAACCATAAACAAATAAAACAAATAAGTTAATAAACAAACAGTATATTTTTAAAGTCCAAATATCAAAGGAACAAACAATTCCAATCTTGCACCATTATTCTGGAGTACAGACAACGAGGGACCATTTCCCATCCCCATCCTAAAACCTGTCTAGATCAGTTTGGGGAAGGAAATTACAAGCTAATCATATGCATAAACATAGCTGAAAATATCCTAAAAAATGTTTACTAGCATATATTAAAAATAATACAACATGAATAATTTGTTATTCTAGGATTTCAAGTTAGAATTAACATAAAGCAATCAATTAATAAAACTCAGTACATTTAGAAATTAGTTGAGATAAATAATAATCATCTCAGCAAATATGAAGTGCAGATAAAATTTACCAGCCATTTTTAATAAAACTCTTAGCCAAAAAGGAATTAAAGAATACTTGCTTAGTCTGATACAGGGTATCAAATGCAAACTAATAGCAAACATCAGATGTAATGGTGAATTTAGATGTTTCTCCTGTATTTTATGAGTAAGGGTTACTTTTATTCAACACTGCACTCTATTAACTAGCTAGACGGATAAGCAAAAAAAAAAAAAATGCATTTTTTCAAGAAAAAATGAAAATTGTCATTGATGGATCATATTTTGTCTATGTGGTAAATAAATGGTTAAGTGGTAGGTTTTCAGAATAAAGGAACTTGTGACCCAGACAAATCTTCTTATAAACATATTAATAATAGACCTCTTGGCAAACAAGCTCGTAGTATTTATTAGTAGTAGAGTTCTTATTTACAGAATGCTTTTAGCAGGATATACCTGATTGTCTAGTATCGGTTATGGCAAACAAAGCAGGAATCTATTGATTTAAGAGGAATGACTCTCTGGAAAATGTCAGGTAAGGTCTGTCACTATCTGAGTACAACATGAAGATGTTTCATGACCTGAATGGTACTTTATGTGTAAGTGATGTGAATCACACATATTACTTAGACCTCATGTATAAATTTGGGACATGGATGCATCTTGACATGTAAATAGAGGACCTGGGAAGCTGTGTTTCGGGCCCCAGACCTCTCTCTGCTTCATCTATTGTACATGAGTATTTGTATTCCTGAAATTATTAGTAGTGATGTGTACTACGTAAGACTTCTGTTTTGTGCGAATCTGATTTGACAATCCAGTCATTTTTATTATCTCAAACACTCAAAATTCTGCATAAAACTTAGGAAAATTAATAAGATATTGCAAATGGCATTGCACAATATCTCATTTTTAATAGACTATAGTTCTTCGGTATTCTAATCATATGTGCTCATAGTAGTAATAACTCAATGCATTTTTATATTACCACAATGTATATTTCTAATCAACCTTTCTTACATTCCTAAAGAATAGAGAATTACAGATTTAAAAGAAGAGGGATTTAATGTCCATATAGACTAAGGTGTATAGTAAAAACATATATACTTTGTGAAGAGGATGTTTATTAAGGAGTTGAACTGAAGATGAAATTTAAGATTTACTTGCTTTTTCATAATGAGATTACTGAACACTTTAAAATTGGATACAAGAAAATGAAGGTGTAAGTTAAGTTCCATGGTGTTTCTTCGTGAGAGTTGAAAACTTTAAGAACATTTCCTTCTCCTAGTTCAGAATCATTTTAATTAAATGGCCTGAGAGCTTTCTGGGAAAGATTAGCTGCAGAAATTAAAACTGCTTTTAGACTAGTATTGGGTGAGAAAACAGTCAGCAAAATTCTCTTTGAATGAATCTATCTTGCTGTTTATATCTGTTTCTGTTTTAATGAACACCTAGCTGCATAACTTTTTTTAGTAATCTCTCTGATTTTGCTAATGATTCAGTATTCAATATGAACATCTCACTGGGATGTTCAAATTTAACAAACCTCTGCAAATGATTTAGTAGTATTTTTAGCTCATCATTATTGCTACGTGTCAAACATAGCATCTGGAAAGATTGCTTAATTCTAATTTTAATCATGTTTCTGTTTAGTTTGATGTTATTTTAAAAATTCAAATGAAATCATATTTTATCCACATTAAGACTCTACAAAAGGAAATGGGGGTCATTACCAGGGTAGAAGAGATTCTGTGTGAATAGGAAATTAGCTAAATCCAATATGTATTTACATGAATCCTTTTATTTTAAAAGTTAGGTAAGAGGTACTCTGGTAAGAGACAGAAGGAAAAAAAATGATCTGCAGTTTTAATACCAGATTATTAATTTTTTTTACTACAGTCACCATACTGTACATTACATCTCCAGGACCCCTTTGTTTTATAACTGGAAGAAACTTTTGAGATATTTAATGGTCTAGTGAATTAATGAAGAAAAAGAGGTAATTAAAAACCACATTATAAAAAATTATGGAAATAATTTGAAAGAGTTGATTTCAGAGGTTTGCAGAAATATTTTGATCAGTTCATAGGTTAAAGAAGGATAAATGGAAGACTTTAGAAAACAGCAAGTTAACACATATAATTGAATCAATTGTTATGTGTTAAATGTAAGGTTCTCTTTTAGCTTAGTTGACTGGTCATGATAGAGGGGCAGGATCAAGACTGTGTAGTAGGAAGACCCAGAGCTCACATGCTCCCATGAACGCGCAAAAACTACAACATACGGCTTCCCTGGTGGCACAGTGGTTGAGAATCTGCCTGCCAATGCAGGGGACACGGGTTCGAGCCCTGGTCTGGAAAGATCCCACATGCCACGGAGCAACTAGGCCCATGAGCCACAATTACTGAGCCTGCGCGTCTGGAGCCTGTGCTCCGCAACAAGAGAGGCCGCGACAGTGAGAGGCCCCCGCACCGCGATGAAGAGTGGCCCCCGCTTGCCGCAACTAGAGAAAGCCCTCGCACAGAAACGAAGACCCAACACAGCCATACATACATACATACATACATACATACATACATACATACATACATACATAAATAAACAAACAAACAAATGAATGAAATAAAAAAACAAAAAACAAAAACCTCAAACCTTAAACATTAAAAAAAACAAAAACAAAACTACAACATACAGAATAACTCTCACTCAGAACGATCTAAAGATTAGCAGAATGGCTCTTCTACAACTGAGGGTATAAAGAAAATAACACACCCAGACGGGTAGGAGGGGAAGAGAAGCAATCTAGTCAGGACCAACAACCCCAGCAGGCAACCCAAAAGAGGACGGGAAATCACAAACTCAGAGGTCCTCCCTAAGAAGTGAGAAGTTCGAGCCCCACATTGGGCACCTGGCATCCAGCACTGTGAAGGTGAATTCCCTTAACTGGTTTTGAAAACCAGCAGCGCTTAGAACCTGGAGAACGGAAGGGCTTATAGGAAACTGAGTCTCTACTCTTAAAGGGCACATGCACAGATCTACTTCCTGCAAGTCCCAGTACAGAGACAGCAGATTGAAAAGCCCCTGGTGCTCTAGCCAAGACTGCCCCCAGCAGTCCTCAGCCTTTACCAGGCTCCAGCTCCAACTCTACCTCCCCCGAGCAAGGAGGCAGCCCTCCAGGCCCCAGGAAAAGCTTCACCCCACACCTGTCTCTGGCTCCACCCCACCCACCTTCAAGGCAGCTGCTACCAGTGTACCTTGGGAGAAGCCCTGGCCAGTGCTGGGCTCCAGTTGTCGTCCCTCTGGCTCCAGCCCCACCACTCCCCGGGAGGCAGCTGCCAACATGCCCCAGGAGAAGTCCCCACCGGACCAAGCTCTGGCTCCAACCCCTCCAGTTCCATCCCCACCCGCTCCAAGCACTCCAAGGGGACAACCTGGGCACATTCTGCAAAAAGCCCCGGGCTGTGCTCACTTCAGCTCCAGCCCACCTGAGAAAACCACTATCCACACACACACTGCATAGGGACCCTCCTACACAAGGTAACAGTTTTGGCTAATTTCATTCAAACAAAGTCAGTCAAAAAAAATCAGAAAACAGAGAATTATGAAAGAACAAGGTAAAACTCCATAAAAAACCTAATGAAACAGAGATAAGTAATTTACCAGATAATTTATAATTTTCTTGAAATGCATTATAAATAATAGAGAGCTCTTGTTTTGTAAAACCTTCATCCTATTTATTCATGCTCAAAATGATGGATGAAACGAGAGAAAAATCACATCCCAGATCATAGTACTTAATAATAAATGATGTATAATCTTTTTTTTCTTTTTTTTGCTACGCATATCATGTGATGAAATGGCTTAATTTTAATTAGGGGCTATAAAAATACTGTGTCCTATAATCAAAGTTTTGCTGTGATCTCAACTATGAATCTTGGTGGGTAAAAAACAGTCAGTCCAAGCTTCAAATATTTGGAATATTTATATTGGTTTCAATAAAATTCTACACAGAGTACTTTTTCAATATTGAGTCCACTAAACAGACAAATATAAAGAGAATGAGTAGCTTAACACATTAACTCACTTGATAATAAGTAAAGAATAAAATATTTTAGTCTAAGAAGTAGTTGCAAATGATAAAGCCTAAATGATAGCTTTATTTGTATTGTAAAATATTTTTAAGATATTCTCCCAAAATTTTGATTAACACAAATTGTCTCTAATCCTTATTCCTTAGTCTCCATTTTAGCTAATTGTTCAAGCTATGAATGAAACAGTCCAATGATTTCAAGAGATTAAAATGACCAATATCATCTTTTGTAAATTAGCTTTATAAAGCCAACTCTAAAATTAATTAATTACCCCATAATCTAAACAAACATGATATAATGAAAGGCTTTCCAAATGTCTACTCTAGATCTGTATTTCATTTATTTCTCTGCTCTAAAGCCCTTTTATTTTTTATTTTTTGGTATGCATGGTTAATACTGAATACTTTTCCCCCTAAATGGATAAAATAATAAATCTAATATCTAAAATATTTTGAATTAAATTATTTCCCAAATTAAATTAATAAATTTATTCCTTTTTTCATGATAATTAAATTCACCCCAAAAAGTTCATTAAAACCATGTTAATAGCAAAATAATCAAAGCTACTGTCTGATAATACTAAACAATAACATGAAGCAAAACATAATGAAAGAAAAAAGGGTGGGGATAAGAGGAAGGAGGGAGGAAGAGGAAGAGAGAGGAAGGAAGAAAGGAAGGAAGGTTAAAGAATAAACTTTTGTCTAATGGATGAATTCTATGGACACAGTATTATGGACTGTAGTTAACCACCCTGAAACTACTGCTGTTTCATAATCAAAGATTACTCAACCTTTTGGAAACATGAAGGATTATAGAATTAGTCACCATCAGTTAGACACTACTCCAGGCAATAAAATAAACTACACTGAAGACATCTTAAAAATGACAAAAAATTATCATCATAATATTAAATAATTGGTACATCCTCATTAAATGACATTTCAAATTAATGTTTATAAAGGCTCATACAATATACTATCACCAATTCAACACTTCTTTTAATGGCTTATAAGTCAAAGGAATCTTCAAACATTTTATCCGTTATCATTTAGTTGTTTTAAAATAAAACTGTAATGAAGTTATTAGATGGTCAAGAATATCTTTTATTGGTAAAACTTGTTCCCTTGGGGTTCTTATAAACCATGTTGGACAAAGGTTTAGAAGAGTATGAGCTTATAAATAATTAATGTGCATTTGAAAATTTAACATGATACATGTTATGCTTTTAGACGAGTTCTAGGATTTAACTCATCTCAGCAATTTATAGACAATAAAAACAATTATATGGTATAACTATAATTTCAGTGTTTGAAAAGTTAGGATGTAAATTAAGAAATGCTTTTAAATAATCTAAACATTTAAACTATAACACTAACAACTGAGTATGTAAATAAGTAGCAAGTAACTTTGAGTACATTATTTCTAATGTTAAATCATGTTACATTATTGCCAAATTTTTCACATATTCTGGAACAAACACATATTATCCTCAGACAAATGTATTTATTTATTATTATACAACATGTAGTATTATAGTAGATTATTTTAAGATAATAATTGTTGATAGTGTCCCTTACATATTAAATTGAAAACAAATAAGAAATGAAAATGTATCCTCAACTGCCTATTGGGGCATTTTAAAAAAGTGTTTCTGAACATTAAACTAGGTATGAAAAGTTATATTTAGTAAAGCTACAGTTATCAAGACAGTGTGGTATTGGTGATAGAATAGACAAATAGATCAATAGAACATAATACAGAGCCCAGAAATAGAGCCTTCTAAACATAGTCAACTGATCCTTGAAAAAGAATAAAGGCAATATGTTGGAACAAAGATAATCTTTTCAACAAATGATGCTGGAACAACTGGACATTCACATGTTTAAAAAAAAAAACAACAACAACTCCAGACACACCTTTTACAAAAATTTACCCAAAATGAAACATAGACCTAAATGTAAAACGCAAAATATAAAACTCCTAGAAGATAACAAGAGAAAACCTAGATTACCTTGGGTATGGTAATGCCTTTTTAGATACAACATCAAAGACATGATCTATGAAAGAAATAATTGATAAGCTGAACTTTATTAAAATGAAAATCTTTTGCTCTGCAAAAAGACAATATCAAGAGTATTAGAAAGCAAATCACATACTGGGAGAAAATATTTGCAAAAGACACATCTGATAAAGGACTGTTATCCAACATACACAAAGAATTCTTAAAACTCAACAATATGAATACAACCAATCAACTGAAGAGTTTAACAGACACCCCACCAAAGGTATATAGATGGCAGATAAGCATATGAAAAGATGCTCTACATCATATGTCATCATGGCAATACAAACTAAAATGAGATACCACTACATAACTATTAGAATGGCCAAAACCCAAAACACTGACAACTCCAAAAGGTGGTGAGGATATGGAGCAACAGGAACTCTCATTCATTGCTGGTGGGAATGCAAAATGGTACAGCCACTTTGGAAGGCAGTTTGCTAGTTTCCTACAAAACTAAACATATTCTTACCACACGATTCAGCAATCACACTCTGTATTATTTACTCAAAGGAGTTGAAAACTTATATCCACACAAAAATGTGCCTACACATGTTTATAGCTGCTTTATCATAATTGCTGAAACTTGGAAGTAACCAAGATGTCTTCCAGTGAGTGAATGGATAAATAAACTGTAATACATCCAGACAATGGAATATTATTCAATGCTGAAAAGAAATGAGCTATCAAGCCATGAAAAGACATGGAGGAATCATAAATGCATATTACCAAGTGAAAGAAGCCAATCTGAGAAGGCTTCATAATGTATGATTCAAACTATATGACATTCTGGAAAAAGCAAAATTATTGAGACAGTAAAAAGATAAATGGTTGTTAGGAATGGGGTGAGAGAAGACTAGGCAGAGCAAAGAGAAATTTTAGGGCAGTGGAAATATTCTATATGATATTATAAGGATGAATATGTGTCATTACACTTTTTTCCAAACCCATAGAATGCATAACACCAATAGTAAACCCTAATGTATAAATTATGGATTTTGGGTGATTACGATGTATCAATCCTTGGTAGAAGATGTACCATTGTGAGTAATGTTGATATAGGGAAGGCTATGCATGTGTGTGGGCAGCAATACCTGAGAAATCTCTGTACCTTCCTCTCAGTTTTATTGTAAACCTAAAACTGCTCTAATGAAAATAGTCTTAAAAATTATATTTATTCAATCAAAACGAAAAATAATATGCTAGTTGTTTTAACTCAATAGGTTTGTCTGTAGCCTTCCTGTTGGTCATTTTTACTCTAAAAAGAAACAATGAAACCATCATTATTGATTACAACACAGGCAATAGTGAATTAAATATAATCAGAAATATAACCAGGTAGAATCAAAGTCCCCTTAAAATTGCAGGCAAATATATGAGACAAGAATTCCAGGTTTGTTTGTTTGTTTTCAAAGAAACGATATGAGAAGCAGAAGGTGGAGAAAAAAATTCTTATGGCATCTTTCCTCTTCCATCATTTCGCATCCTCTTTCATTCAGTTCGTACAGCTTTTCAATCAACAAAGAACTGTACATTAACCTTGTCTTTCTCTGACTCTGGCTACTGGCACACCATGTGGCTTGGCTCCACTAATTGTAATGTGATGGAAATTTGAGAGAAAATGCCCTTATATGTCAAATGTCAATATTCTTTGCAATAGAATCCCATTAAAAAACAAAATTTGTGTAAAAATATTGCTTTGATGTCCAAAACTAATGATTATGAAATAAACTGATGAAAAGAAGTAAAGAAGTTCCTTCAGAGAAAGATGACCTGCCGAGATTTCACGAGTAATCTGTCAAACATTGTGTTTGTTTTTTCTCTTTCTGTTATGTCCAGAATTTCAGCAAATTTTTCATCTGTTAGCAGTTTGAGTTTTCCTAGACGTATCGATTTCAAGTCATTTTTTGTTTTAAGAAAAACACTGCAATGTGCCATGTGTTTTGTCAAGGTCATACAATTTATAATTTCGAATTAGTGAGCTTCTAGACAACAAAAAGGATACTACTCTGCATATCAATGTATATTGTTAATCTTAGTTATACCTTTGCAGGTTGTTAAGTATATGTAGAATTTGAATAAAACTAATAAATAAGAAGAAAATTTCCAACCATATAGTTTCACTACCCTAGATTCTAGATACAAAGAACATGGGAAAATGCCTTGAAATTAGAGAAAGAAAATGGACCCCTTACCTGAAAATAGAGTCCAAAAAAAAAAAAAATAACAATAGAAGGTCTCCTACAGAGGAGAATGACTTATAGACACCAGGAATTATGTGTCAGATAGACATACGAGAACTCAAAATATGGCTTATTTTACTCTTTCCAAGGCTAGTGAAGTCTAAAACTGCACTGAAACTTCTAAAATCTCTTTGTGTTTTCATTCTCTCTCTTTACTGCTAATATATTCTCCATGCCATTCAGTTCTAAGAAGCATTTGCTTCTGAACAGCAGAAACTGAACTTACTTTCTTTTATATATTCCTACTTAAACCTACTGTAGTCAGGTATTTGTCTTCAACCATTCCACAAAACCTCTCTTGTCAAGTTTTCCACATTTCCAAATCCAAAATCAAGTAATCATCTCTCTTTGATTCAGTTGTTCATCCCTACTCCTTGACTGTCTTATTTTCCTTTGGCCTCACTGCCATATTTGTTCAAGCCCCAGAGCGAGGTCCTCTTCATTCTCTCAACTTCTAAATCTGTACTAAGGGGTCATTCCTCTCACCACATCTCCCTACATCACCATCAGTTTTAGGGTTTTAACCTCCAGGTTACTATGTCTAACTACATAATCATCATCCCAATTTAGATGCTTAGTAGGCATCTCAAACCTAACCTGTCCACAATGGAATGCCTGACTCTAACCCCACACACATTTTTTTTGGTCAGGTTTCTTTAGTACCAGTCACTTCAATGCTCTCACAAGAATCTTAAGCCTTTCTTGAACTCTTTCTTTCTTTTACACCCAAAATCTAATCCATCAACATATCTCCTGGCACTTCCATGCCATTCAAATATTCAGATTCTGACCACTTCTCACCGTGAGTACCATTATTCCCTAGCTCAAGCAACTGTTATCTGTACCCTGAATTGCAGCATTAGCCTCCCACTGGTTTCCTTTCTACCATTTTTTTTTTCAAAAAAGCAAATCACATGATCTGACTTTCCAGATGGAAAACTTTTCATCATTCTACAGCATTTAGAATAAATCCCATAATCTGCACTATGGCCTACCAAAATTTTTTTCTTTTTTTTAAATTGATTTTTTATTGGAGTATAGTTGATTCACAATGTTGTGTTAGTTTCTGCTGTACAGCAAAGTGATCAGTTATACATATATATATCCACTCTTTTTAAAACTCTTTTCCCATATAGGTCATTTGCAGAGTATTGAGTAGAGTTCCCCGTGCTATACAGTAGGTTCTTATTTGTTATTTATTTTACATATATAGTAGTGTGTATATGTCAATCCCAATCTCCCAATTTATCCTCCCCCTTTCCCCCTTGGTAACCATGTATTTGTTTTCTACATCTGTGACTCCATTTCTGTTTTGTAAGTAAGTTCATTTGTATCATTTTTTTTAGATTCCACATAGAAGTGATATCATATGATATTTGTCTTTCTCTGTCCGACTTCACTCAGTATGGCAATCTCTAGGTCCATCCATGTAGCTGCAAATGGCCTACCAAAATTTACCTAATCTGGCCCTAAGCATCTTTTCCAAATTCATCTCCTATAGATTTCCCTAGCTTACACTTTTGCCAGTCACATAGCTTCCTTTTTTCTTGAAAGAATCCAAACACAATCCTGCCCCAGTGTATTTTGGTTAGTATTCCCACAGATATCTCTATTACCTGTTCACTCAATTTAAATTTCTGCTTAACTGCCACCTCCTCAGAGAGGTCTTTACTCACTTTCTTATCTAAAATAACAGCTGCTTCTCATTTAACTTCTTTTTATTTTTCTTCCAAGATGTAAATATCTAAACTTAATTATTGAGTTTTGAGTCTGCTTACTGATTCACCAAAATTAAGTTCTGTGAAAGGAAAATCTTTTTTTTTCACTATTGATATTCACCTAGATTAGTTCCTCATGTGTATGTATACTTACAATCTGAACCATTTATGATTAAATCATTGCATAGTTCCTTTTTTCCCTCTGCCAGTTACTTTTATAATTTCAGGAAATGCATATAATCAATATAATTACAATAAATTTATTAGATACATGCATTGTATTTAGAGCAATAAATTAAGTAAAATCCTATATAAATTATATTTCCTTCTCTCTTCTTCCCCAATGACAGTCTTAATATTATTGTTCTTACATGAAAGAAAAAGAAAAGACAATTCCCTTAACAGTTGTCACAGTGTAAAATTATTATAAAAGCTCAATTTCAAAAAGAAGTTTCCTGAATTACAGCACAGCTTTCACTACACTAGAGCTTTGTGATATATTACTGATCTGAGAGACATTGCACATACCATGAGTGAGGAGCATTTTAAAAACGCACAGTAAATTTTTTCTTCAATTACTTGAAAAGCCTATAATGTGGATGTTAATGTCACTCTTGCACTCAGTTATAATTTTCAAAACTGGGAAATAGTCAAAAGAGTGTACAGTATTTTCAGTTAAGTGCTGGTCATTATCTAGGAAACCTTCCAGGAATAATCTGATGTATCTACAAGGGTGGTCATCTATGTTTTTGTTTCCATCGATAAGGCTATTTTAGAGCTCAGGAAATTAAGCTGTAGAAAATGGAGAGTAATGCCAATTATTATTGTCCACTGAAATGAAAATATATTTTATCCATAGAGATACAATTGATATTTGTCCTTTAAAAAATATAACCCAAAATATTATATTTTATTGTCCTACAGGGTATAAACCAGTTTAGATGTATTAAAATATTAATATCAGCATTCCTGACTAACTATATAGCATTCAACTATATAGAAAAACTATATAGTTGTTCTTTAAATGATCCTTTCAACCAATCTTAGTTTCTTATTGCTTTCTTAATTAATTAGCTAAATAAAATGTTTAAACATATCATGTTATGTTTTATGATGGTCATGATTTTACTTTTTGAGGGAAAGAAGGTAACAGATATCCATATCTATATACACATATACATGCATATGTTAATTTATGTATGACACTTCCAAAATAAAATTTTTGTAATTTTGTTTGCTATATTTCTTTGTCTTAACTCTCTAAAAACATTGTGACCAACGATAAGCTAAATAAATACAGTGTGGTATTTTCTTTAAAATATTTTGTCCTGACACTTTTTGACAAAATGCCATATTTTTTTCTTTATCTTTCCCCTTATGTGAATCACACTTGCATTGCAACACTGATAACGTTTCTTACAGATTTAAGGGCAGAAGAGCCTCTGTAGCCCACAGAAATATTTGGGGTGAAAATAAAATTGGGGATAATATCTGGCATATCTTCTTTTATCAGACATGTCACTTAAGCTTTTAGCACACATCTTTGTTGATGTAAGACAACAGTGACATATTTTTATATTAAAAAAACACACTGATCTGCTGAGAAAAGCAGTTTTTCATATTGTGTAGAGGATTTTGTTAACAGATTTTGTGACATGAATCATGCTTCCTTGGTTGGAAAATATCATGCTGATGATTTGAACTTTACCTTTGGTTGCCTTAGGGAATATCAATAAGAGGTGTCAAATGTTTCCCCATTAATATCCCTGTTTATCCTACAAAGATAAGCAAGTTGTCTCTGAGTACATAGGCAGAATCTTCCAAATTGCTACAAATACACTGAGGTAAACAGGAGTAAAGTTGAGGGGGTATTGTACCATATCACATCAAATTTTCCTAAAGAGTAAAATCTGTATGAAGAAAACAATTTTTGGATTAATATATTTATTTTGACAGATTTTTGAATTAAATGTATTTTATATACATTATACTGCATATTGGGTACAACGTACTTAGTTAGGCATGAAACTGAATATGAAGCAATATTAAATAATAGTGACAATGGTTTGCCCATCAAAACAAAAAAACAAAACATACACACAGATATATGTATTTGTGTGTGTGCACCTTTAGTATACATTGATATATATCTGTACTTAAATATAAAAATATATATGCATATCAGAATACATATCTTTAATACTTTAATTAATATATTAAATATCTTTATTTAATATAAAGATACAAATGCTGTAGAATACAAAATTGTATCTATCTAAAAATATGCATACACATGAAGAAAGTTAGGAAAAAATCATTTTGTTACTAGGGTAAACAAATGTGGGAATTTTTTCCATATCTCAAAATGTTTATATATGTATATATGGTATTGATCTCTTTTTGTAAGGCAGCTATTAGAACCTGTAAGAAGCTCTGGACCCCATGATTCTGACACAGTGCTGTTAATCTTTAAAGCAACACAACACAGGTTAAAGTTAACCTCTTGAAAATTTGTGTACCTCATTTTGGATCTAGGTAATTCTGAGCTTATGCTCAGAATACACATCAACCAACAGAAAAGCAGAGAATCAACAAACAGAAAAGTTGAACAAAAGACTTGAAAGAGCAGGTTGTTGTAGTGGGGCTAGGAGCATAGCAGACCGTATCTTAAAAATGGGTTCTGCATAAGATATTATGTATTTGCTATTCAACAATTGGGCAGGAGATGGAGATGAGAGGTAGGATATAGGGGGGAGGTTGGGGGGAAATCCATGAATAGTTTTATTTCAAATTCTGCTTTACTTAGAGCAAATTTCAGCATTACTTTTATGTACTAATTATCATAATGTAATGTTAAATAATGGTATCTGGATATATTCCAAGGTACATTCTATGCAGAACTATCTTTACATAGCATCAACTATTTTTAAATTGTCCTTAGACAATCTTTTACATCCTAGGAAAAAGATTTTGAATACTACTGATTACACTCAGAGAAACCAAGGCAAAGCCATAGTGACACACGTAGCACAGAACAAGGAGGTGTTAAAAAAAATCATTCTCTCCCACTAGGAACAGAATATCATCATTAGGGAAAAGTGCTATTTTCAAGTAGATTAGATAATATTGAAATTAGAAGGAGGAATATTGGAAAATAGAAAGTGTTAAAATACCCAATCATTAGGTTTGTGTGTTTTAGAAGGAAAAGTTCTACTTAAGTGCTTAGGATAAAATGGCGAGAAAATGCCTAGAACCCTGTTTTATGGAATATGAAAAGAGTGACTACTATGTGCAAGTCATAGTCATTTGAAAGTTGCTAGCATTCTGAGATACAATCATGGAAAATCTATATTATTTTAAGCCTGTTTCTTGCCTTTCTTAGAATAAACATTTCTATTAGTGTCACTGTAAGGTTTACATAACAATATTGTGATAATCGTGCATGACATTTCAGAAGTTGTCTGTCCACAGCATAATGATCACAGTGACACAACAGAATTTCAGCATATGAAGAACTGATGATACCAAGTTACACAATAACTTGTGTTAGCCAATGTTATGACTTCTCCAAAGTCCATATTTAAAAAAAAAAATGGTGTCATAATTTTGGCAACTTGAAAAAGCAGAGATGATCCAAATATGCATTAAAAGGAAGAGCCATTTATTTCAAAAAAGGAAATATTTCTTAGAGATGAGGTTGCAAACATCACCACGTTCTGCTATCAGAAGGTGTGATCAAAATAAAGAAACCAATCTTACAAAAATTCAGTGAATTAAAGATTGCCAGAATTCTTCTTTGTCAAAGCTGCTTATAGAGATTTAATTACTTATAGGGATACCAACCTCAAATAAACAAGACAGAAAATACTTATATTCCTGGATAAGAGAAGAATGCAGAGGAATTGAAATATATATATAATAACCATTTATATACAAATATATATGTATATATATATACATTTTTTGCCTCTCTCATCTTATTCGCTATTTTGAGTTATCCACAAGACATTATTGTCTATTTGTGCAACTATAGAAATAATTTGTTCTTATACAAATTATCCAGATTATTGAAATTGACTTATGTTTAAGGTACTAGCTGGTGACTTCTAAATGTAATAGTCCATTTTATTCTTTTTCTTTTTTTAACATCTTTATTGGAGTATAAGTGCTTTACAATGTTGTGTTAGTTTCTGCTGTATAAAAAAGTGAATCAACTATATGCATATATATATATATATCCTCATATCCCCTCCCTCTTGCGTCTCCCTCCCACCCTCCCTATCCAACCCCTCTAGATGGTCACAAAGCATGGAGCTGATCTCCCTGTGCTATGCGGCTGCTTCCCACTAGCTATCTATTTTACATTTGGTAGTGTATATATGTCAATGCCACTCTCTCACTTCGTCCCAGGTTACCCTTTCCCCTCCCAGTGTCCTCAAGTCCATTCTCTTCGTCTGCGTCTGTCCTGCCCCTACCTACTTCACAACCTTTTTTTTTTTTTAAGATTCCATAAATATGTGTTAGCATATGGTATTCGTTTTTCTCGCTCTGAGTTACTTCACTCTGTATGACAGACTCTAGGTCCATACACCTCACTACAAAAAACTCAATTTCGTTTCTTTTTATGGCTCAGTAATATTCCGTTGTATATATGTGTCACAGTTTCTTTATCCATTCATCTGTTGATGGACACTTATGTTGCTTCCAAGTCCTGGCTATTGTAAATAGAGCTGCAGTGAACACTGTGGTACATGACTCTTTTTGAATTATGGTTTTCTCAGGGTATATGCCCAGTACTGGGATTGCTGGGTCGTATGGTAGTTCTATTTTTAGTTTTTTAAGGAACCTACATACTGTTCTCCCCAGTGGCTGTATCAATTTACATTCCCACCAACAGTGCAAGAGGGTTCCCTTTACTCCACACCCCCTCTAGCATTTATTGTTTGTAGATTTTTTGATGATGGCCATTCTGACCGGTTTGAGGTGATACCACATTGTAGTTTTGATTTGCATTTCTCTAATGATTAATGATGTTGAGCATCCTTTCATGTGTTTGCTGGCAATCTGTATATCTTCTTTGTCTATTTAGGTCTTCTGCCCATTTTTGGATTAGGTTGCTTGTTTTTTTGATATTGCACTGCATGAGCTGCTTGTATATTTTGGGGATTAATCCTTTGTCAGTTGCTGAGGTCTCTGAGACTGTCCTCAATTCTTTTTCTTTTTTTTTTTTCTTTATTCTGCTCTGCAGTAGTTATTTCCACTATTTTATCTTCCAGGTCACTTATCCCTTCTTCTGCCTCAGTTATTCTGCTATTGATCCCTTCCAGAGAGTTTTTAATTTCATTTATTGTGTTGTTCATGATTGTCTGTTTGCTCCTTAGTTCTTCTAGGTCCTTGTTAAACGTTTCTTGTATTTTCTCCATTCTATTTCCAAGATTTTGGATCATCTTTACTATCATTATTCTGATTTCTTTTTCAGGTAGACTGCCTATTTCCTCTTCATTTGTTTGGTCTGGTGGGTTTTTACCTTGCTCCTTCAACTGCTGTGTGTTTCTTTGTCTTCTCATTTTGCTTAACTTACTGTGTTTAGGGTCTCCTTTTCGCAGGCTGCCGGTTCGTAGTTCCCGTTGTTTTTGGTGTCTGCCCCAGTGGGTAAGGTTGGTTCAGTGAGTTGTGTAGGTCTCCTGGTGCAGGGGACTGGTGCCTGTGTTCTGGTGCGTGAGGCTGGAGGTTGTCTTTCTGGTGGGCCCGACCGCATCCAGTGGTGTGTTTTGGGGTGCCTATGAACTAATTATGATTTTAGGCAGAGTCTCTGCTAATCGGTGAGGTTGTGTTCCTGTGTTTCTAGTTGTTTGGCATGGGGTGTCCAGCACTGGAGCTTGCTGGTCATTAAGTGAAGCTGGGTCTTAGCATTTAGATGGAGATCTCTGGGAGAGCTCTCGCCAATTGATATTACATGTGGCTGGGAGGTGTCTGGTGTTCCAATGTCCTGAACTCGGCTCTCCCACCTCAGAGGCTCAGGCCTGACACCTGGCTGGAGCACCAAGACCCTGTCAGTCACATGGCCAGGTACGTGGGCAGTTTCTTGCCTTTTGGGAAGTCTTCTGTCAGCGTTTAGTAGGTGTTCTGTAAGAGTTGTTCCACATGTAGATGTGTTTTTGATGTATTTGTGGGTAAGAAGGTGATCTCCACGTCTTACTCCTCTGCCATCTTGAAGGTCCTCTTATTCTAAAATATACATAAATACGAAAGCTTTCTCTCATATTAGGTGCATTTCTCTACTGTATTTTACTTTTTAAATTCTTTTTTGGCATAATTATATGTAGATAACATGGAATAAAACCCTTTGCTTAAAGTTGTAGTATTTTTCACTTCCCCTGAACATTAATTGACTCAATAGACAGCCATCACCCTAATAGATGTTGGAAGATGGGAGGGAAGGAGACTTCAACTCCACTGGGGAAAGCTTAGGACAATGGCATGAGTTCAGATACTAGAAATGAATATTTTATCCAGTCTGGCTCAGACTCAAGAATGGACAAAACCTTCATTTTAATTCTATTCAAATCATGGTTTGAATATGAAATGTCAAAGCAGTACAGTTCATTGAAGATGAAGACATATGTGTGTGCTTCTCTTGGAGCAGTCATTTGGGGCAGTGGGGATGCTCTATAGGAGGAAATTTTTAAGTTTTCCCCTTGTTCTGATCCTCCAAATGGTTAAAAAAAAAACAACACACAACAAAACAGTACAGTTAGATGAATACACACCGCAGGAAAAATCCCAGGAAGGATGTTTGAAATGGACTGAATCATTAATTGCTTTACCTGTATCTCATATTTTCTAATTAACCTTTAAATATTATTTTGCAGATGAAAATTTACACCCAAATATCAAGAAGTGATTTATTTCTCAAGTATCACTTTACTGCACAGAAGCTTAAATGATTAGGAAATGTTCAAATTTGAGAATAAAGCTGCTCCATTTCTATAGCACTACAAGTCCCTGCAGGACAGCAAATTCCAACAACCTGGCCTGACAGTGACTTCCTCTGGAGCAGAACAAAACAGCATGCCATAAAGTACAGAATCTTGACTTGCTGGGTTAAGGTCACTTCGGTGCCTTTTGGGAGATATTTCAGCCACACTGAAACTGCTAAAGTAAAAAACAAAATGTTTGAGGGGCAGCAACAATAAGGCAATCATTCCCTTTTCTATCTTTTCATAGTATCAGCGTGACAAATCTCTTACAGTGAAAATAACTCTGAATTGCCCATAGGCTACCAGGTGAGAAGACAGACACGGTGTGGCTTTGGTTCAGGGCAGATGTACAGGTAAAAGGGTTTACAGGAAAATCTTTTCTTTTTCCTGACAGTGAGTTTCCCACTTAAAAAAAAAAAAAAATCTCAATGACTAGAATTCAGAATGACAACTTCACTGGAAAATATTCTAATAATCTTTTTACATGAGAGAATCACTTAGAAAATGTGGAATTGAGAATGAAGTACGTATGACTATTTATGATGAACACATAAGCTTTAACCTGTGTTATACTTGATGATATAGAATCCTTAAAATTTAGACCCAGATAGGCCAATGAAGTCATCTGGTCTAAACTCTCTGTATATAGATGTGGAAATAGAGCTCTGGGAAGGCGAAGATAAAACGCTTTGCCCTTAAAAGAAGTTTGTGATAGAGCCTGCCTGGTCTCTTGACTTTTAAGTGCATTTGCTACACAATGAAATGTATGTTTACATAGTTTCCTCAAGCAAAAAATGTATATAAGTATGTGATTTTTTTACACTTTTTAAAAAGTTCCCTTTGACATTTCTAAGTTTGGGTAAATATATAACTTACATGAAGGATCAGGCTTACTATGCCATTTCCTTAAACTTTCATCTTTCTAAAATGTAGCTAAAAATGTTGCTGTTTTTCAACAAACATATCTATTGCAACCATGTTATTTATTATTTAAATAAGGACTCTATTAATAATTAAACCAGGATGATGGATATAAAGTGAGACTGTCCTAGGATATTGGGATGTATAGTTATCCTTAAAATACTGTATTTTCTGTTATGAAAAACGAATTCTATGTTTTTAAAATAATAAATTAACTATTATTTTGTATGTTTATGTAGGTTAAAATAATGATTTGCATTTAAACTGTCACTTATCTGCATATAATTAGATTTTATGCATGTTAATAAAATACTGTGCTTCTCTGGGCTTTTGAATAAAGAATTCTATAAAAACATAAATATGATAAAAAATTGTGCACTTCTTACATTAATATTAAGGGCTCATCTGGTCAAATGATAATAAGAGAGAAAGAGCAATGGAAATGAATCTCTACCTTTTTTATATTTTCCAGGAAAACTTTATTTTCCCATATTGGTTGAAGTTTAACAAACAAGGTGATCCTGATAAACAGGGGAGATGTGCTTTCTTAAAAAAATGGTGAAATATTTGAATGGCACATGGAAAAGCTAACAATAACTTCAATTATAATTCTCCATTTAATATTGAATTACTACTCACTGCAATTAAGACAGCTTCTATAACTATGATGGAATAGTTTCAAAGACTTTGAGAACATATTTATTTGACTATGATATTTCTTTGTTTAATGATTCAGTCCATAGTATTTTATATGTGCAATTGTATGAAGCATTATATTAAATTGAATAACCCTGACCCCATTCTCTAGTTTAAGAATTAGAACATATTTCATATACTCATGTGATCCTTTGGTATCACATCACCCTACTTCACTCCTTGAAGTAACCACCATCTTGAGTTTCATATTCACCATTTTCCATTTCCCAAAGAGGGATAGATCACATGTTTATAATCTTAAAAACAATAGCATTAAGTTTTTTTTCTGGACAAAATAAAAAGTGTGCAGTCTTTCACAACTTTTTGTTCAATCAATATTACATTTCTAAGATTCTTTCACGTTATATTTACCTAGAGTTAGTTTATTTGAACTACAGAATAATTTTGCATTGTGTGAATACATCACAATTTATTTTCAAATTTTGTTGTTCATAGCTATTATTATTAAGAGGCTTTTGTTTTCAGTATGTTAATATATAAATTTGTAAGATCGTTTTCCTGAGTTGCCAGATCAATTCATACTTTCACAAATGATGTGTAAGATTTTCCATTGATACACATCATTATCACCTGAGATCATCAAACTTTATTTTTTCCAATTTGGTGGGTACAAAATTATTGCTCATTTTTGACCAATTTGTAATATATTTATGGGTCTTTAGTGTTTCTTCTTTTGTAAATTTCCACCTTATTTTGGTCCAGTTTTCTACTGGGTTGTTTTTATTTTTCTCATGAATTCATATTTTTAATAAGATCTGAACACAAAGTCTTTCTTGGTATATATATTACAAATATATTTTCCCAATTTCTGGCTTGTGGTTTTACTTTCTTTACTGAAAATTTCTTGTGATAAAATATTATTTTTGATGTAGTTAAATTTACCAATCTTTTCTACAATGCTTTGTGCTTTCAATGCCTTATTTAACATATACTTGTATATTACTCTGAGGTCATAAAAATATTTTCCACAATACTGTTCTAAATTTTTACAAGTTTTTATTTTTATTTTAAACTCTTTAATTCATCTGACATTGATATTGCTTGAATGTTCATTTATTGTGTGAAGAAGGAGTCAATCTCTTTTTTAAAAAAATATAGATAACTATCATCACATACTATTGTCTGGAAAGTGTATCTTCTTACCACTGAGGTGCTTTCTGCCTCTGTTATTTAACAAATTTCTAAACATAAGTGGATTTTTATGTCACAGCTCTAGATTCTGTTCCATTAATCAATCTGTCCAAGTCTGCGACAATAGAGCTATATATAATAGTCTTGGCATCCAGCAGGACAAATCTTCCCACTTTTAGTTGCCTTTTTAGAATTGTATTCATTCTTACATATAAATTGTGCAATCAGTTTGTAAAGTTCAATATTAAAAAATATTGAGATTTTGATTAGAGTTTTTGATCTTTGATTATGATCCTTGATTCTGTTAATCACATTCAATGGAAAATCTAAATCAAGGTTGCTTCTTTTACAAGAGTAATTTGTATAGGTTTCAGTCAAGAACTAGGGGCAATATTCATTTTAATCCAGAAGTCTTAGTCAAAGTTTACCAACCGCTGACCATGGTTTATTTACAAACTACAAAGCTCATAGTGTGATTTACTCTTCATTCAGTTCCACATTTTGTAGTTTATTATTACTGCATGCCCAGGTTTTAGCCAGTAGCTTCCCACTCCTCAGCACTTCCCCACCCTATGGTCTTTAGAGATATCATCCTTCCTAGAAACTCAGCAATTCAATTAAAACTTTGTATTGTAGAGGATCTATTTGTTTTATAGTACAAGGGTCCTTTGGAGCATCTTGTGTGCTACTCTACTGAAAGTGAAACCTTTGAGGTAGTTCTAAAAGTGCTATTTGCTTATAATAATTTTCTCACATAAAAAAACACTCACAATACAAATCAAAATACATTGATGTTAAAAAGATATGAAACACTTTTAAGAATACACATAATATATGCTATTTAAATTGTTGCTATATTATAATCAGTAACACTACTTTATAAAGGAAAAATACTCATGAATATGGAAGTTCAAAATACTCGTCCAACTTATAACAGTCATTCCATCCTCATAAATAATATTCTCCTTACAATTAGTTTCATCTAAGTATAAATCTATAAATAAATAATTTTATTCTTTTTTTTTTTTTTTAATTTTATTCTTTTGAAACTCTTTCCTACCTCGAAGCTGAGGTTTATTACAAAACCTCAAAAGGAATTTGACTCTGGCCTTTTTACATTTATTTATATGGGAAGCATTGATTTGGTGTGTAAACTGTGAAAAATGCTGCACTAGATGTTGTGAGGGATGAAGACATAAAGGAAACAATCCTTGTCATTAAAAGGTTACAATTCAAAGGCTTTCAAGTTTTAAGGTAAAAAGAAAATATTGCAAAAATGAAGTCTAAATTGTGAACTACTGTGATCACCTCCATACACCTGAGCCTCCTCCTCTTTTTAACTCTCTGTTAGCAAGTCTTAGTGATAAAAGTGATAAAAGAGATTCTGAAGTTATCCAAGGAGCACGTGGATGAGAGAAACAGATTTTTCTTTGAAGCTTAGAATTCAAATGCAACACATACTCTGCCATACACGAATTTGCAAAGATACATGAGGCAGGCAAAACAGCTCATAGGTCAAGATTATCTGTCTACGTTTCAGACTCTATTAGCCTTTTTGAAGTAAAAATAGATACTTTGGGGAAGCCTACATAAAGGAAGTCTCAGAGGCAAACTGTCAGTGTCCCAAACATTTTAGGAGAAAAATTTTAGTATGTAGTATAATAAAAACTAATTAAACACTGAACTTTTACTATTTTTTTACACTTTGCAAAGTGTGTTCATGTGCATTCTCTCATTTATTCCTCCTAAGAATGAATAATAGAATTAAATGAGCCTTTGCTCATTTTACCCAAGGCAAGTAGTGGCAGGACTAGGGTTCATTCCACCAGTAACCCCCCCCTTCCCTTTTGCCCTGTATCAGGTGGCCCTTAGAATCATATCTCTGGAGGTAAAGAATGTATGAGACGAGTGGTCTCTTTGTCTTTTTCTAATTCCATGCAAGAAGTGTCCTAATCACAAGTAGGTTTTCTTACCTGAAAGCTAAGTTATATGGACTTTGAGTATAAATATTTCTTCTGTAGGCGTTTTCTATAGGAGACCAAAAACGTTGCTTTGCTACTGAGATAGGTTAGTATTCTACTAAGAGTTTATTTTTCTTTTGCTTTTTAGGTCACAGGTAAAAAGAAGTATTAAGCTAGGGTTTGGTTTTATTTTTCCTTTTAAGTTCATTTATTAATACCAAGTTGAAATATCTCTCAGAATCCAAGGAAAGGATCTGCATATCAGTTAATGGAAATACTGCTTATTTTTCTGAAAGCCATTCAAAATCGAAATTCCTATTTCCATACTGTTTCCTTCAATTGTTACATGGCCACATAGATCTCATTTTCTGTGTGCTTGTTTTCTCCTCTATTTAAGCAAACCAGTTTTCTCAACTTTTCAATGCATTTAGCCACAGCAGACAATTACATATGTAAAGTGTTAGGTTCAGACATAATCAGAGAGTAGACAGGTTTCTTTTGTTTTTGTTTTGTTTTTTTAACATCTTGATTGGAGTAAAATTGCTTTACAATGTTGTGTAAGTTTCTGCTTTAAAACAAAGTGAATCAGCTATACATATACATATATCTCCATATCTCCTCCCTCTTGTGTCTCCCTCCCACACTCCCTAACCCACCCCTCTAGGTGGTCACAAAGCACTGAGCTGATCTCCCTGTGCTATGTGGCTGCTTCCCACCAGCTACTAATTTTACATTTGGTAGTGTATGTACGTCCATGCCACTCTCTCACTTTGTCCCAGCTTACCCTTTCCCCTCCTGGTGTACTCAAGTCCATTTTCTACATCTGCATCTTTATTCCTGTTGTGCCCCTAGGTTCTTCAGAAGCATTTTTCTTTTTTTTTTTAGATTCCATATATATGCGTTAGCATACGGTATTTGTTTTTCACTTTCTGACTTACTTCACTCTGTATGACAGACTCTAGGTCCATCCATCTCACCACAAATAACTCAATTTCGTTTCTTTTTATGGCTGAGTAATATTCCATTGTATATATGTGCCACATCTTCTTTATCCATTCATCTCTTGATGGACACTTAGGTTGCTTCCATGTCCTGGCGATTGTAAATAGTGATGCAATGAACATTGTGGTACATGTCTCTTTTTGAATTATGGGTTTCTCAGGGTATATGCCCAGTAGTGGGATTGCTGGGTCGTATGGTAGTTCTACTTTTAGTTTTTTAAGGAACCTACATACTGTTCTCCATAGTGGCTGTATCAATTTACATTCCCACGAACAGTGCAAGAGGGTTCCCTTTTCCCCACACCCTATCTAGCATTTACTGTTTGTAGATTTTTTGATGATGGCCATTCTGACCAGTTTGAGGTGATACCTCATTGTAGTTTTGATTTGCATTTCTATGATGATTAGTGATGTTGAGCATCCTTTCATGTGTTTGTTGGCAATCTGTATATCTTCTTTGTCTATTTAGGTCTTCTGCCCATTTTTGGATTGGGTTGTTTGTTTTTTTTGATATTGCACTGCATGAGCTGCTTGTATATTTTGGAGATTAATCCTTTGCCAGTTACTTCATTTGCAAATATTTGCTCCCATTCTGAGGGTTGTCTTTTCATCTTGTTTAAGTTTTCCTTTGCTGTGTAAAAGCTTTTAAGTTTCATTTGGTCCCATTTGTTTATTTTTCTTTTTATTTCCGTTTCTCTAGGAGGTGGGTCAAAAAGGATCTTGCTGTGATTTATGTCATAAAGTGGTCTGCCTATGTTTTCCTCTAAGAGTATTATAGTGTCTGGCCTTACATTTAGGTCTTTAATACATTTTAAGTTTATTTTTGTGTATGGTGCTAGGGAGTGTTCTAATTTCATTCTTTTACATGTAGCTGTCCACTTTTCCCAGCATGACTTATTGAAGTGGCTGTCTTTTCTCCATTGTATATTCTTGCCTCCTTTATCAAAAATAAGGTGACCATATGTGCATGGGTTAATCTCTGGGCTTTCTATCCTGTTCCATTGATCTATATTTCTGTTTTTGTGCCAGTACCATACTGTCTTGACTACTGTAGCTTTGTAGTATAGTCTGAAGTCAGGGAACCTGATTCCTCCAGCTCCACATTTCTTTCTCAAGATTCCTTTGGCTATATGGGGTCCTTTGTGTTTCCATCCAAATTGCGAAATTTTTTGTTCTAGTTCTGTGAAAAATGCCATTGGTAGTTTGATAGGGATTGCATTGAATCTGTAGATTGCTTTGGGTAATATAGTCATTTTCACAATGTTGATTCTTCCAATCCAAGAACATGGTATATCTCTCCATCTATTTGTATCATCTTTAATTTCTTTCATCAGTGTGTTATAGTTTTCTGCATACAGGTCTTCTGTCTCCTTAGGTAGGTTTATTCCTAGGTATTTTATTGTTATTGTTGCAATGGTAAATGGGAGAGTTTCTTAATTTTTCTTTCAGATTTTTCATCATTAGTGTATAGGAATGCAAGAGATTTCTGTGCATTAATTTTGTATCCTTCTACTTTATCAAATTTATTGATTAGCTCTAGTAGTTTTCTGGTAGCATCTTTAGGATTCTCTATGTATAGTATCATGTCATCTGCAAACAGTGACAGTGTTACTTCTTCTTTTCCAATTTGGATTCCTTTTATTTCTTTTTCTTCTCTGGTTGCCAGGGCTAAAACTTCCAAAACTATGCTGAATAGTAGTTGTGAGAATGGACAACCTTGTCTTGTTCCTGATCTTAGAGGAAATGGTTTCAGTTTTTCACCATTGAGAACGATATTGGGTATGGGTTTGTCATATGTGGCCTTTATTATGTTGAGGTAAGTTCCCTCTACGCCTACTTTCTGGAGGGTTTTTATCATAAATGGGTGTTGAATTTTGTCAAAAGCTTTTTCTGCATCTATTGAGATGATCATATGGTTTTTCTCCTTCAATTTGTTAATATAGTTTATTATATTGATTGATTTGCGTATATTGAAGAATCCTTGCATTCCTGGGATAAACCCCACTTGATCATGGTGTGTGATTCTTTTAATGTGCTGTCGGATTCTGTTTGCTAGTATCTTGTTGAGGATTTTTGCATCTATGTTCATCAGTGCTATTGGCCTGTAGTTTTCTTTCTTTGTGACATCCTTATCTGGTTTTGGTATCAAGGTGATGGTGGCGTCGCAGAATGAGTTTGGGAGTGTCCCTCCCTCTGCCGTATTTTGGAAGAGTTTGAGAAGGATAGCTCTTCTCTAAATGTTTGATAGAATTCGCCTGTGAATCCTTCTGGTCCTGGGCTTTTGTTTGTTGGAAGATTTTTAATCACAGTCTCAATTTCAGTGCTTGTGATTTGTCTCTTTATATTTTCTATTTCTTCCTGGTTCTGTCTCGGAAGGTTGTGCTTTTCTAAGAATTTGTCCATTTCTTTCAGGTTGTCCATTTTATTGGCAAATAGTTGCTTGTAGTAATCTCTCATGATCCTTTGTATTTCTGCAGTGTCACTTGTTACTTCTCCTTTTTCATTTCTAATTCTATTGATTTGAGTCTTCTCCCTTTTTTTCTTGATGAGTCTGGCTAATGGTTAATCAATTTTGTTTATCTTCCCAAAGAACCAGCTTTTAGTTTTATTGATCTTTGCTCTTGTTTCTTTCATGTCTTTTTCATTTATTTCTGATCTGATCTTTATGATTTCTTTCCTTCTGCTAACTTTGGGGTTTTTTTGTTCTTCTTACTCTAATTGCTTTAGGTGTAAGGTTAGGTTGTTTATTTGAGATGCTTCTTGTTTCTCGAGGTAGGATTGTATTGCTATAAACTTCCATCCTAGAACTGCTTTTCCTGCATCCCATAGGGTTTGGGTCGTCATGTTTTCATTGTATTTGTTTCTACGTATGTTTTGATTTCGTCTTTGATTTCTTCAGTGATCTCTTGGTCATTAAGTAGTGTATTGTTTAGCCTTCATGTGTTTGTATTTTTTACAGATTTTTTCCTGTAATTGATATCTAGTCTCATAGTGTTGTGGTCAGAAAAGATACTTGATACGATTTTAATTTTCTTAAATTTACCAAGGCTTGATGTGTGACCCAAGATATGATCTATCCTGGAGAATGTTCCATGAGCACTTGAGAAGAAAGTGTATTCTCTTGTTTTTGGATGAAATGTCCTATAAATATCAATTCAGTCCATCTTGTTTAATGTGTCATTTCAAACATGTGTTTCCTTATTTATTTTCATTTTGGATGATCTGTCCATTGGTGAAAGTGGGGTGTTAAAGTCCCCTACTATTGTTGTGTTACTGTCAATTTCCCCTTTTATGGCTGTTAGCATTTGCCTTATGTATTGAGGTGCTCTTATGTTGGGTGCATAAATATTTGCAATTGTTATAGCTTCTTCTTGGATTGATCCCTTGATCATTATGTAGTGTCCTTCTTTGTCTCTTTGAATAGTCTTTATTTTAAAGTCTATTTTGTCTGATATGAGAATTGCTCCTCCAGCTGTATTTTGAATTCCATTTGCATGGAATATCTTTCTCCATCCCCTCACTTTCAGTTTGTATGTGTCCCTAGATCTGAATGGGTCTCTTGCAGACAGCATATATATGGGTCTTGTTTTTGTATCCATTCAGCCAGTCTATGTCTTTTGCTTGGAGCATTTAATCCATTTACATTTAACGTAGTTATCGATAGGTATGTTCCTATTACCATTTTCTTGATCGTTTTGGGTTTGTTATTGTAGGTCTTTTCCTTCTCTTGTGTTTCTTGCCTAGAGAAGTTCCTTTAGCACTTTTTGTAAAGCTGGTTTGGTGGTGCTGAATTCTCTTAGCTGTTGCATCTCTGTAATGGTTTTAATTTCTCCGTCAAATCTGAATGAGATCCTTGCCGGGTACAGCAATCTTGGTTGTAGGTTCTTCCCTTTCATCACTTTAAATATGTCCTGCCACTCCCTTTTGGCTTGCAGAGTTTCTGCTGAAAGATCAGCTGTTAGCCTTACGGAGATTCCCTTGTATGTTATTTTTTGTTTTTCCCTTACTGCTTTTAATATTTTTTCTTTGTATTTAATTTTTGATAGTTTGATTAATATGTGTCTTGGTGTGTTTCTCCTTGGATTTATCCTGTATGGGGCTCTCTGTTCTTCCGGGACTTGACTATTTCCTTTCCCATATTAGGGAAGTTTTCAACTATAATCTCTTCAAATATTTTCTCAGTCCCTTTCTTTCTCTTCTTCTTCTGGGACCCCTATAATTCGAATGTTGGTGCGTTTAATGATGTTCCAGGGGTCTCTGAGACTGTCCTCAATTCTTTTCCTTCTTTTTTCTTTATTCTGCTCTGCGATAGTTATTTCCACTATTTGATCTTTCAGGTCAGTTATCCCTTCTTCTGCCTCAGTTATTCTGCTATTGATTCCTTCTAGAGAATTTTAAATTTCATTTATTGTTTTGTTCATGATTGTTTGTTTGCTGTTTAGTTCTTCTAGGTCTTTGTTAAACATTTCATGTATTTTCTCCATTCTATTTCCAAGATTTTGGATCATCTTAACTATGATTACTCTGAATTCTTTTTCAGGTAGACTGCCTATTTCCTCTTCATTTGTTTTGTCTGTTGGGTTTTTACCTTGCTCCTTCATCTGCTGTGTGTTTCTCTGTCTTCTCATTTTGCTTAACTTACTGTGTTTGGGGTCTCCCTTTCGCAGGCTGCCTGTTCGTAGTTCCCGTTGTTTTTGGTGTCTGCCCCCAGTGGGTAAGGTTGGTTCAGTGGGTTGTGTAGCCCTCCTGGTGCAGGGGACTGGTGCCTGTGTTCTGGTGGATGAGCCTGGATCTTGTCCTTCTGGTGGGCAGGACCGCATCTGGTGGTGTGTTTTGGGGTGTCTGTGACCTTAGTATGATTTTAGGCAGCCTCTCTGCTAATGGGGGGGTTGTGCTCCTGTCTTCGTAGTTGTTTGGCATAGGGTGCCCAGCACTGTAGCTTGCTGTTCATTGAGTGGAACTGGGTCTTAGCGTTGAGATGGAGATCTCTGGGAGAGCTTTCACTGTTTGATATTACGTGGCGCTGGGAGGTCTCTGGTAGACCAATGTCCTTAACTGGGCTCTCCCACCTCAGAGGCACAGGCCTGACACCCAGCTGGAGCACCAAGACCCTGTCAGCCACACGGCTCAGAAGAAAAGGGAGAAAAAAAGAAGAAAGAATGAAAGGAAGGAAGGAAGGAAGGAAGGAAGGAAGGAAGGAAGGAAGGAAGGAAGAAAGAAAGAAAGGAAGGAAGAAAGAAAGAAGGAAAGAAAGAAAAGATAAAATAAAGTTATTAAAATAAAAAATAATTATTAAAAATAAAAAAATAAAAAGTAATTGAAAAAAGAGAAATAAAAGAAAGAAAGAAGAAATCTACCAAACCAAAAAACAAATCCACCAATGATAACAAGCATTAAAAACAATACTTAAAAAAAAAAGAAAAAAAAGGACAGTTAGAACCCTAGGACAAATGGTAAAAGCAAAGCTATATAGACAAAATCACACAAAGAAGCATACACATACACACTCACGAAAAGCGAAAAAGGAAAAAAATATATATATCTATATATATTTTTTTAAAAAAGGAAGAGAGCAACCAAATCAATAAACAAATCTACCAATGATAATAAACTCTAAATATTAAACTGAGATAAACATAAAACCAGAAACAAATTAGGTACATAAAGCAAACCCCAAATCTACAGTTGCTCCCAAAGTCCACCACCTCAATTTTTGACTGATTCGTTGTCTATTTGGGTATTCCAAGGATGCAGGGTACATCAAGGTGATTGTGGAGATTTAATCCGCTGCTCCTGAGGCTGCTTGGAGAAATTTCCCTTTCTCTTCTTTGTTCGTACAGCTCCCGGGGTTCAGCTTTGGATTTGGCTCTGCCTCTGCATGTAGGTCGCCTGAGGGCATCTGTTCTTCGCTCAGACAGGACAGGGTTAAAATAGCAGCGATTAGGGGGCTCTGCTCACTCAGGCCGGGCGGAGGGAGGGGTACGGAATGCAGGGCGAGCCTGTGGTGGCAGAGGCTGATGTGACGTTGCACCAGCCTGAGGCATGCTGTATGTTCTCCCGGGGAAGCCCTCTCTGGATCACGGGACCCTGGCAGTGGTGGGCTGCACAGGCTCCTGGGTGGGGAGGTGTGGATAGTGACCTGTGCTTGCACACAGGTTTCTTGGTGGCGGCAGCAGCAGCCTTAGCATCTCATGCCTGTTTCTGGGGTCCGCGCTGATAGCCGCGGCTCGCGCCTGTGTCTGGAGCTCGTTTAGGCGTTGCTCTGAATCCCCTCTCCTCACGCACTCTGAAACAATGGCTTCTTGCCTCTTAGGCAGTTCCAGACTTTTTCCTGGACTCCCTCCCGGCTAGCTGTGGTGCACCAGCCCCCTTCAGACTGTGTTCACGCAGCCAACCCCAGTCCTCTCTCTGGGATCTGACCTCCGAAGCCTGAGCCTCAGCTCCCAGCCCCCACCCACCCAGGCGGGTGAGCAGACAAGCCTCTCAGGTTGGTGAGTGGTGGGCGGCACCAATCCTCTGTGCGGGAATCTCTCCGCTTTGCCATCTGCACCCCTGTTGTGGCGATCTCCTCCATGGCTCCAAAGATCCCCCCCCACCACCCCCCGTCTCCGCTAGTGAAAGGGCTTCCTAGTGTGTGGAAACTTTACCCCTTCACAGCTCCCTCCTAGAGGTGCAGGTCCCATCCCTATTCTTTTGTTTCTGTTTTTTCTTCTTTCTTTTGCCCTACCCAAGGTATGTGGGGAGTTTCTTGCCTTTTGGGAAGTCTGAGGTCTTCTGCCAGTGTTCAGTAGGTGTTCTGATGTATTTCTGATGTATTTGTTGGGGGGAAGGTGATCTCCACGTCTTACTCCTCCGCCATCTTGAAGGTCTTGTGCGATAGGTGTTTTTTGGTTTGTATTTTGTTTGTTTACCTTGGTTCCAGTTCTCAGGAGAAAAATATCTGAATTGCCCACCTCCAAATTTTGTTCCCCTCTACTTAATTCGAAGTGGCCAAGGTTTGGGAATCCTGTGGTAAAAACAGAGCTAACTGTCATTGGGATAAAGTGTCTGTTCAGAAAAGGGAGTGCATTCTTTAGGAAGACAGTCTCAAACATATGCCACAATCCTATGGAGAGGGAATACAATGATCATATAGATTTTAAGTACTTTCAGCTACTGTAACATAGTCTCATGTTAAATTAATCAGTTAAGACTCTGCTATTTACCAGAATTCATGGCCATTTAGATAGTCTGTCTCCAGAGCCAGATGCCCCTGAGTAGTATCAAGTGACCAGATCTTCCTTCAAAAGAACAAACCAAATTTACCCTGAATTCCCTTAGCTTATCTGTGTACAGTATATAGTATCTTAACTTCATTTAGAATATGGAAATGGAAAGGTCCTCTGATAATCTAAGTGAATTTGATCCTCCAGACAACCTATGGTTGAACAAAGCATTCTTTGGCAAAGGACATTAAGATGTAGCTGGTAAGATATTCTTAAAATACACGTATACATACACACACACATTTCCAAATACCTAGTTTACACCATGAAACATACATATGTTTGTTTTTAGTTGCTAATAGGAAATGTTTATTCATGAGTGAAGCCAAAAAGAAATTATAAATGCATTTTAATACCTTGCTGATAAAATAACACTCCATCTTTGCACTCTTGTAAGGAATACAGGAAGATATTAGGAAAAATCAGAGGAACAACTTTCTTAGAGTTACCACATCGGGAAGAGCATTCCAGAATCTTTTTATAAAACACATGCAAGTTACCATAGAATGAAATCAATACTATTTCCTGATGGATTTAATGTTCAAATCAAGCAATGATATACTTATATGAATGTGTTTTTATGTAAGAAAAGGAATGATATTTCCATCAAAACCTTTTCATTAACTGGTGTGCCTGTGGATCTACTACCAGGAAAAGAAAGGCAAGGGCAGATCATTAAATTTAGTCAGCATTAATCAGTGACATATGTAAGCAGAGGGTAATGTTCTCCCTGCAACAGCCTCCCCAAGCACAGTTTTGTTCAGTTTTGTTTGTATGAGAGAATGGAAAAACTGACAACAAAAGAAAATACATGTCATTGGTCCATAAGTAATTAATGTAATCATTTCCCCCTACTCTTTCATACTTATGGTAAATGTTAATGGAAACTTAGTGTAAGTTCATGGGTAAAAAATGTACCTTTTATTAATACCAAAATGACATTTGGATGATATTTGTGAGTGATGGCTAAAAAGGAAAGTATTTATAAGTTGACAATAACTAAGCGTACTGAATCATGTCAAGTAAGCTAAACAATGTATGCAGTTGCATTGATAAAAGGAAAGCATATGAGAAAAACAGAATCTATACTATTAATGTCACTTCTGATGTCACTATTTTAAACTAATCTTTACATACAGTGTTGAAAAAAATCAATCTTGGATTTTCAATCAATAGGGAAATGAAATAGTATTAAAATAAACTAAATCATATACATATTATTTATTTAACCAGTAACCCTAGATTGGTTTTGCCACAACTAGAGAAAGCCCTCGCACAGAAACGGAGACCCAACACAGCCATAAATAAATAAAAAATAATAAAAAAAAAAGTAAACATTAAAAAAAAAAAAAAGTCTTTCATTGTAAGTCATCAAATTATGACCCCAGATTGACATCTTTAAAAACTGCACAGCAAAGAAAAAATATTATATTCAAACAGTCTACACAATTCAAATTATTACAAAAGTTCAGAAATATTAGAGGTTTTTTGACACCTCTTTCTTACCTGCTTGTGGGCATGGTCATATGAATTAATGTGATTGTCAAACTCCTGATGCTTATAGTACTGCTTGTCACAGAGTTCACAGTAAAAATTGGCCTTCAGATCTTCCAGAGCTTTTGCTATGTTGTTCTCCTTCTCAGCATAATCCTGCAAAATAAAATTTCAAGGAAGGAAGCAATTAGTTTTCCTCCGAGTTTCCTTTCTTCTGACAGTTGATAACTTTAGTATAGTAATTAGAATTAAAAATAATATAACCGAGAAAGAGGAAAAATAAAGCAAATAGCAGCAAACCAAATTAGGAGAAATTATCAGTTAAAGAAAATTAAAGACTAACAGAAGTCAAAATAAATGATGAAAGAATAGTAGAAATATGGAGAGGAAAAACAAATCACAGAAAGAAATAGAAGCCCTTGCTTCAACAAGTTCCTATGCTATGTTATCATAGAAAAAAATATGAAACTCATATAGCTGTTGATTCAACTGTCGATTTCTGGCAATGACTTAGCTAACATAAAATTTTAAAATTCTGAACAACATCTAAAATATGTCTTTTATGAAGAGGTCCATATTGGTGTGCAAATATTCAACATTGGTTTTTTTGTTTGCTTGTTTGCAACTTATTCACCCCAAGTAGCTTTCATTTGACTAATGTTTTCATCTTGACCCATATCAATTTAGGTTGAACTTTTAAAAATTCTCTAGTCTTTTGAAAATGAGATTCTTTTCTGCAAGTTATTTACCTAAACTGAAAAGACTTAAACTGTGTAACAGATGGCTTTCATCATGCTGATAGTAAATAAAGATGACTATACAATCAAACTCCTGAAAATATGAAAAATGCAGTGCGTTATCATTAGCTTTCATTTACAAAGCATAAAATAGCAAAATGTTTGCAGGTCTTAGGTTTTCTTGAATCTAAATTTACTTGCTATTTCATGCTTCCTTAAATGTTGATGTTGCCAGACATGAATAAACATTACATGTTGAAACACTGCCCAAGTCTTTCACTGAAGTGCTGATATAAAGAAGACCTAAACTTCGATCCTTACCTTAGAATATATTACGTTTCTAATTTACATATTGTCTCATGCTCAACTTCTTTAAAATTCAAAATAACTACATATTCAGGCCTCTTATGTGCTACCGTAAGACACTCACTTGTTCAGGAACAAGGATTTGGAGATGAAACGGCACAGTCTTCTCTATGTCAATGACAATCGTCCTCTCACTAAACATACAGGCTAGAAAGAACTCATAGTTTGAATGTTTAAATTGCTTCCACAAAATTTGAAAGTGGTTTACTAATTGTAATTTAATAAATGATTAATACTTTCCTTACTTTATTGCGCTATATATTTGTGTACACATCGTAATGTACACCATCATTCATATGTATAACTTGTAGTATACCTTGTAGTAATGCATAATGCATTTGCCATAGTCTGTATATAAATAAGCCCTCTTTCTCACTTTAAAGACAGTGATTCGTCATTATCTTTGATTAGTTTTATCAACTGCACAGCAAGAGGTGATAAATTGCAAAATCATTCAAATTGTTCATATATGAATTGTCAATTTGAAAAATTTACCATTTCTCAGCAGATTTGTGAAATATTCCCCATTATTCTTTTTGATTGCATCCAATATGTTTAAAAAAAAAGTTAGTTTAAAAAGATGAAAATGAGTCTCATAGATCTAAACTGCTTACTGAATTTTTACAAAATCTTCAAAATAATAGATTGTGGATTATCCAATTTAAATGAAACGATAATTAAGTACTATGATTTAATGGCTAAAGCGTACAAACCAGAGATAAAATTCTAATCAATGTGAGTTTATTATAATGGCAACAGTCTTTGGTTCAAAGCAGAATTAGCTTTCAAAACAATATTTTAGAATAGTAATTTCTTTGCAAACTAGTTGATTCTCCCCATTAATTATAATTACAGTTAAGCTACTTCCTCTCTCTAAATTTTTGGTTATTTCTTATTTTGGTGTAAGGGTTTTTTTTTGTTTTTTTGTTTTGTTTTTTGGGGGTTTATTTTGTCTTCCTAAGATTAATATTCCTCCAGAGAAGCAACAATTGTTCCTTAATTTTTCATTCCACAAAAATGGGAAAATTTTGAGGAAAGCAAACTGAGATTCTTAGGTAAATTGCATTCTTCAAAAGCATTAGCCTTAGGCTAGATTTGAAAGAGAAAAACAAATCTAAAAATAATAGCTGACATTTATTCAGTGCTTGTTTAGGGTCAGTCACTGATTAAGAGTTTGTATGTATTAACTCATTCAATCATGATTAAAATAATAGAGATGTGTATTCTAGACATTTCCTCATTTTACAGGTGAGAGTACTAAATCACAGGAAAGTTCAATATCTAGCTCAAGGATATATAACGAATTAATGTGCAGCTCATATTTGAACCCAAATAATCTGATCCATAGCACTCCATTATGTTTAAATTTTTAAGCAGAAAACAAAGTAGAGAGTACAGTATAATAACCCCCACATACCCATCACTCAGCTTCAACAATTATCATCTTAGGGTCAACTTTCTTTCATTTTATCCTCTCCTACCTCATATCCTTTCCTCAGATAATTTTTAAAGACATTCCTAAGTTCATACAATGTTTTCTGTACATCTTTCAGTATGTATCTCTAAAATAGAAGAACTTTTAAAAAACATCATCATGAAATCAGCATCAGACCTAAACAAACAAAGTCCCACAATCATTCCTTACTATCATCAAATATCCAGTCAGTGTGTTCAAATAACTCTAATTGTCTAATATTTTAAAATAGTTTGTTCAAATAAGGCCCATATGTTACCGTCATCTCATATGATTCTTAATCTTTTTTGTGCTATAGGTCTTCCCTCTCTTTGTTTTAATCCTCATTGTATTTTAGTTTTCTGAATTTTTTTGATTATACCTCACATTCTGAAAAATGTTAGAACTATAGAAACATTACAAGAAGATGACAATAAACTCTTATAAAGCCTTCATTTTAATGGAATCATTGTTAATATTTTGCATGTGTTTGCCCTCTTGCTTTATCTCTGTATCTTCCTCTAAGATATTAAAAGAAACATGGCATAGTTGAAGTTAAGGTTGCAAATAATTTCACAGTAAGAATCATTTTTAGGCTAGAACTTTCAACTTGATATAAACTGCAGGAAGAAGTAAGGGCTGTGTTCTAGAAAACATTAGTAGAACAGAAGGACTGGTTATTGAATGTGTCATAAGGAAAAAAGTCATATGTACTGTCATTGATTATACACTTAAAAAAATGTTTGTAAACTGGAGGATTCTGGAAGATGAGGAAAGGGTAGCTGTTGTGTGTGTGAAGGGGGAGAAGGGGCTTAGGAACCAAGGCTTTCAATGCCAAGAAGAACATTTTTTAAGTTTGTATGTAGACAAAATTAGCCCTCGCTAGGCTGACACGCCCAGTGTCCCCTGGCCCCTCTCCTTCTCCACTGTGGATGGTGTTGAAAGAAGCATGGACTGGTATTGTAAAGCACAATATACGCGTATTCAACACAGCCATCTCCCTGCAGAAGGTAAGAAATGCATTTGAATAAGATGAAAGAGGAACACAGCTGCTCATATATCCTCCTCAACCTCAAATTTTCCGCCTCTATCAGGCAAACGCATTCTGTTCAATTATGTACACACTTCCGAATGCTCCACTGAGTATGACGGCAGAGAGTGAAGAAGGGGTGAACTCCTTGTAGCTGGTCAAGTCATCCAAACCCATCACATTTTACATATATCTAAAAACAGTAAAGTTTGAATCCTTATTTTCAGGAAAGCAGTATGTCATTCCAAAGTTATAGAGTCAAGAATCTTTGAATATGCAACCTTAGCAACTGTGCAGTGCAATACTTTTGGCAGAACAGCAAATTGAAACGGAAGTTAATGGTTTATCCACAGTCACAGGGCCATTCCATCTACCCTATATTTAAAATGAATAGTATCAAAGTAGAACTTTGAAGGGAGAAAACTTTCTTTTACAAAATGATGCATTTCATGTTGGCATCAGCGTAACATATAGCGTCAAATGATGGTCAGCCTCTCTTAAAAGTCAACCATAACTCGGTGCCTTTGAGCAACCTTCCCTGAGGATGGTGAGCTCCAGGAGGGCAGCGATTCACACCTGCTTTGCTGACTGTAATAGCTCCAGAGCTTTTAACAGAGCTCAGCACTGGCAGACACTTGACAAATAATAAAAAATAAAGAATATTAGCACTGCCCTTTCTGCTTTGCATGTGTATGAAAAACAAATATAACAGAAACCAGCAGCACTAGAGATACACTATTATTAAAGTAGCTGTTCTCATGTTTGGGCTTGTGGTACCCAGTCATTTGGGGGACATCTTTAGAGCTAATACCAAATTACATATAAATTATCATTGCTAAATAGTAGTTGTAATCATATATTACAACCAATACTTCTGCTAGAAATACTCTATTTAAAGTAGTTAAAATTGCAAAGATATAAATAGATTGGGCACTGTTAGTATATAATTATTTTCAATGCTAAAAAATATTTGTATGTAATTAACACTTAAAATACTTTGGAAAATCTCTTTTCTCCTTCTGCCTCTGTCTCTGTCTCTCCTATTGCTCCATCAAGAATAAAAGCATCCTTGTGATTTATAAGCAGGATAAATTTCATTATAGTTTCCCTAAAGAGAGAAAGCGAAAAAAAAAAGGCTTTGTTAAAATTTGATTGTAATGAAAAGATTAATCAAGGAAGAGATCACAAAACTGTTCTCTTGTAAGACGATATCTAGATAGAAGACATTTCATCTGGAAATCCATAGTCTACACATTCTATAAAATACTGCACATCTTCTGGGCTGTATCTCTTGTTCCAGTTATTACTGAAGTGACAGGTTCTGAGACATTCTCCAGCAGCCTCATGTGGTACCACTTGACTGCAGTTTGCCCCAGGCTGTGTTGAGGCATCTTTCCCTTACCATCCAGGGGCTTCTCTGACTCATGATATGGGAGCTTGTGGATTCCCACTCAGCACTAATAAATGTACCACCCAGGAATGCTGAGGAGTTAATACCATTTAGGTCCACCCTTGACCACTGTGGAGGGTAAGAACTCAAGGATAAATTATTTCCCCTTTTATCTACCAGGCAGACACTTCTGAGACACATTTCTAAGATTCCACAGAGATTCCCAGTGAGAAGGAACATCAGTTACTTGCACTAGTGGCAAACAGTAAGTATATCCTTATACTAGCTTTTCTTATCTGTTCTACTTTTCTGGAACTTCAGTTCTACTCCCTGGGATCATGCCCCACATAAATAAACTACTTGTATAGTCGTCTCTGTCCTGGACTTGACTTTTAAGATGAACTGGGAGAAGATTACCAGTTTTTCTGGTATTTTCTATGAATGTCTTTCTGACAAGATACATTTTCTAGAATAATTTTAGATGATATCATTTTTCAGTTCAAAATTCTCTAATAGTACATCATCATTATCAGAATAAATATTTTTACAATGACCTACAAGTCCTGCTCTACATGTTACTCACACTACATCTCTGTTGTCATCTTCTATCATTCTTTCTCTCTCTCTCACTTTACTTTAGCCACCTTTATTTCCTTAAAGATTTTGAAACTTTCTTAATTATACACTCACTTTGACCCTTGGACTTGTTACTTACTTTCCCTGGAATGTTCTTATACCAGATGTTTGCATGAAACACTCATTCATTTCTGGCAGATCTCTACTAAAATGTTCTTTCCTCAAAGATGACTTCCCTTATCATCCTTCTAGAAGAGAAACACGTTATTCTGTATTCTTTCCCTCTTTTATCTTTCTTTTAATGTTAAGAAGAGAAAGTTTATTCAAGAAGAAAACAGCTAAAGAACACCTTTGGGCCCTGGAGTCTGAAAGCTATATTAACAATAAGGGAGAGATACGGTACCAATGAAGCATGTGGAAAAACTGTTGCTATTATCTTGTTTAAATCCTTTCCCTATTAGGCAAGAGGGCAACCACTTTCTGGGTGATAAAACTCTATGCTATTGTCTCAAAATATATGTCATTCTGTTCTGAAGGGCTAGGCTCTATTACCTCAAAGGCTAAGGAATGGATAACAAGACAATTCTAAGGAATAGAGAGACAACTAAGGGTTGAGTCAGAAAGTCACAATTTTATCAAAAGTCACAGGTGCAATGAACAGAATTATAGTTTAAAATGTGCATTTAAATGTAAGGTTTTTCCAAGGATTCCACAGAAATGGAAACTCATCTATACCACCATCAAAGGTGAAGGCAGAGACTGACTACTAAAAAGGCTGTGTATTGAACAGCATATCCCTAGAGACAGCTCTGGTGAGCTAACTCAAGTACAACCTAATAGCAAGGACAATGTATACTTTAATGTCCACGTTTATAAGAATGGGAGCAAATAAAACTGTTTTTCGAAATTGACAACTTCTTTCAGAATTACAATAGTTTCAAGGCAAGAGGGTTCATTCATAAGGTTTTATCTACTTCCATGCTGTGATTATTTAGCTGATAACAACCACTGGATAAACAGTATGATTTCTAACCTTAGAACCTGTTCAGGTAAAAGAAGTATGGATCCCCAAGCCTCAGTCAAAGTATAATCTTGTCTATCTCACTTGGCTATCCTCCTCCTCATCAAGACAATGTCTCTTTGGAGGCATCTGTTTCTTTTCCATCCATGGATCCTACTGGAAGCCCTGGCCTATGGCTAGTACTTTTTAGACCCTCTGGTTAATTTAAGCTAGTATTTAGTACAACTTGAGACAATACCAGAAGACTGAGTTAGAATTTTCTATTCATATTTGGAGAAATCTGAGGGACAGCATGTTTCAATAGTTGGCTGAAAGTTAACATCACTCTGCTGTCTCCCTGTGCAGAAAGCAAGGCTGTGGGGGATCTCATTTCGAGGCAGAAAATGTATATCAGGTGTACCGAAGCTGAACGCTAGCTGAGGTGCGTAGTACTCTAGTTCAAATATAGATATAGAGATAGATATATATAATGTCATTCATATATATAAAATTCCAACAAGAGACTTCTATATCAGTAGATTCCACAAAGGGTCCCAGTGTAGAATATGAGTGGTAGTAATTTAGAGTACTTGGTTCAGTTTAGAAATCTCTTGAATTGACAGGCAACAGCCATTTTCTCTGAGAGGTAGAAGAAAGACATGGAATGGTGGTCTGGTGCATATGTTACGTCTCAGTTGTGAGAGTAATCTAAAGGAAGACAGAGCAGTTTCTCTAGTAAATTGTCCCAGTGATTTTCCTAACTTAGGTTCTCCCAGAAATAGACACCGAGACAAAGAGGTGAGATCAAGCGGTTTATTTGAGATCTCAGGAAACAATAGTAGAAGTTGATAAAGATTTCTGGTTTCATCTCTGACACGTACAGAGCTTGAAAGTCATCGCTCTTGTCCTCACAACAAGAATAATCTATGGAAAATGAAAATCAATTATTTTTCTTGGAACTGTCACAGAACAGAAGCCACAGGGCAAAATACCACTTCGAAATCTGAAGAGACAGGCACATTCAGAGACAGAGCAACTAGCATCTGCTTACTTGGCTCAGAAGCTGCTAAGCCATGAGCTGCTAGGAACTCTTAAACGTTAACTTTGATGAATTTCCATGGGCCGATTATACAGTGTGTGAGACAGAAACCCGGTGTGAGAAAGAAACTCTTGGAGGCTGCAATCTTATAGGGATCCCCAAACAGGCTTTCCTTTCATGAACTCCACCAGGTTTTCATGATGGTAATTTGAGAAAGCGTCCCTTGTGTCCCTGGAAGGTGAATGGGAAGAATAACTGTTGTGAAATAAGCCAAGAACCTTCTCTATAACTGAAGACTACTCCCAAAGGACAGAGTATTTCCACATCTCAATTGAAAGACCTTATTCCATCCAAGGAAGGAATGTACTCTCCCTACAATCTTTCTGTCTCACATAAGTTGTAGGGGAACCATTGTCAACACAGGTCATGGCTTTGAGAAAACAGAGTGAGAATTCTATAGCCGAAAGATGGAGTGGGGGGCCTGGGTGAGAGAAAAAAAAGAAGCTTTACCACAGGAGAACCACATATGATGGTCACAGCTCTGAGACACAGACACCTTAAAGGATTAATGTCTAATCAAAAGGTTTAGGAATACTCCCTGTCTCTCACACTTCACCAACCCAGCTATAGGGCTCCAGTGTAATAGTGGATTAGCTCTGAAAAGATGGCAGGATACTCTCTCTGAGGAGGTGTATACAGAAGAGTAGAAAATTAAACAGGCAAATACAATCAAGGGCAGTGGAGGAACTTCAGGCCTCTTGGGCTTATAACTACAGAAAACAGACACAGTCCAACGCTTAGACAGATTAATAGAAATATTCACAATAAAGGTCTATTTATCTCAGGACCTATTACTTGATACATGTCTAGCTTTCAATAAAAAATTACAAATCATCTTAAAAGATAAGAAAAAACAGTCTGAAGGGAAAAAACAAGCACTAGAACAAGCCTCGGATCTCAGATACTACCTAGATGTTGGAATTATTGGGGAATTCAAAAGAACTCTGATTAATGCGTTAAGGTCTCTAATGGAAAAGTAGACAACATGCAAGAGTAGATGGGTTATGTAAACAAAGAAATGGGAATTCTGCGAAAGAATCAAAGGAAAATGCTAGAAATAAAAAACACTCTAAATCCGCTATACTTAAAAAAATAAACACTCTAACTGAAATGAAGAATACTTTCAGTGGACTCTTCAGTAGACATGGTACAGCTGAGGAAAGTGAACTTGAAGATGTGCCAGTATAATCTTACCAAATTGAAATGCAAAGAAGAAGGAAGGAAAGAAGAAACCAGAACAGAAGGACATCCAAGAACTATGGCATAATATCACAAGGTATAACATAAGTGTATTTGAAATACCAGAAGGAGAAGAGAGAGAGAATGGAGCAGAAGAAATATTTGAAGCAAAAATGGGTGAAATTTTTCCTAATTAATAGCAGATGCCAAATTACAGATCTAGGAAGCTCAGAGAACACCAAAAGGATATAAATAACAATACAACAACAAACACCTAGACATATCATATTTATACAGCAGAAAGACAAAGAGAAAATCTTCAGATTTTGCCTTTATCAGATAAACAAAAACTCATCAAATTCATCATCAACAAATCTTCCCTGTAAGAAACGTTGAAGGGAGTACTTCAGGAAGAAAAGTATATAGGAAAAGTGTTATAGAAGGAATAAATTAAGGTAAAATGGATATACCTAAATTTATTTAAAAGTTAACTTTGTTTTTAAAACAATAATACCAAAACTGAATTGGGTAGTTATAGCATATAAATAAGTAAAATGAATCACAGCAATGTCAGAAAGGACAGGGGAATAGGAATACTCTCTTAAAAGGCACTTACACTACATGTGAAATGGTATAGTGATATGTAAAGGTGGACTTAGATTAGTAAATATGTATTTTATAAACTCCAGATAGACTACTAAAAAAGTATTAAAATGAAGTATATTTGATACACTGAGAGGAGATAAAATTGAATCATATACATTGTTCAATTAAAACCTGAAAAGGCAGAAAAAGACCAGGAGAGAGAGAAACAAAGAACAAATTTAACAAATAGAAAACGATGACAAACATGGTAGTTATTACATCAATTATATCAATAATCACTTTAATTACATCGATTATAAGACAAAAACTGTCACAGTGGATAAAAAAACAGGCTATGTATCGTCTACAAGAAAGCTGCTTTAAATATAAAGACTCAGGATAAAAGTTTAGGAGTGGAAGTCAGTAAAGACTGTGTTATGAAGGAGGTTGCTACAGAGGGAAATGAAGCTTGTTCATGTTGGAAACTCTGGACCCTAGTGGAGAACACAAACCTCAGAGTTTTGTATTCATGGAGTCAGGGAGCTATGCTTTTTATCTAACAAATCCCTTTGTGTACTGGCCCATGGCAGTTTCCAGAGGGCATTTACACCCGGCACTATATATATATGACACTATACATGTATTACAAACATACGTATGCATATACATACATTTATATATATATATATTCATTACTTGTAATTACATTATATATCTGTTGTAATTTTTCACCATCATACATTCTATGAAGGCAGGATCTTTATATTCTTTGTTCATTGCCATATCCCCAATGCCTAAAAGAATACCTAGGACAAACAGGTGTTTAAAAAACATTTGTTTAATAAATGAATGAATAAACTATATTTTTGGAGGTTGTACATATCATTTATTGTTTATAGTCTTGAACCATGTTAGTGGTGTGCACTATTTGACTGGATAGAAAAAAAACATGTTTGAAATACCCACAACACACATATTAGTTTTCTACTGTGATTAATACTCATAATCCTTGCTATCTAAGCACCTGTGCAAAATTCAGTGCATTCTATACAATAATTTTCTGAAGGATGATTTGTAACACTGTAATATAAATCAACACCGTCAATTCTACATGAAGTTATGGCTCATTCTTTGGTCTTTTGCAATAGAGAGAAGAAATGATGCACCCAGAGGTACAAATATCTGCCCTTCATGATTAGCAAAAACTAGTTTCAGGTAGTGTAAAACATAAGTCCCTTCATTCAACAATTATTTATGGAGTGCCTATAGGTATTATGTACATCCTAGAGACACAATATGTGTAAAAGAAATCTGTTTTCTATTAACACCATTATGATGAAGATGCAAAAGAAGGACAGCTTTTGTTTATTATGATATACATATATATGTTTTATAATAATTTCGACTTCTAAAGAAGGTTATTGTGGGTGCACAGTGGTAGGCAAATTCCTCCACTGAGGGCATAAGTAGAGTCTTTCAAATAATGCCTAATTCATTGAAAACTGAATAGGTGTCAGTGGATGAAAGAAGGATGCAGTGTATTATATATTCCAGAAAAATAATTATATATAGAGCCATGAAATATTAGAATTTTGAAAAACTGCAAGCCACTCGGTGTGGCTGGAGAATTTGGTGCATGGTGCACAGCAGGAACTATAATTGGTGGCAACAATAGAAAGGTGAGGCAGAGGTCAGATCATGAAGACATCTTGCTTCTATGTATGCTAAGAAGTCTGAATGCTTATAAAAGCTGATGGGAAGTTAGTAAAGATTTTTAAGCAAGGAAATAAGCTGATCAGATTTGCATTTAGGAAACAGATACGACTACAAAGTAGAGAATGAAAGAAGTATGAAGTTAAGACTGGACGTTAGGATAGTATTTTCCAGATGGGAAAAGGTAAAATCCTTAACTAAAAGAGCAGCAACCGGGGCAGAGATGATGCGAAGGCACTGAAAGATGCGAGACAGCACCACAAGAGATTTTGACTGATGATATGAAGGATACAGAAGAGAATGGTTCCAGCTGGGTGATGGAGATGGAAGCCAAGTTCTTCCACAACAATGAGTGACTGGAAGGTAAGAAGTAGATATTCTGAGTATCTTTCTTTAAAAGGGAAAGAGATTAGCTCCTCATTTCTGAGATGACCATTTTGTTGAATCATTGGAATTGTTCTCGAGTTTTTCACCAAGACAAATTCCCTAGAGCCTAGATATGAGTTATTTAATATTTTCTGTTACTCAGATTTAATTTCTTTCAATTATAATGTTTTCCTATATGTCAGGTTTTTTCCTGTTTTCATTGTTAGCTACTTTAAACATAGCATTATACAATAGATAAAAAAGTTCAGAACTATGGTTTTATTATTACATAATAATAAAATTGAAAGGAAATAATAAACATTTTAAAATTCAAAGTACCCTGAAGCTTGTAATACCCATTCAGTAAAGATAGCCAGTCTCCCTCTAATAACTTGAACTGGAAGTGTCCATGACTAAATTCAACAAGGCTACTTAGAGGCCAAGATGATATTATGAATTCTTTTGGATCAGATGAGAAATTTGTACATTTTCTAATTTGTACAAATTCTAATTGTACTGAATTTTGGGAATGGAAGATCTAAGAAGTTTTGCATATTTGTTAAAAGATACATTACTTTAAAAGATGGTCACATGGAAAAGAGGAAATAAGAAGAGCTCCTAAGAGTGTATGTATATGTGTATATTGCATACAGACATGTATAAACTGCAGATTTCAAAAAATGAAAAAGATGGATACTTAATTCATTTTAGACTAGTTCTACTTCTTCCTAAAGTCATACAGTTCTTTCTTTCCTTTTTTTTCATTTCCTGGCTACAAAATGAAACTGCCTTGCTGAGAACAAAATAAGGTAAAATAATAGTCTTCGAAACTTTTAGCCTTATGCATTTTTAGAAAATATTTTCTCAAAAAGCAAGCATGACACTGTAGGTGTCCCATCAGAGGAGTTCCCCAGATGCCTTGCAAAGATCATAATGCAACCATAGCCTCCATAATAAGAGGAACAATATATGGAGACCTGCTGTCCCTCCCATTAGCGCCAGCGGCCTCTACCCCTGTGGTTAATTCTGCTTTGTCTTGAACTCCAAATGGGAGTGATATTCTGTGGATTTGATACATTGTTAGCACAGCAGGGAAAGCCCATTTGAAAATAATCGTATGTTCCAGGTATCCAAAAGAAAAGGGACATTTTGCAAAGAGCAGCATTTTAACTTGAAAAACTTATGACTAAAATCTGGGTGGAGAAGGGAAGGACATTAACATGTATTGATTGCCTCAAATGAGCACTACACTCAGATTATCTCAGGCCTGACAATATTAATCCTCAGGGGAATATTATTAGCCGCATTTTACATATGATGAAAACAAGACTAGAAGGGTAAGGAGAATTGGCCTGCGATCTTATACCATGCAGTGGTGAGTCTGACTTTGTTGGCTCTTGCTCAGCTACCCACGAACTTTCTTTCCATGCCTGACATTGTTTTCTGTTAGGAGGAATCAATAGTGGCCTAAAAGAATTAAAACAGCAAAAAGATATATGTGAAACACAAATTTTAAAAGAAATTAAAAGTGTAAGAAGAGGGGCTTCCCTGGTGGCGCAGTGGTTGAGAATCCGCCTGCTAATGCAGGGGACATGGGTTCGAGCCCTGCCCCGGGAAGATCCCACATGCCGCGGAGCAACTAGGCCCATGAGCCACAATTACTGAGCCTGCGTGTCTGGAGCCTGTGCTCCGCAACAAGAGAGGCCGCGATAGTGAGAGGCCCGTGCACCGCGATGAAGAGTGGCCCCCGCTTGTCGCAACTAGAGAAAGCCCTCGCACAGAAACGAAGACCCAACACAACCGAAAATAAATAAATAAATAAAAATTAAAAAAAAAAAGTGTAAGAAGAAAGTATATTTTGTTAAAATACAAATTTAATTAAAATTTAAACATATGATAATGCAAAACATTTAATACTACTTGAATTATTTAGTGAGCATATATACTTAAAATATGAGAATGCTAGTTTGAATTACAAAATGAGAAGGATATGATTCCTCAATGATCAATGCTCTGAACAATGTAAGAAATGGGGAAGGAAGTGACCATGTAACCTGCATAAAACCTTAAGCCAGGTGGATTCATCACTCACTGGGTAAAGTTTATACTCTAGTTTTCTAATATAGGGGGAATAAACCATGAAAACAATGTTTTTGATATATTCAATTTCTAGAAAATATAATATGAGTGCATTTTAAGAACAAATAGTGAATTCCCTAGTCAATATTGAAATTTTTCTACCATTGAGATAATGCCTCTGTTTTTTATTTTAAAAATCCCATGCTTCTGTTTATGGCTGTAATTTGATAAAGGTGTCCGTAGGGTTCATACTCATGCTAGGACAAGCCATTTGAATAAGGCAAAGAGAAAGAATATCAAAATGTTATAAATTATATTTAATGAGACTATGAACTTATATATTCCAGGATAGTCTATCCTTTGATATGACTTTGTGGAAGAAAAATTCAATTAACAAAATAGAGAAACTTTCCGGAGATATCTTCAGAATAAATAATCACAATACTAATAACCGTGAATATTTCTACATTACTTACTGCATGCCAGGCTCACTTCAGGGTACTTTGTACATATCACATCATGTAATTCTCACAACTTAATGTGCTTGATCCTATTATTGCTGACTCACAGATGAAGGCACTGGGACACATAGAAGTTAAGAACCTGCCCAAGGTCATACAGTTAGTGGGTGGCAAAATCTGAATTTGAACATAGGCAGATTGATTGAATCTATGTGCAATCAATTTGAACATAGGCAAACTGGCTCCAGTGTTGTGCTATAATGATGGAAGCTGATGACAATGAGTTATAATAACAAAAAGCAGCACAATTCATGATTGCCCAAATGACTGTACTCTAGGATTAAAAATGGGATCATAAGAACAATAATAAAAAAGTATTTTTATTTTAAACTCCTACCTGCTATTTCGGTAGCCTTGACTCCCTGGAAATGCCCCCCATTGAGGACCTCCTGTGTGCTCATGCACATTCTTTTTCTCCACTACCCAGTCCTGCCTCCAGAAATGTCTGCTGCTAGGGCTCCACTGCCCACGGAGCCGTGTGCCCAGATTTGTCCTGCTGTTCTTCCCCGGGCAGGCTCCCAAAGGCCCTGGTGAGCATACTAAGGCTAATAACTCCCATCATGACCAAAGCCACTGTGGAGGCCTCCGCTGCTGTGATTAGAGCAGAGTCAGATGTCCCAGGCACCCCATAAATGTACGAATGTTTTTATATCTTGTAAAATATGCTCTGAGCTTTTATCTACAACCTTTTTTTTTTTTTAATGCATAGATGACATTCAAATACAAGTAAGTATTTACAAGGAAATTCTACATGAAAAGTACATAACATAATATTTTTCTTCAGACCATTTTTGTTTTTTCTAATTTACAACATTTTAGAATATTAAATCTTTCTGTAGAAAATTGCTATCAACCTAGCTCTCTCTGTCTCTGTCTCTCTCTGTCTTTAGGAACAGTCACTACTAGGATTATATCTTTTATTATATTAGTATGTGCCACAAACGATTTTAACCTTCTCTTTTTAAATACCAAGACTATCAGACTGAAAAATCATAGAAGTCTGAAAAAAAATATGAGAATGGTAGTCAATATGAAATGTGGAGTGAATACTATTTCTAAAAAAAATAAATTATTATATATGATGTAACCATAAGAAACATTAAAATAAGTCAAACTAAGGCTGGAAAATATGGTATAATTTGGAGACTGAATTAGGTAATGTTTTACCTCATGAGCTATATTATTCAGGACACAGAGGTGATCACCCAGTTCTGTGCTTGACCTACTGTTTACCAAGGAGAATGCTAGATTCTTTGCTTACGAAGAAGGATAAACAGGGTTTCTGGAATAGAGGAATATGAGAGCTAGTGAGCTAGAGGGCCACATAAAGAGATGGTGTCAACCTAGTAACATTAAGTGCTACGGTAAAGATTTCACAGGATCCTTTGGAGTACTTCAGGATCAAGGGAGGCTTCTGGAGAAGGTGACAACTGAACTGAGCTACAAAGAAGCAGTAGCAATTATCCAAGAAAAGAAGTGTCTGAACAGGTTCCCCGCAAAAAGAGATACAATGTACATAGTCACAGAGGCTTGAACAAACTTGCTGAGGTCAGGGAACAAAAGCAGGACGACATTATTAGGGTTTAAAGTACTAGGCAGACTGTATAAAAAAAAAGCGCGGAGAGGGAGGTAAAAGCATGATCACAAAGTGTGTGGCACACTAAGGAGTTGGCAGTTGTTTGGGTTACTTATGATAATTAAGAAGAGAGATTGGGAATAGGGAAGCTTGTTAAAACACTTTTACAATTGCTCAAGCAGAGATGGTGACAGCCTGTGTCACAAAACCTATAGGTTAAAAAAAAAAAACTGTTCGATTTTAAGATCAAAAGTCACACTGGGGGCTTCCCTGGCGCAGTGATTGAGAATCTGCCTGCCAATGCAGGCAACACGGGTTCGAGCCCTGGTCTGGGAAGATCCCACATGCCGCGGAGCAACTGGGCCCGTGAGCCACAATTACTGAACCTGCGCGTCTGGAAGCCTGTGCTCCGCAACAAGAGAGGCCGCGATAGTGAGAGGCCCGCGCACCGCGATGAAGAGTGGGCCCCGCTTGCCGCAACTAGAGAAAGCCCTCACACAGAAACGAAGACCCAACACAGCCTAAATAAATAAATAAATAAAGAGGATGCATTTCAAATAGTAAAAAAAAAAAAAAAAGTCACATTGATTTTAATAACACAATTCTATCATATATTTATACTTAAAAAATTTATAAAGAATGAGTTTATCAAATCTTACTTTGAGGACTCCGTCTAAAAGGTCTATAGAATTAATGTATATAGTCACTGATTTTAACCATAAAGCCCCACTATAAATCAACTCTACTTATTACTTTTCTCTCTGAAGCACTGACTCTACATCTTGCCCGCCATGAGCTATTCCCCAGTGTCTGTAACTGGACGTGTGCACAAGCAGCTCCCCCAGCTTTGTGAACATGGATGGATTTCTGGCCTGGGTGGCTGCCCCTGCTTAGGAAGCTCCTTGTTTTCAGTAACAGGCATCCCATGAAGACCAGGCTCTGCCACACTGTCACTCATTGTCTGTCCTTGTTTTCTTTCCCCAGGAGATATTTCACTGTTATTAAACAACTACAGCGTGCTAAGAACCATGGTAGGCATTTCTGAATTATTCCTTGTGAAAATCCTCCAGGATAGGTATTCTTATTCCTAATTTATAGATTAGGGGAAGGAGACACAAAGAGATTAAGCAGCTCTTCCAAATTTCAGAGGTACTGGGTAGCAACATTAAGATTTAAAACCACATGTGGTTATCCCAGCTTTGAAGCCCTGACCATTAATTTATAAGCCTGAAGGTATGCGGTTCAATTTAACACCAAAAAAAAATTGAGTACCTGCTATGTGTTAAGAACAAAAGAAGGTGTGGAATGCAAACATGAAAACCAAATTGTTCCTTTCTCAGCAAACTAGTAGGGTAGGAGAAAATCCGGGGAGATGGTTATAATGCCATGCCATAACTACTATCAGACCACAAATGAGACAGAAATCCTTCATGTAACTCAACAAGGCAAAAAAAAAAAAAAAAAAAAAAAAACAGGGAAGAATGAAAAGAGATGGCAGCAAGTGGAACTTTAAAGAATTAACAGACTCCAACTCAGGAGGAGAACATTTGTCAGAAGGAACAGTAGGAATTAAGACATGAAGCTGAAAATTCCTGGAGTGTGCTGGGAATGGCAAGTTGTTGAGAGCTGCAGAGAGTTTGTGAAGAAATACTCAGAAAACAAAACTGGGGAGACCTCCTGGTCTGAGGCTGGGAAGGCTTGTATGTCATGATAATATAGAAGATCTTTGTTCTATAGACAATGGGAAGCCATCAGAAGTTTTAAACTGGAAAAAGAAATTGATTAGAGCCATCTGGGCAGGTAATATATAATAACTCCCTCAACACTTCTTTCTTCAAGGTAATTTTTAAAATGAAAATGTATCCTTAAGATAATTCAATATATATATGTGAAAATCATTTTTTTGACAATGGTTTCAAACTTAATTCATTCTATTGTCAATGGACAGAAAATGTGTCATAATAATGACAGTTCAAGGGAGGGGAAGTAACAGAGAGGAGCTAACTGCTTCCTCATCTTAGGGTTCAGTTGCATCCACCTTTTTTTTGCAAGCAGAATGAATGGATAGCTCATATGCTTAAGTTTTATTTTCCTTTTATATCAATGCATCATCTTCAAAAAATTTCATCATGTGTCTTCCTCAGTAGAGCATGATTTTACAGTTTTATGTTTTTAAATTAGAAGGGAAAAACACTGAAAGCAATTCTTTGACGAGCAAATCATTAAGTAATGTTACTATTATATGACCCAATCTCTTTATTTTAAAGAGGAAGACATAAATCTAGAGATGTAGAAGGATTTTTCAAAGGTCATTATGTCTCTCTAGTTACACAGCTCCAAAGGGCTCTCAGTTATTCATTCACTAAACAAATATTTACTAATGCCTATACTATGAGGTACTCTCCTCCTCAACAGCATCCCTGAATATTTTCCAACAGCCACAAGTAATAAATTTTCCTCTTAAAGTGAGGCAGAGAGAACCAATAAACTTTGCCTCTTTTCAGCTTACTAGAAAAGTAAACAAGAACACAATGCTTTTGTCAAGGCAATAGACTATATAACATAATAGTTATGAAGAAGTTTTAAAGAAAAGAAAATAGTTATAAAGCAGAAAGAAGGTATGAAATGCCTGAAAATTTCCTGATAAATGTACTTGTTTTTTTTACTTTTTTTTTTTTTTTTAAGAAATTCTGCTAGTTTATTTGCTAGGTTTCCATCTTAGAAAAATAGGACACTTACCCCAGAATGTCCCCAGTGAGTTAAGAGAGCTGTGATTGTGTTACCAAAGACTCACAGTTTCTGACCTGTGTAATGGAAGGGTCAGAACTTCTTCCCATTTTGACTACAGGGACTGAATTGCGAGGTATAGGTAACCTTTTCTCTTTGCCTGCTTTTGCTTACCAAGCAGCAATGAGATCTTGAGGCCCCAAACTATCAGAGGTCTGGAAGAAGATGAATTAAGAAATATTGCTTAGTATTACATTTGTTGTGAAGAAAAGAGCAATGAAATCTTTTACTCCAGTCTATTCCTTAGTATTTTGAATTTTCCTCTCACTGAAATGATAAAAAATGGAGAAAAAGTTATATGTGGTCCTTGTCTTCACGGAGCTTACAATCTGGTGGGGTTGGATGAACAATAAAGAAGAAAATAAGCACAAAATTATAAGGATATAAAATAATTACAAACCATGCTATGTTTTCTAAAGAAAAAACAAGAGGCTGTAAGGGAGAAAAATGTTAAACCAGACAGAGATGAGGAAACAGCAAAGATTAATGCAGAATTAAGTAAATAGAAAATAGATAAATCATAGACAAAATCCAAAAAAAATTAGTTCTTTGAAAAAAAAATCAATGAAATTGGCAAACTTTTAGCTAGATTTACCAAGAAAATGGAGAAGAGGATCAAATTACTAAATCGGGAATGAAAGAGAAGACATCACTATCAGTTTACAGAAATATTAAAGTTTACAAAGTCATACAATATGTCAACATATTAGGTAACTTTGCTGAAATGGACAAATCTCGTGAAGACACAAACTGCTACAACTCACTCAAGAAGAAATAGAAAATTTGGATATATGTAAAACATATAAAGAGATTAATTAGTAATTTTCAAACAATGAACAAAGAAAAGTCCAGACTCCGATGGTTCTCCTGGTGAAGCCTACCAAACATTGAAAGAATTAACACCACTTCTTTACAAACTCTTCCAGAAAATAGAAGAGAAGTGAAAACTTCCCAACTTATTGCATGAGGCCAGTATCACTCAGATCCTATACCAGACAAAGACATCAAAGGAAAGTACAGACCAATATTTCTTAGGAATATAGATGTAAAATTCCCCAACAAACTATAAGTAAACAGAATCAAGTAACATATAAAATGTATTGGACACTATGACCAAGTATTAGGATATATCTCAGAAATGTAAGAGTGGTTTATCATCATAAAACCAATCAGTGTAATACATTATTTTAACAAAATAAATGACAAAAAGCACAAGATCATCTCAATAAATGCAGAACAAGTATTTGACAAAATTCCATACTTCTTCATCATAAGTACACTACCCAGACTAAGAATAGAGGGAGACTTCCTTACCTTGATTTTCTACAAGGGTGCAAAAACAATTCAGTGGAGAAAAAAAGTTTTTTCAAGAAACCGAACTACCAGATATTCACGTGCAAATCAGTGAAGTAGTACCGCTATCTTACATCATACACAACAATTAACTAAAAATAGATCATAGACCATAATGTAAGAGCTAAAACTATAAAGTCTTAGAAGAAAACAGAAGAATAAATCTCTATGACCTTGATTAAAGCCTTCTTAGGTAGAACACTAAAAACTCAAGTAACAAGAAAAAGATAGGTAAGCTGAACATCAACAGAATTTTTAAAAATTCACTTTTATTACGAAAATGATAACATAAGTAAAAATGTGAGAAGAGACCCTACGGAATGGGAGAAAATGTTTGCTAAGCAAAATAACTCAGTCACAAAAAACAACATATTGTACAATTCCATTTATATGACAAGTCTAGAAGAGACAAATCTACAGAGAAAGAAAGTGGGTTGTGATTGCCTAGGGCTAGGTAACTGGTGGGAGGGAATACCTGCTAATATGATTTCTTTTTTGGAGGTAAATCGAAAGTTCTAAAATTAGATTATGGTGATGGTTGTACAACATTGTGAATATACTAAAAACTACTCAATATAAACTATAAATGTGTGGATTGTATGGTATACAAAGTATAACTCAATGAAACTATTAAAATGACAATATAACTTTAAAGTATCACTTTGGTTCTACTGTTAGAAACTTTATTGTATAAGATGAAAATCAAAGTATAGCCAAATATTACCTTGGATTGTGTAGGAATCTAGTTTCATTCAGAGGTAACTTATAAGTTCATGTAAATAGAACCTCTTACAAGAAAAATTTATATAGGAGAATTGAGATCAAAACCTCTATTTCTTTGAATGAGATTATCAAATTATTAGGGCTAATGCTTCCACTGGAAATGAACTTAAAAGTTGGATAAATATCAAAACCTCCTCTCAAAAGCATTGCAAAGGTGATAAGATGGTAAGAAATCTACAGAAAAAATAAGTAAAGTAGCAAAAGAACCCAAAGAGGAAATAAATGCAAAAAGCAACTTTTGCCGTGAGTGCTTTTTGGATATTTCACAAACTTAGATTTAGTCTCTGACCCCTTAGTAAGATGTGCAGGTAGAAATCACAGCTCTGGGCCTGCCCAATTGAAAGTCTCACAGGTTACCCTCCACCCACAAAGACTGGATTGAAAAAACTTTTATTATCAGGGTCAGAGTAAACCAGAGGTGATCTCAGTCTTGACACCAATAACAAAAAAAGATTCCTTAACAGGACTGGAATTTAAAATTTTCCTTAGAAATTTTAATGACAAACCTGCCTTCAGAGATCCTAGATTCACGGTGCCCCTGAGCTCCTCACAAAGCAAACACAAATCTTCTTTGGAGATAGCTGCCTTTATATAAGGCCTCAAATAAATTCTACAGATTATTTTAAAATGAAATGGAGCAGCTCACATGAAAAATGATTAAGAAAATAGGTAAGACTCGATTGAACCCTCTTTGCTGGATATTGGACTAGAATTGAATATATCTGTATGAACTCAAAAGAGTGATAGAGAGCTAGAGATAGAGAGATCAGAGAGAAAGAGAAAGAGAGAGAGAATGCATTTTCTAGCTCTGTTTACTGAGACAGCTTAGAAGCAGTGGCATCCAGTAGGAAATAACACACTTAGCTCCCAGATCTTTGTGCCTTTATCAATCACCAGGGCATCTTGGGTAAATGGATAATTCTAGGGTTAAGGGCAGAAAAGGAAAGGTAAGCCTGGAATATCACGTTGTGCCGGCCAGAGAGGAACCACCTTAAGAATTACGGAACATGTCAGAATAAATAGAAGCCAGAATGAACAGTCATTCACTGGCCAAATATTGGACACGTTTAGCATTAAGTAAGTAATGAAATTTAATAGAAAGCATTGGATAAAATAGGAATCCATGAATATATATTAATATAAATAGGTACATGAGTAAAAAAATGTTGGAGAAGAAAAAAGCCTTTTTTAATAGCATGATGCAAACTACTAAATGAAGAAATGATTTTGGAATCAGGAAAATCACCATTTCACAAACATCACAGTAATAATTGGTTTAGGCATGAATCATTAATAGATAATAAAATAAGGGGATGAAAGGTTAATGAAAAACAGAAGTTTATGTGGTTTCAAAATATTTCCCCACAAGACACTTATTACTTACATAAGGAACTATACAGAGATTTCAGTATAGAAGCCTGGCAGACATCACTTTCTCATGTGATCAGAGTTAGGAAAAGCAGTAATGAGACAAACTGGTCTAAGCTTAATCATTTCTAGCTTTTGATTTAAAGTGAGAGACATGTAACTCTTTATTTGAACACTTAGAGGCCATTATAGGGTTATTCATTGGCCTAATTTCAATACTGTTGTTTCTCAGGGAATAGGGAGGTCAAAGGAGAGGGAAAGAGATGAGGGAGATTGTCAGTGGAACAGTCAGAACACAGACATTTATCAATTAATTTTGCCATCTTATATGGACGCTGTTCGTAGAGCCCCAAAACAATAGTAACATCAAAGATCACTGATCATAGACAAACATAACAAATATAATAATGAACAAGTTTGAAATACTGTAAGAATAACCAAAATGTGACACAGAAACATGAAGCGAGCAAATGCTGTTGGAAAAATGTTGCTGTTAGACCTGCTTGATGCAGGGTTGCCACAAACCTTCAATTTGTAAAAAATGCAATGTCTGCGAAGTGCAATAAAATAAGGTATGCAATGTACCTTTACTGTACAGCAGATGTATATTTAAGAACATTCATTAAATGAGTAAGAATAGATGACTTTTTGGAATGAGAATCAAGGATGAAAAAACAGAGCAAAACAGAGTGAGGTCTTACATAAGTGAACGATAATGATGTGCTCTGAACTAGGAGTATGATTAACTCATTTACTGACATCTAGTCTCAAAATAAAACAAGAAAATAACTAGATCCAATATTGAGGCCAAAGCCTTTTTAAAGATTAAACAACCTACATTTTTATCTGCATTAACTGATTTTATTATAATTTGTGGTCACAATAAAAAGAAAAAGTATTTGTTTTACTGGCGGAAACATGCAGTAAAAATAAGCATTTAAATAACATGGTATAATAACTTCTGGAAAGAACTTGACATTTCTCTAAGCTAAATTCTAATTATAATTTTCCTACTTATCTTTTGTACCGTACAGACTTAAAATAGGGTTGAATCCTAAAGGAGCCAAGTTAAGTCTGCTTTTTTTATTTTTCAAGCACACAGCAAAGTCCCGCTGTGTCAATAATTGCCCAAACAGGAGCTCTTTGGGTATCCAGGACCCCCCACTGACCAAAGTACCAATTTGTGATAGACTCTCAATAATTTCTCATGGACTGAAGGAATGGATGCATGATTATGGTGCGGATAACAGAGAGGGACAAATCGCATAATTAATTGGCATAGTCCAGTATACTTTGATGAATTTATAGGTCATCGAAATGAGAGACGCTGCATAAAAGCCCTAAGAGTATAATGAATCCTTGATTGACTTTGTATCCTTGAAACTGGTTATTTTTCTGTATATGATAAGATTAAAAATCTGAGGTTTCTCTCCAGTCAAGTGTGGCCGTCAGTGTTAAAAGTTTAGAAAGAATTATTGACTTCTACAATGAGACATTCAGGATTCCACCTTTGTTCATGGTATTATTCAGGAATCTGAAACTGATAGAATATTATCAGTGGGAAGTAAAACTGTTTCAAAAATGGATTCTTCCCATCCCCCTCAATGTCTTTTTGCTGGTGCGGTGGTTGTTTTGTTTTGTGTTTCAGTGACGCCAACTTCACATATGAAGATATTCCTTTTCATCAGTTACCAGAGTTATTAAACCAGCTAGAGACTATTGAATATGTGTGTTTCAAATCTGAATAGTATGCATTCGAATCACCTGTCAAAGTGCAGACTCTGATTCAGTAGGTTTTGGCTGGGGCCTGAGATTCTGAATTTTTAAGACATTCTCAAACAACATTAATGTGACTGTAATGCAATTTGAGTGGAAATTTAAATCACTCAAAAATCTAATGTTTTAAATATTTTTATTTTTTCAAAAGGGTCAGAAAATAATATAAAGCATCAATGTCTACCTTAGTTGCAACTGCTGATAGCATAACCAATAATCAGTTCCATTCAGAGAAAGAACAATTAAATCAAATATTCAGATGATGCTTATACTAAATTTTAAAAAGTATAGCACAGTAAAATATTTTAAAATTCATATTATTCCCAAAATCCAAATAAGGGGGCTTATTAGCATTAACACTAACCGGTAAGCTGAGTACAAGTTTACTTGTCAATAATATGCATACACAAATACACAGGTATATAAATAAGTGGTGCTGTACCTTTAAAGGAAAATCTGGTTTTTCTCCTCTCAGCTTTTAAAACCAAATACGCCCTATAGTCCTTTTTCATTCTGAAAGTAGCTTTCAAAAATGTGTGAAATGTACCACCTTTTTTTCTGTCAGTATACTCTGAATGATTGTAAAACATAGTTTGTAGTAGAGTTTTACTGTAGCAGAATATCTACATATTTGCTTCTTTACCCCCTAACTTACTCCTACAAATTAAGGCTACAGTTAAAGATAATTTATATTTTATTGTGTCATGTAAGTTTTTCAGGAGTATCTGGTAAAAAATATAGCCATTTGTCCACCCAAGCTGGGTTCCATTCTGTCTAGTAAAATGCTTCATTCTGATGGAAATCTTTTCAGTGCCTCAGAGAACCAATTTAGTTGGTTCTTTAGTTCTTTTAGGAGAGGATGGAAGGTGACTCTCCATGAAACATTGATATTCAAGTTTTGGTGACTACATACTGCAAGGTGCTCTCAATTGTGTACTAACAGTTTTCTTTTTAAATCCATTCACCACTCATGAATTGCCAGATGGATCAGAGTTATTTGACTACTAACTAAAACAGGAGTCCTATCTCAGCATTCCACAACATCACTGATGTACATAAATTCCTCACCTTAATCACCTCACAAAGAAAGAGATCTGTCTCAAATGACGAAATATTCAAGTAAACATCAATGTAATAACTTCTATCTTTAATCATTATAACAGTTAAAGCCTGGAACCAACACTATGTCAAAAGAATCCTCAGGCTTCACCCCTGAAAAAAAATCTCTGTTATTAAACTTTGGACTTGTGAGTTAAGCAAACAGATGACATATTTCTCCAGGTACACATTTGATTTATAATACTTTAAAACTTGTTTCAAGATAGAATTCTCACAATAAAAAAATAGGCAGATTGCAAAATTTACCTATTAAATAGATACAAAATCATTAACTGTCACATTTTATCAGTAAGTGGAATCTGAAAATAAATATATATTTGCTCCACAGTACTTATAATTACACTTTACATAATTAATATTTGCAAAATATAATATTTTGTCAAGTGGATTAAAAAAGAAGTTTATTTTCTTATTTTGTAAGTTTAAAAATGAGAAAAATTCTAATCAGTTGGCTCTCGGAGTTTAAAAGACAATCTATGAATTGCCTATAAAACTAATAATTTCAGTAAAATAATTTATGTCCCCTAAAACTTATTTGTCTATGTCAGATATTATACTTCTAGATTTTCTTTTGCTTGCAATTTGAATGGTAGCTAAATGAAATTCTTTTGGAAGCAAACCAAAAATAAGTATTATCTTTGAAGGGAGAGTAGATATTTTGTAAGGCACTGTCCCAACTGTCTCAGGAAATGCCCTCTGATAGACAGAATATGTTCCTTGAAAAATCCAATATGACAGTTCTTATACTTTTATCTTAAAAATACAGTGATACGGTCAGTAGGAAATTCAAAAGGTGATTTAAAGTCTCTATGTCTATTAATATGAGAATTTTATGATATTTAAATCCTTTAAAAATGCTTTATTTTAAAATATTTTTCTGGAAATATTATATAAAGGATTTTAATTTTATTGTAGCTACTTAATTATATCACAAGTCATGGACACATATAATGTAAAGTGAAATAAAATACTATGTTACATATGTGGAATTTATATAGCTTCCCTATTTATTATATATAGTATTATAGTATATATAATATATAATTTTATGCACAATATGTTTAGAACTAATGAACTCAAGTTTTATTCTCATTATTTTTGCATTCAAATATTTCTTTATGACAAAATTAGTCACTAAATTTTGTTTTACAGGCAGTATGTATAGAAAGTATATCGTGATAGTTAAGTGCATAAGTTGTACAATTGATAAAATTTAAGAAAAGCAAATTCATTTGAATCTAATATTTGCATTGATTCTCCTTTAAGAAACACAGTTTTAACGACCTAAGACTGTATTTTCATTTTTTACAGGACCATTACTTGGTTCAGTAATAACTATTTTCATAATAACAATAATAAATGCTATTTGTTGATAATAAACTTTTAGATTCAAATTATAAGTAATGAGAACAAGATGTTACTATAGTTCCAGAACAGAATATAAATATACTAAGGTCTAAACATATAAATGTAGAGCTGATAAAGTTGATAAACTCTAATTTCACCATTAATTATGGTTTATGTAATTTTTATATTATTCTTGGCAAACTATTAAATGAAATAGAGGATATGGTAATATGCTGAATTACCTGAATACAAATTATTTTAATGTGATTAGGCACTTTGAAGGGAAGAAACAAAAATAGTATTAGATATTGGGAATAACAAGCAGATGTAGGTTTAGATGCATTAGAAATCTAGTTAATTCAATTTAACAGGAAAAAAAATTGGACTAAATAAAATCACATCATTGCCATAGATATATTTGTTGATCAGTATTATTTTGAATTTCACTTTCTTTTGGGAAATGGAATTTTCACACAATGTCACTAACTGACACAAAATGAGAAATTAGAACATTTATATACTCACTTACATATGAGATGATTTGCACAAAGTGTGTGTGTGTGCTTGTGTGTGTATACATGTACACACACACACAAATATTGTACTATCATATATCATTACCAGTGAATAGATACATTTATTGTGGTATTTTCAAACAGTGGGCTACCACTCAATCATAAGAAGGAACAGACAGCTGATTCATTCAACAATGTGAATGAATTTCACATATATCATATTGAGTGAAAGATAGCGAACACAGATTAGTAAACATTATCTGATTAAAGTACATGAACATCTACAGCATGCAAACTAATCCAATTATTGGTCACCTGGAGTGAATGGTCAGGGGACAGTGGGAAGATTGACTGCAAAAAGTATGAATAAATTTTCTGGAGAGAGATTAATATTCTATATTAAAATTGGAGTGACATTTACACAGGTGTATGTATTTGTCAAAAGTCATGAAAAATTAAAAAATGTTAGGATTCTGGTATATAAATTGTACCTACATGTTGATTTAAAAAGGAAATATGTGTGTGGGGGGGACAGTGCTTTCTATATAAAAATATAGCTAGACTTTTCACATTTAACATTATATAATATTGTCTATTCCCATGAAGAGACATTATAGTCTTATATATCTCATTTATAATAAACTGGATCATTTACTTTTCTATAGTTTAATAAAACTAATCCTTCACTCTTTGTCAAACACATTCACCATTTTCAGGTTGAACACTTGATTAGGACATTTGCTGTAGAAATTGGCTTAATCATTAACAGTTTAAAGATATTTAGACAGCTTAACTAGTATATTTTCTTAGGTGAATTGATTGAATCCTTGTCAGTAGGACAAAATTATATGAACAACAAGATTTCGTGTACACTTATGAAGATTAAGTAAAAAGTATATAAAGTTAAAAGTCTTCTGAAATTTTCATGGTGGGAACTTAATTGTTTCCTAGGTAGTGCCATTTATCATTTTTCAACAGATTTGTTTCAATGTTGTTGCCAAGTAAAAACATGAACTTGGTGTGAAAGAATACAAGAATAAACAATCACAGCAGGCTTTGATGACATAATGCTTTTTATAGGTTTTTCTGAATTTCTTCAGTTCATAAGATAAGTTTCAAATAAATAATCAGCTGGGAATCCAGTACTTATTAATAAACTTTCAAGGATCTATTAAAAATAAAAATACAACTCTCACTTTGGATAAAGTCAATGAATGAAAAGCAATCTCACAATTATCCCTTTTTGCTTGTTTGCAGTTTTAAGAATTAGCTAAGAAGGAAGCCATGGAAATGCAACAATTTTGATAATTTTTAAGGACTCCACAAATATAAAGAAGATAATATTCTGGTTCACTAATTTCCATATAATTTAAGGGGAAAATGCATTCCTTACAAGGAAAGAAATTTCATGTTCACAAATTGGAATAGTAAGACTATTTTAAAGTCTATCTTTAGAAAGTCTTTTTCTCCTAACACAACAGGGACACATTAAATAAGCTCATTTAATTCCATAATGCTTAACTATGTTTATCTTCTCAGTTATAATAGTTTTCAAAGAAGAAACTGCTAAATATGTAAATAACTATGTGGTTTTGAAATGTATTATATCAGTAGCACTCAGCTATTAAAGAAATAAATAAGGCAAGAATACACACATACACATACATACATACATGTGCAGATATGTAATATGTATCCTACCTATTAATTTATTTTGAAAATACAAATCTGTGTCAACTCCCCCAGTCCTGAACCCTTACTCTTCCTAATAGAACCATAACCTTTGAACATAACATTCCCTGGGTCTAAAATGCCATTGAACCTCCTCTTCACCTGACTTAGCTGGATAAGAATCCCTTGCTCAAAGAAGCTTTTTATAACACCTTTGACAATTTTGAGATACAATAATATGCTGGTCCTTTCTCTTAGAGCCCTGGTATCAAATCTGTTTGAGAAACACACTATTTTCTTTTATAATTTGAGTAAGTCTGTCTCTTTCAATGAACTATAAGGTACAAGAAAGCAGAAAGTGTGACATTTTCATTGTTGTTATTGCTCACCAGTGGATCCCCTGTGCCTAGCAAGAAAAGAATGAAAACAATCACAGTCATATTCTGATCTATAAACTGCTCTCTTTTACTATTATAGGCATATCAAACTGCTATTCTGGTATTTCTACCAAAAATATTTATATCTCACCATGTTTTCCTCACATATAATGATTAATAAACTTTATCAAGGTATACTTTTAAATTCAGCTTGACTGCCTCACTTCACATTTTAGTGACCATCCAAAGATAAGCCCTTTAAATGTTTAAAAAGTTGAAATTGTACAATAAATGGGATGTGAACTATCTACTGGTAAGTCACGTAGTCAAACATAACATGAATTTGTCCTCATTTTTATTTAGAATCCATTTGCACTGTGGCATTGAATGTAACCAGATATATCTCATTTCTGTTTGTTTCTTTGAGTTATAGGCTGCTACATGTTTGAAAAGAAGACAGCCACAAAGTGGGGGACATCCTCTTTTCACACTGGGAGAACATGCCAAGCATGTCTGTCAAACTTTGTCAAGAGTTCATTAAAAATGAAATCTTGAAATGGGGGAAAAGAAACTGTTCACATTTAAAAAAAGCTATCTGATATTTTATAAGTTAATATACCTATAAGAAAATAAAATGTGTTATGCTCTTTAATATTTTAATGTAATGCTTGAAAGGCAATTTATATGAATTTTTCTTACCTGCAGGATGTATTGAAGACAATAAATTTCAGCAATGTACTCATCTAATTTAATACACTTTTGCATTGTTTTTAATTTATTTTTTATTATGGAGAATGTTTTTAAAAATATAAGGAAAATGTTTTTTGGTTACTAATTACTTACAAGATAACACAGGAAAGAGTAAATTTCACTGGAAAGGAAAACATATATTAAAGGTAATGGATTAATCACTTATGAGCTAGAATGAAGGTTTTAACAGAAAAAGTAGTAAAAATTGTCATTACAACAATTAATTAAGGATACAAAAATAAAAAGATGTAAAATGTGACATCAAAAAGATACATGAGGTGGTAGAAAAATGTTGCACTTTAGAATGGGATCAAAATCACATTGTTATCAACTTAAAATAGACTGTTAGAGATATAAGTCGTTATATGTAAGGCCCATGGTAACCACAAAGCAAAACTCTAAATACACAAAAGATGAAAAGAAAGAAATCTAAACACACCACAAAAGAAAGTCATCAGACCACAAAGAAAGAGAGCAAGAGAAAAGAAAGGAACAGAGAGAAACTACAAAAACAGCCAGAAAATAATTAACAAAATGATAATAAAGTACATACCTGCCAAAAATTACTTTAAAAGTACATAATGGCTTGAACTCTCCAATCAAAGGGCATAGAATGGCTGAATGGATAAAAAAATATAAGACACATTTATGTGCTGCCTACAAGAGACTCACTTTAGATGGAAGGACACATGTAGACCGAAAATAAAGAGGTGAAAAAAGATATTCCATGTAAATGGAAATCAGAAGAAAGCTGGAGTAGCTATACTTATATCAGACAAAATAAACTTTAAAACAAAGACTGTAATAAGAGACAAGGATGAGTATTACATAATGATAAAGGGGTCAGTCCAACAAGAGGATACAACATTTGTAAATATTTATTTATCCAACATAGGAGCACCTAAATCTATAAAGCAAATATCAATAAACCTAAAGGGAGAAATGAACAGCAACACAAGAAGAGTAGGGGACCTTAACACCCTCCTGACATCAATGGATACATCATCCAGATAGAAAATCAATAAGGAAACATAGGCCTTAAATGACATATTAGACCAGATGACATAAAGAACATGCTATCTAAAAGCAACAGAATACACATCCTTCCCAAATGTCCCATAAAACATTTTCCAAGATAGATCATATGGTAGGCCACTAAACAGGTCTTAATAAATTTAAGAAGATTGAAATACCAAGCATCTTTCCCAGCCACAATAGTCTGAACTAAAAATTAATTACATGAAGAAAACTAGAAAATTCACAAATATGTGGAGATTTAACAGCATGCTACTGAACAACTAATGGGTCAAAGAAGAAATTAAAAGAGAAATTAAAAAAAAATACCTTGAGACAAATGAAAACGGAAATACAATATATCAAAATTTGTGGGATACGACAAAAGCAGTTATAAGAGGGAAGTTCATAGTGACAAGAAACAAGTAAAGTCTCAAATAAACAACCTAACTTTGCACTTTAAGGAGCTTTACACTAAATAGAACAAATGAAGCCCAAAGTTAGTAGAAGAAAGAAAATAACAAAGATTAGGGCAGAAATATGAAATAGAGAAAAAAAGATAATAGAGAAGGTCCATGAAACTAAAAGCTGGTTCTTTGAAAAGATAAACAAAATTGACAGGAAAATAGCTAGACTCAGCAAGAAAACAGGAGAAAAAAACTCAAATAAATAAAATCAGAAATGAAAAAGGAGATATTACAACTGAAATCACAGAAATACAAAGGATCATAAGAGACTACAATGAACAATTACTTGCCAACAAATTGGCTAACCTAGAAGAAATGGATAAACTCCTAGAAACATACAACCTACCTAGACTAAATCATGATGACATAGAATATCTGAACAGATCAATTCCTAGTAATGAAATCGAATCAGCAATGAAAAAACTCCCAAAGTCCAGGACCAGAACAATTCACAGGGGAATTCTACTAAACATCCGAAGAATTAATAGTGATCCTTCTTAAACTCTTCTTAAAAATAGAAGAGGAGGAACTCTTCTGAACTCACTTTATGAGGCCAGCATTACCCTGATACCAAAACCAGACAAGGATACTATAAAAAAAGAGAATTATAGGCCAATATCATTGATGAACATAGATGCAAAAATCCTCAACAAAATGTTAGCAGACCAAATTCAATAATACATTAAAAGATCATACACCATGATCAAGTGGGATTTATTCCAGGGATGCAAAGATGGTTCAACATCCGTAAATCAGTCAATGTGATACATCACATTAACAAAATGAAGAATAAAAACTATATAATAACTTCAATAGATGCAGAAAAAGCATTTGATGATTCAACACCCATTTGTGATAAAAACCAATAAAGTGGCTAAAGAAGAAACATACCTCAATATAATAAAGGCCATACATGACAAACTCACAGCTTATATCATGCTCAGTGGTGAAAAACTGAAGGCTATTCCTCTAAAATCAGGAACAAGACAAGGATGCCCACTTCCACCATTCTTATTCAACATGGTATTGGAAGTCCTGGTCAGAGTAATTAAACAAGAAAAAGAAATAAAAGGCATCCAAATTGGAAAGGAAGAGGTAAAACTGTTACCATTTGCTGATGACATCATACTATATGTAGAAAACCCTAAAGACTCCATTAAAAAACTGTTATAACTAATAAACAAATTCAGTAAATTTGCAGGATACAAAATTAATATACAAAAATCTATTACATTTCCATACACTAATAACAGGCCATCAGAAGGACAAATTAAGAAAATGGTCCCATTTACAATTGCATCAAAAGAATAAAATACCCAAGAATAAATTTAACCAAGGAGGTGAAAGAATTGTGTATTGAAAAGTACAAGACATTAATGACAGAAATTGAAGAAGGCACAAATAAACGGAAAGATATTCCATGCTTATGAATAGAAAGAACAAATATTGTTAAAATGTCCATACCACCCAAAGCAGTCTATAGGTTCAATGCAATCCCTACCAAAATCCCAATGGCATTTTTCACAGAAATAGAACAAATAATCCTAAAATTTGTGTGGAACCATAAAAGACCCTGAATAGCCAAAGCAATACTGAGAGGGAAGAATAAAGCTGGAGGCATCACATGTCCTGATTTAAAACTATTTTACAAAGCTATAGTAATTGAAACAGTATGGTATTGGCATAAAAACAGACACATAGGTAAATGGAACAGAATAGAGAGCCAAGATATAAACTCACAGATATATGGTCAATTAATTTATGACAAAGGAGCCAAAAATATGCAATGGGGAAAGGACAGTCTCTTTAATAAATGATGTTAGGAAAATTGGACACCACATGCAAAAGAATAAAACTGGACCATATCTTAAACCACACACAAAAAATTAACTCAAAATGGATTAAAGAGTTGAATGTAAGACCTTAAACCATAAAACTCCTAGAAGAAAACATAGGCAGTAAGCTCCTTGACATAGGTCTTGGCAATAATTTTTTGAATCTGATACCAAAAGCAAAAGAAGCAAAAGCAACAATAAACAAGTGGGACTATATGAAACTAAAAAGCTTTTGCACAGCAAAGGAAACCATCAACAAAATTAAAAGGGAATCTACTGAATAGGAGAAAATATTTGCAAATCATATATCTGATAAAGGGCTACTATCCGAAATACATAAGAAACTCAAACAAGTCAATACCAAAACAACGAACAATCTGATTAAAAAATGGGCAGAAGATCTAAATAGACATTTTTTCAAAGAAGACATACAGATGGACAACAGGTACATGAAAAGATGATCAACATCATTAATTATCAGGGAAATGTAAATCAAAACCACAATGAGATATTACCTCTCACCTGTTAGAAGGGCTATTATCAAAAAGACAAGAAATAACAAGTGTTTGCAAGGATGTGGAGAAAAGGGAATCCTTCTGCACTGTTCTTGGGAATGTAATTTGGTAAAGCCACTGTAGAAAACAGTATGGAAGTTCCTCCAAAAAATAAAAAATAGAACTACCATATGATCTAGCAATTCCACTTCTGGGCATTTACTTGAAGAAAAACAAAAACACTAACTCTAAAGATATATACAACCCCATGTTTACTGAAACCTTATTTACAACAGTGAAGATATGGAAATTACCTAAGTGTCCAATGAGGAAAAAATGGATAAAATAAATTGTGATATATAATACTATTTATATAATGAAATCTTGCCATTTGTGACAACACAGATGGACCTTGAGGGCATTATGCTAAGTGAAGTACGTCAGACAGAGAAAGACAAATACCATATGATCTCTTTTATATGTGGAATCCAAAAAAAAGAAAGAAATAAAGAAAAAGAAAGAAAGAAAGCTCATAGTTACAGAGACCAGATTACGGTTGTCAGAGGCAGGAATTGAGGGGTGGGAGAAATGGGTGAAGGGAGGGAGTCAAAAGTAAAAAAAATAATAATAAATTTATAAATTTAAAAAATAGTAACAGTAGTTGTAATAACAATTGTTGCTTTTGTTATTATTATTACAAAAATCATAATGATATCACAAATATATTTATTGGGTATATAGTATTCTAGTGGGTATGTCATAATTAATATCTCCATTTCTTTATGACAGCGTTTAGATTTTGCCAATCTTTTATTTTTAATTAATATACAATTAATAGATTTATGCATATATCTTCCCCATTGGGTTAAGCTTATTGAATACTATTTGATAAAAGAGTGGAAATCTGCATTAAAAGAAAAAGACAACAACTAAAGATTTTCTAGACATGCTTTAATGCACACATACTTAATTGCTTAATGGGAAAACAAATGTTTATTTCTTATTGCCATACTCTTTAACATGATTTTAATATCAAGAATTAAAAGTGTTGATTTATGATTTACATGTTTCAAGCAATGTATATGTTAATGATCTAATTTTTATTAACATCCAGCTTAACATTCCAATTACAAATCTTAGAAATTAATAAAAATAACAAGCCATTAGAAATGCTTCCAAGTCTACCTTAAACATGTTTTATCTCATAAGAGGCATGATTACAAGAAGGGACCGCTTCCCTTCAAGTATGCCACCAATGGTGAATTCAGAAATAGATATATCCAGAAGACCAAGGAAATAGTGCACCAGAGGGAAAATACAGTGTGTTTCCTTCCTCTCATTCATTCAAAGGCTGTTTATCCACTAATAAAAGAACAAAAATACTTTGCCTGCAACAAATATCCCATTAAGGTGTGATATATATATATTTGGACAAAAGGATTTAATAAACATGGGTAATAAATCACATGTTACAGACTAATGTTTTCTCTTTGGCTATACCCTACATGTCAACGATTCTGGGACATATCAATGGTTTTGGTTCAGGTGCTAGAATAATCAGCATCGGGTAATCAGAAACTCCTAACTTTGAGAATCATGGCTCTCTGATCAGAAGACTTCAATTACTATTTCTATTATTTTGCTCTTCTAAAACACAGGTATTCTTCTCATATGAACTACTAGAACACTCACACACTTACACTTACTTTGGATCAAGCTGAATTATCTTAAACAATCTTTATGAATAGAGATATTACTGTGACTTTAGGGTAATCTGAGATATAATGGTTGGTTGAAGCAGTAATGAATTTATTTATCATTAAATGCACAAATATATCTAGTTGCTTGATAAATATTTAGGCTTCTATGTTCCACAAGACTATTAAATATAAATGCTACTAACTAGAATTTATCACCTTCCTTCACCCAAATATCTATCCCATCCTCTAAAAGAGGTTTTTAGTGAAAATCCACAAAATCTGCCCAAGAGTTTAAGCAAGAAACAAGAGGTAATCCTAGCTACTACTCTTTCACTTACCTCTTTGAGTCTGATTTCATATATTCAACCTACTTAATCTCTCTCCATTCAACTTCCTCCTTTCCCTCCCTACTTGCCATGGCCACTTTTCCACTTCTCTCTTGGATTAATTGGTTTTATAAGCTCTCCTTTTTCTTCCAAACACAGTATTGACAATGTTGACAGTGACCTTTCTTAACTACAAATCTTAATTATTCACTGCTCTTTATAACTTTTTAGTTATCCAAAATATTAAAAATAAATTTCAAGATCATTAGTTTAACATGAAAATAGTTTATAATCTCACCCCTCCTGGTCTGAACTCCCCCTCTAAACACTAACTACTTATGTTCCAATGACAAGAATGTACTTGTAGCTACTCAAGCTGATTCATGCATCCATGATGCCCTCATCCGAGTAGAAGACTGAGGGAGAGATTTTAAAAACGAAACAAAACAAAAAACAAGAAAACACAGGACACAGCATGGGGAGACAATATTTTCAAAAGTTTAGTAAAAGATTGGTAAAATAGTAACACTGGGAATCTAAGGAGGGCTTGACTGATAAATGAGACAAATCTGAGCACATTTAGATCTGGCATAAGTTAATCAATTTAAAGATCAAATTCTAGAGAAGTCATGAAGAATTTAAGAAGGAACACATTTGCCAGTATGCAACCATGTTAAGTGACGGTTTTGTGCATCGAAGACTGAATAATTGAAAAATACATAGTCAGAAAAGGAGAAATTTCTGAACTTATGAGAGAACATTATATTATTATGTTTTCACAATCTTACAAGTACATAAACAGAAATCACTTCTCTCTATTTTTTTACATTTTTCTGTACAGCTTTTTGTTTGAATACCTGTCTTCTTTTTTTTTAATTAATTAATTTTTTATTTGTTTATATTTTTTTGGCTGCGTTGGGTCTTCATTGCTGTGCACGGGCTTCCTCTAGTTGCAGTGAGTGGGGGGACAGCTACTCTTCGTTGTGGTGTGCGGGGTTCTCATTGCAGTGGTTTCTCTTGTTGCAGAGCATGGGTTCTAGGCACACGGGCTTCAGTAGTTGAGGCACATGGGCTCAGTAGTTGTGGCCCACGGGCTTAGTTGCTCCGTGGCATGTGGGATCTTCCCGGACCATGGATCGAACCCGTGTCCCCTGCATTGGCAGGTGGATTCTGAACCACTGTGCCACCAGGGAAGTCCCAGAACTCACTTCTCTTAAGTCTTGAAATTCTCTGGTGAAGGTGTCAAACTACAGCTGCTGCCTCTCCAAGGGCAGAACTATAACACAGGACTGATAGCCCAATTCCCTGTGTAAAAGGCAATTCGATCTTAAAAGAGACATCAAACAGTCACTTGGGGGAATTAGGTATCATTGCTGCCTGGTGGCTTGCTGAATCCATCTGGGAACAATTTCCATGTTCTTTGTTTAAGCTAATAAGGTTGTGACCTAATGTTGTATTCCATTAAGGAATCTCTAGAGTCTTTTATTGCCTGAGGGGACCTAGAATCAGCAGTGAGGAAAATGGGATGGTGAAAGATGTTATGTTCCTGGATCTGTGTTCACAATGCATTTGTCAAATGACAGCTTGTGTACTGTACTTGTATATTTTAAAATGACATTTTAGAGATTTAAGGCACTCGGTGTTCATATGTATCAAAACAAGAAAAGTTGACAAGGGGCCATAAACTAACATGCTATAGTGACACAACAACAAAAATCAAAAGTCTGGCTTTCTTTTACATGCACCCAGATCTCATTTCCTCATCTTGGTAAAGTCAGTGTGACAGCACTTCATTCATTGTAAGGTGTTGGCTATCTGTATTATATGGTATAATTACTTTAAGATTAGATTAATTCTATATAGCAGACACTGCTATGGTTTCTGTCCCTGAGAATTATCACTGTATCCTGATGTTCTGGACACTAGCAAATTGAAAATGAGTAAATTAATGACTGCTTTAAAATGAGCAAATTAATAACTGCTTTTACATTGGATATTAGATAATAAACTACCATACACACTGATTGTATAACCTATCCTTATTTTAGAAATATTTTTGAAAATATGAATTGTGAAAATAAGATCAAGTAGCAATACAGGCATACTTTGTTTTACTGTACTTTGCTATTTTGCGCTTTGCAGATACTGTGTTTCTTACAGATTGAAGGTTTGTGGCAACCCTGCATCAAGCAAGTTTATCGGTGCAATTTTCCAACAGCATTTGCTCACCTCCTGTCTCTGTGTCACATTTAGTAATTCTTGCAATATTTCAAATCCTCCACCAGCAAAAAGATTATGACTCACTGAAGGACCAGATGATGGTTAGCATTTTTAAGCAATAAAGTATTTTTAATGAAGGTATGTACATTGTTTTTTGGACAGAATGTTATTGCACACTTAACAGACTACAGTACATTGTAAACAGAACTTTTTTTGTGTGTGTGTGAATTTTTTTTTTTAACATCTTTATTGGAGTATAACTGCTTTACAATGGTGTGTTAGTTTCTGCTTTATAACAAAGTGAATCAGTTATACATATACATATATCCCCATATCTCTTCCCTCTTGCGTCTCCCTCCCTCCCACCCTCCCTATCCCACCCCTCTAGGTGGTCACAAAGCACCGAGCTGATCTCCCTGTGCTATGCGGCTGCTTCCCACTAGCTATCTATTTTACATTTGGTAGTGTATATATGTCCAGGCCACTCTCTCACTTTGTCCCAGCTTACCCTTCCCCCTCCCCATATCCTCAAGTCCATTCTCTAGTAGGTCTGCGTCTTTATTCCCGTCTTGCCCCTAGGTTCTTCATGACCATTTTTTTTTCTTAGATTCCATATATATGAGTTAGCATACGGTATTCGTTTTTCTCTTTCTGACTTACTTCACTCTGTATGACAGACTCTAACTCCATCCACCTCACTACAAATAACTCAATTTCGTTTCTTTTTATGGCTGAGTAATATTCCATTGTATATATGTGCCACATCTTCTTCATCCATTCATCTGTTGATGGACTTTTAGGTTGCTTCCATGTCCTGGCTATTGTAAATAGAGCTGCAGTGAACATTGTGGTACATGACTCTTTTTGAATTATGGTTTTCTCAGGATATATGCCCAGTAGTGGGATTGCTGGGTCGTATGGTAGTTCTATATTTAGTTTTTTAAGGAACCTCCATACTGTTCTCCCCAGTGGCTGTATCAATTTACATTCCCACCAACAGTGTAGGAGGGTTCCCTTTTCTCCACACCCTCTCCAGCATTTATTGTTTTTAGATTTTTTGATGATGGCCATTCTGACTGGTGTGAGATGATATCTCATTGTAGTTTTGATTTGCATTTCTATAATGACTAATGACGTTGAGCATTCTTTCATGTGTTTGCTGGCAATCTGTATATCTTCTTTGGAGAAATGTCTATTTAGGTCTTCTGCCCATTTTTGGATTGGGTTGTTTGTTTTTCTGATATTGAGCTGCATGAGCTGCTTGTATATTTTGGAGATTAATCCTTTGACGGTTGCTTCATTTGCAAATATTTTCTCCCATTCTGAGGGTTGTCTTTTTGTCTTGTTTATGGTTTCCTTTGCTGTGCAAAAGCTTTTAAGTTTCATTAGGTCCCATTTGTTTATTTATGTTTTTATTTCCATTTCTCTAGGAGGTGGATCAAAAAGGATCTTGCTGTGATTTATGTCATGGAGTGTTCTGCCTATGTTTTCCTCAAAGAGTTTAATAGTGTCTGGCCTTACATTTAGGTCTTTAATCCATTTTGAGTTTATTTCTGTGTATGGTGTTAGGGAGTGTTCTAGTTTCTTTCTCTTACATGTAGCTGTCCAGTTTTCGCAGCACCACTTATTGAAGAGGCTGTCTTTTCTCCACTGTATATTCTTGCCTCCTTTATCAAAGATAAGGTGACCATATGTGCATGGGTTAATCTCTGGGCTCTCTATCCTGTTCCATTGATCTATATTTCTGTTTTTGTGCCAGTACCATACTGTCTTGATTACTGTAGCTTTGTAGTATAGTCCGAAGTCAGGGAGCCTGATTCCTCCAGCTCCATTTTTCTTTCCCAAGATTGCTTTGGCTATTCGGGGTCTTTTGTGTTTCCATACAAACTGTGAGATTTTTTGTTCTAGTTCTGTGAAAAATGCCATTCGTAGTTTGATAGGGATTGCATTGAATCTGTAGATTGCTTTGGGTAGTAGAGTCATTTTCACAATGTTGATTCTTCCAATCCAAGAACATGGTATATCTCTCCATCTATTTGTATCATCTTTAATTTCTTTCATCAGTGTCTTATAATTTTCTGCATACAGGTCTTTTGTCTCCTTAGGTAGGTTTATTCCTAGATATTTTATTCTTTTTGTTGCAATGGTAAATGGGAGTGTTTTCTTAAGTTCATTTTCAGATTTTTCATCATTAGTGTATAGGAATGAAAGAGATTTCTGTGCATTAATTTTGTATCCTGCTACTTTACCAAATTCATTGATTAGCTCTAGTAGTTTTCTGGTAGCATCTTTAGGATTCTCTATGTATAGTATCATGTCATCTGCAAACAGTGACAGCTTTACTTCTTCTTTTATGCATTGGAAAACCAAAGAAATTTGTGTAAATTGCTTTATTGTGATACTCGCTTTACTGCAGTGTTCTGTGACCAAACCCACGAAATCTCTGAGGTATGCCTGTATGTTATATTGTTCTTATTTTGATAACACGTTACTGCCATAATATCATAATCTGTAATTATGTTTTATTCTAATAGATAATAAGATGCATATAATTATGAACATAGCAAGATACCATCATAATTTATTTACTTTTCTCAGGAACTCAATACTTTAAAATAAAATAAGGACTACCTAGGAGTAGCAAACATTTTGTGTGCTCCAAATGAGGGTTTTACTCTTAACATGTACAATTTGAGAAAATATTAGATGACAAGATCTAATGTGGATTTAATAATTATAAAGTAAATTGCTATTTTTTTAACAGCATCTATAGATATCTAAAAAAAGATGAATTTAGATAATTATTTTGTCTGTGGATTATATGGATTTCCAGACTTCTTACAATAACTGCATTGTGCCACTGACTTTTAAATTCTATTAGTTGGTAACCACTAATCAGAACACTAACGTTTGCACCAAAATACTTTAAAATATTACATTGTTTGGATTGGAAAATTTCTTCTTTAAGCATAATTTTAATTTTGTAAAAAGAACCTCCTATACCTCTCAAAGTAGAGCTCAGGGCTGAGACTAATAAATATCTGTCCTTGACAGTAATGATTTGGTGTAGACAGGCACTACAGGACGTTAAAATGTCAGGTCCTCAATAGAAGAGATTACCCCTTATACTCAAAATTCTACCTAAACTAAAGAAATGCTCAAAGCCATGCCTATTAAACCAACAGATATGCAAGAGCAACTACCCAGGTGAAGGGGATCTCATTTACATATGTCCAATTAAGTCCCCATGTTCCAAAAAAGATGCCAGAAATTTAAGTGAGTTTTAAATAGGTCAGAAAAATCTACTCAAGTTTAGAAGGGTCTCTCAGCTACTAGAGAAGTGATTATATCCCAGGCAGCACTTGAAAGCCAGAAACTGCCATGCTGTGCTGAATAAATTCTCCTCAATGACCTTTCCATGACAACTTTCTCATTTCCTATAATGTGGAGACAATTAGGTATTAAATTACGTGTTTGTGGAGCAAAGAAGCAACCTTTGAAGCAGAGGTTTTGCTGAAGAATGTATTGCGTGAACGTGTAAAAATAGCTCCTAACAAGTAATGTAGTTGTACAATGTCCAGTTCCTTAATTTAACAAATGAGAAAACTGACGTGCAAATCACTTCACTGACTTGATGAGTGTAACTCAGCAATTTTGAGTCAGAATAGTACTAGAACTCACAATTAGATTCTCAAGCTAGTGATCTTTCCATCAAAATGTTAGTTTTGTACTTTTAAATGATTCAAGTTAGCTATTTGTCTTTCTAATCATTCATCCACTTAACAGTAATTTATTGATGTTTGTGAGACACACCCCAAAGAAAGAAACCTATGGAACTGCATGGCAGTTTCTAGCTTTCCAGAGATTAATAAAACACACTCCCTACCCACAAGGAGGTCACAGTCATTAGTCAATACATAGAATTTTGAGAAATTTCTATGTTTAAGTACTGTTTTATGTGCTGGGCATACAGCAGTGCACAGGACAAAAAGTCTACCTTTCTTATTGAGCATAACCAATAATTACAAGGGTGTAAAACATGCTATATTTAAAGTGTACACTAAGTGTTTCAAGCACATAGAGGTAAAGAACCCTAATGCATATACTTCAGCATCTGAGAAGGGAAAGGGTCAGAGTAAAGCTTCATCTTGGTGGGACCAATAGGAGAGGCTAAATGAAGAAAATAACCTAAACAAAAGCAAAGCCAGTAAGAAGATAAAGTATGATTTGGGACTTATTACATGTTTTGGATGGTTAGCATTGGAGAAAGTGGAGGATTCTGGGAGACAGACCTGTAGAGTAAGGCAGGTGTCATTTAACATTAAATTTTGCTTTAAAAAATCCTTACAGATGGTTAAATAAAAAATAAGTGACAAAGTAAAACTACATATTTTCATTCACTTCATAAATTCATATTTCAATGTGAATAAAAAAGATCTTTGCTCAGTCCTTTAATTTTACCACTAGTACTTTTTTTTTTCTTCAGGAGGACTCAAGGAAATACAAAACCATAGGACTCTCAGTATCTGAGGTAGACATCCATGCGATTAATAGAGAACATAGACAAATACAAGATAATTGAGGTTTTGCCCAAAATTATCCTATGACTTTCTATCTCCAAGCCCTAAAATGTAACCCTAGCTCTTACATATACATGTGAATTTACCAATGTGATTATTTAACTCATTATAGTTTTGTGTTGCATTATACTTAGATGAATACAGTTATTCATTCTTTCAGTTAATTAGCCAGAATAATGCTATGTAGCTTAACACAACAAACGTTTATTTCCCACTCATAGTTCATATCTACCATGGTTCGGTGGGAGTTATGCTTCACATGGTTACTCGGGACCCAGGCTGGCAGAAAGTCTACCATCTTGAAGCTATACCATCTGGAATATTTGGCATATGCAGTCACTTTAGTAGGGAAGAAAAGAGCTGCTTTGTCATGTCCTGGCTCTACAATGCTTTGTCCCAGAAAGGATATGAAACACTTTGAGTCACAGCCCCTTGGCCAAGAATTTTACACCTAGTATTTTTTACTACCTTATTAAAAATAAAACAAACTTTCAATTTAGGCAAAATCTACTAGAAGGTGGCCAACTAAAATTTGTTACAATGTTTCTCCTTCCATAAACATGCTATTTTCTATTAATTAAGTTCTACCAAACTTTCAACACCCAACTCAAATCCTAATTTTCCCAAGAATTCCTGATCTCACCATTCAGAAATGAGCATTTGACAGTTTTATTACAGGTCTTTTCATATTGGTTATCTTTACTTCCCCAAATAAATTATAAGCACCTGGAAATTAGAGGCTAATATTACACTTTTTTTTTTTTTGCATTCTCATAGAAGCTACCAGAGTGTCCTAGAATGTTTAAAAAGTAAAAATAAAAAACAAGTAATCCTCTATAAATAATTTGCTGGCTAAAATGAACATGGAAATATAGTAAAACCCAGCAATAATGTGATTTCGGATGTTATTCCCTGTCAGTTGACTCTCAGAATTCTGGGTCTTTCATCCAGCTTCACTGATGTTTTTCACCTCACAATAACACAAACATGAAGTTTACATGATTGAATATTTATATTAGGGCTTACTTATATATTGCTGGCAAGGTGAGTTGCTCGGTACAAACACTAGTGCCTCATTTTACGTTACTATTTTTATTATTTATTTATTTCTATTTATTATTCCACCAATGATAGTAAACATAATAAATCAATGCTGCTTGCATTTTCTGGAGAATGGGAGAAACAAAATAGCCCCCAGTATAGTCAGGGCAAAGCCTCATAATCAACGATACTCTTCTTAGTTTTTGTTAATCATGTTTTACCTCTTCTTCCTAGGAAAAAAAATACCATAGAATGACAAGGACAGACCCACCTCCAGAAAGTAAAACCATGGGCTTGCCCTGATTTTGGATGATACTGCTAGAAACTGTATTCCCTTTGTTCCTTGTCAGTGAAGGCTTTGCTGGTTGCTGCCTATATACTTTCCTAAAGAGTATCCTTCCTCCACGCTTTCCCTCGTGATATTCCAAGGTCAAATCTGACACAGAGAGCTGTCAGAGAAGAGAAGGGGAAAAAAATTCATTCCATTGTGGGTTTGTTTGTTTTTTTTCCTGGCTGGATCTTATTTCCCCAACCAGGGATCAAACCGGCACCTCCTGCAGTGGAAGTGTCTTAACCACTGGACTGCCAGGGAAGTGCCTCCATTGTGTTTTTTTTCTTCATCTGAGCTAGAAGTATTAAGAGGGAAGGGGATTATTTTGTTCTTTTTTTTTTTTTTTTGGCTGAGTAATATTCCATTGTATATATGAACCACATCTTCTTTATCTATTCCTCTGTTGATGGACATTTAGGTTGCTTCCATGACCTGGCTATTGTAAACAGCGCTGCAATGAACATTGGGGTGCATGTATCTTTTCGAATTATGGTTTTCTTTGGATTTTGCCCAGAAGTGGGATTGCTGGATCATATGGTGGCTCTATTTTTAGTTTTTTAAGGAACCTCCATACTGTTCTCCATAGTGGCTGTATCAATTTACATTCCCACCAACAGTGTAGGAAGGTTCCCTTTTCTTCACACCCTCTCCAGCATTTATTGTTTGTAGATTTTTTGATGATGGCCATTCTGACTGGTGTGAGGTGATACCTCATTGTAGCTTTGATTTGCATTTCTCTGATAATTAGTGATGTTGAACATCTTTTCATGTGCTTTTTAGCCATCTGTATGTCTTCTTTGGAGAAATGCCTATTTAGATCTTCTGCCATTTTTTGACTGGGTTGTTTGGTTTTTTGATATTGAGTTGCATGAGCTGTTTGTATATTTTGGAGATTAACCCCTTGTTGGTTGCTTCATTTGCAAATATTTTCTCCCATCCTGAGGGTTGCCATTTTGTTTATGGTTTCCTTTGCTGTGCAAAACTTTTAAGTTTAATTAGGTCCCATTTGTTTATTTTTGTTTTTATTTTCACTACTCTAGGACGTGGATCAAAACAGATCTTGCTGCGACATGGATGGAGCTAGAGATTATCATACTGAAGTACTGATAAATTAGACATAGAAAGACAAACATCATATGATATTGCTTATATGTGGAATCTAAAAAAAGTGTACAAATGAACTTATCTACAAAACAGAAATAGCGTTACAGGTGTAGAAAAAAAAACTTATGGTTACCGGGGGGTAAGGGGAGGAAGGGATAAATTGGAAGTTTGGAATTGACATATACACACTACTATACATAAAAGAGATAACTAATAAGGACCTACTGTATAGCACAGGGAACTCTATTCAGTATTGTGTAATGGCCTATATGGGAAGAGAATCTAAAAAAGAGTGGATATATGTATATGTATAACTGATACACTTTGCTGTACACCTGAAACTAACACATTGTAAATCAACTATACTCCAATAAATATTAAAAAAATAAATAAATTTTAAAAAGAGGGGAGGGGGAAAAAAAGGTAAAGACTTGCTTTCTGTTTTATTTGACTTCTTCCTCACGACCCAGAGGCCCTCTACTTTCTCCACTCTCAGTATCCAACCAGATTCCACAGAAACTTCAACTCTGACGTGTGCGGCTGGAGCATTAGGGTCAGCAGAACTAGAATATTGTAATGGTTCAATCACACTGCCATTTTCCCTTATAGTTAGATATTAGCTGTTCTCAGAAATATTATGCAGCTTGTGGGGCCAGGCAGCTGATAAATCTACATGCAAGTGAATTTAGAACAGGTTTCCTATACACACATTTAAAAAAAATTGAATATCTTAAAGGTTTGTGGCTAGTACTATTAGAATTCAGAGGTCTTGATTTGCATTTTATTTAGATATTGGGATAAGCTATAGATGACTCAAACTACATAAAACAATTGATAACTTGGCCCAAGTTTGAGTGATTCCGTGGTGATGGGTGATTATATTCTCAACTTTTCTAAAAGAATAACAACCTATTTGTAACGCTTTTTTGTAACTCTCTGCTGAATTATTCTGCAAAGCTAGAAAACAAATTCTTAAGATGATTATTTTGACTGCTATGTTGTAATTTTTTTTAATTGAAGTATAGTTGATTTACAATATTAGTTTCAGGTGTACAACATAGTGATTCAATATTTTTATAGATTATACTCCATTTAAAGTTATTAGAAAATATTGGCTATATTCCCTGTGCTGTAAAATATATATATCTTCATAGCTTATTTATTTTATACATAGTAGTCTGTACCTCTTAATTTCCTACCTCTATCTTGCTCCTCCTCCCTTCCTTCTCCCAACTGGTAACTACTAGTTTGTTCTCTATATGTGTGAATCTGTTTCTATTTTGTTATATACATTCATTTGTCTTATTTTTTAAGATTCCACATATGTGATATCATACAGTATATGTCTTTTTCTGTCTGACTTATTTCACTAAGCGTAATGTTGTGTAGGTCCATCCACATTGTTGCAAATGGCAGGATTTCATTCTTTTTATGGCTGAGTAATATTCCATTGTATATACATACCACATCTTCTTTATTCATTCATCTTTTGGTGGACACTGGGTTTCTTCAATATCTTGGCTATTATAAATAGTGCTGTTATGAACATTGGGGTGCATGTATCTTTTCAAATTAGTGTTTTTATTTTCCTTGGATATATACAGGAGTGGAATTGCTGGATCATATGGTAGTTCTATTTTTAGTTTTCTGAGGACCCTCCATACTGTTTTCCATAGTGGCTGAGCCAATTTACATTCCCACCAACTAGGGTTCCCCTTTCTCTACATCCTGCTATATTTTGCATATTTTTTATTGTTAAATATACAGATTCAGTTATACTAAATTTGGTTAGTTAATTTCTAATATAATCATGGTACTACAATGTATATATTATTATGCTCTATAAATCACAATAAAATAAAAGGGAAAGGAAGGAAGTTGGTTGTAGATTAGGTATCTAGAAAATCATGATACTCATATACCCAGCAATATATATATTTGACCAGTTTATTAAAAAGCTGAAAAGAGATGGTTATCATTTGCTCTTGATCCAATTTACTAATAAATTGAATTAAATAAGTGATTTTATTGGTGAACAACATAGAAAGCAAATTACTATGTGAGGTTACTGACAATATAAAGGAATAAAGAGCATGACATTGGTATGCAGTACAGCTGATGCTAATGTGTCCTTTTCTTGTCAACGATTTTGATTCTATGTAACTGATGGGCTGGCTGAATCCTGGCATTTAATTGTAATCATAATTTGCCAGCTCTATAGTATGCCATCCTTAAAATGGAACATCCAACAAATGAAAAAGCAGATTTTTTACTGCAAATTTGTAACACCTCAATGCCTATCACTGGGAGATTCATCTGCTAATCCAGTATCTTATTATTCTCTAACTTGAAAGAGTCTAGGAAAAAATAACATTGTGTGAGGAAAGAATTATATTGTAAAGAAAGTATTAGTAACATTTGAAACTTAATGAAAGTTTCCCTTACATATGAAGACACATTTCAGAGATTTTTTTGCAAATAAACACTATTTCTACATTTCCTATTCTGGTAGAAATTTATATAGTGGAATGGTTTTCAGTACATTTGATCAACTTTATGGGAAAAGAATGTTTCCAATTTTAGGGAAAACTAGTGATAATGACTATTATCATAATGAAATAGTTATATGTCTGCCCAGATTGAGTGTTAAATTAAAAAAAAATAGAGCTTGTTTGTGTTGATGTGACTGTGTGACTATGTATATGAATGTGTACACTGAGTACAAGAAACAGCTGTGAACATATATAATTGACTTGTTAATAACGTAAAAACCGGATGAATCTTACAACCCTGTATGATAACCATCTGTAGCAGAGGCTGGCAAGCTCTGTAAAAATAGTAAGCGTTTAGACTTTATGGACCATATGGTATTTGTTGCAACTCCTCAACTCTGTTATTGTCGGGAGAAGAGCACTCATAGGCAATACAGAGACAAATGGGTATGGCTGTGCTTTAGTAAGATTTTATTTACCCAAACAGTTGGCAGGTTGGATTGGGCTCATGAGCCAAAGTTTGCCCATTTTTGATCTATGAACAAAAAAACTAATACATGTTTGACTTAACAAATGACTCAAGCTGAATGCTTATGAGAACCAATCGCCTTAATCCATTTCACTATTTTAATCCACTGGGGAAGTTAATGGGAGATTTATCAAAAATCAAAACGTTTATATTTTGCAAAGGAATTTTGGGTTTATATAGTACTCCTGACACGTAAAGTAAAAAATATAAAAGAGTACCTGAAGAATCAAAGTATTGATGTTATTTGAATAGTTTATATACTGTATATATAAATAAGTATATATACATATAAATACAAATTCACACACATGTATATATACATGTGGATGATTTTATTAGCATACTTTTAACCTCTACCTTAAAAACTAAACACTCAATTAACTATATTACTATGAATATAGTATATGTATTAAATACATATATATTTTTAAAAGGCCCCACCATAATATTTACAAGTAAAATATTGACTTAAAAAAGAGAACTAAATGGCTATATCTTGATATTTGTAGAATACTTTAAGTGTGTCTTTTAAGTTACTAAAAGGTATCTAAGACAATATTTTATAATCCCCTAAAAGAGTCAAACTTCAGGAATTCAGAGTACTATTGTTTTTCCAGAGAAAAACACATGTCTAGAGTGGATTGTGTTAAGGGACATGCTTATAAACACATACACCAGAGGTGGAAAATAAAAATTGACTATTATAAATAATGTTTTAAACGTTAAAAGTCATTGTGTTGCATTTTGTAAAGCATTTTATTAAATTTTAATGTTTATTTCTGGATTTTAGAACAAGTTTCTACTAAATATGTAGGCTTCACATTTCTACTTAACTCTTCAAATATTGCATTTGAATAAAGTATTATATTCAAATATTTAGTATTTAATGCCCATTCAGCCATAAAAATGTATTAATGCACAAAATGTGAGTTTTAAGGTATAATCTGCTTAAATAATTTGAAAACAAACCATATATGCTTTAGCACTAAGCTACAATCCACAGTTTCATACCTGCATTACTCTATACCTGAATATTAAATTCAAGTTTATATCTTGCTTTAAATATATGGGTTTCATACTTTTCCTTCTTCAAATTTTAATTATTTAGCATCACTTCTGCCAGAAAAAAGAAAATGTGGATTTGTGCACATATCAATTCAATCTCTCAACGAATAAAAATTAGACAAAAAATAAGATGGTTTTTTTTTTTAAATAAAAGTTTTAGCTATCAGTGAGCAGAGGAAATATATATATTTAAATGATTCCAAAGCATACTATAAAATAAAAATATAACCTACATTATAAAATAAAATATTGTAGAAAAATATGAGATTATATATAATAAACTGATAATATATATTCACTTACATTAACAATTCTGTAATATTTAAATAAATTAAAAGAACTGAACTACCTGATAGCCTCATATTATCCGTAAACATTAGTATTAATTTAAACTCTTCCCATAGAGTTAAGGTTTTAATTGGTAATTCTACAATTTAAATGCATTTTTCACATATTTAGATATATATAATTATAAAATATAAATTTTCAATTTTAAATGAAAATATAGAGGAATGAAAAAACAATAATAATCCCAAATTCATACTTGCATTCTGAATCTAATATCGAATTCAAGTCTATTTCTTTCCCTTTCTCACTAAGTAATATTGATCTCTGCACAAATATTCAAGGCCAGAAGAAGCAGCTGGAAAATTGAATAATTTAATAAGTGTTTTTCCTAGGCTGCACTGTTATATTGGACACTTAATTACAAACAACACAAGTTATACTCTACAAGGACAATCCTACTCATCAATCATTGAAACAGACTGAAAAAAAAAAAAAGAATCTGTGGGATCTTTTTCCTCTTTAATTTTAAAAGTAGAAATATACAATATCAAGGTAGCTGTCTTGCACTTTTTATTTAGCATTTTCTGAGCTTTCCTTCAAGCTGTGAAGGTAATTAGGTACTTTTTTCCCCCGATTGTGAAGACAATAAGAAATCTAAGTTCAACAAACTGGATTTCATTTGTCCTATATTCATGCTGAGAATTATTTTTTCATCGCATTTTGATAGAAGGAGGCCTTTACAAGTATCTTTCAAACATGCAGCTTTACCCACCCTCATCTCCCCCTCCTTTTCTTTCACTCAAAATAAAATGGTGAGCAATTAAACCAGGTTGCTATATTTGGTGCATCTAAACTTCAGGAGTTGATAGCATAATGATTTTAATAACTACTTTAAGTGTAACATGGTGACAGGTTGACACCTGACGTTTGTGTCCTGCAATTTTATTTTCCAGTATTCTATTGTTACACTACAGGAATAGTAATATGATTAGAATGAATATTACAATATTTTCTTTACCTCTGATTTAGATCTGATATACATATGTTGCATACATTTTTTTAGGACAGTCAAGGTAAAGCATGCACTAAATTGTAAGGGGACTATCTGGAAAGAACACAGGTAATATTTTGTTATAAAACTACTCAAACTACTGTTTCCTCAGTATTGAAAGCAGAACATATAAACATATGATGTCCTTCATGATTTTGATAATTCATTAGAATTTCATTCAAACACAAAATGCAATTTTGTTCTATTTAAATAAAGGCTTTAATATATTTGACCTTTACTTCCCTTTTTAGTCATTAATAATCCTAGAGGCAAATTTGATTTTTCATTGAGAAAAAAATATTTTTAACCATCTTAGAACTCAGGCTTAGTACAATAAGCTTGTTTTGTTAATACCTTAAAAAAAATAAAAATAGCAATTTTGCCTAAATGTACATCAACTATAAAGACGGTATATACATATATGTTAAATTCATATACAACATAAATTAAAAAATATATCTGCTATTATTACATATATGTCATGGCAATTTGTCCTATTTTTTAATCTTGTTTGAAAATCCTTTCTCATCATCCTGATCATGATCATATATTAGTAGCACTTATCAAAACGTCAGTAAAAGTATTCCTATGTGAAATATAATTTTTAAAAATCTTTTTAAAATGTTGATAAATTCCATCCCCATTAAATACATACACACATGTTTATTTATTTCACTAAAATTGTGTGCATTACAAGGGATAATATTAAATTTCAATATTTCTATTAATAATTCCCCATTAGAGAGACATGAACTCATGAAAATAAAAGGGGCTTATGAATGGATAAAAGCAGCAGTGGCCTTACAAGTGTTTCTTTTTTGTATTGTGTTGGAGAACTCATTCTATTCTGAATTGCTCAGAAATCGCCTACTTACTCATTCAATGACGTTTATTAAGTGTCTTCTAAACTCGGTAGTGATAGATGCACAAAATAATTACTGTAAATATTCCAGGGAACCAAGGTGGACATTTTCTAATTCCCTTTGATATGAATGTATCTTCTATGTTTGTTTGGTTCAGAAATGATTAAACATTTTCAAAGTCTTTGTTCAGCTTCTTGATTCTCTATAGAACTGTAGATGATATATGCAAATACTAAAAACCTAATTATTGATATACTTCTATATATTGGTCAGAAACATAATTTCTTATAAGAGACATTTATTTCCTAGATGTTTCAGAGAGAACAAATTCCTTGGCTTAAAAATTCACTGACTCAGTGTTTTTTAAATCCTTGTTCCAAATGTGAATAAATGTCAAAATTTCAAATTCAACAAATATTTGCACATCTCTCCTTAGTTCAATTGCTAACGGCTTCTTATTTTGAGGTCTGAACTATCTTTACTGAAATAAAGGCTAAAACCTTTTTGAAAAACACAATGTCTTATTGATTTTACAACAATTCAAATATTTTGACCAAAATAATAAAGTGCCTACATTTTTCCCCTGAGATCTCTTCAACTTTCTATTAGTGACATCTCTGAAGGAGGTTCTGAAATATTTAGAAAACATCTGGAAATATATCTCTGAAGGCTTGAATTATCTGCTATGGCTAACTAAACTATGGTAGGTGATTTAAGATTATATTCAGTAACATTCGACATTCCCAGGCTAGGTCTCCAGCTATAAGTATCTGACAATACCATTTAAGCATTTACCATGACATTATGACAATTTTTAAAATGAAAGACAGAAAGCACTGTTGAACTATTAACAATTTTAAGATTGCTCAAGAAAGTTATAAATTTATAGGCCCAGATAATCCACATCTAAACTTTGCTTTCATTTCTACAACCACCAATTTCTCTTATAAGTAGGGAAAAATATTGATATGTTATATTTTGTTTAAAAGGAATCTGAGAAGAAGGAGGCAACTGAGGAAATTTGGAACTCAAGAACCTTAGATGTTTTTTCTTTCTAAGCATATCTATCTAAATGCTCTAAGTACTCTAAGGAGAAGTTTTATAAGTGTGGTCTCTGCACCAGCAGCATCAACTTGTCCTGGGACCATTTTAGAATGGAAACTTCTGGGGCCTGTTCCATGTCTACTAAATCAGAAACTCTGAGAGTACACATCAAAATACCTGTTTTACCAAGACCTCCAGGTGGTTCTGATGCACTCCAGATCTGAATGGAGTTAAAGAAGATGTAGCTGACCCCAGCAAAGTGTACTGCTTTATTTATAGGATGGTTTTCTTGTTCTTGTATAACTCAGTTGATCAAGTTTTCCTTCCTCTATAGATTGCCTGAGTTCTGTGCTGTGAATTCATTAAACTACTCACCTTCCTTTGCTTTTCAATCTGTGTAAATTGCCTGTCACTTACTTTCATAAAACTTGTAACACATCTTCTTTTGGTTTCTAATTTATATAGCTCCCAAATTTCTCTGTTTATCTAGTTTCTGTTCCACTCTTTTCTACATCATGACTTCTCGAACTTGATTGTACATAGGAAACAAGTAAAGATCTTGTTAACATGGAGATTTAATTCAATTACATGAGTGCGGGACCTGAGATTCTGCATTTCTAAAGTGTTCCTGGAGGATGTTCATGCTGCTGACACAGAGACCAGACTTAGAATAGCAGAGCAATTATTTCTAATACATCTAGACACAATTCAGCAAGTGTTTAAACAGTGACACCGGTGATAGTAATGATACTATCTATAGTGGATTGAGTGGTAGTCCCCCATAAGATACGTCCATCAGCAACCTGTGAATTGACCTTATTTGGAAAAAGGGTCTTTGCAGATGTAATTAAGTTACTTATCACAAGTTGAGATCATCTAGAATTACCCAGGTAGGACCTAAATCGATATGAGACAGAAAGGAAGACATAAACACAAAGAAGAAAGCTACATGAAGACAGAGGCAGAGTCTGGAGTTATGAAGGCCCAAACAAGGAATGCCTGAAGCCACTGGAAGGTGGAAGAGGCAAGAAAGAATTTTCCTCTTTGGAAGAGTGTGATCCTGCCGACACCTTGATTTTGGACATCTGGCCTCCATAACCGAAAATAAATTGTTGTTATTTTAAGCCACCAAGTTTGTAGTAATTTGTTATGGCAGCCCTAGGAAACTAAAACATTATCACATGCCCACATTCTGTAAAGGAATGCTTCTTTCTTATGCAATTATTAGACAGCAGTTTTCAAACTTTTAAGAAGTTACTGAGCACATACAATAGGTAAGATATTGTTCTGGAAAATATTTAGAGAATTTTAGACAATACAGACAACCCCATACTCACTGAATTTAAATAAGGAGGGAAGAGTTAGAAAAAAATTTTAAATAATATATAATGTTAGAAGAAAATAATGCTATGGGAAAATAGAACAAGGTCAAGAGTGTAATAGAGGGTGGTGGATGTTGGTTGTAATTTTAAATATAATAAAATGATACATCATGACTAAGTAGGATTTATTCCAGGTATGAAAGGCTGGCTTGACATTCAAAAATCAATCAGTGAACCCCACTATATCAATAGGCTAAGAAAGAAAAATAAACTTATTGTAGCAATCGATGCCAAAAACATATCTGAAAAAACCCAACAGGATTCATGTTAAAAACTCTCACCAAACTAGGAATACAGGAGAATTTCCTCACTTTGATAAATATCATCTACAAAAATTCCTGTGGCTATCATACACAATGGAGAAAAACTGGATGCTTTCCCTCTAAAGTTGGTAACATAGCAAGAATATTCACTCTCACCACTCATATTCAATATTGTATTGAAAATCATAGTGCAAAAATACAAGAAAAGGAATTAAAAGGTATGCAAATTGGGGAAGGAGGAAATAAAACTGTCTTTTTTCTCAGATGACATGATTGTCTACATAGAAAAACACAAATAATCAACTGAAAGTATCCTGGAACTAATAAGTGAGTATAGCAAGGTCACATGATACAAGATCAATATACAAGGGTCAATTGTTTTATTATTTACTAACATGAAAATTAGAATATCAAATTAAGAAAGCAGTACCATTTACAACAGCACACACACAAAATGAGATATTTAAGTATAAATCTAACAAAGTATACTCTGAATCTATATGCAGGAAATTATAAACACTGATTAAACACCCCAAAAGATATAAACAAATAGAGAAATATCTCATGCTCCCGAGTTGGAAGGCTCACAATTGTTAAGATGTCAATTACTGCAAATTTGTCAATTACTGATTAGATTCAGCAAAATCTCTTTTAAAATTAGAGCAAACAATTGTTTAGGTTTCAACAAGCTCATCAGGTGTCTATGTGGAAAAGCAGAAGAATGAGAATAGCCATCTGATTACTGAAGATGAAGAGCAAAGTTGGAGAACACATATTGCCTGATTTTTATACTCACCATAAAAGTAAAGTAATCAAGATAACATGGTATTAGTAAATTTCCATATATTTATAGTATTTATATATGTAAAATTATGTATATATAGAGAACATAATAGAACAGATATAAAGGCAAACAAAAATATAGTCATTTCAACTTTGTTAAAGGAGCAAAGACAATTCAATGGAGTAGGATAGTGATGTATGTCTTAACTAGATGAGAGGAATCTTTTCACAATGTATATGTATATCAAATAATCATGATTTAATGAATCATGATGAATGATAAAATCTTAAAATTGTAGTTGTCAATTATACTTCAATAAAGCTGAAAAAATGGAGGATAGACTTTTCAACAAATAGTGCTGGAACAACTGGATGAGCATATGAAACTAGATGCAGACTTTATACATTTTTCTCAAAGTGGATCAAACACCAAAAAGCAAAATGCAAAACTATCAAAATTTTTGAAGAAAATGTAAGAAAACTTAGATGTCCTTGGGTATTGCAATGAGTTTTTGGACACCACATCGAAAGCATAATACAACTAGAAAAAGAGGTGAGTTGGACTTTATTAAAATTAAAAATTTCTGCTCTGTCAAACAAAGGTAGAGACTCAAAGGACAAGCCACAGATTTTGAGAAATATTCACAAAACACTTGTCTTATAAAAAGATTTGTGACCACATTATGCAAAGAACTCTTAAAATTGAACAATAAAAAACAATTTAAAAATGTCCAAAGGATCAGTACAGATCGCTCACCAAAGAACATATACAGATGGCAAATAAGCATATGAAAAGATCCTCACCATTACTTGTTATTAGGAAATTACAAAGTAAAACAACAATGAGCTACCACTATACCTCCACTAGAATGGCTGAAATCCTAATCACAGACAATATCAATTACTGCGAGGATGAAGAGAAAGAAGGACTCTCACCATTATTAGTGGAAATGAAAAATGGTACAGCAACTTTAAAAATCAGTTTGACACACAATGATCTTTTACATATAATCTTTTTTTTAAAATAAATTTATTTATTTTTGGCTGCATTGGGTCTTCGTTGCTGTGCGCGGGCTTTCTCTAGTTGCGGCGAGTGGGGTCTACTCTTCGTTGTGGTGTGCAGGCTTCTCATTGCGGTGGCTTGGCTTTGTTGCAGAACACAGGCTCTAGGCACGTGGGCTTCAGTGGTTGCAGCATGCAGGCTCAGTAGTTGTGGCTCGCGGGCTCTAGAGCACAGGCTCAGTAGTTGTGGCGCACGGGCTTAGTTGCTCCCCGGCATGTGGGATCTTCCCGAACCAGGGTTCAAACCCATGTCGCCTGCATTAGCAGGCGGGTTCTTAACCACTGCGCCACCAGGGAAGTCCCTTTTACATATAATCTTAAGATGTGATACAGAAATCATATTCCCAGATATCTACCCAACGGATTTGAAAATTTATGTCTACTAAAACCCTGCATATGGATGTTAATAGAAGCTTAATTCATAATAGCTCCAACCTGAAGCAATCAAGATGTCCTTCAATAGGTAAATGGATAAGCAAATTTTGGTGCACCCATACAATGGAATAGTATTAAGCAATAAAAGTAAATGAACTATTAAGCCACAAAAAGTCATGGAGGAACCTTAAGCACACATTGCTAGGTGAAAACAGTGAGTCTTGTAAAATCTTTTACCATTTGATTCCAATTAAATGACAGTCTGGAAATGGCAAGACTATAGGGGCAATAGAAAGAGCAGTAATTTCCAGTGATTCCAGGTAAAGGGTGAAAGTTGAATAGATGAAACATAGAGGAATATTTAGAGCACTAGAATTATTCTGTATGATAGCATAACTGTGGATATATAGCAATATGCATTTGTCTAAACTCATATAATTGTACAGCACAAAGAGTGAACTTTAATGTGTGTTATTAAAAATTTTAATTGGGAGCATGAGAGAAAGTGTGGAATGTCAAATGTAAAAAAAAAAAAACAATTTAAATGTAATACAAATATATGAAACAACCATGATGAAGGGGGTAGGAGGAAAGGTGTCATGTGACTTTTGAGTGCAGTCTTTTGGACTAAAAGCAAAAGAAATTGTACATATGCACTATACTTAATAAAATTTTTTCTACTGGGGTATAGGTTAACAATTCTGATTCTGCTATACATATATATTGAAGTTGCACAATTAAGTAAATGGATCACAGATAGTGGGAGTCAAGCTTCTCACTGATGAAGTAGGAGGAGGTTTAAATGACCATGTGGTAATGGATTAGAGAGAGACCTCAGTATGAACTCACGTTTAGCTTAATACAGACATAGACTACCACTTATGTAAATATATATATAATATATATATATATATATATATATATACAAGTTAGTATACACACATATATTTTCTTGCTCTGTCAGCTTAGAAGACCAAGAAGCAATGACAACCCAAGAGCAACACATACACCTAGATCCCAGATCTTGGCTTCTAATGCCATTTTCCAATAAAAGGAACCAGGGCTCCTTTAAAAAAATAGCTGATTCTAGGATGGTAGAGGAAATATATAAAATGAGCTTTGACCATACTGTAGTGACAGAAAGTAAGGAAGTGCTTAAAAACAAACAAAAGGGGCTTCCCTGGTGGCGCAGTGGTTGAGAATCTGCCTGCCAATGCAGGGGACACGGGTTCGAGCCCTGGTCTGGGAGGATTCCCACATGCCGCGGAGCAACTGGGCCCGTGAGCCACAACTACTGAGCCTGCACGTCTGGAGCCTGTGCTCCGCAACAAGAGAGGCCGCGATAGTGAGAGGCCTGCGCACCGCGATGAAGAGTGGCCCCCGCTTGCCGCAACTAGAAAGCCCTCACACAGAAACGAAGACCCAACACAGCCAGAAATAAATAAATAAATAAATTTATAAAACAAAACAAAACAAAACAAAAAAAAGAACCCCACAATGATATAGGTATATCAGAGACATTCAGAAGCCAATTGAAAGAAATCCCATGGTAAAGGTACAATAATTTGAGCAACAAAATAAAAAAGTATTGACTATAACCCAAAGCATAAAATAAGTATTGATGAGCCTATGCTGCTATAAATAAGTGATTAAATAAATAATTGGGGGAGAAAAGACAAATCTCCTATGCTGAACAATTCCAAATATTTTATGTAGATACTTGACCCTCCAAGAGGTAGAGTATAACTACACAGTCTTTAAGCATGTACTGTGCATAGTAATTTTTTCTACAATATTGAATAGCAGAAGATGAGGAAATGTACAGTAGAGAAACTTGACAATCATTACTTGAGCCAGTTGACCAAGGAATATATCAACAGAGATGTCATGATAACAGCACATAGCCTTGTGCTGACGTGATGAAAATGGCACTTTACCTTGGTGGTATTCCTCCCGCAAAACCATAACCCCAGTCTAATCATGAGGAAAGCATCACACTAATTCCAACTGAGGTGCATTCTACAAATGGATAAATAAATGTAATACATTATCCTGGGTGATATCTTGGGATAAAAGAAGTACATTAAGTAAAGGCTGAGGAAACTTGACTAAAGAGTGGACTTTAGCCAATAATGATGCATCAATATTGGTTCATTTGCTGTGCTCATATGGACCATGTTAATGTTGGATAATAGCTGAAATTGGTTGTGAGGTATTTAAGAACTCTCTGTACTCTCACTGAAATTTTTCTCTCAATCTAAAACTATTCTAAAAATAGTTAATTAAATAAATACATTAAAAATATGACCAGATTTGTAAGTACCTAGGATGCAGATAGTTCAACATACAAAAATCAATAAATGTGCTTCACCACATCAACAAAATGAAGAATGGAACTACAGATTATCATACTAAGCGAAGTAAGACAAATATCATATGATATCACTTATATGTGGAATCTAAAAAAAATGATACAAATGAACTTATATACAAAACAGAAATAGACCCACAGACATAGAAAACAAACTTACAGTTACCAAAGGGGAAGGCGGGGGGAGGATAAATTAGGAGATTAGGATTAACATATACACACTACTATATATAATATAGATAATCAACAAGGACCTTCTGTATAGCACAGGGAACTATAATCAATATTTTGTAATAACTTATAAGGGAAAAGAATCTGAAAAAATATACATATGTATGTATAACTGAATCACTTTGAAGTATACCTGAAACTAACACAACATTGTAAATCAACTCTACTTCAATGAAAAAAAACCCACAAAAGTTAATGTAGAACTTAAAGTAAAAGAGTAGACTGTCTTCATTTGAAATTTTAATAAAATGTTAATAAATTTTATTTCTCCATAATAATGAGACCCAATGGTGTGAATGATAAATGTGGTTTTAACAAATGAAAAGTTATAGTTATTTTGGGCACATTACACCATCCAAATGTGGTGGTTAGATTTTATTAGTACTTAGTTACATTAACTGCACTTAAGAGCACTTAAAATAATAGAGTATTCAGACTTGGAAAGCTCTTTTGAGTCTTAAAATAAATTACTATTAATTTATGAAGATTGGTGTATCAAATAGTTTATGGCATATTACTGGTCCAGGAACTATATTCCTGATAAACTTAGACAAGTAAATTAGTAAATAGGGGATAAGGAGGTTGTAGGGTCAATTGTAGATATTTGAGAATATATGTACTGAATGGTTGTGTCCCTGCCAAGATTCATATTCCAAAGCCCTAACCCCCCAAAGTGATCATATTTGGAGGTGGGGCCTTTGGGAGGTAATTGTGGTTAGATTAGGTCATGAAAGTGGGAGCCTTATGGGAGGATTAGTGCTTTTACAAAAAGAGGAGGAGACCCTAGACCTCCCTCTGTGCAAACAAAGCAGCATGGCAATCTACAAACCAGGAAGAGGGTCCTCACCAGAATTCGACCATGCTGACACTCTGATCTTGGATTATCAGTTTCTAGAAATGTGAAAAATAAATTTCTAATGTTTAAGCCATATAGTCTATGGTGTTTTGCTGTGGCAGCCTGAGCTAACTAAGACAGGGAGTTTTGTTTATAAGGAAAGAAGGCACCCTTGTAGGGATACCAGCCCAATGATACATGGACTTTTATGAGCAATACAAATCTTTATGTGAGAACATACTTTTACATATCATATGTATAATAAAGGTAGCAAAGGCAGGGAGACAGGCAGGGTCAGGATAATGAACAGATAATGAAGCCCACATCTCCAGCAGCTTGATTTTGGAGGCAGTGGGAAAGCTCCTACCTAACACCCAGGTCCAAGTTTATCCACCATTGATGGAGGTATTGGATTCTACTTTCTTAGAACTTACGGTATTGCTGTTTTGGAAATGCAGATATTCCTGGGATGGGTCATATTTAAGCAGAAATTTGTTACAAGGGGTAAGCTAAGAAACTGAAAATAAATTCCAATCATTTCAGAGATAAAAACCTGACAACAGGGCTTCCCTGGTGGCGCAGTGGTTGAGAATCTGCCTGCCAACGCAGGGGACACGGGTTCAAGCCCTGGTCTGGGAAGATCCCACATGCCGCGGAGCAACTGGGCCCGTGAGCCACAATTACTGAGCCTGCGTGTCTGGAGCCTGTGCTCCGCAACAAGAGAGGCCGCGATAGTGAGAGGCCCACGCACCGCGATGAAGAGTGGCCTCCGCTTGCCACAACTAGAGAAGGCCCTCGCACAGAAACGAAGACCCAACACACCCAAAAATAAATAAATAAATAAATAAAATTTAAAAAAGAAGCCCACGGGAAAAAAAAAAAAAACAAACCTGACAACATGTGTCTCAGGGCAAAATTTAGAGCAAAATACAACAGGTTCACAAAAGTGGAAAACTGGGATGCTGAGAAACTTTCTCTTACTCTACATTTTTTGCCTGCTTCCAACTTAGAATCACAAGGGCATGCTACCATGTTGGGACAATAGATTTTCTTACAAGCTGTTACAACACAGAGTTTCAATTGCTGAGAGTGAAACCTATCCCCCACAGCCATAGATATTTGAAAAAAAGACTTTTCAGAGATCACAATGGCGAATGAAGTGTGTGCACAGTAGAACTTCAAGGAGAATGTTCCACATTTTTATTATAAATGTAATACACAATATAATATATATTCCTATAGTGGGATATAAATAGATATTAATGTCTGTTTATCTAAGATTTCATGCAGCAAAAATCTTTTGCTGCTAAAAAGAAGTTTGAAACCCAATATATTTTTGGAATTACCATCTTAGGCCACTCAGGTTAAAACTGTCTTCAATGCTTAAAAGACAATGCATAATAGCTCACCTTTCCAAAACTGTATTGAGCCACTTGGAAGTATTTATAACGAGCACCTTTTCATTTGTGTTTCTTTGTGAATCTGTATAATAGTAACTTTCTGATAACCAAACTGGACATTTTCATAATGAGAATTTCACTCGTAAACATGATTTTGAAAGAAAACTAGAAAAACGATGCCCTAGTTCTGCAATAATGTGAAAAAACACTTAATGCTTTATTCCATCTAAATGAAGCAGTTGCCTTAACATTATTTATTAAGGCAGTATGATACTGCTGAAGAGGAAACCTGCTATTTTAGAAACTGACAAAACACTTCCTGTAATTTCAACAGGGACAGACAGCTTCGCGCCTAAGGAGAGGAAGAGCAATAGTGAAGTGGACTCTTGAGGACCCACATGTGGAAAATAAATGAGAGACTCTGACTCCCAGAGCTGAGACATGCTCTGGTGAGGACACTGTGGGAGAGGTGGGCTCTCCCAGAGTAAAAGAGACGCTCAAATTTTAAGGCGGGATTTTATTGACTTACAAGGAAAAACAGAGAAGCTGACTCATGAGAAGGTTTCCTATTCAGAGATATCAGAAACTCCTAGGGGAGAAACAGCAGAAGATGGAAAAGAGAAAAGAAATGGAAAGGGAGAGAGACTGGTTACCAAATTTAAGTGCATTTATTATGTAACAAGAGCCTGTAACTCTGTAGACCTACCTCATGGTCTGAAAGGGAGGGAAATAGAAATAACAAAACTAACAATTTATTTTATAATGACTGTTCAGTGTATCATAAGTCTTCTATTGCTTTTCTAAAAATATTCCCTAGAAATGTATTATCTTTAATTGTCATGGTGATCACATTTTAAAGGATACTTAAGATTTAACATATAGGATAAAAACATGACTATTTAACATTAAAAACTTGGAAGGTTGTGGTAATCACTGATCGATTTTTATATGGATTTCTTGAACTTTCGGGCCATGGTATTTTTCTGACCCATCTTGTTCCCAAGCCCCACACTCTACCACTCACTGTGGAAGTTTACCTACTTACAGTGTAGGATTATCCAACTTTAAAAATGTATTACCTTAAAAAAATCACTCTTCTTACAGAACATATTTTTTTAAACATGGAATAAGTCATTATATATTTAAACAATTTTTTTTTAAAGATTTTGGACACAAATATCACACTCGGGGGAAAAAATCCAGTACTACTATAAAGACAAATTTGAACAAAAAAAATAGAGTGGGGTAGGTGGAGAGCATGCTAGGTTGTCTACAAGGTAATCATTGCAAATTCAAATTTTTATGCTTATTCTAAACTTGAGACCAAGACTAGAAAGAAGGAGAAGGGTCCAGGAAAAAAAAAGAAAAAATCTCTTTATTGTAAAACTAAATGTCAAAGGCTTATTGTAGAAGAATTCTGTTATAAGCTAACTTGTGTGGCCTCCCCAATTCATATGTTGAAGTTCTAACCCCTATGTCTCAAAATGTGACTATTTGAAGACACAGCCTTTAAGGAAGTTATTAAAGTTAAATGATTCAAAAAGAGACATGTACCACAATGTTCATTGCAGCACTATTTACAATAGCCAGGACATGGGAAGCAACCTAAGTGTCCATCGACAGATGAATGGATAAAGAAGATGTGGCACATATATACAATGGAATATTTCTCAGCCATAAAAAGAAACGAAATTGAGTTATTTGTAGTGAGGTGGATGGACCTAGAGTCTGTCATACAGAGTGAAGTAAGTCAGAAAGAGAAAAACAAGTACCGTATGATAACACATATATATGGAATTAAAAAAAAATGGTTCTCATGAACCTAGGGGCAGGACAGGAATAAAGACACAGAGAATGGACTTGAGGGCACGGGGTGGCGGGGGAAGGGGAAGCTGGGACGAAGTGAGAGAGTAGTGTTGACATATATACACTACCAAATGTAAAATAGATAGCTAGTGGGAAGCAGCCGCATAGCACAGGGAGATCAGCTCGGTGCTCTGTGACCACCTAGAGGGGTGCAATAGGGAGGGTGGGAGGGAGATGCAAGAGGGAGGGGATATGGGGATATATGTATTCATATAGCTGATTCACTTTGTTATACAGCAGAAACTAACACAACATTGTAAAGCAATTATATGCCGATAAAGATGTAAAAAAATAAATAAATAAAATAAAATAAAGTTCAATGAGTTCATTGGTGTGGGCCCTAATCCAATATGACTGGTGTCCTTATAAGAAGAGAACAGAATACGGACATGCACAAAGTGAAGCTGCTGTGAAGATACAAGGAGAAGATGGCCATGTATACACTAAGAGAGAGGCCTCAGAAAAAACAACCCTGCTGACATCTTGATCTTGGACTTTAAACTTCCAGAACTGTGAGCAAATACATTTCTATTGTTTAAGCCATCCAGTCTGTACTTTGTTTTGGCAGCCCTAGAAAACTAATACAAGTTCTTTCATGTTTCTTATCTCTCTGTTCTGATTATGAAAAGGGAACATTTCAGAAAGATTTCTCTTGCACAAAGATGATACGAGGAAGCAGAATTTAGAGTGAGCTAAAGCCCTTTCTAAACTTATCACTATGTAGTCACTGATGAGCTTAGTTTGACAGGGAAAGTAGAATCAGTAATAGAAAACCTCTCAACTTCAGGCAGCCAAGGTGTAGTGTGGTACCCACAGAAACGCAGATAACGCAAATGTCCAGAGAATATTTTAAAATTTTTCCTTAAAGCAGAATGAGTACTTAAACCAGTGTGGTATTATCAGAGATCATTAATAGTTGAAATTTACCGAAGCGGTACTTTATCTTTTTTTTAAGGTGCAAAAAATTTTGTAGGAAAATATAAACAAATTAAGTATGTGTTAAATATTATTTAACAGTTATTCCCTCCTAAGGAAAAGCATAGCCAGTTGTCCCTTACTGCCCAAGTGAGGTATCGTATGACATAGGCATAGTGTCCCAGAGAAAATAAAGCAGCATTTACCTGGACCATTAAAAAATCAAAATATTATAGAAAATTGCCCAAGTTATTAAGATAAATTAGTGCACAATCATATGCATGGGTTCATTTCCTGTAATAACGTTTCTATTTTGTCAAAATCCTTAGAATTCTGGAGGGAACAAAATGCATATTTTGATGGTCAAGATCTAACTATCTGTGAGCAGGGCTTCCACTAATCTCCAAGGATGAGTGGTTGTACATTTCCTAGACTCTCATGAAGAGAAGGCTAAGGACATAGAAAACACCTACCCAATCAAACTTCACGGAATTTATGTTGTTCACCTCCTACCTTTATCTGAAAAGAGCATAGGCTACTGAAATTTCAGAATTTCAGAACACCAGCCCTCTCCTAGGGCGGAATTTGAGATGCAAGGAATGAAAAATATTGATAGTTCGTGTTTGAGAGAAGGCCAGAGCTGTGATTGAAATCTCTACCTTTTAGCTCTCTTTTCATTATATTACCTTTGCACTTAAGCCGCCGTTTAAGAGAATTTTTAAAGCATATCAGAGTTTTAAGACCTGGATTCCTGGTTTCATGATTACTGGGGAAGGGCATAGCTTCTCCACTACAACAGGCTTTTCTTAGTTCCACTTCAGTCAGTACAAGAAGCTCTGGTGTTAAAACCTTGCCCAGAGTTTGCCTTGGCTCCTATCAATGTTTAACCTCTGAATTTTGAGTCATTTTTTGCTTTCCTTTGATTCCATTACCTCATCTATTATTAAGCTTTAATTTTGCTCTGGAAAGCAATAAGCACAAATGGAAAATAAAATAAAACCAGGAACCACTCTCCTGAATTCTTCTTCAACTTTTTCACATTTAAAACAGAGGTAATAATTTCCAACCTCATCATCATCCAAGTCTATTTTAGTTAAATAAAAATGTTTTAAAATGCAGTATATAAACTATTGTCTGCTAATTCCACTAAGAATTAAATCCTTTCAGTGATGATTTAGGCTTGGCTTTGTCAGCAACTTTGATTAGTCCATACCTTTGATGGTATCAACATGACTTTTGACGTGAAATTTTTGCTCGGATACCACATAATATAACAAGTTCTTCTAAAACTTGACACACTGTGTGGGAACCCTTTACTGGGCTTGTTCTTAATCAGGATTAAACTCGATTTTGTCGCGTTTAATGGAGATGTCAGAGCCTAAGCTATACGCACACTGTGAACACATCCACATTTGGGGATGTCCAGAATGGTAAAGCATGAACCTATGGAGGCTTATTTGCCTGGAGAACCACTGCATCTAATGGGAAAAATAACTGCAAAATTTATTTATACTGAAGACTGCTTCTCAGAATTAAGACCCTTGAAACCTTTGGTACTGCATTGGTTTCCTATCTGCTGCTGTAACTAATTACCATAAATTTAGTAGCTTAAGGCAACACAAGTATATTAGCTTACAGCTCTAGAGGTCAGAAGTCCAAAATGGGTCTCACCAGGCTAAAATCAAGGTGTCTGCAGGGCTGTGTTCTTTTGCTGAAGCTCTAACAGAGAGTCTAATTTCCTGTCTTTTCCAGTTTCTAGAGGCTCCCTGCATTCCTTGGCTGTGGCTGCATTCCTTCAAAGGTAGCAATGGCTGTTCAAGTATTTCTCACTTCGCATCACTCTGACACTGACTCTTCTCCCTCTTCCATATTTAAGGACCCTTGTGATTATAATGAACTCACCTGGATAATACAAGCTAATCTCCCTATCTAAATGTCAGCTAATTAGCAACCTAATTCCAACTGCTACCTTAATTTCCCTTTGCCAGGTAACCTAACGTATTCACAGGTTCTTGGAATTAAGATGTAGGCAACATGGGGAGTCATTCTTCCTCACACTTGCGGAATAATCTCAGTAAAAAGAGAACAAACACAACAAATAAATAAATAAATCAGTAGCTATGATACTAAACATTTTGCTTGAAAAAAAACCAGAAATGAAAACAAAGAGTGTTAGTAGAAGTTGTCTGTGGCCCAGTAACCACAGATGAAAGGCCAAACTGACTTCAGAGCCACACAGGTTGTCATGTCAACACCAGGAAAGCCTGCCTATACAACTCCCATTTGCAGGTTCAGAATATGACATTCTAGTGACCTGAAAACCACCAGGATATTTTTGGAAGAGCAGCAGAAAGGAGAATGATGTCTTATGGTAGCCCTAGGAACTGCAAGTGAGAAACACCGGTGAAACTGTGTTGGTAGATGCTGAAATTGAAATTTACTATTTTATTCCTCTCCTGGTTATTCATTCTTAACTCTGATTCCACACCAAAATAACCTACAGGGACTTTGAAATGTAGAAGACTTAACCCCTTTCCCAAAGATGCTGATTCAGTAGTCTTGGGATGCTGAGATGTACATGCCAACTTTGTGAAGCTCTGTCCAAACTGTTCAGTCCCTGAGCTTCCTAAGTTTAAGGTTTATATTGTTTTCCTCTGTACTTCCAGCATCAATCACAGTGCCCAGCACATTACACATACCAAGGAATGTTTGTGCAATGACTATATGTAGAAGCACATTATTATAGAAAGTCTCGTGTGGCCTTAGAAGCAGGTTTCACTTTGAAAGGTAATTTCTGGCCATAGTGTTTCTCATTAACTAGCAGGGATCCTAGTTATTAGCAAAGACTCTTGCCAATTTTGAGATTTTTAAAAAATGGTGTCAGAATTATGAAGGTGGTACAAGCAGCAGGTGTTCCCTGGCACTCCATCTACAGTAACACCCATAAGCTAGTCCCTCTCATTCCCTTTTTCTGCTCTATTTTATCTTATAAACATCTGACACATATGAGTTAGTTGATGGACTTTCTCTCATCACTACAATGTAAGCCCAACAGAAGGTGGGATATTATTAGTCTTCTTTACTACAATTTTCTTAGCCTCTAGAACAGTGCCTCCTGGAAGTTATGTGCTCAATAATATTTATCAAATGAGAAAATTATGTAATGTGAAAGTAACAAATCATTATAACAAAAAGAATCCACCACTCATTTGTTCATGTCAAAAGCTTTTTATCTGAAGGCAAAGCAAGAACATACTCAGGAGTCATGGGAGCTTTAACATAGTTGCTTGGCAGCATAATGCTAGCATTAGTCGGAAGCAAGGGGTGCATATTTTTTATTCGAATGTAGATTCCTCTAAACTGCAGGGGAAAAGTCACGCTAGAGAAGCTAACATAATCCTTTAAAACACAGGACTTTGATTATAATTTTGTAAATGAATTATTAATCACATACACCACAATATGTTGTTCAGTCTATTGTATTTTAATGCTCACTGAATATACTCAAAGATTTTAGCTACTATTTTAATCAATTCATCAACAACATTTTTAGGGAAATGACTGGATGAGATTTTGAAAATATTTCTTTTTCAAAGGGAAATTTTAAAAAGAAGTGGGTATCAGTTTTTCCTAAAATTAGATACTCTCCTCCCCCAAATTAGAGAAAACTAATTTTATTATACGTTTACGTATTCTATTTTGTGAAGCTTTAACAGAGTTTTGCAGCTAATGTTGAATATTTAAGTTCTGTGAGGTTAAGGTCTGCAGTTCTGAAGTTGAATTAGAGTTATCAGCATGATTTACACTGTATTTAATTTTCAAAAAGAAACCAAATAAAACATATTTGCTAACTCTGCCCATTTAAAAGCCTAGAAACATTTAAAAAAATATCCAGTAGCAATCAGCAACACTGAAGTCCCAGACTGTGGTCTCTAAACGTTATTTCCATTAATAATAACCTCAAAATGAACCTGTAGTATACTAGAATAGCAGAAAGCAGGAAAGCTGTCAAATACTACCAGGGTCATGTCAAAAAAAACTCAGCATCCATTTTAAAGAGTCTCCCACTGGCCAGAGATTTTTAAAATGAGCGTAAAAACTTCAGTGGATTTAAACATATCAAATATTTACAAATTCATGAGTTCATAATGACACACACACACACACACACACACACACACACACACAGAGCCCCATCATCCCCTTTGAAGGATGCAAGGGAACCAAATGATAACTCTGGAAACTGGTAAATAAAGGGGGAAAATGTTGCATTTATTCCGCCTTTCCTATATGAACTGCCTCTAGGTAACAAAACAGCTAGTGAAGAAAGTTTACTTTTTAAAAGTATTCCAAATGATAAATGAGGAAGTGATGGTAAAACTAGAGTATTACCATTTTGAAACCTCTAGTTAATTGGTATATTTAGACAGTCATCATGAATGGGTAAAACAACACAGAAAGACAGACACCATCCAGGTGCCTCCTAACGGAAGACACATCAACGAAGTAGTCTTGAACTGCAAGCCTTCACATCCAATTTGCAACACAGTGAACAGGGGACCACATTAAACAACACCACAGAAATATAGGAAGGCATTCAAAAAGAAAGAAAAAAGATGATGGGAAACTCTACGACAAATAACTCAAAGATAAAATATGTTTTATGAAATTATTCAACAAATAAACTGTAATGAAAAGGGAAAGATGGAGAGTGAAACTATAGATTAAAACAAACTTTAGAAACATATAAACAAATACATGGCTCTTATTTGGATTCTCGTCTAATCAAATAAGTTAATTATAGTTGTATGAGGTTGTTTTTTTAAAAATTTTGTTTTGTTTTTAAACTAGGGCTTACATAGCAGTAAAGAAAGTGAATACATAATTATTTTGGATTAGGATCTTGTTGGCTGGTATGGGGCAAAGATACAAGTTCAAGGAAGGGAATTAAGGTGATTGTGAGAAAGCAGTTCAGACACTTCATCAAGTCATTTCAACCACGTAGACAAAGAAAACACAGCAGAAAGGGTAAAAGGGAGTCAATAATCTAGAAGGAAAATATTAAGGTGTAGAAGTCTTTCTGAGGTTCAGAAACAGGTACAGTGGCACTATAAACTTAGACTATGAAGGATAAGAACTTGTTATCAGATATTAGAATGAATGACTTTAAGATTTCTGAGTTAGTACATCTGTGGGTCCAGTTGGCTATTATGTGAATGGGTGACTGAGAATGCAGAAGCAGACTTCATTACAGTTTAGGGGATGAAAGAACTAGGAGGTGCCTTTTGGGTAATGAGGATGTCCCATGAAATCAGACAGCAAATGGAATGAAAATGAAAACATTTTTTACAAACATGCTGGAATAATTCTTAGATCAGAGAAGTTCTCCGCTTTCTCTTACATCAGGATAAGAAAGGAAGGAGAGAGCTATGGATACTGTTGACATAGCAACCAAGATTTAGTTGTGTCTCACATATCAAAATGTAATTTTTAAAAAGTTAAAACCATCAATCCAACTCCAATGTAAAATAAACGTGTCAAAGAATTTTTCTACTCATTAATTAATCAGGGAAACAGATGTTAAAAACAGCCCAAACAGCATTTACAAAGCTAGGCAATTTTAGAATAACTGGGTAATGTCCAATAGAGCCATAAACTCTAATCTCTGGGGTTATCAGTTCGATCTGGAGCAATACGCAAATTAGTATACAGCTTCACTAAGTCTGGAGCCTTTAATCAATAGTAATAATGAGTGAAATAATTACATTTTCCTAGATAATCCTAAGATGACTTTTGCTCCTTTTTATGATATTGGAAGGTGTGTATCTCAAATATACCTTATTTCAAGAGGTATGAATAATTTTTTTGACAAATGGAGAAAATAATTACTCATTCTGAGGAACTAGCTTTTATATAGAGGTTTATAAAAAATAATGAGGTTTATATAAAACAGCCAACAAAACTTGGACCTCTAAAGCGTCATCTATTCACTCAGAATGACAAGAGCTTGTTAATAGAACAAAATTACGAACAAAATTTTTAGACTGTCTCCATCTCTGCTACTCCAAGCTACTATTAACTCATTCTATATTGGTTCTTCTTCCCATTCCATTACTTGTTCAAGGCCTGATTCCTTATTCCTCTCTCAAATAAACCTTTCGTGAACTATTATGTATCCACTAGGCACTTTCTATCACAGAACCCTGTTTCATTTTATTTACTGCACATATTACTGTATACTTCCCCATTTGTGTGTATATTTATTTACTTATTGTTTAACTGTTCTCCTCACCCCTCCAAAAGTAAACCACTTTGGAGCATAAACATATTTTCTCTTTATTTTCCTACTGTATTTTCAATGTTGTCTAAAATAGTACCTGGCACAGAGAAGATGATTAATAAATATTTGTAGAAAAAAGAACAATCCTAGTTCTATCAATTTTGTAAACACCATCAATATTTATGATGAGATGTAATAATATTTCCAAAAAAGTTATTCTGGAGGGTTGTTAAAGTTTTACAATTTTTTCATTTGATGACTCATCCATTAAATACTAATATCTAGCTAAGTAAAGATTTGCTCTCATATCCAAACATCTATCCATGCCATTTACCCATCTTCATTTTTGGTAATGAGAATTAGTGCAATTTTATCTTGCTTCATGGTTAAGAATTGCTTTAGCAGTACAAATCCTTCACCATGTCATTATAAATAACCAAGCATTCAAGCTTCTGTGGACAATTAAAATATAGAGAATAGCATCAGCAAAGTTATCTGAGAATATGGAAAGGAGAACAATTTGTTTTTTACCAATATTCCTAACTCCCAAAGAAGAGAAGTTCCTTGTACAAACATTTACAAAACCAACTCAGGAGTTGGTGATCGTACAACATTCATATAGGATAACACTGTTTTCTCTAAAGTAGGAGTTTAGGACCCAAGAATGTCAGCCTCTACTGTACAGCCTCATAGCTGGCAGTTAAGATTAATGTGGAGAATAACATGGTTTCACTATCTAAGCTGCGACATTACTTCCAAATGACTGTCACTACACTTGGCCCTATTTTATGAAAATTCAAGTCTCTGCTTTCTTAGTGGTTATCATGGTTTCATATCATGGCTTTCCAAATTGGGTAGATAACTTGTCTTTCTTAACACAATCATAGCCAACTTGATCTTCAAAAGAATCTATGAGTTTTCAGTGAGCTGTTTATAAATTTGAACGATATTTCAGAAATTTTGCCTAAATACATATTTAGAGTTCATAAAGGCTCAAAAATGATTTTAGAGACTTCTGAGGAAATTGTACACATTAAACATGCTCATAATTACATATTTACATAATTTTTTACAATAGATCAGAAGGAAATACTCGGAAATGCAGATTAAAATAACTATCTCAAAACCATTCTTTCCCAGGTAGTAAGGCAATTCTGTTGTAAAACAAATAAATAGATTTTATTTTGCTTTTATTTTGTTTTCATGTAGAATGTAAAAACATAAAATCTGGTATTAAGGAGAAAAAGAGAGCGAGTAATCAATCCCTTACCGCATAGTGTGTAGTCACTTTCTTTTTGATTATAGGTCATGTTTAAGGATCACTAATGATATTATTGACATCCAGCAGGCACATGCTGCATGCTTTAACTCTCTCACTCTCTGATTTTCTCCACACATCTTTATACTCACTGACCCTTTTCTCTTTCATTACCACCACCTCAAATGAGGCAAAAATGTATTGCTGAGATCAGATGTAAGATCTGCCCTTAGAGCAAGTATTTTGAATAAAGGAATTAAAATAGAACTTATCCTTCTTCAAAAAAACTTCATAAATGATGAAATGATATGCACTGTTTATTCATCTTAACATGCAAACTACCTTCATGAACTGCAGGAATGAACCTGGAGAGAGGTATCAATATAAAAGAGTACATTTTGCCACAGATGGGTTAAAGAAGAATAGATGTGCTGAAGTCCAAGCATGTGTTAAGGAGGAAAGATTCCCCTTTCACAATCTCTGACCAAACGAATAAAGCAAAAACTTTAAAAGTTCTACTTTCTCCACTTCTATTCTGGCAAGATTTTTTTTTCTCTTATCCCTGAGAACTATCCACAAATAAAGAAATATTTTCAAAACACAATCCTATATACTCCCAGTAAAAAAAGCATATTGTAATATTATATGTTCTTCCTTTATGTCCACAAGAGCAAGACATATGTGTATACATGATTTTCATTTGCTAACCTTGACATTAGTTGCCACTGCATTATATATTTTACAAATTACCTTGTGGTAGATGTTAATTATGTATATTTTTATTATATTTAAGATTCATCAGCAAAAAACAGTTTAGCTATCACCAGCAAAGCCACAGAATTAAATTTTGTGTATTCTTCATAGCATTTACTTTAAGAAAAAGTAGTTAGTATTTTCCTAACATTTACCTAATACCCAAATTACATCAAAGCAGCAAGATTTCAGAAAAGTTGATTGCACGGAGAGCTCTGAATAAATATCTATGAACTATGGTAGACCATGTAAGTATTTTCCTCACTTTTATTGATACAGCTTTCTATACAGATTCAATATGTACATATGAACTGAATGATCAATATTTCCCTAAATTCTGCCATTTTCTTTGGACTTTGTGTTAACATTTAATACTAAACTCAGATAAGGTGTTTTCTGCTTGCTTGCAGACTACATTGTTACAGTTATAAGTCTTGATCAGTTACTTGGTTTCCCCTCCTGATTATTACTAGGTGATAGGTAATGATGTAGGTACCAGTTCCCTCTGTCTCTGTCTCTTTCTCTTTCTCCTCTCTTTCTCTCCTCTCTCTCTCCTCTCTCTCTCTCACACACATACCCACACACATCTCTATCTCTATCTCTATCTCTATGTCTATGTCTATCTCTATCTCTATCTATCTCTACTTCTCTGTTTTGCTGGAGCATCAATTGGAATAGAGACCAGGGGCAATGATTCATCAAGATTTCCATTTGAATTAGTGTATTCACTTTGCACAGGCGAGATAATGTTGTTGGCTATTGTAAGGAGAATTGATGGCACAGCCAAGATGAACTGAAATAACTGCTTTACGTCCATACGGACTGGGTCAGAGGAATTGTAATTTTCTATTCCTCTGCACATCATAGTGCAGCACCACCAACACTTTTTAAAATAACCTGTTAAATAAAAGCACACAGAGGAGTAGATAAATCACAGGGTATAGCTCAATGAATTTTCACTTAGTAAACACATCCATATAAAAAAAATTATCAGTCGTAAGGGTAATGCAAATTAAAACCACAATGAGAGCCACTTCACACCCACTAGAATGGTTATAACCAAAAAGACAAATAATAACAAATGTTGTCAAGGATATGGAGAAATTGCAACCCTTGCATATTGCTGATGGGAATGCAAAATAATGCAGCCACTTTGGAAATGGTATGACAGTTCTTCAGAAGTTCAAACGTAGCTTTACCATTTGACTCAGAAATTCCACTTCTAGCAAAATACCCAAGAAAAATACGTCTACACACACACAAAACTTGTACATAAATGTTATAGCAGCATTATTCATAATAGCCCCAAAGAGGAAACAACACAAATATCTACCAGCTGATGATATATAAACAAATCTGATATATCCATTTAATGTAATATTATTATATGTAAATATAATATTTATTATATTAAAGGAATGGTGGCCTGATAAATACTACAGCCTGGATGAACCTTGAAAACACTAAGCGAAGTGATAGAAGCAAATCACCAAAGGCAATGTATTATATAATTCAATTAACATGAAAAGTCCAGAATAAGCAAATCTATAGAGAGAAAATAGAATAGTGGTACCTAAGAGCTGGGGTGAGAGAGGAAAAAGAATGACTGCTTCTGGGTATGCATTTTTTTGAGGGGGTGATGAAAATGTTCTAAAATTGACTGTGGTTATGACTGCACAAATCTGTGAATACTAGGTGAGTTACATCTCAATAAATTGTTATTTAAAAAACCAAAGTTATGTTTTGAAGTAATTATAATACCTTGTATTTTTATACAATAAAGGAAAATAACAAAAAACATCAAGAAATAGAACATCTCATCGAGCAGACAGACCCTAAGGTGTCTCCCAATGATTTTATCTCCTTGTGTTCACACTTTTGTGTATCCTACCTCCTCTGGAAAGTGAGTGAGACATTTGGCTTGCTGATAACCAATAGAATAGGACAAAGGACATGGGACATGATTCGCAATTTGGTTACACGTTATGACTTATATGATGAGGTATCACTCCACTGATTATATCATGTTATATAAGACTCTATCTTGTTAAAGTTTTCTCATTTTCTATAGGCTCTGTAGGAGCTGAGGGGCTCAGTCTTACAACTGTAAACTACTGAACGCTGCCAATTTGAGTGGGCTTGAGAGTAGACTCTTCCCCAGTTGATCCTACAAATGAGAAATCAGTTCAGCTGACACCTTGATTGCAGCCTGGTGACATCCTGAAGCAGAGAACGCAACTAAACCCTGCCAGACACCTGACTCATAGAAACTGAGATATTTAATACGCGTTTTTTTTTTTAAAGCCACTTAAGTTTGTGGTGGTTTGTTATATAGCAACAGATCACTAATAACACCATTATCTGAGAAGATTCCTTCTTCCCCTCCCAGGCACTACAGCCCCATTCCCAAAGGTAACCAGTATCTTCATTTCTAACATGTTGAAATAGTACTGCCTATTTTAAATATATATAATTGGAATTAGAGTATAAATACCCTTGTGCCTGGTTTCCCATGCCCAACATCTTGGTTGTGTGGCATTTTCTTGTGTGTAGCATTACCTTGTTCATCTTCATTACTGTATAGTGTTCCACTGTGTGAATATACCACAATTTATCTACTTTTTTTTTATTTAAATGAGAGCTGTTTCCAGTGTTCGAGTTATCCTGCTCTGAGCATTCTTATTCAGATACATGTCTTTGGATGTAATACACACAACACACATATATTTCTATTGAGTATACCTACAGATGGGATTTTGGGGTCACAGAACATAAGAGTATTCATATATTCAGAATTTTAGACACTGCCAAACAGTTTTCCACAGTAGTTATACTCTCACCATGAGAGTCAAAAACTTTCAGTTGCTTTACCTTTTTTTTTTTCCCAGATAAGCTCAATTTTAGATACTTGGCAATGGGAATCTATAGTTCCTACTAAATAACTTATCACATTATACTACTTTAATTCTCTGACATTTTTCATATTAACTTGTTTATTATTTATCTTCCTCTACTAAAAATAATATATGCTTCTTGAGATAGTAATTTTGTCTGCTTTTTTTACAGCTATATACTTAGCATCTCTCATACAATGGCTTCAAAAACAACATAAAGATTTATTAAATAAGTAAACTACTCACACAGTTAGTCATTTTCCCTCCCCATGTACTTTTTTTTTTTAATTTTTATTTATTTATTTATTTATTTTATTTATTTATGGCTGTGTTGGGTCTTCGTTTCTGTGCGAGGGCTTTCTCTAGTTGTGGCAAGCGGGGGCCACTCTTCATCGCGGTGCGTGGGCCTCTCACTATCGCGGCCTCTCTTGTTGCGGAGCACAGGCTCCAGACGCGCAGGCTCAGTAATTGTGGCTCACGGGCCTAGCTGCTCTGCGGCATGTGGGATCTTCCCAGACCAGGGCTCGAACCCATGTTCCCTGCATTAGCAGGCAGACTCTCAACCACTGCGCCACCAGGGAAGCCCCCCCATGTACTTTTAAAAAAGTACTTCTAAAGGGAGAACAACAACAGCATATTAATGCCATTGCAACTAAGTTTACTGAAATTATTTCTCACCAATTTGTGAAAATCTTATAACCCATTCTATCTCATAAAATTTTAAATTTAGATCAATAGTTTATCAAATTATACCAGAATATGTGTTTCATAGTACTCTTGGCAGTTTGTGTTTGAGAAGTAGTTGCATTCTAAATATGAAAGAAAAAGGAAGTATAAAAACTACCACGCACTTTATTATTGTAGCTTTCCTAAATCCTCAAGCAAGTGGGTCACACATTTCTTAGTCATAAAATTAATAGATAGTCCTTAAACCAGATGGTAGCAGTGTGTTCATTCCTTAAAGGAAGAAGACAAGAGCCTTGCAATGAGAATGTGCGCAAATAGTTTAGGTCATTCCCTGCTAGGCACTTAGCAACTGGAAGGAACATTTAGTGACTGTGAAGCAGAGGCAATGTGATGGGAGAAATATCCCTACCCTCTACTCAAGGCATGGAAGTACTATAAATATTTTCATAAAAGCATGTTCAGAATAAGAATACAATAGTTTAAATCTGATACATCAAACCTAGGTACAGCATATTCCTCATTCTGTAAATCATGGTGATGATTTGATTGTTTATATGCATGCAGTTAAAAGAAGGTCATTAATTAAAATGATGTAGACTACAGGATACATTAATTAGTGCACTATATGCTTTTTATCATCATTTAGGAAACACTTGATCTGTATAAAATGCTGTTATAATTACTAAATTCATGTGTAAATATAAAGATAACGGTAGTATGAGAATTGTAGTATTTTAATTCTATAAGATATATTCCAATTTTCATGACTAAAAAACTACCTCTTAAGATTCCTCCATATATTCTCTGACAGTGGCTTTCAAAATGTGGTCCCTAGACCAGCAGCATCGGCATCACTTGGAAATTTCTTAGAAATACAGACCTACTGAAACATAAATTGTGTTGGCCCAGTAATCTGTGCTTTAACAAGCTCTCCAGATGACTCGCAATATGATACCCTAATGTTTACAAACCACTATTTTTTGAAATTAAATTTCACCTTCCTTAATATGTGCCAAAATCTCAACTACAGACCTTCAAAGGATGTATTTTCAATATTTTATAGAATCCATTGGTTTTATACTAGGTGTGATTAAAATGTATTGCATAGTAACACCGATTACTTTGTGCCAGTTCTATATTTGTTTAATATTTATGTGGCTATGATTACTAGAAAATAACTTTTAAAAAATTGCTCTTGATATACAACAGCTTATAATGCATGCCAAAAGGAGTTGAAAAGACACTTCAGTAGTGAACACATTTGAAACCACTTTTAAGTGCCTTATTTGCAACAATTGGATTACTTAGAATTACCATTTGCTTTTTTCCCCTTTGATTTTCTGTAAGGTTTGAACTTTTGGACAAGGTGGACTCCTTACAGTTCCTTACATTTCAAATAAAGTGTTTTTGACTCCTTATGACTTAAATTATCATTTCTCTTTTAAATTTCAAAAGTAAAAATGAAAACTATTTTAATGAGATCTTTATCTTATAGCATGGCATTGCTATAAAGTGAACGTTTTTTCTTTGATTTTTAAAATTACGGCAAATACACATAGAATTTTGGTGGAACACAATTCAGTCCATTACCGGACACTTCCATCACTTGGTTATTGTGAATAATACTGCTATGAATATGAGTTTGCAAATATCTCTTCAATTCTTTTAAAGTTATTATTTAATTCTTTCGGACACATGGTCAGAAGTGGAACTGCTGGATCATATGGTAACTCTATTTTCAATTTTTTGAGGAACTTCTATACTGTTTTCATTTTTTTACATTCCCACCAACAGTGCACAAGGGCTCCAATATTCTACATCCTCACCAACACTTGTTGCTTTCTGCTTTTGTTTTTGTTTCTTGATATTAGCCATCCTAATAGATGTGAGGTGATATCTTATTATGGTTTTGATTTGCATTTCCCTAATAAAGTATTTGAAAAATAGTTTTTATTGAACTTTAAGTGAAAAAGAGTGATTGACGTCACTGTCAAACAAAGATAGTTGTTCCAAATTAAAATTCAGTAATTTATGCAACTCACTATGGATTGATTTCATCAGACAGTGCAAGTGGTGAATTCAATATAAACTTTGTTGTGAGCATGACACATCTAGAAGAATGCCTTCAGCAAACTTCAATTTCCAACCTCCACTGAATCCATACCATTAATATCTTGTTTCTTATAATTAGATTACCAAGAAGTTTTACTAGTCCCTGGACTTTTTTCCTCTGGATTGAGATGGAAGCAAAACTCTTAAGTTACTTCAAAATAGACTTTATATTCTGCTTCTCATCTTAAATAGATATTGATTTCTGTAGAATTTCAGAATTTTGAGTTACAATTAAGCAGAATGAGTCTGTTAACATAACAGACCATGTCTCACCTATCGGCCATATTATAAAATAGTTTTATTGAACTTTAAGTGAAAAAGAGTGATTGAAGACTGAATTATTAAAGATCAATTTCTAATTTGATAATTAAGAATCCATAGACTATTGTATAATCTGTGTTAAAATATCTTTTAGTGAATTGATTGTTTACATAGAAATTTTAATCGCAATATAATTTAAAATATGTAGATCTAATTACTGCATTTTATGCTATTTAAGCATGTTATAAAGTTTTTGATATATATTTGAATTATCTTTCCCCCAAAGGTGATTTGTAATTATAATAACATTTATTTGAGAAAAGAAATAGTGGATTGACCTACAGAAAAAAGTCAGAGATATAATTTTTTTTCATTTAGTTAGTCGATAAAGATAATTCATATAATAAAGGAAGTGAAAGGAGTGGCAGCAACAAATAATGATGAATTTTATGTTTTTCTCACTTTCAGTTACCATAATACTGTATCTAATTATGTATCTTTCGATTTCGTGTGTGTGTGTGTGTGTGTGTGTGTGTGTGTATGGTATGTGAAGACTGAGACTACAGGTAAAATTGACTTTATTACTTCACTTAATTAAAGAACAATTAACACTTACATTTATAGGATATGTATAGCAGCTATAGTCAAAACCCACTTCAGTCTTTGTTTAGGACCCTTTTTCTAATTACATTTTGTTACTCATGCTTTTGAGCATACATACTGTTCTTCTAGGATTTTGCTTCACTTTATAAAATTCTTCAGTTTCCAAATAGCCAGCATGGCCTGTCTTAGATTAGGTTTTTTTTTTTTTTTTTTTTTCCTTTTTCACCAGTTATTCAGAAGTGCTCTAACTACAAATCATAGAAATATCTGCAAGGCTGCCTGGCATTAAGATAGAGTATGTTTTCTCTGAATAAAATTAAATTTCCATGGCAATTAAGTCAAGGTTGCTCAGGTATCATTTTATAGCCACTATATGATGCATTTAGTTGGATAAACTTACTAGTTCCCAAGTACTCCAAGGCAAGATTAAGCACTCACTTTGAAACTGAAGCTTTGATTAGCCTATTCAATATTTATATATTTCCTAATCAAAAATCATATCAGAAAAAAATAATCTTAAAAACCTTTTTGGGTATATTTACAGTTTTTGATCTGTGTTTAGTCCTAGAATCAAGGGATTATCATCTAAGTGATAGAATGATTCTATTGATATATAAAGGTTTCAGGATGTTAACTGTATTATCTATTAAGATTCAAAACCTCTAAATAGCCATCTTATAACCAAAAGGTGATTTGGTATTAAACTAGAAAAATGATTTACCAATGAATGATTTTGACTTACCAACATAGGAATTCCAGTAAAGTGAACTTAACAGTAAGTTAATAAACAAGTTTATATGTATAAATCCTTTTTAAGTGATATATTGTATATTGATAGGTATTTTGGAGGAAAAATAATGGCCCACTTTCCTTTAAATTAGAAACATGATCTTATTTCATTTCTACAAGAAGAATTTTGTTTTGCTGCTCTAGACAAATAACATAGAGGCAAGTGTTATATTGATTTTTCTAAGTAATGTTTCAGTAGAAAATACAACGGATATATAACTCTACTTGCAAGTGGTAAATACACAGAGACTTATGGGCACTATTATTGGTGGGAAATATTTTAGGGTCTCCTCGATAGTACGAGAAAGTGATGGAAGTGTAAGAATTGACTCCTTTTTCAGGTTTGGTCTCTAATGTGGCAGTGTGGCTCAGCAGTGTTCCAATTTAGTCCTGTTTGCTTGTTCCACCAAGTCAGTTATTCACATGCTACTGAGGTAAGAGATAAAATTGGCTTATTCACAACCGTTTCATGATCCTCTACAAAAAATTTTCAGAAAGCAATGACATCAACAAAACCATATTGTTATAAATATGTTGACAACAGACAATTCTAAACCTGGCTTAAGATCACTTACTTACACACTTGTAAGAATTTTCAAAATCAAATTCAACTTACAGACATTTTCTTAAAGCAAGAACATTTTTTTGACAGTTTTGTTTTCCTTAAATAAAAATGTTACCAATTTACTTTAGTAGCTTTAAAATTTCCTTGTTAATGTTATATTTTAAATGACTATCATAAATTATATAAATTATAGAATTCAGAAATTTGAATTAAACACACCTTTTTAAAATAAATTATTACACTGATTTAATTTCAACTCATTTATAATTGACAAGTGTCAAGGGAATGTTTTGATGCTATGAAAACAGCTTTATTGTCTTATGCTTTTATATTGTACATAGTCTATTTATAGATGTGACATTTCTGACTGGCAATGTAGATGTACCTATATAAATTGTGGTTGTGGCTCTTTTCTAAAAGGAAGTGAAAAATCATGCATGTGGATCATACAACAAATTGCTAACGAATGCTCTCGGATTCATGGAAGGTTCAAAGCCCAGGTGCTGGCCAGTTTCTTATGTCCAGTTTAAACCCTGAAAATCAAGTCACAATTTTTCCTAAGACTGTGTTTGATGGTTAATGGCTTAAGAAAATAAAGGTGGCATGTTCATAATGAGAAAATGAGAAACGCAGTACGAAACACTAAAATTCCTTGGGTTGATTTTATGAGTCTTTTAATTCAAATCATCAATTTAGACAAACTTTTGACTACACCTAATGAGCCAATTAATCAAAACGCTCTCTCACATAACCCCAACTAAAGATAGTTTAATGATTATTTTAGCAAGGATACCTTCAGTGTGACCAGAAAAATGAAAAAACTAACATGGCTTTCATGTTTTTATTCATTCGAAAGGTGTTTTGATTTTAACAAAAGCTTCCATAGTTAATTGGGTTTTATACCACAGATTCACTGAACTATTCAAAAAATAATTGAGCACTGATTATGGGTTTCAGGGATAGATTCAGAGTAGCGAAAAACAAGTCCCAGTTTTTGTGGGAGGGGACAAATATGAATTAGAGATATACAAAATTAAAGGCAAAAGCTCTTTGAAGAAAAAAAGTAAAGTGATAGTGGCGGAGAGGTACCTTATATTAAGTATTCAGGAAAGGTGATTAATGAGCTTAATAAGTGGTGGGTTTGGCTGGGAAAAGCCTGATTTTAGAGGGCCTGGAGAGAGTGAGAGGGGAGAAAGGCATAAGAGTGATGTTTAGAGAAAATGTGCTTCACAGGAAAGCAGTGAAATACAATAATTAAGGAGATATATTGAGTCAGGGTGGTAAGCCTTGTGTTCTACATTTTTTCCCTCATTAATAATATGGCATTGACCAGAATGCAGGGTTTTAAAATAAACTATAACCACTAAGAAAACAAGTATAAGTTTAAACATTAATTGCCATTTAATAATCATTTAATTGCCAAATTTAATCAAAAAGTTGCCATTTCTTTTTTTTTGTACATCCTACTTGAAAGTTGTTTAACTTAGTTATATACAATTTTATAATTTACCTATTCTGTATGTTTTTAACTTCTACTTTGGTTGGACACAGTATGCTTACATTTATGGTTTAGTTAAATTGTTATTCAATATTATATTATTTTTGGATAGTTAACATGTACATCTACAGTATGTATTTTAAAAAAATTACCAAAACTATAAAAAGAAACATTATTATAAATACTTTTGAAATGGTGAGTTATTGATTTTACTACTTCATCTACTTTATAATGATAATAAGTTATGAGAAATAATTTGTCAACTACATATCCTCAAGCAGTTTTACTCTAATTACCAAAAACTTTTAGTAGCTTTACTCTTTTTCCATCTGGATTGAGACCCTATATCCTATACTTCTTGGTAAATATCTGGACTATATCCTGACTATATCCTGACTTCTTGGTAAATCGTATATCCTGCTTCTCATCTTAACTATATATATTGTTAATTACTCTAGATTTTCAGAAAATTTCAAGAATTTTAAAAAATTTTATAGGAGTGTTTGTTTCTATTTTTAAACTCAATTCAATCTTGCTAAGTCTTGCCTGACATCTTAATTGAAAACAGATCTTATAAAATTATAGCTTTATGAGCAATCATTTTTTATTCCCGTTTCTCTGTCTACTTTGACAATTCAGAATATACTGTATATATTTACTGTATATATAAACTCTTTCCTAAGAAGATATTAAAGGTCATATGCAATATATACCATTTAGTAACTATTATATTGTCATCACATTTTCCCAAACTGAAAACCAACAGCTAGCACTATTCAAATATGAAAAATAAATTTGTCTTGAGTATTATTACCTGATTTTTAGTAATTTGCTTGCTATACTTCAAGTTCAACATATCTTTTAAATGCCCACAACTTGAATATTTGCAGTCAAAAAGAATCCAGCTTCTCCAGATACCAAACTATTGTTTAATATATGAGAATTCCTTAATTTCAAAATGCATTTCCTTTCTGGAAGTCATTTACTAAACATATTTGATTTTAAAGAGAATTATTGTTATATTATATATATGGTATAAATAGTATTATATTGCATTTTATACTAGCAAAATAAACTACTTATCTAAACTAAATGGCTAATATAAGAAGTAAACTTATGATAATGTGATTTTGTCATTTGTTTATTAAATAGATAATTCAGATATCCCCAGGATATATACTCTGTAAAAGGCAAATATGTCCTTGCCTTCATCTAACTCAGAATCAGTGAAGGAAAAAGATAGATTAATAAAAAGTTGCAATAAAATGTGATAAATGTAAGATGCGTAGATTCCTAATTGGAATTCAGAAGAAAGTTACCTAATTCAGGCTAGGAGAGCAGAAAGGAGTCTGCATACACAGTGGATTCTGCATAGCACAGTACTACTGGGCAATATTGCTTTGGCAATCTATGTGAATGCTGCTCCTAGGGATATGCATGGCACAGCCTTATAATAGTACCTGGCAGTCAAGTATTGCATTAATCCAAGTTAGAAACAGTGATGGCCTGATGGCTTATCTGTTAGTTTTCTAGAGCTGCTGTAACAGAATACAATAACCTGTTAAAACAACATAAGAGTCTTGTCTCTCAGTTCTAGAGTCTAGAATTCTGAAATCAAGATGTTATAGAGCAGTGCTTCCTCTGAGACTCTGGATGGAATCCTTCCTTGCCTTTTCCCAGCTTCTCGTGATGGGCAGCAATCCTTGGTGTTTCTTCGCTTGTAGCTGCATCAATCCAATCTCGGCCTCTGTCATCCCATGGTGGTCTTTACATTGTCTTCCCACTGTGTGTGTCTGTCTCCACTTTTTTTTTTTAATAGATCTTTACTGGGGTATAATTGCTTCACAATACTGTATTAATTTCTGTTGTACAACAAAGTGAATCAGCCATATGCATACATATGTCCCCATATCCCCTCCCTCTTGAGCCTCCCTCCCACCCTCCCCATCCCACCCATCTAGGTCATCACAAAGCACTGAGCTGATCTCCCTGTGCTATGCTGCTGCTTCCCACTAGCTAACTTTACATTCGGTAGTGTATATATGTCGATGCTACTCTCACTTCGCCCCGGCTTCCCCCTCCCACCCCGTGTCCTCAAGTCCATTCTCTATGTCTACATCTTTATACCATATATATATGTTAGCATATGGTATTCGTTTTTCTCGCTCTGAGTTACTTCACTCTGTATGACAGACTCTAGGTCCATCCACCTCACTACAAATAACTCAATTTCGTTTCTTTTTATGGCTGAGTAATATTCCATTGTATATATGTGCCACATCTTCTTTAGCCATTCATCTGTTGATGGACATTTAGGTTGATTCCATGTCCTGGCTATTGTAAATAGTGCTGCAATGAACATTGTGGTACATATCTCTTTTTGAGTTATGGTTTTCTCAAGGTATGCCCAGTAGTGGGATTGCTGGGCAGAAGACCTAAATAGACATTTCACCAAGGAAGACATACAGATGGCCAAGAGGCACATGAAAAGATGCTCAACATCACTAATTATTAGAGAAATGCAAATCAAAACTACAATGAGGGGCTTCCCTGGTGGCGCAGTGGTTGAGAATCTGCCTGCCAATGCAGGGGACACAGGTTCGAGCCCTAGTCTGGGAAGATCCCACATGCCGCGGAGCAACTGGGCCCGTGAGCCACAATTACTGAGCCTGCGCGTCTGGAGCTTGTGCTCCGCAACAGGAGAGGCCGCGATAGTGAGAGGCCTGCGCACCGCGATGAAGAGTGGCCCCCACTTGCCACAACTAGAGAAGGCCCTCGCACAGAAACGAAGACCCAACACAGCCATAAATAAATTAATTAATTAATTAAAAAAAAAAAAAACTACAATGAGGTATCACCTCACGCTGGTCAGAATGGCCATTATCAAAAAAATCTAGAAACAATAATGCTGGAAAGGGTGTGGTGAAAGGGAACCCTCCAGCATGGGAATGTAAATTGATACAACCACTATGGAAAACAGTATGTAGGTTCCTTAAAAATCTAAAAATAGAGCTACCATATGTCTCCAGTTTTTATATGGACTCTAGTCACATTGAAATAAGACCCACCCTCATGCCTTCCTTTTAACTTGAGAACCTCTCTAAAAACCCTATTTCCAAATAAGGTTACAATCTGAAGTACTGGGGGCTAGGACTTCAACCTATCTTTTTTGGAGGACACAATTTAACCCTTAGCAACTTAGATCTAGATAGCAGGCATAAGAATTGAGATAAATGGAAAGATTTGAGAAATACTTAGCCAGAAGGCATAATTTCATACACATTTTAAAAAGACAACATTTTAACTTATATGATATAATAAAATTTTAACATACTCTAATGATTCAACAGCTAAAAATAACATTTCTGATTGGAAAAGAGCAAAAAATGTCTGGACTCCCTTCACAGCAATTTAACAGCTAAACAGATACGCCTGCAACTTGCTCCCTTGCAACTGTGAGCTTTTGACTCATTCGTTATATTATTACGTTGTGAATTTTCATTTGCGATTTCATTCCCTTCTTGGTTAGAAAAAAACTGGAATTTGGAATTGAAAGATCATGATTAATAACAAATTAACATAAACAAATACTTGTTATACTTAATGGATCACTGCCTTCCTTTAGCGTTTGATAGAATTTAGAACACATACACATATTCCCAAAATTTTATGTATAATTTAGGAAGGACATCTTATAGACCATTCACTAATCTCATATGTATAACACATTTATGAGTTCACTGGCTTGCATCAATGTATGGAGACTATTTAGTTGTAAGTGATTGAGACCATTCCAAAAGGCAATTCTTTTAGTAAAAAAAAAATCCTTTAGATTGTAATTTCGAGAGACTCAAACATTCTATGATTCTTTTTAAAAGACGAATATACATTTGACTTGAACTAAGTTAAATACCACCACCTATAAGTCACTGACTCATTCTTAAATGAGACCTCAAAGAAGCAGGGACATTTCAGAAATTTTTCTCAAAAGTGGCAGTGTGGCGTAGGAAACCCCAGCAGCAGCAGTGTCAAGTATCCTGCAGCTGTACTGTCCAAAAGCTTCTTGGCAGCATGGTCATGTGCAGCCTTATAACTAGACGTTTAGGCTCATTTTTCCTTCATTCCTGCCAGTTTTCTAGCCCCTTCTTTATTCCAAGTCTATTAGCTACCTCTTGTATTCCCATTAATTTCCTTTTCCTGCTTAGGTTAGAATCAGTTTTTATTGCTTATAAATAAGAACTCTGATTGGTGCAGATAAAGTTTCAATATTTGAGCCTTCATCTATTCCTGTTAAATGTTCATTTATTTTCTGCTCTCTAAAAACCAACCTCTTTCTCCTCCTGCACAGGAAGCTTTCAAATACTTGATATAATTATTTGGTCTCCTTTTAGTTTTCTCTTGTTTAACATTCTCAGACACCCTCAGTCACTCCCCTTACTATCTCCTCACAGTTTGAAAATTCAGTGATTTGTTGGTATTCTTAAAATGTGATATTACAAAAGTCTCAAATGGTCTTTTTCCCTGCCAACAGAAAAAAAGTCATTCTTTAAGTCTAGATTTATGTACCAATTTATTTCTTCAAAGGTTTTCTTTAAAAACACCTCAGATCAAAATAATTTCCTTCTTTGCATGTATGCTTATTTTAATTCATATTAATTTACTTATATTGTATAAATACTTTATTCATAAGTTTCTCTCTCCCAGTAGATGACAAAATTATTTGGTAAGAATCATACCTCACTTTTCCTCTGTCACCCAGCCCTAGTGTTTTATGAAGGGATCATCTCTAAAAGATCTTTGATAAACAAGATGTTTCAGATGTAGTCTGAAAATTAAGCAATTTATCAGTCAAATAAATGAACATCATTTTAGCTATGATTAGGGTCTTCCACATGTTTCTTTACTACAACTATACACGTCTTTTTGCATTCCTTGCTTTCTGGGGATCAGCCAGGGATATTCAGCTAAAGGACCTATCTTCCAGTTAATTCTAAGTCTTTCTCCCCTCTAATTATGCCATTTCCCTGGGGATTACCTACATCTTAGCTAATATATTTATAGTTTTAAAAGTATGGCTCTTTCATTAAACTATTGCCATTCATGTGAAGTATTAATATTTTTTAGGCAGTTTCTATGGGGCTCACAAAACAATTCATAAAAGGAAACTGAGGTATCCAACACAAAAGCCTAGTCCTGTCTTTAAATGGTCATGCCCTTAAGCAGTCATGTCTAATACAAAAGCTAATAAATAAGCAGACAAATAAATGATTGAATAAATTAATTGTTCTTGGAAATAAGACTTTTTAGACTTGTTGGCAGTAGATGATACCCTGTGAAATAGAGTATCAGTGAGAAAAGAAAATCAGACCCCATTCCTTGACTTTTTTTTCTTTGTAACTTGTATTACCTTATAAGATGTATTCTTTTAAACCCAGAAGTGTAAAGAGTTTTTGTATGTTTTGTATGCCATTGTATTCCTAGCACTGAGAACAATGCTCAGCAAATAGTAGGTGCTCAATAAAAATTTTGTTGGACGAATGAAGAAGACTGTGGGCAAAGTTAGCATTACAACAACACTGTTCTCCAAGGGAAGGAGGGAGGGAGGGAGGGAGGGGGGCGGGACTCTCTCTCAAGAGACAGAATGCTGAAGGAGACAATGTGAAAAAAGGAAGAGACATCATGGAATGTAATAGAAATATTTCTTCTAAGCATCTAAGCTGTGTATCGACAGTTTGAGGAGTAACACCTGCAGAATATGCTTCCATTGGGTCGCAAGGATTGAAGATACAGTCTTCCTGAGAAAGGCATGTCAGAAGCTTAGTCTCATAATTCCAATCTCAGAATCTCACTGGGGCCCAAGATAACTAGCAGCCAGAAACACTGTCAGATCCACACAAGATCCCTGAAGTCCATCTCATGTTGTGGTTAACAGATACAACCTTGACACCCTTGAGCAACCTCAGATAATTCTCTTGTATATGTTTTGTGCATAAACACATTTTCATTGTGGCATTTAAAAATATTAGCCCAAATTTATTTGCCCATCTTTGATGATATATGGAGAGTTGAGAACTTGTTTTCATTTTGTCTAATTATGTTGTTATTTCCTATTTGCCTTTCCTATTTGCCTTCCTCTTACACAGTGACCAGCATGTAAAGAACTCAATAAACAATTGCCGGATTGATTTTCCCATTACATTGAAAAATATGTACCTGAATAGACCATTATTAGTAGTAAACTGTATTCCCAGTATTGCCTTGAAAACTCACAATGCTCATTTAATCACTTTCTGTACAACAAACTAACATATGAAAGTGCCTAAAAAACCATCCTTAAACCTTTAAGATTCTGGTTTGAGCATTATCTGGCTGAGCACAGTTTGATTTACAAATGTATCCTGACATTCAAAGAAAGAGATAACAAAACTAGGGAAAAGCAAATTTTTTTTCATAAAGCCTTACTACATTTTTTAAAATGCAAACTTGACAGACTGAAAATACCCCAACTGTGCTTGCCTGTATGCATAATGGTTTTATGCCCCTTTTATGTTTGGCAAAATTTCTATAGAAATCACAAACCAGCTTTATCTCTTGACTTTCAAACATACCTCAAGCAAAATGTGCTGAAGTAGTAAACTTAATTTAAGTTCTGCGAAAAGTATTTCCAGTTAGAACTCAAAAAGGAAAACATTATTTGGCTCAATAAAGCTTACTAACAGCTCTGATACTAACAAAAATAAAAAAACAGTTTAATTCATATGACAAAGAGAAAAGTAAATGAAATGGAAGTTTATAACAATTGTTAACATTTGTCAAATTTGCCATATGCTAGGCAGTGAGTCAAGCCCTTCACAGATGAGAACACTGAAGCTGGCAGAGTAAAAGGTCTCACACATTTGATGAGACCATGGGGTTTGAAGTCAAGACAATCAACATGGTATACTGAGAGAAAAAAAAACATCAGAGAAACTCCAAAAAAAAAAAAAAAAACCACGAAAACAGAAAACTAAACGGCAGGGAAAAACCCTGCTGAGGCCTTATTATAGCATCCATTTAGCCTCAGTCATCTCTCTTTTCCAAGCATGTAGCCAAATGCAGCCAACCTGTGGTAGAATGTCTTTCAGTCTGTTGAGGCAGGAGAGGAAGACGGGGGCTTTGAGATACCTTTGTATGATCCAATGTTAAAGAAATGTTATAATGTTTGGCCAGTATAAGATATAGCACCTTAAAATTCATACATGCCCACCTAAACTCTGCCATAAACATACATTATGACTTTCTAAAACTCTTCCCAATAGAGACACAGTACAGAAATTAATTTTTTTAAGATGAAAATATCTGAGATTTAATTTAGTTCAACTATATTATCTCAATAGAAATTTCTATATTTTTTAATAAAAAACATATATATATATAATTTTGGACATATATACATATGACTCTTTTGGGCATTATGTAAAGTCATAACTTACTGATTTTTTATTTCAACTTTACATGATATATAATATTATTCATAGAGAATGAATACAAATATTGCTTAATATCTCTATTGGGTCAAGTTATTTATATCTTTTATCTTTCCCAACCATAGGTAGATTCACTATTTAGTATTTAGTATTTATGTAATGTTTCCTTTAAACTTGTTTTTTGGTTCAGAATAATTGTATATTTACAGAAAAGAGACAAAGGTAGTATGCAGAGTATCCATGTACTCTTCACACGTTTTCTTTAATATTAATAACTTCCACAATCATAGTACATTTGAGAAAGCTAAGTAATTAATATTAATACATTACTATTAACTAAACTACAGACTTTACCTGGATTTCATCAGTTTTTCCACTAATGTCCTTACTTTGTCTACAGTTCAATCTGGGGTACATTGCATTTAGCATGCTATGCTTTTTATTTGTTCTATAGATTTATAATATAATATTTTGTTAGTTGTTCATATTTTATTTTCAATTACAAATACTATTGTTAATAATTAGTTCCCAAAGGACATTATAAGAATAACAATACCTTCATATGTATTATTGCATATTATTGTACATTTTTCATGGGTATAGCTTACATATTGTATGTTATATATAATCTATTGTATATAACTAATATATAGCTTAAATATTTTATATATATGTTACATGTGTAAGAACTATAGCACTAACATATACATATAAAATATTGTATATATATATATATTTTATACACATGTATAATAATACATGCATGTGTCTGAGTTAGTATTCCCTGCCAACTAAGATGGAAAAAATTGCATACTATAGTACTCTCTTGCAGAGACACAATTTAAATAAGCATCAATATACAGGCTAAGCAGTCAAATAGTTAAACATTTTTAATTTCGTAAAATTCATAGTTCCTTTTACCTAAATTCAATTTTTAAGTTGTAAATATAAATATTTAGTTTGTGGTCATAAGTTACAATGAAGAGACAACATTCTATTTTAATAATATATTGTATCATATCATTGTTTATGTCATAATACAGAGGCATGTGAATAAGTTTAAATCCCTTTTTAAATTTTTAAATCATTTTAAGTGAATGAGAGCATTATTTGAAGATGCTCTCATAAAATATTAGATTAGATTAAAAGATAATTACTTGTAACTTTGTGATTAGTTTCATGTATACAAGGGCTGACAATCTGTTTGGAATACCAGCATTATCATTTAAAAGTAACCTTGGGATTGTCATGCTGAGTGAAGTAAGTCAGATAGAGAAAGAGAAATATTGTATGATATCCCTTATATGCGGAATCTAAAAAGAAGTGATACAAATGAGCTTATTTACAAAACAGAAACAGACTCACAGACTTAGAGAATGAACTTATGGTTACCAGGGGGGAAGGGTGGGAAGAAGGGATAGTTAGGGAGTTTGAGATTGACATGTACACACTGCTATATTTAAAATGTACAACCAACAAGGACCTACTGTACAGCACAGGGAACTCTGCTCAATGTTACGTGGTAGCCTGGATGGGAGGGGACTTTGGGGGACAATGGATACATGTATATGTATGGCTGAGTCCCTTTGCTGTGCAACTGAAACTATCACAACATTGTTAATTGGCTATACTCCAATATAAAACAGAAGGTTTAAAAAAAAAAAGGAACCTTGGGAAAATTAATCTCTTTAAGCCTTGGTCTCCTTACCTGTGTAATTGAGTTCATTATAGTATTAGCTACTTTATAGGATTATTGGAAGGATTAGAACAGTGAATTTATATGACACTAAAATCATGACCTGTAAATAATAGATACTCTTAGTTGTCATTTTTATATATCAATTTTATATATAAATACTATTAATGATCAGTTTTTTTGATCATCAGAACACTCCCATATTATACTTGCTATCTCAAATGATATACTCTTTTTCATTTCTATGTCATAAAACTAAATGCAAGTTAAATTGACATATTTAACTGATGCTTAATATTTATTTTCATGTGATTCTTTAATAATACCCAGAAATAAGTAGCAATATACAAAAACAGATTTCAAGTTTCCAAACAGTAGTGATTAAAAGGACTCATTACAATTCTTTCTTTAAAAATTCTCAATTATAATAAATAGCTCTTCCTGTACAATGCTAAGCAGTGATGCATTTCAGACTTTGCAATGTTTGAAATAGAGTCAACAAAATAAAAGAAGGCTACACAGTAGGGGGAGTCTTCAAGAAGTTTCTAAATTTGTATAATTCTCTTCAAGAAAATCATGGAAACCTTAAACAGAAAGAGACACACATGTGTTTTTACTTGTATTCTAGAGAGATCAAAAATTCACCCTCCTTACAACAGTTTTTCAGTTTGTTCATTTTGCTCTTTTCCCACCTTTACAAATAGTCATTTTGAAACTCATGGTAAGAATGGAAGAATAAGTAGGACATCCTCTGAGAACATTTTCTTACACAAATTCAAGATAATTTCAGAACAGGCCTAGTTTTTTTTTAAGATTAACATTCCACTCTTCAAACTATGAAAAACATCTTATTGGATAACAACTTTTCCAATCATTTGATTGCAGAGTGTCACCATTTTCCATGAAAACATAAGGCATTTAAATGTAAAATGTAAAAATGAAAGGTCTTTATTTTTTAATTAATTTTTATTAGAGTATAGTTGATTTACAATGTTCTGTTGGTTTTTGCTGTACAGCAAAGTGATCAGTTATACATATACATATATCCACTCTTTTTTAGATTCTTTTCCCATATAGGTCATTACAGAGTACTGAGTAGAGTTCACTGTGTTATACGGTAGGTTCTTCTTAGTTATCTATTTTATATATAGTAATGTGTATATGTCAACCCCAATTGCCCAATTTATCTCTCCTCTCCATTCCCCCTTGGTGACCATAAGTTTGTTTTCTGCATCTGTGACTCTATTTCTGTTTCGTAAATAGGTTCATTTGTACCATGTTTTTTAGATTCCACATATAAGCTATATCATATACTTGTCTTTCTCTGTCTGACTTACTTGACTCAGTATGACAAGCTCTAGATTCATCCATGTTGCTGCAAATGGCATTATTTGATCCCATTCTTCAATATACATAAATCAATGTGATACACCACATTAATAAACTGAAGAATAAAAACCATATTATCATCTCAATAGATGCAGAAAAAGATTTTGACAAAATTCAACTCCCATTTATAATAGAAACACTCCAGAAAGTGGGCATAGAGGGAACATACCTCAACATAATAAGGCCATATACGACAAACCCACAGCAAACATATTCGCAATGGTGAGAAACTGAAAGCATTTCCTCTAAGATCAGGAAGAAGAAAAGGATGTCCACTCTCTCCACTCTTATTCAACATAGTTTTGGAAGTCTTAGCCATGGCAATCAGAGAAGAAAAAGAAATAAAAGGAAACCAAATTGGAAAGGAAGAAGTAAAACTGTCACTGTTTGCAGATGACATGACACTATACATAGAAAATCCTAAAGATGCTACCAGAAAACTAATAGAGCTAATCAATGAATTTGGTAAAGTTGCAGGATACAAAATGAATACACTGAAATCTCTTGCATTCCTATGCCCTAACAACAAAAGATCAGAAAGAGAAATTAAGGAAATAATCCCATTTACCATCACATTAAAAAGAATAATATATCTAGGAATAAAGCTACTTAAAGAAGCAAAAGACCTGTATTCAGAAAACTATAAAATACTGATGAAAGAAATCAAAGATGACACAAACAGATGGAGATATATACCATGTTCTCGGATTGGAAGAATCAATACTGTCAAAATGACTATATGACCCAAAGTAATCTACAGATTCAGTACAAGCCCTATCAAATTACCAGTAGCATTTTTCACAGAATTAGAACAAAAAATTTTACAATTTGCATGGAAACACAAAAGACCCCAAAGAGCCAAAGCAATCTTGAGAAAGAAAAACAGAACTGGAGGAATCAGGCTCCCTGACTTAAGACTATACTACAAAGCTACAGTAATCAAGACAGTATGGTACTGGCACAAAAACAGAAACACCAATCAATGGAACAGGATAGAAAGTCCAGAGATAAACTCACGTACCTATGGTCACTTAATATATGACAAAGGAGGCAAGAATATACAATGGAGAAATGACAGTCTCTTCAATAAGTGGTGGTGGGAAAACTGGACAGCTACATGTAAATGAATGAAATTAGAACATTCTCTAACACCATACACAAAAATAAACTCAAAATGGATTAAAGACCTAAACATAAGACCAGACACTACAAAACTCCTGGAGGAGAACATAGGCAGAACACTCTGTGACATAAATCACAGCAAGATCTTTTTTGATCCACCTCATAGAGTAATGAAAATAAAAACAAAAATAAACAAATGGGAACTACTTAAACTTAAAAGCTTTTGCACAGCAAAGGAAACCATAAACAAAATGAAAAAACATAAACACAATGAATGGGAGAAAATATCTGCAAATGAAGCAACCGACAAGGGATTAATCTCCAAAATATACAAACAGCACATGCAGCTCAAAATAAAAAAACAAACAACCTAATTAAAAAATGGGCAGAAGATCTAAATAGACATTTCTCCAAACAAGACATACAGATGGCCAAGAGACACATGAAAATATGCTCAACATCACTAATTATCAGAGAAATGCAAATCAAAACTACAATGAGGTATCACCTCACACCAGTGAGAATGGGCATCATCAAAAAAGCTACAAACTATAAGTGCTGGAGAAGGTGTGGAGAAAGGGAACCCTCCTACACTGTTGGTGGGAATGTAAATTGGTACAGCCACTATGGAGAAAAGTATGGAGGTTCTTTAAAAAACTAAAAATAGAGCTACCATATGATCCAGCAATCCCACTCCTGGGCATATATCCAGAGAAAACCATAATTCGAAAAGACACATGTACCCCAATGTTCATTGCAGCACTATTTACAATAGCCGGGACATGGAAGAAACCTAAATGTCCATCGATGGAAGAATGGATAAAGATGTGGATATATATACAATGGAATATTACTCAGCCATAATAAAGAATGAAATAATGTCATTTGCAGATTATCTGATCTTTAAATAAAAGGCCACAGTTAAAAATCACTGGTAATATAGAACACTGATTTGAGAGAAACAGATCTCTCAAGGAACCAGAAAGACCAATGTGGAGGTCATTGCAATAATTCAGGCAGAAGGCAATGAAGGAATTTCAGTGTGTTTAAGAGGTGTGACTTGATGACTAGAATTGGTACAGTGTAGGAAAAAGAAAAATACAGACTGCGTGAAAGGATTCATGTGTGGTTTTACCTTTGATCCAGGGAACAAAACCTGGAGTTGATACTGACATGAATTGCAGTGATCCTCTGAAGGTCACTTTCCTGATTCTCCACTATATTATGAGAGTAGGAAGTTGTGTTTACAATATTTAAGGATGTGGATGTGTATTCAGATGATGGGATTGTATACTTTTGAATTTCAAAGAGTTTGTAGTGAAAGAGGAAGCAAGATGTGGGCTCAGGACCAGGGTGCAAGAATTTAGAAGGGGACTTGAGAGCTGTTGAATATCTAGACTAGATTTGAAGGAAACTGGAGATGTTGTTTATTAAACCTATATAAAAGAACTGTTAAGAAAGACTAAAGACAGAAATAAGTTTTAAATTCCTAAATTTTAAGGCACTAAGCTATTCAATTTTCTAGTTTTCTCTAGTGTGTTCAACATACCAATTATAAAAGCAGAGAAAAAAAATTAAGAATTGTGTTCAGCAAAAATACAAAGTTAGAAATATATAAAAGAGGTGCTTTACACACACACATACATATATACACATATATATTTAAATACTTATGTACATATATACACACATTCAAATCACTCAGTCATTTTCTGGAGTATTATTTAAAATGTACACATGAAATAATCCATAGACATTTTAACCTTGTTTTCCAAGTTAAGCAGTCTTTTATGGATATTAGATATTTAGAATCATATTGTCTTTCCAAAAATAATTGAATAAAAGTAGCATTGTTCTACAAACCTGGAAAATTTATACTTAAAATGAAAAAAGAAAATCTTAAGGGACAAGGGCCTATATTAAAATATTCTGTAAGTATATCAATCTGATATAAGTGAAAGCTCAAAATATCATAATCACAGATACATAGTCACTATATCAAATTTACCAAAATATTTTATTAAATAATGAATACACAGCTTCAATCAAGAAGTAAAAATTATAGTACAAAAACCTGTTGAATTAGAAGGCAGGACTAGGAAATGAATACTCATAAGCACTGGGAACTATATTTCCCTGGGTCTTACAGTAAAAATGTGCTTACGTTTACTCAGTTTGTTTTTTGTAAAGGTTAAATAAATACAGTCAAACAAACTAATCTTTCATTAAACATCAAATAAATGATTTATATGCTATGAAGAAATTGTAAATATTTTAATTTTTATAATGGCAAAATTTAAATAAATGGCATGATGTTTCAAATATAATCTCTTCTTTTCTAAGGGCAACTTCAAAAAAAAATTATGTTAAAGCATTGTAGGCCATTCTAAAACACAGCAACTAATCAGGAATGCATTTGAAGTGAATAAAGTCAGAGGAGGTACACAAATCTTTTTCAAATGCATCCAGAATTGGTTATTTTACATTAATACATGCTTTTAAAATATTCATTGCTAAGAATTAGGTGTGTTAAGATTCACTTTATCTACAAATCTGTAGCTACCTATCAATAAATCTTTAAATCACAGCACTACATCTCTCAATATTATTTTAAGAACGCTATAAGAGTAATGAACCCATTTTTATTGCCTTCTAGAATCTACTAGTTATATTCAAGAAAGAAAAAAAAACAATACAGGAAGCATAGGGTTCATCCCACAGCCTCATAAATATATGGAGAACACAGTACAAAAATAACAAACAGGCAAAGAAATATAAAATATGAACATGATTGCCTTAGGGGCAGAGTTGGTTGCATTGCTGGAGTTACGTGAGGCTCCTGTGAACTATGGAAGGGAAATAGACAGAGACAAGCACCCAGTTCACAGGAAGGATTCCCATTATAGAAAGTTGGCCAAAATTGACCTTATATTCTAAGGAGAAGCCTTGATATTTTCCAGTAGGTCAACAATATTTGCCAGTATTAAACCTCTATGGATCATGCTCATACATTACAGATCTACAGATCATAGTTCGTATTCCCCAGAGAAGGAAGAGCCATTTTGTGCGTGAGGAAGCCAACCTCAAAGACCAGGTTTGGCTGATCTTTCAAATTTGTCGTATTATAAATTGAGGGTCCTCTTTAACATTGAGATAATTCTGCTATTAATTGTTTATATTGGCATTTCCACAACTATGTTATTATTTCTAAGATATTATACTAAGGGAAAATTAGACTTAAAATGTAAACAAATAGTAGAAATAGAGAATGCTTTGAAATTTATTTCTTCTAAAGATCCATGAATAAGTGACCATGAATGACAGATACTGGAAGGGACAATGTGCAGAAGGAAGGCACTAGACACTTGAAAGAGAAAAAGTGACAAAAGGGTTATATACAGGTTATATGAGTTCAGATATAAGTACAAATTTTTCTAATCATAAACTTTTCTACAGTTGGTATTTTCTAATCCCTCATGTTTCACACGTTGGTATTGGCCTATAAGTGAATGAAATTATTGCTAAGCATAAATATGCTAGGTTGAAACATTACAACTGAGCTGTAAGATATCCACCAAGGCTATTTTTCCACTGTTTAGCAGAGAAGGAGCACCTAACTTTGCTTAGGTAAACCATGGACACAAACTGGGTACAGGACATAAGATAAAGAGTACTGAGGATACCCTTAAACCATGCAAGTTTATGTCTCAAGTAAGGCTGCCAGTTAGAATATAGACTGCTAAATTAAATTTCATTCAGACATGTATCTACACATATACATATATATACATATATATATATATCTGATATCTATATTGACATCTACCAGTATCGATATAGATATAGATATCAATGTAGTGTGTGCATGGTGTGCCCCGTGCAATATTTTGGATATACTTATACTAAAAAATATGTTTATCTACATTTCAAGTTTAACTGGGTATCTTGTATTTTAACTTGATAATCTGGCAAATCTAGTCCCAGAATACTTGGCAAGGAAGAAAATTAAAATTTTATCCTTCCTCCATATGTTAGCTTAAGACTTACTTCCTTCATGAAGACTTTGTATAGTATCCCTCTAAGCATTTTCTCCTTTTTAAAAATTTCTGTCAAAATAAGGCTGGAGATTACTAAACTGGATTTAGGATGATATTCAAAGAGAAGTTGCTAACATTGCTGAGTTATCACACGAATAATCCACGACAGGCTTCCACTGCCACAGGTAAAACTGGACTGTCAAGACACCTCTCTGCCATGTATTAGACTTCAACCAGAGAATACAGAGTGGCAGTGGTGGAGTATCACATGCCATTTGAGAAAGGCAATCTTAGCCCTAGAAGATAATGTATAGCTGCTTTCATCACATTTTTAAAAATGATGGACAGAGCTACATTTTCTAAGTTAATAAGAGGATTGATATTGCATAGACTAAGAGACTTGTGCTAGATGCATACTCATGCCATTCAGCATTGTTTTCTAGATTATATGTATGGTTATGTTTAAATTCTGCTGTCATTTTAGGAGGCCATGGAAGGAGGAACCCTCCAACCTACTGCCTTCAGAATCAAACTTCACCAGATTCATTCCTTAAATTTATAATAAGCATCAAATTTTAAAATATTTTTATTGAAATAAGAAAATACGATATTAAACAAGTATGAAACTATAAGGGCAAATATCAGAACCCCAATCAAATCATTTCATCGGTTAATCTTCTGTCCCAGATTTCAGAATCATGGAATCATTACTTCTACCTAATCAACACGACATGGAATCTTTCTTTGTGGTCCTCTCCATCCATCTTTTTTTACCCCAGTTTAGGCCATCATTACCTTATACCATGATTTATATTATTGGCTCTGGGAATTAACTCTCCTGATCATGTCTCCAATAGCAATTCATCACAAATAAAACCCAATTAGTTTTTCAAAATGAAGCATAATGTAGTGGTTTTCATAGTGCAGGACATACTACTGGAAAAATAATTTATTTCACTATAAGACAAATAATTTTCATTGCTAAGGTGAGCCCAGCCACACAACTATGCACAGTTGTGAATAAGATCATTTTCTTTGTCATTATCATTTATCCACATTAGTTTACAGAATTATTTAGAGAAATTAATAAGGATAAGTTATCAGTAATGACATATATACTCTACCAAATGTAAAATAGATAGCTAGTGGGAAGCAGCTGCATAGCACAGGGAGATCAGCTCGGTGCTTTGCGACCACCTCAAGGGGTGGGATAAATAGGGTGGGAGGGAGACGCAAGATGGAGGGGATATGGGGATATAAGTATGCATATAGCTGATTCACTTTGTTACACAGCAGAAACTAACCATTGTAAAGCCATTATACTCCAATAAAGATGTTAAAAAAAATACAAACAAGTATAAAACATTAAAATTTAATAAAAAGAAAGACCAGCCCATTCTATACAGTCTCAAACTTTTGTAATCACCAAACTCGAACTTGAACTTAACCATCATGTATTAGAAATAATTTAAGGACTAAGAAATTGTATAAATATTCATTACCTTTGTAAAAATCCTAGTAAAACTCTTTGACAACCATGAGAATTAACATCTTCTTTATACTTTTATGGGACCTTAAATCTTTTGCAAGAGTTACTTAGTATTAAAATAATCAATGAGTGATAATCTCAAGTGAAAGCTAAATACATGAAAAATCAATAAGTTTTATTTGAATACAATGTTACTTAACTTCAGCGGAACCTATGAAACAAATGAAATACAAGAAATGCCATAAACTCAAAAAGTGGCTGGTCTATTCCAAAGGTTAGTAATAAATAATTAGAATTGTGAGCTATACTTATATATTAGCTTCTTAAAATATAACAGATGTAATTTATTTAAATGTATGTATTAATAACAAGAGCAGTATGCAGTTGTAGATAAGTTCCTAAGTAAATTAGTGGTATTCAGTATTTGATATGGAAATATTTTGTGCTTAAAATAAATAAGAATTTATATATTAAATTTAAACCTATTTTTAAACATTCCCTTTTTCCATTTCTACTTATGTTAGATAAAAGAACATTAAGCTGTTCACTAAATATGTAAAGATATGATTATTTTATTTCATATGTAAAAAGTTATTCTAAACATAAAATTTAAACACATATTATAAACTTGCTTCTTTTTATATGTTTCAAAAGGTGAAAGAAAATTATTCTATTTTGAAAGCATTTACATATTTAAAAGTGTTTCTCTATTCAAACATTATATATGTGTATTTCTAATTAGTTTCCTATGTATTTAATTCTTCACAGATGCAAGCAGAAAGGGCTGGACAGTGAAACTTTTCCACTCTTTAAAAAGTCTAACTAAATTTTAATAACATTACTGCTGAACTAGTTTTAAAAAAATGCTAACAAAGGAAAGTTACTGAAAATATCTTGAAGGCTATAAAAAAAAAGATTCCTGTGTGATTCTGGTAGGGGGATTTGGGTTTATTCAGACAAGCTTTCAGTAACCTTGTAATCCTTTGTGTGCTTGTCTGAAATGTAATAAAAAACCTTTTCAGGTTGATTCATCAAAAATACAGTTTTTTGGATTCATGATTTTTATTGCAAAAAAACTGATTCACAAAAGCATAAGAACAAATCTCTTATTTAATAATGTCAGAGTTTCTTACATTTGACAGAAAAAAATACATATATTCTTTGAATAATTCATACACCATTTGATATTTTATACGATATAAATTGATTTTATTCCTTGTTATAATTTATTTTTTCAATAAACATGTTACATTAACTACTCTGTCCCAGGTATTATGCCCAGTGACAAAGAAAAAAACATGGTTAAGTCATGATCTTGCCCATGAGGAGTTATAATCCAAGTAAACTATTTGTTTCTGATATTGGCTCCACATTGTGCTAAGTAAATGAAACATTCTAACAATGGGCTATTTGCTAATAGAGAAAAGAAGAGAAACTAAATATTCATGAGTTTATGTTCTGTTTGTTGGAGGACATTTTTTTCATATAAATAACACTTTAGGCTTTTGTTCTTGATATCTCAACACAAATAAGGTACTTTAAATATGATCCCTGAAGGATAGTGATAATTTTGCATTCTTGAATAAACATGTCAGTAGAACTTTGACTTAAATAAGAATATTAAAACAAGTAAATACTTGTTTTTGAAAAAATTATTGAATCTTCAAATTTCTCTCTATACTGAGAACTTTAGCTAGTGTACATGGTAAATAGTACAGCCAAAATCATATTTATGGTATATCCATCCATATGATTGCCCCAATCTCATCATTTGGATCAAATTTACTTTTTCTTTTAATATAAGGCATAATCTCAGATTGAATAGTTTTACTTTCTATATTGAATAGTTTTGAGCAAATACTATGCCTCTTATATGTTATCTTTTTTGTACTACCCCAGCATATAAAACAGCTATAATATACTAGGCATACTTTTATGCAGCAGACACAATGAAGTAATATAAAATGTTACATAAAAATTCATTTAACCTTTAAAAATATATAAAGGTATATATAAAACAGCTATAATATACTAGGCATACTTTTATGCAGCAGACACAATGAAGTAATATAAAATGTTACATAAAAATTCATTTAACCTTTAAAATAACAAAGCAAAAAAATATGTTTATCATCTCCATTGAATATATTTGCAAATAACTTGCCTACAGTCAAAAACCACTTAAATAGCAGACACAAGATTATAATCCAGTGCTTTCTTAGTGTATTGACTGAGCTATTAACAATTTTATTTTTCTTCCTCCAGATGATTATTTAAGCTTGGGATTAGGTAGGGAAAATCTACCTGAAAAAAATAATGGGAGTTGATTTTTAAAAAATAACTATGTGTATTTATGCAAACATTTGTTTGGTGGATAGGTAATGCTAGGAATAAAATGTTAGTTTCATATTTGTAATTACTTAATTCAATTTTACACATTCTTGTAAATTAATGCTGACTTTGGTTGTTAGTACTTCTTCGAGGAAGCCATTTTACCATATTTGAAAATATTCTATAATATCTTACATTTGCAATTGCACTGCACTTAATAAAAGTAATTGTAATGTGTTGGTTTTGGTCTTTGCAATAATCTGTAATCTACAAAGGGCAGCTATGACTAGCCCTAATTAGTAGATACAGAAAATGAAGACTGGAGAGGAAAAGACATTCGTCTAGGCTCACATGACTAGGAAGTGGTAAAGCAGAAACAGAAAAAGTTGTCTACTTCCTGTTATTTTTGCCCATTAACAAGTGAATGTTTCAAGCAGCATTAAATAAATTCACTAGGATATTTATTAATAATTATATATTACTATATAATTTTGACATTAGTACTGGCAGCTGAGTTCTGTAGGGTCTATTTAACTCTGGCCATTTATGTTCTTGGCACATTCCAGAACTAGTATACAGATGCCAGAATAATGATGACTACACATTACTTATAGGATTCCCCAGGCAGCTAATCATGCTGCTAAATTCCCTTCACCTTAGACTTTTATAATCCATGCCTATTTTGAATGTTACTACTCTTGTTTCTCAAAATACTCTTATCAAATTTGCAGCATTTCCTATTTTATTCTACTATAAATTAGCAGAAATCTCATTAAGAATAAACTAAGGAGAGATATATACATAATATGCTATCCTTAAATATTAATATTCTGTGGGTTGGAAGCCTCTTATTTCTCTCATTTTAATATTTTATTTAATATATATTATACATAGATATATAATATTTACTTATATATAGATTTAATAATTAAATTATTAAATTTAATAATTTATATACTTTTAATGACTTTGAATTTCACAAATTCAAAATTGTGAAACATATTTTATATTTGATATTGATCCTATTAAATATGGTGCCATACATTGGATTCCAGTGATACAATTTTATTTTTAATTTTAAAGTATTTTCTTTGCTTTTAACTTTCTCCATCTTTCATCTATTTCAAATATTACTGCACTTCAAGAAAAACATTAATATAATAGTAGTGTCACTTAGAAAGCTCCCAAGAAAGAATCTAGGTTGTAACTGTTTCCAGTTATCAAAATTAATGCCTAAGCAACCATAGCTCAATGAGACATCGGCTATGAAAAATACAAAGAAGTAAGTCAGGAACACCATTTCTGTTAGAGATAAATAAAAACAAATAGATGCATTCAGGAAACCCTGCTGATTCATTGGATATATCAAGTGATGGAAAGATAAGAATTAAGGATAATTTAGAAACTGTAGACTTGAACAATTGGGTCAATACTGGTGCTCCTTATTGAGCTAGGGAAAGTTGGAAAACATTCAAATTTGATGATATGGAGAGGAGAAAGAGAGGCAGATATAAAGTTCTACCCTAGGTCATGTTAAGATCAGGTAATTATTAGTGAATGTGACCAAAAAAACCCATATCTGTTAACCATAGCTCAGAGATCCAAACTACATGGCAAAGATAGGTACTAGAAATTGTCAGTGCCTGAAAGAGAAAAGCTTTCAAACAGAAAAAGACTCAGTATTAGACCGAATGGCGGATAGTAACATCTATGAATCTGAAACTGGGAGCTATAGAATATTTTTTATTTGTATACAACTTGGCTCACTTTCACCAGATTGTTTGAAATCTGCTCCAATGAGACTCATGTCCTGGAAGTTGGAAACTATATCTATAGTCTTTACCACTAGATTTCAAGGACCTAGTAGATTCTGATCAATAAATGTTCAGAAATGTTTATTGACCAAGTAGTTGCCAAGCATGTTCAGAGGCAGTTAAATTCAATGTGGGAAAAAAAAAAAAAAAAAACCTTAAAAAACAAAGTAGTTTTACTGCAAATTCATGCTGTTTTTATAAAAGTACCATGTAATATGCAAAAATATTTTGTTTTTTCTTAACACATGATAGGTTGTCAGAATCAGCTTTGTTCTAGCCTTTTTTCAGTCCCACCCTACACTTGTCTCTTTTCAAATGCCTACAAAACATATTCAAAAGCAGCTGTCAGGTATTTTAGACTGAATACAAAAAATAAAATTGAATACAAGAAAGGGAATATGTTACCTTAAAATTTTAAGGCATAAAATTTTTCAGAATTATGGTAATTGAAACACTTGCACAGGTTTAACAATGCAGCATAAGAAACAGAACAGCTTTTACGTCTTTAAGCTTATTATCATAATGATTGAAATGAATGCACAAAAATACTTTATAGTTACACACCATATCTGAGACTAACTGAGTAAAACGAAAGGTTACTTCTTTCAAAATATGTAAATTTGTACTTTGCATTTATGCCAACAGTGTTACTTTTTTAAAAGCACAGTCTGCATCTTATTGATAAAAATCAGTACCTAAAACTCAACATAGACAGACTAAAAAAATAAAGACTAGACAACATGTAAATTAAAATGCTAATATGTTTATTATACATAAGCACAAAATGGTGACTATATTCCTCATCTGTAATTTGAAAAGTGTCACTTGCTATCCAGAGGGCAAATAAGATTCTAGTTAGTTGTAAGCCAAAACAAAAACTATTTTAATGCAATTAACATCTTGCTTCTAAAAATATTACCAGCTTACCTCAATGCAAAACCTATGATAAACTTTACACTATTAACTCTTTTACAGAATGGGCAGCTGCAATTCCTACCTCTATTTAGTCTATACATTTGAATTGCTCTTTGAAATACTGATATTAGCAATCAGAAAGTCAGTAGTGTATAGTTAAGAATTATCCTTGCCCAGAGAGATATCTGGCCTTTATCTTCAGCTCCTGAGAGGCAGTCTCTAAATTCTTGGATTGTCTTGCTGGATTAAAGTAACTTTGTTTAGCTAAGGGCCTGAGGTCATGCTAGATAATCTACTGAAGTGATTTATGATGGAGAGTTCAGGTCTTGCAGTATTAGTTCTACCTCCAGATGGGCTGGAGACTGAAGTTAGCTACATGTGTAGTCAACCATGTTTACATGACAGTGAAGGGTCTGGAAATCAAGGCTCCAGTGAGCTATCCTGGTGGCAATATTGTTAGTGTTGTCAAACATCATTGCCAGGAAAGTTAGTGTTGTCCATGACTCTATGGGGAGAGGACAACTGGAAGCTCTACTTGCATATACGTTACTTTCCTGGACTCTGCCTCAGACATCTCTTCTCTTGGCTGATTTTTAACCTGTATCCTTCCACTGAAATAAACTGTAACTGTGAGTACCACAGCTTTCAGTCAGTTCAATGAGTCCTTCTGGCAAATTATTAAAATCTAGGGTGGTTTTGGGAACCCCTCAAGTTGCATTTTGTGTCAGAAGTGGTGGTCCTGAGGACCCCTGAATTTGCAGTGGGTATCAGAAGTGAGGATGGTATTATAAATTGTTTCCTAATTTCACAAATATTAAAAGTACTTTAATCCTCATATTTATAATCTTATAACTAATATTTATTAACTACATCCATTGGTCATTTAATCCTTGCAATATACTGCTGAATTAAGTATTATTATTAAGCCCATTTTACAGATGAAGCAACTGAAGTGGCCAAGTAATTTTTTTTGTGGCTGAAATCCCCCATACCAACTTAATGACATTATTCAATTCGGATAATAAAAATTCTTGAGTTAGGAACAAGTAGAATATAAGACATAGAATATTACTGAAGTTTTTTTTAAAAAAAGAATATTACTGAATTTTTAAATTTACAAACAAAAATAAAACATTTTAATATAGAAACTCCTCTCTTTTGCCCTAATAAAGAAATGAACATGCGACTCAACTCTGCTTTTAAAAGCTATCATTTTTAAAGTAAGTTTTCTGAGGTTTTACTTAATCATAAGGGAATAGAATTTCGAGAAAAAAATAAAACTTTGGTGTTATGCTTGGGAAACAAAAGATTTGGCTTCTGAAATATTCCGTGTATTGAGACCTGTTCTCCAGAGTCATCAGAAAGTCAGAGTGCAGTCTTTGGGTAGTACTCAATAAACATATAATATAAGCACTATCAAGATGCATGCGCTTCTTAACATCCTCGCAACTCCTGCATCTCCCTTGCTTATAGTGATCTTGTGAATCAACTGGGTATATCTAGAAAACATTCACCTGGTGTTAATCACATTGCATATCTCTAGCAGAATGCACATGAGCCCTATTCTGAAAGAAGGTAACCAGGGGAGTCCTAAGAATATATACTACACATGAAATTTCACTTAAGATTTGACTGAGAATTACTAATCATGGCACTACTGCGGCAACAGTTTGAGCCTACAAGCCCCCTGAAAAATTGACATGAAAAAAGTATTGAATGAATGTCAGAATTCATTTCCCAAGATATGAACACAATTATTACAGAGTGTTGGCTAAATAAGGGAAAAATAACAGCAATATATCTTAGAAGAGAATTGTCTTTCACCTCCTAGTTCAACTAATTCAACAACTGAGTTAATGTTCTAAAGGAAAACTGTATTTGAATATGGCAATGGATGTTGGAGAATGTCTTCACTGACTCTAATAATATTCTGATTTCCATTATTTGATTATGCTTGACTTAGAAAGGACTGAGGCATTCAGAGAGAGACAAAAAGGCTAAAACATACAAAGTTTATAAAGTAGGAGAGATGAAGTAGGGACATTGAGTTGGGGAGATTGGCTACTGTATTTCTATACTTGACAATACTTTGGTGCAAAGAATATTTAGGAAATAGTATATTTTATTGGTAATCACACAACATAAGGCAATTAATAGCAAGTAATCTTAATGTCTGAGCCTTTCAAATCAGCATATAACTACAGTACAGAGTAAATTGTTATTCTTATTTGGTGAATGAATAAATGGCTGTTTTTTTCACTGAGTGTGTAATTAATTATGTAAGTAGTATATACAATCAAGGACAAAAATCAACCTAATTAAATTGAAAAAAATTTTAATTTTCTTTTAATACAACTATTTTCCGTGTTAATCATGTTAGCTAAAATAAGATCTCAAGCTTTGAATATAGTAAGCGCAATAAAAAGTTTGCTGTATCAAATTCTTATTGTTTATACTATAATCAAATTGGAGAATCATGTGTGAAATTTTAGACACATATTTATTTCTGAATTTTTACTAATGATCCTCAAAACTAGAGATAATAAATAAATGGAGTGTTTTGATAACATGTTAATTGAATTTCAATTAACAATTATTTTCATTGTTCTTTCTCTGTAGAAATTTGTCTCGTATGTTATATCTGCAAAACATACATAAAATTATAACGAACTCAGGTCTCTCTTTTTCCTGCCCATAGTGGTTTTTAAAAAGTGTTGCTTCAATTTTTTTTTTTTTTTTTTTTGATCACACAGTTCCCCACATTGTGTTTGCCAAATTTTGTATGGACAAATCATTTTAAAGGTACTTTGGAGTCCTAGATTGTATTTCTTCCTGAGCTCCACTTGCTATTTTGATAAATCTTGGGGTACTTGCAAAGGTAGGATCCTTGGAATCACCAGTCCTTCAGATGCACAGAGGAAAGTAAACGCAGCAAATGGAGCATAAAAGGACTAAAAAGAATACATTAAAGCTAAGTTGGTCAAGGGGTGCATAATGAAGTATGTTCTGATTTACTACAATGCCACAATGCCTTTGTATAGTAACCATTTCATTATCCTTAGGTAATCTAATTTACCTATAGAAGGACATCAGAGATAATTTTATGTCAACATAGTCCATGAATTTTCAGTTCTCCAAAGTTCCTAAAAACTTCTACAACCACTCCTGAATCTGGGCAACCTAGATAGATAAATCCAAGCTTTTACCTTTAGAGTCTTCAACTTTTGTGATGCTCATCCATCAATTTCTCAAAGTCTATTTTACCCTTCTTTCAACTTTCCTTGCTATGGATCTCTATTGCTTATTTTCCCAATATAACTTTCACTTTATTATCTTTCATTCCTTTTTGGATCTAATTTTCTTGTTTTTGAAAAAATATATTTGCTCTTCTCAAAAACAATTCCAGTCCCTTACCCAGTAAATACTAATTCAGGTCAAGAAATCCATTTATCTAGGCTAAGCAAATGGACTTCATCACTCTGGAGGCCCAAGTTTTGTGAGCAAATACTTGCTACACCTTAGTATTTAGATACGCCATGGACCAATAAAATTTGAAGTAAATATTAGAAAGAAAAATGGACATATTTATTAATTAAAATCAAGTCTACACTTGGGTAATCAAAGCATATATTTATTCAATTTAGTTTTTAGAGTTATTAATGATGATCATACAAAAATGTGGTTAAAATCACAAAGTAAGTTTCTATGTCAGAAAAAAAAACTATCATTGTAATTTACTGCATTGATAAAGAAGAAAACAAATACAATTTATCAGTTGTTACAGAAAACTCACATGACAAAGTTTAATACCATTTAATAATTTTTTTAAAAAATAGCTAACCTAGTGGTAAATGGGACTTTTCACAATTTGATATAAGTAATACCAAAACATATAACAAACCTTAGGCTTAATGAATAAATGTTTAATACATTCTCTTTAAAACTGAGCAAAAGACAAAGATGTTCATTAACACCACAGCTGTTTAATATAATAATGGGGGTGCTGGCCATCACTACGGAAAAACAAAAACAAATAAGGGGTCTAAATATTAGAAGGGAAGAGATAGCTCTTATGATCTGTAACTGATAAAGGCACCTTACTAGAAAATGAATTAATCAATATTGATTTAAAAATACAAAGACACACTAGAATACTAAGTATTATTACTTATACTATAAGCAATAATAGTATCAGTATATTACTTATACTGTATTAGAATATTAATTATACTAAGTAGAATACAAAGTATATTCTAGTACTAGAATATTAAGTATTATTTTATGAAAATATAGAGGTAATAGATAATAAGCATTATTATCTATTACCTCTATATTTTCATAAAAAAAGATTGGTCCTTTTAATTTCAAAACTAGCAAGGATAAAATATCATAAAAAATATTATCAAGAAAGGGCAGCTAGCAAGATTGTCTCCCCCTCACTATACTAGGAAATTCTTAAGGTTGGGATTACATCTAAATCACCTCTGTTGCCTTGGGCTGTGTTTGTCATCCTGTAAGTAATCAATAAAAAGCTGAAGCATAGCCTAGACATCAAGGGGCAAATGCATGTGTTGGAATCAATCGGAGGGGAGAATGAGCATCAGAACAGCAAGACATGAAAAGTCCTACATAATCAGTCAGCCAAGCTTTCACTCAGAATCTGGTACATTTCCCAGCTTGCAGGCTATTTATATCTCATAAGATTGCAATGAACTACAATGACATAGACAAGAGTAGGAATGTTTATCCATACCACTCTCTGTCCCTGTGCCTGGGTAGTGGTAGAGGCTAAAAGCATACAAAGAAATTTTTTTAAGTCTTTTGCTTCATTATTTCTCACAAACTTCTTCCATATTCTAGGTTCTGCCAGTAATAATATGTATATATATTCTTGTTACTTTCCTCATTTTAATTTATTTGCTTAGAAAAGGAAACATGAATCAGCACTAACCTGAAGACTGCCTTAAGAGCACTTTCTCCAGTCAATCTTCAAATACCATTATTTTTTACCTTCAACTCTGAGAACTACAAAATTTACTTAATAATATGTGTAAAAGTCATAAAATTTATTTTTGTGGATAACATAAATATTCCTTTTACTGACCAGGCTGTTAATTGTATTTAAAGCCTAATTTTGGACATATAGGAGAAAGAAAAAGAATGATTTTTTAAAATGCATTTTAAAGTAACCAAGTCAAGGAAAACTATCTTTTCTAGTCAGTTACCTAGAAAACACTTTAAGCTTCTGGAACTATAAACTTCTTAAAATGAGTAACTGAAATAATTCCTGAAGTTTAACTGAATCTTGATATCAAGATTTTCAGGAGTTTGGGCAAGTAAAGGTAACCATGTTGGTAGTTACATTAATAGTACTAGTTACTATTTATAAGCCAGGTCCAATGGTAGTAATTTCCATGAAATATCTTAATTGCATTAGTATTTAAGACAAACATGTGAAGAGAAAGTCACATCATCAAAATCTAATAATAACATCCAATGTCTGATTATGCAGGGTGATTTATTTTTGTGTTTGCTTTTCAATAACTTCAATGCCATATGGTTTTCCTATAGGTTTGGCCAGAAAATATAGTGTTTTATATTGGCATGGCACATTTGTTAAGATGTCTAGACACTATAGTAATAAGTGCTATATAAATACATAGACTTGAGGAAAAAAATGTGCCAGTAATAAAGTGATTTCTACATTCTACATTCAATTAAGCATCTCATTTCCATCAGACAAGTAAATCTGATTTTTTTCAGTTTTGCATTCAATAATTTGCACAGCAACATGATTTTTCGATTACTTGAGCTTTATAAATTGGCTTGCAAAGAATAAAATTGAGAAAATTAAAATACTTTAAAAATAATTTTGAAAACAAGAAGCTGAGAGATGAACTGAACCAACTGAATGATTTGAAATCATGGATTCCATTTCAAATGTACTATTTTTAAAGATGGTTTCATTATTGACATTTACTAATATGTCTTTTATGGGAGATCATCAAGTACTGCTTCCTAGGCTGAGGTCCTCATTCTATACAGTAACATCCTACCAAAGGGAAGCAAAGGAGATTAACACATTGTGATTATTTTCTATTTTTCTTAAGCAAGCTAATCAAGATCTCTATGCCTCTTTCCAAGAACTCAGAGGTACAAAGAAAGCATTAGCCACTTAACTTACTCAATTCCTTTTTGGAAATTATGCTGGCTTATTTTTCATGTTTCTATTGAAAAATAGAAAAACTTTTCTTTCCGTGTCACAAAGGAAATAAGAGAGTCATGACAGTTATCTACATGGCTCAGACTTCTGCACTGAAGGATCAGAACAACACCCATCTTTGGAAAGTAGTTTGTCATACAGAAGAAATCTCCAGGTACAAAGTCCTTGCAGTTTTGTTTTTTCAGTTTTATTGAGATATAATTGATATACAGCATTGTATAAGTTTAAGGTGTACAACATAATGACTGGATAGCATCCAGACTGCCTGACTAGGAAGCCTAACCGGAAATCTGGGCAGCCACAGAGCCCATCCTACAGCTGTGCTTGGGCAGGGAACCAGCAGTCCTTGCACTTTTTTATTCCCCACTCTGAAATAACAGCCTTAAAGCTGGAAGCAGAATGCATATTTCCTATTACCGGGAACTAGTTTGATAGGCCATACAAGCAATAATACATATTGACTGATCTCTATCATATAGTGATTTGAGTTTTCCCTTTCATTGTAATTAAAAGCATCCAACTATGGCATAGCTTCAAGTGGGGAATCAGCTTTAAATTTTGTGTATCCCCACATAACTTTATTAATATTGGCATCACAGATGCCTATTCATATTGGTATTGAGAAAAATTTGTTGAGTTATTTATATTTCTGGTGGTTTCATGTATCATGTGTTTCCTTTCCATAAGAGCAGTATATTTAAATACATTCCTAAATTCATCTCTTTTTTAAAATGACTATTTATTTTATTTGAGGACTCTATTCAAAAGCTTTACTCAAGCAGCATAGTTTTAGGTAGGTATGGGAATTCTGGCTGCTATATATTGGTTATTTCTTGTCATAGTATTTGATGATCATCCAAGGTTATTTTTAATATATTCTCAATTCACAGATTGTGTTTGTTATTGACTAGTTGCATGTTCTTGGGTAAGTTATTCTCTTTTTCATTTGCAAATGCCCATAATAACAATACCAAAAGATATTCTGAATATAAACTATCTAGCATGAGGTATGGCATATTGTAGATGTTCACAAACTGATTACTCCTGTCATCATATTTGACTATAAGCAAAACTCTTTAGTGTAATTACAAAACAGCATTTGGCATTCAAATAGATACTATAAAATCATAAAGCATTGCATGCAATAATTTTTTTCTGAAAATTATTAATATCATGGTATATAAAATCATTTATATTTATGCTTAAAATATTTCCTCTGGCATATTATCATAGTAGATCTGCAAAGCAATTCTAAAATAAATAGTGACTTAGAAATGAGTTATCAACTATAGACACAATAGAAGAGTAATATAAAGTTCACAGTATCTTATGCACAGGTACTTGGAATAAATTCAGCATCATGATTTAGTACAAAAATGATGAGACGTAATAAATGTTCAGATGAGTAGTTGAAGTAGGAGTCTATTTCATTCCTGAAGGAAAAGTTCAACAATATTTGATGACTGTAATATGTCTAGCTATATATTAACACCTTTGACTTTAATTGCTTTGATTAAATTTTAGTACTCAGACAATTCTTTCATATTGCTTCTACTATTTACTTAATGAATAATACATTCTCCTGGAAGAATATATCTTCTGTGTCATATCAAGCTCTGTTAGAAAGGTTAATGCGATATTTTATAATGCTTAAGACGTGTGAGGTAGTGAAATTCTATTCAGACAAGCAGAAATGCCAGGGCATTTTTAATAAGACCCTAAATGAAATGCTAACATATGCTCTGAAAAAAAATTAAAAAGAATTCCTTTTAAGAAAATGCAAAGGAAATGTTATGGGTTTGTGTGTGTGTGCGCTATTTCAGTTACAGATAGGATTTACTCTGGTTAAATTACCAAGGAAACTATTTTCCAGTGCCACGTAATTTCTCAATGTTAGTAATGCTAGAGAACCTAAATTCTGAGTTTTACTGTGCATCTGATATTATGTTATATTAACACATTTTTTACTAAAAACAATGTTCTTTTAATATATTTTGCACATAGACTCTTTTTTTTAATTTAGGGAATATGAAGCTGAGACCCTTAGACTTCTTAACTGTTACTAGGCATATAAGACTTAAGACAGTCATACACAAGGAACACAGCTGTATTTTTTCAAAAGTATTCTTTTTTCAGAACTATATTTAGGTAATGAATGTAAGTTCTCGGGATGGTACAGCAGGAAGATGGGTAACAGACGAGATTTGTATTATTATTTTCAATAATGACTGTTGAAGGTGTACAACGTGATGAGTTGCTATACATATACACAGTTAAATGATTACTAAAGTCAAGCTAATTAACATACCCATCTCTTCACATAGTCACTATGTTTTGTGTGTAGTGGGAGCACTTGAAATCTATCCTCTTAGCAAATTTCCGGTATCCACTATAGTATTATTAACTATAATCATCATGCTGAACATTATATCTTTAGACTTATTCATCCTAAGTAATTGCAAATTTGTACTCTTTGACCAGCATCTTCCCATTTCCTCCACCTTCTCGCCCTTGGTGATCACCATCTACTACATTTGCTTCTATGTTTGACTTTTTTTATACAGATTCCACATATAAGTGAGATAAGTTCATCTTTTTTTTTTCCTTTGGTGAATGCGTTTCTTGAAAATCATTGATAAAATTATGTATATTCTCATGGGAATGTGGAATGTTTTTTTCACTCTAGTCCCAATGTCTGGTTTGAGTCTCAACCAACTTGAAATAGATTTTTTTGTCCTTGTACTTCTTCAGTTGCCTAATAACTTATAGCAAAATTAACTCTTTTTTTCCCAAACGTCAATTCCATACTTTACTTTAGAAAGACAAAGAATTTATTACCTATTTAGAAATATGTTTCTATGAAAATGAATATTATCTTCTGATAGAAAATATATTAAGACCATAATGAGGTATCAGTAAACATCTATTAGAACAGTTAAAATAAAACAATCGTGACAATATTAAATGTTGGTGAGGATGTGAAAAGACAGTCATATATTGCTGGTGTGAATGTAAAATAGTATAAGCACTCTAAAAAATAATCTGACAAATTCTTAAAACTCTAAAAATATACATTTCATACAATCTTGCAATTGCACTTCGAGGCATTTATGAAAATTATGTCCCCATGAAACATGTAAATGACTGTTCACTACAGTTTCATTTGTGATAGCCCCCAAACTAGAAAGAATCAAAACGTCCTATAATAGGTGAGTGGTTAAGCAAACTGTAGTACATCCATACCATGGAATACTACTCAGTAAAGAAAGCTATGTACTATTGATAAACACTGACAACTTTAGTAAATCTCAGAGGCATTATGCTGAATGAAAAAGCCAATATCAAAAGGTCACATAATATATGATTTCATTTATATAACATTCTTGAAATAAATGATAGAGATGGAAAACGCATTACTGGTTTCCAAGAATTAGGGATAGTGGGTGAGGGAGGGGGTGAGTGTGACTATAAAGGAGCAGCATGAGGGAGATCTTTTGGTGACTGAATAATACTACATACTGATTGCGGTGGTGGTTACACACATTTACCCACATGTGGTAAAATGACACAGAACTGTACATTATATCTTTGTCATATTCTGGTTTTAATATCATACTATGGTTATGGAAGGTGCAACTAATGAGGGTAAATGGGTGAAGAGTACACAGGAAATCTCTGTAATGGTTTTGTAACTTCCTGTGAATCTATAAATATTTAAAAATAAAAAATTTCCCAAAATTCTAATTTAAAAATGTTGGGCAGTGGAAGATTATGCCTGTAGGTAGGAGAAGTTTACTTAAATTGACGTCAGTGTTGTTAGATTTATACTCATTTTACTCCCCTGGGTAATAAAAATCTTATCATGCATAATGATGAGCACAGTATATTTAACTTTTATTAAAGAATAGAGAGGATAATACTGATGCTTGCAGACACAGAATTATGTTTTCAACATCTTCCTCACAATAATAATAACAAGCTAATAGTTATATCTTAACATTTATCAATTCTTACATACTCCAATGGCACGTTTTATGTATACTTACAGCAAATTTATGGGTAAGTACTGTCATTTCTATTTTACAGAAGATGAAAGTGAATTTAGAAAAGCTAAGAAATTTCCAAAAGTCATTCTATTTTTAACAGGCAAATCTAGAATTGAAATGCAAGACTGTCTGATTCCAAAGTCCTAGCAGCTAACCACTGTGTGTTATTTCTATGTTGGTGATGAACATTTTAATCCTTAAAAAATTCTAAATGTTCCTAGGAAAAATTCCATGTATTCAAAAATTTTTAAAGTTATCTGTATAGAGAAATGTGACTGTTTCACTTTATTCTTATCTTATAATTTAGGCTTTAGCCTAGTGCCCTAAAACCACCACATTGTATATTTCTCTAACTAAACCTTTTCAAATATTGTTATTCCTGCTTGTAAAATTACTTTCCTATCTTTCTGACAAACTCTCATCCATCTTTCCACCCCTTCTTTATCTATGCTGTCCCTGTACAAAGTACACATTTCCAGTATTGCTCTAACTGTAATGTAATTCATTTATTCACATGCCCTCTATGAGTAGATAGTGAGCTCCCTTAGGGGTAGAATCACTTCCTATTCACATTTTTACAATCTGCACCAGGTATGTATTTAGCAAGAGGTTTGGTGAATAACACAGTGACTGTTACTCAGTTGACCACTGAAGGGGTTCACAACGAACCTTCTCAACATGTGCCACTTTGGCATATGGATTACTTTGAACTAAAGGCAATTGAGACCAGCAGGCTCCAGAGAAACTTCTGCCCGTCCCTTAATTACCTAGAAGAATTTAAATTGGAAGTCTTTCCCAGAATGAAAATTATTTCCAGAGATAAGTTTGACCTGAGTGGCCCATCTGTGTGGCAGGGAAAACATCCAGTTATGAAACATCTGCTCTTATTCTTATTGCTCTGTGAATTGCCCTCCTCCCCTTTGAAGCCCCAGGCCCCTTTGCATTCAGTGTGGCATATAGATACCTCATTTTACCTTTCTGTCTTTGAATCTGTCATGTATGTGGGGTTCCTATACATACAAAATTAAATGTGAATTTCTTCTGTTACTCTGCTTCATGTTGATTTCATCAGACCAGCCAAAAGAACCTTTAAAGGGTAGAGGAAAATTCTTTCTCTCCAATACCAATGTCAGTGTTAGTACCTCTTTTTAATTTGAGTTGTTTCCCAGGAGATTTTATTTAACACGCATCCTCCTAAATTTTCTCTTGCTTTTATGTAGCACTGTATTAGGAGATTCTCTGCTTATTTGCCTGATTTCCATTATTTTGTAATCCCATCAGACCCATAATGCCCTCTTCCGCTTTCTAGGACACTTACCATGATTTCAAACTCATAAATATCATTTTAAGTTGTAGCAACTGTAATTTCCTCTCCACTTAAAACAAATAAATGTGCATAGAGCATTACATGCATATATTCTATATACTTCATGTACTTATATAAAGTAATAAATGTAATTCTCAGTCATTTCTTGTTCCATCTTTAAGAATTTATGAACATCATTTATTAGTATGTTTCTTTTACTGCAAGCTGCTTGAGGCAAGATTATAATGGCCTTTTCCTGGTACATAGCTTAGCAAAAATTTAATTTACATAAAAGTGTTGAGAGATTTTGAGAAGGAGAAGTAAAACTAGAACAAGAAGAATAAACATATATGTATGAGGGATATAAGACAACTGCCAAAAGTATGTTGAACCTCACAAGTTCAATATTATACAAAGATTTTGTCAATTTGTAATACTACACAGTGATTTATGTTCATTTTCAAGACAATGTGCCAATTAATGATTTTGCAGAATAAAAGAACTAAAAAATCTATCTATCCATCCATTCATCTAGTCTATCATTTATAAATATTTGAACAAAAGCAAAACAATTTCTTGAATATAGAAATCTTCAAACTTCTAGTCCATTACAAGCCACCCTAGTGCACAAAATATTATTGGAAAACACTGAAAGTATTAATGCTAATCACTGCAGTTTTTCTGTGCATTGTATAAACTGCCACTTAACTATGGAAAGCAGCTGTTGTTTTCATAGTGATTAAAATGTGCATTTAACAGAGTAGTATGTGAGCTGAAAGCAATAAGGAAGACGTGTTTGAAATAAACAGCTTACTTAAAGAAATATCCTCATAAAAGTATATCAGGGTTTTTACAATTTCAAATCAAAATACTAAAGTGTACTGTTGAGAGGTAAGGTGTCTATAAAATAATGAGACTGATATTCATGCAAGATTATAGTCCCAATACTTGTAGTTATACTATGCCTAAAGTAACTTTTATAATCTATGTAAAATAAAATGAGCTTTTAATCCAAGTATACCTGTTTTAATCTCTTCTTTGCAGATAGGTTTTATCTTTAAACATTTTTGAAAATCATTTTATGGAAATATCGAACTATAAAATGACTATTTCTTCTGTAGAGAAGAAAAAATAAATTTCCCTCTACACTTCTAGGTTCTTGGCTGAGAATAAAAGACAGATTAACAGGAGAAAAACAAACAGAAGTTTTACAATATGTATACCTCCTGTATACATGGGAGATACCCAAAACTGAGTAAAGTCATACCTCAGAGATAATGTGGGCTGGGTTCCAGACCACTGCAATAAAATGCAAAATGAAATAAGGAGAGTCACACAAATTTTTTGTTTCCCAGTGCATATAAAATTTATGTTTACACTATACTGTAGTCTATTAATGTGCAATAGCATTATGTCTAAAAAAAACACAATGTACATAACTTCATTAAAAATACTTTATTGCTAAAAAATGCTAACCTTCATCTGAGTCTTCAGTGAGTCATGGTAGTAACAAATGGTCCAAGCCATCACCTTAAGTACCATCTCCTCCTAAAGATGGAAGAAGATGTTGTAGAGGGTGGGGAACCAGTTACGGGAAGTTATAGGAAAAAGCATAGCACAGTGAACAAGGATAAGGTTGTTAAGCAGATTTAGGTCTGCTGCCCTCTCCATTGATGAGAGTTTCTAGAGATCTAGTCATCCTCCTCTTCTTGGTACTGAGAGGGAGACACCTTTGCAAATGGATATTTTCCTTATAAAAGTAAATTTATCTTACAAAAAGGTAATTTCTACTGATTTTTCAGAGCTTCTCCTGCATCTGCTGTTTCTTCAAAAATAACCAGCTCAAGATAATCCTTAAGAGGCATATTTTGGGGTGGTATATTCTGCTACCCTTCAGTTCCTTTTGGAGAATACCCTCATCTGCCAATTACAGTGAAATATGCAGGTATGTTGCTAAGCATGTAATATATGTCATAAAACACAGTTTTAAAAAATTCCTATCATGTAGACCATTTTCCACTTAAATGTATGTAAACATAGTTTTAGAATGAGTTTTTATTTAAAAAGAAGAAATATTCTTTAATGTGCTTTTGTGCCTACCTCCTGGGCTTGTGATAATTTTTAATATTGAACAGGGTTATTTAACAGATTATCCATGTTATTTTATACTTTCTCTAAAAATCCATAGTAAAACCAATTATGCCCTCTAGATTCTGTATTATGCCAGATGGTGTCTTCAAAGTAATATGTTCTTAAATTGGATGATTACTTTAATAGCATAGCAAAGTTATGCTGTTTTGAATGGTTGCACACTGTAAATGAAGCCTAAACTTTCCTGTAGGGTAAATACTATTAACATGAAGCAGTTTTACAACTATTTTATGATGTCTCTCAATGCCAAAGTTTCGCACTCTGATGAAACTTTTTTGGGGGAGAGTTATTTTTATAGAATTGATGATCACATGTAGGAAAGACAAAACAGCATTTCACCTTAATTATCTGTATAGAGCTATACAAACCAAAAGTGATAATTTTTAATGTTAAAGTATTTCAATGACATTATTTGACTTTCAGAATTTATGTTTAATCATTTCATGTTCAGTAGTGAGTAAAGCATGCTCACTTTAAATTCTCTGGAAGGTAATTCTGAGCAATTCTGAAATAATTATAAATATAATTGGTAAATTAAATATACTCCAGTTTAGTTATAAATGTGAAAATTCAGAAGCTAGCTTCAGTTTTTGGGAACATTTACAGTAGCTTCTATTATGCATTCAAATTTTCTAAATAACCAGCTTTAACACAAAATTCCTAAAACCTAAACTTTTCAGATGGAACGTTTCTGTATGCACCATTTATTTTCCAGTCATTTAAAACAAAGCACATGTACAGAAGAAAATTTAAGCTTCTCTGAGGGTTCATTTATACTGTCCTAAGTATTAATTACAATGCAGCGTTTAAATTCGTTGCTGCAGAGATAGACCCACAAATAGGTTACAGTTGACCCTCCTTATACATGAGTTCTGCATCCCCCAATTCAACCAATGCAGATGAAAATATTCAAAAAATTCCAGAAAAGTCCAAAAAGCAAAACTTGAATTTGCCACACCAACAACAGTGGCAACTATTTACATAGCATTTACACTGTATCAGGTATTATAAGTAATCTAGAGGTGATTTAAGGTAAACAGGAGGATGGGGGTGGGTTGTATGCAAATACCAGGCTATTTCACATAAGAGACTTGATCATCCATGGATTTTGGTACCGGTGTAGGGGGGTGGGTCCTGGAACCAATCTCCCTCAGATACCAAGGAATGATTGTACTTAAGCAGAGGATGACTGGGACAGCTCTGGTGAGCCTGGGTTTACTTTCACACAGCATTTTGATGGCAAATTGACTTTTGAACAGCTCTTTTCTCTGAAATTTAAAATTAACTGTTGTACACCAAAGTGGCCACATTTTACTATCTAGAAAAGATCATCTTTACCTTTGCTGTCAATATCTCTCTAGTTTCTCAACTTATTAATAAATACATATAATTAAGAAAAAGGACCATAGGTTTCTTTGACACCTTATATGTAAGGCGATAGCACCTTTTCACCAGTTCCTGAGATGTAGGGCAGCAAAAGAGAATCTTACTTGTGTGAATTCACAGTCTCTCTCTTCTCTCCCATATCATTCTCTTGGGGCCTGGACATTTATTGTGAAGAATTTGACAATTGAATGAGGTGAAACTCTGAGATACCATAAAAGGACCCTGACTTACTTATTTTGGAAAGCCAGTACAGGGTTACTGGTGAAAACAACAACAAACAGATCTAGAAGGAAGGGGATATGGAGAAAGATCAGAGCATCCAAAATAATAGAGATCTACTATACACCATAGTGCCTATAGTTATCAATACTGTGTTGTATACTTAAACATTTGCTAAGGGGGTATATTTTATGTTAAGAGATATTATCACAAAAAATAAAATGAAGAGGGCAGGAGGAAAATATAATTATCGGACGAAATTTAGGAATTTGCAGATAAATAAAAAGATTCCATGGCAGCTGAAGGACAAGAAAGATCTTGAGAGAGATAAATATAAAAACTCATTTTAAGAATCTTTATAGGGACTTCCCTGGTGGTCCAGTGGTTAAGACTTCGCCTTCCAATGCAGGAGGTGCAGGTTTGATCCCTGGTTGGGGAGCTAGTATCCCACATGCCTTGCAGCCAAAAACACAAGGCATAAAACAGAGGTAGTGAAAAAGAAGACCCCACCTGACCAACGCAGGTGAATGGGGCGTGAATGGTCATGTCTCAAGTTGCAGCCGTGTGGCTGACAGGGTCTTGGTGCTCCAGCTGGGTATCAGACCTGAGCCTCTGAGATGGGAGAGCCAAGATCAAAACATTGGTCCACCAGAGACCTTGCAGCTCCATGTAATATCAAACAGTGAAAGCTCTATAAGAGATCTTCATCTCAATGCTAAAATCAACGACCAGCAACTACAGTGCTGGACACCCTATGCCAAACAACTAGCAAGACAGGAACACAACCCCATCCATTAGCAGAGAGGTTGCCTAAAATCAAAATAAGATCACGGGCACCCCTAAACACACCACCGGACGTGGTCCTGCCGACCAGAAAGACAAGAACCAGCCAAATCCACCAGAACACAGGCACTAGTCCACTCCACCAGGAAGCCTACACAACCCACTGAACCAACCTTAGCCACTGGGGGCAGACACCAAAAACAACAGGAACTACGAACTTGCAGCCTGTGAAAAGGAGATGCCAAACACAGTAGTTAAGCAAAATGAGAAGACAGAGAAACACACAGCAGATGAAGGAGCAAGGTAAAAACCCAGCAAACCAAACAAATGAAAAGGAAATAGGCAGTCTACCTGAAAAATAATTCAGCGTAATGATAGTAAAGATGATCCAAAATCTTGGAAACAGAATGGAGAAAATACAAGAAACGTTTAACAAGGACCTAGAAGAACTAAAGAGCAAACAAACAATGATGAACAACACAATAAATGAAATTAAAAATTCTCTGGAAGGAATCAATAGCACAATGACTGAGGCGGAAGAATGGATAAGTGACTTGGAAGATAAAATAGTGGAAATAATTACCACAGAGCAGAATAAAGAAAAAAGAATGAAAAGAATTGAGGACAGTCTTAGACCTCTGGGACAACATTAAACGCACCAACATTCAAATTATAGAGGGTCCCAGAAGAAGAAGAGAAAGAAAGGGACTGAGAAAATATTTGAAGAGATTATAGTTGAAAACTTCCCTAACATGGGAAAGGAAATAGTCAAACAAGTCCTGGAAGCCCAGAGAGTCCCATACAGGATAAATCCAAGGAGAAACACTGCAAGATACATATTAATCAAAATATCAAAAAATAAATACCAAGAAAAAATATTAAAAGCAGCAAGGGAAAAACAACAAATAACATACGAGGGACTCCCCAAAAGGTTAACAGCTGATTTTTCAGCAGAAACTCTGCAAGCCAGAAGGGAGTGGCAGGACATATATAAAGTGATGAAAGGGAAGAACCTACAACCAAGATTACTCTATCCCACAAGGATCTCATTCAGATTTGATGGAGAAATTAAAAACTTTACAGACAAGAAAAAGATAAGAGAATTCAGCACCACCAAACCAGATTTACAACAAATGCTAAAGGAAATTCTCTAGGCAGGAAATGCAAGAGAAGGAAAAGACCTACAATAACAAACACAAAACAATTAAGAAAATGGTAAGAGGAACATACATATCAATAACTACCTTAAATGTAAATGGATTAAATGCTCCAACCAAAAGACATAGACTGGCTGAATGGATACAAAAACAAGACCCATATATATGCTGTCTACAAGAGACCCACTTCAGACCTAGGGACACATACAGACTGAAAGTGAGGGGATGGAAAAAGATATTCCATGCTAATGGAAATCAAAAGAAACCTGGAGTAGCAATTCTCATACCAGACAAAATAGACTTTAAAATAAAGACTATTACAAGAGACAAAGAAGGACACTATATAATGATCAAGGGATCAATCCAAGAAGAAGATATAACAATTGTAAATATCTATGCACCCAACATAGGAGCACTTCATTACCTAAGGCAAATGCTAACAGCCATAAAAGGGGAAATTGACAGTAACACAATAATAGTAGGGGACTTTAACACCCCACTTTCACCAATGGACACATCATCCAAAATGAAAATAAATAAGGAAAGACAAGCTTTAAATGATACATTAAACAAGATGGACTTAATTGATATTTACAGGACATTCCAACCAAAAACAACACAATACACTTTCTTCTCAAGTGCTCATGGAACATTCTCCAGGATAGATCATATCTCGGGTCACAAATCAAGACTTGGTAAATTTAAGAAAACTGAAATCGTATCAAGTATCTTTTCCGACCACAATGCTATGAGACTAGATATCAATTACAGGAAAAAAATCTGTAAAAAATACAAACACGTGGAAGCTAAACAATACACTACTAAATAACCAAGAGATCACTGAAGAAATCAAAGGGGAAATCAAAAAATATCTAGAAACAAATGACAATGAAAACACGACGACCCAAAACCTATGGGATGCAGCAAAAACAGTTCTACGAGGGAAGTTTATAGCAATACAATCCAACCTCAAGAAACAAGAAACATCTCAAATAAACAAACTAACCTAACACCTAAAGCAATTAGAGAAAGAACACAAAAACCCCAAAGTTACCAGAAGGAAAGAAATCATAAAGATCAGATCAGAAATAAATGAAAAAGAAATAAAGGAAACAATAGCAAAGATCAATAAAACTAAAAGCTGGTTCTTTGAGAAGATAAACAAAATTGATAAACCATTAGCCAGACTCCTCAAGAAAAAAAGGGAGAAGACTCAAATCAATAGAGTTAGAAATGAAAAAGGAGAAGTCACAACTGACACTGCAGAAATAGAAAGGATCATGAGAGATTACTACAAGCAACTCTATGCTAATAAAATGGACAACCTGGAAGAAATGGACAAATTCTTAGAAAAGCACAACCTTCCGAGACTGAACCAGGAAGAAATAGAAAATAAAAACAGATCAATCACAAGCACTGAAATTGAGACTGTGATTAAAAATCTTCCAACAAACAAAAGCCCAGGACCAGATGGCTTCACAGGCGAATTCCATCAAACATTTAGAGAAGAGCTAACACCTAGCCTTCCCAAACTCTTCCAAAATATTGCAGAGGGAGGAACACTCCCCAACTCATTTTACGAGGCCACCATGACCCTGATACCAAAACCAGACAAAGACGTCACAAAAAAAGAAAACTACAGGCCAATATCACTGATGAACATAGATGCAAAACTCCTCAACAAAATACTAGCAAACAGAATCCAACAGCACATGAAATGGATCATACACCATGAGCAAGTGGGGTTTATCCCAGGAATGCAAGGATTCTTCAGTATATGCAAATCAATCAATGTGATAAACCATATTAACAAACTGAAGGAGAAAAACCATATGATCATCTCAATAGATGCAGAAAAAGCTTTTGACAAAATTCAACACACATTTATGATAAAAAGTCTCCAGAAAGTAGGCATAGAGGGAACTTACTGCAACATAGTAAAGGCCATATATGACAAGCCCAGAGACAACATCGTTCTCAATGGTGAAAAACTGAAACCATTTCCTCTAAGATCAGGAACAAGACAAGGTTGCCCACTCTCACCACTATTACTCAACATAGTTTTGGAAGTTTTAGCCACAGCAGTCAGAAAAGAAAAAGAAATAAAAGGAATCCAAATCGGAAAAGAAGAACTAAAACTGTCACTGTTTGCAGATGACATGATACTACACAAAGAGAGTCCTAAAGATGCTACCAGAAAACTACTAGAGCTAATCAATCAATTTGGTAAAGTAGCAGGAGGCAAAATTAATGCACAGAAATCTCTTGCAGTCTTATACACTAATGATGAAAAATCTGAAAGAGAAATTAAGGAAACACTCCCATTTACCACTGCAACAAAAAGAATAAAATACCTAGGAATAAACCTACCTAAGGAGACAAAAGACCTGTATGCAGAAAACTATAAGACACTGATGAAAGAAATCAAAGACGATACAAACAGATGGAGAAATATGCCATGTTCTTGGATTGGAAGAATCAACATTGTGAAAATGACTATATTACCCAAAGCAATCTACAGATTCATTGCAATCCCTATCAAACTACCAATGGCATTTTTCACAGAACTAGAACAAAAAATTTCACAATTTGTATGGAAACACAAAAGACCCCAAATAGCCAAAGCATTCTTGAGAATGAAAAACGGAGATGGAGGAATCAGGCTCCTGGACTTCAGACTATACTACAAACCTGCAGTAATCAAGACAGTATGGTACTGGCACAAAAACAGAAATATAGATCAATGGAACAGGATAGAAAGCCCAGAGATAAACCCACACACATATGGTCACCTTATTTTTGATAAAGGAGGCAAGAATGTACAATGGAGAAAAGACAGCCTCTTCAGTAAGTGGTGCTGGGAAAACTGGACAGCTACATGTAAAAGAATGAAATTAGAACACTCCCTAACACCATACATAGAAATAAACTCAAAATGGATTAAAGACCTAAATGTAAGGCCAGACACTATAAAACTCTTAAAGGAAAACATAGACAGAACACTCTATGACATAAATCATAGCAAGATCCTTTTTGACCCACCTCCTAGAGAGATGGAAATAAAAAGAAAAATAAACCAATGGGACCGAATGAAACTTAAAAGCTTTTGCACAGCAAAGGAAAACATAAGCAAGATGAAAAGACAACCCTCAGAATCAGAGAAAATATTTGCAAATGAAGCAACTGACAAAGGATTCATCTCCAAAATTTACAAGCAGCTCATGCAGCTCAATATCAAAAAAACAAACAAACCAATCCAAAATTGGGCAGAAGACCTAAATAGACATTTCTCCAAAGAAGATATACAGATTGCCAACAAACACATGAAAGAATGTTCAACATCACTAATCATTAGAGAAATGCAAATCAAAACTACAATGAGGTATCACGTCACACTGGTCAAAATGGCCATCATCAAAAAATCTACAAACAATAAATGCTGGAGAGGGTGTGGAGAAAAGGGAACCCTCTTGCACTGTTGGTGGGAATGTAAATTGATACAGCCACTGTGGAGAACAGTATGGAGGTTCCTTAAAAAACTAAAAATAGAACTACCATACGACCCAGCAATCCCATTACTGGGCATATTCCCTGAGAAAACCGTAATTCAAAAAGAGTCATGTACCACAATGTTCACTGCAGCTCTATTTACAATAGCCAGGACATGGAAGCAACCTAAGTGTCCATCGACAGATGAATGGGTAAAGAAGATGTGGCACATATATACAACGGAATATTACTCAGCCATAAAAAGAAACGAAACTGAGTTATTTGTAGTGAGGTGGATGGACCTAGAGTCTGTCATACAGAGTGAAGTAACTCAGAGAGAGAAAAACGAATACTGTATGCTGACACATATACATGGAATCTTAAAAAAAAAAAAAAAAAAAAAAAGGTTGTGAAGAAGGTAGGGGCAGGACAGGAATAAAGACGCAGACGTAGAGAATGGACTTGAGGACATGGGGAGTGGGAAGGGTAAGCTTGGACGAAGTGAGAGAGTGTCATGGACTGATACATACTACCAAATGTAAAATAGATAGCTAGTGGGAAGGAGCCGCATAGCACAGGGAGATCAGTTCGGTACTTTGTGACCATCTAGAGGGGTGGGATAGGGAGGGTGGGAGGGAGACACAAGAAGGAGGAGATATGCGGAAATATGTATATGTATAGCTGATTCACTTTGTTATAAAGCAGAAACTAACACACCATTGTAAAGCAATTATACTCCAATAAACATGTTAGAAAAAAAAACAAAACAGAGGCAGTATTGTGACCAATTCAATAAAGACAAAAAAAAAAAAGGTCCACATCAAAAAAAAAAAGAATCTTTAAAAAATCAAAAAGAACCTTTATAGTATTATATGAATAGATTTTTTGGGTAATTTTTCAGCAAGTTACAGTAAACTGTTATTCACATTATTTCATGATGTCTAATTGTTTTGTCTTTAAGTGTGACACCCTGACACGCTGAGATGCCTGCAGTGTTTGGGGTTTACGTGTTATGATTTTAGAGGAGTTATGGTAGCCTTTCCACATAGGTTCTTCCAGAGTGTCCCATACTATGGTCAGAAGAGGACAGTTGTGGGGGTAGAAATTTTACTAACATACATAAAACACAAAGGATCATATCTGACATTTCTAGTCACTTAACAATTATTCCCCTCTCTCCATTTATACTAGTTACACCACTCAATATTTTTGCATGCATATGCACACACACACACACATACACACACATGCACGCAGCAGCCACAACTTTTTTTAAATCCACTTCTTCTGGGTGAGATTTTGTCGAGTCTAGTAATAGAAATATGGGCAACTGAAGGTGAGTGGCTTCAATCTCCACACATCTAAATATCCAATAACTCATTTGCTTTAAAACTACATGATATCTTTACCTAACAACTAAGATCTTTATGCAATTCTGCCTTTTTATATTATGAACCTTTATTTTTATTGATTGTAATCTTTAGTGATTTTACTGCTCCATCAATCATGAGGTATTATGTAACTATTACATTGATTATTCAGGTATCATAGCATTATTAAAAGAAAATGTAACATGATTAAAATGCTTGTATTAAATGTTAGCTGGAAAAAACAGAATATGAAATACTATTTGCAAAACCATCACAACAATGTAAAAGCACTGCCTGGGGAAAATGCATGAGGAAATACTCTCAAATATTAATAATCGTGAACAACAGTAAGGTATATGAAAATATGGTTTTATTCCTCAGTTAAATGTCTAGTGACTCCAGAGGCGTAGTATTTCTTTGGCTTTTGAAGTAATTATTTCCCCATTTACTAAAATTAACAGTTAAATAATATTTTCTGATAATTATGTCAAAGTGAAGTGATTTAAATTAAACACACAATTCACTACTTATAAGTTACAAAGCTTAAAGGCATCATGGAATTTTAATGGGTTTGTTCACAACAATGTAACCCTCAGATTCATTAGTCCTACTGGCATAAAACAATGTTTGAGCTCCTGCTTGAAACCTGTATTCTTTAAATGAATGCCTATTATAGGCCAGTATCTATGCAAGGCAAAGCAGATTCACTGAAGAACTACCAATGTAAAAATATTCTGATAGCCCAAATTCAATCTATACACAGTTTTTCTTTTATAAACACAATCAAATATTTATTAAAATGACTATAATATATTGATGAACTTATAGAAATATTTCTATAAGTATTTCTAAAAGTATTGTGCTTATGTCATTTATTCCTCTTTATAGTAGGTATAAAGAACTACAAAGCTCAGTTCCAAACTGGGGCATATTTTCATATAGGTGGACACTTTACACTTTCAACAGCTTGGGTGCTCGACCACATTGCCTGTGTCACCTAGTTCCATTGCCCAATAATAATATGTTCTCCAGTTTCCACTCTTAGTACAGAACATTCAGTCTAGCAGAAGCATTAGCATTTGAGGCCTCAAACATTTTTGACTATTAGGGGCTAGAAAAACTTTTCCTCTGGAGACTTTTGTAATTTTGCTTAAAAAATGTCCAAAGTTTTCCTTAGCCCACTCCATCTGGGCATTGGTCATGTAACAGGCCCTTAGTCTGGCTACTAGTCTTATATGGAAGCATGCCAAAGCCAGAGAGATGCATCTAGTAACTCTGACCCCTTCCAACACTCATCCTTCAATATTTCCTTCATTTTAGTATAAAGAAGGCACAGAAGAGAGCAAATAATGCTGCTTTATCTATGTTCTTTATAAAATTTATCTGAACTTGGTTTATCTTCCAGATGAAGACATATTTACCTGCATCTTCTTACTATAAAAGTTGAATGGGCCTTATTATTTCTTTCAGTGCTCATCCTTAACACCACAGCCGCAAACCCACTCTTCATATTCACTTTTTTTTTCAGGGTTACAGATATTTATCCTGCGGTGTCATCATCTATAAAATAAAACTCTAGAAAGCAAGGATCATTAAGATCTATTTAAAGATGAAAAATTTTGAGGCTATACAAAACAGTAATGTATCTATTATTTTATCTCAGAGTAAGTTGTTCTTTCCCAAGAATGCCATGGAAAAACTCAAATTAAAAAAAAAAAGATTCAAATTCAGATAGACCAGAATATGAACCACTCATTGTCTTAACAAAAAGAAAAAAAATAGAAATGGTTTATGGTCCTGTTGGCGTGCTTTGATGATTCTAATAGATAACAGGTAGAACTTGTGATTTCTGTTTGTGTTTAAAAAAATGATGACATGGAGGACATTCAATTTTCTATGAACAGCTTTGTTATCAATTTTGGTGTGTGCGGGGGCGGTCTTTACTGAATGTGCCCTCTCAGCTCTTTGGAACAGTTCACAAGTTGCGGAAGTCATCTTTGAAAATGTGCAGTGTTAGCTTTTTTTTGTTCAAACTTAAATGCGTTTTAACATACAAAATAAAACAAAATATGGCAACAATTATAAAACTTAGATATGTAGCTTCTAGACATACAAATGCTAATGCATATTTAATAATTCACAAACATTAAAATATAATAGAGAAATTTAAATGTTGTCAGTAAGGGAATAGTGTATACATGTGCCTGTGACTTTGCTTTTGCTAATTTGAGACTGTCAGAGAGAATGAGATAAACAGTAAGTGAGAAGAAAGAAGACATCTGAATCTTTCTGGATGGCTTTTATATTTTAAGTCCAACAAGGAAACCATTCAGAACAGATAACCCATTTCCTGACAGGATTTAATAATAAACCATGATATAGTGTACAAGGAATTCTAGTTAATCAGAAGTATTTAGAGTTAAAATATTAAAATACAATGGAATAATTTATTATGCCTTTTAAAGATATCCATTAAATCGCTACTCTGGCGTTTTCTAAAAATCTTATTGCTTAGCTTATTCTATAGTAAATGTCTGTACATCACTAAAATGTCTCAAAATGACCTTATTTAATTCCTCATGTGTATTAACTTAAATATGCAATAACCCAAGTAAAAAATTAATTTACATATCAAAAGGCACATGAGTTCCTCTTTTGCATTAAGGACAACTTTTCATTACCTTGTCCTGAATATGAATTTATATATATATATATATGGAAGAAGAACAATAACAGTATAAAGGCAATATTTACTAGTTGATTATTATAAATAATACCTTTTACAATAAAATAAGAAAAATGCATCATTAACACTTTCATTGTCTAGGATTTTAGTAATACTCCTGCAAAGTAATCTATTTATACTTTCATTTCCTCTCAAAATATTATCCAAATATGAGAAATAGATACTGTAAGGTATACAGAGGTATATGGCACATAGTTACTGTTTTGAGGAGTTTATGATATAGAGGGGAAAATATGAAATACCAGGATGGCTATGTAGAAAAGTTTCATTAAGGTGCCATACACAATCTACTACCATTCATAGAAAAAAGATGGTTTTTGAGAAGTTTCATCAAGAGAGATTCCTACATAATTATGGGACTTGAAGGATGGGTTGAATCCTTTTATCAGATAAGCTTAACTTTCAGAGAATAAAATCCAACCTAGCTTATTAAGCAAATGGGGCTTCTAACGGAGGGAAGTAGAGGCACATATAGTCAGTGGAGAGTATGGAAAACGGGCTTGCCCAGGAGTGGTTCCTAGAGCAGCATACACAGTTGGCACATAAAGAAACAGCAATCTTTATCACAATCAAAAAGCCGGGAAATCAAGAAGTGGTACCCTAGCTACTGGCACAACCATACCACCTCAGAGCCTAAGAAGACCACTCTGAAGGTAATAACATAAAGATTCTTCCACTGTGTTACGAAAAAGATGGAATGACAGATATAAATTAGATACAGATGTCTTATTCCCTCTAATAAATGCTATTTGAACTTCTAGTGGCATACCATGATTTTTGGTAGACTGAGATTATTTACTAAAACTATTGAAATACATACATAAACTATGCCTGGCTTGCTGCCAAGATATACATGTAGTTCTAGTTCCATTTTGTAAAGGAACTTTAGTAAATGTATAGTAGTAATGGGGCACATTTTCCACAAGAGTTCCAAATACTTAAACACATACAGGACTCGGTGACATACACAAAGTTGGATGTTGTGTTTACCATATATCCCACAGACACTGGACGCAGAATACAAACAAAATTATTTCAGTACATCTCTGTGACAAGATACATGGTCCGATACTTAGCTCTAAAATACAGCAGTCCTGCTGGTCAGGTGTTACAAAAGATAGGAGATAATCATCGAAGTCTCCCTGATATTATCAGGCCAGGCAACTCGCAGTCATCAACAAGTCATTAAAGCCAGATGCTCAGTTATCTGACCCAGCAAGCCATACAGCTGGGCATGCACAGCAGCCCTACAACATGAAATGAAAGTGGTACATATGAGAGAGGCCCAAGGAGTCCCTGAAGGCACAAGTAAATTACATGAATCGCATGACGAAGTGGCCCAAATGCCCATGGTCTGTGTTCCTGCTCTACTACCTTCTCTCTCCCAGACTGAACCTATGGTCTCCTGGAAAGTTCTGTTTGATCAGTTGACAAAGGAAGAGAAGACTTGGGTCTGGTTTACAGATGGTTCTTCACGATATACAAGCATCATATGAAAGTGGACAGCTGTACAACAGTCTTTTTCTGGAGCATCCCTGAAGGGCAGTGGTGAAGTGAAATCCTCCCAATGGATAAAACTTTGAGCAAAGAACCTGGCTGTTCATTTTGCATGGATGGAGAAAGGGCCCGACATCTGATTATATACCAATTCATGGATTGTGGCCAATGGTTTGACTGGATGGTCAGGGATTTGGAATAAACATGATTGGAAAATTGGTGACAAGGAAGTCTGGGGAAAACATGTGGATAGGCGTCTCCAACTGGATGAAAAATGTGAAGATATTTGTGTCCCACATACATGCTCACCAAAGGATCACCTCAGCAGATGAGGATTTTAATAATGAAGTGGATAGGATCACCCGTTCTGTGAATACCAGTCTGCCTCTTTCCCCAACCATCCCTGTCATTGCCCAACAGGCTCATGAACAAAGTGGCCATGTTGGCAGGAATGGAGGTTATGGCAGTTATCAGTTTGTTGTTCAGCTAATATCTATGCAATAATAGCCATTATTTTCTGTTTTTACGCACTGAACCATATTTTCTTCCACCCCAACACATGAAATATCCACATGTCAAAATGCATGGTTATTGTGTGTGGGGGTGGGGTGGAGATTTATTTTTGTATAAAAACTTCCATGGAAACTCTCTGAAATGGTCTTTTGATCACCTAGCACAATCTTACATTTCTTTCTGGGAAACAGAAATAATAGATATCATTGTTCTTTGGGAGAAAAAGTCATTCCCTGACCCCTTAGGTTACTTCAAAAATGATTAGGGTTGTAACTGTAGTTGTACTCTGAGATAGGAAGCAGAAAATATATTTACTAAACGTGAAAATCAGAATATATTCTACATTATCTGTTTAGCTACACTTTCTATATGCATGGTTAGACAATCTTTACCAATTAAATCAATGCATTTTGAATTCTATGTCTAAGCATATTTACCATTAAAACCTGCTCAGAAAAAAAAAGTGAACAAAAATCATTTCCTATGCAAATGGTGTTACCATTCAAATCAGGCTAAGAAATGTGATATCATGTTTTTTGCCTTTTATCATCCCATATCCAGTCACCTGCTAAGCCCTGATATATTTTTTTCCTATATTTTCTTAGTGTCATTCTTTTATTCCCACTCCAAATACTACTATGCTAATGAAAGTCTTTGCTATGTTTACCTAAACTATTTAAAATTTTTTTCTAATTGGGCATCCTGTCTTTAATATATTTTTCTTAATTATGTTGCCATGCAAGTTTTTCTAAAACACCACTGTATCAGAAACCTCCTAAACATTTCTATGCATCACTTGCTTCTAGTTCCAACTCTGCTTAGCCTCTGATCAACCTCATATAGATGCAATCTGACATTGCCTCAATTTTGTGCCCAATTTACAATTCAAAAGAGCAGGGGTATTAACAATTCATGGGGTGAATGTTTAACCAATGTAACTTGAGAAGAAATGGTTAAATTATTCTTACTTTCTCCTTTCTCTCCCTGAGGAACAGTCCTGACACAGTTTATATGGCTTCTTGGGGCACCCTATCAAGGACTGAGCATCAGTCACAGTTAGAAGTGACCAACTTAGTTCCTAATCTTTCTCCTCCCCAGCTTCAGTCCCTTGTCCCTCACTTCTGTCCTTTGAGATGTACTTTCTAAGAAAAGAGGAACATATAAGCTTATGCTTCAGGATCTGCTTTCTTAGGAACCCAGGCTAAGACACAAGATTTGGGCTTTTCATTCTCTCTTAAAAAAAAAAAAAACACTTTATTAACAAAAATCCAAACCCCTTAAGTCTTTAATTCAAAGGACTTCACCAACTGAAGACTTTCGACATTTCTGATATACTTTTCCTCATAAACTTAACCTGAACTATTAGTTTGAGCATCTTTCCGATACCCTCTATATTATTCTACCCTCTCAATGTCTTTCCTGTCTCTCTCTTCTTTGGAAATCTTACCTATCCTTCAGGACTCATTTGCACCTCTTTTATGAAGACTTCCTGAAACTCAGTCTTCAAGTGTTCTCTCTCTTCTCTATATTCCAATAAATACTGTAAATTCACTTATCAACTGGGATCTTATCTTGAATGTATTAACACTGGGGGAGATGTCACCCCTATATCTCTCTTTAAAGTCCTTAATGTGATGAATCGTAGTTCATATTTTTTCACATTTTTGAAATAAAACAAGTAGTTTACACTGAAAATTGTGTGATTTTGAAACAAGCATGAGCTTCTGAGTTTTATCATGATGATTCCCTGGTTTTTTTGGAATCAACAAATTTATCTTCAAAAAGCACTATTCCAGATTTTATATAAACATTATTTTAAATTTGGCATTTCCTTCCATAAGGTAAATGCACACCTGATCGCTCTACATTGTACCATTCATTCAAAATATACAGCTCCTGTTTGGAAGCGATTCTTCTACTAATATATTTCATGCAAAGAGATTTTAATTCTAATGATTTTTAACTATAGCTACATCATATATGTTCATTACGAATATTTTATGTAACAGTACTTAGTGATACGTTGTTTATGGTTGTGTTTATTTTAAATGAGACATTAACGTATCTCATTCATATCAGGTAGGTTCTCAACAGTAAATAAGACAATACAGAAGCTACTTTTTACCTACAGTGATTATTGTTCTGAAAAAATATATATGACACTCAGAATTTTAATAGTAAATAGTAGAATTTTCCCCTTAAAAGTATTTATGTTGTAAGCTCTCATGAACATGTAATAAAAAGAAGTTATCATGGTAAGTTGTAATGTTTATGCAACAGTCTAATTGCTCATAATCAAACGGGAACAACTGTGAAAAGAAAAAGAGCCAGACAGAATATTCTGATACTCATATTATGACATAAGCATAGCAATTAAAAATATTCTGATACTCATATTATGACATAAGCATAGCAATTAAAAACCCCAGAGATTCAAATAATGTTCACCAAGATATTACATATCAATATGTTTATAAAATTGGCTGGCAAAAGGGGAAGGGACAAAATTGCCATTACTTAATAAATTTCTTTAAAAAATATATCTGTATCTATATAAATATATATATAGGTAAAGCAAGTAATTAATGGATCTAAATATGAATCCACAAAGAAGTCAAATAATTGTGCCTCAAATATTAACCACTTCAAATACTATGTAAATTGTTACTTCTCTAAGTTTTTCTAGTCAGTATAATAGATGAGATGGCTTTTTTTACATATCCAAAAGACTGTGAAGAAAAATAATATTAAATTTATTGCTAAGCAAGATAATGTCTTTCTTAATAAGCAGAACAATTCTGAAATCAGTTTCAAGTATATAATTACTGTTTTGTTCAGCATACACTTCATCATACTGATTTCATAAACACATAAGTAAAGAAGGGTAAGTAAAAAATATATAGACGAATAGAGAATGTAAGGAATAGAGAATAAACCAGAAGACAGGATTGGAGACTTAAATCGGCAGAACCAGAGGAACTAAAGGGATACTAGGCTTCAAAATCAGAACCTGAAGAGTACGTTTGAGAAATTACACGCCAAGGGATGGCTGCTGAAAGAGCTAAAATATGAATTGCCCCTAACTTCCATCCTAATACTAGCTTCAATTGTCATTATATCTCCTTCAGCCTGAATCCAAATACCAGTGTTTCTTAATGTTATTGACATTTTCAGCGGAAGCATTCTTTGTTGAGTGAGAATGTCGTGAACCTTGTGGGTCTTTCACTTACCCAGTCCTTCCCACTAAATGTCTGCAGTAGCCCCCAATCACTGAAGACCTCAAACATGCCCATTTCCAGATGCTATCTTAGGGATGGTACAGTCTCTAGTTGAGAACCATTGCCAATAAAAAGCACTTCTCATATGTCAACTACATAGCTTATCCAGATTTCTGAACTTTTTTGTTTCTCCATGGCAATATCTATTTTGTTAGAGTAGGGGAACAGTGGAGAAGTGTATAACTCCCACTATTGGCAAGTGACTTAGAACTGAAGAAAAAATTTCTGAAAACTTTTTTAAAGAATGACTATTTCAAATATATATATGTATAAAATATGTACACGGACAAACACCTGTAGATATATTATATATATATCTGTGTGTGTATATCTGTATATACACACAAACATATTTATCACAATGATGCTAATGATAGTAAATACATACCTATTAGAAATTTTTGTTGAATTTTCTAATTACCATCAGATTGCACATTTACACCAGAATGATAGCCTGAACCTTTTAGAGTCAACACAGATTTTTTGAGTATGTATACACAATGCAGTGTTGTTCAAACTCTTTAATTCAGTGTGGTACTACATGGACTCCATAATATATCTAATCCAGATACAAATAATTTTTCACCTGTAGACCCCCAAAGATCTGGTGGTTCAGCCATTCAGCCTCTTCCTTTTTCCTTGAAAAGTGGGCTCCAGCAGCACTTAGCAGGAACCACAAAAAGCAAAAACAAAACAAAGAAAACCCAAAAAACAGTTTCAAAGTACCAGTCTAGATTAGACCTTTGAAGCAAAAGTAACATGGTTCACTTTCTTCTATGAATAAAAGTGAAATTACAACACACAGATACGTGATAGTATGAAATATTTGAATACATTAAAGTTGTATTTTTTTCCAGTCTCTTATCATTTTGGACTCCTTAAAAACCCTAGTGTCTCTCCACACTCTGTTTTATACTGTACTCTGTTTCTAAAGCAACCTTTCTAAAATACACACTTGTCATTCCACAGCTTAAATATCACAACAGCTTTTTCAGCACACACAGAATAAAGGCCAACATCTTTAGCATTCCATACTGGGACTCTGATGATCAATGACCTCTCTACTTTCCCAGCTTTAGCTCCCATTTGTCTCTTCCATATATCTTATCATGCAGCCAAGAAACACTATTAAAATACAGTTTAGGTGTCTTCACTCTCAAAACGCATTTCGTGTTGCTGCCAATCAGGGTGAGGTGTGCCTTCTCTACTTATGACTCTGATTATATCACAGTCATGGACATACTACACTGTTACCATCATTATATCTTTATATCCTCCAATAGATTATAAGCTAATTAAGGGCAGGGGGTGCCATATATACATATACCTGTCTCACATATAGTAGGTACAAAATTTATTAAATTAATTATTTACCTTCTATAAATTTTGGTAATGTTTTTTAATTGGAAAAAGCCATTTTTTATCCAACACATTATACTCTTTATTTAAATTGAATTTATGATAGCCTAAGTCATAAAACTAATTTATTGAAGCAAAATACTGTACATTATATTTATTCTTGTTAAAGTTTACCATATTGAGTTTTTTTTGTTGCTGTTGTTGTCTTTAGAGATACTCTTTGATTCTAACTCTGTCATCTCTTGTACAATTCTTCCCGAAAAGTTTGGTGAAAATTGATTCTAGGTCTTTATCTAAGTTATTACTTAAGAATTTCAAATTTTAAGGATAGTTCCAAAGACTTAGATTTGAGAAGCTACCAAGTACCGTAAGAGAAATTATTTTTAAAATAATCTAAATTTTAAAGAATTTTAAAGAATTTCTTGAAAGAAATTTTAAAGTATTATAAAGAATTATTGTTTTCTCTAAGATTTTTGTAATTCTGCACTAACTTTAGTTCAGTATAAATTTCATTGTTGAAGGTTTAGCTAAAATGAGTTAAATACTAAATATTTATATCTATCTCTATCTCTTTAGAGATATATAGATGGATAGATAGGGAAAGAGAGAGAGAGAAATAAAGTGAGAGCATTGTATGAACTTTAGAGAGCTCTCACTCTCCTTTTATCCTCATTGGAGCCTAGAAATATCTTGATTTCTGTAGTACTTCTGATTTGTTCCTGACTACTTCAGTTTCTTGCCTATAAATTCATATTTCTATGTTATGTAACAGTTTTTAAGCAGTTTTACTTCAATTATCTCATCAAATCAAACTTGACTAAGACTCTTGAACGAGATTATGATGGATTAAGGGTCCATACAATTCTTAATTATAATTAAAATATATTGATACATATGGATTTCTGCAGACATATCAGAGCGAAGAATTCAAGATTCTTTTTTAAAAGCACAGTTTTTATTCTACAACTAGCTTATAAAGAGTGATTTTCCTTATACGTCTTATTTAAAGATAGAAATGTAGTTGAATTTCCCGGAGGACCTATAATTGCTCTAGATTTACAAGAGTCTAAACTCTGAAGAACTCCTTACACCAAATCACCTTATCAAATGAATAATCATTAAATATCTTTCTTTATTCACTCAGAGAGTCTTAAGATTAATGTAAGGAACACAAATTCTGGGTTCAAATAACTTTAGTGAGGTAGAGTGGCCTTACAATGCCACTCAGGTAACTCTAATTGCAGTAATTTGTTCGTGGTTAGCAATTCTGCACTAATAGTATTTTCCCAGGGAGATTGTTCTATGAATTTATAACATTTCATTTGCCTTTAGATTTTTATGAATTAAATTAGAGGAAAAAAATGAACCTGATTTCTCAGAAAATCAAGCTGCTAATGCCACTTGATTATTCTAGAAATCCAGTGGCACTAAGTCTTTTTTTTCCCCTTTAGATAAAATGTTTCTAATGTGTAATAAAATGACTGAAAGGGCTGGCAGGCAAAGTAGCTAACCTCATTTGAATCAAGCTAGATGTTAATTTACCCTCTTACCAATGATTTCATGCAACAATATAAAATAACTAAAATATAATTTGAAGGAAAACAGCATACATTCAAATTATTTTGGAAAAGTTTTGTAATTGAGAGAAATAGAACATTTATTTTAGCAGAATGTAAAGGGCTCTGTTGCTTTTCTATATTGTCTTGTAAGATACGTTTCTAGTTATTCCCTAAAATTTTACCCTAGAAATGCTGCATGTCTTTGACTGTATTCTGTTGTACTATCATTTTTGTGACTGATGGTGTTTTATTCACTATAAAACTGTTAATTTTAGGAGGATTTAATCATTGTTTTACCTTATTACATAAGCCAGTATAAAAGTGCGAACACTGAGAAAACATTCCCTTCATTATCTCCCTTTTAAACAGTGACCAAGGGTCCTTTTCCAATGCACACACATATTCACCTACTGTTTAGGATAATTACAGGTTCTTTGCTCATGAAATTCTGACTTGGTACAGACAATGCCCCATGTCAAGTGAGAATTTACCCCTTCTCACTCCCAATACATTTCCAATGGCAGTTCAGGCTTTTTGTTGATTTTGTTTTCCAGAAATTGCTGTCTTCAGGTTGCCTGTATGTCATCTAAGGCTGCCTTTGAAGGGATTTACAGGCAGACCTCAGAGATATTGCAGGTTCAATTCCAGATCACCACAATAAAGCAAATATCACAATAAAGCAAATCACAAATTTTTTTGGTTTTCCAGTGCCTATAAAAGTTATGTTTACACTATACTGTACTCTGTTAAGTGTGCAATAGCATTGTCTTAAAAAACGTACATACTTTAATTAAAATATACTTTGTGGCTAAAAAATTCTAACCATCAAATGAGCCTTCAGATAGTCCTTGTAGAAACACCAAAGATCACTGATCAGAGATCCCACAGCAAATAAAGTTTGAAATATTGCAAGAATTACTGAAACGTGACACAGAGACAGAAAGTGAGCAAATGCTTTTGGAAAAATGGCACGATAGACTTGCTCAAGGCAGGCTTGCCACAAACCTTCACTTTGTAAAAAACGTAGTATCTACAAAGTGCAGTAAAGGGAAGCACAATATAACGAGGTAAGACTGAAATTTGTGGCTACTCTGATGTCATTTCTTAAGTCTTTCCTTCATGATTTAAGCCTATATCAAATGTGTGTTGTTTATTATTTTGCTGTCAACCACTTTAACTTTTATCACCTTAAAATGGACTTCATATGATTCTTAATATTTTATTTTGGTTACAGGTGGCTCTCTGTATCCACGGGATTCTGCATCTGCAGATTCAACAAATTGCAGATGAAAAAATACTAGAAAAAAAATCCAGAAGTTCCAAAAAGCAACACTTGAAATTGCCACACACCAGTATATATTTACATAGCATTTTCATTGTATTTACCACTGTTTACATAGCATTTTCATTGTATTTACAACTGTTTACATAGCATTTTCATTGTATTTACAACTATCTATATAGCATTTACCTTGCATTAGGTATTAAAAATAATCTAGAGATGATTTAAAGTATACAGAAGGATGTGCATAGGTTATATGCAAATAATATGCCATTTTTTAATATGCCATTTTATATGTGACTTGAGCGTCTTCAGATTTTGGTATCTGCAGGGGGTCCTGGAACCAATCCCCTACAAATACCAAGAGGTTACTGTATAGGCTGCCTAGAACTTTGGAATGCTTATGGCCTTATATAAGTTCCAAGTATCCTGAAAATCAGTTTTTGTACAGAAAATATTTTTCAGTAATACAAGGAAAATGTAGGACTGACAGAAGTATTTCTACCAATCTATTGTTAAATTTATTTACTCATTCAGTCATTCATGCATTTAAGAACACTTTTTTATTCATTAGGCCAACTGTACATCTAATAAAGACATTGGACGTTATTTTTAGGAGAAAAAATTGACCCAGATTTAAAATAAGTTTGTAAATTTGATTTTGGAATTCTGGTGTTATTCTTGTGAAATTACACCAAATGCATTTCCAGATTCTCTAAGTACTATGTAATCTGGAAATGAATGGAAGCAACATGGTCTTAAAAGATCTCACAGTGATATAAATAAGCACATACTATACTGCAAACAGAAAAATAAGTCACTATTTAAATGATATACTAAAATAATTTATATACATTCATTTTATATCTTCTAGAATGATAAAATATTTAAAATTTGCCAAATCCTTTCTTAAGTAAGTCGATAAATGCCTTTTTCTTCTCAGCAATAAAGCCAGTTTTTCATATTAAAGTTATATATTTCTTCCCTCTTATAGCTCTATTAGAAAAGAGGCTATAGTACTAGCAGGATAGCATAAAATTTAATAGTACGTGGGCTCTGGTGCCATGTTGCTTGGGTGGTATTACCAGCTCTGCTACTTACTAAACACATGACTTTCCCATCCTTTCTATGACTCACTGGTTTTCTCATCTATGAAATGAGGGTGACAACAATAATAACAGCACCTGCCTTCTACATTTGTTGCAGAACTTTAGTTCACTTAAAATATTGCCTGGCACCACACAATGAGGATTCAATAAATATTGTCTACCATTGCTTAAAATTGTCTATTTCATACCTTACTTGCTCTCATCCAATCTGCTCAGTTAAATTATTTTGTATGATCATGGCAACATTAGCTTCATTTTCAGGACTACATTTTTGGTTTCCTGACATGCCACTCAGTGTCACACAGGGTTCCCTGCTAGCACTACTTAAGTAATGGTAACACACGAGCTGGCTCCAGCCTTCAAGTTCTCAAAGACAGGGAAAGTCTGCAGTTTGGCGAAGGCTTTGGTCATTATCTATGCCAATTTCCTGAGGTCATTTGATTACTTGGATTCAGCACTTAATTTTCTCTCTAATCGATGCATCATTAAGCATCATGATGCCTAAATATTTAACTCATTGAAAGTATTCAGATTAGTATTACCAATGCAAATCTGTTCTGTTATTTTTAAGCTGATTTCTAACAAAGGTTTAAACGGTTAGAGAAGGCTTGGGTAGGAATGCCTAGAGTGGTATTTGAGAACTCTATTCAAATTCAGATTAGTTTTACTTTGTCTGATCTCATTACCATTCATAATTGCTGATTATACACATAGCCATATGTTGTGAGCATTGGGTAGTGGACATGGATATTTGCCTAATCATCATCCATTCCTGCTCCCTCTTTAGTCATAGATTCCCAATTTTATCCAGGTGGCCACCCCCATGCGCCATGCACACAATTATACATTTCATGGTAAAGTGAACCTATATGCAGTCCCAAGAGAGGGCATAGTTGGCTCAGTTCATCTTCCTTGCCATTGATTGGTACAAGAATATTCATGTGAGCCAACTCTAATCCATCAGACATGATAGCAAGTCAGCTGGATTGCCTCTACAAAAACATTCATATATTCTATGAGAAACTCATAGGAAGTTAAAATTTTTTCCCTCTCTCTATCTATGGACATCCCTGGGTCTGGATATAATGCTAGAACTTCTTCAGACATCTTGAATGTCTTAAAAAATGTCATCAACCCTGAGAGTACTAGACTGAAAATGGAAAGATCTTGGGTCATACAAGACATACTTGAACTGCTGAACCAATAAACCTCAGAGTCTACCATATCTCTGCAATTTCTATATGTGTGGTAATAAATCTCCTCATAGATTAAACCAGTTCAAACTAGCATTTCCTGCCATTTGCAGGGCAAAGCATCCTAAACGATACAGGATAGAAAGGATTATTTTATATTAATTAATCCTTGCCTCACAAAACAGTTGAAGGTACAAAGATTCTGGCAGGGCAGTTTAACTCAGCCAAAAACTTATTATTTTTAGGCTGCTGAGTGATTATATGTTTTAAATGGTAGTAGTGATATATTTCTCTTTCAGTAATCAGATTGAAACGTTTTTTTTAGCTTTAAAGGAAAAGTTATCAAGGTTATAATGTCCCAATCCACAGAAAGGAATTCTGAGGATTAAAATTTAATGTACAAATTTTAAGAATATTATCTTTTATTTTTACATCTTTATTGGACTATCATTGCTTTACAATGTTGTGTTAGTGTCTGCTGTATAACAAATTGAATCAGCTATATGTATATATATATCCCTATATCCCCTCCCTCTTGCGCCTCCCTCCCACCCTCCCTATCCCACCCCTCTAGGTGGTCACAAAGCACCGAGCTGATCTCCCTGTGCTATGCAGCTGCTTCCCACTAGCTATCTATTTTACATTTGGTAGTGTATATATGTCAATGCCACTCTCTCACATCCTCCCAGCTTCCCATTCCGCACCCGCCCCATATCCTAAAGTCCATTCTCTATATCTGTATCTTTATTCCTGTCCTGCCCCTAGGTTCATCAGAACCTTTTTTTTTTTTTAGGTTCCATATATATGTGTTAGCAGAGGGTATTTGTTTTTTTTTTCTGACTCACTTCATTCTGTATGACAGACTCAAGGTCCATCCACCTCACTCCAAATAACTCAATTTCGTTTCTTTTTATGGCTCAGTAATATTCCATTGTATATATGTACCATATCTTCGTTATCCATTCATCTGTCGATGGACACTTAGGTTGCTTCCATGTCCTGGCTATTGTAAATAGTGCTGGAATGAACACTGGGGTGCATGTCTCTGTTTGAATTATGGTTTTCTCAGGGTATATGCCCAAGTGAGATTGCTGGATCATATGGTAGTTCTATTTTTAGTTTTTTAATGAACCTCCATACAGTTCTCCATAGTGGCTGTAGCAATTTACATTCCCACCAACAGTGCAAGAGGGTTCCCTTTTCTCCACATCTCTCCAGCATTTATTGTTTGTAGATTTTTTGATGATGGCCATTCTGACTGGTGTGAGGTGATACCTCATTGCGGTTTTGATTTGCATTTCTCTGATGATTAGTGATGTTGACCATCCTTTCATGTGTTTGTTGGCAATCTATATATCTTATTTGGAGAAATGTCTATTTAGGTTTTCCAGTCATTTTTGGATTGGGTTGTTTGTTTTTTGATATTGAGCTGCATGAGCTGCTTGTATATTATGGAGATTAATTCTCTGTCACTTGCTTCATTTGCAAATATTTACTCCCACTCTGAGGGTTGGCTTTTGGTATTGTTTATGGTTTCCCTTGCTGTGTAAAACCTTTTAAGTTTCATTTGGTCCCATTTGTTTATTTTTGTTTTTATTTCCATTTCTCTAGGAGGTGGGTCAAAAAGGATCTTGCTGTCATTTATGTCATAGAGTGTTCTGCCTACATTTTTCTCTAAGGGTTTTATAGTGTCTGGCTTTACATTTAGGTCTTTAATCCATTTTGAGTTTATTTTTGTGTATGGTGTTAGGGAGTGTTCTACTTTCATTCTCTTACATGTAGCTGTCCAGTTTTCCCAGAACCACTTATTGAAGAGGCTGTCTTTTCTCCATTGTGTATCCTTCCATTCTCTGTCAAAGATAAGGTGACCATACGTGCATGGGTTTATCTCTGGATTTCTATCCTGTTCCATTGATCTATATTTCTGTTTTTCTGCTAGTACCATACTGTCTTGATTACTGTAGCTTTATAGTATAATCTGTAGTCAGGAAGCCTGATTCCTCCAGCTCCATTTTTCTTTCTCAAGATTGCTTTGGCTATTTGAGGTCTTATGTGTTTCCATACAAATTTTAAGATTTTTTGTTCTAGTTCCATAAAAAATGCCAGTGGTAGTTTGATAGCAATTGCATTGAATCTGTAGATTGCTTTGGGTAATACAGTCATTTTCACAATGTTGATTCTTCCAATCCAAGTACATGGCATATCTCTCCATCTGTTTGTATCATCTTTAATTTCTTTCATCAGTGCCTTATAGTTTTCTGCATACAGGTCTTTTGTCTCCTTAGGTAGGTTTATTCCTAGATATTTTATTCCTTTTGTTGCAATGGTAAATGGGAGTGTTTCCTTAATTTCTCTTTCAGATTTTTCATCATTAGTGTATAGGACTGCAAGAGATTTCTGTGCATTAATTTTGTACCCTGCTATTTTACCAAATTCATTCATTAGCTCTAGTAGTTTTCTGGTAGCATCTTTAGGATTCTCTATATATAGTATCATGTCATCTGCAAACAGTGACAGCTTTACTTCTTCCTTTCCAATTTGGATTCCTTTTATTTCTTTTTCTTCTCTGATTGCCAGGGCTAAAACTTCCAAAACTACATTGAATAATAGTGGTGAGAGTCGGCAACCTTATCTTGTTCCTGATCTTAGAGGAAATGGCTTCAGTTTTTCACCATTGAGAATGATGTTGGTTGCGGGTTTCTCATCTATGGCCTTTATTATCCTGAGGTAGGTTCCCTCTATGCCCACTTTATCATAAATGGGTGTTGAATTTTGTCAAAAGCATTTTCTGCATCTATTGAGATGATCATATGGTTTTTATCCTTCAGTTTGTTAATATGCTGTATCACATGCATTGATTTGCGTCTATTGAAGAATCTTTGCATTCCTGGGATAAGTCCTACTTGATCATGGTGTATGATTCTTTTAATGTGCTGTTGGATTCTGTTTGCTAGTGTTTTGTTGAGGATTTTTGCATCTATGTTAATCAGTGATATTAGCCTGTAGCTTTCTTTTTGTGACATCTTTGTTGGCTTTTGGTATCAGGGTAATGGTGGCCTCGTAGAATGAGTTTGGGAGTGTTCCTCCCTCTGCTACATTTTGGAAGAGTTTGAGAAGGATAGGTGTTAGCTCTTCTCTAAATGTGTGATAGAATTCGACTGTGAGGCCATTTGGTCCTGGGCTTTTGTTTGTTGGAAGATTTTTAATCACAGTTTCAATTTCAGTGCTTGTGATTGTTCTGTTCATGTTTTCTATTTCTTCCTGGTTCAGTCTTGGAAGGTTGTGCTTTTCTAAGAAATTGTCCATTCCTTCCAGCTTGTCCATTTTATTGGCATATAGTTGCTTGTAGTAGTCTCTCATGATCCTTTGTATTTCTACAGTGTCAGTTGTTACGTCTCCTTTTTCACTTCTAATTTTGTTGATTTGAGTCTTCTCCATTTTTTTTCTTGATGAGTCTGGCTAATGGCTTATCAATTTTCTTTATTTTCTCAAAGAACCAGCTTTTAATCTTATTGATCTTTGCTATTCTTTCCTTCATTTTTTCATTTATTTCTGATCTGATCTTTATGATTTCTTTCCTTCTGCTAACTTTGGGGTTTTTTTGTTCTTCTTTCTCTGATTGCTTTACGCATAAAGTTAGGTTGTCTGAGATTTTTCTTGTTTCTTGAGGTAGGATTGTATTGCTATAAACTTCCCTCTTAGAACTGCTTTTGCTGCATCCCATAGGTTTTGGGTCATCATGTTTTCATTGTCATTTGTTTCTAGGTATTTTTTGATTTCCTCTTTGATTTCTTTAGTGATCTCTTGGTTATTTAGGAATATATTGTTTAGCCTCCATGTGTTTGTATTTTTTACAGTTTTGTTTTGTTTTTTTTACCGTAATTGATATCTAGTCTCATAGTGTTGTGGTCGGAAAAGATACTTGAGATGATTTCAATTTTCTTAAATTTACTAAGGCTTGATTTGTGACCCAAGGTATGATCTATCCTGGAGAATGTTCCATGTGCACTTGAGAAGAAAGTGTATTCTGTTGTTCTTGGATGGAATGTCCTATAAATATCAATTACGTCCATCTGGTCTAATGTGTCATTTAAAGCTTCTGTTTCCTTATTTATTTTCATTTTGGATGATCTGTCTATTGGTGAAAGTGGGGTGTTAAAATTCCCTACTATTATTGTTACTGTCGATTTCCCCTTTTATGGCTGTTAGCATTTGCCTTATGTATTGCGGTGCTCCTATGTTGGGTGCATAAATATTTACAATTGTTATATCTTCTTCTTGGATTGATCCCTTGATCATTATGTAGTGCCCTTTTTTGTCTTCTGTAATAGTCTTTATTTTAAAGTGTATTTTGTCTGATGTGAGTATTGCTACTCCAGCTTTCTTTTGATTTCCATTTGCATGGAATATCTTTTTCCATTGCCTCACTTGCAGTCTGTATGTGTCCCTAGGTCTGAAGTGGGCCTCTTGTAGACATAATATATATGGGTCTTGTTTTTGTATCTATTCAGCCAGTCTGTGTCTTTTGGTTGGAGCATTTAATCCATTTACATTTATGGTAATTATCGATATGTATGCTTCTATTGCCATTTTCTTAATTGTTTTGCATTTGTTATTGTAGGTGGTTTCCTTCTCTACTGTTTCCCGCCGAGAGAATTTCCTTTAGCATTATTTGTAAAGCTTCTTTTGTTGTGCTGAATTCTCTTAACTTTTGCTTGTCTGTAAAGCTTCTGATTTCTTTGTCGAATCTGAATGAGATCCTTGCTGGGTTGAGTAAACTTGGTTGTAGGTTTTTCCCTTTCATCACTTTAAATATGTCTGGCTACTCTCTCCTGGCTTGCCGTTTCTGCTGAAACATCGGCTGTTAACATTATGGGGACTCCCTTGTATGTTATTTGTTGCTTTTCCCTTGCTGCTTTTTATATTTTTTCTTTGTATTTAATTTTTGATAGTTTGATTAATATGTGTCTTGGAGTGTTTCTCCTTGGATTTATCCTGTATGGGACTCTCTGCGCTTCCTGGACTTGACTATTTCCTTTCCCATGTTCGGGAAGTTTTCAACTATAATCTCCTCAAATATTTTCTTAGACCCTTTCTTTTTCTCTTCTTCTTCTGGGACCCCTATAATTCAAATGTTGGTGTGTTTAATGTTGTCCCAGATGTCTCTGAGACTGTCCTCAATTCTTTTCCTTCTTTTTTCTTTATTCTGCTCTGCATCAGTTATTTCCACTATTTTATCTTCCAGGTCACTTATCCGTTCTTCTGCCTCAGTTATTCTGCTATTGATTCCTTACAGAGAATTTTTAATTTCATTTATTTTGTTGTTCATCATTGTTTGTTTGCTCCTAGTTCTTCTAGGTCCTTGTTAAACGTTCTTGTATTTCTCCATTCTATTTCTGAGGTTTGGGATAATCTTTACTATCATTACTCTGAAGTTTTTTTCAGGTGGACTGCCTATTTCCTCTTCATTTGTTTGGTCTGGTGGGTTTTTACCTTCCTCCTTCATATGCTGCATATTTCTGTCTTCTCATTTTGTTTAGCTTACTGTGTTTGGGGTCTCCGTTTCACAGGCTACAGGTTCGTAGTTCCTCTTATTTTTGGTGTCTGCCCCCAGTAGGTGAGCTTTGTCAGTGGCTTGTGTAAGCTTCCTGGTGGGAGGGACGGGTGCCTGTGTTCTGTTGGGTGGGGCTAGATCTTGCCCCTCTGGTGGGCAGGGCCATGTCCGGTGGTGTGTTTTGGGGTGTCTGTGAACTTAGTTTGACTTTAGGCAGCCTCTCTGCTAATGTCTGGGGTTGTGTTCCCATCTTGTTAGTTGTTTGGCATGGGGTGTCCAGCACTGGAGCTTGATGGTCGATGGGTGGAGCTGGGTCTTAGTGTTGAGACGGAGATCTCTGGTAGAGCTCTCACTGATTAATATCACATGGGGCCAGGAGGTCTCTGGTGGTCTAATGTCCTGGTCTCAGCTCTCACACCTCGGATGTTCAGGCCAACACCCGCCCGGAGCAACAAGACCCTGTCAGCCTCACAGCACGGAAGAAAAGGAAGAAAATAACAACAAAAAAAACGAGACAGAACCTCAAAACAAATCGTAAAAGCAAAACTAAACAGAGAAAATCACAGAAGGAAACATACACACACACTCATAAAAAGAAAAAACAAAACGAAAAACGAACAGATAGAACCCTAAGACAAATGGTAAAAGGAAACCTAAACAGACAAAATCACACAAAGAAGCATACACACACACACTCACAAAAAGAGAAAAAAAAAAAAAGAGAGCAACCAAACCGATGAACAAACCCACCAATGCAAACACACACAAAAAGCTAAACTAAGATAAATATAAAACCAAAAACAAATCAAACGCAAAAAGAAAACCACACGTCTACAGTTGCACCCAAAGTCCACTGCCTCAATTTTGGGAACATTCATTGTCTTTTCAGGTATTCCACAGATGCAGAGTTTATCAAGTTGATTGGGGGATTTAATCCATTGCTCCTGAGGCTGCACAGAGAGATTTCCCTTTCTCCTCTTTATTCGCACAGCTCCTGGTGTTCTGCTTTGGTTTTGGCCCCACCTCTGTGTGTAGGCCAGACTCAGTTGGCTGTTCTCTGCCCAGACAGGATGGGGTTAAAGCAGCGGCTGATTAGGGCTCTCTTACTCACTCAGGCTGGGGAGAGGGAGGGCTATAGTAGTCATAATTGGAATGCGGAGCATGCCTGCAGTGGCAGAGGCCAACCTGATGTTGCAACAGCCTGAGATGCACCTGTTTCCTCCTGGGTAAGTTGGCCCTGGAACATGGGACCCTGGCAATGGCGTGCTACACAGGCTCCTGGAAGGGGTGTGGGTAGTGACCTGCGCTTGCACACAGGATTCTTTGTGGCAGCAGTGGCTGCCCGACTCTGGGGTCCAAGATGATAGCCACGGCTTGCGCCCATCTCTGGAGCTCCCTTAGGCGGTGCTCTGCTGTCTGTGGACACATGGAACAGGAAGCCCCTCTCCTTGTGCACCCCGAAACAATGGTCTATTGCCTCTCTGGCAGGTCCAGACTTTTTCCTGGACTCCCTCCCAGTTAGCTGTGGCACACAAGGCCCCTTCAGGCTGTGTTTTTGCAGCCAACCCCAGTTCTCTCTCTGGGGTCTGACCTCCGAAGCCCAAGTCTCAGCTCCCATTCCCCCTCTGCCCCGGTGGGTGAGCAGACAAGCATCTCAGGCTGGTGAGTGCTGGTCAGCACCAATCCTCTGTGCGGGAATCTCTCTGCTTTGCCCTCTGCACCCCTGTTGCTGCGCTCTCCTCCGTGACTCCGAAGTTTCCCCACCACCACCCCCTGTCTCCACCAGTGAAGGGGCTTCCTAGTGTGTGGAAACTTTTCCTCCTTCACAGCTCCCTCCCAGAGGTGCAGGTCCTGTCCCTATTCGTTTGTCTCTGTTTTTTCTTTTTTCTTTTGCCCTACCCAGGTACCTGGGGATTTTCTTGCCTTTTGGGAAGTCTGAGGTCTTCTGCCAGCATTCAGTAGGTGTTCTGTAGGAGTTGTTCCACATGTAGATATATTTCTGATGTATTTGTGGGGAGGAAGGTGATCTCCACATCTGACTCCTCTGCCATCTTGAAGATCTCCAGCAAGAATATTAACTTTTTATAATGACTGAATTGTTCCTGTTCTCCATACCCCAAATGATACAGAATATTCCATATACATTATTATGATGTGGTGAGAAGAATACTATCCTAGCACTTTTAGAAGACAGGTCTTCAAGTGCACACAGTGAAGAAGTGCAGTTGAAAGAACTTAGCACTTTGGGAAGATTTAGTCTTGGTTTTGAATTAACCAGTGTGTGAACTTGACTGGAACGACCATTAATTTCTCACATATAACATAAAATAGGCTCAAATTAAATCAGAAAATTTCACCTCCTTATTAAAGCATCTAAAACTTTTCTTTTTTCCAAATAAAATTCCAGGCAAGAGTCCAATATATATGGGCTACAAAGTAGATGTTCTTTGGTTCAAGTGGGAACAGAGGACCTAGAGCCACTCAGTAAATATCAACATCATACTCTGATGTCTCTTTTGTGAAATCTGTATGCTCTACTAAGGATAGTTTAAAAACCTCTGAACTAGATAGATGATCTCTAAGCCCTTTTTTAGCCCTTAAATTATAAGATTCTATAAATCAAATGGAAAATTAATTTTTAAAATATTAGAAATACAATGCATGTTGATAATTTTTTATGTGTGTTTGAGTTATTTTTCTAATGATAACTTCTCAAATTATTTAACTTTAGAAGAACTAGACACTCAATTTTGGTAAGTAATAATTCTTTGAATTACTGTTTCTGATCAGTGTTTTTTCCATGAGACCATCTCCTACAGATGATATTCTGTGGCTCTAACACTGAACTTACATTTATACATTAGTGTATTATATACAGTTATAGAATTAGCAATACATTTTGATTTTCTAACATTTTTAATATAAATAGTGGTTGTTAATCATCTGGGATATCAAACTCAGGAATTCATTTGTATTTTTTGTTTCATACAGAGTCCATGAACAGAAACAAAGGTGAGACATACAGTGGGAGACTCAACTCTTCATGTTACAGAAAACAGTTTTCTTGAGCTTCATTATTCCCTTCACAAATCTCATAGGTTCTCTTGATGACCTCTTAACTCAATATTATGTGCTGTTTAGTTCTTTATCTTGTAAAAATAATAGCTAGAATTTTAAAAATAAAACTTGTTTCAACAGAATTTAAAATACAGTTCACTCTTTCATACATGAAGAGATCATCATAATATTTTTTCATTGTAAAAATGAAGTTGATTTTGAATTATTGGACTCGCTATTTTTAAAATCTTGAAAAATAATAAACAACCTGAAATACTAAAATAGCAATAGTTGTTATTTTTAGGTTCTGGGTTATATTTCTTCATTATGTTTGTTTCTGTGGGTTTATTTTATATTACTTGCAATAAGCAAATATTTATTTATAATCAGGAAGAGCAGATGTTTTAATCAGCATATTTAATTTTATATACACCATTTGATTACAATTATGTAAAAATAATATAGACAGCAAGAAGTCAGGAAGAGAGTAAAAAAGGGTTAATAACTATTGCCTTGGAGTGATTAACTAAAAGCGAAATTCTTCCTGCACATTTTCATAGTTCAAATTCTTATGAAGAAAAGTTAATTTTATAATAAACTAATATTGTCAAACTACTTAACAGATCAGTTACTTGATTTATTTAAATAATACAAAAGTATTATTTTGATGGGAAGAATGATGAATGATATTGCATTTCCTGAAATACTAAGCATTTTATAACAATTTCTATGTAATGAGGCGTCCCTTTAAGTTCTGTTCCTTTGAGACAAGCTGCAGAAATTCAGTACAGGTAAGTCCCAGACATATGTAAACCTCCCAATGATGACCCTACACTTTCATAATTTATTTCTAACCTGCCCTCACCTGTGTACTTTGTTTCTTCTAGATTCCATACTTGATTCTATGTACCTGAGGCTTCAATCTTAGCTTGAACTTGATGTTGTTTCCTGTTTCTATCATTTGAAGTCAATCATTTTCTAACATAATTCATTTGGTCTTTTTTTGCTTTTCTTAACCCAATCTTGCCTTTGTTGTACAGTATTCTTTGACCTGTTTTTAGCAGCTTAGATACTATTTTGTCCTTTGACCAGGCAGGTGTCGCTTGGCACAGAAGAACCATATATGTAGCATATTCTGGTAAAAGCTGAAATATCTTTGAAATTAACATTATATAAGTAGTACAGAGATGAACTTTCTCCATCAGTAGTAATATAACAACCCAACAGATATTATAATGTAATTGGTTACTCCAGTTAGAACTCTCACATAGGGTTTTATACAAATTTCAACTGATTTAGAGAGTATAACTCTTGGGAACAGATAATAAACTAGTCATCTCACTCTGTTCAACAAATCATGCAATCTAAGTTTTGTAAGAATAATAAGCAGAGGATGCAACTGTCTTAATTATGAGTAAAAGCTATTAAAATCCTAAAAGACAAAGAGATGATACTGTGTAAAACAGGAACAAGCTTAAATCCACCTTTTAATTATGGGATGCCTTAGATGTCTGCTATAAGAAGGCATTCCTTATGCTTTCTTGATAATCAAATTCCATTTGATAGGATAAACCTAGGTATTTTAATGGCAAGGAAGATGAGGTACTTTTGTAGGTATATATGCCTGAACCCATAAACATGTCTGTATTTAATGTGATTGCTGACCACTAACCAATCAAAGCTACCACTTTCTCTGGATAATTGCCCTTGTTGATGAGAGTTACCCATCCAGGAGGTTAGTTCCCCCCTAATCCCACCTCTGTCTACACAGCCTGCGGCCACTCACTGAGCAATGCTGGTAGAGAAGGTCAGCCCCAGTGTGGGACCAACTTCATAGTGTAATTCATACCTCCTATAGAATCAGCACTGTCCAAAAACTCAGGCTGAAGCTTGGATCCAACTGACACCACACCTTTGCTTAGCTCCTTCCCTTGCCCCATCTTTCTTTACTCCCTGTCTCTTAAGTAGGGTCATCAGATTAAAGAAAAGGACTCATATAAATTTGAATTTTAAAAAAAGAATGAATATTATTTTAGTATAAGTATGCCCTGAATATTTCAAACAAATATTCACTGTTTATCTGAAATTCAAATTTCATTAGCCATGCCATGTTTTTATTTGCTAAATCTCATAATCCTATTCCTGGGAGCATTTCTTCAATAAGTTATGTGCACCTGAAATCTTGCTTCAGAATCTGCTTCCAGGAAATCCAACCTTAGATAATGCCAATTATATAGTGATAGGTTATTAAACATTTATTTCAAAACTATATAACTCTCTCTATATCGCATATATATATGTATATATATATATATATATACTGATCAATGTAAAATATGTGTTATGTAACAATAGTAATGAATATAAAGAATACATGCATTATACAATAAATTATTCCTGGAATGGTGAACACTAGCCTCTAAAAGAAGTTACCCATGAACAAGAGAACAGGATTTGTGAAAGAACTTTTTGTGGTAATCTCCACTTTACACTGAAATTCTCATATTATTTGCAGTTTACAACAGAATGTTATAATTCCAGTATACAATAATAAAGTTCGTTGTATCATTGATTTTGTCCCCATAGCAGTTGAACACTCATGAGATTTCTTTTTCTTATTTGGTTTTCCTGTTGATATCCACTGACTCCAAGCTGACATCATATGTAGCAAAGTGAGAAGGGGTTGAGGAAGATTAAAAAGGTGTAGGAAAATAATTTATCAATAGGAAAACAATGCTAGCTACATGCACATTTCAAAAAGAAAGAAAAATGAAAATAGAAAAAGCAATCATAGACATAGATGGGAACTATTGTTTTTTAAGTAGGCTTAAAATTAAATATACGTCAGAGCTAAGGCGTAAGCTTACTGGAAGTCAATATAAGGCAAAGTTGAATTTTCCTCCTAGGAATATAGGTAAGTAACAGCAGCCAACTGTAATGTATCCTGCACGTATGAATATTTATTGTGAAATTAGGCTTCAGAGAAAACAGCATGTGAATGCAACAACAAAAAATGATAAATTATGAGTGTGGGGTTACAAAATACAAGTAGAAATAACCTTGGACTAAGAGGCAAAAGGGTATGAGATCTAACTCTCATATTATTAACATTAGCTTACCTTGGACAAGCCATTATGGGCATTTGTTTTTTTTATAAAATGAAGTGTATGTAATATATGATTTTTAAAAGCTCTCCAATTCATACATTCTCTGACCCTTTAAAAAAGATAGCTGAGACTGCCTTATTCTAATAAATTATTTTAATCTCATATTTTACTCTAGCAATAAAAGGAATATAATATTACAAAGAAATAAGAACCCTACATTTTAGTAAATATGTTTGGATGATAAGCAGAAATAATATGTGTTCTGACTTTGCAGTGAATTATTATTGTAATGCCTCCTTTAATCTTGTGTGATCATACTTTTTCTAAGACTTGTAATATCAATCTGAAGATTTCCACTCCTATAAGTGTATTTTCCTTTATTAGTATTTATATGAATGTCAAAAAGGCATACAGTTTTATAATACTCTAATATTTAAACTATTAATTCTTTGTACGGTGATAGCTATGTATATATTTCACTGTTTGTCTGAAAGCATACTTATTTTAGATCTTTATATGCACTATAGGATAGAGAATCACAGTACTGGGTACTTGCTGGCTAAATGCCATGAAACATTCTATTATTAGAATGATATTGGTAAATCTTTAATGTGAACTTAATTGGTTAAAAATAGATGAGATTGTTAAATGGATCCTTCACTGAATAATTAAATACACTTATGGGAAAATCAATAAACTAGACACATCTATGGTACCAGCATCCTTCAGCTTTCTTTCAAACTGTAAAAACTCAGGCTCTACTGTGAGACATTGAAAAGACATATGAGATTACACATAAATCCTGGGGGCTGCCACAAAACCAGAGTTTTGTGGCAGCCCCCAGGATCACTGACTAGTAATAATGCTCCAGCATCACTGACTAGTAATAATGCTTATTATTTTTAATACACTTCTATGAATTATTTCCAATGGATAATTTCTTGCCTTTGTGCTCACAGTGAAGGCCAAACAGACAGTTATGGGTGGTTGGCAGTAAATCTACATCTGTGAATAAACTCTCCTGGGACCCTATGAAAGACTGTAATGAATTCAACACATGGTGCTAGTCCTAGAGACAGACACATTCACATGGTGAGAGAAGACAGTTAGGGTTTTCTAATAAAAATTAAGCTCCAAATCAGTCTGTGTGAACACTGCTGCTATTAACTGCTGTGCCCTGGATTGAAACACACACTCACACACACACACACACACCAGTTAAAGTGTATGAAGACACACACTGTTAAACAACTGTTACTTGTCTGCTGCTTTTGTCTCCAAAAATATATGTCTCTGCCCAGTTATTTTTTTCCAGACAAAACCTACATAATCGAATATCAACTTTTAGTAGGCTATGTAGTTCAATCGCCTTTTTAAAAGAAGTAACGTCGAAAATATACCTTTAGAAACTATTTTTCACTTATAAATCAATTTACCTGCAGGTTATCTAATGAGGAAATTGTAAAAGATTTCTCACTGTTTCTCTCTTCAGAAAGCATGGATCATTTCTCTGAGTTCTATTCTGTTCTATTTCCTCCAACTGTTATTTCCAAGAGTATAGGGGTAACTATGCTCGCACTTACAGTTCCTGGAGAGATACAGCTATCCTTTGGTATTTGCGGGGAATTGGTTCTGGGACGCCCCCCTGCGGATACCAAAATCTCCCCGATGCTCAAGTCCCTTACACAAAATCTATAGTAGAATATTAAAACATGTATACTGAAAAATAAAATAAGTTGAAAATAAAATAACTAATAAAATAGAAATATGCTGCCTTTAATTATGCTATACCTCCTTAGCCTATATTAAGAGACAAAAATAAGTGCTGTTTCAAAATAGCATAGTCAGATTAAAAGTGAAAGTTCATGTAAATGTTATATCCAAATCAGATTACTGCAATTTGTTTTTAAGAAACACTAGATATTTCACATAGAAGTATAAGTTTGTGATTATATTTACATGTTTATATGTAGACTCACATTTGTAAATTAATTTGTAGAAATAGAGAAGACATTTCATAAATAAAAATGTAAAAGTAAATACAATCTAACTATGTACCTTAACCCTTAACATTTAGAATATATCTTTTTGTATATGGTTTTATATCTCAGGGCAATTAACTCAGAACAAAGGGAGCATGAATCCTGTAGTACATTAGCTTATTCTAGTATCGGTCATTTTTTTCCCAGCTTATTATGAACAGTGGTACTTCTGGTAAAAAGAGATAGGCAAATGCTTTTGAGGATTCTGTGCTGAGCAAGTTGAAAGATCAGAATGAATGTCTCTTCCCCTGTCCTTTGACATAAACCTGTAGATACTAACATAGGACCTAAATATCACACAGAAAGAGTGAACCTCACTAAATATATCTTACTTTAACAAATTATTCTCACTAAATATATCTTACTTATAAGATTGTACGCACTAAACGTATCTTACATTAACAAATTACTAAGGGTTTTTTTGGTATACAAAATAGGTATTATATATTTCCATGAATTATTTTCAAAGATTTGGTAGAATCTGTTTTTATATGTCTGATTACACAATGTATTTTAACATGTATGGTTATAGAAGTAAATACAGAAGAAAATGCGGAGTGATACTTTTCTAAACCACCCACAGTAAATTTGACATGTTTCCAGAGAGATATTCGGTTTCAATAGATGGCCAATTTTGGTGATAACATTACTAACCACTGAACCTTAACTGACGATTAGGTAAGGGAGGACTATACAGTTATTTCACAAAGGTGACACTCAGTAAATATCTGTTGATTTCATATGGCTTACTAGAGGCGTGCTAACAACTTTTCTCTGGCATAATATGAGTAACACTTCACACAGTGGCCTGCAATATCATAAGACTTTTCCATCATGAGAATTTCTCTTCTGAATAAAAATATTTTACTAAAAAGCAATTGTAAATCTTGTATCTTAACAGATTATTGCCAACTCACCTAAACTCATTAAAGATTAGTTTATCAAATTATTCATAAATCACAATACAAGGATTATAACTGAATGAGTAAACTACAAGGCATGTATAGTTTGATGGATGACTAGAAAGGTAATTGCAATCACATTGTATAATCAAGCTTTCCTTGATGACTTTTCATGTAATTAATTAGAAAATCTATATATCTCCTTATTTCTAGTGATTTTTTAAACATCTTTATTGAAGTATAATTGCTTTACAATGGTGTGTTAGTTTCTGCTGTATAACAAAGTGAATCAACTATACGTATACATATATCCCCATATCCCCTCCCTCTTGCGCCTCCCTCCCACCGTCCCTATCCACCCCTCTAGGTGGTCACAAAGCACTGAGCAGATCTCCCTGTGCTATGTGGCTGCTTCCCACTAGCTATCTATTTGACATTTGGTACTGTATATATGTCCATGATACAATCTCATTTCATCCCAGCTTACCCTTCCCCTTCCCCGTGTCTTCAAGTCCATTCTCTATGTATGCATCTTTATTCCTGTCCCGACCCTAGGTTCTTCAGAACCATCTTTTTTTTTGATTCTATATAGGTGTGTTAGCATACAGTATTTGTTTTTCTCTTTCTTTTTATTTTTCTTATAACATCTTTATTGAAGTATAATTGCTTTACAATGGTGTGTTAGTTTCTGCTTTATAACAAAGTGAATCAGTTATACATATACATATGTTCCCATATCTCTTCCCTCTTGCATCTCCCTCCCTCCCACCCTCCCCATCCCACCCCTCTAGGTGGTCACAAAGCACTGAGCTGATCTCCCTGTGCTATGCGGCTGCTTCCCACTAGCTATCTATTGTACATTTGGTAGTGTATAAATGTCCATGACACTCTCTCACCCTGTCACATCTCACCCCTCCCCCTCCCCATATCCTCAAGTCCATTCTCTAGTAGGTCTGTGTCTTTATTCCCGTCTTGCCACTAGGTTCTTCATGGCCTTTTTTTTTTTTTCCTTAGATTCCATATATATGTGTTAGCATACTGTATTTGTTTTTCTCTTTCTGACTTACTTCACTCTGTATGACACACTCTAGGTCCATTCACCTCACTGCAAATTACTCAATTTTCTTTCTTTTTATGCCTGAGTAATATTCCATTGTATATACGTGCCACATCTTCTTTATCTATTCATCTGTCAATGGACACTTAGATTGCTTCCATGTCCTGGCTATTGTAAACAGAGCTGCAATGAACATTGTGGTACATGACTCTTTTTGAATTATGGTTTTCTCAGGATATATGCCCAGTAGTGGGATTGCTGGGTCGTATGGTAGTTCTATATTTAGTTTTTTAAGGAACCTCCATACTGTTCTCCATAGTGGTTGCAACAATTTACATTCCCACCAACAGTGCAAGAGGGTTCCCTTTTCTCCACACCCTCTCCAGCATTTATTGTTTCTAGATTTTTTGATGATGGCCATTCTGACCGGTGTGAGATGATATCTCATTGTAGTTTTGATTTGCATTTCTCTGATGATTAGTGATGTTGAGCATCCTTTCATGTGTTTGTTGGCAGTCTGTATATCTTCTTCGGAGAAATGCCTACTTAGGTCTTCTGCCCATTTTTGGATTGGGTTATTTGTTTTTTTGATATTGAGCTGCATAAGCTGCTTGTAAATTTTGGATATTAATCCTTTGTCAGTTGCTTCATTTGCAAATATTCTCTCCCATTCTGAGGGTTGTCTTTTCATCTTGTTTATGGTTTCCTTTGCTGTGCAAAACCTTTTAAGCTTCATTAGGTCCCATTTGTTTATTTTTATTTTTTGATTTCCATTTCTCTAGGAGGTGGGTCAAAAAGAATCTTGCTGTGATTTATGTGATGGAATGTTCTGCCTATGTTTTCCTCTAACAGTTTTATAGTGTCTGGCCTTACATTTAGGTCTTTAATCCATTTTGAGTTTTTTTGTGTGTATGGTGTTAGGGAGTGTTCTAATTCCATTCTTTTACATGTAGCTATCCAGTTTCCCAGCACCATTTATTGAAGAGGCTGTCTTTTCTCCATTGTACATTTTGCCTCCTTTATCAAAAATAAGGTGACCATGTGCATGGGTTTATCTCTGGGCTTTCTATCCTGTTCCACGGATCTATATTTCTGTTTTTGTGCCACTACCATACTGACTTGATTACTGTAGCTTTATAGTATAGTCTTAAGTCAGGTAGACTGATTCCTCCTGCTCTGTTTTTCTTTCTCAAGATTGCTTTGGTTATTCGGGGTCTTGTGTGTTTCCATACAAATTGTGAAATTTTTTGTTCTGGTTCTGTGAAAAATGTCATTGGTAGTTTGATAGGGATTGCATTGAATCTGTAGATTGCTTTGGGTAGCAGAGTCATTTTCACAATGTTGATTCTTCCAATCCAAGAACATGGTATATCTCTCCATCTGCTTGCATTGTCATTGATTTCTTTCATCAGTGTCTTATAGTTTTCTGCATACAGGTCTTTTGTCTCCTTAGGTAGGTTTATTCCTAGGTATTTTATTATTTATGTTGCAATGGTAAATGGGAGTGTTTCCTTAATTTCTCTTTCAGATTTTTCATCAATAGTGTATAGGAATGCAAGAGATTTCTGTGCATTAATTTTGTATCCTGCTACTTTACCAAATTCATTGATTAGCTCTAGTAGTTTTCTGGTAGCATCTTTAGGATTCTCTACATATAGTATCATGTCATCGGCAACAGTGACAGTTTTACTTCTTCTTTTCCGATTTGGATTCCTTTTATTTCTTTTTCTTCTCTGATTACTGTGGCTAAAATTTCCAAAACTATGTTGAATAATAGTCGTGAGAGTGGGCCCCCTTGTCTTGTACATGATCTTAGTGGAAATGGTTTCGGTTTTTCACCATTGAGAACAATGTTGGCTGTGGGTTTGTCATATATGGCATTTATCGTTTTGAGGTAACTTCCCTCTATGCCTACTTTCTAGATGGTTTTTATCATAAATGGGTGTTGAATTTTGTCAAAGGCTTTTTCTGCCTCTATTGAGATGATCATATGGTATTTATCCTTCAACTTGTTACTATGGTTCATCACATTGATTGATTTGCGTATTCTGAAGAATCCTTGCATTCCTAGGATAAACCCCACTTGATCATGGTGTATGATCCTTTTAATGTGCTGTTGGATTCTGTTTGCTAGCATTTTCTTGAGGATTTTTGCATCTATATTCATCAGTGATTTTGGCCTGTACTTTTCTTTTTTGTGGCATCTTTGTCTGGTTTTGGTATCAAGGTGATGGTAGCCTCGTAGAATGAGTTTGGGAGTGTTCCTCCCTCTGCTGTATTTTGCAAGAGTTTGAGAAGGATAGGTGTTAGCTCTTCTCTAAATGTTAGATTGAATTCGCCTGCGAAGCCATCTGGTCCTGGGCTTTTGTTTGTTGGAAGATTTTTAATAACAGTCTCAATTTCAGTGCTTGTGATTGGTCTGTTTATATTTCCTATTTTTCCTGGCTCAGTCTCGGAATATTGTGCTTTTCTAAGAATTTGTCCATTTCTTCCAGGTTGTCCATTTTATTGGCATATAGCTGCTTGTATTAATCCCTCATGATCCTCTGTATTTCTGCAATGTCATTTGTTACTTCTCCTTTTTCATTTCTAATTCTACTGATTTGAGTCCTCTCCCTTTTTTACTTGATGAGTCTGGCTAATGGTTTATCAATTTTGTTTATCTTCTCAAAGAACTAGTTTTTAGGTTTATTGATATTTGCTATCATTTCCTTCATTTGTTTTTCATTTATTTCTGATCTGATCTTTATGATTTCTTTTCTTCAGCTAACTTTGGGGATTTTTGTTCTTCTTTCTCTAATTGCTTTAGATGTAAGGTTAGGTTGTTTATTTGAGATGTTTCTATAACTTTGGGGGTTTTTTGTTCTTCTTTCTCTAATTGCTTTAGATGTAAGGTTAGGTTGCTTATTTGAGATGTTTCTTGTTTCCTGTGGTAGGATTTTATTGCTATAAACTTTCATCTTAGAACTGGTTTTGCTGCACCCCATAGGCTTTGTGTTGTTTTCATTGTCATCTGTTTCTAGATATTTTTTGATTTCCTCTATGATGTCTTCAGTGATCTCCTGGTTATTTAGTAGTGCATTGTTTAGCCTCCATGTGTTTGTAGTTTTTAGAGATTTTTTCGTGTAATTGATATCTAGTCTCATAGTGTTGTGGTCAGAAAAGATACTTGATACGATTTCAATTTCTTAAATTTACCAAGGTTTGATTTGTGACCCAAGATATGATCTATTCTGGAGAATGTTCCATGTGTACTTGAGAAGTGTAATCTGCTGTTTTTGGATGGAATGTCCTATAAATATCAATTAAGTTCATCTTGTTTAAAGTATCATTTAAAACTTGTGTTTCCTTATTTATTTTCATTTTGGATGATCTGTCCATTGGTGAAACTGGAGTGTTAAAGTCCCTTACTACTACTGTGTTACTGTCAATTTCCCTTTCATGGCTGTTAGCATTTGCCTTATGTATTGAGGTGCTCTTATGTTGAGTGCATAAATACTTATAATTGTTATATATTCTTCTTGGATTGAGCCCTTGATCATCATGTAGTGTCTTTCTTTGTCTCTTGTAATAGTCTTTATTTTAAACCCTATTTTGTCTGATATGAGAATTGCTACCCCAGCTTTCTTTTGGTTTGCATTTGCATGGAATATCTTTTTCCAGCCCCTCACTTTCAGTCTGTATGTGTCCCTAGGTCTGAAGTGGGTCTCTTGTAGACAGCATATATACAGGTCTTGTTTTTGTATCCATTCAACCAGTCTATGTCTTTTGGTTGGAGCATTTAATCCATTTACATTTAAGGTAGTTATCGATATATATGTTCCTATTACCGTTTTGTTAATTGTTTTGGGTTTGTTATTGTAAGTCTTTTCCTTCTCTTGAGTTTCCTGCCTAGAGAAGTTCCTTTAGCATTTGTTGTAAAGCTGGTTTGATGGTGCTGAATTCCTTAGTTTTTGCTTGTCTATAAAGGTTTTAATTTTCCATCGAATCTGAATGAGATCCTTGCTGGGTAGAGTAATCTTGGTTGTAGGTTTTTCCCTTTCATCACTTTAAATATGTACTGCCACTCCCTTCTGGCGTGCAGAGTTTCTGCTGAAAGATCAGCTGTTAACCTTATGGGGATTCCATTGTATGTTCTTTGTTGTTTTTCCCTTGCTGCTTTTAATATTTTTTCTTTGTATTTAAGTTTTGATAGTTTGATTAATATGTGTCTTGGTGTGTTTCTCCTTGGATTTATCCTGTATGGGACTCTCTGCGCTTCCGGGACTTGATTGACTATTTCCTTCCCATATTAGGGAGTTTTCAACTATAATCTCTTCAAATGTTTTCTCAGTCCCTTTTTTTTTCTCTTCTTCTTCTGCGACCCCTATAATTCGAATGTTCATGCATTTAATGTTGGCCCAGAGGTCTCTGAGATTGTCCTCAATTCTTTTCATTCTTTTTTCTTTATTCTGCTCTGCTGTAGTTATTTCCACTATTTTATCTTTCAGGTCACTTATCCCTTCTTCTGCCTCAGTTATTCTGCTATTGAATCCTTCTAGAGAATTTTAAATTTCATTTATTGTGTTGTTCATCATTGTTTGTTTGCTCCTTAGTTCTTCTAGGTCCTTGTTAAACATTTCTTGTATTTTCTCCATTATATTTCCAAGATTTTGGATCATCTTTACTATCATTACTCTGAATTGTTTTTCAGGTAGACTGCCTATTTCCTCTTCATTTGTTAGCTCTGGTGGGTTTTTACCTTGCTCCTTCATCTGCTATGTGTTTCTCTGTCTTCTCATTTTGCTTAACTTACTGTGTTTGGGGTGTCCTTTTCGCAGGCTGCAGGTTTGTAGTTCCCATTGCTTTTGGTGTCTGCCCCCGTGCCTAAGGTTGGTTCAGTGGGTTGTGTAGGCTTCCTGGTGGAGGGGACTGGTGCCTCTGTTCTGTTGGATGAGGCTGGATCTTATCTTTCTGGTGGTGCTGTGGTGCTGACCACATCCAGTGGTGTGTTTTGGGGTGTCTGTGAACTTATTATGATTTTAGGCAGCCTCTCTGTTAATGGGTGGCATTGTGTTCCTGTCTTACTAGTTGTTTGGCATAAGGTGTCCAGCACTGTAGCTTGCTGGTTGTTGAGTGGAGCTGGGTTTCAGTATTGAGATGGAGATCTCTGGGAGAGCTGTCACTGTTTGATATTACGTGGGGCTGGGAGGTCTCTGATGGACTAATGTCCTGTACTCTGCTCTCCCACCTCAGAGACTCAGGCCTGACACCCGGCCGGAGCACCAAGACCCTGTCAGTCACACGGCTCAGAAGAAAAGGAGAAAAAAAAAGAAAGAAAGAAAAAATAAATTAATAAACAAAATAAAATAGTTATTAAAATAGAAAAAAATTATTAAAAATAAATTTAAAAGTAATAAAAAACGAGAGAAAGAAAGAAGAGAGCAACCAAACAAATCCACCAATGATAATGAGCACTAAAAACTACACTAAAAAAACAAAAAACAAAAAAATGGATAGTCAGAACCCTAGGACAAATGGCAAAAGCAAAGCTATACAGACAAAATCACACTAAGAAGCATACACATACACACTCACAAAAAGAGAAAAAGAAAAAAAATATATATATATATATAAAGGAAGAGAGCAACCAAATCAATAAACAAACCTACCAATGATAATAAGCTCTAAATACTAAACTAAGATAAACATAAAACCAGAAACAAATTAGATGCAGGAAGCACACTCCAAGTCTATAGTTACTCCCAAAGTCCCCTGCCTCATTTTTGGGATGATTTGTTGTCTATTCAGGTATTCCACAGATGCAGGGTACATCAAGTTGATTGCGGAGAGTTAATCCGCTGCTCCTGAGGCTGCTGGGAGAAATTTCCCTCTCTCATCTTTGTTCGCACAGCTCCCGGGGTTCAGGTTTGGATTTGGCCCCATCTCTGCATGCAGGTCGCCTGAGGGTGTCTGTTCCTCACCCAGACAGGACGGGGTAAAGGAGCGGCTGATTAGGGGGCTCTGGCTCAGTCAGGCTGGGGGGAGGGAGGGGTACAGAATGTTGGGTGAGCCTGCAAAAGCAGAGGCCAGCATGACGTTGCACCAGCCTGAGGCGTACTGTGTGTTCTCCTGGGTCACGGGACCCTGGCAGTGGCGGGCTGTACAGGCTCCTGTGAGGGGAAGTGTGAATAGTGACCTGTGTTTGCACACAAGCTTCTTGGTGGCTGAGCAGTAGCCTTAGCATCTCATGCCCGTCTCTGGTGTCTGCGCTGATAGCTGCAGCTCATGCCCATCTCTGGAGCTCTTTTAGGTGGTGCTCTGAATCCCCTCTCCTTGCGCACCCTGAAACATTGGTCTCTTGCCTCTTAAGCAGTTCCAGACTTTTTCCTGGACTCCCTCCCTGGTAGCTGTGGCACACTAGCCCCCTTCAGGCTGTGTTTTTGCAGCCAACCCCAGTTCTCTCTCTGGGGTCTGACCTCCGAAGCCCAAGCCTCAGCTCCCTTCCCCCACCCACCTCAGCGGGTGAGCAGACTAGCTTCTCAGGCTGCTGGGTGCTGGTCAGCACTGATCCTCTGTGCGGGAATCTCTCTGCTTTGCCCTCTGCAGTCCTGTTGCTGCGCTCTCCTCCAGGGTTCCGAAGCTTCCCCCCCCCCGCCCACCCCCCATCTCCTCCAGTGAAGGGACTTCCTAGTGTGTGAAACTTTTCCTCCTTCACAGCTCCCTCCCAGAGGTGCAGGTCCCGTTCCTAATCTTTTGTCTCTATTTTTCTTTTTTCTTTTGCCTTACCCAGGTACGTGGGGAGTTTCTTGCCTTCTGGGAAGTCTGAGGTCTTCGGCCAGGGTTCAGTAGGTGTTCTGTAGGAGTTGTTTCACATGTAGATGTAGTTTTGATGTATTTGTGGAGAGGAAGGTGATCCCCATGTCTTACTCCTCCGTCATCTTGAAGGCACCCCTCTTGTGATTTTTGAATGATGTTTTATAAGTAGATGAATTGTTCTTTTAGGAAAATTGTTCTGTTAATATCTGAGATATTCCACATCTATATATATATATTTCCAAGAAAAAGAAAAATCATGCCATCTAATGGCTAACTGCCCAATTCTTTTATTCTTATGTTACATGTTGTTTTACATACAGCCATAGGTTTTATACCACAGAGTGTATTCCAAGGCTACACAGAGAATATGAGAAAAGAAAAAGAATCTGGAAAAATTCTAAGGAGCCACCTGCACATACCAGGTTTTGTTATGGAAGTCATGTGGAAGGGCAGGTCTTTATTTCTAAACAATATGTAAAAAGAGCTGAAGATTTTATGTTTATAAAATTCTCATTAGGGGGCTTCCCTGGTGGCGCAGTGGTTGAGAATCTGCCTGCCAATGCAGGGGACATGGGTTCGAGCCCTGGTCTGGGAAGATCCCACATGCCACGGAGCAACTAGGCCCGTGAGCCACAGTTGCTGAGCCTGCGCGTCTGGAGCCTGTGCTAAGCAACAAGAGAGGCCACGATGGTGATAGGCCCGCACACCGTGATGAAGAGCGGCCCCCGCTTGCTGCAACTAGAGAAAGCCCTCACACAGAAACGAAGACCCGACACAGCCATAAATAAATAAATAAATAAATAAATAAATAAATAAATAAATATCTCATTAAATCTATCTAATTGTATCACATATTCAAATATAGTAAAGATTAAATCACCTATCTAGAACTAAGTGATATCTTGTCCTAAACTGTGGCCCTAATGTTATGACAAAACTTTTAATATTACTCTATGTTATTGCTCAACAGTAGCTTCCAAATGCATTTTCTTTTAAATTCTTTCAGCAACTTTCAGCAACTCTAGCTATTTTATTAGTATATATATTCAATAGATGCAGTAACTGTAGAGACCAAATGCATTTCAATGGTCACATAATTATTAGAGGGTAAGACTAAAACTTGAACACCAACCGGTTAATTCCAAGTTTATTTTTATTTTATTACAAGAAAATATAGGTAAATTTTGAAAATGAATCATGTATGATAAAATTGTATAAGAAATTTCATATATGGAGTATTGCTCAATATATGAACATTCTGAAGTGAGAGATGCTTTGACTTTGAGAATTAACATTATAAAGCAACAATCAGTTCAATGCTTGAGAGGATGGCTTACTACCTGATGCATGCCATATTCCTTATATCAATCAGTGTATATGAGTGTCTATTTGAGTTTAGTATTTGTTTATACTAATCTATTAGTTTATACTAATAGATTCATATCCATGTATACAACTCTAAATTTTTATAAATTTGTTGGTTATTAGAGACAATAGATCTAGATCTTCCCTCCTTAAAAATTAGAAGTGGTTCAGTGGTATCAGATTTACACTGCAGTTTATAATTTACTTGTCTTCTTTTGTGTTTTCTTAGAATAGGCAGATATGTAGCATACTTCAAAGGGAGATTTTTAAAAATAGGTTTAAGAGTATCATTAAGTGCATTTTACTTGTTAACTTTTAAAATTGTTCCTTTTAGCACAAAGATGCATGATTATTTCATTTAATTGTTCACTATGCTTTATCCATTAGAATGACTTTTCCAGATACCAAAAATAATTTTACACCCCTAGGGAAGTAAACATTAAAAACAGTTTTGAAGCATTATGTATTGAGGATAATTTAAAGCACAAAATTATTAATAACAGTTCAAATACTGAAATAAGCAAGAATGACAAAGTAATCCTAATCTTCAGCTTGAGTTTTACTGATAGGTTAGGAGAAAATATGCCTGAAGAAAAGAAAGAGGTTTAGTAACCTGAAAATCATTTTTGTAAAGAATTTTTGAGCTTATTATTAAAAGTAAGATGGATTATGTATACCAGGTATTAAAACATATTGTTAAATTTACTTTGGACAGAGAGGACACACACACATCCCCCAACAAAGAGTGAGAGAGAGAGAGAGAGTACTCCATTTGTACATATATTTTGCCTACAAACCCTGCCTAAAATCCTCAACAGAGAAGAATAGGGGGAAAATATACCTGATTCATCCTACCATTATATTAAAAAATATTTGTTTTATATTGGATTTATGCTATGACTCAGAAATGCTTATTGACTATATATTCATAAATTTGTCTTCACATTTGTTATGCTTGTCTGAATATTTTTACTGTGCTAAAGTATGCATAAACATTTACCTTTTCAACTATCTTTAAGTATAAAATTCAGTGATATTAATTACATTCACAATGTTATACAGTCATCACCAGTATATGTTTCTAAAACTTTTTCATTACCACAAGCAGAAACTTGTAACCATTAAATAATGTCTCCTATTTTCCACTCCTCCCAGTCCCTGGTATAATAGGCTGCATTTTAAAATTTCACTTTCAAAACAAGACAGTGAATTTTAATACTTGTAATAATTTCGTTAAACAAGTATGAATCACAATTCCTCAAAGACTTCAACATACAGACATCTATCAACATGCATTATTGCCTCACGTGTTATCCTGACTTGATCTTCAATAAATCTTTTACAATGATAATGAGTGCTGAATAAATCAAATATAAGTAGGTATTGATCTTTGACAACATCTAGCAATATATGTACTATCATTCTTCTTGTGTAAATACACAATACTTACTAAAAAAAAGAAGAAAATACAGACTTTATAAGTATAATGGACTTCAGAGTTTATATGGAATTTGTAAAGTCCCCAGTAAAATCATGTGGAGTTCCATTAACCCTGTACAAAATAAATTTAGCTTCAGGATTTCAATTTTCTCATATCTGTACTAACTGGATAGTTATTAACAGCGATATTCCATTTCTTCAAATTAACTCAATTTTCTACTCATATATGTTATTTATGTATCCCCGCTGCCAGGAAATGCAATATTCACATAGAAATGCAGGTTCTTTTTTCTTAAATATCAGTGTTTATGTTCAATTTTTTCTATCATGACAAAATTAAAAAACATCCTGTACAAGCTTACAAATCATAAATTGTGCCTTGGGCCAGGATGGTTGTAGAGCCACATCTTCAAAGGAAGCTACTTCCTTATCAGAAAAGAATCACTCTAGAGCCATCTGCCTGCTTATCGTTACATCTGGCCAGACTTATGTTTTAAAGGAATAGCTAACTAAATAAGGAAGAGAACATCAAGCTAATAGACATTTCTGGCAGTCAATAAAAGGTTACTGAGAAAAAATAACCACACATGCCACAAAAGCAACTGATGAGTACAGGATGTTATCTAGAGCAAAGGACAATGATGAGGCCCTAATTAGATACTACTGAAGACATTAAATGGCAAATATGATAAGAGTACTGACAATTTTACAAATGAAATAAAGTCCTTGCTATATTAATAAGAAAATTATATGATATTTTATCTAATATAATTATTTTAAAAATAATTATCTATATTCATATATCATTGGATATCCTACCATGCTTCTAAATTCAGCATTCTATAATTTTGTTTTATTTTTTCACCCCCTCCCTACCTTGCCTCTATTTGTATACGTTTTTCCATTTATCAACTCTGGTACAGGAACTGTTCTAGCCGTTGAAGCTGAAGGAGAAAAACTGATGAAGGTCAAGTTCTGAAAAATCAAAGTCTTTGGGGCAGTGATTCAGGAAAATAAATAAGTACAATAAATTACGGAAAGGTATTGTCATGGAAGTAAGTCCAAAATGGCTGTGTTTGGGCTTATCATTTATTTGACTGCCGACATCCAGAACACATGATATAGGTGGGAAAAAAAGTACTGAAATCACATGTGAAATTTTATTTAATAACTTTAGCTTAAAGTTGCATAGGACAACAGTTTATCTAGCATATTGAAACCTAGAGAAAACAATTTTTCATATTCCTTGGAAAACTAAATTATTTTCAAGAGTAATCACAAAGTGAAACCAAAAAAATGTGAATAAAATGTGTACACTTTGCAAGACACATTAGAGAGATTTACTCCTTCAATAAAACCATTTTGGATTTTTCTATTTGTAATTTCTTTTGTATACTTAATGTTTGGCATTGTAGCTAATTCCCCAAACCCCTTCCATGTAGATGATTGTGTACATTGCTCATTATAATCCCATTTCTCTTTTTCAGGGATTGGTTTATCCACCCAACTCTGACAAATGAGATGTGAGGGTGAGTCTGATGCTAATAGGAAAAGCTGATTCCTTGTCATCCTCTAGATATTATTACTTAAATGTTGTGTTTACAATTACCACAATCAACTCCAAGAATGGCAGACTAGAAAACTAGAAGAAAATTATGTTACTGGTGATATCTCAATCAAGCATACCTGAAATCCCTCTGAGCTCTAAAATTCCTGTTATGTGAGATGATAAATCATGTATACTTTGAACCAGATTGATTTTGCATTTCTATTGGTTGTAGCCCAAATTATTGGATTGGATATATCTGGTAATAATAGAGAAAATTATTTTTATTTTCTGTTTACTACATTAATAGAACCAGTGTTTAGGCAGAGGCCATTCATTTTTATCACCTTATATTTATGCATCTAGTAAGTGTATCTGTAAACATACAAGTTTTCACTTCAATTATAAAAAGCTAACAGATGTTTAATACCGAGTGTTCTAGATTTATCCCATCCTTAATACTACTGTCAAAACAATTAAGTTTAAGTACATAACTTATTTGTTAATAAAATCAGTTATACATATATTTGTCATTAATGTTTTTAAAATGCTTTTAAAGATATTTCCAATGTTTTATCTTTAAAGTTTGAAAAAAGTGAAGCAAAATAAATTTATTCTTACTAAAGAATTCATATAATATACATTGCAGAATATTTAATAAAATGGTAACTTCACTCGATATATTTTTTTCAGCATATTTTCATTAAAAACAAACTTTTAAACATTCTCAGGGAATGGAACTATATCAGCTTTAGTTTAACAAACTAAATGATTTATTAAGTATCATTATAATGGCTATAGCTAACAGGCTTTGTTTGCTTTCATGTTATTATGAAATTAATTGTATAAGTGTTATGAGTATAAGCCATAAATATACTTATTGTCACTCTTTCCAGTATTTTTTACTTACTAGCTATAAAACCATCAGAATATTATTAAATTTCTCTGTACTTACTTTCTTATTCTATAAAATAAAGATTAAAATAGTAACTATTAAATGGATTGTGACTTAGTACAAGTAAAAATTAACTCCAATAGTATCTGACATATAACTAAGGTTCAAATATTTTTTAATTTTATAAACAATATCAAAAACAATGTAGGGATAAGGATAAGTGAATCCTTATACTTTTTTCTTTTTTTTTTAAAATGACTGGCCACTCCTAACTCCAACCTCGTATCCCTCATTGACTGTCCTTTAGGGACAGTATCAAGTACTTTCCTGCCCCAGAGCCATCTTGTAACCAAGCAGGGGCCTTCCTGGGGCACACACCTCTGCCCCCGTCATGTCCTCCACCTGCTTTTTTTTTTTTTTTTTTTTTTGGCTGCATTGGGTCTTCGCTGCTGTACACGGGCTCTCTCTAGCTGTGGCGAGCGAGGGCCACTCTTGGTAATTTGAAATATAAACATATTTCAAAGTGAATAAAACAAGGATACGAGAACACAGAATTAGTAAATATTATGTTTATATTTCTATAAATATAACACATCTTGGTAATTTGTCTTTTTTCTACATTTTTACTTAAGTGATTTTCTAATAACTCATCATTATTTTTGAGGAAAACAATATTTTGTATGTGTGTTGGGGTTCTTTAAAATTTAGGTTTACTAACTTCAGACATACTCTTATTCCTTCAACAAAAATTCTGCTTGAGTGAGAGTTCTAGATTGTGGAGATAGGACACGAGATAAGAATAGAAAGAGTAGTAGCAGTAATAACGTCATTAGTAATGACAGTGCCATCAGCAAATACATATTCAATGCTTTCTATATGCTAAATATCTTACATATTTTATTATATTTAGTTGTCACAATAATTATATAGGTGAGTATGATTGTTATTCTTTATTAGAGATGAGTATATTGAAGCAATGGAAACTGAATAACTTGCCAAGTTCACACAACTAGCAAGAGGTTTACTAATGTATTAATTTCAACTCAAGTATTGTGATTGCGGAGTCAGTCATTTAGTCTAAACCTCTATTTAATGAAATATCCAGAAATTAATACATTATACTTAGTTGCAACCTCATGCAGCTAAAAATGTAAATAGCATTTTTTATTGCAATTAAACATATAGTTTATTAAATTTAATTAAAATAACAATGATAACTTATCACAATATAATTATAAATAGATTTTAAATAAATATACTATTTATATTTTTCATTATGTATGCATGTATGTGCATCATATATGTGTGTGCATACAAACATACCTATAATCTCTCTCCATACATAAACACATGCATATATATAAATATACACACATGCAAAAATACATGTATCTATCTTCTATTTATCTACCTTTTTCTATCTTTCTATCTATCTATCTATCTTATCTATCATCTATCCTTACATACATATATGCACATATACCCACATGTACCCATATACATACTTACATGGTTAATATTCCTGTGTGGCTTTTAGTGGGTGGGTGGGTAAGGACCACTGATGTTATTTTATTATGTTCATGACTGACTCAGCAAACATTAGATTAAAATGTATAAGAATTTTTTTCTAATTTAAATTTATTTATTTATTTATTTATTTATTTTTGGCTGCATTGGGTCTTCTGTTGCTGTGCGCGGGCCTTCTCTAGTTGTGGTGAGCGGGGAATACTCTTTGCTGCGGTGCACGGGCTTCTCATTGCGGTGGCCACTCTTGTTGTGGAGCATGGGCTCTAGGGCGCACAGGCTTCAGTAGTTGTGGCTCGTGGGCTCTAGAGTGCAGGCTCAGTAGTTCTGCTGCACGGGCTTAGTTGCTCCGCGGCATGTGGGATCTTCCCGGACCAGGGCTCGAACCCGTATCCCCTGCACTGGCAGGCGGATTCTCAACCACTGAGCCACCAGGGAAGCCCAAAAATGTATAAGATTTTTTTTATTCACATAATATATAAACAGTTACTGACATGTGGGATTTTATTTTATTTTTTTAACAGTGTGCACTTTCTATCTTCTTACTTAGATCTTAGTGAGGATTTTTTTAGATTCAGAATGTTTTCTATAAGTTTATGTAAATTCATGTTGGTATTCCTGTCCTTCTGGTCTCTAACTCAGGAAACACATGATTTTTAGGTTGAATCAGCATTCTCTTTCCTCCACACTTATCTTTTAATTCTCTAGTTATATCCATCCTACAGCCCATCTTATCTTCCTTGTCTCCCCCTCAGAGTCTTCATCTTATACTTGTATATAGTTAAATTATCCTGTTACTCCTCCACATCCTAAAATTAATTTCCCACAATCTCAATTTTCATTATGATTTCCAGTGCAATTTTAATTTTCTCTTTCAAATTTAGCCTCTTTTCTCCTTTATGTTATGTTGCTTTGTAAAAAAATTATATTTCCTTTTCTTTGTGTACTTATGGTTTTCTGCTTCTGTTTCTTCATTTTCATGCCTTCATACATCGTAGTGATGCATTTTCTTCTAATTCTTGTAAGCTAATTTGAAATATATGGTTTTTCTCATATGCTTCAGAATTATTGTGTTTCTACCACCTTTTGACAAAGATGAAGCCAGCCAATATAAAAAGAGCAGAATTGATAATTACATAAAAATCTAAAATTTTGACAATGTAATATTTTACTATGTATTTAAACTGTTGCTCTGAGATGCAGCAATATATAAATTAAGGGAGCATACACAAAACAATAACAAAATATTGTAACTCTTCACATTTTAACAAAAAAATATGAGTTGGCAGCTTAGGATGGTGGAAGTTAAACTCTAAAGGTGTCTTCTTTGCATTCACACATAAAATTTCAGACCAGCAATGAAGAAATGAATAAAACTATAATACTGTCAAAAGTAGGTAAAATAAATTGTGTTGATTATAATATAAAATGTCAAAGTAAAACTATTGATTTTAGAATAGAATTCGTCATTCTATTACCTACTTTTCTATAAGATATTTTAATACAATCCTTTTAAATTATTTTATTTACAGTCTTTTCTTGGAGGTAGTGGCAAAAATTCAGTTTTACCTAATAAAGTCATTTTAGTTCCCTCCCAATTGTGGTGCTACCACTAAGTTTTCCCCTTACTCATTTTTCTTTGATAACGTCTTTTAAAGGTAGTAAAACATAAAGCAGTAAAATAAATAAATAAATAAAATCAATAATGAAGGAAGAGACACACAAAGTAATACTTAATGGAATTGTCAGCTCATGAAGGCAATTCACAAGCTGTAGTAAAATGAATTCTATGTACGAAAGAAATCAATACTTATCCTAGCATCATTCCTGCTACACTGCAATTTATCAGTAAACTGGATGCTGTCACATATCATAGACCTTAGAAAACCAGTTGCTCTCACAAGCAATATTTATTCTGCATGAGTTTCACCACACCTGAATTTACTTAAGCAAAGCAAAGCTTTCCTGGCAATTAAAGAACCAGGATATGATAATACACAAATACACAAATATGATTTGTGACAAAGGTACCTGAATCAAAGACAAAAGCCATATGGAGCTATGGAGATTCTAAACATTGGGAAGGGGAAGAAATAGGTTAATTACAAAGCATAAAAATGAGCTATCAAGTGCATTTGAACACTAAACACAAGCAATGTCTTTTTTATTTAGGAAGAATGTACAAACATGAGATTTAAGTTGACTCTGAATTTTCTTGTCTCTTCTCCTGCCTTCCTTCCTTCTTTTCCCCCAGCCCATCTTTGTCTTTTTCTTTCTTTATTTTTATTTCCTCCTTCTTTTCTTTCTTCCTTCTCTATTTTTTCTATACTTTTCTTCTTTTTACTATGGTGAGATTTATAAACATCTGTAGAAGTTAAGTTTACCCTTTTGCCCATCTGGCAAATCTCCATACTTGCTTTCTGTGTTATGAAAAAAAAAAACTTTATTTTTACAAAACTACTGTGCACCTGAAATTAAAGAAGTGAATTTAATAAACTTTAATGCTTAGTCATCATCTTGAATCCAGATTTTCTCTAATAAGAATACATTTTATGTCATTATCACAAAATAAATTATTTAAATACATTTCCATTGATGTTTCCAGGGCATCTATGTACCTCGGTGCAGGTTTATACACATTATCCTAATTTAAATGACCAACTGTTAGGACTTTAGGGCATGGAGTAATCACAGCAAGCAAGGATATTACAGAAACAGCCCAAGAGTTGCTGATTGATGAGCCATCTCTCTGAGGGAGCTCTCTATTCTCTCTTTGCCTCATTCTGGAGCCATGGTCCAATTCATCTCCAGTTTTTCATACTACTTATCTGATTTTCTGTTCTGATCCTGTTAGGACCCTAGGGCATAAAATACATGCAACAAGCAAGGATATTACAAAAGTAGCCTACATTTATCTTTATAACTGTACTCTTCCCATACCGTTTTAGGAGTTCTAGTGTTATCACTGAGTGGGCCTTTAGAAACACTCATTTACCCTTCATTCCCATAAATAGCTCCTTGGATAATTTGAAGGTATTTCCCCCCACCTATCACAGGTGCAATATCTTAAGTTTTTCCTGCCTCGAAAATGTTAACATTGCATACATAGAGGGACTCAAGACATCAGCCACTATAATATTTTAATTTCATTTTATGAACAACTAACTTGCTCTAGGCCCCGCTCAAAGCACATAGCAATCATAGAGGAATTTTAGAAAACGAATAACAGCATACTATAATAAATTTCGCAAACTGAGTTAAATATTGCAATGGACAGATATAGAAGAGAAAAACAAAGAGGTAAGTGGACCTGAATCTGCAATGAGTGAGACTACTGTTTTAGAATCAAGCAAGGGATACTGGAGAATTCCTGCAGAGAGATGGCTCATCAATCAATCAGCAGGAAAGTGGTGGCACAGTGATATTACGATAATTCAGGAAGGTCTAATAAAGGGACTGATTGCCAAGCAATGTCAAGACATGGCAAAAAATCACGAGGGCTCCTGCTGTACCCCAGGGGAAAGCTGCTATCTCTCTAGACTCCAAGTTATGAAAAGGAACAGTGGTTACCCAAACATAGAATATAGGGTCATACAATAAAAAGTAGGTCAGTTGAGTTGAGATAAAGAGCCAATCTCTCTGCAAAACATCTCCAGTCTCTTCTGACAACTCAGGAAAGTATCCAAAGCAATAATACCTCAGCCATTCTCTCTTTCTTCCCATTCATCTCTGGCTGGGTCTTCCCATGTCTGAACCCAGTTAGTAGTTAGAGGACATGGAAGACCACTGATAGGCTCTAAACAGTATTAGTATCCTTGAATAAGATCATAATGAGAACCACAATAGTGAATGGGGGGGCAACATAATATCTAAAAAGATGGGGAATGAAAGTGTCTGGACTCACTGACTCAAAACAAAACCTGAGGTGACATACCCCCATCCAAGAAAACAGGTGAAAAGCCTGGACTGATCACTGTTTGGGCCCTGACTTATTATATGAACCTGATCACTTTATAGAGGCTGGTGAACCAGTTCTAAGTCCATAATTAAGAGCTGAAAACTTGATCAGATACAAATCTATATGAAAGGATTCCCAGGTAGACAGTATAACCCGGTTTAATTGAGAACCACAAGGGGTCAGAAGAAGTCCACTAAAAATCTACCAGACAAGGAAGAAAGGAGCTGAAAGTGAAGGTGGGAGACACATACATACACACACACACACACAGAAGAATTCAAGGTGAAGCTACAACTAGCATTCTCAAATCCAAAAATTAAAGAAAAACTAACATATAAGCAATAGCAGATGTGTTTATTCTAGAAAATATTTGAGTGCAATATAGAATGCTATAAAATAAGTAAATTTAGAGTCATCAAAGAGATAAAGTATAGCATCCATACAAATAAGAAAATACTGAATTCTATTCAACTGATATTGATTAATAAGTGAAAATGTTAAATTGCAGTAAAAATATATGTAGCCATTTAAATAACTCAATAGACACTACAATATCTAAAACAGTCACAGTCATATACGGAATTAGAGAACTAAAATAGAGACTATAACCCAGAATGCAATATAAAAAAAGAAAAGAAGGAATAAAACCACGAAAGAGCCATCAAATGACATAATAGTTAATTTGGCAAACTCTAGCATGATGAAGTTCCAGAAAAAGAAAATAAAAGAAGTGATAGGGAAGCTCTTTTTTAGAGAAAAAAAATTAAGATTTTCCAGGAAAATAAAGACAGAGTACTCTGATTAAAGGTACACACTATGTGATGTGAAGGTAAATTAAAACAAATCAACAACTGAATGCATTGGGCTGATAACATGTAACATTCAGAATAAAGAGAAAATATAAAGCTATTTGATAGAAAAGGTACATTTATCTAAAAAGTAATAGTAAGTAGGTTAACAATAGACTTCTCTTTCAATACAAACAATGCAGCATTGCAGAAAATTATGGAGTAAAACCTTCATAATACTGTGCAAAACTAAATGTTAAACTAGAATTCTAACCCTGCTGAGTTATCATCCAAAAATTAGGAAAAATAAACACTTTCATATGAACAAACAGTAGGATAGTTTAAAAGCCATAGACCATAACTGAAATAATTAACAAAGATACAACTTAGAAGATAGGAGAAGGCGAGAAAAAAATTGTTGATCCTAGAAGTTATTCATACTTGTCACAGAGATGTAATTAACTCAAATAGTTTAAAAAATCATAATTTTTTCCTTAAAAAGTTGAAATCAATTTAGAGAAACATTTTTTAAAATTCTGATTGTGTGTGTGCATGTGTGCATGCCTAGGTTGAGTACTTTATCACTAGTAGGATTGCAATTAATAACAGAATGTTCTTCACAAAATTTTGTGAATGTTAAATGAGACAACTTGTGCACTTAGAATAGTTCCTAAGATCAAACAAGAAGTGGATGATAACTTACAAATATTCCCCATTTTCTAGTTTTTCAGGAAGGGTCCATTTTTGTTGGAATGTGGGATGGAATGTATTATTCACTTAACTCAAAGTTGCTTTATTGTATTTACTTCTTTCTTATCAAGAATCATGTCCAGTTTCATTCACAAATTCCCTGATATATGAAACTAGACTTGGTAACCAAATCATCTAGTAGGATCACTGATGCATGATGTCAAGACAATATTATTTTAAAATATTTAATTATAAAATGATTTGAAAAGAACTCCCTTATTCATGTATTTATTGATCTATTCAGTTATTTTGTGACTACTCGTGCCATTTTCAATGTTTCAGTATGGATAGTGAATAGGAGAATGTTGACAAAGAAGGAAATTAGTAATCATTAGAATTACCTTTGTCAGTCATACCCTACACGTTTAAATTTAAGAAATATGTATTATTAATTCCATTCAATAGGAGAGAAAGCTGAAAACTCGGATTTATTTTTAAATCAATAATTTGTCTAAGGAACTAGAGCTAATAAGAGGTAGAGTGTAATTTGAAACTATGTCTCCTTTTTTAGAACCCACACTCAGGAAAGATAGACCTATAATCAATAAACAATTATACTATGTGTAAGACCTTCATTTGTATGCACTGACTTATATGTCACTTAATCAATAAAGACCCCCCCAAACCTCATGTAATTGCATTTCCAGGAAAAAAAAAAACTATTCCCAGTGTATCTGCATGATTATAGAAATGGTTATTTATCCTTTGGAGACTGCCGTGATTGCTAATACATGAACTGTTTTATATACAGTTGACCCTTGAACAACTGGGGCATTAATCTGTGTATAATTTATAGTTGGCCCTCTGGTATCCATGCTTCTTCCACATCCGTGGATTCAACCAACTGCAGACGGTGTAGTACTATAGTATTTACTACTGAAAAATATCCCCATATAAGTGGACCTGCACAGTTCAAACACAGTTGTTCAAGGGTCAACTGTAGTTTATTTTTTGTCTCATAATCCCCTTTTCATACAATAAAAGGGAGAGGCTAGTTGTTACTTTTGTTTTCAGCAACCACCAGTACAGAACCCTCACAAGGCTCGGGAAAGTAGGTACACGCTGGAGACCAGGTATAGGGCTCAGTATCTCTTCAGCAACTGGTACCAAATAAGGAATGGTGTCCCTTAGATAGTCCACTGATCAGGAAAGAAGCTTACTTGACAAAATCCACAGTCTAACCCTAGGCTCATCAATCTTAGGGCAATAGTAATTCCAATGTTAATGACTTAAATTCAAAAATTAGACATTATTTCTATTGACATAATATATCCTCTTTTTGTCTGTAGATACATTGTTCTCTCTAGCTATTTTAAATAATAGGCAACTTCAATCAGGAAGGGAATTTGACCTTTGGTTGATCTTGTACAATCTTTTCAGTCAAGTAGTATAACTTTCTAAATAGCTCTTGAAACAAATATTTTTGCTTTCTTCAAGGACCAAAATAGCATATTTCATGATTCTTCAAACCTTCTGAGTGGCTCCTGTTGCTTCTAGCAACTAAATTTCCTGTCAAGCTTTTACTGTGAAAAAAAAAAAACCCAGAAAACCATAGGTTTTGTTTTGAAAATTGGTGGGTGAAGGAAGTAATAATGTTATTTCCATTATGTAATCAACTAAAGGTTGATGTTCTGTTTAAATGCAATTGTAAGGAAAAAGTAAACAAAATGTCATTGTATTTGATTTATAATTTATTATAAACTCATAGAAATTAATAAGTCTTTGAATTGCTAATGGGAGCTCATAAATGTTCTAATTAACCTTCCTTAATTTACACCTGAGATAATTGGAGCTCATTTTTTCTAAAATTGATTCTTTTACCTTTTGTTAATCTTTTTTGAAGAGATAACACTAAAAATTAGTTCACATTCCAAGAGATCACATTGCCTTAAAGCAATGAGTACTGATTTTAAGACTGCTTAATCTTTCGACATTTTTAAAGACTGTTTTTGATAATTTGAAGAAATTTTGAAAAGAATATTTTTTTATTTTGGTTGGATAAATTATATGATAGCTTTTTAGAAATTTTAAAGGATTTTCATATGAAAAAAATATTTTAATGCTCAAGAGTTCTGTGATATGTGAATTAACATATGCATCCCCATATGAAAACACAGATTTATAGAGATTTGCTAACTGTATTAAGTTGCAGTTAAAAACCTAAGAAGAGATCTAACTCAAATAAATTGTTGATCTTAACTCTTCAAAAGCTTTTCCTCTTCTAATATGTACATGAATGTTTGAGGGCCCTTTTGTATATGTAATCCTCCCAGAAGGCAATGCTCCTATGCAATGCACTATTATATCCTTATTGCTCTCAGGATAGTGCCTTGGACACAGTAGACCTTCAACCATAATTTCAGATGAAATAAATCATTACAGGTCAGTATGTGTGTGATGTTTTGTCAAAGATAAAAATCTAATACTGGCTAACTGGTCAAAGGAAGAATAGAGACCTAAAAAACCATGAATTACTCACTGGTGTTTCACAAATGCTGAACATCCATTGAATCAAAGAAATAATGTTACTGAAAGTTAATGAAAGTCAGTACTGTAGACCTGAATCTTGAAATGTCATGAAAAATTAGAATATTTGTTTAATAACTAAAGACGATATTAATTAATGAATAATATAAAACAAATCAATAGTATAGCCTTAAAAGGCTACATTTATTGAAAATTCAATATATAGCACTAAAATACAAATTATAGTCAAACTCTTAGATTTCCTACCTCATACTATGCATTTTAAGGTTAGCACGTTTCACAAAAGAATTCGAGTTATCTACTACTTTGGATTATTTGCCTTCCTAGACCCTCAATGTTATAAACATTTGAAAGTTAAATGTATCATTATTACAATCACAACCAAAATTTATATGTGGTTAACAAAACCTATGTTCTATGCAATTATCTTGTGGAACTACTTCCTAGATGGCCAGTTTTCTGCAATTCAATTTGTGTTGCAATGTATTTTGTGAACAAATATTTTCTTCCAGTTAAGATACCCAAGGAAGTAAATTTTGACATTGATGCAAAGGGAATAACTAATAAATTTCACAGGCACATGAACATTATGATAGACTACTGTAAATGCAAAATTAATGTGTCAAGTTAATTTCCCTCCCTCGCCTCTGGCTAACTGGCACTAATTAAATTTTATGCTAATCTGCCTGAGATGATAGCATACAATCTGGAAATTTAGAATTTTTGCTGACATGAGAAAACGTATTCATACAACTGCTGCAATACAGAATAACCACAAAACCATTTTACCATAGTGTTTAATTGTATTATAACATATAATTAAAATTGGGAGTGTATGGATATAATTTTTCATCTTAGATATTGATCAATTATTAATTTTTCTATTTGTACATTTTTTTCCATTGAATTTGGTTAGCTAAAAATTTAGTGTACCTGTATTTCGAATCTGGTGTAATAGATTATAATACTGTACTTGCAGATGTAACATACTTCTTAGTATTTCTGTGTTTGCTTTGGAATGACTATGTCTTCCTAGCTTCTGAAGAATGAATATATTGTGAAGTTAATTTAAAAGACCATCTATTTTGATATTCTGAAATAAATAAAATTTATGACATACAATATTAAAGTCTGCAATAAATGAAATGTACATTCACATTCAATTACATTTCCTTATACACTGAAATTGCTCTGTACATGTTTGTTATTGGGAACAGGAAACTTTTCAAAATAAATGAACATTTTGTATTAAACGTACAAATCTTCTTTGAAAAGTAACTGTGATAGGCAGAATTTTGGCCTCCATCATCTCCACCTCTTGGTGTAACTCCTGTTATTATATTTTATGTTACATTACAAAATGGACTTTGCAGATGTAACTAAGTATACTAACCAGCTGATCTTAAAATAAGGAAATCATTCTGTATTATTTAGGTGAGTAATTACATAAGCCCTTAATGGTAGAAGGGGGAAGCAGAAAAGGAAACCAGAAAGATATGTGACAGAGGGGGAAGTCATTAAATTCAAAGCATGAGGACTCATGATGCACCTTTTCTGAGTTGAATTATAACACTGCGGGTCTAGGAAGGCAAGTAATCTAGCCACATGAGAAAAAAATGCAGGCAACTCCAGAAGCAGAATGGCCCCTGACTGACAATCAGCAAAGAAACAGGGACCTGAGTCCAACAACCTCAAGGAACCGAATTTAACCAACAAACTGAGTGAGTTTGAAGGTAGATTAATTCCCTAGATCATTCAGACAAGAGCCCAGCCCTTCTGACACCTTGATTAGACTCTTGTGAGAACCTGCACAGAGAATCCAGCCACGCCATGCCAGACTTCTGACAAACAGAGCTGTGAGATAATAAGTGTTGTTTTAAGCTTCTAAATGTGTAGTAATTTGTTACAGAGAGAGAAAATGAATATAGTAACTCAAGTCAATATCTCCAAATCAAAATTCCCATCTTTATGAGTTCTTTCCACAGGTGAGCTGCTTAGGTGAAGAGAATGGGATTTTTTTTTTTCTCAAAATATCCTTGAGCAAATGTGGTAAAATGTTATGGATTAGAGAATCTGAGTTATGAAAGTGTTCACTGTAATACTAATGTATTCAAATGTTTTCAAAATATGTTTGGGTAAATTAATAAAATGAGTATTATATAGATTTTCTACAAATAGCATTCCAAATACCTCCCTTGAAGTTTTCAAATATTATAAGATTACAAATAAATTGAGGGACTTCCCTGGTGGCACAGTGGTTAAGAATCTGCCTGCCAATGCAGGGGACACGGGTTTGAGCCCTGGTCCGGGAAGATCCCACATGCTGCAGAGCAACTAAGCCCGTGTGCCACAACTACTGAGCCTGCGCTCTAGAGCCCGCAAGCCACAACTACTGAGCCCACGTGCTGCAGCCACTGAAGCCCACGCGCCTAGAGCCTGTGCTCCACAACCAGAAGCCACTGCAATGAAAAGCCCACGCACCGCAACAAAGAGTAGCCCCCACTCGCCGCAACTAGAGAAAGCCCATGCACAGCAATGAAGACCCAACGCAGCCAAAATAAATAAATAAAATTAATTTATTAAAAAATAAATAAATAAATTGAAAGGAAAAAGTAATGCATTATTCAAAAAGACTTGGTGGATCAAATTAAGGGTTGTCCCATGGTTAAATGGCATGAGATATCTAACATCACTTTCCATCTTTATAAAGCCCTTATTCAATTTCTTCAGAAATTGTATGTGTCGTGATCCTGAATTATGATGTAAGTTTAAAATGATTTTCCATAGTCACATTTATTATTTACTACTCTGTATTTTCACATAACCACTAAAATTATTTTGGTATGAGCTTCAGATAAGATGAATTAAGTCTCAGCACAGATAATGATAGAAACTTCTAATGAATATTTTCTTTAATTAAAAGTGCAGTAAATGAAACATTATTAAGTATCCTAATTGTAGTGAATTCTCATCCATATATCATGCAAATATTTAACAACACTATTCAATGGATGATGCATTTCTCAAATAACCAAAATACTATAAGGAATCAGTAAGCTTTACTTCAATAACTTTATGTAGGGAAATAACAAAATTATTTAATAATTATATAGCATATCCTCAGTTGAATAATTAGGTTATTTTAGTATGTAAATCTATGTCTGTAAATATAAATATTTTCAGAAATATTCATATTTTCATTTCCTTTCCTCTTCTTTTTTCCTTAAGTTTAGGATGTAAATTGGTCTTATTTCCTAATTTTATTTTTCTGTATGTTTGTAACTTCAAGTCTCAGTACAACTTTTCTGACCAAGTTTCTCACCCCAAATTTGCAGCAAGAAATTTAGTTTGGGGAAACATACACACAAAAGCATATAAACAACATCTTTTCTTGTTTGTTGAGTTTGAAATGAGAAAGAGAAAAACAGCCCCTGACATCTTGGAACTAGTGTGGCATTCACAGATGAGCCTTCTTGTTCTCCTGCTGAACATAAGCAATTTCGCAAATCATCAATACCAAGTAAGGCCACTTTATCACCATTATGGGCCAAACAAACATAAGAGCTAACTGTAATCATATCTGAACACAGACAGAATCATGTACATTGTCTAAAACACAAAATGATCAGCATCCTCCAGCTAATAGGAATCACGGCTGCTGCTTTACTAATTACAGATTTATCCTCTAATTTTCCCTTCTTCTTGATAAGATTTATAATAGCCAATCATAACAACACCCTGCTTCTTAATTTGGATAAAGACCTCTTCCTTAAGTCTTTCCCTAAATCATCTAACACAAGCCCAAATCCTATAATAAGTCGCTCTAACACTCTGTTACTAATATGCCTCACAATTCCCCATGGTCAGGTGTTTCAATGAGTTGCATGAGCAATAAAGGATGCTTGTTCAAGCTCATATGTGTTCCTGGTAGTGTTTGGCAGAAGGGCAATGACAGACAAGTTGGAAGTTCAGATAGTAAATTACTAAAAGTATTGCTTCTATGAAGTTCTGGTTTATGATAGCCAGAGACTCCCTGGAATTTTATATTTGAACAACAGCAACAACAAATGAAGAAAGGGCTACATGGGAAAGCATAATACAATATATTAAAGTTCAACAAATGAAAACAATTGGAAGTTGCAACACACGTAAATAGTCTAAGGTGCAGCTTATTTTAGATTTGATTCAATAGTGACAATACCACTAAAAATGTGTCTATTAAGTAGTAGACACATTCTATCTTAATGAGGTACTTCTTGATTGGATAAGAACCATACTAAGAAATTTTCATAGGACTCCTTCTTTTGTTTCCTTTTTGTTTCGTTTACCCATCTGTGGATTTTTCTGTGAAAATTAATTTGAGGAAAAGCATCAGTTAAAAACTGCACGAAAATGCCATTTAAACTCTATATTCAAATGGCAGTGAAAGAAAAATCTAACAATGGCATTATTAAAGCCAAACAGCAAGCTTAAGGAAACTTCACATTCAACAATGGAAATGGTTTGAAGTTTCAATTTGCTATAATTGTATAATTATAAATTATAATTTATAAATTTTATAAGTTATAAAATTTTAATTTATTATTGGCATAAACGCTGGAGGGAATCTTCTCAACTTCTCTTTTAGGTAGTGCACAGTAATTTGAACACATATCCCCCTATTATCAAGAGGTGAATATTAAGTTTAAAAATTTAAAAATCAGAAAAGAACAATACTTTTGTCTCCAACTGCATCTCCAAGAGGTTAAACCACCAGAAAAAAATCTAATAAAAAAAAAATCAATGTCTTCTGATTAAGGTGGCTTTCAATTCAGTAAAATGAGCAGTCCTGCGTTAGGCAAGACTTGTGCTTTATTTGTGGCAAAGTAAGTTTTGTGTATGTGTGTGTGTGAAAATAAAGGCATCATATAAAGAAAATCTATATCACTTGTAGTACTGTAAATATGACTCTATTTCATGTGCTGTGAAATTAAACGTGAAATTTAATATTTATTTTTATATAACTTTAATAACCAGGAATATCTTACTACCTTGGAAAGTATTGTTTATTTTAGCATCATCACCCAAGATCAGTTTTCTCGCCAGAAAATATTTATCAATTTATAAGTTTAATTTTAAGTTGTGAAATCTAACACTTATTTGGAAGTGTATTTTATTAACTGGGATGGAAATATCTTATTATATTGAAAAGGACTATTGCTTCTTTTAGCATCATCACCTACAGTTAGTTTTTATCACCAGAAAACATGTATCTTCTTAGCAAGTTTAAGTTTGCACTACATCTAGAAAATGTATTCTCCTGTCTTACAAATATTGAGATAACTTTTACTGGCAGTCCATTTTTGATACTGGAAGCTACTAAAGATAGGAGTGATTAGTGGATATTTGGTCATGTTCCACATTCCAGTACTCTTTAAGTGTTAAAATGGAGAAATATTTTACTACTTCTTAAAATTCCTGATGTCCCTTTAAAAATAAAGACAAAAACAAACATACAAAAGCCCTTTCCATCAAACTTCCCTTATCTGGATTTGAGAAATCGTTGATAAAAAAGCTTTCTCGAATGTTTGATCATTTAAAATATTTTTCTCTGTGTTCTTCAATTATTTGTATGTATTGGTAAATAAAATGAAGCATAAAGATTTGAACAAATTTTAAAGAGAAGAAATGACAAAAACTAAGTCTTATTTTATTGAAAAATACCAGCTAAGTCTTTTGTCATGGAAAGATAGGTAAATATGAGACTCTAATTTATATATATATATCTATGCTAAAATACATGTATAAAAGATGAAGGCAAGTTTAGCTTACAGAAAATAAATGTCCTGTGAAAGTGTTCAATATAGAATGGATTCATTTTATAAAACATTTTGAATCCCTTGATAAAAAGGAAAAAGACATGACATCATTGAAACAGAAGGCAAAAGGCTCAGATGAAAGAAAAGAAAAAGACAAAAGAAATGGGACTCAGATAATATTTAAAATATAATTGGGGATTAAAATGCAGCTAGATGCACAAGAACTATGGAAATGTAGAAGGAAAAGAATAATTAAAAATAATGATTATATATATATATTATAATATATAAGTAAAACCACACCAATTAGACTAGAAATAAAGTCCAAAATCATAGTTAAAGATAATTTTCTTTTTTTTTTAATTAATCAATTTATTTATTTTGGCCACTCCACGTGGCTTGTGGGATTTTAGTTCCCTAACCAGGGATCGAACCTGGGTGCTGGCAGCAAGAGCAAGGAGTCCTAACCACTGGACCATCAGGGTATCCCCTGAAGATAATTTTCTGATCAAAAAAGAGACTTGAAATGGAAAATGATAAAGGTATACTGTGTTCCCAGCAAAATAGTTAAAAAAAAAAAAAACACTTCCAGCAAGCAGCAAGCATTTGGAAAGTTAAATAATTCTGACATCAAACACATTAGATAATTTAGAAACAGTAATTTTATTCTTCAACCCCAGATTATATTGATTATTGGGTGGAAGAGAGGAAAACCTTGGGGATGGGATAAAAGCACAATAAATTCACCACCTTACACAGGGAGACAATTGAAGATATCTTTTTTTGTAAATTAAATGATTGGGACATAGAAACTGAATCACATCTTCTGTAAAGTTGCAAGGCAATTACTATCAGGAATATTTTAAAGATTTTTACTTTCAAAAATATTGAATAAATTAAAACAGTAAAATAAGAAAACATTATATGGCAAATGAAAGACTAAAAAAGCATATACAAATATAATAAAATACTAAGATAATACTACGATCAGCAAAATAAGAACAAAAATTAACAGTTCTGTAAATTTATAAAAATATGTAAAACTCCCAAATGAAAATAAAGAGATGTTTACATTGAGTTTTTAAAAGAGAGTTAAATAGCCCTTGTCTGTCGTATCATTTGCAAATATTTTCTCCCATTCCGTAGGCTGTCTTTTCATTTTTTTTACGGTTTCCTTTGTTGTGCAAAAACTTGTAAGTTTGATTAGGTCCCATTTGTTTATTTTTGTTTTCATTTCTATTGCTTTGGGAGACTGACCTAAGAAAACATTGGTACGACTTACGTCACAGAATATTTTGCCTATGCTCTCTTCTAGGAGCTTTATGGTGTCATGTCTTATGTTTAAGTCTTTAAGCCATTTTGAGTTTATTTTTGTGCATGGTGTGAGGGTGTGTTCTCACATGATTTACATGTAGCTGTCCAACCTTCCCAGCACCACTTGCTGAAGAGACTGTCTTTTTCCCATTTTATATTCTTGCCTCCTTTGTCAAAGATTAATTGACCGTAGGTGTGTGGGTTTATTTCTGGGCTCTCTATTCTTTTCCATTGATCCGTATGTCTGTTTTTGTACCAATACCCCACTGTTTTTGTTACTGTAGCTTTGTAGTATTGTCTGAAGTCTGGGAGAGTTATGCCTCCTGCTTTGTATTTTTTCTTCTCAGGAGTGTTTTGGCAATTCTGAGTCTTTTATGGTTCCATGTAAATTTTTGGATTATTTGTTCTAGTTCTGTGAAAATGTCATGGGTATTTTGACAGGGATAGCATTAAATCTGTAGATTGTTTTGGGCAGTATTGCCATTTTAACAATATTAATTCTTCCAATCCAAGAGCATGGGATATCTTTCCATTTCTTTGAATCCCCTTTAATTCCCTTTATTAATGTTTTATACTTCTCAGTGTATAAGTCTTTCACTTCCTTGGCCAGGTTTACTCCTAAATTTTTTTTTGTCTATTTTAAAAGGTATTGATTTTTCTTAATATTCCCTTTCTGATATTTCATTGTTTGTGAAAAGAAATGCAACCGATTTTTGAATGTTGATCTTAATCTCCAAAATATACAAACAGCTCATACAACTCAACAATAACAAAACAAACAACCTAATCAAAAAATGGGCAGAAGACCTTAATAGACATTTCTCCAAAGAAGACATACAGATGGCCAGTAGGCACATGAAAGGATGCTCAACATCACTAATTATTAGAGAAATGCAAATCAAAACTACAATGAGGTACCACATCACACCGGTCAGAATGGCCATCACTAAAAACTCTACAAATAAAAAATGCTGGAGAGGGTGTGGAGAAAAGGGAACCCTCCTACACTGTTGATGGGAATGTAAGTTGGTGCAGCCACTATGGAAAACAGTATGGAGGTTCCTCAGATAGCTAAAAATAGAATTACCATATGATCCAGCAATCCCACTCCTGGGCATATACCCAGACAAAACTATAATTCAAAAAGCTACATGCGCAGAGGGCAGACAGCAGAAGCAAGAAGAACTACAATCCTGCAGCCTGTGGAACAAAAACCACATTCACAGAAACATAGACAAGATGAAAAGGCAGAGGGCGGGAGCTGAGGCTCGGGCTTCGGTCGGATCCCAGGGAGAGGACTGGGGTTGGCAGCGTGAACACAGCCTGAAGGGGCTAGCGCACCACAACTAGCCGGGAGGGTGCCCGGGAGGAAGTCTGCGGCTGCCGAAGGGGCAAGAGACTTTTTCTTGCCTCTTTGTTTCGCGGCGTGCAAGGGGAGGGGATTCAGAGCGCCGCTTAAACGAGCTCCAGATGGGCGCGGGCCGTGGCTGTCAGCGCGGACCCCAGAGACGGGCATGAGACGCTGAGGCTGCTGCTGCCGCCACCAAACAGCCTGTGGGCGAGCACAGGTCATTCTCCACACCGCCCCTCCCGGGAGCCTGTGCAGCCCGCCACGGCCAGGGTCCCGTAATCTAGGGACAACTTCCCCAGGAGAGCGCACGGCGCGCCTCAGGCTGCTGCAACGTCACGCCGGCTTCTGCCGCCGCAGGCTCGCCCCGCCTCCTCCGTACCGCTCCTTCTCCCCAGCCTGACTGAGCCAGAGTCCCCGAAGCAGCTGCTCCTTTAACCCCGTTCTGTCTGGGCGGGGAACAGACGCCCTCAGGCGACCTACATGTAGAGGCGGGTCCAAATCCAAAGCTGAACTCCAGGAGCTGTACGAACAAAGAAGAGAAAGGGAAATCTCTCCCAGCAGCCTCAGAAGCAGCGGATTAAAGCTCCACAAACAACTTGATGTGCCTGCATCTGTTGAATACCTGAATAGACAACGAATTATCCCAAATTTAGGAGGTGGACTTTGGGAGCAGGATATATTAACTTTTCCCCTTTTCCTTTTTTTGTGAGTGTATATGTGTATGCTTCTGGGTGAGATTTTGTCTGTATAGCTTTGCTCTCACCGTTAGTCCTAGGGTTAGGTCTGTCCGTTTTTTTTTTTTTTTTTTTTTTTTTTTTTTTACTTAAAAAAATTTTTTTTTCCCAAATAAATGTTTTCTTAATAATTTTTTCCTTATTTTCTATTTTTAAAAAGTTAAAAAATTTTTTAATAAGTTTTTTCATATTTTTTATTTAAAAAAAATTTTTTTCTTAATAAATTTTTTCTTAATAAATTTTTTCTTATTTTTAGTATAAAAAATTAATAAATCTATTTTTAAAAATTAAAAAAAATTTTTTTCTTCATAAATTTATTCTTAATAATTTTTTTTTTATTTTTTTATTATAATTGCTTTATTTTATTTTCTTTTATCCTTTTTCTTTCTTTCTTTACATTTTTTCTCCCTTTTATTCTGAACCGTGTGGATGAAAGGCTCTTGGTGCTCCAGCCAGGCATCAGGGCTGTGCCTCTGAGGTGGGAGAGCCAACTTCAGGACACTGGTCCACAAGAGACCTCCGAGCTCCACGTAATACCAAACGGCAAAAATCTCTCAGAGATCTCCATCTCAACATCAAGACCCAGCTTCACTCAACGACCAGCAAGCTACAGTGCGGGACACCCTAGGCCAAACAACTAGCAAGACAGGAACACAGCCCCATCCATTAACAGAGAGACTGCCTAAAATCATAATAAGGCCACAGACACCCCAAAACACACCACCAGACGTGGACGAGCCCACCAGAAAGACAACATCCAGCGTCATCCACCAGAACACAGGCACTAGTTCCCTCCACCAGGAAACCTACACAACCCACTGAACCAACCTTAGCCACTGGGGACAGATACCAAAAACAACGGGAACTACGAACCTGCAGCCTGTGAAAAGGAGACCCCAAACACAGTAAGATAAGCAAAATGAGAAGACAGAAAAACACACAGCAGATGAAGGAGCAGGGTCAAAACACACCAGACCTAACAAATGAAGAGGAAATAGGTAGTCTACCTGAAAAAGAATTCATAATAATGATAGTAAGGATGATCCAAAATCTTGGAAATAGAATAGACAAAATGCAAGAAACATTGAACAAGGACGTAGAAGAACTAAAGAGGAACCAAGCAACGATGAAAAGCACAATAAATGAAATTAAAAATACTCTAGATGGGATCAATAGCAGAATAACTGAGGCAGAAGAACGGATAAGTGACCTGGAAGATAAAATGGTGGAAATAACTACTGCAGACCAGAATAAAGAAAAAAGAATGAAAAGAACTGAGGACAGTCTCAGAGACCTCTGGGACAACATTAAACGCACCAACATTCGAATTATAGGGGTCCCAGAAGAAGAAGAGAAAAAGAAAGGGACTGAGAAAATATTTGAAGAGATTATAGTTGAAAACTTCCCTAATATGGGAAAGGAAATAGTTAATCAAGTCCTGGAAGCACAGAGAGTCCCATACAGGATAAATCCAAGGAGAAACACACCAAGACACATATTAATCAAACTATCCAAAATTAAATATAAAGAAAACATATTAAAAGCAGCAAGGGAAAAACAACAGATAACACACAAGGGCATCCCCATAAGGTTAACAGCTGATCTTTCAGCAGAAACGCTGCAAGCCAGAAGGGAGTGGCAGGATATACTTAAAGTGATGAAGGAGAAAAACCTACATCCAAGATTACTCTACCCAGCAAGGATCTCATTCAGATTGGATGGAGAAATTAAAACCTTTACAGACAAGCAAAAGCTGAGAGAGTTCAGCACCACCAAACCAGCTTTACAACAAATGCTAAAGGAACTTCTCTAGGCAAGAAACACAAGAGAAGGAAAACACCTACAATAACAAACCCAAAACATTTAAGAAAATGGGAATAGGAACATACATATCGATAATTACCTTAAATGTAAATGGATTAAATGCTCCCACCAAAAGACACAGACTGGCTGAATGGATACAAAAACAAGACCCATATATATGCTGTCTACAAGAGACCCACTTCAGACCTAGAGACACATACAGACTGAAAGTGAGGGGATGGAAAAAGATATTCCATGCAAATGGAAATCAAAAGAAAGCTGGAGTAGCAATTCTCATATCAGACAAAATAGACTTTAAAATAAAGACTATTACAAGAGACAAAGAAGGACACTATATAATGATCAAGGGATCAATCCAAGAGGAAGGTATAACAATTGTAAATATTTATGCACCCAACATAGGAGCACCTCAATACATAAGGCAAATACTAACAGCCATAAAAGGGGAAATCGACAGTAACACAATCATAGTAGGGGACTTTAACACCCCACTTTCACCAATGGACAGATCATCCAAAATGAAAATAAATAAGGAAACACAAGCTTTAAATGATACATTAAACAAGATGGACTTAATTGATATTTATAGGACATTCCACCCAAAAACAACAGAATACACATTTTTCTCAAGTGCTCATGGAACATTCTCCAGGATAGATCATATCTTGGGTCACAAATCAAGCCTTGGTAAATTTAAGAAAATTGAAATTGTATCAAGTATCTTTTCTGACCACAACGCTATGAAATTAGATATCAATTACAGGAAAAGATCTGTAAAAAATACAAACACATGGAGGCTACACAATACACTACTTAATAACGAAGTGATCACTGAAGAAATCAAAGGGGAAATCAAAAAATACCTAGAAACAAATGACAATGGAGACACGACGATCCAAAACCTATGGGATGCAGCAAAAGCAGTTCTAAGAGGGAAGTTTATAGCAATACAAGCCTACATCAAGAAACAGGAAACATCTCGAATAAACAACCTAACCTTGCACCTAAAGCAATTAGAGAAAGAAGAACAAAAAAACCCCAAAGCTAGCAGAAGGAAAGAAATCATAAAGATCAGATCAGAAATAAATGAAAAAGAAATGAAGGAAACAATAGCAAAAATCAATGAAACTAAAAGCTGGTTCTTTGAGAAGATAAACAAAATTGATAAACCATTAGCCAGACTCATCAAAAGAAAAAGGGAGAAGACTCAAATTAATAGAATTAGAAATGAAAAAGGAGAAGTAACCACTGACACTGCAGAAATACAAACGATCGTGAGAGATTACTACAAGCAACTCTATGCCAATAAAATGGACAACCTGGAAGAAATGGACAGATTCTTAGAAATGCACAACCTGCCAAGACTGAACCAGGAAGAAATAGAAAATATGAACAGACCAATCACAAGCACTGAAATTGAAACTGTGATTAAAAATCTTCCAACACACAAAAGCCCAGGACCAGATGGCTTCACAGGCGAATTCTATCAAACATTTAGAGAAGAGCTAACACCTATCCTTCTCAAACTCTTCCAAAATATTGCAGAGGGAGGAACACTCGCCAACTCATTCTACGAGGCCACCATCACCCTGATACCAAAACCAGACAAAGATGTCACAAAGAAAGAAAACTACAGGCCAATATCACTGATGAACATAGATGCAAAAATCCTCAACAAAATACTAGCAAACAGAATCCAACAGCACATTAAAAGGATTATACACCATGATCAAGTGGGGTTTATTCCAGGAATGCAAGGATTCTTCAATATACGCAAATCAATCAACGTGATACATCATATTAACAAATTGAAGGAGAAAAACCATATGATCATCTCAATAGATGCAGAGAAAGCTTTCGACAAAATTCAACACCCATTTATGATAAAAGTCCTGCAGAAAGTAGGCATAGAGGGAACTTTCCTCAACATAATAAAGGCCGTATATGACAAACCCACAGCCAACACTGTCCTCAATGGTGAAAAACTGAAACCATTTCCACTAAGATCAGGAACAAGACAAGGTTGCCCACTCTCACCACTATTATTCAACATAGTTTTGGAAGTGTTAGCCACAGCAATCAGAGAAGAAAAAGAAATAAAAGGAATCCAAATCGGAAAAGAAGAAGTAAAGCTGTCACTGTTTGCAGATGACATGATACTATACATAGAGAATCCAAAAGATGCTACCAGAAAACTACTAGAGCTAATCAATGAATTTGGTAAAGTAACAGGATACAAAATTAATGCACAGAAATCTCTTGCATTCCTGTATACTAATGATGAAAAATCTGAAAGTGAAATTAAGAAAACACTCTCGTTTACCATTGCAACACAAAGAATAAAATACCTAGGAATAAACCTACCTAAGGAGACAAAAGACCTGTATGCAGAAAATTATAGGACACTGATGAAAGAAATTAAAGATGATACAAATAGATGGAGAGATATACCATGTTCTTGGATTGGAAGAATCAACATTGTGAAAATGACTCTGCTACCCAAAGCAATCTACAGATTCAATGCAATCCCTATCAAACTACCACTGGCATTTTTCACAGAACTAGAACAAAAAATTTCACAATTTGTATGGAAACACAAAAGACCCCGAATAGCCAAAGCAATCTTGAGAACGAAAAATGGAGCTGGAGGAATCAGGCTCCCTGACTTCAGACTATATTACAAAGCTACAGTAATCAAGACAGTTTGGTACTGGCACAAAAACAGAAATATAGATCAATGGAACAGGATAGAAAGCCCAGAGATAAGCCCACGCACATATGGTCACCTTATCTTTGATAAAGGAGGCAAGCATATACAGTGGAGAAAAGACAGCCTCTTCAATAAGTGGTGCTGGGAAAATTGGACAGGTACATGTAAAAGTATGAAATTAGAACACTCCCTGACACCATACACAAAAATAAACTCAAAATGGATTAAAGACCTAAGTGTAAGGCCAGACACTATCAAACTCTTAGAGGAAAACATAGGCAGAACACTCTATGACATAAATCACAGCAAGATCCTTTTTGACCCAGCTCCTAGAGAAATGGAAATAAAAACACAAATAAACAAATGGGACCTAATGAAACTTAAAAGCTTTTGCACAGCAAAGGAAACCATAAACAAGACCAAAAGACAACCCTCAGAATGGGAGAAAATATTTGCAAATGAAGCAACTGACAAAGGATTAATCTCCAAGATTTACAAGCAGCTCATGCAGCTCAATAACAAAAAAACGAACAACCCAATCCAAAAATGGGCAGAAGACCTAAACAGACATTTCTCCAAAGAAGATATACAGATTGCCAACAGACACATGAAAGAATGCTCAACATCATTAATCATTAGAGAAATGCAAATCAAAACTACAATGAGGTATCATCTCACACCGGTCAGAATGGCCATCATCAAAAAATCTAGAAACAATAAATGCTGGAGAGGGTGTGGAGAAAAGGGAACACTCTTGCACTGTTGGTGGGAATGTAAATTGATACAGCCACTATGGAGAACAGTATGGAGGTTCCTTAAAAAACTAAAAATAGAACTACCATACGACCCAGCAATCCCACTACTGGGCATATACCCTGAGAAAACCATAATTCAGAAAGAGTCATGTACCAAAATATTCATTGCAGCTCTGTTTACAATAGCCAGGACATGGAAGCAACCTAGGTGTCCATCGTCGGATGAATGGATAAAGAAGATGTGGCACATATATACAATGGAATATTACTCAGCCATAAAAAGAAATGAAATGGAGGTATTTGTAATGAGGTGGATGGAGTTAGAGTCTGTCATACAGAGTGAAGTAAGTCAGAAAGAGAAAAAGAAATACAGTATGCTAACACATATATATGGAATCTAAGGAAAAAAAAAATTATAAAAAAAGGTCATGAAGAACCTAGTGGCAAGATGGGAATAAAGACACAGACCTACTAGAGAATGGACTTGAGGATATGGGGAGGGGGAGGGGTGAGATGTGACAGGGTGAGAGAGTGTCATGGACATATGTACACTACCAAATGTGAAATAGATAGCTAGTGGGGAGCAGCCGCATAGCACAGGGAGATCAGCTCGGTGCTTTGTGACCACCTAGAGGGGTGGGATAGGGAGGGAGGGAGGGAGGGAGATGCAAGAGGGATGAGATATGGGAACATATGTATATGTATGACTGACTCACTTTGTTATAAAGCGGAAGCTAACACACCATTGTAAAGCAATTATACTTCAATAAAGATGTTTAAAAAAAAAAAAAAAAAAAGGCAGAGGGCTAGGTACCAGATGAAGGAACAAGATAAAACCCCAGAAAAACAACTAAATGAAGTGGAGATAGGCAACCATCTAGATAAAAAATTCAGAATAATGATAGTGAAGATGATCCAGGACCTTGGAAAAAGAATGGAGGCAAAGATCGAGAAGATGCAAGGAATGTTTCACAAAACTTAGAAGAATTACAGAACAAACAAACAGAGATGAACAATACAATAACTGAAATGAAAACTACACTAGAAGGAATCAATAGCAGAATAACTGAGGCAGAAGAACGGATAAGTGACCTGGAAGACAGAAAGGTGGAATTCACTGCTGCGGAACAAAATAAAGAAAAAAGAATGAAAAGAAATGAAGACAGCCTAAGAGACCTCTGGGACAACATTAAACGTAACAACATTCGCATTATAGGGGTCCCAGAAGGAGAAGAGAGAGAAAGGACCCAAGAAAATATTTGAAGAGATTATAGTCGAAAACTTCCCTAACATGGGAAAGGAAATAGCCACCCAAGTTCAGGAAGCACAGAGAGTCCCATACAGGATAAACCCAAGGAGAAACACGCCAAGACACATAGTAATCAAACTGCAAAAAATCAAAGAAACAGAAAAATTATTGAAAGCAGCAAGGGAAAAATGACAAATAACATACAAGGGAACTCCCATAAGGTTAACAGCTGATTTCTCAGCAGAAACTCTACAAGCCAGAAGGGAGTGGCATGATATACTTAAAGTGATGAAAGGGAAGAACCTAAAACCAAGATTACTATACCTGGCAAGGATCTCATTCGGATTCGATGGAGAAATCAAAAGCTTTACAGACAAGCAAAAGCCAAGAGACTTCAGCACCACAAAACCAGCTTTACAACAAATGCTAAAGGTACTTCTCTAAGTGGAAAACACAAGAGAAGAAAAGGACCTACAAAAACAAACCCAAAACAATTAAGAAAATGGTCATAGGAACGTACATATCTATAATTACCTTAAACGTGAATGGATTAAATGCTCCAACCAAAAGACACAGGCTTGCAGAATGGATACAAAAACAAGACCTGTATATATGCTGTCTACAAGAGACCCACTTCAGACCTAGAGACACATACAGACTGAAAGTGAGGGGATGGAAAAAGATATTCCATGCAAATGGAAATCAAAAGAAAGCTGGAGCAGCAATACTCATATCAGATGAAATAGACTCTAAAATAAAGAATGTTACAAGAGACAAGGAAGGACACTACATAATGATCAAGGTATCAATCCAAGAAGAAGATATAACAATTATAAATATATATGCACCCAACATAGGAGCACCTCAATACATAAGGCAACTGCTAACAGCTCTAAAAGAGGAAATTGAAGGTAACACAATAATAGTTGGGGACTTTAACACCTCACTTACACCAATGGACAGATCATATAAAATGAAAATAAGGAAACAGAAGCTTTAAATGACACAATAGATCAGGTAGATTTAATTGATATTTATAGGACTTTCCATCCAAAAACAGCAGATTACACTTTCCTCTCAAGTGCACATGGAACATTCTCCAGGATAGATCACATCTTGGGTCACAAATCAAGCCTCAGTAAATTTAAGAAAATTGAAATCATATCGAGCATCTTTTCTGATCACAACGCTATGAGATTAGAAATGAATTACAGGGAAAAAAAGGTAAAAAACACAAACACAAGGAGGCTAAACAATATGTTACTAAATAACCAAGAGATCACTGAAGAAATCAAAGAGGAAATCAAAAAATACCTAGAGACAAATGATAATGAAAACACGACAATCCAAAACCTATGGGATGCAGCAAAAGCAGTTCTAAGAGGGAAGTTTATAGCTATACAAGCCTACCTCAAGAAACAAGAAACATCTCAAATAAACAATCTAACCTTACACCTAAAGGAACTAGAGAAAGAAGAACACACAAAACCCACAGTTAGCAGAAGGAAAGAAATCATAAAGATCAGAGCAGAAATAAATGAAATAGAAACAAAGAAAACAGTAGCAAAGATCAATAAAACTAAAAGCTGGTTCTTTAAAAAGATAAACAAAATTGATAAACCACTAGCCAGACTCATCAAGAAAAAGAGGGAGAGGACTCAAATCAATAAAATTAGAAATGAAAAAGGAGAAGTTACAACAGTCACCGCAGAAATACAACGCATCCTAAGAGACTACTACAAGCAACTGTATGCCAATAAAATGGACAACCTGGAAGAAATGGACAAATTCTTAGAAAGGTATAACCTTCCAAGACTGAACCAGGAAGAAATGTAAAATATGAACAGACCAATCACAAGTAATGAAATTGAAACTGTGATTAAAAATCTTCCAACAAACAAAAGTCCAGGACCAGATGGCTTCACAGGTGAATTCTATCAAACATTTAGAGAGGAGCTAACACCCATCCTTCTCAAACTCTTCCAAAAAATTGCAGAGGAAGGAACATTCCCAAACTCATTCTATGAGGCCACCAACACTCTGATACCAAAACCAGACAAAGATACTACAAAAAAAGAAAATTACAGACCAATATCACTGATGAATATAGATGCAAAAATCCTCAACAAAATACTAGCAAACAGAATCCAACAACACATTAAAAGGATCATACACCATGATCAAGTGGCATTTATCCCAGGGATGCAAGGATTCTTCAATATATGCAAATCAATCAATGTGATACACCATATAAACAAATTGAAGAATAAAAAAAAATGATCATCTCAATAGATGCAGAAAAAGCTTTTGACAAAATTCAACACCCATTTATGATAAAAACTCTCCAGACAGTGGGCATAGAGGGAACCTACCTCAACAGAATAAAGGCCATATACAACAAACCCACAGCAAACATCATTCTCAATGATGAAAAACTGAAAGCATTTCCTCTCAGATCAGGAAAAAGGCAAGGATGTCCACTCTCACCACTATTATTCAACATAGTTTTGGAAGTCCTAGCCACGGCAATCAGAGAAGAAAAACAAATAAAAGGAATACAAATTGGAAAAGAAGAAGTAAAACTGTCACTGTTTGCAGATGACATGATAGTATACATAGAGAATCCTAAAGATGCCACCAGAAAACTACTAGAGCTAATCAATGAATTTGGTAAAGTTGCAGGATACAAAATTAATGCACAGAAATCTCTTGCAGTCCTATACACTAATGATGAAAAATCTGAAAGAGAAATTAAGGAAACACTCCCATCTACCATTGCAACAAAAAGAATAAAATACCTAGGAATAAACCTTCATAGGGAGACAAAAGACCTGTATGCAGAAAACTATAAGACACTGATGAAAGAAATTAAAGATGATACCAACAGATGGAGAGATATACCATGTTCTTGGATTGGAAGAATCAATATTGTGAAAATGACTATACTACCCAAAGCAATCTACAGATTCAATGCAATCTCTATCAAATTACCAATGGCATTTTTTATGGAACTAGAACAAAAAATCTCACAATTTGTATGGAAACACAAAAGACCCCGAATAGCCAAAGCAGTCTTGAGGGAAAAAAACGGAGCTGGAGGAATCAGACTCCCTGATTTCAGACTATACTACAAAGCTACATTAATCAAGAAAATATGGTACTGGCACAAGAACAGAAACGTAGATCAATGGAACAAGATAGAAAGCCCAGAGACAAATCCACGCACCTATGGTCAACTAATCTATGACAAAGGAGGCAAGGATATACAATGGAGAAAAGACAGTGTCTTCAATAAGTGGTGCTGGGAAAACTGGACAGCTACATGTAAAAGAATGAAATTAGAATACTCCCTAACACCATACACAAAAATAAACTCAAAATGGATTCGAGACCTAAATGTAAGACCAGACACTATAAAACTCTTAGAGGAAAACATAGGAAGAACACTCTTTGACATAAATCACAGCAAGATCTTTTTTGATCCACCTCCTAGAGTAATGGAAATAAAAACAAAAATAAACAAATGGGACCTAATGAAACTTCAAAGCTTTTGCACAGCAAAGGAAACCATAAACAAGATGAAAAGACAACCCTCAGAATGGGAGAAAATATTTGCAAACGAATCAACAGACAAAGGATTAATCTCCAAAATATATAAACAGCTCATGCAGCTCAGTATTAAAAAATAAACAACCCAATTCAAAAATGGGCAGAAGACCTAAACAGACATTTCTCCAAAGAAGACATACAGATGGCCAAGAAGCACATGAAAAGCTGCTCAACATCACTAATTATTAGAGAAATGCAAATCAAAACTACAATGAGGTGTCACCTCACACCAGTTAGAATGGGCATCATCAGAAAATCTACAAACAACAAATGCTGGAGAGGGTGTGGAGAAACTGGAACCCTCTTGCACTGTTGGTGGGAATGTAAATTGATACAGCCATTATGGAGAACAGTATGGAGGTTCCTTGAAAAGCTACAAGTAGAACTACCATACGACCCAGCAATCCCATCACTGGGCATATACCCTGAGAAAACCATGATTCAAAAAGAGTCATGTACCACAATGTTCATTGCAGTTCTATTTACAATAGCCAGGTCATGGAAGCAACCTAAATGCCCATCGACAGACGAACGGATAAAGAAGATGTGGTACATATATACAATGGAATATTACTCAGCCATAAAAAGGAACGAAATTGGGTCGTTTGTGGAGACATGGATGGATCTAGAGACTGTCATACAGAGTGAAGTAAGTCAGAAAGAGAAAAACAAATACTGTATATTAATGCATATATGTGGAACCTAGAAAAATGGTACAGATGAACTGGTTTGCAGGGCAGAAATAGAAACACAGATGTAGAGAACAAACGTATGGACACCAAGGGAGGAAAGCGGCCGGGGGGGTAGGGGTGGTGGTGTGATGAATTGGGCGATTGGGATTGACATGTATACACTGATGTGTATAAAATTGATGACTAATAAGAACGTGCTGTATAAAAAAATAAATAAAATTCAAAAAATTCTTTTAAAAAAAGAGAAAATAAAAAGAAAAGTTTTTTAAAAAAGCTACATGCACCCCTATGTTCATAGCAGCATTATTCACGATAGCCCAAACATAGTAACAACCTAAATGTCCATCGACAGAGGAATGGATAAAGAGGAAGTGGTACATATATACAATGGAATACTACTCAGCCATAAAAAAGAGTGAAATAATGCCATTTGAAGCAACATGGATGCAACTAAAGATTATCATACTAAGTGAAGTAAATCAGAAAGAGAAAGACAAATACCATATGAGATCACTTATATGTGGAGTCTAAAACATGGCACAAATGAACCTATCTACAAAACAGAAACAGACTCACAGACATAGAGAAGAGACTTGTGGTTGGCAAGGGGGAGGTGGGTGGGGGAGGGAAGGATTGGGAGTTTGGGGTTAGCAGATGCAAACTATTCTATATTGGATGGATAAACAACAAGGTCCTACTGTATAGCACATGGAAGTATATTCAATATCCTGTGATAAACCATAATGGAAAAGAACATTAAAAAAAATGTCTATATGTGTATAACTGAGTCACTTTGCTGCACAGCAGAGGTTGGCACAACACTGTAAATCAACTACACTTCAATAAAAAAAAATAAAAACAGAGTTAAATTAAGCACAAATAAAATAGGTTTACTTTATTAGTCAAATTAGAGTTTTAACAAAAATGTTTGACAAGTTGAATTCAGTTCATAAAGTAATCTGGAAAAATCTTAATTATATAATAAATAAAATGTACAAAACCTTATAGAATTATAGTGGTACTAAACGGTAATGTACTGCTTACTGGCATCTGCTATGTAACAAAATCACTGTAACAAGTGCTTATAGAAAACATTTACATAAAGCATTTAATAAGTTATTAGAAAACTAAGTAGAGATAACTTGAATAATGGAACTAGTTGTGTTTGTGTGTGTGTGTGTGTGTGTGTGTGACTAGTTTTAATTCTCAAAAGAAATACACCTTCTTTTCAAGTAGAATAAAATTAATCAAATACTTTTCCAAACCCCCAAATATACTAAAATTTGCCAAATCAGAAATTGTAAAAGGAGCAATACTAATGAACTAGACTTCAATAACCAAAACGTAGCAATAACTACTGCCACCTCCCCCTAACTGAAAATTATTAAAATAATTATCACAATATTACTTAAAGAAAGGAAAAGTGACAAACTACAACTGTGTAAGAATGAGTGATATGATACATTTATGCTAAGAGATATTATGCAACCACTAACAACCTATTTCTAAAAATCATTGCCTATCATTGGAGATACTGATGATGCTATATTATTTGAAGATGCAATTTTGTATACAACATGATTTCAACTTTACAAAAAATATGTATACTGCACAGCAAAAGGGTAAAGTAATACTTTACCATTTGTTGTTATTTTAGTAGTCTTAGTTTATATCCAAAATGGCTTTGTATTAAGGGAGTAAAATGTATACATTTGAGTGTTGAGGAAATTTGTTTACATAAATATTTAAGTTTTACTTTATTTTATGGACCATTAAATGAGAACATCTAACTGCTGTTTGACTCGGCAATCAAGCGAAATGACTTTAAGTGCCATTGTATCGATTCACATCATAATGAGGAAACATGCAAGAACAAAGTAGAAAGAAGATCAAAAGAAAAATCTACACTAAACAAAGCAAGAGGAAAAAGTTCTTAGAAAGATACTAGAGAGGTGTGCTATTTAACAAAGGAATGCAAGAGGCCCTTTTTCATAAATAATTTATTTTAACTGCCTAGAAATTAACCAATCAGGATTTCATCAAAATTCCACAATCTCAAACTCCAATGAATGAAATAATTAAAAGGTTTAAATATAGTTTACTAAATGCTGTTAGTGTCTTGCTGTCACAGTTTGTAACACTCCCTATCTGTTATGCCCCTTTAATGTCATAAGCATTTCTTTTTAAATTCAGTGTAAAGCCTTTTTTTCCAACTATTTTACCAAAAGAACTTATTTTTTAAAGAATATATACAGTTATATCTAAGAAATGAATATTTTAAAACAATTATAGTCTTCGTCTGTGAAAAATAAAAGGTCACTTTAATTATCTTGCTAATAAACCAGCTTTCCTGGGTCACCACATCCTTAGCAATAAACCAGAGACAACCAAATATCTTCAATATAAGATTTCAATGTAAAATTACGTGTCATGCCAATAAGTATCACTGGTGTTAAGAAAAGTATATTTGGAGCTAACATATTCCACATGGATAGTATTGCTTTAATACATGAAAAGTTGATAGAGGAGACAGAAACAAAAGACTCAGATTAATATAATCTCATTAATATAATGATTGTGGCCTTAGATCTCTTTTCTTTAAACCCTCTAGTTACTGACAGAGCACACACACACACACACACACAAATACAATTAGCATTTTATTTGAAAGCAAAAGAATACCAAATATGTATATCGGAGAAAGATATGAATTGTTTTAACAGAAATGAAAATGCAGAAATCATGCAGAAAGTAGTAAACATGAAAATATTGCAACCACAGTGATGCCTTTCATCGTTAATTTTAAAATAAATATTCAAGAGATATATTAATGTGCTTATATCATGTACAGGATTTTAGAGGATGATCTGGTGCACAGAATTCTTTGATGAATAAAGGATGTCTCTGTATTAGCTTCTCACAATTAAACTACAAACAGGTAATCGTTTTGAAGCCAAATATATGAAGAAAAAAATGTAAATTTCCCATTACTCTTTTAAATCAAAGCCAAACACCAGGTACTTGTGATAGACTTTTATTTAAGAAAACTAATCTTGCCATCTGCTGCCCCAGTGTGGTGCAATGTTACACATCAGGGACTGGAATAGAATAAGAAGAAAAATATCTGCCCAGCACATTTCCCTAACACAATCCTTTCAATAGTTTAAGAAATGAAGAGCAAGTTGAGAAGTTAAGTTTTATAGATTTTTGAGAAGTCTGCATCTTGTCTATCTTTACAGGGTATTGAAACACTTTCATATAATGAGAGTGTTTACATAACAGATTAAAAAGGAACATTTCCTATATCAGATGAAAAAGTTAAATATTAGTATAGGATTTAATGAATACATTATTATAGGACATAAAATGTATTTAGAGATTTTTTTCTGAAAAATATAAAATTTGATATTATTTGCCAGACATATACTTGTAGATTTTACTATTTTATAAAGCAAGATGAATTTGTATGCCTTTTAATATTTTACTTTGCAATCAGTTCATCTACACTTAGGAATCAAAAGACTGGTTAACAAAATACTTGCTAAAACACAAGAAGGTAAATTTATATACACACAAACATTTTTATTTATGCATTAGTACAGACTATAAGTGATATTTAAATAATCTATTTATTCCTTTCAATATGCAATTGATCATGTGATGTGTTTATTATAAACTTTTTAGTTGTATTGCAATTTTCACATCCCTCCTTGGTTCCTGCCTTTCTGCCAATGATTATCATAATACCTCTAACCCTGACAGTTAAATTTCTGTATATTTACTTCACTATTTCTTTTTCTGAAAGTAGGACAAGGGGTTCCTAATGCCTTACTCCACTCCCTCCACTAAAAACAAATAAGTGGATTAACATGATTCACTTTAAAGGAACTTTAAGATGTTTTGAGAATTTTATGGTAAAATATTTTTAGAATCATGCTAATAATGGAAGCTATTTTGCATGGGCTATTCTTGACTCCAGGGAACCTATACTGTTGTAACAGAGAACAAACTTGAATCCCTGTTGGATCTATTCCTATAGCTGGCTCTGCACCTTTGTTTTCCTCAATAAGTAAAAGAATGTTGCTTATAACCTGAAATATACATAACAGTCCTTTCTCAAGGCTCTGCCTCCCAGGCCTGACCTTTAAAGCCATAACACTTTTCATTCACATAGAGATAAAAAGTTGCAGAACAGAAAATACCAATTTTCTTGTTGGAGGTTTACAGGAATGTCCTCACCAGACCTTTGTGGACAGCTGCAAGAACAAAGGATTATCACATCCCCTCCAGGCAGGGTCTGGCCAACACCAAGATGTTTGCAACCACCAGCCACGACCCCTCCCCTTTTAGTATAAAAGAAGCCTGAATTCTAACTCGGGTAAGATGGTTCTTTGGGACAGTAGTCCACCATCTTCTCAGTCTGCTGGCTTTCTGAATAAAGTTGCTATTCCTTGCCCCAACACCTCATCTCTTTATTGTTCTGTCCTGCGGAGAGCAGTATAATGTTCAACGTTGTTAGTTAGATTGTACTCAGTTTCCCAATGCTTTCTTTTGCATGTGTTGTTTATATTTTACTTCAACATACATGCTTACTTTCTACAAGATTAGTCACTTTCTCAATAAGCAATATTAAAATTAGAAGAATTGGAAATAACATGATTCTTCTTGGTGCTATGTTCTTCACTATGGGAAGAGCCAGAAAATTTATAAATAGAATTTTACTTGAAGTTTTAGTGCTTATTACACCTGAGTAATTTATCACAAATATATTATAAAAATAAGATAAAATCAGAAAAGTAAATTACACCTGAGTAATTTATCACAAATATATTATAAAAATAAGATAAAATCAGAAAAGTAATGATACCTAAAATGTGTATATCTCCTAGTTATTCAAAGCAAACTTATGGAGTATATTTTATGTTCTATATAAATTCACTGTGAGAAAAAGGCTGCTAGCAAGTATTTGAATTTTCATTTATAAAAGAGAAAGTTCAAAGTTCATAATATTTAGATGACTTGACCAAAATCATGACAAAACAGAACTAACACCTAGGTTTTATTCTTTCTACTTCACTATTCCCTGTATACTAACATGCTGCACTTCATCATAGAAAGAAAAGAAGTAAAAAAGAAAAGTATTCAATGCTTAAAGGAAAATAAACAAGGCCTTAAGTGATATTTTCAACTGGGATATCATTCTCTATGCTATGTCAGAAAAAATGGATAGATGTGTTTTTCTAATGTGAAGTTCTGTGTCTATAATTTTTCATCTGGTATTACCATTCTAGATAAATATGATGCTCATTATAGAAAGAGTAAACCAATAAAACAGAACTATACTTGTTTTTATATTTATTTTAATAACAGACAAGGTAAATTCTCTTAAATATATCACACCATCATCAACTATTGTATCAAGAAAATGTGAAGGCCATCATTCTAAAAGATCTTGATTTTAACATGCTAAGAATCCAGCTTTATAAGATATAGGAACAAGAATTGAGAGTGTGCTCTCAGGTATGAGCTCTTCAGACTTCTTCCATCTTTGGCACACAAGAGCTTCTATAATTATTATGCCTAAGTTGCATGTATAGGGCTTGGGTAGTAAGAAGAATGAGTTGGGGATGTTGCCAGATTCACTAATGAAACTTGGCTCCCTAAGCAACTGGCTGCCATATGCCTACACAAGATAATGTAGAAAGAGGGGAAAAAAAGAAAACAGAAAAGAGGGGCAAAGAAGTAAATATATTATCTGATTTCTACAGTTCTTTGTCCTGTTATATCTTAAGTAATGTGTTTTGAAAACTATTAGTTTAAGTAAACATTGGCCTAAAGAACCAAGCAAACCTTATCTTTAAAAAGGATATTTAAAAGCAGATATGAAGCATCATCCTGTTATAGAGAATAGTAATATACCCTTAGCTAGTATGTTTTAGATTCAATAAATATGAAAATATTCTTTGAAAGGGAAGTAAAAATAATGGAGGGGAGAGGCTTTGGGTGTATGGCAAGAATGTTAAATGATGGGCACTTGAGGACAGATTAAGAACAAACTAAAATAAAAATAAAGGAAACACTGTTTCTCCTAAGTAATGAAGTTAGAGAAACCATTATAACAGTTTAATACCATAAAAAAATCAGTAAGAAAAATAAAATAATAGTATGGGATTACATAATTAAACTCAGTATCGAGAAAAAGCAACAGTGCCTTCAAACATTGCAATGTGTAGGTTGTTTGAGGCCATTCTGCACTGGAAGAGAAACCCTAGCCACATGAATGAGAAGCATATCAAGAGTGTGTGTGTGCATGGGTGTGTGTGTGTGTCTACATATCGAAAAGACAGACATTAAGAGTTAAAGGGTTAAAGGAGATGACATCTCACATTATAAGATCAATCAGAGAGAACTGTGACTCTGTTTTATTCTTTCAGCGTTCTGTTTTACCTCAACAAATTTGTTGGCATAAAAGATCTAATTTACATTAATACAGAATATTTGATTTCTAATCCTAGGCAATCAACAAAGGCAGAAAACATAATACAAAGAGCTTATCTATAATGAAGGAAAATATCCTCACTTACTGCATATGTTGCAATTAAAGTCTAGAAAAGTAATGTGAAATACTATAAAGATAAGACACATACTGGAAGTTTTCATGGCAGAATTACAAATCCCTAATATTTAAGAAACAATTGGCTATGCTCTTTAAGAAATAATTTGTTATTAAATACGATATACATTTTCTATACCATAATAAAACAATGTACTTTCTTTTTAAAAATAAACATTTTGAGGTATAACTTACATATGATAAAACGTACTCGGTTCAAGTATATGTGTTTATGAGTTTGACAAATGTATACCTCCACTTGATGGTGACCACAATCAAAATGTAAAACATCTCCATAACTCTAAAAAGCTCCTTTGTTTCTCTTCCTAGTCAACTCTACCCCTGGCCTCAGGCAAAAACTGATCTGCTTTCTGTCACTATACATTATACTTCTTTGTCTAGATGCTTTTGTCAGCATAATATTTTGAGATCTATGCCTGCTGTTCCATGTATCTGTTGTTTATAATTTGTTACCAAGTAGTATAACACTGACTAAAAGTCAGTAGACATTCTTGTCTTATTCTCAAACTTAGAAGGAAACAAGTCAGACTTTCATCTGTGTGGATGATGTTAACTGTGGATTGTTCATAGATGTCCTTTTCAAGATAGGGAATTTTCTTTTAGTTTGTTTAGAGCCATTATCACACATGAATATTGAACTTCATCCAAATCTTTTTCTACATCTATAATAATAATCATATGTAATCATATGTTTTTTCTAATAAAGTGAATTAAATGATTTTTATTTGTTAAATCAATCTCACATTCCCAGGATAAACCCCACTTAGTCACAGTCATGATGTATTATCCTTTTTATTTATTGATTTATTCAACTGCTAGTATTTTGTTAAAAATATTTGTATCCATGTTCATGAGAAAGATTGGGCTGTACTTATCTTGTATTGTTTTTGCCTAGTTTTGATATCAAGACAACACTGGCTACCAAAAATAAGTTGAGAAGCATTTACTCCTTTACTTAATGAAAGAAATTGTGTGGTGTTGGTACTATTTCTTTCTTAAATATTTGTAGAATTCACCAATGAAGCTACCTATAAGTCACTTTTTAAAAAAACTGGACACCCTGAACCAAAGCACTTTATGTAAAAATGTAATTTTTTAATAATGACATATGAAATAAAGGTTATCATCTGTTTTCTTTTTTGTAGAAAATGTTAATGATGTTCATTTCTTAGAAATGTGTTCATTTATTTGTATTTTGACACATACTTGAGTTCAGATCTATGAAATTACCAAGGCCAAATGTATATGCTTACTCAGTTACTTTGAACTCTCCTTTTTCTCTCCTCTCCCAAAATAAAAATCTAAGAACTTCAAAACTTAAAATACAGATGAATTTTAAATGTGTCAAATCTGACAACTTTTTATATTTGTAAAATATCTCCTGCCTTGTCCTTTTTCATCCACTCACTTAAAAGCATTTCTTGATAACTGTGATAGTTGCCAGAAATCTAAAAATAAATTCAACAACTACTCAGTATGCAAGAATACCAATATCCAATGGAGCAAGAAAATTAAAGAACCATAAAACTATATATTAAGAGTACTGATAGAGGGCTTCCCTGGTGGCGCAGTGGTTGAGAGTCTGCCTGCCAATGCAGGGGACACGGGTTCGGGCCCCGGTCTGGGAAGATCCCACATGCCGCGGAGCAACGGGGCCCGTGAGCCACAATTGCTGAGCCTGCACGTCTGGAGCCTGTGCTCTGCAACAAGAGAGGCCGCGATAGTGAGAGGCCCGCGCACCGCGATGAAGAGTAGCCCCTGCTTGCCGCAACTGGAGAAGGCCCTCGCACAGAAACGAAGACCCAACACAGCCATAAATTAATTAATTAATTAATTTAAAAACAAAAAAAAAGAGTTTTAAAAAGTATATTTTGGTGTTACTGAGGAGGTTCATCTCATGAATCTTCAAAATTTAAAAAGACTTTCTAGAGAAGATGATGCTTGTGCTGAGTTCTGAAAGATACCAAACAAACAGGTAAAAGTAAAGTTTGTGTGTGTTTCAATGAGAAAGAACAATATAAACAAGACCATGAAGAAAAAGAACAACACGAGGTAGGTACACAAAGAACTACAAAAAGTGTTAACATACTTATGGTTCAGAGTTTCCTAAAGATCTTTCAAAACAGTGTTAGAGAAGCTCTGCCCTATAGAAGCATCATACTTCCTTAGGGTTAGGTTACACTTCAAGAATAGATGACTCAATCTCCTCAGCCTTGGGGATTCCTCAGGAGGCTGTCATGGCTGAAGCCCCATAGTTAGTCACTTAGTGCAGTAAGCATCTGTTATCCAAGGATGCAGTTAAATATTACTTCATGTAAATTTATACAAAAAGGGACTAGAATCCTGTAAAGTTGAAATATGAAGGTGGGAAAGGAAAGAAGTGGGTCTATAGAGATAACAGTTTCCAAATCATTGGAGACCACATTACAGAACCTGGGCTTAGTCCTCCTAGTGACAGTGAAAATGGAAGACATACCTGAGTTTCAGATCAAACACTCTTTCAGCTGGGAAAGGCTAGAAGCAGGGGTGCTATTTAGACCATCTTCTTTCTAGGAAATGACAAGCAGTACAATTTCCTCATACACAACTCAACTATGAACATATCATGTTTTACTGTTTGGAGAACATAGAACATGAGTTGCAATTGTGTGACATTTATTTCACTTAAAGCACTACATCTTCTAAAGATCTTAACCTTAAAAAAGTGCATATTAAAAGTGCAATCTTCCAAGTTAAGTAATGCAGGTGACATTATTATTCATCATTCCCCAGTTTTTCTTAAAGCACTTTTTTATATAACATAAGATTTTCAAACATCACCATGAAAGAGTTCCTTTGGTCCATTAGTACTTGTAAAATTTAAATATTTGATTATGATGAAGAAATATCCTGTCAAGAAATGGAACTTATTAGGGAGAAACACGTTTTGAAATATAAAAATGAAATAATGATTCTAGCATCAGATCACTCAATCGACTACTAAGATTCCCTTTCTTAGAAAGTCTATATTCAAACAGCATAAACTATAACTTAAAAGTGGAGTTTGATGTCTATGATTAAATCTTCTTGTTCTGAATTGACCTTGCTGGAATTAAGAACTAATGAAGAAGAGTAGACAAAGATAATTGTGGGAAAAAGATATTCCATGCAAATGGAAATCAAAAGAAAGCTGGAGTAGCAATTCTCATATCAGACAAAATAGACTTTAAAATAAAGACTACTACAAGAGACAAAGAAGGACACTATATAATGATCAAGGGATCGATCCAAGAGGAAGGTATAACAATTGTAAATATTTATGCACCCAACATAGGAACACCTCAATACATAAGGCAAATACTAACAGCCATAAAAGAGGAAATCGACAGTAACACAATCATAGTAGGGGACTTTAACACCCCACTTTCACCAATGGACAGATCATCCAAAATGAAAATAAATAAGGAAACACAAGCTTTAAATGATACATTAAACAAGATGGACTTAATTGATATTTATAGGACATTCCACCCAAAAACAACAGAATACACATTTTTCTCAAGTGCTCATGGAACATTCTCCAGGATAGATCATATCTTGGGTCACAAATCCAGCCTCAGTAAATTTAAGAAAATTGAAATCATATCAAGTATCTTTTCCGACCACAACGCTATGAGACTAGATATCAATTACAGGAAAAGATCTGTAAAAAATACAAACACATGGAGGCTACACAATACACTACTTAATAACGAAGTGATCACTGAAGAAATCAAAGGGGAAATCAAAAAATACCTAGAAACAAATGACAATGGAGACACGACGATCCAAAACCTATGGGATGCAGCAAAAGCAGTTCTAAGAGGGAAGTTTATAGCAATACAAGCCTACATCAAGAAACAGGAAACATCTCGAATAAACAACCTAACCTTGCACCTAAAGCAATTAGAGAAAGAAGAACAAAAACACCCCAAAGCTAGCAGAAGGAAAGAAATCATAAAGATCAGATCAGAAATAAATGAAAAAGAAATGAAGGAAACAATAGCAAAAATCAATGAAACTAAAAGCTGGTTCTTTGAGAAGATAAACAAAATTGATAAACCATTAGCCAGACTCATCAAGAGAAAAAGGGAGAAGACTCAAATTAATAGAATTAGAAATGAAAAAGGAGAAGTAACCACTGACACTGCAGAAATACAAACGATCATGAGAGATTACTACAAGCACCTCTATGCCAATAAAATGGACAACCTGGAAGAAATGGACAGATTCTTAGAAATGCACAACCTGCCAAGACTGAACCAGGAAGAAATAGAAAATATGAACAGACCAATCACAAGCACTGAAATTGAAACTGTGATTAAAAATCTTCCAACACACAAAAGCCCAGGACCAGATGGCTTCACAGGCGAATTCTATCAAACATTTAGAGAAGAGCTAACACCTATCCTTCTCAAACTCTTCCAAAATATTGCAGAGGGAGGAACACTCCCCAACTCATTCTACGAGGCCACCATCACCCTGACACCAAAACCAGACAAAGATGTCACAAAGAAAGAAAACTACAGGCCAATATCACTGATGAACATAGATGCAAAAATCCTCAACAAAATACTAGCAAACAGAATCCAACAGCACATTAAAAGGATCATACACCATGATCAAGTGGGGTTTATTCCAGGAATGCAAGGATTCTTCAATATACGCAAATCAATCAACGTGATACATCATTAACAAATTGAAGGAGAAAAACCATATGAACATCTCAATAGATGCAGAGAAAGCTTTCGACAAAATTCAACACCCATTTATGATAAAAGTCCTGCAGAAAGTAGGCATAGAGGGAACTTTCCTCAACATAATAAAGGCCGTATATGACAAACCCACAGCCAACACTGTCCTCAATGGTGAAAAACTGAAACCATTTCCACTAAGATCAGGAACAAGACAAGGTTGCCCACTCTCACCACTATTATTCAACATAGTTTTGGAAGTGTTAGCCACAGCAATCAGAGAAGAAAAAGAAATAAAAGGAATCCAAATCAGAAAAGAAGAAGTAAAGCTGTCACTGGTTGCAGATGACATGATACTATACATAGAGAATCCAAAAGATGCTACCAGAAAACTACTAGAGATAATCAATGAATTTGGTAAAGTAGCAGGATACAAAATTAATGCACAGAAATCTCTTGCATTCCTGTATACTAATGATGAAAAATCTGAAAGTGAAATTAAGAAAACACTCCCGTTTACCATTGCAACAAAAAGAATAAAATATCTAGGAATAAACCTACCTAAGGAGACAAAAGACCTGTATGCAGAAAATTATAGGACACTGATGAAAGAAATTAAAGATGATACAAATAGATGGAGAGATATACCATGTTCTTGGATTGGAAGAATCAACATTGTGAAAATGACTCTGCTACCCAAAGCAATCTACAGATTCAATGCAATCCCTATCAAACTACCACTGGCATTTTTCACAGAACTACAACAAAAAATCTCACAATTTGTATGGAAACACAAAAGACCCCGAATAGCCAAAGCAATCTTGAGAACGAAAAATGGAGCTGGAGGAATCAGGCTCCCTGACTTCAGACTATATTACAAAGCTACAGTAATCAAGACAGTTTGGTACTGGCACAAAAACAGAAATATAGATCAATGGAACAGGATAGAAAGCCCAGAGATAAGCCCACGCACATATGGTCACCTTATCTTTGATAAAGGAGGCAAGCATATACAGTGGAGAAAAGACAGCCTCTTCAATAAGCGGTGCTGGGAAAATTGGACAGGTACATGTAAAAGTATGAAATTAGAACACTCCCTGACACCATACACAAAAATAAACTCAAAATGGATTAAAGACCTAAGTGTAAGGCCAGACACTATCAAACTCTTAGAGGAAAACATAGGCAGAACACTCTATGACATAAATCACAGCAAGATCCTTTTTGACCCAGCTCCTAGAGAAATGGAAATAAAAACACAAATAAACAAATGGGACCTAATGAAACTTAAAAGCTTTTGCACAGCAAAGGAAACCATAAACAAGACCAAAAGACAACCTTCAGAATGGGAGAAAATATTTGCAAATGAAGCAACTGACAAAGGATTAATCTCCAAGATTTACAAGCAGCTCATGCAGCTCAATAACAAAAAAACGAACAACCCAGTCCAAAAATGGGCAGAAGACCTAAATAGACATTTCTCCAAAGAAGATATACAGATTGCCAACAGACACATGAAAGAATGCTCAACATCATTAATCATTAGAGAAATGCAAATCAAAACTACAATGAGGTATCATCTCACACCGGTCAGAATGGCCATCATCAAAAAATCTAGAAACAATAAATGCTGGAGAGGGTGTGGAGAAAAGGGAACACTCTTGCACTGTTGGTGGGAATGTAAATTGATACAGCCACTATGGAGAACAGTATGGAGGTTCCTTAAAAAACTAAAAATAGAACTACCATACGACCCAGCAATCCCACTACTGGGCATATACCCTGAGAAAACCATAATTCAGAAAGAGTCATGTACCAAAATATTCATTGCAGCTCTGTTTACAATAGCCAGGACATGGAAGCAACCTAGGTGTCCATCGTCGGATGAATGGATAAAGAAGATGTGGCACATATATACAATGGAATATTACTCAGCCATAAAAAGAAATGAAATGGAGGTATTTGTAATGAGGTGGATGGAGTTAGAGTCTGTCATACAGAGTGAAGTAAGTCAGAAAGAGAAAAAGAAATACAGTATGCTAACACATATATATGGAATCTAAGGGGAAAAAAAAAAAAAAGGTCATGAAGAACCTAGTGGCAAGATGGGAATAAAGACACAGACCTACTAGAGAATGGACTTGAGGATATGGGGAGGGGGAGGGGTGAGATGTGACAGGGTGAGAGAGTGGCATGGACATATATACACTACCAAATGTAAAATAGATAGCTAGTGGGAAGCAGCTGCATAGCACAGGGAGATCAGCTCGGTGCTTTGTGACCACCTAGAGGGGTGGGATAGGGAGGGTGGGAGGGAGGGAGATGCAAGAGGGAAGAGATATGGGAACATATGTATATGTATAACTGATTCACTTTGTTATAAAGCAGAAGCTAACACACCATTGTAAAGCAATTATACTTCAATAAAGATGTTAAAAAAAAAAAAAAAGGAAGACAGCTTCTCCAACTAAATGTTTCAAAAAACATGAGCAAGGCAATTGTTCAATAAAATGACAGGTTGCTTATCAGATTTCAAAAAAATAAAAAAATAAAAAAATAAAAAAATAAAATGCCATTGAATTCAAATAAAAATAGTATATGTGAGTATGTGTATATATATATATATATATATATATATATACACACTTAGCTATAAATATAAAATGATTCTGACTTGATTTATCATAACTTCTAAAAAAGTAATATCCTAAAAAATAAAACCCATTGTTAAGTAAGATGTTTCTTTACATCTCAATAGCCCAAAGTATTTCAGGACTTGATTTTGATAATTAAAACTTTCATAATCAGAAGCATTAAGTTACTTGAATACAGAAAAGTGTATTGAAAAAATTAATAGAAAAGAGAATAGGTGGAGTGGAAAGACCTCTTTGGAACAGTTTGCATTATGACTGAGGAAACAAACACACACTACACCATACACACACACACACACCACACATTGAGTCCATCTCCCACACTCTGTCCTAGCCCAAGCACTTTGTCTGTAGAGAAAATTAAAATATTCACCACATTCATATCTAAAGACCTCTATAGTTTTCTGATACTTTCACACACGCAAGATAATTTCAGTGTTAAATTAAGAATGAAAATGCATAATAACATGACATAATTTCTAGTAAGAACAACACTAGTAAAAACAGGTAAGGTTAAAAAGTAAATCAGAGTAGATAAATGAAAATGGAATTAACTGGAGTTGAATTGTCTTTTATAAAATTGACCTTTAAGTACCAAACTAGTGCCATTAAAATGCGTAATTAAAAAAAGAAAAAACACCTTGAACACTAAAAGTTCAAGGTTCTTGTTGCTAGAAACAGTAGGGCAAATGAGGGGAAGAAAAAAAATTAAAAAGTGAAGATAAGTTATTTAACCCCTGGTGTCATATTATTGTGTACCTCTGATTCCTTACAATCCACTGGAGCCCTTGAACTTACAATATGACACAAGGTGTACTATGGCAAAGTAGAAAATCCTGGTTTACTGAAAAAAAAGTCAATGTTCCCAATTAGGAAAATATTCTAATTTGCCGCCAAATGTGTGTTTGATCTTGCTCAATAATATAATAAATATTGAGGATATAAATTCCCTAATCTCATCAAGGAGGTAAGAAAAAAAAAAACTAAATTTCCTCTACTTTAAGAGGATCAACATCAAAAACAAAAACAAAAACAATACATTGTAGACAAATATTCTTCTTCTTTTCCCAATTAATTATAATTAGACAGTAAATTTTAAGAAAATATAAAAGAAATCTGATGTCCCTTTTGCTCCTCATACATTCCAATTAAAACAGAATGTCTTGAGGTGAGAGCCTGGCATCCTTATTTCTAAAGATCCCTTGACAATTCCAATGTGCAGCAAATTTTGGGGCCCACTGAGTTCATGGATCTCTACTTTTTAAAATGGTTTTTAATTCAGTATTGTCAATACTTTGTTTTGAGGCTCTATTTATCACAGGTTTACTCAGCGTGAATCCTTAAGCTGGCCCCTGTGTCCTTGTCACATGCTGCCATCATTTTTTTTAACACTTTGTTACTTCTTTTCATAATAAAATATTCCAGACTCATCTTATATTTTTCCTGAGCCAGCTCTGGAATCAGTAATTTTTCTGACGTGTCCCAGTTCCTTTTAGCGGGAAATGGTATTAAAAACCAAGACCTGGCCAGTATGTGTGTGTATTGTTACTGGGGTGTCTTGTTTCTAGGCTCCTTCACTAGGGATTAAATGTTCAGAACAGGCACAGTGTGGTCTACCACTCTAAACATCCACTTCCATGATTAACAACCTCCAGGCCACAGAGAAATGTTCTTCCTCAATTCTTGTTCTTTGTCCTTAAAAAAAAGATGATTGCATGCAAATGTCATTTTGTTCAGATGTTGCCAACATCAGTGGCAGAACTGGGCTGAAATAATATATATAGGTAAAAGATAACATAATTAATTTGTCAAATTCATGATTTCAGAGAGGATGAATAGATTCTTCCATAAAGAAGTATTGTTTCCTGGGAGTGTTTTGCCCATGCTTCCATATTCAACAAAGATGAGAAAAACTAAACATAGAATGTTTGTTATTCTTAAAAGAATATTATATGTCCAATTGCAATGCATAATAATGCTTTTCATGAATTATTAGCAAACTATTTATAGAAAAAAGTGGAAATTTTCTAAGTTCAGTAGAAATAACTTTGAAACTTTATGCTAGAATAGCTGTACATGTAGACTGAATACAAAAATAATGATCATAAGCAAGATCGGTGAATTCAAAGACAGTAATTAATTTAAGGAGTAATAAAATGAGAGAAAGTACCATATGTTAACATGGAAAAGCAAATATGTATTAAATTATATGCACTAGGGTAAAAATTATATTGAACAACACGTACACACACCCCCCCAGAAAAAGAAGAAAAAGAAATTAAAATTAATGAATATTTCACTAGCATAGTATTTGTTTAGTTTTAATGAAAGAACCATTGAAATAAAATTCCAGGCATTGAGTTAATGAACATTTAAATAGAAATTTATAATTTTTCAGTCTTAACTAATGCTCACCAAAACAATTTGTTTTCCTTCTATGTGATTTATGCAGTGAGTGTATGTGTCCATGCATATACAAAACCTAAGACCTATTTTGAAATATTAAGACAATTTTCACTTACTTCAAGCTTTATTTAATAACCCATATTAGAATTATAAAACCAAGTGAGGAAGGGAAAATAATTTAAAATACAAATATGAGAATTCCAATGTTTTTAAATACAGTGAAATTTCAGAAAAAAAGTGTTCTTTTTTTCTTTTATTTCTGATCAAGCACAGTAATTGAAAACTAATAATGTTTCTTAGTATTTCCTTCACGTATCATTATCTACCAACTATTTCAATAAGTGTATGCTACTAAATCTGTGACCTTAAATAACCCATTTTAGATGGTGGTTTGTTTAAAAACTAGCATGCAAGACAACAAAGTCAGGGCAGGGGGATGAAATGGCATTATGATTCACACTAAGAAAACTCTTGCACACTTTTACTCTGGGCATTTTGATAAAGCTAATAGGATATATACAAAAATTTTAATTGTGCTCGAATATTTCAGCAATTAAGAATGAGATACTGACTTGTTAAATTAATCAATACCCATTGAGCTCAACTTATTATAAACTAATTCAGATTTAGTTAATTTACTAAAGTATAAAAGGTAAGACTGTGGAGAACATATTTTATTTGCTTTCTTTAATAACACTTTCACCATATACAATTCATTATTATTATCTCCCATACTTGACTCTCTATGCAAGGTGATTATAGTACCTCAAACAGTGGTAGTTAGTTACTTTGCTGTAGTGCTTAATGACTTCTAAATAAAAACAAGTAGACAGGTTTATAATGTTACTGACAAGCTACTCCTTATTCTTGAAGTGGAGCATCTGGTGTGACTTAATTGCTAAACTTCTATAGGAAGTCCTTTCCAGTGTTAGATAAACAATATGTGGTTGTTTTAGATAAGAAAGTGGTTGTATTGTCAAAGAAGAGAAACTATCTTGTTGAATGTGTATATAGTTATCTTCCCAACAGGTATATAAAATTAAAGAAGAAAATGAATTGCAAAAGCTCTATAGGTCTCTGCCAAAGTACTTCTTAAAGTATAAAAATCTATTTGATAAACAGAACACTATATTTAATTATTTCAAAAGAAGAAAATGATGCTGTAAAATTTAACCACTTTTCTATGCAAGGGAAGATCCATTTTCTGTTGGTCTCAGGTTTACACAGCGTTTCTTTTTTTTTTAAAGAAAAAGAATAGAAAATGACTAATAAACTTCAAACAAAGTAGATATTAGTCTTCAGAAGAACATAAACAATAACTGAAATTTAATGCTGACAAATACCACAAATATTTTCTTTCAATTTTTATTAGTTTCCTGTTGCTGCTGCAACAAATTACCACAACCTTAGTTGCTTGAAACAACACAAATGTATTAACCTCACAATTCTGGAAGTCAGAAGTCCAAAGTAGGTTTATTTAGCTTATATCAAAGTGTTGGCACAGCTGTGTTCTTTCCAAAAGCTTGGGGAGAACCCATTTCCTTGTGTTTTCTTGTTTCTAGAGGAAACAGGCCACCTGAACTCCTTGTCTCCATCTTTAAAACCAGCAGTTCAGCATCTTCAATTCTCTCTCTGTCTCTCTGTCTCTGTCTGTCTCTCTCTTTTTCACTCACATCTGCTTGTGTCATCTTATCTCCTTCTCTGCCTCTGATTCTCCTGTCTCCTTTTCCTATAAGGACCCTTGTGATCACATTGGGCCCATCCAGATATTCCAGGACAATCTCCCATCTGAAGATCATTAATTTAATCACATATGTAAAGTCACTTTTCTCATACAAGGTAATATATTCACAGGTTTCAGGGATTAATATGTGGACATCTGTGAGGCTATTATCATTCCTAACACACAGATTAAGCGTTCTCTTTCTCTTCCACCAGAATAAGGCTGTTCTATTGTAACTGAATTTGGGTATGATCGATAATTGTTTAAAATATACAAAATTTATCAGAAATAAGGAATAATTTAAATGAATTAAAGAGTAATTAAAATGAATACAAAAGAGTAATTAAAGTTAATTTGTAAATTATTGCTACATTGTGTTGAACTACACAATTCTGTAAGCAATTTATTCTTATCAACTGACTTATTGAAGAATTTGAAATTGAGGGAATATCACTTTTATAATTTCAGTACTTTATCCTCAGTCCATTTTGCTATTATTGATGATTGTTCACGTTGTTTTTTCTAGAACCACCAGACTTTACACAGCACAAGAAATGTCAGATATACTAAGGTACTACCTATATTTTGGGGAAGTTGAAAATGAAAAATAGTCCTAACCAACTGCAGTTAAATAGTTTACTATTGCAAATTTTACAAACATATGGCTATATGAACACATTGCTAGGGTCCATCCTAGAGCTTGGATGGGACACATTCAAATGGGGATGAGGGGGTAATTCCAAAGTTTGGAGTAAAGCTAACTTCAACTCATCCTCTCATATTAAACATTCAGGTTATTTTTACTTTACATTATTTTATTTTACTTGTTTTGTTTTTACCAAAAAAAATGTTAAAATGTATAGATTTGTATCAATATCTTTGTGTACATGTGTGGTTATATTCTTAGGTTAGGTTGCAAGAGTAGTATCAGGATGAGTAGGATTTTTAGTCCTCAAAACAAGAAACATAACAACCTTATAATCTGAAGTATAACCAACATTTAAGGCTACATATAGCCATTCAAGGCCGCTATTGAATAAGTTTATTTTATTATTCAAACCCACATTTACCCCTTTCCATTCATCCAGTTTATCTAAATGAAGAACAGAGGAAGGGAGGAAGTGTTGTGGTCTCCTATGCCTGGTGGGAAATATTGTAATCCTAATGAGGGGATCCCCAACTAGCTCTTCTGTAGCATCTCACTTTAAGGAAAAATCCCAAAAGAATCACACAGATCAGGGATATTTGTGAGATGGAAGAACTGACACTCTCTTCCCAGGTGAGAATTCTGCTTAAGCAGTAGAATCATTTATTTGCCCCTGATTACAGAAAGTAGAGTTAAGAAAGGTAGCAGGATAGAAAGGGGGCAGAACAGATGTAGTTTTACAAGCTTACTGTTGGGAATAGCAATGCAGGATAAGTTTCCTGTTAGTCCAGTAGACACCATGGAAGGAAATGGGACTTGAGCCACCTTTCTGAAGCTTTACCCAAGCAGGTTGTCTATAGGAAGATGTTTCAGGGAGGGCTCCAGGTAAACAAAGCTGAGGTCAGGTAAAAAAGGTTAAGCTTCCTTTGGATGTCCCATATCAGAGGATCATGCAATAAAACAACCAAACATTACCTTTCTAAGAGTTCAGTCCCAATATCCAGTGTATCTGCTACACAGAGGTATGTTATAGGTAGTCAATGTTAGACTGAAAAGAGTCATATATGACTAAAAGGCTACAATTTTGGTCAGACAAGGAAAGGGATACTTATCTCTTTTCTTTTCCCCTTCCCTTCTCCTACTCAATTGAATTGGACCTGCTGAGGTTTAGTAAGATGAAATAAGGTAGTCTGGAGATTTTATGTGAATATAAGATTGACAATAAAAACTAAATGGTATTTAGTATAACTAAAAGTTACCAAATGTAGTAGAATCTGCCAACGTAGTCATTAAAGGAGAGTGAAGACTAATACAGCAGAATATAGTTGAACTCACTGATTAAAAATATGAAACTATGTAATATTTATACCTTGCTAGAGAATACTAGTCAAAATTTGTTACAAATAGAATTACTGTAGTAAAGTATATGAACATTTAACATTTTTGATAGATACTTCCTTATTTGATTGCAAAAATGGTGTATCATTATATATTCCTACTAACCACTTGTAAAAGTATCCAGTTTCTAACACCAGTGTGGATATTTTAACTGTCTTGTCAAGTCTGATATTCTATTATTACTTAGTAATGTTTCTAAGGCAAGCAGTGAGCTTTTGTATCTTTATATTTTACTTGACTTTATATGCCTGCTTCTATATGCTAGCGCTTCATCTACTTCAATCCTTTTCACAGGAATCCATTTTCTTGATCTAAATAACTTTATGTCTATATTCTCCAAATCCAAGTGTCCTGCCTCAGAGGTTGAACAAGTTAAATTCTTGCTAGTTTAATATACTATTTGCCTTTATATCAATACAGAAAACTGTTTTGTTTTGGTTTGGTTTTGGCTTTTTGTTTCATAAGCCAAAATTATCCATTTTTTGGATGGGAAAAATAGAAACCTGTAGATTAAAATTCAACTTATCAATTTAACAATGTGATTACTGTTTCCCAAATTTCATTTAATTTATCCGGAAAAATGTCGATAAATCTCTACCTTCAACCTTGATATTAACTATGTACCAAGCATAGGTTATAATGCTGACTATACCTATTTTATTTGACCAGTGACAGTGTTATCCTAATTGTTCAATATATTGAAAAAGCCCCCAAATTTAGCATTAAATAAATCTTATTCAATAATGCAGAATCAGTTATAGTTAAAGTGGCTGTTAGTATTATTACCTAGAATAATGTACTAATGAAGCAGGCACTATACTTTGCACTTTAACATATTTACAGTATTGAAAGCTAGTGCAATAATGGGTAACTCCAAAGCCCCTATATTTAGTTTGGAATATATTCCTGATGTTTGTTTTCCAGTATTGTTTTGTTTTCCCTGGGAGACAGGGCAGTGGAAGGAGGTGCAGACTCCTTCCACGCTCTGCTTAGATAAATAGTTTGTTTTCACTGCCTAGAGACACAATATTTCACAGAAATCCAGCCATGTACAAGGCTTACAGGTTGGTTTGAGATACTTGGATGGCTGCTAATATTTTTTAAATATATATTCAATATATTAACATACAATCCAGCACTACTTTTAAAAATTATCTAAGGTCATATCAAATTTCAGTATGTTTTAATTCAACAGTGATACAGTTATTAGAATGTTTCCACAGGCTAAAAATATATCTTCATAACATTGTATCACATATTTCTTAAATCTAATTTGTAAAGAATACCATAAAATACTTCTCTTTCATGTTTTAATTAATTTTAGTCAAACATTTTAAAAATTATTTTTAAATGGCTTATTTCATTTATGTATTATGTGTTTTAAAATGTACTTATAAATTCCTCAATAGCTCTTGAAAATTTTAAAGACTTTATCTTTCGCACTTTCCAACTTTAAAGTACTTTATTTTAATACAATAGCCTCATTCCAGTCCCTTGGATCTTGAGGCATTTAGCAGCCTAATATACTGGAAGTAGATTTTCAAAATGATGACTGGATCATTAGTTGCACTGCTTCCATTATAAGTGATAGATGAGTAGACTAAACCTTGGATTTCTATATCTTTAGAATTTTCTTTTAATATTACTTTTGTGTAGGGTTGCATTTAAAACCAATTGTTTTGTAATGGAAAGAATTTTGGATCACTTTTTTTTTTTTTTAAACCTGGAACAGAAAACACATAAAGGGTTGTATTACACCTTCTTGTATTTCTATACATTATTCCTTTGAAGAAGTAAGAGGTTAAAGAAAGTGTCTGGCATCAAGAGGTTCTTGTAAATAATCAGGAGGAGGTGTTTAGCTTAGTTTTCTTACCCATATTAAAATGGAGAGTGGAGAGTTCCTCGTTCTATGACTTAATAGCTAATGACCTTGGACAGGTCACACCCTCTCTCTGGACCTCACTATTCAAATTTCTGAATAGAAGTTGAATAAATTATTCTAGGATCTTGTTTAGTTGTAAAAAAAAAAAAAATCTATAAATCTAGGAGAAGTAGAAAAATCCCTTAGGAATGTAACATACCAGTCCTTATCAGTCACTTAGATTTTATCTTGAGTTCACTGGCACCTGCTGCAGTGCAGAGAACCTGATAGTTAAAAATGAGAGACTGAAAGAACCACTAAGCAATAAAGAAGTGATTCAAAAAAGACTAAATGGGTCCTGAAAGACCAACACTGCTTCTCAGTCATTATTTTAGCCAGAAATTGCTTGAAAACATTTTTTAATATATTGATTTCAGACCAAATATTATTCCTATTTTGTGACTGCTTCCTACTTGTAAATTCCTTAAAAGATAATTTACCCTCATATCCACAGCACCGAGCATAATGCCAACATCATAAATGTTCAGTAAACCAAAACTAATAATCACACTACAAACCCTACACATATTCTTTCCTTCTGTGCTCAAAAGAACACACATATTCAGTAAAGTCATTTGATATTTAGTCCAAGAAGCAACTTCAGAATATTCAATGCAATTATTATCAACAGACATATTAGAGATTAATGTCCTGAATTTATTTTTTTTAATATTGATGCTTTGAATAATATTATAATAGTTTATAGCAATTATGATTAATGGACATCAATAGGTTTTTCATTTTAATGGTACATAAAATTGAAATTGTACTTTGAAGTAAGAGTTTTATATTTTTATGCAACTCTTTTCTATTTTTTGCTCATCTAACAACTCCCAGTATCCTGAATTCATTTCTTTTGGTCATCTATTTATTTTAAAATTTCAACATATAGTTTTGAAAATGAAGGAAATTTTCCCTAGACCTTTAATTTTGGAAATTTGATTTTATGAGTTGGCCTGAAGACCATATATTCTAGAAATGATAGCTGGTTCACATGTAAAATTATGCTACATCATCATATAAATTTGTAAGCTAACCAATTTAGAATAGATGTTTATAATTCTATGTGGATATTTAATAAAACAGTAAATCTTAAGTTTCTCTTGATTTAGACATAACATGCTAAGGTTGTCTTGATTATAAGGACAGAACAAAAATACATGAAGCATGCTTTAAAAGCATACACAATTTCACCACGCCAACATATATTCACTCCTTTTTGTTTTCTTCTTGTCAGTTCATATGCAAGCATATCTTACATTTTAAATGTTTCCTCTTTCGTAAATATTATATTACTAACATTATATAACTGTTCAGGTTGCTACATATTCGTTACACATATAATTTTCATGGCTAAATTTAATTTGATGTGTTAAGGGATACTTAATGATACCCCTGGCATACAGATTCTTTTTCAGGTATGCTAATATAGTTAATACTACACCTATGTTTATGCATAAAATTTAATGTTTTGAATTCTTTACTTCTGAAAAGTTCCTACAAGTGAGATCCTTAGGTTAACAAATTATAAAATTATTAATTTAAATGAACTGATATACATTGGAAATTAAGGTTTTGAAAATAATTCTCGTTCAATTTTTTCCCATAACGTGGCATACGGTTCAATAAGAAAAGTATTTAGTGCAAATTATATAATTTAGCATGAGACTAATAATTATTTTGATTTTGCTATTTATTTTACTCCTCACAATTTATTTGGCAATTTATTTTGTAGACAATTTTAATGGTTAGTCTCTTGAGTACAACCTATTGTGGTGGCTTCAGTAACTTATATTTTTAAATTTTCTAAGTATCTCGTTGCCATAGTGATCATGTAAGTTAGTATAGTAAAAAGAACAAAATATAGGACCAAATTTTTAAAAGTCAGTGCTTAAATTGTTTCTCTAAATTCACATGTTTCTCTGCACCTGGGGAAAGAACTTCAAGAATCACCCTATAATTTGCAAAGAGAAAATCAATTTTCTCAAAAAATGGATTAAATTTTTAAATTTTCTTTTCAATAACAATGTCTACATCACGTATTTTTTTAAATGTTTATTTGTAGGTTTGATACATGCAATAAGTGTAAGCATACAATTGAAACAGGAAAAGCCTAGTATAAAAATTTTAGATAGTGGAATTTATGTTATAATTTCTGTTATAGGAAAATATATATTTAGAGATTAATGTTAATTACTGGCTGAGGTAACTAAAACACTGGATAAAATTTTTTAAATTGGAAATAATTTTAAATTCATTGATGAATTACCATGAACATAAAGACAATAAAGAGATCAAAAAATTGGAAACCAGGTTCCCAGGAAGTAAGCAAGTACCAATGTCAGCATTCTCACTGAGTGTTTTCTACAAAACCTAATATCTTGAGCCTCAGCTTTAACACCATATAGATTACAGAAAGGAACTGTAGCACCCAAGGTGTGGAACATAACAAGAAATTTTCAGTTGAGCTGGAACATACTTAGTTTATTTTATATTTAGTTTAGTCCAGCTGGACTAAAACAAACAAACAAGGGAGGACAAGAAATAGAATATTCCTTTCCCAACCCTTCTCAAACTGACATTTCTAAATGTTGACAGACTGGAATAATGCCAATATCTGTCTTGACACTGCACGAAGGGGAAAAGAAAAATTATATGTATCATTTGAAACTTTAATCCTCCAAAAGTGTCAATATTCACTTTACAGGGCATGTTCCAAAACTAAGCTATTTGAAAGAATTTAATTTAAAATTGTCCCAAGATAGCAGACAGAAGCAAACACCATACGAATTCAACTTCAACTCAGGACATAAAAAATGCCAATAAATGAAGTTCAAAAGAAAATTAGTACCTCATTATAATAGGAAACAAATCAACAGAGAAAAGAAAACACCTTCATACATATACACACATGCACACAAATAGAGAAGGCACCATGCATAAAAATTAATATAAACAACAGCAGAAATGGACATACAAAGATTTCAACTACTGCAATTATTAGAAACAAATTTAATAAAAATAAACAGATTTTTTTCTAAAGAAATAAAAGCAAAATTTCAAAACAAATGCAACTTCTATACCTTTAAATTATAACTAGATTTTTTTAATGGATAGATGAAGCAGTAGTTTACATAGAACTGATGAACAAATCAGTGAACTGGAAAAATGACCCAAAGAAATTATTTATATTTCTGCCTAGACATATAAAGACAGACTACATTACATTGAAGAAATAGAAGTCTTAACATACATCTAAACAGAGCTCTGGAAGGCAATAACAAGGCAATATTCAAAGAGATAATAGCTGAATGCTTTCCAGAAAATTTGAAAGATGTCAATCAGATCTGGGAGTCATTCATTCCCAATCAGGCTAATTAACGAGAAATCCACATCTAGACATACCATAGTGAAATGGCAGAAAAGCAGAGGCAAAGAGACATTAAGAAAAGCCAATAAGAAAATATAAAGCAGCTTCAAAGAGAAAGTAATTAAACTGGCCAGTGATTTGTCACTAGGAACAACAGAAGGTAGAAGACATTGAAGAAATATCCTTAATGAGATGAGGTAAATAACTGCCAATCAAAAATCTTTACATAGCAAAATTACCTTTATGGATGACTTAAATATAAAGATATTTTCAGACAAAAATGGAAAAAATAGAGTTTAATTAAACAATATACTCACTAAAGTAAATTTTAAGAAGCATTTTTCAGGAAGAGAAAAACTGGCCACAAGTTAAGCTATTAAACGCAAGAAGAAATCTTGAGTTAACAGATAGGAAAATGTGTCTGTAAATAATTTAAACAATCATTTATTTTATGAAGCAATACTCATGTCTAATTTGGAGAAGCAGGTTAGAACTTAAATCCTAGACAGCAATAACAGACAATCTAGATGGGGGCCAGGATGAGGGCTAAAGGGCAAAGTTAAATGATTCTAAGACCCTTTTATTATCTGAGATGAAGAAAAACCATTAGTTACATTTGGATGTGTTAAGTAAATCAGGGTATAATGTACCTAGAAAAACCAACAAAATAATAAAAGAAATACATAACTTCTAGATAATTAAATAATATAAAAATAAATTTTAAAAACTTATCCAATTCAAAACAAAGCAAGAGGAAGTAGGAGGAGGACCAGAAAAAGTTTAAAAAAGAAATAGCACATTATAAGATTATAGAAATAAGTTCAAATATAACATTAGTCACCCTAAATGTAAGTGGACAAACATAATTTCTATTGGAATGTTGAAAAAATGCTGTTTCAGGTCCAAGAAACAGACTAGAAAGGAAAAATGTTAACGCAATAATGGTCTTTAAACGCGCGTGCACGCACGCACACACACACACACACACACACACACACACAGCAACTACCAAAAATATATTTTATGTTGAAGTCAAAGTCTTTTATATTCGTTCTCTCACAACCTTTTTTGAACATGACTGACAGTCCTAAGGAGTGAGCTATATACAGATTCAATGAAGTTCCAATCACATAACTGTGAAGGCAAAAAATAAATAAAACAAAAGAAAATGAAATTCTGACAAGATAGAATAAAACAGCTCTGCTCAATAGAATTTTTTTGTGGTAATGGAAATATTCTAATTTACTCTGCTCAATATGGTAACCACTAACCACAGGCTACTAGGCACTTGAAATGTGGCTAGTGCTACTAAGAATTGATATTCCACTTTACTTTAGTTTATTTAAATTTAAATTTAAGTAGTTACATATGCTAGCAGTTACCATATTAGACAATGCAGACACGGAAGACTCTATTACTTCTGGTTAGGGAATAATTTTTCAATCAACTTGCAGAAAGCAAGAAATACAAGAAAAATATTGGTAAATATAAGCACAATAAAGCAAATAATAATGCCTAAATTAGTGAATATATTTTCAACACATAAAATCAACAAAGAATTACAACATGAGCATTTAAAGGATGCCTCTAAGTCAACAGCAACAAGACATAACTCAATATGGCAATGAACACGTGAATAATATCAATAGGCAAAATACATTTATTTTCACAAATTAGGGACAGTCAAATATACAATAAATATAAATGTCAAACAATCAAGATAATGTAAATATGGGAAAGGAAAATTAAAACCAAGATGGGATTCCAATCCACATATACCAAATAAGGAAAAATTCAAATATATAACAAGTGTTAGTAGATATATAATACCACAAAGACTCCAATCTACTGTAGTTTAGAGAGTAGCTAGTACAGCCTCTTTGGAAAACACTGCCTGATAAACTTGAATGTGTACATACCCTGCACTGAGCCATTATATTTCGAGGTATACACCAAAAAGAAACTCATGTGTATGTACCACCAACATGCAATAGAAATGCCACAATTCTGTACCATTAATTCTAAATGAGATGAACTGGACTAAGAGGACTTTGAAAATAGGATTACCAAAGATACATATTTACCATTAAAATACAAATATTAACAATAATGTTCCCATTGAAAATTAATTTTGAGTAAGAGCCTAAAATTAATCTATTAGAAGAAGAGTTTCACTTATTTTGATCACGATTCAAAAGTCTGTTTTCCAGATTTGAAAAGTTTGAGTTTGGCATATGATAATAGTTTTTTGAAAATTTTGAGGTTTAGACAAATACTTTAAGTTATTAATATTTATAATTTTCCTTAAGTGCTTTTCAAAAATAAATATTTTATGTAATTATGTGAGCATCTACTAGGTCAACCTTAAAATTGTGTTCTTTAAATCTTTTATATACCTACTAACTTTTTTGTTGTTGTTGCTTGATTTATCAGTTTCTGAATGAAACATGTTAAAAATGCCCACTGTGATTGTCCAGCTCACCAATTTCTTCTTTAATTTTCAGCTTTATGTGACTATCTTGTTAGATGAAATTGTATTAATGATTATTGTTGATGTTTTGTTACTTTCATCATTAGTAATATAGCCTTAAATACTATTTTGTATGATAACAATATTGATATATGAGTTACTTTTGGTTACGTTTGCCTGAAGTAGCTTTTTTCTGTCCTTTGTTTTCAATACTTCTACTGACATTATTTCAGGTGTAGCTAAACTATTATACATTTAAAAAAATTAAAACTGTGGCTTTATTTATGAGTTACTTTTACAATTAGTGGAATTACTAATATACTTCTAGTATTTCTACCACCTTATTTGTAGTGCTCATGTAGTAACTATGCTTGATTTACATTTTCTTTCTTGCCTTCCATTGGTTTTGTTATATCTATCTACCTACCTACCTACATATCTATATAAATACCTCCTTACCTATGTAAGTATTCCCCTTTGCTTATTTGAAATTTATTTAAAATAAAATGCCTATTTTTCTCTATGTAATATGCATACTTGGTTATTTTATTTTTCTGCACATTTTAGAATAATTCTGTACACTACTAGAAAACAAACTAAACATTTTACAATATTTTAACTAGGCTTGGAACTTGCTTATTGTTCTATTGCATTGTGTTACACAATTTTAAGCAAAACGACAATATTTGAACATAAAACTTAATTAAATTTACCAAGGTATTAATTCCTTAAGTTTATTAATTTTATTTTCTTTTTGCATTCCACTCCTTTGATCTAGATACCTTTTTCCCACATCCTTTTAGAAGTAAAAATAGCTTTCTTCCTTGAAACCTAAGGAATGATGTACATGGAAACATGGGGTAAAATCAATAATTTGCCAAATTTTTCTGGATCCTTCTACATAATCCACTACTTTTGCCACCTTCAAACACTATGCAAAAACAAAACAAAACAAATAAAGTTACTATTTTGAGACAAATCAAAGTATTTATAACATAGTAAACTCAGATTAGTCCTCTTTCAGTGTTGATTGTCTCAGGTCACAGGCACTGCTATACACAGGAAATAATGAAAATCATCCTTGACACCTTTTCCACCTTTACTCTCCAGTTCTAGTTATCCCCCAGTCATGATGACTACCCCTATCCCCGAATTCATGGTCTTCTCTCCATCTTGAACATCCTCACTCAAGTTCAAACTTCCCTCATTATGGGTCTGAACTACTGCAATAGTTTTATATATAGCCAAATCACATACACTGAATATCTTCTATTCTTTATTCCGAAGCGAGAAAGAACTTTTAAAAACACAAATATAGTGGTTTCATAATCATGCCCATAACCATTCAGAACTGGCTTATATGAACACATTGCTCTTAGGGAAAGTGAAACTTTGTATAGTCCTTTGTGAATAGTTTTGCATATCTGGTTCTTAACCTATTTTGGAGATTTCATATTAAACAAGACTCTTCATTTAATTCAGCTATATATGTCTTCTTCAGGCTTCTCAAATAAACCATGCTCTCTTTCTGATATGGGATATTCAGTGATACTTTGCCCCACCCCCTATCCTTCACTCCACTTTACCTACATACTCCACTTTACCTACCTACTCATCCTTATGCTATTATCTAAAGTGTATCTCGAAGAGAATTTCATGATGTCCCTGCTACAGCAAATCCTATTAGAGGTTCTCATAGCACAAAGCTCTTCTCTTATAAAGCTCTTATAACAACAGCAATGCTAGATTTGCTTTTGTAACTGTTTGGATTAGTGCCTAATTCAGCAGGTGCAAGTTCCATGAAGTAAAAAGAGGGGCCATTTGTGTTCACCATTTTTTCCAGAGCCTGTGACAAGTATATGTGGGAAACTCCATGTTGAATAAATATTGAATGAACCAGTTCTCCTTTCTCTGTTTACATTCCCTCTAAACTCTGCTGGGAAGTTGAAGGTCACTTCACTACCATATTGGTTTAATGAATTCAGAATTCCAAGTCTGGCAGTTCTCAAGAACTGGGCTTTTGACCCAGCTGAGACAATAACTTGAACAGCTTCCTAGAATGAATCCATCCCTAATCTCTTTTAGTTATCTAGGAAATTTAAACAATGCTTAATAATCAGAGCAAACTTTGAAATCATAATACTTAATACAAATTATTTAAATACCTTATTTTCCCCTTCCTTATACATGTAAGATTTATATCATATATTTATTCATATGTTCAATAATATCTAACAAATGTCAAGCTCACACTAATTATTAGACTGGTTCAATGTGGGAATGTTGTAGATGCAATTCATTTCAAGGCAAGATCTCTGAAAAATAATACAATTTGTTTAGGGAAAAATGGAACACAGATGTGAAAGTTTTCAATAAAAATGTAAAGTGTTTAAGTAACAAAATGTTTCTGTGTAACAAAACAGCTCTCAAAAGCAAATTAATTAGAGAGATATATAATTAAAATGAAATATAAATTCATCTTCATTCTAGATAGCAATGAGTCAACATATTTACTCTTTCTAGAAAAGGCACAAATAAAAAATTTTGATATACTGATTAAATTCAATTGTATTATGATTCACTTTCATGCAGTAACTAGAGTAGTCAAGATAGATCATCTTAATGATCAGAGTTGACAATAAAATGGTAAACAGAGCATAATTAATGAATTTCCTATTTAGGCTTCTCTGCCACTGGCATTATACCAGACTAGATTGCTAGCATTAAGCACCAGCTTAAAGCACGTGTTTTGTTTAACTGAATGTTTATTCATTGTAATTGGGGCTAAATTAGACACTGGGAGAGATTTCATGTAGAGACCCATCTGAGATACTATAACTTTATCTATTGATAAAGAAGTATGCATTTATTGTTAACGGGTTTTAATTCTCATCTTCTGATGTTACATAACACAGATATATGATTGTATTTGAATGTCTTGTTTTTCTGCTGATATTCATCTTAATTTTTACAACATAAAACTCTTTATTTGTATAAATGACCAATTGAAGGAAAGAAAAATAATTCCTATTAGTATAATTTCTTTCTATCAAAATACTTTTAAGGTACACTAGTTTAATTCTACATTGTGGATCTGTTTACAAATGACCTTTTGGTAATCAAATACAATGGCTAGGGTCTATGCTCTCATTTTCAGTCATAAAGACATCATTTCCAGATTTGTGACACTACAAAAAACTGTAAAGAGAACAGCATTAATAGATAAACATAATCATTTCTTAACTGTTGAGTACATATTCTGAACATTGGAGGTATTCTATTTCTATGTAATTCAGATGCAGAAATAATTTTTATGGTAAAATGTATATATCTTTTCACATGGCTAAAGAAAAACTATTTTCCAAGCTTATTAAGTTTAGGATGAAACTGTGGATTTTAAGTTATATCAGGTATTAAGTATCCGAAATAGCTTTAAAAATTCTAAAAGCACAAATTCACTCAATAGTTTTTATAGTCTTTAATAGAGTTCAAAACAGAAGAATGGCATGTAGAGATCTGTTAAATGAACATTTTTACTTCATCTACAATGCTGGCAATACACTACTGAAGATGAACTCAAAATACAACTTAATCACTACAACAGAAACTAGGCCATTATAAACAAAAAGACTGTAAAACTATTCTGCCCTCCAAGTATTGTATATTAAGAAATCCTCATTGTTAGGAGATCTGCTGTTGTTTAGCTGTATGAAAATTCAAATAAAATAAGTTGTGGTTAATTTTTAAATTCATCTCAAGGAATAATATTAATGGTAAATACTAGCAATATTACCCAAAATAAATTGATGCAAGATTATACATATTACTAACTGATAAAATGGTAATAAAATAATATCATATACATTAACTTATTCCACTCAACCCTATACTATAAAAGCTAAATAGTTTGAAACAAGTTTTATGAAAATCTGTTCACCTTAAAATTGTGCCTTTTTATCTAGCTATTTATCTACTTCTACATCCATCTGTGTGTTCTATTTTTCATTATAAATAACAACTTATTTATGTTGTATTCATCCTTATGTAACAAGAATAATAAGTCACTTTCTAGGTTATCTTGATAAGATCCAGATGATAACTTCTTTATCAACCTGAATGTAAAATATTACATTATATAGTAATTTTAAAGCTTCAAGTTTACTATACTTTTCCAATGAATTTTAACACATAGAATCTCTTGTGGAAAAAAGAAAGGTAGAAAAGCAATAATAAGCGCTTAATGATTTTTTTATAATCTGGCAACTGACATTTTTATAAAATATAAATTTAAAAACTATATTCCTTACACTGTATTATTAGAATTGGCACACGTTTATTATTATGTCTGTCTTCCCACCCCTATCAGCTTGACCCTTAACAGTTTCATCTGGATGGTCTTGAATTAAAAACTCAGACATCTGAAAGATTGAATTGTTCTGCTAATACCATAAGTATCATTTGCTATAATAAAAGTATCCTGCTTATTTAAATGACTAGAAGCAATAGGAGAACATTCCCAACACAGATGGAACAATCACTTAGTGCTATAAGTAATAAAATACTGAAATCCAATATGCAGAAGCAGTTTGCATGCCATTCACCCACCCCCATTCACCAAAGTGGTAGATTTTTCAAACTTTACAATGCAGCATTACTTATCATTAATTAAATCAGCTGCTAGTCTTCCTTGTTATAAATGTCAGAAATTATTTCTGAATGGTACCAACTTTTCATGATGAATGTTGCATAATGAAAACAAACGGGAAATAGATGTTTAGGAAGAAAAAGTACAGCAGTTCCTCGTAGAAGGAAAGAAATCTACTATAGAATTCTACAAGTTAGAACGCTACAGATGGAGTCCCATTTTTTAATTACAACCTGGAACTTACATTATGAATAATTCAAAAACATATGAAAGTATGTGTTTTCTCCAGATTGTAAGTAATCCAAGCTGGCACATGAACTCAGTCTTTTATATTCACTGCCGGTCTCTGCAAAAATATGACACAGACTTACTACATCCCTCACATGGAGACATGTATGTATATTTTCATGGGAATACTGGAATTTAGATACTTAAGATTATATTTGTACCAAAGTGAGATGAGAAACTTCCACAGAAAGCTAGAAGCATTGTATTTACAGCTAGACTACATATTTATAGCACTTTTAGGCCTATTTTTTATTGTGGTAAAATATACAAAACTCACAGGCATTAAATGCATTAACATTGTTGCACAACCATTCTTATAGTATTGAATAAAACGGGAGCCCAAACTGCTTTAATCTACAATTACCTAATCTGATAATTACAAATGGTCAATGGACCAGCATTATTTTAACTACTCTTGTCAATCAATTACAGGGAATCCTGACATGACTGTTAAGACTCCTGGAACAACCAGACATATCTAAGAATCCTCAGCCTGTTTGACTAATTGTCCAAATAAACATATTGATTTCTTGATACTGTTCTGTGTGTCTCCTGATTATGTTTTCCCCTTAAAATCAGATTCTTTACTTAACTTTTGGGGCCTAGTGGAATGTCATAATCTGAGTAATGACTTGCATTTAACCTATCCACCACTCATAATCCAACATTCATAATCTTGCTATTGACATTTGCCACATATTCCATACGGGGGGTGTGTGTGTGTGTGTGTGTGTTTAAGATCATGGATACCATAATGACAATCACGCTTTCAAATGTAATGGCCTTCCACTTGTGTTAAATGATGGGTTTGGACATCATCTTTTAAAAATGTGTATTATTGGACTTCCCTGGTGGCGCAGTGGTTAAGAATCCACCTGCCAATGCAGGGGACATGGGTTCGAGCCCTGGTCTGGGAAGATCCCACATGCCGCAGAGCAACTAAGCCCATGTGCCACAACTACTGAGCCTGTGCTCTACAGCCCACGAACAACAACTACTAAGCCTGCGTGCCGCAACTACTGAAGCCCGTGTGCCTAGAGCCCGTGCTCTGCAACAAGAGAAGCCACCGCAATAAGAAGCCCGTGCACCACAACAAAGAGTAGCCCCCGTTCGCCACAACTAGAGAAAGTCTGAGCACAGCAACAAAGACACAACCCAGCCAAAAGTAAATAAATAAATAAAATATTAAATTACTTTAAAAAATGTGTATTATTGTAATGCTCAGCAGGCTAAATTATGAAAACTTGGCATTTTGACAACCATTAATCTGATCCTAAGAAATGCACAAAAGTCAATAAAACAAATGTTTCTTGGAACAACTAACATAATGAAAATAAAAAATGTGGCATGTCCTTGTTTAGAATTTACATATATTTAGTAGAACAACACAAAATACTTGAAAAGTCTTGAATAATTTCTGGATTTTTTCCAAATCCTGTTAACTATTCTTCTGAATCCAATAGTTTTATCCAAAGCAAAAGGTGTACAGTTAGGGAATATTTCTCTGTTTATTTTACATTTGAGAGCTTGTTTTTTCTTTTATGCAGGCATTAAAGTACACATTTGTTTCTTATATCCTGTCAGGCTTTTACTTTAAAAAATTTATTTCTAACATCTTGTAACGCCCACAGTATTTCATTCTCTTAATATTTTATAAATATTAACCTTTCATTTACTTCTGAATTTTGAGTGTGAAGTCTTACATACACAATATTATATGGGTTTTGATTAAGGAACAGCTGATAATATTTAGACATTTTTGGTTACCTCTTCCATGGCTAGAATAAAGAACAGAACACTACAAAGTACTCTCTGCTCACATACCCACTACTCACTTTTCCAGCAAATAAAGAGAATGACTTTTTCTGTCTGCCTAATAGCATATGCCTTTTAGTTTGTGTAGTACTGCTATTATTGATAGGGGGAACAGATTGTTCCAATTCCTGGTTTCTCAATGCAGTATCACATATTTGTCATGTGGGTACCCCCTTCTTCAAATGCTGTTTTCTAGTTTGCTTTATAGGCAATAATTGAATGGCAATCCATTTACTAAAGATTTTCTTTAGAATATGTTTCCTAGTTCTAGATCCTTTTCCTTCCTTGGTTTTCTTTTATGCTTATTTATCTAAATTAGTCTCTAAGAATAATTTAAAGTGACTCACTCTTAGTTGATCTTAAAATACACACACAAAAACACACACATCCTCTACAAATCAATTAGATCTTTCATTTATAGTGTTTTTGTGTTGTTCATATACACTTAGTATCACAGACCTGAAAAGCATCCTCCAAAGAGGATTTGTTTTTGAAAGTCACTGGTAATCTCTACAGATACAGCATAAACAAATGTCCATGGGAAGACATCATATCTCCTCTTTTAGAATTTAAGACAAAAATGAATAAGATAATAATGAATTTAAGAATTAACTGGAAAAGAAGAGTCAACTTACAACTCAAAGTGGAAAAAAATAGCAGAATTCTCTTTTCTACTGAAAACTTATAATGATGGTGGAATTAATTTCACTAAAGAAGTAAAGGTCTAGCTTTGTGTCCAAAGATTATCCAATAGTGCACATCATAAGTCCTTTCTAAATCCCAGGCCTGGTCCTCGGGTAGAGATGGGAAAGCATAAAAAACTGGAATGAGGAAAAAATGACCAATAACTACCAACATATATCTCCTCACCCAGGTCTTATTTGTGACCGCTAAATCTGTGTATCTAACTACATGCCTGAAATATTTGTGAAAAGTACTTCTTGTTCAACATGTTTAAAAACACATTTATAACATTCATAATATTTATATCACTAGCTCTTATGCCAGTGAGTGGTATTCATACTTGTACATGCTATAAGAGAGTAATTTAGGAGCATTCTCAGCACATCTTTTGATTTCATTCCTCACATACCATTTATTATACACCCTGTTGATTCTGTTTAGTATATGTATCTTAAAGCTGTACACATCTCTCAGAACACGTTCTTTTAATCCAAGCCGTTTTAGCTTAGACTGCTGCAATTGCCCCTTAGCTGCTGTGTCTGCATCCATTACTGTACCCTCCTCATGCTATCTTTCCCAACACTGAGCTGAATCAATATTTTCAAAATGCAATTAGATCGTTTGCTCAGTTCACCTTCATAAGGAAACCCGTATCTTGCTTTTTCTCGACTTATGCACTGCTATTGTCTCATCTCCACCAACTCCTCACCAAGACCTCAATCTCTAGTCATAGTGGTTTTCCTCCAGTTTCTTAAAGATGCTGAGCTTCCTCTCTCCAAAAGTCACATGCCCATTCTGTTTTCTCTGACTGAATCCCACATTCCTTACATTCCACACTAGATCCATTCCCCATTGCACATGCTCTCATTCTGCTTGTACCTTTCCTTCATGGCACTTAAGATAGTTTGCAACGATAAGTATTATGGGTTGAATTGTGTTCTCCAAAAAGATATGTTGAAGTCCTAACCCTCAGCATCTCAGAATGACCTTATTTGGAAATAGGGTCTTTGTAGATGTAATTATTTAAGACGATTAAGATGGAATAGGTTGGGCTTTTAATCCAATAATGACCTGTGTTTTCCTAAGAAAAGAAGCAAAGACACCCAGGGAGAATGTCAGTTGAAGACAGAGACATATACACACAGAAACAAAGACATCACATGAAGATGAAGGCAGATATTGAAGTTCTGCTGCCACAAGCCAAGGAATGCCTGAAGCTACCATGAGCTAGAAGAGGCAAGGAACAGCCATCCCCTAGAGATTCAGAGGGAGCATGGCTTTGCCAATATCTTGATTTCCTACTTCTAGCCTCTAACTGTGATAGAATAAACTCTGTTGTTATAAGTCACCCAGTTTGTGGTTCTGTGTTATGGCAGTTCAAGGGACCTAATACAACACACTTAGTGATCAACACCTACCTTCCCTGCTAGACCATAAGTTTCATGAGGGCAGAGAACTTGTGTGCTTTTAGTCACTATTACATTTCTAGGACCTAACCCACAATAGGTACTTATAACTTTACCCTAAAACACTTGTCAATATTTGGTTTCAAAATAAAATATATAAAATTCTCAGTGCTTTCTGAAAGCAACTTAAACACTGATTTAATAACACTTTATGTACTATTGAAAGTGGCATAAAAACCAAAATAAGTTTGATATACCCCAAAGTATATAAAATATAAATCAGTTTTAATAAATAGAGTGAAATTTTACTGAAGGAGAAGGGCAGGTTTTTCATTCAGCATTTTACATATAGTTTTAAATGTTATATTAATATTCAGTGCAAAGTTGAGGTTCCTATTGGTGTAGAGAATTTATCTCAATAGGCTCCATTTTTCTAGGTCCTGACGCAGTGCTCAGCACATTGTAAGGTTTAAATCTGACTCAATCTCTGATGACTATTCAAATAGCATTTCAAAAGAATACAATCAGAAAACCATAAATAATGCTGTGGGGAAAGATGTACTTCACAAGAATAGAAAGACTGCCTATCTCATGACATAATATAAATATGCAATAATGAAAAATAGATTAAAACTACAAATAGTATACTTATTTCCAGATCTGCTATTATCACTGCACTCTATCAATAAACTTGACATGTGAGAGACAGGCTCCCATAGCGAATATGAGTTCTTGCTCTGGAGAGAGATTACCTGAATTTGAATGACACTTATAAGTCAGATAAAAATCAGAATATCTTCCAAACAGGGTTGCTGTGAAGATTAAATGTGTTAGTTCAAACAAATTGCTTGGAAATGTGTCTAGAACATACTATGTATAAACTGATGCTTAATCGTAAAACAACAGGGGACATCAAGTGTGTGATGTTTCAAAACGTCCAAGCCAAAAAAATTTTCAGTCTGTCTTTAAAAATTATATTGTCCTTGGCTATAATAAAATTTTTCATTTCATTCAACTCTTTTCCTTATACTAATCCAGTCTCTGAATTTGTATGATAGCACAATCCTATTAACAAAAGACTTTCAAGCTAATATACCAATACAAACATGCATTTCTACATAGTATAAAACATTATAAAAACATTTTAAATTGAGATAATCACAAATATAAAGATTATTTTTCATATTTCTACTTGTTCCCTATAAAGTATATTGCACACTTTCTAGGGTGCATGCACCCCACTAGAGAGACCACTGTATTAGACAGTTCTAGAAGCAAAGAACCAAGTCTTTAAATTGCCTTCCATTGTATTAATAGTGCCTAGTACCGAATCTGATACATAGAGGTAATCAATATGTATTACAGGAATATAGAAATAAATGAATACATGTACCCCAGAGCAGATAAATACTTTTTCAGGCATCCCACATAATTATCCAGAAACTAAGTCTTAGTTAATTAGACAGAATAATTAGACAGGAACTTGGTCTTCAAATCCTAAATCCAATTCTCTTTGACTTATGTCAACTTGTCCATCTAGAAATATAGATGAAAGATATACAATTTATGCAAATATATGGACAATGTAATTATTAATGTAAATGCTGATAATGGAAAATAATGTGTTACTGAGATTAACATACAAATTTATAAGGTATTTTACCAGAAAATTGTCAGCGTTCTAAATTTTGATCCTAAGTACCTAAATATTTTTTAAAAATATCTGATAGTGTTGTTAAAAATAGAAAGAAAAATATTTAATCTGGAAAGTAGCTTTTCTAAATGATTCTAAATAAAATTAGACACGGAAAAAATGTCTGGGGAAATAGAACAAAATTTCAAGAGTATTTTATATGTGTATATATGATATTTACTTTCTAATTTTTCTAAAATTTCAAAATTGACAGAAATTAACAGCAGTGTATATTTGTCTGTTCCTTCTATGTCACTATCTATTATCTACCTACTTATGTGCCAATCATCTATTCATTGTTCTTGATAACAAGAAATTAAATTTATAGAAAAATAAAATCCAAATACTCAATTGTGAAATCAATGACAACTACCCTCTTTTTAAATATTTACTATAATTAAAAATAATAGTCTACCCTTTTCCTTGGATTCTGAAATTATAAAAATATCTGTAGGGTGTTCATGTTTGTAGCTAACGAAATTGATCGAGTAATTATGACACTTTTTATCTTACCAATAATTACAACTCTTCTCTGCAGAATGTCTACTATATCTCTTATTTTATTTACTATTTGTTGTCGTCCATTTGAAATTCTGTTTTCCTACCTCTCCACTTAAGATGCTGTCATCCTCTCCTTGAGGATGACTTTCAACTGGCTCAAGCAAGGAGAATAGGTGTGATTCCACACCCTGATGACTAAGCAACTACTAGAGAAGAAAGGGAAAATCATCAGATCGTGTTACTACCCTGCTTAATTCATATTTGATGAATAAATACATGAGTCCATTTGCCAATTTTTAATGAGAGATAATTGCTAAAATAAAAATCAAATCACTTAGCTTTCTATCTACTGGCAAAACACAACCTTATTCAGATAGTCTTCCTTCCAGTGAAAATCATAGCTTGTCCCTTTCTCTTTTTTTGTGAATCAATTTGCAAAACTAGCAATTTTTTAGCAGAAAATAAAGCAATGTATTTTCCTTTATATTTGTAGAGATCTCTGTCACACACTTTGTCCCTCTGAATTTGTATTAAAGTTAATGAATTCTAAATTCATTGTGTGCAATATTTGGCATGCAAGATAGATATCAGGGTTTATAGACAGTAGCGCAACAAATTATGATTAAATGTGATTATTCTGTTCTTCAAATGTTTCTATACAAACTGTCTTTAATAGTTTGTATTTTTAATTTAGCAGAGTAAGTATTCACTACTGATTCTCTAACAAACCTATATAATTATGTGACATAAAATTAAAATTTGTAATATAAAAGCTACAATATATGCTCCCCTGGGAATACTTGTATACTTACTTTTGGAAATGTATATTTGATTTCTAATTTGAGATATCTTTGTTATTATATATAGATTTAATCATAAACAGTTTTAAAGGTAGAATGTAGAATATGTATTTTGCAAATAATATATAAAATTGGCATTGTATGCTTAACTGACCTTTCAGTTATAGTATTCTTTGTAAAACGGAAGTGCTTATAGCATCACTGTTATAAAAATTTATATAAATAGCTACCACTTATTGTGGTTGTGACTGTAACACAACTTAAGACAAAATTAGGCTGAACCACTCATAAGCTTTTATAATTTCTGGCAAGATCATAGATTCTCTTCAATTCTTCATAAGTAAAATGGAGGTAATAATGGTACCTGCCTGATTAAAAATCATATGCTTTTTATATTACAAATACATATTTAGGGGCTTCCCTGGTGGCGCAGTGGTTGAGAGTCTGCCTGCCAATGCAGGGAACACGCGTTCGAGCCCTGGTCTGGGAAGATCCCACATGCCGCGGAGCAACTAGGCCCATGAGCCACAATTACTGAGCCTGCGCGTCTGGAGCCTGTGCTCCGCAACAAGAGAGGCCGCGATAATGAGAGGCCCGCGCACCGGGATGAAGAGTGGCCCCCACTTGCCGCAATTAGAGAAAGCCCTCGCACAGAAACGAAGACCCAACACAGCCATAAATAAATAAATAAATAAATAAATAAATAAATAAATAAACCCAAAGTTTAAAAAAAAACAAAAACAAATACATATTTATATAAAATATGAACTTAAAAGAAATGTGCTGTAGGGATATGCTATTATCTTGCGAGTCTCCACTCTAAGGATACTACTTATTATCAGTTTTACTTCTAGCCATACAGTTTTTGTTTCTAGCTTCTGTTTTGTAATGAACTAGGTTGACTTCCTTTATTCTCTATATCAAAAAGTTATTATAATGTTTTCTCAGCATAAACACATTGTTAATCTTTAAAAATGTTCCTATTCTCTTCAGATCCCAGATACCACAGAAGAGCTTATAACAACATTTAATTTGAAAAAACACACACACACAGTTTAGTTAGTCTTGGACCAAACAGGTGAGGATAGAGTAGAAAGTTCTTTACAAATCACACCAAAGGGCCGCTCAGAGGCTCCTTTCTGTTCACACATCACAGGGTACTTTTCTCATTGCCCCTCCCATCCCCTGTTCCTCTCCTCTGCAGCATGCCAGCAATTAAGGGAAAATAAATTTAGAAGCACCAGCATTTCACCAAAAAATATATTAAAAGGCTTCAGACCCTTTCATTTTCTTGTACTCTCCCTGAAAATAATCTTCTGATAAAGATGGGAGGATAACCTACACATTATGAACTGTCTAAAGCTGAAAGCCAACCCTCTACAAACGTGTGCTGCAAAGCCCAGCGATTAGAAAATGTACAGCTTCTCTTATCTTATTCCTATAAATGAAAAACCCAATAATACAGGCTGGAAAACGATGTTCTTTCAGCTATAAACGACTTGCAAATAATTTATTATCTGCTTTAGTTTGAGAACTTTTATTACTCTTAATAGTTAGTAAATAGAAGATTGCAAACACTAGGAATGAACAAAGCTGGGGGTAGAAATTGCAAAGTGAATTGAAAGTATAAAAAAAACTTAAGCCCTGAATTTTACTAAAACCATATCTTTTACTAAATAATCTCTTTTCTTCTGCCTTTGTGCGCTATATAATATATATAAAAACAAAAACATACCATCTGACACTTAAATTATTTAATCTAATTAACTAGCTTCTGTTCAGTTACCTATAAGAAGAAAAAGGAATGTGAAATTGTCTTCATTGAACACAACTGATAAGCCAACAAATGGACAATAATGCAAATTAAAACAATTAGAGAGATGAAAGAAAAAAGCATTATTGAGAATAAAACTATGATATTTGGGGGAAATAGTTAAGGATTTATATATAGATTTCCTAATTCTGAATCTCTATAACTGGGCATAGTCATATATTTATTCTAGGATATGAGAATGAGGTGTTCATTATTTCTGTGCTAAACTAAACGAAATGGAATAGACATGGACATACATATGTTAAATCTCAGTGTTCATATCCATTTAGATCTACAGTGTTCACAAGACAGCTATGAATTAAAAACAACACCAAACCAAAAGACAACCCTCAGAATGGGAGAAAATATTTGCAAATGACGCAACTGACAAAGGATTAATCTCCAAAATTTACAAGCAGCTCATGCAGCTCAATAACAAAAAAACAAACAACCCAATCCAAAAATGGGCAGAAGACCTAAATAGACATTTCTCCAAAGAAGATATACAGATTGCCAGCAAACACATGAAAGAATGCTCAACATCATTAATCATTAGAGAAATGCAAATCAAAACTACAATGAGATACCATCTCACACCGGTCAGAATGGCCATCATCAAAAAATCTAGAAACAATAAATGCTGGAGAGGGTGTGGAGAAAAGGGAACACTCTTGCACTGTTGGTGGAAATGTAAATTGATACAGCCACTATGGAGAACAGTATGGAGGTTCCTTAAAACACTAAAAATAGAACTACCATACGACCCAGCAATCCCACTACTGGGCATATACCCTGAGAAAACCATAATTCAAAAAGAGTCATGTACCAAAATGTTCATTGCAGCTCTATTTACAATAGCCAGGACATGGAAGCAACCTAGGTGTCCATCATCGGATGAATGGATAAAGAAGATGTGGCACATATATGCAATGGAATATTACTCAGCCATAAAAAGAAACGAAATGGAGTTATTTGTAGTGAGGTGGATGGAGTTAGAGTCTGTCATACAGAGTGAAGTAAGTCAGAAAGAGAAAAACAAATACAGTATGCTAACACATATATATGGAATCTAAGAAAAAAAAAAAAAAAAGGTCATGAAGAACCTAGCGGTAAGATGGGAATAAAGACACAGACCTACTAGAGAATGGACTTGAGGATATGGGGAGGGGGAAAGGTAAGCTGTGACAAAGTGAGAGAGTGGCATGGACATACATACACTACCAAACGTAAAATAGATAGCTAGTGGGAAGCAGCCGCATAGCACAGGGAGATCAGCTCGGTGCTTTGTGACCACCTAGAGGGCTGGGAGAGGGAGGGTGGGAGGGAGGGAGATGCAAGAGGGAAGAGATATGGGAACATATGTATATGTATAACTGATTCACTTTGTTATAAAGCAGAAACTAACACACAATTGTAAAGCAATTATACTCCAATAAAGATGTTAAAAAAAAAAAAAGCAACACAGATGGCCTCGATAAGTTCTAAAAACTAAGTCTTCTTATTTGTAAATGGCAATTGTAATAGTACCAAATTAAAGAGTTTCTGAAATAATTAAATGAAATATTTTATATAAGTTTTAGCACTGGACCTGAGAGAATAAGTGCTCAAAAATTGAAAACTTTCATTAAATGAGTTGATTTCTTCTTAGGATTTGAAAATACAATTTGAAAACATGTTTTAGATAAGATTAATCATAGATATTGAGATGATTTATCAAAACTATATTAAATAACTGACTCAATCACACAACTGCAATTGTAGAAATTGATTCTGATGGTATCATAATCACCTTAGAAATAAAAATTCTAAACAATGATAAACATGGATTACATGTATGAAATCCCATACATGTAAGCAATAACTTAAGAATACCTATGCAAAATTTAGAAATAAAATATGCAATTGAATTTGAATCTCAAAGGTAATTGAGGTATATCATCTGATTTAATAAGAATGTAATTATGATATATGACTTTATTTATAAATCCAAGCTATGAATGTTAAATCTTTGATATACTTTTCATAAAAGTACACAGTATCACCCTGCATTTCATAAAGCTATTTACCTTTACATCTTTTATTTTGTACCTGATGTTTATCTGTTTACTAGCTCAACCATTTGCTTTGCTACTCAACACAATGATTAAAAAAACAGCATACATGGAAAACTATTAAATACTATGAAATGTATTATTACCACTACTTTCTACATGAATTAATAAATTCAAAGCATGGCTGAAAAGGGAATCGGCCAAGTTAAGTAAATTGTCTCATGAGGCTGAACCTAGAACTAGAATTTTTTCTGCTTAAGAAATAAAATCTTACATTTTCATCCCATCTATAGATATTGTACTCTATTAAATTTTAAGATTACATCCGTTAACTATTTTCTAACTAAACTTTTATTCTAATTTCATTTTCCTTTACAATGAAACAAATGCATTTTTGCTAGCTTTCCAGAGGATCTATTTGAGGGCAGGGGTGGGATGAGGAGGAGTGTTGGCAGAGAACCTAAGAAAGGATGAGAACAGGGCCTCATCTCTCATACTAAGTATGAATGTGTGACATCCGAACATCCTTCTGGAACAAGACCATTGATACCAAGCCAGATGCAGTTTACCTTAGAACAGTGAGAGTCATCTGGTGGCTCTTAGGAAAGCTAGATTCCTGGACCCAACCATTGATATTAAGATTTAGTAGCTATGAAGTGAAGTCCAGGATTTTGTTATTTTCTAAATCTTCAGGTGATAATTATGATCATCTAGTTTGGTATCTGTATGCCAGAGAACTTCAGTTTTCCTGCATAGGATAAACTAGGCAATCCACTCATAGGCCATATATAGATGCTAAATTGTATGATCAATTCTCTGGACTATTTTACTTTGGAATCCCTAAAGCACCTATACTCTCTATTATTCATTTGGCATCTCTCATGTTCTGTCTGAAAAGCACAAGTCCATGTACTGGCTTTGAAAAGGAGGAAGGACAAGTCTTCTTTAAGTATCAGTAATGGTAAAAATAATAACTTTAATTATGTGCCAGTCACTGAAGTAGAGAATTCCCTTATACTATTTTATCCTTAGAGCAATCCTGTTCACATGTATCCATTTCAAAGCATTTCAGCGGAAATTATGTATAATTTATGTAATATGTTTAAAATAACACTTGGTGTATAGCAAAATGAATTACAATTTTTGTTATCTGTAGATATAGATATAGAAACAGAACCTGGGAGGTTAAATAACTGGCCCAGGTTACAAAGCCAGAATTTAAACCTAGGTCTCTCTAGTTCCAGAGGCTGAACCCCTTTCATAAAAAGGAAGGAGAATGATGGGAAGCAAAGGAGAGAGTGAAACACTGTCAAAATTCTCTAGATGTAAAACCCAGCAAAATGTTTCACATCCTTGGGAAAAAAAACTGCAGTTCTACAGTTGTCCTAATTCTAGTCAGGTTTCTCAGCTAAAAATAACCAAAATTAACTCATTAAATGAAGCATAAAATACATTTATTGGAAGAGTATTAGGTAGCTGACAGATTCAAAGGTGACCCTGTTGAATGAGGCTTGTCCAGGAACCAAAACTGGCAATGCTTGGGCAAAATTCTGCCACTAAAATAGTCAACTTGGAACAATGCAGCTGGCTCTTCAGCCCCAGGAACTTTTCACTGACAAGGCTTGGCTGGTATGTGGCCAGTGGAAACTCACTGTGGCTCCCTTCACCTCTTCACTGTACTGCAGCTGCCTCAAGGGATCTCCAATGGACCCTGTGCCTTTGCATCCTCCTGCCTCTGAATATCCCTTCTTCCATGATGTGGCTAAACTCAAACTGCCAAAAGGTGGGGAGAAAGAATAACTACATTTCTTTTATCACTGCATATAATAGGACTTAGGGTTGTTGAAAAAATAGCAAAGTAGCACATTAAACACATCATCCGTAGATACCATTCTCATAAGAATCAACAAATTCTAAAGGAATGTAGGTTTTAAGACAGGATAGACAACGGGGAATCAATTCAGGCAGATTCCTGTCACTCTGGAGGTTTCTGTATTTAGCAGAATGGCCATATAGATTATCATCCAAATCAGAATAACTCTAAGAGTTAAAGGCGGTACCATGCCAGGACAACAATCTAAACTGGGATTATCCCAGGCAAACCCGAATGTACCATCATCTAATTACTTAAATTGATATACATTCATATATTAGCCTATATTCTTCTTTACTGCTTAAGAAGAACTAATGATCTTTCTTTCCCTCTCTTCCTTCCTTCCTTTTTCCTTTCTTTCTCCCTCCCTATCTCTCTCTCTCTCTCCTCTATTTATTTTTAATTCCTAGGATTGTGGCCATACAGTGGAACTTTGACCACTGAGTTGCTTCAGATTTCTCAAAATCTTACCAGTATTATTTTCAGATCTCTGATATTATATTCAGTGGCTGAGGTAGGGGGAAGAGGAGTTCTTAATTGCTTTTCAAATAAATAATTGTTTTGCTCTCTGGACATGGCCAGAACTATTAGTAGAATTCTATGTACTTCCTGAGAAACAAACATGCAGACAGGCTGAAACTGGAAAAACAATATGCTCTTTGATTTTCTAGACTACAGTGGGGGTGTAGCTAGAGAGTAGTTAGAGAGAAAGAGGAAGAGAAGGAAGGGGGGGAGGCAGGGGGCAGAGAGAGAGAGACAGAGAGAGAGAGAGCGTACCTGTGCATCATTTTGCTGTGTGTGTACATGTCTATTTTGCCTGTGTCCAAGAATAGATATTGCACTTATTTTATGTAGGGTACTGAGAGAAAAGAGAGAAGAATTTCTCACATGACCTATAGTTTCTGTAGTTGACATAATTGTATTGGCACTTTATTAATAAGTCAAAATAGTTGGCATGTTTAATGCCTAGAAGGTGAATAATTACCCAGACTATAGCATATCTGAACTGAATTATTGATATAGTATTTTAATTACAGTAATTTAACATTATAAGTAAACAATATCTTCTGTCTCTAGTTTTTTTCTTACATCATCAAATTATGCTTACAGCTATGCTAGGCACTGTACAAAGAGGATCAATTTGTTTTGATTCATTATTATTGTTATTATTACTATTACTACTATTTACTTCACTAACCCTTTACTGTGGAATAATATGGTAACAGATTGTCTTAAATGTGGCTCTCCAGGACAGCAATATGTACCATGAAACATCTGAAATTTTATTAATATTATTCTACCTAAAAAACGTCTTGTGAGTTTTTGAGTAGTAGCATGTATCATATCAACTCCTCTAAGTCTGATCCATAAAAAATTGCATCTTTCATGTTGTATCAATAATTTCACAGCGATTAGTAACACAAGCAGAACAGTTTGTGTTATTTTATGCAATGTGTGAGTTTTCCCTAAGAAATCTAATCCCAATTTCTGTGGAGGAAATTCCATTAAATTTTAATAAAACTGGGAAATTTGAGTCTCAGATATTTTTTAACTATTCTGCAGTATCACATGTGGCAATTATGAAAATAAGGTTTAGATTTCACAATTGCACATATTTTTTATTTTGTGTTATAGCTATTCTTGTTTTAACAAATGGTCATCACCATCCACTTTTATTTTGCTTAATAATGTAGTCCATGAAAATGTCAATCAAATTTAATTATAAATTAACTATGACAATTAATTATAAAATAACTATGACATAAATTGGGCATCAAGAATCATAAATCTAGTATGTTGAAGGTACTCAGAAGAAACCAAAAATATCCACTTAAAGAGTGAAAACTGACACTTTTACAGCCAAGAGTGATAATCTAGTAAGGCATGGTTTCACACCAACTCTATGCTACCTCCGTATTACTATACGTATCACATGTGACTGAGGTAGAGAATGGCCAAGAATAATTACTTGGGGAAGTACACAAATAAAGTATATAGCAAATATATCACATCTATTTTGCATTTCCATATTGACTTCTTGGTCAGTAAAATTTTAAAGTGACTTTTAGTTAGTAAAACTGTGGTAACCCTATGGTTGACAAATTTATTAATGCATGATTATTTACTATACCTGTGTATACGAGAGCAAGAGGAAATGTTATGCCGCCCCCTAGTGTAAATATTAATTTTGTAATACCAGAACTGCAGTGATCCAAGACATTGCAAGGGAATCACAGCTACTGAAATCATTCTTGAAGAGAATTAAAAGAAATTCTAAGCTTTCCTAAAGAGCCAGCTTCCTAGGAGTACAGAGTATAGCTCCACGAACTTTATGAGACAAAAGAATGTCTTATATCTTATGGTTTCCATAAGATTTTCATTTCTTTATCTACTGTAATATCTAGGGCCCAATCCCTCCTCTAAGGGAGGAGATTCTATGAATCTTGGGTGGAGATAAATATGTAAGGAGTGCCATGGGTAAACAGGAAAAAAAAAAGGAAACATTGATATTATTCAATACTAAAAGTGTCCAAATTATGTAAATTTATACATATTGAATTGAATAGATGAGATTCTAGATATGAATGTTCCAGTATGAAATATTGTCAATAGCTACCCTCATTTATTGGGAGTTTATTAGGGTCAAACCTTGTGCAAATTACTTTACTTGCACATCTCATTTGATGTGCAAAACTGTTTTCTAGGTAGGTATTATTTATCACCTCTATTTAAAGATAATATAACTGATAGAAAGGTGAACTTGACCAAGGTCATAAAGCTAGTGACCAGTTGTGGTAGATTTCTCTTGTCTGATCAGTTACCTCTTTCTCTTACTAACGTAACACTGATTTTATTGAGCTTAGCAATGTGCCTGGCTTAATTAATCATGTTCCCATTCTTCCCTGCACTTAGGAGTGGTCCTATGACACAACTCCAGCAGAAGAGATATAAGCAACACTGTTGAGTGGGACTTCTTAAAAAAAAAAAGAACATTCAACTTTTTGTCCTTCCTCGTCACTCATTTTCTCTAGCTTAGAATGTAGATGTGATGGCTGGAGCACTAACTACCTTACAACTGTAGGAAAAATACAAATAAAATCAGAGTCTTTAGTCTTGACATTATCGAGCCACTTAATGTCAAAAAATATCTAGTTGCATATTTCTGTTACGCTAAAAATTTGATATAAAATACTATATAGGTACAGAGTTGATATTTGGGATCCTGGTTACGAAAAGTTTTACTCGCTATTGATACAGAGGTCTATTTAGGATTTGGGCTCAGGTCCATCTGGTTATAAAGTGTGCTTTCAACCACTGTGTAAGTATGACAGTAAATATTTTGACAAAGGCATGCTAAACTGGATGCAAGAACACAATCTTGGAGTGAAAGTAGTCATTCTCTTCCCTACTATGAAGGAACTTTGTCTCATTTCAGCAAAGAGAGGTGATTTGCGAAATATCAGGTTTTGAAGGAAGTACCACAAAGATTACTGTATTTCCGCTGACACTTCCTTGGAGGCCACTAGACCATGTCACTTGAGACCTTTCATTAAACAAGGAGAGAATCCATATTTTATCCCATCTTTCTGTCCTTGACCACTTGTAAGTAAAATCATTTAGTTCAAACCGCTCATCATTAAATCCCTTCCTTCTTTGTAACTGGTCTCACTTCCTCCTCAGTTACTTATTGTCCAAAACTTCCCTGCTTTCCATAATCCAAAGTGTTTGGCAATTTCCTAAATTCTCTCCAAACAAAATTTTCTTGCTCCACATCAAATTCTTTAGGTGTTTCCTATCTGAAGGACACAAACAAGGCAATTTGGATGGGTTGACCTGTGTATCACTGTTAATACACTGACCTTCCCCAACTGCCCCCCACCCCCAGGGGCTGAATATGGGAGGAAATCTGTGCACTAGAACTAACCATGCCCCTCTGGCATGATAATTCAGCAAGGGTCAGGAGAAAGCTCTCAGGCTCACAATAGGGCTGTGCATCATTCAGTCCCATATGAGGCGTCTAAGATGATCCCGAGAACTCTGAGTGCTCCCCAATAGAGTGAGCCTGCACTCTAGAGCCCATGAGACACAACTACTGAGCCCGTGTGCCACAACTACTGAGCCTGCACTCTAGAGACTCCTCCTCTCTGTCGTGGTTCACCACTCCACTGCTACCACTGCCTGCACTGGGATTATCGGAACCAGTTTTATCCTACCCTGTATCCCCAGTAATGTCAGTTGCCACAGGAAGTCCAGAATTCCCAAACTTTTCTTCATTTTCTGGACTTCAATCTCCATGAGATTATGTTACAACCTCTTTTATGACAAAATTCTCTATATTCCTACATGTCCTAAAACACTTGGACTGTGTCTTGGATTCAGAAGTGTCCCTTATCAATGAAATCTCTATAGCTTTAGACTTTTCATTGAAGTTTTACTTCAGCATTTTGCGCCAACTGAAGTTTGTCTCTCTTGAAAAGCCTTTCCCCTGTATCTCTCTCAAGAGATGGGAGACTGTTTTATCTCCCCAGAGTCCTCATAAGAATGTGCCAGTGCAGGGCACATGTCCTCCACGCTCCACCTTGGTAATCTTCAACCATTCTCCTTCCCTCCCTCATCCCTAAGACTCCCCGGCTTTGGGTCTCATTTCCTTGAAATTCTCTGATGGTCTTGCCTCCCTTTTCTTTGCAACCATCCATGTCATATCTGAGAAAGAAAAAAGCAGCCCCTGGGAACTGTCAGCTACGAACTTGTCTAGATCAAAAAGTAAAGTATGGGGCTTCCCTGGTGGCGCAGTGGGTAAGAATCCGCCTGCCAATGCAGGGGACATGGGTTCAAGCCCTGGTCCGGGAAGATCTCACATGTCACAGAGCAACGAAGCCTCTGCACCACAACTACTGAAGCCCGCACGCCTAGAGCCCACGAGCCACAACTACTGAGCCCGTGTGCCACAACTACTGAGCCTGCACTCTAGAGCCCATGAGACACAACTACTGAGCCCGTGAGCCACAACTATTGAAGCCTGCGAGCCTAGAGCCGGTGCTCTGCAACAAGAGAAGCCACCGCAATGAGAAGCCCACACATCGCAACGGAGAGTAGTCCCCGCTCACTGCAACTAGAGAAAGCCCGTGTACAGCAATGAAGACCCAATGTAGCCAAAAATAAAATAAATAAATAAATAGAAAAAAAAAGTAAGGTATGGTTCTGTTATCAAAGATAAACAGTTTCACAGTCCCCTAACATCAGACAAGGTCATTGATGAGCATGAAGGAAGCAGGAAAAAACAAGACCACTTCACAATCATGTTTGGGGACAGACAAAAACAAACCTACTGTTTTTGTTATGAAACATCCCCATCTGCCAGCCAACATGCGCAAAAGCTGCTTCTCTACCAACTACAGCTTTGCCCCCACTCTGTTCCTCTTGCCTCCTAGAGAAAAAGCACTAAAATAACCAATTGTAGAATGGCCCTCCTTTCTCACAGGATAATCCAGAATAAAACAATGTTTCAATAAACTCCACAAAATCACCTTTCACAATCCCAAAACCTATAAAACTCTACCTTATTTCTTCTTCATGAGATGCATCAAGGTTCCCCATGGTGTGCAGTTTATCTTGTTCCAACAAGTACCAATAGGTCCAACTTGGTTCAACTAGAGCTCTGTTCCTGGTGGTTTCTGGCTGGTGGTTACTGACACCATTCTGTGTATTTTTCATGAAAACATTTTTGTTTTGTAAAATTTAAGTCCTTCATTTTACATAGCCACCCATTAAAGCCAACTTTCTTAAATTTGGGTTACCAAATTGTACACTTTTGATATTAAGTTTAAAAATATTTTCTCTCATTTAAAGATAGCCTGATTTTCTTCAAGTACAATAAATGCATGTATGATTAGCTACTGGAGCTGAACAGATAAGAATAACTATATTTTACAGTTTTATAAAAGTTTTTTGGGGAGGAGCCAGGGAGATTGATTGAGAGATACATAGTAATCCAGGCAAATATTTAAAATAAAGTTATTATACATTCCTTTATAAAACAACAAAAACATTCCACATTAAGGTCTATCAATTTTAACCCTAAATAGTTTAACAATGTCAATTTCACCTATTTCCAATTAAATCCAATTGGAATTAGATATGATTTATATTTCAAATACTGAGTTGTCTTATTGTAAAAGAGATGTAATAACTGAGCCTCAGTATACTGTTTGGGGTCTAGATCAACAGAACCAACAGGAGAGATGGAGAGAGAATTGGCGCGGTGGGTGGGGGGGCAGGTGGAAAACATGGAGAGGAAGGGGAGAGAGGGAGGAAAAGAGAGTTTTAAGGAATTGGGGATTGACTCTGATTGTGGGTTTGTGGGGCTTCTGTAGGACAGGTCAGTAGGCTAGAAACTCAGGGCAGGGTTTGATGCTGCAGTCATGAGGCAGAATTTCTTCACCAAGAAATCTCAGTTTCTGCTCTTACAGTCTTTCAACTGATGGCATGAGATCCATCCACTTTATAGACGGTAATCTCCTTTACTTGATGTCAACTGATTACAGACATTAACTATATCTACAAAATACCTTCAGAGCACCTAGATTAGTGTTTGTTTAAATAACTGGCTACTATTCTGGTTGACACATAAAACCAGTCATCCCACTCGGAATAGCTCATTTTTCTAAAGCTATGTAAGTAAAAAGTGTTTTCTTATAATTTGAATATGGCACTGTCATCATAAACATTTAATACATTAAATGTACTTACATTTAGAAATGTACATAACTTTCTTCTAATGGTGAAAACCATTATGAAAGAGTCCAGAGTACTACATCAGGTAATGGACTTTGTTATTTTGACAACTAGGATTGAGTTTTAATTATTTACTACCCTACTTTATCTTATACTGTGCTAGGAAGTGTACTGTAACACATTTATAAAATTAATGAAACCTTGCTAGTTGAAAACAACATCATAATATTGCATATATGTTAATAATTTTCTCAGAGGCAAAGGATAATTTGATGAGATAAAACAGATCAAATGGTTTCAGGCTAAGATTCTTAGAGAATAGAATTAATAAAATTATTAATATTGTAGTTTGCAATATAAAAAAAAAGTGAAAAATAAATATATAAATTTCTTTATGAATTTTGGCTGCAGTATACCACAGATTAAAACTGCTATTTTTTTCTCTCTGGAAGGATTACTCAAACTCCTAATTACAACAGTTGCCTACAATAGTAATATCTCAGTTAAACAGAATCGCTGAGAAAATTATTTCAACACTGTATTATGATTACATTTATTAAAAAGTATGATTTCCCCTATGTATAATACTTTCAAAAAACTATTTTCTAAGTATGTTACATGAACTAAACATGTTTACCAAAAGTATAAAGACTAAAATTACATTCAAAATTAATTTTTAAAAAGACCAAAAACAACAAGAAACTACTAAAAACACCTGTGGTCTGAGCGAAAGTCTGCAATTTTAAAATGCAAAAATGCATCATCCTCAAATCCACGTTTCTATATTATAATTATTATGATAGGTCATAATATCCTAGATATATGATCTGGAAAATACTGTTAAGCAGTTCAACCAATACATAATAAACAGTATAGAAACACACAAATATGCAGAAAACTTTTTGGAAGACTACTGTCTATCTAAAAGTTGGTACCATGAAGGGTAGAATGACGAAAATGTTTCTGTCTCCCGTATGTAAAATTTGGTTCTCGGACTAAACAAGAAGTGGAAAATTCAAGTGTCTTCATTGGTCAGGAAGGTATTATAAATAAGTGAAAACTTATATAACAGTAAAAAATAGTATAGACAGTAGCAAACTGTGAAGTGTATTCCCCTTTGAATAGCATTTAAGCCCAAATACTTTAAAACACAGTGCACACTAAACAAACTACTTCTGCAGCTTGAATTTGGTCCTGAATACAAATACAACTATATGAAATCTTTGGATTAGTGGTCTCCAACGCTCTTGTTGATCTGTATTTTCAGCAAAAACGTAATCGCAGTCATCAATAAACTAGAAAATACTGGTGCATAATTGAAAAGAAAAGACAAGATAGTATGTCACTATTTGACTTTCAACTATCAAAAATAACTTAAATAATATTTGATAAACTAAAAAAGATATGTTAGAATCACGGTTGTTACTTGACAACATTTGCCTTAAAATACTGCTTACATTTTTGAGTAGGTCATAATATCAGTATTTCAATCTTATTTTCCTTACTCCAATAATGTGTTCTGAAAACACACATGTTGTAAAGTTTTGCTAGAATAAAAAACAAGAATAGCAAAGAATATATGTCACCTTAAGTTCAGGAAAGTGAGACACAAGATGGTCTTTAATACTGAATGTATAATAATGTAAAAGAAACTTGGAAAAGTATATAACTGATTACATGACCAAATTTATAAAGTGGGGAAATTTAGCCATATATTATTCACCCTAACCCACCCTCACCCCTGACCTTTCTTGAGGATATTAATCTAACAATGATAACATTTCAGCAGCACTAATTCAACAACTTGTTTCTTTAGTCTTACGCACAACCCTAAATGTGCCACATAAATGGGTTTTAGTGAGTGGAGAAACCTTTTAAATTATATACTGTAGGAGATAAAGAAATGTGTAAGGGAATGACATGAAAAATACTGCTATATTAGATAATGATAATTAGAACAAAAGTCCATATAGTATATTTCAAAGACCTACCTAATTTTAGTGAGTTCCTGGATACACAAAGGAAAAAACCCAGAATTTTTTCATACTTTCAAAATGAATACATATGAAAATATCTTGAGTGACAAGAACCCTGCAAACTTGTCAAAATATGTGAATATTTTTTCAACATATTCAAAATGAACGGAGCATCCATGAATACATCTTAACATAATATTTAGTGCGTAATACTTAGCACAATTCCTGTGGTGCCTAGAATAGTGCTTTGCAATTAAAGCATCTCAATAAATCCGAACGAACTAAATAACAAATATGTTGACAACTGATTAATAAATCAATACATCTTTTCTTGCCAAACCTGGTACTTAATATTTTGGAAATGGAGGACAGCCTTCAGGAACAGGGCTTAGGCAAGACAAAAATTATTGATGTTCGCATATTGGAGGATAAGAAATAAAATAAACTTGAATTCAAATTATTCTGTGAGGCTGGCACTATTTCTCCACACCTAAAGGCAAGTGGCAAAGTAGAGTGCCTTCAAACAATAGATGACACCAATACCATCTCTTTATCAGTATCTATATTATCATACCAATTTCTATGGATTCCCTAATTTAGTATATAAATTATAAAGGAAATATGTCTAGAGTCAGGAAATCTGCATTATAATATTGACTCACTGCCTGACCTCAAATCAGCACTCCTTCTTTTTGAATTTCATAGTCTTTAAACAGACATAATACTCTTGTGAAATATAAAAATGCTGACCAACTAACAGAAGTAATAAACAAATTAGTAATGATTTCCAAAGTTCCACAAACTTCAAATTCCATATTAAAAGTGGTTAAATATATATTTAAATTCTGCATTAAATTATATATAAAATATTTTAATACTTTGTATTAAAACTTTAAAAATATATAATTAGGGCAAAAAAACTTTTGTGGATCAACTGCAAAACATAAATATAACAAGATGTCTTTATCTAATAAACAGATGCATACACAATGGTGGTTTGGGATAATCTAAGGAAAAACAATAAGAATACATGGATTGTAAACTTTATTCATTGTCATTAAACCACGTAACTTATTCAGACATATTCTGGAGCACTAATAAAATATTAGCTTATTTCTTATTCCATGGAATTAAAGCTATATCACACATATGATGCTATTTATAACAGAAATCATCGCAAGTAGAGTGAACTTTCTCTTTGACGGTAAGACCCTGCAAAATGGAGATTTGCGTATTTTCAGTTAAAATTGTGAAAAGGAATATATTTAAAAGCCCAGGAATAGGATCAAGATTAACAGTAGGCTTAACCTTTAAGTATCCTTAAAATTTTATTGTGTGAGTGACATAGTATGATCTATGGAAAGGTCTGTACATTTTGATAATATCCTCAGTATGAGTAGCAGGACTACATTCTGGATTTAGGACTAAAGAGATTAACCAAGGTCAGTAAACAATGAGTTTTATTCTGTAAGTAAATTTATTCTATAGGTAACTTCTAATTCTTGAAAGAACACTGTATTAACAGTTATAGCCTGTCTTAAATCAGTTCAATAATTTTAAAGACTAGAAAATGTTTTAAAAATACGAATTTAAAAAATGTTCAGAATATCCATTAGTTATCCAGTGGTTGAAAACTAATTGGAATTTCTTTGGAAAAATCCCTCAATGGATTTTATGTTTTAAGTTGTGCTCTCCTGAAATAAGAAAAAAAAAAAAAACACTCACTAAAATTCTTTTAACTTAATACACATTTCAAAATGCAAAAATGTGATGATGTCTTCAAAGGCAAAGTTCACAATATGTCAAAATCAAATAGACAAGAAAGTAAAAAAGATCTCATAATTACTACTCTATAAAACTGGGATTAAAAACATGACAACCATAAATCCTTACCTGAAAATATTCAAATTGTGGAATATATATATTTTTAAGATAATATTTGTGTTTCTTATTAAGGTTGCTATTTCTGAGAAGTTTCAGGTTCAGTTTTCTGTTTTTAGCTTATAGTAAGTTTTAGCTTATAATAAATCTTCATAGCATCCTACTTGCTGTAAAAAATACATTTTTAGATAAGTATAGAAAACTATTTAATTAAAAAATTCATTTATGAATATATTTAGAATCTCTTCTGTTATAGACAGGCATAAATCTCATTCTCTTCAATAACAAAATCATCAAAAGACATAGAAAACCCACACATGACATATATTACTTTTTAAAGTAATAGTCTCAAATATAGTGGAACCATATATGAAAAATCTACATCATTTCAGTCGGTGTAAATCTCTTGCACAGGGAACACTAACTTGGGCAGTTTGTAAACACAATCTTGAAGGATTAGCTATGAAGTCCCTATAAGTCCTTTTACCATAAATAAAATATGATAGGAACTATTTCTAAGCCTTTTTATCCCAGTTTGTTGCTTCTGACATTTGCATATATTTAGATTTATTCATCTCATTTAGGTAGCTGCTCTTTAACACCTATTTTAATTTGAAGATTAAACTGGCAGATCTACAGTTTAACCTACTTTTTGTCAATATGAGTGATAAAGAACTAATCAACTTCAAACAGACAACAAACATCCTTAAGCAAGTTCAATGATTTATGGAAGCCCAAGGTTGACTTAAGAATCAAGATTACCAGAATTTTAACAAGTTGAGGTTTGGCAAATAAACATTTTTTTTCTATGAACTTTATTCTGTGGCTTTATTACCTACACCATTATTATAACTATGGAGATGAGATCTTGTTCAGTCAATAAGTTTGCCTTTTCTCATAAGTGAAACTTGATTTAAAAAACAAACCAGTGCACACTTTTTTCAAAATGAAGCGCTTCCCCTCCCCCAAATTACCTTCACATATAGTTGACTTCTCTAAGTCTAGCCAGAACATTTTCCATAATTACCTTAGCCTGTGCCTATTGCTCTGTATAGTACTCCACTAAGGAAGACCACAGAAGAGTATTTTCTTTGATCAACAACAACAGTAAACAATCTTATCCAGGACAATAATAAAAGCGATAAATTAACCCTACTTCTTTGAGTCTTAAATGAGCTGAGAGGAGGATGTCCAAGAGATTCAAGGGAAAAAAGAAAATAATCAAATGAATCACATCAATGTCAGAATTCACTTAAAACTTCAGAAGAGAACTTTTCATTCTTGGAAGACAGATGCACAGCACATTTAGAAAAAAATTTATGTAGAATCATATTTTAAGATATAGAAAGAAAATAGATTAAGAATACTGTATTTACTTTTGGACTAATTGAGTCTGTCCTTAAACTTCTACTCTACCTATTCAGAGCTCAGTAATCACTTTGTTAAAAAGGGGGGACGGGGTGTTGCTTGCTAACAGACCCAGACTTTAGTGATGCATACATCTGCATATTACCACCTTACTCCGGCTCTACTCTGTTTGCAGCAGTACTTAGCCTAATGAGCCTTCTCTCTACTTCCCTTTTTCGTTATTGGGTGTATAGTTCTCAGGAGATACCAAGACTTGGGAGTCAGTTCTGCAGGGAGGTTTTGTAGCTAAGAGGGGATATGAAAGAAAAAGTAAGGGCCATCACCCTGTACTATCTCAATGCTCAGCACATCTCTCAACAATCAGGAGTCCTTTTCCTACTAGAATGCTGAAAGAGAAGCTCGGTGGTCCAGTGAGAACCTCCCAGGACCGCGCGGGCTCTGTTTGTCTAGCACGTTTTTCCTTGTGGCTCTGACTGTGTCAGAGTGCCCACCCGTCACACTTATCTCCAACCTCTTTTGAGTGAATAGCTTAAAGCTGACGGCATGGGGTTCTGGAGTCACTCAGTTAAGCTTTGTACTGACAACTTCTCACTAGAGAAGTTTGCTGCCAGCCCTTCCGGAGACAGCCGGAACACAAACTCCTTCTGAGACCATCACTCAGTCCCGCCACTTGCCCCGCACCTCCAGTCACATGGCCCCCCGCCTCCACGAGAGACACCCACACATCCTCATTACCTTCAGCTTCCTAAAGCGACAGGCTATAGGGTCACTTGGGGTTAGGGTTATTTTCTTTTCTTTCTTAAGAAGAGATCCTGTTGACATAATTTGTTTCAAATAAAGAAAAACCGTGGTAATCTTCACCAGGACGGAGTGAGGTGGAGGGTCCCGAGCGTTGGGAAAGTGTCAACCAAAGCCATGGATCTCAGCTTCCCTGAGATTCCTGCCTTTTTCTACACCAAATTCTCACCCCACGCCCACAAGACAAATAAATGAATATATGATAAACCAAATTGAATTGTGACACCCCCAAACCCTCACAGTAACCTCAATCTTCCAAATGTCCTCTTAAACAGGAGACAGAGAGAGAGAGGAAAACAGAAGCGATTACCAGAGTTTTGTTCCCGTTCTTGCTGAGAGGGCCCCGGAAAACTCCCTTTATGTTGCGAAAGTGTCCGTTGCTGAGATGCGTGGAGCTGATGACAATGTAGTAACACTCCATGGAGCAGCCGCCGCCTCCTCCACCGCAGCCGCCGCTTCCAGGCACCCCGCGCCCGCAGCCGCAGCGCGCCGGGGCCCAGGGAGGGTGGGCTAGGGACCGGCCGCGAGGGCGAACCACCGCCTCTCTCGCACGCCCGCCGGAGACAGGCTCACTACGCGCCTCTGCCGTGCGCGCCGAGGTTCCTCCGCCTCCGCATGCTCGCCGCGCTGTCCGTCTCAGGCTCTGTTTCTCTCCTAATTCGCCTTAGGGCGATTCGCCCCGCGGGAGGATCCCGGGCTGGGAGGGGCCGGCCAGGCAGCCGGGAGCGGAGCGCCAGTCAATGCCGGTGGCGCGGCCGAGCGGAGCCGGGCAGCGGGAGCCGCCCGAGCGGCAGCGGCGGTGGCGGCGGCGGCGGCAGCAGCATCCCCCGCTCTCGGTGCCAGCACTCGGAGTTGCTGCTGCTGGCAGGCATGAGTGTTATTATATTGAGCGGCGTTGCCGGTCCATTGCACTGAGCCAATGGCAGGGAGCCACTGGGCTGATACTGAGAGCTGTCAGAGGAGTACATCTGTCACCCGCGGCCTCCCTCCGCCCTCCCCCGCCGCCGCCGGGACCCACGGCAGCGCCGGTCTGGGCGCGAGTGGGAGCGCGCGGCGAGCGGGACGCCCCCCAGCGCAGCGCCGCGGCGGCAGAGGGCCAGGGACTCGAAGGCCACCGCGGGCAGGCGGCAGAGCGGCCCGAGACCGAGAAGTGGGAGACTCCTGTAAGGTGGGGGCGGAGGGGAAAATGTAGAGACACGGAGATTTCTTGCCTAGCAGTCGGGGAAGGGGGAGGGGACGATGGGGGGGGGGGTAAATAAATTAATAATTCAGCACGAAAAGCCAAGCGCTTGCAACTGCCGCGTATCCAGGCAGGTGCCAGCAGCTGCTTCTCTCTTGAGATAGTTACTACCCATTGCGTTTAGCTTATTTGATCTTATTTGTTTTTAATGTGGTTTTAGTATGGAGGCTGGATCCTGTTCCGAATCTTAGAGGAAGAAAATGTCCCTCCACCCACCACCCATTTGTAGAGATCATAAAGGTTTGTGTTGATAGTTTGGGGGGCGGGGAGGGGTAGTTGTGGGGATACGAGTGAAATGGATAGAAGGTAAAAACAGAGATTCTTGTCTTATGTGTTCCTCGACCCAGAGTTCCCCTCACCCACGTCCCCTGAGAACCTAGGTTCCTGCTAAATCGCCAAAGCTGAACGGAAAGGGATGCTTTGCCGCAAAGAAGCTGCTGCCACGAGCTTGCTTTGCGTTTCTCTACAGTTCTTTTCCCACCACAGAGAGTGGTAGCGAACAAAAGCGTTTGCCCTAGAAGCGACCTGAAAGGAAAATCTCCCGCAAAGGAACTAATGGGCTCGTTAGGAAAGTAGGGGATGGGGTCTGCTGCGTTCACTGAAGAGACACCATCGCGCTGGGTTTTAAGGGGCCAAGGTAGCCATCGGCCTAGATGTGTCCTGCCACCCTCCCTCTCACCCAGTTGATTCTTTGTGTAAGTTTAACTCCTCGGAGGTGATAGGGTGAGAGCATCCCATCAGGTGTATATACGACTCATTAGTCCGCACTTAAAAAGATCGATAACAGGCAGTGGGAGGCTGGGAGATGGTGGCTTCAATGGATTTACTGAAGGCTTTATTTTCCTCTTGCCTTGAATGGCTTAATTGGTTAAAGCAGATTCCAGGCATTCTGATGCTCCTGCGTCAGAGCATACTGCACTTTGATATAAATTGTGTTGATCTTTTTTATTTGAAGGTCAGGATTTCAAGACAGTCCATTCTGGGTGTCCCATATATATGATTTTACATAGCAGTGACTCTGCAAACCACAATATGGTCCTTAAATGAATCTGCCAGTTCGATTTCACTCTTTGAAAGAGGAAGAACAGAAAGAGAAAAAGAGTATTTATAAGAGGCAATAGTCATGTGAGTAATTTGTAACTTACAGGGGTGAAAGAGGGAAGTGCTAGATTCATCTAAGGGAAATTCTCCATGTGTCTTGCTTCAATTCAAACAAAGAAAAAAAGTTGGTATGGATTTATCAAAACTCATTATGAAGTGTCAGTTATTTAGAGGTACTTGGCTAAATTTCTCAGATATCCACTTGGGGGAGTCTGGAAGTCTTGGGAGAAAGAGAAAGCAAGAATTTACAAAACTTCTATACTCTGTGGAACAGATCACCTAATAATTTGTTACAATTCAGTATGAACACAATCTTATTGGGAAAAAAAAATTTAAGTGATCTCCACCAAATACTGTGTGCAAATCAAATCCATTTTGGCTCCTTTTATTAGAGTTATTTTTAATTTATATTTTGAGACTGTAGTGATTCTCTGTACATATCACCTTGGGAACAACTCATGACCTGTATGATTTTCATTATGTCTTTTGAAGTTTTGGAAACTTGCAATTATTAGACAGGAGATAAAATCTTCATTTTTACTGAACCAAACCAAGGAATCTCCTAAGGAAATGGAAGATGGCCCATATGTGAAAGAATCAGATAATATAGATTTCTTGTGTGTATAAGTCACAATAATCTAAGCTAGGTTTTTTGCAATATTTTTCTTTCAAAATACTTCTGACAAAATGTTCAGATCTGTATGTACATCATGAAACTCAATTTCCAGTTCAGGAAACAGGAACCACAGTTACTTGAATTATCCCATGGAACAGAATATCGTCTATATGGGATGCCATATTGTGTTTCTACTGGCAAAGTTGATATATAATATAGACCATATATATGATATACATACATGTATATGATGATGTATATATCCTAAAAACCAACTTTAGTGAAATAATCTCTGAAAAGATTCACTTTACTGTCAGAATAGTCTACCTTTGCCACTTACAAGCTTTATGATATGATGGGGTAGCTTTTGACTGCAGTATCTAAACCTGTGTATAAATGGTAGTAAACACACCATAGGTCTGTTGCTAATACATTAAGGATGCTGACAGTTAAAAAAGGAATGTAAATTTTTTTACATAAAATTTATCCTCATGTTTCACTACACATGAAGTAATCTATCTCAACATTACCTAATGCTGAATGTAATCAGCAAGATTCTATACCTACACCTTAAACTTGCACAGACATATATCAGAAGAGAATGCAGATTCCTTTTGTTTACCCTCATTTCAATTGAGTAGCCATATCTATACTGTAACGGTCATTCAAATAAAACTACTAATCACACTATATGATATTCATTATGCCATTACCAATGAGCTCTGTTGCTAGTGGACTCTTCATTACATCAACCTTAAAATTCAAGAGAAAAATAAGCCACCACCGTGTGCATTCTGGCTTCTAATTACAACAAACAACTCCTAGGCATAATGGAATTCCTCTATTAAAATATGAAATAATTTTTTTCATTTGAATTTTGCTAAAAATTAAGAGAGAAGTCAAGTAGGAAATCAGGACTTCCCCATCATCTCAGAGAGAAATCATACCTTTCTGTGGCAATAAATTAAAATCAGTAAACAGTAACAAATTATTGTGACCTTCCATCTTGCTGTTCCCATGTCTTTCCTTTTGTCATGGTGCAAAGGAAGTAAGTACATAAGTAAGCATCTTCAAATTTCCTATTGTGTTACAATCTCCTTGATATCCATGGTCTGTTCCCATTATTTCAAACAATTCTGATTTATGTTATTAGTAGCCATTTTGGCATTGATTATTTCTATAGAACAATGCCACTCTTAATTTAAAAAATAAAAGATTTCCCTTTCAAAGACTTAGAAAATTTATATTAGGTTAAACATCTAACTGCTACTGTAAACATGCAGAATCAATATTTCTTAATCATAAAATTTTTAAAAATATTTTATGGGATCATTATAGATCACTTGGGTTTAATTACCAACTTACCAGCTGAAAAAATTACAATTAATAAATTAAACATAAACGTTTTAAGTAACTGACATTACTCTAAAAAAAAAAATTGCAGTTCATTTTTTGCCACCACTACACTTCAATTTTCTCTTTCTACTGGTGCAGTTTCCCCTTCAATTTTCCCCTTTCTACTATTGTGATTCAAATCAAGATCCCGTACGCTCTGTGCTTATACTAATTTACCTCACTCCTTGTTCCTCATTTTACTTTGCTTAGCCCAAAGCTGGGTACCAGGTTTCTGCACAGCAACTGAGCATTGTTCCTGACCTGTTACTGGCTCACGCAGAATTTCAGGATAAAGTTATTGCCATGAAATGTAAAACCAAGTTCCTGCCTTCTTTCCCAGACCACAGCTGGACCCCTCCATCCTGAATCCCTGCTGTGATTCCCTCTGTCCAGTTCTTCCAGAGGGAAGTAAAACTTCCCTGAGTTTGCCTACTGATGTTTGAGACCATACGTTGCTACCTTCGCATGACTGGACTTCCTACTTCCTGTCATTACAATCTCTGAATGCTTTTACTCTATCTGGATAACTTCCCATTGCTAAAGTGAACTATCAACAAATCAACTTCTGGGTCCCAGAAACTCAGCCTTACCTGAGCTTCTGAGCTTCTGTGAACCAAGTTCCTGTTCTTATATCATTTGAAAAAAAAAAAAAAAAAGCATATTCCAGTGTTATTCAAATGTGTCTGTGATGTAATCTTAGTGGTTACAGAGTATATTATTGGGATTCAGAACTTTCCTTTTTTTTACTATAATGATCTAACAATAATCTGTAACTCAGTCCTGTCACTATATATCTCTTGTGTTTGCATTCATGTTTGTGATCACATTGGTGTCAAGTATTATTTATTGCTTTTATTGTTTTGGACTAATGAGGAAAAATCTAGGAACTTAACATAAATGTTTTGTTTATTTAAAAATGTGTTCAAATGATGTCATGACATGCTGTATAAACAAAGGTGTGGCATAAAATGGAGAAAAGTGGTGGGAGAACTATATCACCATACAGTACCCATATCACTATAATCATCAGGCATACTTAGATCAGTATTGACACAAATACTCATAAACACATTCATGTTTTGAGATAGGATTTGGTTTCAGCAAAGCAATATCATCTGTTGTATTAAATTAAGATTGCAAATTTGGATATTTTGTCTGTTGTATTTTTATTTGATTTCTGTTTTTTGTTTTGTATTTACATAAGAGTTATAAGCATATGGGGTTTTATAATTAGTTTGATGTTAACATATTTCAGTATGTCACTAGTGAACTTAATTTATGCTAGAGAATCTTTAAAAAGGATCTATATGTTATTCAAGTATGAGAAAACTGGTATATGCTAGTCATGGGATAAGTATTGAATAACCATTACTGACCTTATCTGAAGCTGATACTATTATGGTATGATTTGAAAAGAGATGGTGACTTTTTAAGGTAATTATTAGTTAATTATTACCTAAAAGTAGTCCAATCTCCCTATTCCTGTTTCTGTATCTCAGATCTGCTGGATTTAAATGTGGGGCCTGTTAAAAACAAATACTGTATTTTGAGAAATCTGATACCCTGTCAATTGTAAGATATATTCTTTTTATCTCCACTATAAATAAAACACACTGCCAATTAACTGTAAGAAGCCACTGATTATAAGACATCTGAATTAAAGAGTTGTTAAAAACAAAAAGGCACTTAATAATCAATGATATACTGAACCTAAATTTGGTAGACACTATCACAGTTAATACCTAACTAGAAACCACTTTAAGATATGTCCAACTAAAGCAACCATGGAATATGGTCAAGTAGTGATTCAACTTCCTTAACTTCAGTTATTTCACCTCTAAAAGAAAGGGAATAAGCCAAATATGATCTTATGTATTTTCAAGCTTTAATTTCTCTGATTCTTTGGCAACTTCTCTAGAGCTGATATTGATCAACCCTGGCAGAACAGAGCACCATTTTAATTTCCTACTTCAGGATGTATGTCTTAAATAGCTGGGGGACATGCAGAAATTGTGGAAATTGATACAAATGTAAACAATCAGAGAGAACTTTTATAATTTTGCTTGGGTTTAACCCTAGGAAGTAAATTAAACAATTTATATTATGCAGATCTTTCACATATCTTAAAATAATGGTAGGTCACCTATTGACCAGTCTATTTATCTGTTACTGATAATGGATTTTACCTTTTTATTCCTTTACTTTTCAATTCTAATAAGTAAAATTGGGATAGATGCCAGAAAAATGCTAATTTTAGAGTCAAAGCCACATTTCTAATATGTTGCCAAAGAAATTAATATAATTGGATGCTATACATCTAATTTACCAGAAGGAATAACATTAAGATATATTATTGTAAGTCAAGAAAAAGTTGAGCAATTATTACATTCCTATGTTTTACAGTCTTTTTGGAAAGCAATCTGGCAACATCTATTAACATTAAAATTGCATATAACTTTTGACCTAGCCGTTGCATTCCTGGGACTCTCTACATAGAATAAAAGGATATTCACAAGAATACTTAATGCAACATTGTTTAATTATTCAGTTATTAAAAACACTGGAAACAAAGGAAATAATCATTAGTCAGGGTAGACTTTGTGTCTAATAATATAATAAACTGTATCTGTACCCATTGATTTGGTATTATTACCTAGTTGTTTTAATGTATAAGAAATGTAGCATACAAATGAAAGAACAGTATTAAATAGGATCTGGTTTTGTATTAAAAAAACAAGAATGTGTATATATTTGCAAAATAAGCAGACATGAATATAGGTAAGGGTATATGTAGGTTGTTAACATACTTGAATGTCAGGTATGAGGGAGAAGAAAGAATTAGAAGAGAAGGAAAAATCTAGGGAAGTAGATGAAAAAAGAAGACTTATATGCATACACATACACACATCTGGGTAAGAAAACAGAAAACAAAAAAAAAAAAGAAAAGAAAAGAAAAAGAAAAAAGGAAACGAAGAAAAAGTGGGAGGAAGATACAAATATCACCTAGTTAGTATGTGAAGAATTATAGGAGATAGATGAAAGCAGGGGGAATATTGGGAAGATACCAAAATGAAAGCAATTTGTCTACAATGGTGAGCAGTGATGGGGATGAGGGAATGAATTTGGGAAATGCTTTGAAACTTTAATTGACAAGACTTACTGATAGGTTGGATGTGGGGTGATGAAAAGACTAATACAGAATAACTGAGAATTTGATCTGAGCAAATGAAGGTTACTGGTGCATTTTATTGAGATGGGGAAATCTAGAGAGAAGAAGGTTAGGGGAAATGCTAAAATTTAGATTAATTTTTAACAAGTTTGAGATGACTTTTAGATGTACATGTGGAGAGAATAGAGGTGGCCAGGTATAGAGTCTGGAGTCAGGATCCGATATTCATTTAAGAATGGCATATTGGTGCCATTTACAGGCATGGGACTGTATAAGATCACATGAGAGCACATGTAAATAGATAGATAGAGGGCTCCAGGACAGATCAGAGTTGACTCTATGAAAAGCAGTTTTAATAGGAGACAGGGAATGAGCTGCCAACGGTGCTCAAACCAAGTGAACATGATGCCTTGGAAGCTCTTCCTTACAGAAAAAAAAAAAAAAAAGTCTAATTTAAGGAGAGATTGATCAACTATGAGGAATACTGTTGATAGCTCAGGTAAGATGAGATCAGAGAGGTGATCTTAAGCTGGACATGTTGAAAGTCATTGGTGACCTTGAAAAAGCAGTTTCTGGAATATACCAAAAAGACTGTAAAGAATTTACAAAAAATAAATTCTGCAACCAAGCTAAGAAACCAGGCATGTGTGCTATTTGTATGAGAGAAATTTTGTGGAAATATTGCTGTATATAGAACAGATGTGAACAGATTTAAGAATATAATAGAAGATCAAGACTCAATACTGTCCCTCAACACAACTTATATATACTTGAACTCCCCTCTTCTCTAGAAAACCTTTCGCTAATAAGAGGAAGAGGATGTGGACATTTTCACTGAGGTTTCAAGTTTACATATGGTCATATTGATTTAGAACCAAATAAACATAAATTTAAACTATATGCATTTTATTAACTTATCAAATTGATTTATAAATAAATATTCCACATGGATTATGAGGTGATGGTAAAATGGAGACTTCATATAATTCAGGTGGGAATATTAGTAGTATAATATTCATGAAAATAAATTTGAAAATATGTATCATAAACCTCACCCCCATTCACCATCTACAAAGCTTTAACTTGTCTATCAAACGACCTACTTCTCTACTAAAGTTGATTGTTCCATGGTGGGCCCCTGAACCAAGCAAATCCAAGAGTCTCATACTAAGTTTCATGATGGGCCAGTAATATTTTGTGTGCCTGGACTCTAAGAAGCTTAGGAAGAAGTGGTGGACATTATTGCCACAATGTACCCTTCTTCTATAGAGATTAAGAATGGGGAATATTCCTACAGACCTATTCTTAAGATCTGCTTGCTTTCACGTGTTTCTATGTGACAACTCAGAACCCGTGTGATAAAATTAGTTATTTAAGTTCAGTTAGTATGAATTGGATTTTTATAACTAACTGAATCCACAACATTCAATTTTTAAACATGTACATGAAGATCCTGAATTCTAGTTAGAAATCGTAAGGAAGAAATCAGATATTTGTTTTTCAATTATGTGTGATAGACAAATACCATAAACAACATAAAATGTAAACAATGGAAAAATGGTTAGACAATACAAGTAATCCAAAAGATATATTATTGCAAATATTATATTTTAATGTCATAAAAAAATGACAATGAAGGTAATGTTATAAAAATGGCAGATATAAAATTGCATCTATATATACAAAAGAATAGCCCAATGCACACAAAAATATATACAAAAATGTGACCTCATGATATTACAACGTGTTAATAGAGAAATCTCTCAATAGTAAAACTATGATTATTTTTATTTAAATATTTTTGCAGATGTTCATATTTTAAGTGATAATTTTCCTTTACATGAAGGAAAAAAGATATCTTTACTAATTATTAAGTTCTAGGAAAATATATTAAATTTTTTCACTCTAGAAAATGTAAAGATGAGAAAATGAGAAATCATAAAAATATAACAAATAATAAGAAAAGAAGAAACATTAGGCATCTGACAAACATTTATGTTTTCACAATGAATGGGAATAATTTAAATCATCCTAAGAAAGGTGAAGACTTTCAGATTATAAATTCTAACAAGCAACATGTCTAAATCTAAAGTGATAGATAATTTGAAAGTAAAGAGACGGATGAATATAAATAAGCAAATGCAAACAGAAAGAAACCACTTCTACCCTATGAAATAGTATTTAAGGCCATAAACATTGAAGAGTACAACTGATGAAGAAAATATTACATTCACAAACATTTATGCACCAAATAACATAAGAGCAAAATTTATAAAGCAAAAAGTCTTAGGGAAATAAGCAAAATATATAAAGGAATAATTCGCAAAAGAAATGTGAATAAACATGAGATGTTGTTGACTCACTGTTTCTATCAGACCATTCAAAATAAAAATACGATTGATAGCATTTACTAGTCTTTTAAGGTTAGTTGTAATATAAATTGGTACAACTGTTTGAAGTGTAATTTGGTTTTGTTCATAAAACTGTAAAAAGTACATGTTGCATGACTCAGCCATTCTACTTCTTGCAGACTATTACACAGAAATAATATCATGAAGAGAGAAAAATATAAGCACAAAGTCTTCCCTGCAGAATATTTGTAATACCTAAAATTTAAAAACAATCCATATATTTATAAAGGAGCATAAATAGCAGAAATTAATAAAAATGCTTGCAATGGTATATTAGAGATCAATTCTTAAAAAATAGTTATGTCTCTATTACGTAGGATTTTCATCCAAGAACATCAAGACTAATAACTACAGTGCGGTTTCATTTTGGTATAAATAAATTAGCATATGTATTTTTACAGACAAACAGATGGCTATTGATAAGCATAGGGGAAAGGCAGAAAGACTGGATATGCAACAGAAACTTAATACTGATTAACACTGTCAATATTAAGTTGAATGGTTTGGGGGCAAGAGTCAGGAAGGTTGGGTGAAGGCAGCCTTCATTTCTTAAAAGATAATATTTTTAATGATTATAAGTGGAGATGTAATAATGTTTGGGTTTTTTTAGAATTTTAGAAGAAATTAAGAAAATTTTCTGCCTATTTAAATTAACCTCTGCAATTAATTTATTTATCTGTTTACCTTTTCAGTCCTCCAGCAATATCAATGCACCTTAAAAGGAGCAACTTTGTCTGGTTTGCTCACTGTTGCGTCCCCAGGGCCTTGAAAAGCACCTTGAGCTTAGAATGTGCTCAGTAATTACCGTTGACTGACTGAGTTACAGGAGTGGAGGAAGTATTTGGACAAGTATTTGAAAAAGCAAATGCATTAAAATAATGCTTCTCCCTATGGTAGAATCTCTTCATTTTTATTTTATATCAACAAATGTGTTGCCTTTCTATTTATGAACGTTAGAACATGAGGTAAATTACGTTTCCCTAGTGTATTAGTGAGAATAAACATCAGATCTCTAAAAAGACCCCAGAAAGACAAAAACTTAAGCAAAATAATTTATTTCTCTCATTCATGGTAGTCAGTGTATGAGTTGTCCAGGACAAACAGTGTCAGTGACTCAGGATCTTCTGCCTTGGTGTTCTGCCATGCTACACATGCAGCTTCCATCTTGTAATCTAGGATGACTGCTCTTGCTTCCATCATTGCATACATGTTTCAGCAAATTCAAAGGTGAGAAGGGTAAATGGAGGGCATTGCTCTTCCCTTTAAGAGAATGGCTCTTAACATATGATGCTTCTCTTCTCATATTTATTCGGCTATAATTTTGTCATATAGTCACACAAAGCTGCAACAGGAGGTTTGAGAATGTAGTGCTTGGCTATATACCTAACTAAAATTCAAGAGCTGTATTATTAAAGAAAGAAAAGAGAATTAGAATTGGTATCGCAACATCAAATTCCTAAAATTGATGAAGCAATTTATTTTAGAGATATGTAATTGCGAGGAACTGATTTTTTTTTAAATTCTCCTATGACTTACGCTAATGTGTGGGTTTCATGTTTGACTAATAGAAACAATTTATCCATTCATCTTCCCCCTTTCATAAGAGTAAGTGTAATATAGCAAATGAATTTAAGCCTTGAAAACTTATATCCTAATATCACTGATTTGATTTTAATGTTTTAACTTTTAGGGATACTATTCTGATGGGAATTTGTTTTGTGGCAGAGATGTTTTTTGGATCCAGCTATCTTTGACTGCAAGCCCTACTGGGAAGATTTCTCACTACTATTGCCCAACCTTAATCATAAGTCATTAAAAAAAAAAGAGTATCTGAAGTATACTAAGCTATATGAAACATTTGTCTTAATTTTAATAATCAGTGTTTTAGCATTAACTAAGGGCCACTACTCTGCAATAATTTGTTTTACTTTGACTCATAGCCTCAGAGCTGAGACTAAAAGCTATACTCCGAACTGTAGATTAGTGGTTCTCAAACTTTAACCTGCATCAGAATCACCTGGAGGACTTGTGAAAACACAGATTTCTGGATCCAACCACAGAGTTTCTGATTCAGTAGGTAGGTCTTAGGTAAGGCTCAATAATTTGCATTTCTAGCAGGTTCACAGATGATGCTGAGGCTGCTGATTCCTAGTCTGGGGAGCACATTTTGATAACTTTACATCTGCACAGCCAGAGTTCTGACTGCGGCAAATTCTTTCCCTGAAAAGCGCTACAGTGTCTAAGAACTCTGCAACTGAAATCATAACCATAGACTTTTCAAGCTGAGCAAAGAGATTTTGATTGTTGTCACCACTCCATAATACACACATGGCATAGTATCCGTTGATCATTTAAGCTCACTTTCTCACCTTTTGGTCAAATAATGATGGTCGTTAGACAACTTAAGTAAACTGTTTCAAATTTTATCTTCAGTTATACAAAATTAGCCTAAAAGAGTACAGTATCTTAAGTAGATAATAATAATGAGAGGACTCATTATAAGGATACTGATAAACAGTATGGTGTCAAATCAAAATACTATAATATAAATGGTGTTTTAAAATTCAATATCAAAATATCTGACACATATGTACAATTACACAAAAACTTCATTTAAGTTTAAGAAAATGATCACAGTAATAATACAAAAGACTTAGGTAGGTATAAAAGTAAGCATTAGGCCAAGCTCAGAATTTATGGAGAAAGCACTTAAATAGTCAAATAAACAAATTTTAAAAAGATAAATGCTTGTAATAACTACCAATAATAAATGAAGAAAATAGATTGAAAAGCATGAAAGAAAATAAGGTATTTTAGATACTCGTTTTGTGGAGTATTTTCACTGTGTTCGTTATTAATGGAAAGAAGCCATTAAGCCATTCTCTGCAGCATTCATTTTCTCTGACCAGTTGTGAGAAAAAAAGAAAGCTATTAAGTTTTCCAGATGATTAAGAAATTGTTTTATACATTTTGCTTTTATTTTAAGGCATTTTTCTCTTTTACATTAACTTGTACATGCAAATCTGAAACAGTGTATAAGTTACGTTGGGCGTTGCCTACATGATAATTGTAGGACAATAGTGTGGCAAACACATTAGGTAAGAATTTGAAACTAATCAGTGTTTGTTTTATTTTAATTAATATACTTCGTTTTTTAGAGTAGTTTTAAGTTTACAGAAAAAGCGAGCAAAAAGTACAGAGTTCTCATCAAACCTTCCCCACCACCCCATGTCCCTGCACAGAGTTTCCCTATTAGAATATTTTGCATTAGTGTAGTTTATTTGTTGGAACTGATGAACCAATATTAATGCATTATTATTAACTAAGTCTCCATTTATATTAAGGTTCACTCTGTGTTGTATAGTTCTATGTGTTTTGTCAAATGCATGATGCCATGTACCCATGATTACAGTATCATATAGAATAGTTCCACTCCCCAAAGCACTCCCTGTGCTCCACCTATTTACCCCTTCCTCCTTACCTTCAAGCCCCTAGAGACCCCAATTTTTTTACTGCCTTTATAGTTTTTTGACTTTTCCAGAATATCACATAGTTGAAATCATATTGTATATAGCCTTTCAGACAGGCATCTTTCACTTAGCAATATGCACTTAAGGTTCCTCCATGTCTTTTTATGGCTTGGTGGCTCATTTCTTTTTTTTTTATTACTGAATAATATTCCATTGTAGTGATATATCACAGTTTGTTTATCCATTCAACTATTGAAGGACATCTTGGTTGCTTTCAAGTTTTGGCAATTTTGAATAAAGCAGCTATAAACATTTGTGTGCAAGTTTTTTTGTGTGGACATTAGTTTTCAACTCTTTTGGGTAAATGCCTAGGGGCATGATTGTTGGATCACATGCTAAGACTATATTTAGTTTTTATAAGAAACTGCCTTATTCCCAGTAACAATGAATGAGATTTCCTGTTGTTCCACATCCTTGCCAGTGTTTATTGTTGTTAATATTTTGGATTTCAGCCATTTTGATAGGTGTATAGGGGTATCTCTTTTTTAAATTATTGGTTCCCTAATTACATATGATATGGAGTGTCTTTTCATATGCTTATTTATTAACTGCAAAACTTCTTTGGGGAGGTGTCCAGAGCATATTATTATCTGAACCATAACTTCAATGAACAAATGAAAAGTTTATTATCTTTAAATTACTATTTTCCTCTCATGTGATCTCAGTGGAAACTCTCAAATTCAGCATGTTATTGCATCTACTTCCTAAGATTATTCATTCGAAATATCAAACAAAAATACTTGCAAAATTATCTGCTTAAAATAAAATTAAAAAATGAGTATGTTTTCTAACGATCAATTACTTTATAGAGAATTTCTGAAATGCTCCTTCAAAAATTGAAATAAAGTTCGTTAAGAGATTAAGTTCCAATAACAAAATCATCCTCATGTTCTAATCAATTTTTCATTTGTAATACATATATAATATATATATAGTATATATATTCTGTGTGGAGATAAATGTAATATATTTGTGTAAACTTCTGTAGATTTATTTCTATAATTGTATAGAAAAAATTAAATTATTAATCTCTCTCATCTTATGGGAAATTCAGTCATCTCCTAATAGAAATATATATTTAATGAAATTATATTATTTTAATTGATGCACCTATGTGCTGCTATTGGCATTTGTTTTGCTAATAAAATTAAACTTTATTCATTCCAGAAAATGACTGGGAGGCAATTTTAACAATATATTTTTGTGGACAACTGAGAATTTTGTTCATATAGAACACTCTGTGTTTTACAACCAGGTAACCAGCTAGTCATATTGCACTTTCTAAGTCTCTGCTAATAATTTATCCGTATATAATACTTGAAGACAATGAAGAAGTTATCATTTAAATATCTGCTTCATCAATAACAATTATTAGCTTAAAGTGAAGTTATAAAAATCACATGAACTACTGATCCTTTCTATTAGGAAAATTTTGTTGGGTAATTAACTGGGCAGGGACACATTTGTCAGGTGTTATGAAATAATATACCTCCCTCAATGACTGATGCTATTCATCCTTCGTATGTATTCATAGCTACATATTTACATTGTTGCTGTTCAGCTCTCTTGTAAATAAAAGGCTGGAACATTGTCACTATCTCCTATCCCATGTCTAATTTAAAATATAAGAAAACATATACCCTTTCAAATAGCCATGGTGAAAAAATTATAATAAAATAAAGCTTGGCTTTCAATGAAACTCACTTTCAATAAGTCTAGATCAGAAAGTCAGACTTAATACCAACACCAAACACAGTGAAGCCAGTGCTAGAACCCAATTTGGTATTCTGAGGCCATAGGTATACTCTAAGTAAATAGGTACATGAGTATGAATGCAAAGACCTTTACAACTATGGACCTAGGAAACACTTCCATGGCTCATCCTTCATGAAATGTGACATTGAGAGGAATGATTGCCAACTGGCAGAAGATACATTCATACAAGCAGCAGCTGACAGAGATAGGAGTGATGGTTAGCAAGGGAATGAGGCTGGGGAGAGCAAGAGGTTCTTTAAGACCACTTCTTCCCTCAGCTTTTAGTATGGCACTTTGTTCAAGCATCTGGCTTTTTCAGCTCTACCAGGCAGCTGCAGGAGTATCAGCAGCAATTGAGATAAATACACAATAGAGTGGCAATTGAGATAGCTGTCCACTGATCAGCACTTGTAGTTTAGTCTGAAAGAGTGAATTGGAGTTACTTGTGCTACTCTAAGCAGCAGCAGTTGAACTAAAAAGGAATTATTATTCATAAAAGTATATTAACAAACCTGGGGATTCATAGAAATAGGTAGACTTGTGACACCTGCAAAATACCGGAATGCTTGTTAGCAAGTGGGAGATTGCTTGTACTACCATTTGGACAGAAATATAAATGTGACCTCCTTCTGCCAATGAACCAGTGATGCATAGGGAGATATAAATGAAATACATATCATAGAGACCCAAGCCTTTTATCACATTGCACCTCCCCTCTCTATGGTTTATATATATATCATTCTGAAGTGACTGGCCTCTTGGTAGTTCTATGAAAGAACAGATAGTATTAATAGTAAAAATGATGGTACTAATTATATTATGTTTGGATGCTTACTATGTAATATACACTGTGCCTAAACCTACATATGCATTATCTCATTTAATTTTCACAATAACACTAAGAATTAACATTACTATTTGTATTTTATAAGTAGAAAACACTGATATTCAAATAATTGGTATAGTTAAGATTGATAGGCTGGAGTTCAAACTCTCAAGTACTGCTACAATCATATCTCAGAAATGATGTTAATATCACAAAATATTAATATGCTTGATAATTTTTGTTTGGCAATAATTGATTAATTTTATGACTCTTCATGTCAATAGCATACTTTTCCCAATACATGTAATTGTGCTTGATCATAGTGGATTATCATTATAGAAGGTCACATAAGTAAATATGTTACTCCAAACTAGCAAATATATATACATACATACTGGATTAATTTAGTCCATTAATATAAAATCATACTTGAGAAAATCTACATGAATACACAGTATTATATTATAACTTAATCAAATGGTTAGTTCATTTTAATTGATTCTTACAGTTGCTTTTTCTGATCACATACAAAGTGAGAAACCCGTATGATTTTGCAGTTACTCTATTAATTCACAATAATGTGAACAATTTCTATGTTAAAAATTGAACAGGATTGAATTAAAATGAAACAGCCACATTAAGCGTTAATCAACTAAAAGTATCACAGTTGATGTGAAATAAATTTAATGTCCTTATTTTAGATCCTACCGCAAAATTAATTATACTTATGTTAGCATATTTTATACACTGAAAATCTGAAATGCCACTAAAATACAGAATGACACACAAAAAAGAGCAACTGATATTGGCTACACAGATTAATTGTTTCAATTGAAACCAAAATACTTTACACTGTAAGTATTAATTTGGATATTTCCAGTGTAATAAGATTTTTACATAGCTAGAAATGAACAGACAAGTTTACTACATTGTCTCAGTTTCAAATTTTCTAGGTTACCGATTCTATCCAGCTGCTTATAAAATAAAACATCTTAGTGACTATATAGGGGGCTTAATTGTGCTATCAGAGTACGAATAGAGAATTGCACGTTCACAGCATGTCATAAGTAATAATAGGATTAGGCAAGTCAGAGGATACAAAGGCTGGGAGACTATTTAGACAAGAGGAATTCAAAGGGATATCACAAATATAAGTAGTCAGCAGGTTTGAAGTCAAAGTTCTAGATCCAGGAAATGCAGGAAATTTGATCAGCCATAATATGAATTAGGAAGGCATGGTAGTTTGGCGTTTAAATCCAAGGGCTAGAAATCCATCAATATAGAATAGATAGGTCAGGAATGTATAGTTAGGTGAGTGCAGAGAGATGAACATTAGAATGATTATGGGGTAGGAGGGTAAGAAGGGAGGGGGGAGGAAAAATGCCTCAATATCAGGGAGTCTAGACAAAGAATTTCTTTCTGCTGAGTAGAACTGAGGTTCTTTCCTGATAGTTACAACAATATTATTAAAAATGCAAAGGCAATAAAGGCCTCACAGGTTTATAACCAAGGGTTATATAAAGGTGCTAGATCCTTGCCAACTTGTATAAATTTTCAAAGCTCTCAAGTAAAATAGGATGAAATACACAATATATGCCTTCCTCATGTGGTGTAGAAGTAACTCCTGTTTTCACTCTAATGAAATACACATGGAGTAGAGTGTGATGGGTGTTAATTATCTTCCCATTTGTGATTGTGTTATACTGAAACAGAGATGTTATTTACAAGTAAACTCTGTTACAATTGATAGGTTAAATGACTGATCTGTCATATTTCCAATAAATACTTGAGGAAATTTTCAAGTGTCTGGTTTAACGCTGTCTACTTGACAATTTGAGCATGATAGAAGAGGCCTTATTTTCAGCTGCAAAACACTTGGTTGAAATGAAGCCTTATGCTATGTAAGCTAATCCAGTTGAAGCTTGGAGTTAGCACCCAGAGCTCCTCCAAGTAAAGGCTCAGCATTCTACAAAGCCCATTTTAAAGTCCACTGGTCTAAGAAATACAGAGGATCATCAAGAAATTGTTGCTGAATTGAAAAAGCTCATGCAATCGAAAGTCTTAAGAGGTCTGAATATTCACCAAGAGTTAAAAGTAAAACATTCAGTCAAAACAATATTTATCACAATGTCTTATTATTTTTGTTTGTTTGTATTATTTGTTTTATTTATTTTTATTGTCTTTTAAAATTGGTAGCCTCTTTCTAAACTGAGGCAGCAATATACTGAAATGGTATCCAGGTTTTTAAAAAATGTTGAAACTGAAATTTTTCAAAATTATAAGAAAAATATTGCTAAAGGACTGAGAAAAGTGTCCAAAGGATCAAAGGTAGTACTGAATATTAAGATACTTTAATCAAAAAAAATTTAATTCTTCAACATAAGTTAAAAAAAAAAAAAAAAAAAAATCACCAGTAATGACACACCTGTGATTGTGGCTTATTTGATGCCATTATACAGTATAGAGTTGCTGATATTAGTGAGGAAGAATGTTAGAATAGCACATATCTGAGCTGTCATACTGTTTATTGAAAAGATAAAAAATATGGAAGTATTCTAATAAAAAATTAAATAAAAACTAAGGCTTATTAAAATAATGTTGGTCAAATCTCACACACATACAGAATAAAAAGCAGTAGACAGAATAAAAAGCAGGAGGAAGCTTCAAGCTAGGACAGGAGAGGTAGCTGAAAACCAACCTGCATTTTCCATGCAAATGTAATAGATGCAAATGCTGTGGAGGAAAGTCATGCATTAGCCAGAAGATCTATGGCAGGTTTGATGGCTTCTAGGTCATGAAAGAAACTGATAATGAAGGAGCCAAGATCCAAAGATAGGGCTTTGAAGAGTCAGCCTACAAAATTCTATTTTAGAGAAACAAAGTAGTAGATCAATGTGGATATTCAAAGTAGTACAAAATTAACACTCATTGTCATATTAGCAGTGCTTGAATATGCCTCTCCAATTTCTCATTAAAACACACAAAATAAGAACAATAAAGAACAAATTGATTCAAACTAGCAAATGCACCAAATATTGAGTCATAAAGCTGACCAGGAAGGTATGAAAGCGCTCATTTTACACCCTCGAATTATGTTAAAAAACATGCAGATTGCCTGTGATACAGACTAAATTCATAAAGTAACCTACAATTAAACAATGGTGAATGACATTTCAAAATTTTCGGGATGAAGAAAGAAAGCATCACAAATATCTTTGTGATGTGAATATCACTCTACAGAGAAGGAGGAAAAAGGTTTTCCTCAAGTTTTCCATTGCAATGTTACATAAACCCTTCGGAAGTTATTGTTTTCTTAAAAGAGAAAACTTTTTGACATAATATTTCCATATGAAGATAAAATAGTCATGCAAAATGGCAATAGAAAATCATTTTAATTTATGCAAGAGCATAATAGTCCATTTATTAATCCAGAAATACAAGACAGTTTAATATTAGGAATCAAATGATGTATTGTATCAAAAGGTCAAATGAGAATATACGTTTTATACAATGCAGCTTCATCCCTAGGAGATTTGTTAATGGAAACATCATTTATATATAATCTAATTGCTGTTATGGAATTCAGGACATATAATTTACCATATAGTTAAGAAATAATTTACCTGCAACCATTAGGGATTTAAGTGTTCTAGTTAATTCTCAGTACCCTTAAAAATTTTTAAACTCATTAATTTTAAATATGTTACATACTTCACTGACTTAGTAAACAGCGTATTCTAATACAATTTGGTATCTTAATAAATTTAGGGTTGTCATTATGAATATCAATTATTATGCTCTATTACAATGACAGCTTTGGGCTGTTTGTTCAAGACCTAATTGTGAGCTGCTCTGTAAGATAAACACAGTTTAGCAGAAGAATGAGAAATAGATATTTGATGCTGGACGTCCGTATCCTTTCTCTTTATTTTGCTCTCTTTAGTCCACTGCTAATTCAAAAGTGTATCTTTATATTGCTTCCTCTGTTTTACTCAAATCTGTTGATCTCTAGTTTTAAGAGAAAAAACTAATGGCTTTCATAGGCAAACAGAAAACTGTTATAAATTTTAAATACACTTTCTAATTTTAAAGTTGATCATCATTTACAGAAAAATTGTGAAAATACTATAGAGTTTCCATATACCACATATCTAGCTTCTTTTACTATTAAAACCTTACATTATATGGTCTTTGTGTCACAATTAATGAACAAATATTGATACATTATTATTAAATAAAATTATAAAGAATGATTTCCTAAAAAATCCCCTGTGCTTTATGTAGTCAACTCTTCTCCCAGCAAACCCTTGGAAACCATTGAACTGTTTATTGTCTCTATAGTTTTACCTTTTCCAGAATTTCAGGTGAATTGAATGATACAGCGTATATAGCCTTTTCAGGCTAGCTTCTTTCACTTAGCAATATGTATTTAAGATTCATCCATGTCCCTGCATGGCTTGATAGTTCATTCTCTGTTTTCACCTAATAATATTCTATTGTATGGGTGTATCAAAATTTGTTTATCCATGCACCCACTGAAAGACATTTTGGTTGTTTCCAGTCTTTGGCAATTATAAATAAAGCTGTTATAAACATTCTTAGGCAGGTTTTTATGTGGACATACATTTTCAAATCAACTGGGCAAATAGCTAGGATTATTCCATAAATGGCAATTCATTCAAGTTGATTGATATTGCTGTTCCAGACTTCTGTATCCTTACTGATTTTCCGTCAGCTTGATCTATCAATTATTAAAGGATGGGTTTTGAAGTCTCCAACTATAAGCATGGATTTGTTTATTTCGCCTTCAGTTGTATCAGTTTGCTTCACATATTTTGACACTGATATTAGTTGCATATATGTTTAGGGTTTTTTGTATTCTTGGATGATATATTCCTTCATCATGTGCCTTTTTTAAATTCTTGATAATTTTTCTTGATCTGAAGACCGTTTTGTCTGAAATTAATAGAGCTACACCAAATTTCTTTTGATTTGTGTTATCATGTTATCTCTCTCTCTTTACTTTCAACCTATCAGACTATATACTTGAAAGTATGTTTATTCTAAACAACATATAGTATATTCTTGCTTTTTTAATGCACTGAAAATTTGTTTTTCTTTTTAATTTATTTTTTAAAATTGAAGTATAATTGCTCTACAATATTATGTAAGTTACAGGGTTACAATATAGTCATTCTCAATTTTTAAAGGTTATACTCCATTTATAGTTATTATAAAATATTGGCTATATTGCCAGTGCTGTACAATATATTCTTGTAGCTTATTTTATACCCAATGGTTTGTACCTCTTACTCCCTATATTGTCCCTCACCCCTTCCCTCTCCCCACTGATAACCTCTAGTTTGTTCTCTATACCTGTGAGTTTGCTTCTTTTTTGTTATATTCACTAGTTTGTTGTCTATTTTAGGTTCCACATATAAGTGATATCATACAGTATTTGTCTTTCTTTGTCTGACTTATTTCTCTTAGCGTAATGCCCTCCAAGTCCACACAATTTGTTTTTCAATTCGCATACTTGGATCATTATATTTAAAATTATTTTTCACATACTCAGGTTAATATCCAACACCACGGTTAATGTTTTTCCTATATCCCATTTATTTCTTGTTTATTTTTCTTACTCATTTTCTTCCTTCTCTGATTGTAACTAACATTTTAAATGATTACATTTTATCTTCTCTCATTATATGAAGTATATTTCTTTCTAAATTTTTTTCCATTAATTATGACTCCAGTGGTAAAACTATTCTTTATATAGATCCATTTCTGACTATGACATATTTCTTCTGCCTGAAAACCTCTTTTACCATTTCTTTCAGGGAAGGTCTGCTGGCAGTGAAGTCCCATAAGTTTTGTATGTCTCAGAAAGTTTTTACTACTCTTTTATACTTTGAAGAATACTTTTACTGTGTATAGTATTCTATATTAGTGGTCTTCTTTCACTTCATTTTCTTGTTTTTGCCTAATTTTTCTTGAGAATTTGCTATAATTCTTATTCTTGTACATCTATAAATAATCCCCCCTTGACTTCTTTCAAAATATTTTTTGTCGATGGCTTATTGGAGTTTGCATATAATATGCCTAAGTTTGTTTATTGGTATCTATTCTACTTGGTTATGTTCTCTGAGATTCAGACACCTGAGGTTTGGTTTGGTGTCTGTCATTAATTTTGGAAAGTTTTCAGTCATTATTACTTCAAATATTTCTTATGTTCTGTTCTCTTGTTGCTCTCTTTCATTGTTGCAATTACATGTACTTTACATCTTTTGATCTACAGTTCTTGGATGTTTTATATATTTTTTCATTCTTTTTTTCTATATGCATTTTAGTTTGGTGTGGTGATATTATAGTTATTTTAAATCCCCTGCCAGTTTATTTCGACATCTGTGTCAAATTTAAGTATGTTTCTGATGATTGCTTTGTTTTTTCAGAATATGTTTTTTCCCCTTGCTTTTTTGGCATACCTTCTGATTTTGTTGTTGTTGTTAAAATCTAGGCATGTTGTAATGTCCTGTAATAGTCAATGTCAGGTAACAGGACTTGAGGTAAATAGGCCTCTAGCATGAGCATTTATGTTAATTATGCTGAGTTGGACTGTGTAATGTTTGCTGTAGCTATGGGTGCCTAAGGAGACACTATTCCTCTAGTGCTCTTGGTTTTATCCGCCTCCTAATTTTAGGCTTCCCTAAGTATTCCTCCTCAAAGAAAGTCTGTATCTTGCAGGCCTTTTAGCTATAATCTCTTGTTCTTGTGCTAGAGCACTCACTGTTGGTATAGTGGTAAGGTGAGTCGGAGGAAAAGACTATAATGTTTTAATTACATCTCCGTCCTTTAGTAGACCCATGTCTCAGCATTCTGATCTTCACAAGTGTTTCTCCAGTGATATAGGTTTATTTTCTCTTTCCCCCACTCCCTTACTAGGCAACAGTATTCCCAATCTATTTTCCTAAAACCCTAACCCTTGTGGACTATTCCCTGCCCCTTATGTGATATTAGAAGGGTGGAGAGAGGTGGAGTGAGAAAAGTGCTCTTCTCTGGCTGGCATAAGGCTCTAGTAAATTATTTTCCCTTAGAGAGTGGGCTTTTGTTACAGAGAAGTCTCTGGGTGTATTTCACAATTATTACTCCTTTTCTTCCCATGCACATTCCATAAGGAACTCTTTCTCAGATCTTCATCATGAGAAACTAGTGGGGTTATTGGAGATAAGGCCCACAGACATATGAGGGCCCACTGAAGACTGCAGTCCCTCAGAAGTTTCTCATTCTTAAGCTAGTCTACTCTGTCACACTTCAGTGGTTTATGAAAATTACTATTTATATGTTCCTGTCAGTTTATGGCTCAAGTGGTTTTTTCTCCAAATAAGCAGATCTCAGCTGTGACTCTCTGAAGGCATCTCTCGCTCTCCAGTTTTCAGGGTGATGATTTGTCCTGCAGTCTCATTTCTCTGATGGGTCCAAGAAAAGTCAGTTTTTTTTTCTTTTCTTTTTTTTTTTTTTTCGCTTAACCTTGTTGTAAAAATGGATGCATCAACTTCCACACTCTTTACTTATTGGAAATGAAGCAAGAAATTTGTTATTTTTTTAAGATTCAATACCATTTTACTTGAGTGGCTAAGGTATGTGTATTGTGTGTATGGGGATGAGTTAGGGCATGGCAGGAACGGGAACCGGTGTTAGTACTTATTTTTGTTGACTTTTAAATTTTTTTGACGTCATTTTTAGATAATAGCCATTCTGGAATAATGAGGAATTCTGAAGTCTAGTCATCAAAAGCAAATAATTATACATAAAAATTTTACCTGCAAAGAAACCACACAGAAAAAATTAAAAACCCACAAACGTTTTTTGTTTGTTTGTTTGTTTTGTTTTTTGTTTTTTATTTTTCTAATAAGGCCATGAATATCTCCAGGGATATGAAAAGCCACTGGATGAAAGTGGCACATCTTCCTTGAGTATTAGTAATACTGGAAGGTTTGGTAAAAATCTCCTTAGTAAAACATGATAAATATTACCTACTAAAAGAATGCAAAAATTAATGTAAACATTAAAAATAAGACATGAGCCTGGGTAAACTGTTCACTTTGAGTTGTGCTCCCCAGATCCTCAGTATGTACTTTACTCTCTTTGTTATTAAGGACACTTTGACGAAAATTTTGCAGACTATTAGTTTACAAAATTAAAATAGAAAAGTTTTTGAGAGGAGATTATTTTTCAGATGAAGTTTCTTAAGTGTTTCTAATTACCTTCTCCCTCCCTTTCTGAAAACGTGCATTATTGTTTTTACTCTAGAAGAGAGTGGGATATATAGAATTATTTTAGAATCATGCTTTTTAAAAGTAAAAATATGCATCCATAACATCCTTTGCTTTTTTGCCAGTTATTCCTCTTGAAAGCCTTTTGACCAAATATTTTGTTTAGCGGTTCAATTCATAACAGAATCTTAAACAGGTAAAATAGAATTTTTTTTTACTTTTCTATTTTTTTGGGTCTCAATACAACACATCAGAGGCATAAGATACTATATCCAGTGACACTCCAGTTGAGATGTTACTCATTTGCCCTGTTATGAAAATGTGTTCCCATCTGTTTGAGATCACTAGCAGAAGTCTTGCTTTCTACAAAGATGTGGTAAAAACTTTCTTGAATTTTATCTACTAAGGAATGAAAGTAAATATTTTAATGACAAGAACAAGACACTCTTTTCCCAGTAATTTTGTGCATTTCAAAAAAGACTCAATTTTTGAACTTTTCCTACTTAATAAAAAGAGATATGTGACTTATTTGTCTTTTAGTTATTTCTTGTTCCTTATTATTCACAAAATATAGGGAAGGGGCACTCTATCAGTATCTTCATATCCAAGCCTTCAAAAAAATTAGGAATTATATTGGCTTTTATAAACCTGTATGTATTTTATAGTTTATGTAATTTTCTTTTTATGTTTTCACTTAACCTATATGTTAATCTTTAAAAAGTGTAATAAGGCAATTTTTAGGTCTAAATAATGGTCTCTTTAAACATTCTGGAATACTTATAGGCTTGATATTAAAAATTTACAGCACTGTTTGTATACAAGATACATTCCTCTTGCAGAATAAACATTTTTCTTTATTATTTTAGATATATTTAACAGAAGTTGTAGTCTTTCACAAATTACTTGGCCTGGCAGTCCTAGGAGTGGATAAGCATCTCTTAAATGGAGTTCTAGAAGAAGAAAGTTTCTACCATAAACCCTTGGTAAAAAGAGATTGAAGCTCTTTTGCGGTTGTTTAGAAGTCATAAGTACTGGTGTTTCATAATAACAAAATTTAACCCTTGAGTTTTACATGTGAGTATCAAGGATACAAATAAACAATTGTTAAATTCTGCTTCTTCTGCATTTTATTGAAACTAGGGACTTTCTCTAAGGCTATAATAGGTATGATGCTAAAAGGCTCTTTTAGTAAATTAGGCCAATGTTTAGTAGAGAGTAAATTAAGAAAAAGCATCATTATTCGCAGTTAAGTGGTTTTGAGAGATATCTAGCAGTAACATATGAAAAGTGTGACTGCATCTAAACTGAATCTGCACCATCTAAATGATGCATTAGAACTGTGAAAAATAGTACAGTTCTGGAATTCTTTCCTAAAAGTAGAAAAGAATTGCATCAAAGAAATGAGATTTTTTTTTTCTGAATATAGAGTTCTTATTTTAATCTTTACATTGATTTCAAAGGAGTGCTAAACCTGTGATAGTATTTGGATGTTTCAACTAGGCTAGTCTATAGTTCTCAGTTATCCAAACACTAATCTAGGTGTTGATGTGAAGGTATTTTGTCAATGTGATTAGAGTGCATACTCAGTTGATGTTAAGTAAGGGAGATTATTTTAGGTTACCTGGTGGGCCTGATCTTCCAGCTGAAAAGCCTTAAGAGGTGAGGCTTCCCTGATATAGGATAAATTCTGCCCATGGACAGCAACTTCAGCCTATGACTGAGAGTTCTAGCCAGCCCTTCTTGACAGCCTGCTCTCTGGATTTTGAATTTACAAAACCAGCTCCACAATTGCTTACACCAATTCCATGCACTAAATCTCTTAACATGTATCCTCTTCTGGGTCTCTTCTGAACCCTGAATGATATACTACCAAAACAAAAAATATAAATTACAAACACATAGTAAATATCAATTTAACTTAAATTTTGTAGTTAATAATCAGTGGAATTCTTGAATAAACTTTTTACTATGACCTCTAAGATAAACATTGTAAAATAACAAAGATTTTTTTTGTTTTAAAATTCTTTCACTGAGTTATAATGCTTATAGAGTATATTCACTCTTTTCTGTGTCTGTACAGTTCTACAACATTTGAGAAATGAATAAAGTAGTGTAATCACCACCACAATCAAGATATAAAATTGTCACATCCCCAAATTTCCCCTTGCTCTTCCTTAATCAACCACCACCCCCACTACCAGCCTGTAAAAACCATTGATTTGTTTTCTGTTCTTATAATTTTGTCTTTTCAAGAAATGTTATAAAAGACATCATACAATATGTCACCTTTTATATCTGGATTATTTTACTTACATTAAAGCATTTGTGCTTCATTCATATTTTTGTGTATATTAGTTCTTTCCATTTTATTGTAGAGTAGTATTCAATTACATGGGTGTACCACAGTTCATTTAGACATTCTCCAGTTGAAAGATATTTTACTTGTTTCACATTTTTTGTGTAATTATAAATGAAGACTTACAGGATATTTTTCATTGCCTCTTGAATGTATTCATTTAAAAGATATTTACCAAACTCCTATTTTGTGAATGGGTTTATGGCACTCCAAATAAGATAATATATAAAGTAGTCATAGTTTCAGCTCTACAAGTTTATAAAATTGTGATAAAAATGAATAATTAAGCAATGACTCTGAGAGTAGTAGATACATCTGTGCATGAAGATCACACAGCTATAGCACATAGTGTAGTTCGTGGAATCAGGGAATAATTTCTAAATTTTGTGATCATAACTTGGTGCCTAAAGAATCCAGACATGATTCCTAAAATCAAGAAACCATAGTTTAATTCTTGGCCCTACCAGATCTTATTTTGTCAAGTCCTGAAAACTGACTGGATCTTAGGTTTCTCATCTGTGAAAGGAGAACACTGAATAAGATTAATTCTATAGTGCCTTTAATAGCATTAATTTTTTAAAAAAATTTATAAATCTATTATGCAAGCAATAAATTAAATGAATGTGGATTCAAAACCTTTTGTCAACAAGAAAAATAAAAGTAGTATAAATTTTGTAAAACCTAAAAAGTATGTTATTAAAGTTCCAAAAACACTAGAAAATTAATGTTTTCCAAGAAAATTAATGTTTTAGTGTGTTGTTACAGATCTTTGAACCCAGTTCAACTTTTAAATCTCTGCCTCCTGAGTTGGTTCATTGATTACTTGATCTATAGATGAACACATGCAACTATTTTGGGGTAATTGGTTTTCTAGATTTTTAAAAATGTCTTTCCAGGGAAAGAAAAATTAGTAGAACCTTAAAATGCACTCTGAACCAAATATTTGACGTAAACAAATTAAGTGCAGAGGTTCTGGCTATAGGAAATAGAGACAATATCTATTTTATCTGTGTGGAGAATCACGTTGTCAAAGATTGTCTTTGCCATAAGCTAATGTGTGGAGGCAGTCCATTCAAAACAATTCTGGTATGGCCTTCGAATTACTATGTATGAGCCAAAGAAAAGAAAATACTTTTCAGGAGCAATTATTTCTTGCCTAGTGATTTTCATCCTGCTAGAATAAATTTTTTTCCTGATATCTCTCTGACAAAAGTAGTTTGCCAATAGCTTCAGACACATCCTTTTCAAGCTAGGCCTCAAGGGGAGAATTTTAGATAGAAGAAAAGGAAACTCCATCACTTATATTTTAATATGTCTAGGAGGGTATATGCAAATCACCTAATAGACTTTACTAATATATCTCAATTTCATTAAAAGATTGCTGGTGTAAAATTTAAAATTAATTATGTATATTGTAATTTCTGGATATAATAAATTTAAAATTGAAAGTTATTACGAATTAAAAATGTATGTTTAATCTATATTTTAAAAATAACTCAAATATGTATAGAAAATTAGAATGCATTTTTCCAGACTGGAATTTATAGCATTCATCAGGTAATAATTGGGTTTTTAATTAAAATCCTCAAGGTCTAAATTACGTATTTCTTCCCAACATTTTTCATGGCCTGTGTTTAAATGTCTATTTTAAAATATTTGTTTAGAACCTGAAACCGGTTTTCACTTGGAAACTATGTTATACTTGTTAAAAAGAAAATAAAATGGTGTCTGACAAAAACATTTGAGTCATAACATTCATTTATTCTTTTCATAAATATTTAGTATTCCATGTAGTATTCTATATTAAGCACTGAAAATAAAAGAGTGAACAATATCATGTCTTCCTTGAAGAAACTCATACTTGAATGAGAGAAAGTATCCTAATCTGAGAATCTCTTTAATTTTTCTCCATTCAAAGATATTCAGCACTATATCAGTTAAATTCGCAGTTCTATGTCTCTTAGGTACAATTTGGTATATTTGTCAGGAAAGTATAGGTTTCAGAGGATGTGTACTTGCCAAAGATATAGCCTCTCCTCATTTCTGTGAAAGCAACTCCTCTTCCATTAAACGACAAGGTGATGGTTCATCCCACTCTCCTAAGACAGTTACTCAAATGGGAAAGCCACTTTTTTCTTGTATTTCACATTACTACACCTCACTGTTACTGGCCTTTAACTAGGATTGGGTTTCAGCATGACTTAGGGAGACAATGCGAGCAAGATATTTCCCCAATTTCTGAATGTCTAGTTACAATAGCTATCATAAGAAATTGAATCTTTACTTTGACTCTGACGCATGGAGAGAAAGCTATTACGGTAAGAACAGCAAAGTGGAAGAAAATTGAGTTTCTCCTCTTTGCCAAATAAGATACCAATAAACAGTGCAATATCCCTCAGGGAATAACAGAGAATAGCACTACATTTAAAATTTTGAAAGGCACAGAAGTGACAATACATGTTAAATTTCTCTTTTATTCCCCCGCTTGTTAATGGTAAAAGTGAATGCATCTTGGATATCAAAGTAGGTTAATGTAAACTAAGATGTGATATAGTCTTCTTACGAGTAATTCAATACAATACTTGGCCCCCTTGTATGTGGATGTTAAACTGGACAATGTTTACCTTTGCACCAGTAAAATTTGATGTACCTACTAACATATCTTCAAAATATGAAAAACAAAATAAAAATTGACAGAACCAAAGGGCAAAATAGACCCAAAATCATAGTTAAAGTGTTTAATACAAATTGTTCAGTGCTTGAAAGAGCAGAAAAATAAATAATATAGATTTGAAGAACACAGTTAACTACCTTGAGTTAATTAAATATATATACTTGTGTTTTTGTGAGTGTGTGTGTATAGTCGTTGGGAAAACAACTGCTGAACACACATGATTTTCATTTCAAAGAACTTCCATAATATAAACTTAATTTGCTCAATGGATTTAAATGAATTATAATAACAGAAAACAAGAAATCAGTAACATAAAGATGATTAGATAATCCTCAAATGTTTGGAAATTAAGCATCCCAGTATCCCCGAGTATGTCAGTCATTCAGCTTAAAACTTAACATGTGAGTGTCTAATTTAGTTCTCACATCTCTATGAGGAAATTTTTATTATCCCTATTCTACATAGAATAAGACTGAGGTTGTGATATTATAAATGACTGCTAATGTCATACAGCCAGTAAATGGTAGAGCTTGGATTTGAACTCTGGGATACTAGGCTTAACTGCAAGTGGAGAGCCTCCCATGTAGATTCCACTTCTAGCAAAGTATTTTAAATAATTGTTTACATGTTCGTGTGGCCTGCAATGTTTGTGAAGTATACAAAACCAACATCCACATCTTCCTTATGTTTCTCATATAACGTCTACGTAATGTCTTGCCACATGGTAACTGCTTAACAAATATTAGCTGAATTGAGTATAATCTGTGGTTCAACAGCAGACAATCCAGCATCTGAAGCTACCTATACCTGTTCTTCCAAGGCAAAGCATTCATCAAACATCTACTATGTGTTTTCCTATGACAAAATGATTCTACAATAGTAACAAGCAATTGGATAAATATACAGATATGGTTTTTTCTATTAATGGACTGATATGTTGATGATATTTTACAGCTGGCACAATTAAGTAATTTCCTTCAACTCAAGAACTAAGCCTTAATAAACCAGTAAACCAAAGTCAATTTAATGACTTATTTAAATAGATCAAGTAAAGAGTAAAATGTCAAATTTATAGTGAAACAAACACACATACAAACAAAAATATATTTTTAAAGTTACCGATAATTGATAGTGTTGGCTCTAACATGACCTCACAAGACTCCTTAACCATGAATATTGATGGTGGGTATTTTATTATATTAAAACAACTCTTTATAACTAGAACCTGAATCTTTAATTTTTAGTACTCTTTAAACATCTACTTTAATTACTGTGTAATTATCTTTTATCATTTTCTCTCCCTTGATTATTTGAGCATTCCTCATGTATATGCCATGTATCCACAATGATATATCTGAAGATCTGCATGTGGGTGACGTCATATAACATATGCAGTATAAGGGACCTAGAAAATACCAGTGAAAACTTTGTCCTGTAATAGTTCAATGATTGCCTTTAAAAGAAAACTTATTGCCTAATAGTATTGCCTAATAGTTTTAAATAGATGAAACAATAGTCATTGACTAAGGAATAAACTAAGATCTTCTACTTCGTAGAGTTTAATAATATTAAAATAAAAAAACCGATTTCTGTTTTAATCCATTTAATTTCTTATAAGACAAAAGGGATGTTAAGTTCCCCAAACAGTGATTTAAATCATAAATTTCCAAATGTCTGAAGATTGTAATCAGTATATTTTAACAATTATAAATCCTCTTTAGTTGCTAGAGTGTAAATCTGGTGAATTAAATGACTATATAACATTTTGCTGTTACTGTTACTTTTACACATTCATCTTTAGTTAATGAAATCCTTGCTTTTTTCTATCTCTTATAGTATTATTTTATGTATGAAAATTATCCTAAAGAGAAAAATATGGAACATGTTTATAAAAATACTACTCCCTCGCCTTTACTTTTAAACTACATATAAAAGGAACAGATAGTACTCAAGGGCTTTTGAATAGAAGAATTATCCTGAAAATTGCACCAAGTGGCTCATGTATGTGCAGTAAAGAATTTTACGCATTTAATGGATGGCAAGAGAGAAAGGAATTCCCAAATTCATTTTTAGCATGTTTTAGTGTCAATGAGTTATGTGAAATTGTGAATCATGCTTCATATCCCATTTGTATGGTGCCGAATCTGTTCAGATATTAAAGTTAGCTCTCTGAGGCATCCTAAAAATGTTTACCCTATAGCTCAGATTGTGTCCATATGCTAGTAAAGTACTGTTTAAATTGGTAGCGAACATAACCTTTCCATCTACAACAAAAATATGCAACTAAAAAAAATCCTCAGTAAAATGTTAAAAAAGTGATAGCTTTTAATGTTAGCTTTCTATTCCCTCTCCATTCTAAAATTTTGTGTTACTATATTTTACTACCATGAGACTTTATGTCCTTGAAATCCAAATTCTCTAGTTAACACTATAAACCAAGATCCAGAGACTACTGAGCAAGTTCCTGAGGTTAAAATATCAGATCATTTGGTTCAAACAACTGTCATTATTATAATTTTTTTTAGAAAAATATGCTTTTGAGATCATGCTTACAGAACATACTCATGATTTCAATCCCACACAATACTTTAATTCCATAACGTGTGTGGGTGGCTATTTCAAATTGACATAGTTTTGTGTTATTTTTTACATGCAAAATTATTATCAGATGGGAGGGAAATTAAATATTCTGAATGTGATAAAAAACCTCAGTGTTCTTGACTTAAATCACCAACTGCTAACTACTGCTAAAATTTATCCATTTTTGGAAAATGAACAACCTTGACAACACCAGTAGTCTTAACAAAAAATAAAAATAGAACATTGTCAAAATATCTGAACAAAATTCTTGTGTGAAATGGCTGGATGTATAAAGATGAGAAAAATTGATAAATGATCCATACTTCACCAAATCATTTACTGATACTTACTAAAATATTTTCCAAAATGTAATCACTGACTTTAATATGAATATTTTTAGACTGACTTTATGAAATATTTTATGATATACATTTTAATAACGGAATAAATATAACACTTTACAGAAAATTCTATCCCTGTTTTTCAGTCACTGGATATTTCAACTGGTAGGAAATTAAGCCTCTTTTCTCAAATAAGGACATCACAATATGCTTACCAATAATGTAATATAATGTAGGATCAATTCAATAACCTCAGTAATCCATATTATAAGGCAAATGAAATATATTATGTCAGTTATTTTGGCAGGTTATCATGGATATATACATAAATTTTTGAATATTAGCGGATTTATGAAATAATGAGGTTTATAAACTAACATTATAAGCACTTTTATGAAAGAATTTGCATGGCATCATAGGCAGAAATGGTAGCTGCATGTTCGCTGTGCTCCTCCATGTTAGAGGTTTTTGATTTTTTTCCCTAATCTAATATGGGAAAATATAGCATATCATTAGTGCTTTATTTTTCATTTTCCCTGAATTCTAATGTGAAGGGAATGGGTTCCTTGATGTCCAGTATTTTGGAATTTGTTTGCAAAGCTTACTTTTGTTCTCTCTTCTCTGAATATTCCTCTTATATCTCTAATGTGATTTTCCATTAACTTGTTTTATCACTACATTGTATTCTTGCTATATTACTGATTTTAACTCCTTGTCTATCAACATTATCCAGCTTTAGAATAATTGTTTTTCAGTCTGTTACTGTGATAAACAGCAAGCAAAACAGAGCAGTTCATCTTCCTGTGCATGGAGAACTCTTACTAGTCAGCTAAATCACACCATAATACATCTACTTTAAGATGATTTCTGGGCAGCAATGCCACCAGAGACCTAGCTCCAAGTACCCTTGGAGATATGAGAGTCCTCTAAGCCCTCAGGTTATCTATTATCTCCTCAACCCCTCTCCACCAAAAAAACTATCTGTAGCTGCATCTTCAAGAAGGAGGAAGGTATGGTCCAAATTTCAAATCTCCAAAGTACCTTACAAGATGACCAGCCATCTTTGATCTAGTGGCTAAATTGCTCCCCCTGAAAGTTGATAGATCTCAGTAAGATGTACTCAGATCATCATCTTTATCGAAACCCCGATCATCTTTATTATTTTAAAAATAAATTTAAATTGTTGCTGTACAAAACAAGACAAAAGATTAAATCCTTTCTTTTCACAATTACTTAATGAATGTATCTCATATTACATTATTACACATAAATCAGCTTTCAGGACTGAAGCATATATTCCCCCCGGGAGTGTCAGTTGCCTGCACCTCTCAGCTAAGTCCTTTTCTTTTAATTAACATTTGTTGAAGAAATCCATTTTGTCTATGCTTATGTCTAATCCTAGGGTCAGTTTACCTTCAATGGCCAGTGGATGTGGGGCCCCATTTCAGTATAACACTGAACCATCAAAGCCTCTAGACTCCCCATGGGATTGGCTGAGGACTTTGTTGTGATTACTTTGCACCCCAACTTCTCTCTTTGCCCAGTCCTATTTGTAACTCCTCCTCACATGTATTGATATTGAGATCACTTCCCAGTGAACTCCTGAACTCAAATCTCTACCTCAGTCTATTTCTTGGAAACACAGTTGCATATTGCCCATTACCAATCTTAAAATACACTAACATATCTTACAAACTTTACTATTATTCTTCCCCCAAATAAATCATATTTGAAGCAGAGAAAGTAGTAAACACAGGGAATACTGACTGAATTAGCCAAATAGCCTCATGAAACAAACAAATAAAAAAGTAGAAATCACTACGAAGAATAGAAAGAACCATAATCACACTTTATAACCTAGTTGGGAGTCAAATAGCTAATTGGCATTGTTGTGAAACCACAGATAGAAGGAGCATTCAAGGCTACATTTTAAACAATGATTTATCCAAATACCCTAAAACAAGACCTGACCACAAGGAATAAAACCCTTATCATCTGGAAGATGATTCTTTATATGGCTCCTCAAACTGTAATAAAATTCAAATTAGGCATACACAATTTTTAGTAATACTAACAAAACAAAATGAAAGGATCATTATGACAGCACTGTGGGTGATATAATACTGACCTACCTGGTCTAAAAGAATTCATGGTTTAAGGAGTCGATTAAGTGTTTCCATATCATAAAACGTATGTGAAAGTCATGGGGGATTAAAAAGTCTCTGACTTAGCAAGTATAACTTTGAAAAATTAAGCAATTACAAATTAATTACAAATGTCATTTGAAAAAATTTAATCTCCTGAGAGAAGCAATGAGTCCCAGACCCTGACCAAAATTCATTGACTTGATAATCCATGTCCTATAAAGCTGACTGCTCTGAGGTGGTTATCTGTTTCTTGTTGCTTTTATAGGATCACAACAAACCAAAAGTATCAAAATAAATGTCTTTATAAACCTAAGAATCTTCATAAACCCATTCAAAATAGTCATATATAATATCAAATTGAATTGTAAATAACTTAAGATGAGCTAAGTGTTTAAAGTTCATATTTATAAAAATTAATTTTTGAATTTTATTATACTGATAACATTTACATTTAATAAATTCTACATTAGAATGCATTAAACATAGGATTGTAAGGGATTTTCTCCAAGTACCTAACTTATTTATTAAAGAGAAGAACAGAAAACTCTTGAATCTTTTTATAAATTCTCTGTATGTTCACATTATTAGCACCAGTTTGCATAGCAATTATTATAATACTAATATCATAATAGGAATTTTTTTTTCAAAGCCCACTTTTAAATGTTGCACAGAGAGAAACTTCATACCCTGTAGTAATGCTGAGTAATGTAGTCCTCATCTGAATTGGAGGTACTCATTCATTAGTCCCACCATATACTCTGACATCTCTTGTCCAAGAACTGCATCTTTTCTGATATTCAGTGTCTAAGACATGATAATAAGAGCTAACTGAACAATTTCCTATTTAGCTGTTGCCAAAACTCACCCCTCTCTCATTTTTATATTTGCTATAGAAATGAAAGGATTACCAGTTTGCTTTTAAATGAGTACTTTACCATCAGACACATTACAATGTACGAGTTTATTGGGATCATTTTTTTTAAATAAAAAGAGTATAAGCACACCTTTTTTTTCCATATAACAATGCAGCCACAGCTTATGAGCTAAAAATAAGTTCTAATTCAGACAGAGCTTTATAAGACTTTATCTATTCTTTATTACATCCTGTTAACATCATGCTCATTCCTGTCTCTCTAACAGAGATAACTATATTTTATCCTAACTCTCTATCACTGGAATTTAATGAATCATGCTATCTATATTTTGTCAAAGAGGCTGTCCTGTTTTTGGAGAAATATAATATCATAGTTTATAGTTACACTGATGCTTTAATTAAAGTAAAATTCTGGTATTTTAAGTATTGAAATGCAATCCAAACTAAATTATTTTCATTCCAAGTAACCTTGATTGCTGAAATCTATTCCTCTTAGAGTCAATCTCCTGGGCATTGCCCTGATCAGACACACATGTTGTCAGCCACCCTCCCCCAACTCATGGGCAGTTCTGCCCAATAAAATCATTAGTGAATTTGATTTTAAAGGCAGGTGACTTCAAAAGCTTTTTTAAGAAAAGGCAATCTCTTTTAAGGAACACAACGCAGATAACACGTTTGGAGCCAGAAGGCATTCATTTGAATCCTGGCTTTAACCTCTATTACTTTAGACAAATTACTAAACAAATTACTAAATATCTTAGCCTTAAGATATTTCCTTAGAATGGGAAATATAATAATAATAGCTAACATATATTAGGCACTTACTATCTTTTGGGAAATCCTCTAAACAATTTACATGCTTGTATCATTTAAACACACAACAACCATATAAGATTGGCATTATTAAATCCCCATTTTCCAAATAAGTAAACTGGAGATAATAATACTTGTCTCTCTTATTCTTTAGGGTTGCAGAGAAGATAAATTTGGTTAATGTAAATGGGAATGTCTCCTGATAAAAGTTACTTTCTTTCTCCTCCTGCCCCTTTCTCTGTTCTAGACCACCTGTCCTCTTCATGAATTTATTGATATATACATTTATCTGCTTAACCTGTGAAACTACTTCAGTCTTCAGAGTCACAGGATCAAGGTATCTTAGCAGCACAATTTTGCAAAACAATCCTGGAACTTAAGAGAAAGTGAAAAAAATTGGAGGAAGGAATAGCTTGAGCACTCCAGAAGAAGGTAAATATAGAGTTCTTCAGGTTGTGGGAGTGAAGGGAGCAGAGATATATACCAGTGTGACTCTTCTCAGAGACACCCCATCCTTCATAGTGATGGTAAAAAGACTGTTTAGGGTGAGACTTTAACATGTGATATTTTTATTTATTATATATATGTATATCTATATATGTGTGTGTGTATATATATATATATATACACATATATAAGATTATTCAGATGACCAAATTATATTTCTCATGTATATTTGGTCTTCATCCATGGTGTCTCACTCACAGCCGTGAAATCCACTGGAAATTCCGAAGTGTTGAGAGTGATAAAAATGTCTTTTGTTATGTTAATGAGGTAACTTTTGGAAAACACCTAAGCCTGGGGGCTGGTTACCAATGGTTGTGATTAGAGAGTTGGAACTTTCAGACTCACCCCAACCTCAGAGAAGGGAAAGGGCCTGGTGGTTGAATTCAGTGATTTAATCAAGTGTGCCCTTGTGATGAAGTAAAAATCCAAAACAGGGACTTCCCTGGAGGTCCAGTGACTAAGACACTCCCAATGCAGGGGGCCTGCGTTCAACCACTGGTCAGGGAACTAGATCCCGCACGCTGCAACGAAGATTCCACGTGCCTCAACTAAGACCCCGGCACAGCCAAATAAATAAATAAATAAATATTTTTAAAAAATCCAAAACCTTTGTTTTGGATCTGGAGAGCTTCTGGGTTGATGAACTTGTGGAGAAAGCAGTGCACCTGGAGAGAGCACAGCAGCTCCTTGCCCTGTGCATCTCTTCCATCTGGCTACCCCTGAGTTCTATCCTTTTATAATACACCAGTGATCTAGTAAGTAAAATGTTTCTCTGAGTTTTATGAGCTCTAGAAAATTAATTGAACCTGAGGAGGAAGTCAGTCAATCAGAAGTATGGGTAGCAATTCGGCCAGCCTAATGACTGGAGTTTGAAGTCCAGGAATCATGGGAATCTTCAGCCTGTAGTCAGTGGGTCAGTAGCACAGGTAACAACCTTGGCTTGTGACTGGCATCTGAAGTAGGTAGGGAGATGGTCTTATAGAACTGAACCCTTAACCTGTGGAATCTGATGCTATCTCTGGGTAGATAGTGTGAGAATTGAGTTATATTGTAGACACGTAGGTGGTGTCATGAAGACCTGCTTGGTGGTGTGGGGGACCCCCCCCCAATAGTGGAATTGGGTCCAGAACCCTTTTAAATACTATTGCGAGCAGATAGAAATTATAGCAAAATGTATATATTTGAATTCCTTCCAAGTGAACATATTGACCATAACCCAAAATAATGGTGTTTTATTTGCCATCATCTTAATTTTCAGTGAATATGTTTTTACAGCACACATACACTGCGGATAAGAACAATTCCTCCACTTCAGATAGTCTGAGGGGCACGTAGCTTTTAGTAAATAAGAGGATTAATAAAGAAATTGTTTATTATTAGAAAGCATCTTCAGCAGAAATTCCTAACAGTTCAGCTTCTAAGATAATTTGCCTTCACTAGTGCTAAAGAGATTCAGTAGTTGTGTCAAAACACTTTCATCAAACTATACCAATTGTGTTCGTAAGCCAGGATACTGCACTTAAAAGTTTAAAAGTACAATTTTATACCATTTTTCTCCTAAGAAATTTCGAAGTCACCGACAGATTGGTACGCTAATGTAATATGTTAAAACTAGATTTACAAAAAATCAATATGACCAATATTCACTCATTCACCACCTGTTTACAGAGTCATTATCTGTGCCAAGCCTTTTTCTGGGTGTTAGGAAAATAAACTTGAGTAAATCACCTTCCTGGCTTCAGGTTGCTCCAAGTCTAGTGGAGGAGGCAAATATAAAAACAGAAAATACAAAATAAGGAGGAAAAAAGCAAAGTAGAAGTATGTACAGTCTGTGATAAAATATTTTTGTAACCATGACTGAGGGTATGCAGTTGATGTTAGGAAAGGCACCATAAAGTTTCTCCGTATGCTGCATCAAAGGATGTTTGTGATTTAGGCAGGTGAGGTCTGCAGAGGATGTAGAGTAGGACAAGAAGTGCAGTGGATGTAGAGACAAGAAAATGACTCTGTGTATGGAATTATAAAAATAATGATAAAGTATGAAGCAGGGGAGTGGTGACACTCAGTGCCTATAAGGTAATTGTATAATCCCTTAACATTGCTGAAAAGGTCTTTTAGGGTCTGTTATGATCTACCATCCAGCCTCCTTTACCTTGCTGCCCTTAGCCCTTTTACTCCAATCTCACCAGTTATATTGTTTCTCCCTCTCTCCACAGGGTTTGTGCCCACTGTGTTCTCTCTATCTAGAAACATTCCCAACACTTAACATCTATCATCCTTCAGATCTCAGCTCAAGTGCCAATTTCACAGTGAATATTCAGATGATTCTCTCCCCATTTTAAGTCAGATTTCTTACTCAGTTATTCATCAGTTTATACTTGAATACTTATTTGTAAGTTTATTGGATTAAAGAATGTTTCCCTCACTTGACTGTTCCCTAAGAATAGGAACTGAGTCTGATTTTTGCTTTTCAGTGCTTAGTCTAGGGCCAAAACTCAGTAGGTAGCCAACAAATACTTGTTTAATGAATAAAATTATAATTTGTGATATAGTATTAATACCTGGTATAGTTCACATGGACACATAAGGCATAATATATAACATAAAATACATAATGTAAACTATTTAATACATTTAATATGTATATACCATTTAATATGCAAAAGGAAGAGATTGCTACCTGCCTGATAGACATTTGTCTTTCAATTTAAAGACAAAAACTCCAATTTTATTCAGGGCAGTGATTGTCTGATTAAAAGATTTTATTCCCTTGAATCTCTCACAGTTAGTTGTGACCAATGAGATAGAAGTAAATGTATTCTCTGAGATTTTTTGGAAAATTTCCTAAAGAGAGCTGACTCAACTGAGTAGTGTCTGTATTTTTCTGACTCCATGTGCTTTTTTTTTTTTTTAGAGCTGCTTAAAACTTGAACAAGATGCTTTGAGATAAGCTGGACTTTGAAGTGACCTTAAGGATGGAAGCCATGGGTTACAATTAGGTATCAGAAAGATACAAGGAAGTTGGGTCCACTAATCAGTCTACTTTGTAATTTTTTCTTTACCTGAGAAACAAAATTATACTATATATGATAATAAATATATTACTTGGTAAACGTATTGTAGTTGCAATGAATAGATATTCTGTAACAGGGGAAAAGTGGAGGAGTAACTAGTCAGGGATTATTTGAATTGTCAACTAGTAAATTAATGATGCACTAACTGCAAAAGCTATTGTGAAGAAATGATAATACGGGAATGTAAATTGGTGCAGTCACCATGGAAAACAGTATGGAGTTTCCTCAAAACAAAAATAGAACTATCATATGATCCAACAATTTCACTCCTGGGTATATATCTGAAGAAAACAAAAAACACTAATTTGAAAAGATACATGTACCCCAGTGTTCATAGCAGCATTATTTACAAAAAGTCAAGATATGGAAGCAAACTAAGTGTCCATCAACAGATGAATGGATAAAGAAGATGTAATATATACATCTATCTATCTATCTATATACAATGGAGTATTATTCAGCCATAAAAAATGAAATTCTACCATTTGCAACAACATGGATGGACATAGAGAGTATTATGTTAAGTGAAATAAGTCAGATAAAGACAAATACTGTATGTTATCACTTCTATGTAGAATCTGAAAAAATAAGACAAATGAATATATATACAAAACAGAAATAGACTCACAGATATAGAGAGCAAACTAGGTTTTACCAGAGGGGAGAGCAATGGGGGAAGGGGCAAGATAGGGGTAGGGGATTAAGAGATACAAACTACTATGTATAAAACAGATAAGCTACAAGGATATATTGTACAGCACAGGGAAATACAGTCATTGTTTTATAATAACTGTAAATGGATTATAATCTCTAAAATTTTTGAGTCACTATGTTGTACACTTGAAACTAGTATAATACCGTAAATCAAATATACTTCAATAAAAACAGAAGTGATCAATAATAAACTGTGATTGAATTTGGCAAAAGGGAGACATTACATTGTTTTCTAGGAGAATGACTGCAACAATAGAAACTTCTGAGGATGTGTACTTTTAGGTAAATATGAGATTTTTAAAAGATATGTTGAAATTAAGCTAATGGGATGACAGGTTAAGGTATTTAATGCATACAACTGGAATGCTAGAACTCACTGAATATGACACATCAGTTTATGAAAATATTTCCCAAATATTTTTGGCAGGGTACTTGGAGGGAATTTAGTTCCTGTAAATACTCTGCTCACCAGGGTATTTATATAAACAGGTATTATATAAATGGGTATTTATATATACAGGGTATTTATATATTCCTATAAACAGTGCTCACCAGCCCACTCTGGAAATTGTTCCTTCATTTTTTTCTTTTTCTTTTTCTTTAGGGGAAATTCATATAACATAAAATTAACCATTTAACGCAAACAATTCAGTGGTGTTTAGTACATTCACAGTGTTATGCAACCACCACTTCTATCTAGTTCCAAAAGATTGTCATCACCCCCAATAAAACCCCATACTCATTGAGCAGTTGCTCCCCATTTTCCCCTTCTCCTGACCACAAGTCTGCTTCTGTCTCTATGGACTTACCTGTTCTAGATATTTCATATGAATGGAATAATGTAATATGTGACTTTTTGTGTCTTCTTAGCATAATATTTTTGAGGTTCATCCTCATTGTAGCATATATTAGTACTCCATTCCTTTTTATGGCTGCCTGTTTCTTATTCTTTAAACTCTTTTTTTTTATATGTGGGATAATGTATTAGTTTTCCTTAAAGTGATTTTATGTTCCCTATTTCACCTAGATCCACCAGGTTCCCTGCTGCCCTAGAAATAAACCATGCTTGTCTCCAACTTTGATGTCTTTGCTAGTGCAGTTCCAATTACTAAAGCTCTCTTCCTCCCCAACCCCATATACTCAAATTCTTATGTCGCCTAGCCAACTCCTATCCTACTTTATCCATTAAATTCACTTACCATCCCTCAGAAGAAAAGTTCCTTGGAAATTAGTCTTATAATAACTTTTTTTGTCAATTAAATGCTATTGAGAATATTTCAATCGCCATGTAGATTGAAAGCTTAAGGGCAGAAATCATATAATTTATTTCTACATCATACTATACAGAGTCTCCAATACATTGCAAATGATTGAAAGAAAAGGTACAATTTATAGACTTAAAAAACATTAAAGTTGCATTGTCATTGTACTTTCCTATTTACAAGGTGGTTGCTTATACATTACCTCAGTTTACTTGTAGAGGACCCAGCTTCCTGGATATCAGAGTAGAGGTTACTAATCCTGATTTTTGGACTAAAAATTTTCTCCCAAAGACTCATTTACTATAATTAATTGGCAGGGCAGAGCCTGAAAAATAAGCTTTTAACTATAGAGTGGGCATGTATCTCAGTCTAAAAAATTGGGGTAGAAGATACATAATTTTCTTTATTTTTTTTATAACTGAATTTACTTTGAAGCCTATTTGGCCTGAATGCTATAAACTTAATTAAGTTGAGATCAGTGGGGTTTGTCTAGTGACAAGATGTATATGGTGGTAGTGGTGAATTGCTCCTTGTCCTCAATTTCACGACCATGATTACAGATGCAGTGACTTCCATCATTTTATTGATGGGCTCCAAAAACTGTTGCTTTGTTAGTCTCATTCCTATTGACAAAGTTTCTTTCAATTCCCATGGTTCTGTCTGTGATAAGTGATTTTTTCATTCTTGGAAAACTGTGACCTTTTTGGTGCCCACAGCATGCAGCAGCACAGAGAAGATTTTGCAAGCACCTCAGTTGCCTGTATATCTGATGTGGCCAATTTTCTTTCAGTGTCTTACAGCCTTGATTGAATTTGCCTAGTAAAGTGGGGAAAGGATTTCTCCTCTGAGAGTTCATAAACTTAAAAAAAAAAAAATCAGCTTTTATTGAGGTATAATTGACATATAAAATTAGATATTTAAAGTATACATTGTGGTGAGTTAACACACATATATTTTGTGAAAGGATTCACACTCGCATGACTGACCTTCCTACATATTGTGCCCCAGCCCCAACTAATGATTGTTCTAACCTTTAGATCAGAATATCTTCACCTGGATAGCATATCAAAGGGGCAGTGAGAGGCCTTCTCCTCTGCCAGTTTCCTTGGTAACTGATGAGCCAACCTGACTTCAATTCCCCCTGTAACTGCTAACCTCCCACTCCTCCCCGGATGTGGAGCCTGCTGCCATGTCTTTCTCACCGTCTGCTGCACAGAGTCGGGTGTTGCTCCAGAACCTCGCTTCAGACAGGTAAGCGCCCCCTGTCCATTAAGCCATTGATGTCTCTGTTGCTGACTCAGGGCTCTTTCTTCGGTCTTGAAGCTGGGCACGTACGGGGCTTGCAGGCCTGCGGGGTGCAGCCAAACAACTGTCAGAGCAGCCAGGAGACAGAGGAAACTCCCGTGAGCTCCAAGATGTCGGGAAATAAAGATGGGAATGGAAAGTTGTGGGAGCCGTCCACTAACATGTGAAAGTTATGGGTGTAATCCTGGGGTGGCCGTCCACTAAAGTGGGGCCCAAAAGTTGTGGGAGTAATCCTGAAAGTTGCGGGGGAAATCCCCGGGTGGCCGTCCACTCATATCTGGGGCCCTGCGGTGGCTGTTCTTGATGAATGGGGGCCTCCAAGAGAGTATGGGGAACTCATAGACACCCCTAAGGCTGTTGCAGAAATATTGGCCACTGTTACAATGGGGGAAAAGAAGTTAGACAATAAGGCAGTAGCCGCAGCTGTGGACTGGTTGTTGCTTTTTGTATTAAGAAAGGCCACAGAGGCTGAGCTAACAGCTGAGGCGAGGTTAACTTGAATGCTGATTCCTGTTCCTCTGAAAGTGAGGCATGTGACTGTGAGTGGATGATATGTATTATTGTCTATTACTGTTATTTGTTGAAACTGAATTTGCTATTTAGAAACTGAGAAAAATATTTCCTGAAAATGGCCAAAATTGGAATCTTTTGACATTATAAAACTGGTTTTGCATACACCCTTAGAGGACGTTAGCTTTCTAGAAGGAATTATTTCTCTTCTGTGCCTTTAAGATGTAAATGATCTACCTGGGCTCTCAGGAACTTTAATCCCTGAGAGTGAAGAGGAAAAAAAGGCCTTAAACTTTAGTAGGAAAACTGTGAGATCTCTGTGTCTATATAGATATATGCATGTCTATGTGTAATTTATAAATATGAGGTGTCTCTGCCTCCAAATGGCATTGTCAAGATTGGTTTGTAGATGAGCTCTGTTTAAGTGGCTTAAAAGGAATTATGTGCTTATATGAATTCTCAGAAATATAAAAGAATGAATTTCAGGTTAATGTGATTTGGGAAATATTTAGTACTGAATCAGTATCTGGTATTGTAGCTACTTAAGCTCCTTGGTTTGATTAATATAGACATGTGTTTAGAGTCATCAATATTAAGTATAATACTTTTGTTGTACCTAGGTTTACTAGAAATCAAATTAGACATTATTATATCTGTTGCAAATTTGTCACAGGGAAAATAACTTGACATGATGAAACTAAGTAAATGTAAATGAGATAAGACCTTTTAGGTAAACTCTATAGGAATAATTATGTTTTGGGAATGTCTGTCTAAAATAGTCTCTCCAGATTTTGGTAACTTGAAACTAAACTAAGTTAAATGAAGAGAATTCATTGACTATCTGGGTCATTTCAAATAGGATAAAATATTGGAACATTAATTGCTGGGCGGGTCTAAGTTTACCTGCCTTTGTCTTCTTAGGAGAGGAAGACTAAAGCATAAGTTCCAATCAGGAAATGCTGATATGACAAACAGTTCACAATTATTTGCTTCTTGGTTTTTGCCAGAGATTAAGGTTTTTAAGCGTTAAGATTATAATTGGTCATAATTCTGGTTATTGTAACCAAGTTTCTTTATCAATTACATTGTGATCAGGTGTTTAACCATGACTTTAAGTTTTCTGTCATTTATAGACAGTTATTGTTGTGCTCTGTTGCTTTTGCAAAAGTGCTTCACCTTCAAGAAGATTCATAGGAAGTACCTTTAGACAAATACAGGTGTCTGTTAATTTCAGATCATACACTAACCATTCAGTATGAAGATAGTTGTAGGATTTTGTAAATGTCCTTTATAAAGTTGAAGAAATTTCCCTGTATTCCTAGTTTGCTGAGAGTTTTTACCATGAATAGATGTTGGATATTTTTCAGATGATTTTCTGCATCATTTGAGATGATATATTTTTATTTATCCTGTTGATGTGGCATACATTGATATTTCAAATGTTAAACCAACCTTGTATACCTGAGGATCTGATATTAATTGTCCTTGGTTGTGATGTATAACTCTTTTATACATTGTTGGATTCAATTTGCTATTATTTTGGGGGGATATTTCATTGATGGTAATAAGATATATATAGGTCTGCAGCTTTCCTGTAATGTTGGATTCAATTTGCTATTATTTTGGGGAGTATTTCATTGATGGTAATAAGATATATAATAAGTCTGTAGCTTTCCTCTCTTGTATTTTTTCTGTTTTAATATTAAGATAATTCTGGTGTTATTGAATTATTTAGGAAATGTTCTCTCTGCTTCTATTTTCTGGAAGAGATTGTAGATAATTAGCATCATTTCTTAAATATTTGGGAAAATGACCAGTAAAACCATTGGACTGTATTATGTTTTTAGAATTTTGTTAATTATTAATACAATGTTCCAGTAGATAGAGCCATTCAGATTATCTACTACTCCTGTGTGAGTCTTCGTAGTTTGTGTCTTTCAAGTTACTGGTTTATTTCATCTAAGTGCTCAAATTTGTGGGCATATAGTTTTCATAGCATTTCTTTATTATCCTTCCCTTCTAATATTCATGGGATCAGTAGTGATGTCCCTCTTTCATTTCAGAAAGAGGAAATATTGGTAATATGTGTCTTCTCTCCATTTCTTGGTTAGCTTTGGTTATTTAGTTTTAATAATATTTTTGAAAGACCAGTTTTTGGTTTCATTAATATTCAACATTGTTTTCTCAATCTTAACTTTATTGATTTCTGCTGAAATTATTTCATTTATTCAGCTTTCTTTTTGCTTAAATTTTCTTTCTCTAGTTTCCTAAGATGGAAGCTTAGGACACTTAGTTAATATTTCCCTTCTATTCTAATGTATGCTTTATAAACTTCCCTCTAAACATTGCTTTCACTGCATCTAATTTTGATAAACTATATTTCTAAATTTATTTAGCTCAAAATATTTGTAAATTTCTCTTGAGACTTTTTCTTTGGTTCATGTGCTATTTAGAAGTGTTCTTTCTGCAAATATTTAGAAATTTTCTATCTTTCTTCCTGGTTTTGATTTCAGTTTAATTACCTTATAGTATGAGAACATATATAGTATTTCTATTATTTTAAATTTATTAAAGTGTGTTTTGAACCAAAAATGTGGTATCTTTTGCTAACTATTCCATATAAGCTTGAGAAGAATGTGCATTCTCTTGTTGGGTGAAGTATTCCACAAATGTCAATTAGATCAAGTTGAATGCTATTCATGTCAAATATATATCCTTACTGATTTTCTGCTTTCTAGATAATTACTGACAGACGGGTGTTGAAGTCTCCACTTATAATAGTGGATTTGTTTATTTCTCCATTAAGTTTTATTAGTTGTGCTTCATGTATTTTGACTCTCCGTTGTTAGCTGCATATATATATATACTACATTTTCTTAGATAATTGATCCCTTTGGCATTATGTAATGCTCCTTTTTATTTAATTTTAACAAATAATAAAGTCTATGTTAGCTACACTGACTATTTTTAGAATAAAGACTGATATTTTCTTTCAGTATTATTAGCATTTTAAATACATTAAATTAATGTAAGCAAGCTAGGCTAATTATATTATTCATTATTTCAACATCATTTTTTTTTTTCTCCAAAGAATTTTATGACTCAATATCACAGTTACTTCACTCCCATCTTTACTTAAATTCCAGTTGTAGGCATCCTCAAAAAAAAAAATACTGGATGCTTCTCATTTTCCATGCCTTGCTAAAATATGTTTTTATAGAAATAAAACCTCTAAATATGTAGCTTTCTAACAATGCATATTCTGACAGTTAGAACATAGCCTTAGAAGTGGGCTAATATTCCAATTTACATTAATTTCCCTAATTAGGGAGTCCAGAGACCCCTAATATCTCAACAGTTAGTATGAAAAAGGCTGACAATGGATAGATAACAAGACACACTGGTTATATGTGAGTACTGATGTGTGATGCCTCCAGCTATCTTATTCTTTCACAAGATTACTTTGACAACTCGGGGTGTTTTTTAATTCCATATGAATTTTAGGATTTTTTTCTATTTCTGTGAAATATGACATTGGAATTTTGATAGATGACTTTGGGTAGTATGAACATTTTAACAGTATTCCATTCTATGAACACAGAATGTACTTCCATTGATTTACGTCTTCAATTTTTTTCATCAGTGTTGTATAGTTTTCAGTGTATAGATTTTTCACCTCCTTGGTTAAATTTATTCCTAAGTGTTTTATTCTTTTTAATGTTATTGCAAGTGAGATTGTTCTCTTAAATTTTGGGGGGGATCATCCATCGGTAGTGTATAAAAATGCAACAGATTTTTCTATGTTGATTTTGATCCTACAACTTTAATACATTTATTTTAAGTTTTTTAGTGGAGTCTTTAGGATTTTCTGTGTATAAAATATTGTCATCTGCAAACAGACAATTTTATTTCTTTTTTATTTGGATGCCTTTTATTTCTTTTTCTTGGTCAATTGCTCTGGCTAGAACTTCCAGTGCTATATTGGACTTTTATTTCAAATCATAGTTATTCATACAGTTTAATTATATGCCCTGTCCGCCCTTTCATATCCACTCTGCACTAAGCTCAACCCTGCTTTGACTGATGAGCAAACTCCATGGTCTGAATTATCCAGATTTCTGTTTCTCTCTGCTTTCAATTCTGTTGGCCTTCTCAGAAATTTTTTAAAAGTACTTAGTTTTTTTAAAACATTATATATTTCAACTTGAAGAAGTTAGTTAAATATCTGTTTGAGCATTTAACGTGTTCCTGAAATATGCTTTAAATAAATTTATGTTATGCAGTTGGCAATTTGGGGGGTTACCTTGTATCCTATTGCACATGTGAGTTGACTTCTCATTATTTATTCATTCAAAATATTATTGACCATGTACTGTGTGCCAGGTGAGGTTCTAGTCAAGAGTATAAAAGTCGCCCTCAATAATATAAAATATAATTGTATGAGGTTCTCTTTTTATGAAACACCAAAAAACATTAATATTTCAGAATTGAAGCCTCAAGTCAATGGCTATAAGATAACTGGCATCACAGACCTATTTAAACAATAAACAGTAGTGGGAAACTTTCCCAGAGACAAGCTAAATATCCATTCTACTAGTGATATCTAAATTTCTCTGAAAAATCAATTTATGTCAGTTTATAATTCTGTATTTCCAATTCCCTGAAGAAATGACTTTTTTGAATTTTAACAGTATTATTACCTCTGCTTTATTTTTGGAGTGGAGAAACTTTAAATATATTGTCTTACAGGACATTAGTATCTTCTGTAAGACATAGATTGAAGGCTTCTTTTTACTTTTCTGACATGTCTCATATATTGGCCAAGTAATTATTTGTATAGTTTAGTTTCAAAGATTTGTTTTATCTGTGAATTTTACCCTTTTAAATTAAACTCTATAAAGTGCATCACTTCTCCCACCCCCAGGGGATATCAAGAGCTTAGAGATGAATTTAAAGTTAAATATAAAAGGATTCATTAGCTACTCTTGTTTACTTATGTTTTTAATCTTTTAAATAAAATTTGTTTTATTGCTTATGTGATTATTTGCAAGTGTTAAGGAACACTTGCCAGCTTTTCTTTTGTAAAAATATTTATTGTCATGTATCAAGTTTGGAAAAAACATGGATTGGTATTAGAATAAATGATATTTATAAAATTATCAATTCTGTGCATCTAGGATACCAGTTCTAGTATTTGAAAAATTGGGACAAAATCAACATAAACAAGAAAAATATAGTTGAGGCTTAGGGACCTGCTAATGGTTAAAATAAGATGCTGAAATCTCTGTGTTCACGTTTTACTACTAATAGTGGTATCTTCTGCTATACTCACTTACTCTACATTAGGGTATAGAGTAAGCTTTTAATACCTTTCATAGACGTACCACATACAAAAAGAAAAAAAAGGTGAACAGAGTTTAAACATTCTAGCTTAAGAATAAAAGTAGAAGTTAACTAAACTACAAGTTGTTACGTGTTTAATTAAAGTTTCCAACTTTTCCTCCAAAAAGGCAAAAATTTGAGACATTTATTAGACTTCTTCATATTAAACTAACAATATAAATAGGAATGATTGATATCTGCTTTTCCTACCAAAGAGCTGTGGACCTAAATTATGATATTGCATCTGTTATAAGGAAATTTCCAAGGAATTTTGAGATTCAAGAAAGTATAAAGAGCAGTAAAATATTTCATAAATGTACTGAAGTAGGTTCCATACTGCCACTAAACCGATGAGAACATTCAAGAACACAAGACTTTATGCTCACATAATTTTAAAATTGAAATAGATCTTATAAATCACAGTCGAGTTGTAATGTACATGTCATTTTGGTCCCTTCTGCCCTCTACAAAGAACAATCTAATCTTGCACAATCCTTTTATAAAACTATTCTTACATTTTCTGGATGCTAACTGAAGCATATGGCTACCGCTTCTCCTTTCCCTTCTTCAGGGGAAGACTTACGAATCAGATCTGATTAACCAATACTGTGCCTATCCCTTGGCTAATTGGAATATATATATTCTAAGATATTATAATAGATCATTATAAAATATATATATATATACATTCCAATATATTTTATAAATATAAATATATATACACATATACACACATTCCAATATATTATATATTTATAAAACATTGGAATGTGTTTATGTATGTGTATGTATGTGTGTGTGGGTATATATATGTGTATATATATATATATATATATATATATAAAATCAATGATAGAGAAGTCCTTTGGTATATATAGGTTAATAATAACTTCCTGGTATTGTAAAATTTTGGAAATGTTTGTAGTTTATCTGCAGTGTGAGATAATAAGGCGGACACCAAATGAATCAAGTGATTAGGTAGACCAACCTGATGATAATATCTAAGTCTTTGGATCAGTTTGTTTCACATTGGGTCTTCTTAGTTATATGAACAATACATTTGTTTTGCCCAAGCCAATTGGACTTCAAGTTCACTAACTTTTGGTTAAATAAACAAATTTTTCTTCTGATTATTTTAAGCAGTAGAGTCCCTACCCTTTTTCTTTTCTAAAAATATGTTACCCAGGACTCGTTCACCATTCATTTATTTCATTCTTACAGGACAGGAGTCTTTCAGGTAACTTGGCAAAGTCCCATCTAAGTTTGGATATTGGGTGCTTAAACATTATTTGTTCATTTTAAAATAAAGTGACATCTAAGTCAATTTTTATTTCTGCAAGGACCTGGGAAGAATTTTCTGGTTAGAGGGAATAATGAGGGTAAGTGTTCTGAAACAGGATGTTTGACTAAGAGCTAGGTGGCCAATGATGCTTTTGTGGAGGAAGGAAGGAGAGGGTGGTAAAAGTTGAGGTAAGTTTTGAGGGCCCTGAATTTGGTTCTTACTCTGTGTGAGCTGGGAATCCAACCCAGGCTTTTGATCAGAGTCCTAACATATTCTGACTTATATTTTGAAAGGACCACCCTGATAGTTTCAGCAAATATAAAGTGTGGAAAATAATACTATTAATAACTAAAACATGTGCTTACTATGTGCCAGGTACTATCTAAGTGGTTTCTATTTGTTAGTTCACATAATCCTCACAATATAACTATCAAGTAGATGGCTTGCCGTTATCCCATTTTACAGATGAGGAAACTAAGGCATAGAGAGGTTAAATAACTTCCCTAGAGTTGCACAGCTAATAGCTGGTAGGCAATATAGCTGCCAAGCCATGTCTTACCAACTATAATATGTTGTTGAGCGTATAATATTTATTGAACAGTCTGTAGGGTTGTTCGGGGGAATGCCTGAGATAACCCACATACAAGACTAGAAGAAAGTTTTGGCACATAGAACTCAAGAAATGTTAGCTATTATCTCCTTTGTTCCATCTGGTCATTCTCACTTTATCTTCTGTATGTAAGCCATATAGCACTTACTGCAGTTGCTTTAGTATTTATGCTTTCCCTCATTCTTGGGTCTTTGCAAACAATATTCCATCTTTAACTTCCTTTTTACCTAGGTAAAGTTTAGTATTCCTTGGTAAATGTTCTAAGATATGAAACTCCCAAACCTGCTCAAAGAACATATAATTCTGTATGTATCAATTTAGGCCCATATACTTGGTTTATCATAATATTTATCACAGTTTATTTAAATATCTTTTAAAATTGTATGAATTCTGCACTAGTCGTAAGTTACCCTCTGAAACAAAAGCAGTGCCTATAAGTCATTTTGAATATTTTAGACATCTAATGAGAATGGAATTTGATCAGTTCTTCTTGAAATAACAAATGAGTTTGTGATAAAATTACTTACCTATTAAGAAGTTAGTATTAGGAACTTCCCTAGCAGTCCAGTGGTTAGGACTCCATGCTTCCATTGCAGAGGTCCTGGGTTCGAGCCCTGGTCGGGGAACTAAGATCCCACAAGCTGCATGGTGTGGCCAAAAGAAAAAAAAAAAAGTATTAATGTTAAGTTCAGATTTACTTGTCTATACATTTATTTATTTACATATGTGGTTTCCCTAAAAATTTAATCAAAATGAGAAATTGTGCAAAAATATTACAGAAAGTGTGAGACAATGTATTTTTAAAACATCAAAATTAACAATTTTTCTTCAGTTTCCCAAAAAATAAAATAGACTAAGAAAATCAGCATGATGCAACAAATATATAACTAAATTTTAAGTCAATCATTTGAGATTTACATTATCACACTACCACTTATCTTCAGAAGTCACTTAATTATCCTATGCTGAGGTTTTATTCAAGTGAACCTATCTCTTTTGAACATGACCTCCATCAACTACTTCATAATATTTGTAAAAATCAAATAGTGTAATGTGATTTAAAGTGCCTTGAGCATTTAGGCAAATGTAAATTCTCATTTAGACTAAAGAGCTGATGCATATTTGCATGTCTCACCATTCAATTATTGTTGTCATTATAACCAAAGAGACAAACATATACATATAATATGCAAATTGAAAAAATATGATATATATCACATTTATGTACAAGAAACATTTTTATCTCCTTTAGAGTGATAATTTTTTAAAGCAGGGATTATCACTAGCATTAATTTACTTTAAGTTAGACCTCCTTATTTACATTTTCATTTTATACTATTTGCCCCCTTTTAACACTCATCACATTTAATATGTGTCTTCCTGGCTGTACTGTAAGGTCTATTTGGGAGGTCAGTGCTATTTAACATAGTGTCCTAGCACTAAACAGAGGGCCTGGCTCATAGCAGATCCTTCATAAATGCATTGAGTAAGTGTACAAATGAAAATATATACCATTGTTATGACATGAACTGTGTGCCCCCTCAAATTCATATTTTGCAGTCCTAGCCCTTAATGTGACTGTATTTGGAGATAGGACCTTTATGTAGGTAAGATTAAAAGAGGTCATAAGGGTGGGGCATAATCCAATAGGGCATGTATCCTTATAGGAAGAGGAAGAGATACCAGGTCTCTCTCCCTCTGCCTCTCCTTCCTCTCCGTGAATGCACAGAGAAAAAGTCATGTGACAACACAGTGAGGTGGCAATCTACAAACCAGGAAGAGAGGGCTCACCAGAAAACAACTCTGATCTTGATCTTGGACTTCTAGCCTCCAGAACAGTGAGAAAATAGATAAATAAATATCTGTTGTTCAAGCCACGCAGTCTGTGGTATTTTTTATGAAGAAGAATAATACAGTCATCCTCAACATATAATACATATCTTTTTTAACCCTTAGGAATCATATTATTCTTAGTGTATAAGGTTAAGGACATCATAATTTTTAAAATATCTATATATATGTATATATATTTTTTTATGTATTAGGTATGTTCACATTTGCCTAGAATTTATAAACGAAATTGCTATAAAAACAATATGAATGACAATAACACTTCTCCAGATACTTTGAATACTCATTAAACCGTTCTCAAAAAATTCCTAAAAATTCCTAAGCATTACTATTTAATAAGAACTTTGGTTACTTGAAGCCGGTGTAATAGACAATGACCCAGGCTATAAGGAAAAACAAAAACAATAGTTAATCTTTTTATTTTGTGTTGCTTGTAATCTCTAGTTTTATTTTCTTTCTGAACTGCAATGGGCCATAAACTAAAAGGGAGTAATATTTTCTAAAAATGGACTGCAATATGATATAGCAAGTTTATGCTAAAATCCCAAGAGACCTACAGATAAAGGTAACGATTTTCACATAATAAAATGGAATTTATATGAAACAATCACCAAACCTCTTGTATTTTTTAAAAATGTATTTCACATTTGAATAACAAAACCCTCAGTAATCATGACAGTTAAAAAGCAAAATGTTGCTCTCGAACAATGAAGTAATTCTCAGAATGAGTTTAGGCCAAGAGCATGTGAGTAAAGTTTATTGCTCTAGGGATACAAAAAGAATATTATTTTATTCCACTTTTATAGAAAGGCCATTTTCTATTGAAATATTTGCCATGGCTGTTAGAGCTGGAAAATCTTAGTTACTTGTATTTTTTCCCTAAAAGGAAAAAAAAATCAACAAAATCAATGGCCCATTTTATGTTTACTAAGTAGATCACCAAAAATCGACTTTAAACTTTTATGACCATTGGATGTAAGGGTATATATTTCACCTGGATGATTTTCACTCTGGTGCTGCTAAGCCTGGTGCCCCTTGAAATGAAACCATGTTTAGAATGTGTGTGTGCCTGTGTGTGGGTGTTTAAGGTCCTTTCTATTCAATAAAGAAATCTCTTCATTATGTAACCATAAAATCCTTATTGGTTATAGAAATGATATTCTTCAATTTTGAGTGAGTCACGTTTAACCAATAAAGTGTCCTTCTATTTTACATATGTTATGATTCTGCTACCTACCATATACCATCTGAACCAGTTTACACATATCTCAAATCTCTACCAAAAATGCACAGGGTAGGAGTTATCCTCATTGCACACATAAGGCCACTGGGGTAATATACTCAGGCTGGAAACCTGTTTAGTTGTTGAACTGAGATTAGACCTATGTGTATACCATATCATAGTAATTATCACAAGATGGTAAACATTAATATGTTACCTCACATTTCAGTTGAAGATTTATCATCATGATCAGTAGGTAAACCTACAATTTCTTCAAAATTAAATAACTTATTTTATATATTTTAAAAATAAGCACAAACATCTCAAACTACTCCTATTCTACATGCACATTTTGATTTTTTTTTCCTGTCTTGAATTTCCTTCTTATTATGGCAAATACAAGGGTAAGTGTTCTACCTCCTTTTAATTTTCATATGTATTCTTTGTTATTTTACTACATATACCCATGCATGTTTGTGTGCATTTATCATTTATAATTGAGTATAAATTCAGTAAAAAAATTTCACATTTATAGGACATTAGTCAAAAAAATGAGTTGTGTAAAATATAATAAGCTGGTTGTATTGCTAAGCAGAACTAAGATTTTTCTTTCACTTGAACTATTCCCCCAGGCTGCTTTGACATTATTAAACACTACTTAGATCCTGGAAAGATGTGAGGTATTTAAATATTGTAACAGATGAGAACATATTTTGGGAACTTAGTTTGTATTAATAATTTCTTCCATTTAAAAATCTATGTTATTTTGTTCCTCTGGTTTCTTAATAGATTGCCTGGAATTTAGAAAAGGCTTTGCTTTTGTAATGATGCTTCAAAATGAAAAACTTCCTTGTTAACAGTGCAATCACACCATGTGGGCATGCCTTCTTGCCATTTTCATTTCCTGTCTATAGGGTAACCACATTTGAATATAGGCATTTTGAAGGATTTATTTAATGTCTCTACGGTTAAAAAAAAAAAAAGCATACTTTAAAAGTCCAGTTGGAAATATAATTGCATTGGTCCATAATTTTCTATGTCTGACTTATAAATTATAGCATCCTTGAAAATACATTAAAAACCTAACATCCCCAAATATTTTTATCAATTTAAAATATTTTAGCCTAGAGGTATTATAGCAGTGCAAATCATAGTTATCTAAAATAGCTGTTTCCACCAGAAGCTGAACTTGTTCCTAATGCCATAAGAGTCTTAGGAGTCTTAGATGACAACCTGTGACATCCAGTGAATCATTTTGATGTCTTTAATTTGGAATTTAAATTTGGATTTTTTTTTTTTCTCCTGATGATGGCTATGTTATTTCCTGGACATCATCCAGGAGAGGCTACAGAATATTAGTCTCTAGCTTCTTTGTCATTTGGCACAGAACCAACTTAGCCCAGTGTTTGTTTTTTTATAAGATAGAAGTTTTACTATCCAGAACATTCAGAAAATGAAAGACCTCAATAATACTGAAACTTCATTCTACAACAAAAACCTTTCATTAAGCAAATATTCATTGATGCCTACTCTACCAAAAAGCCTGGGCTCTAGAGATAAAATAATGAAAATAAACATTCACGAACCCTGCTTCCATTGAGTTTATGATATACTGAGAAAAACAGACATTAATCAATTAACAAAAAATGCATCAAAACTTAAGTGCTCTGAAATGATTTAATAACTTCTAAACTTTAGTATAATTGGAGAGACTAAGAACATATAATAAATAGCAAACTACAGATTGATTAAATAATGAAAATATTTCTTCTACAAATATGTATTTTCTTCTTTTAAAGAAAGCTGATCTAATTTTACTAAGTTCACACACCATGCAATTCTGTATCTATGTAATATATAGCCAAACATTTTCTTTCATGAAACCACCTTATTTTTGCCATGGACATGTGCTTTTGTGTGTGTGTGCACACACTTGTGCATTCTTAGATGCATATAATTTTGAAGACAATATTTTGTGTTGGTTACTTTAATTTTATGATTTTATCCAACTTGTTTTAAAGTCCCTAGTTTGTTAGTAGTAATATTCATAAAAAATGTGCTTTAGAGAATCACCTAATGAAATTATAGAGAAATCTTAAAGTTTCTTACTTTGAATGTTCAATTTTTGAATGGTTAGCAACTTGCATAAGCAATAAAGTGATTCATATTGATTAGCAAGAGAATTGCCAAGGAAGAAGTCATCTTAAGTAAATGTCTTAGAAAAGGCATAAAGCAATTGTTTTGCCTCTCCTCTCATTTGGTCATTTTATCAAAGTGAATGCACTTACCATAGTAAAAGACATCTGTTTGCACAATCTGACAACTATGGTGCTCAATTCATATCATTGTCAACAATAGTTTTACACAAAAAACATGTTTATTTTGTTATGAGGCTAATAATACAAACTAATATAGGTTGTATCAGTTTTCTGTGACAGCTGAAATTAAAGACAACAAATGTAGTGACTTAAAACAACACAGATTTACTACAGTTCAGGAGGTCAGCAATCTGAGATAGGTCTCAGTGGGCTAAAATCAGGTTGGTGTCAGGGCTGCGTTCCTTCTGCAGGTTCTAACAGGGACTCCAATTCCTGCCCCCTTTCAGCTTGCAGTCCGCTCACATGCCCTAATGGCAGCCTTCCTCAATCCAATCAGCTTCCTCCAACTGGTTGCACTCGCATTGAATCATCGTGACTCTAACTCTTCCATCTACCTCCTTCTTCCACTTTTAAGGACCATTGTGATTACACTGGGTCCACCTGGGTAATTCAGGATAATTTCCCTATTTTAAGGTCTGCTGATAAGCAGCCTTGATTTGCTCTGCCTTAATTCCCCTTTGCCATGTAGCCTAACATATTCACAGATCCACGGGATTAAGAGGTGGACATCTTTGAGGATATTTATTGTTCCTACCAAATAGAGTAGCTGTTAAATCCTGAATGAATTATTCATATTAATTCAGTGTATTGATCAATTAACTATTTATTGATCTAATTATGTGTCTAGTTATATGATAGATAATAAAGCAAATTAAGAGTTTGATAACCTACCTATTGATATTTAGGTGTGTTCCACATGGTAAAAGAAATTAAGAGAGTTCTGATTTTGTAGGATTTGTGGCCCAAATAAAGCCATTTTCAAAATGCACACATAAAATAAAATCCATAGCACATTTTTAGAGGACTTTTCAAGATTTTCAAGTTATTTTAACATTCTTCTGTTGATCGTTCTGTTGAACATTCTTCTGTTGATTTAGTTCTTGAAAAATGTAAAATGGACTAGCAAGAGAAAGTATCACTATCTCATATTATAGATAAGGAAAAGAAACAGAGTTTAAAGAACTGACAATATTATAGAGGTAAGATTTAATCTTCCAGACCTTCAACAAAACTCATTCTGTTAAAAGCTAGGTCTGGTAAATACTTGGCTGGTTTTACTGTCACTTTAATCTCTTAGAAGCCAGAGACAATGATGAGAGGAATTGCTATTCTGTACTTATTCCAACCAATAAGAAGTAACTGGCACAGAAGTTGAAGTGACAGAAAATCTGGAAGAGATTCAGTTTGAACTCTTAGAATTTATTATTGTCAAGGCTGGTTACTTGAGTCTAGTCAAATATACACCCTTCAAAAGGGAAAGTTTTTTTTTTTTTAATTATAAGAAAACGATGATAACAAAAACTTATTGAAGTTTTAGCATTTACAGGGTAATATAATATAGGATTCATTAACAGGAAACATAATAATAGATTGCTTTCAGAAATAAATTCTGAAGATACAGTCACAAATGATCTAAGAGAGGAGAAATTAGTAAGGGTATCTGAAGAGTTCAGTTATTGAAATTAAATCTATAAAAGAATAGAGAACAAGACAATCAATGTAATTATAACAAATTGACATGAACTTGTAAAGATAGATTTTTAAAGCAAAATTAGTATGAAATGATCCTTGTGAGAAAATATTAAGTGGTTATAAAATGATCTTTTAAATTATATTTACTATGAAACAAAAAATACTGAAAAGAAAGCCCAGGTTACTTTAAGATAATGGTTTATTGCTAATGTATGAGTAAAAACTTACTCCAGTTTTTAGCTTTTTCTGGCCAGATGGATGGCCACCCAGACAATAAAAGGCAGACTCTATATTGGTAAAAGTGATATGAAGCCTAAGATAGAAGAGAAGGTTTTAAAAAGGATATTTTTAGAGAACACTTAGTTGCTCTATAAAAATGCAAATCTCTTGGCCTGGATGACATCCATTCAAAAATGGTGAGAAAGAAATTGAAGATGAAATCTCTGAATAGCTGTCACTTTTCTTGGAAATATTGAGAAGATAAAGAGAGGGGCTGGGAGACAGGATAAAATGATGTCACAACTTTCAAACAGAAATAAGGTGACTTTTCCTAAATTATAGAATGTGATGTAGGTTAGTGTAACATACTAAAGTATTCATTTAGAAAACCACATTTCTTTGAAAGACAAACTTTGAATTAGTAACAAAAAATAAAGATTAACTACATACTCTTTAGGTGTAATCCACTCAAAATAAAATAATGCAGAAGTGTGGGGAAAGAGATGGTAATAAATATACATGAAAAAAACTAACACAAATAATACACATTGGTGTACCAACATGACTATTGAGTCAAACAGAGTACAAGTCAGAATGTATTCCATGGGAAAAAGTGGTATAAAAAACACAATTCAAATACATGTCTTTAATTTTTCATTCTATATGCCTCTAGTTGAATTGTGCCACTTACCATTTATTCATGTTTAGTTATTTAAAATAAAGGAAAAAGGAAAACGGCAGAAAGTATCACAGTAAAATATTTAATAAAATACAGTGATTAATTCTGTATTATTCTGGCACTAGAAAAGGCAATCAAATAATTACAAAATCGCAAATAATGAAATGTGCCATATTAATATATTATAAAAATGTCATTTGAAATCAGTGGCGATATTGTGATCATTCAAAAAATAGTGTTTGAAATACTGGTTATGTATTTAGAAAAAAGTACTTAGCTACTTCTCAAATGTCACACCAAAATCACATTCTAGATTTGTTAAGATGTTAATGTACATTGAATTGAATAAATATTAGTTGCAAAATAAAATACACATGAATATTTTTATTAAGTTGGAAGAGGGGAGATTTTTCTAAAATGACAGTAAAAGTAGAAGTAGCATTTGTATCTATAGAGAATAAGTTTTGCTGCATTCCCGCGATTAATTGCCTGGGCAACCTCAGAGGTGCTCCTGCTTTCGGCTTTTACCTGGGGTGTTTTGCCCTCCAGAGGTTACTTTTGGACTCGTGTCCCTTCTCTGTGCTATGGGCGTCTAAGAGGTCAGGAGACTGGCAAGGAAAAACTCAAGACTATAGCCAAGGGGTGGGATAGGGGGATTAGAAGGAAGAGGAGAGGCTCCCCCTCACATCCGCCTGCACAGGTGGCAACCGCCCAGAGCTTTCCCGGCGCTGAAGCTCCCCAAGAAGTCAGCTTAATATCCTGTCCTTGGGGACTCTAGGATAAAAGAGACTGGATCTACAGATGGAGACTTTCCGACTGTCCTTCCATCTCTGAAATTGTAGTTACTGTGAGATTTTATAAATGTTCTGTACCAACTCAGAGGATGTCTCAGGAACCTAAGTGACCAGTACACTTCAAAGTCCCTGGCTGAATACATCCAGCTATCCTCTGCGGCGCAGTAAAGCAGTCAGCTCCTACACCAAGACCTGGGGCCATGTGACTGACAGGGTCTTGGTGCTCTGGCTGGGTGTCAGGCCTGTGCCTCTGAGGTGGGAGAGCCGAGTTCGGGACATTGGTCCACCAGAGACCTCCCGGCTCCACATAATATCAAATGGGGAAAGCTCTGCCAGAGATTTCCATCTCAATGCTAAGACCCAGCTCCACTCAATGACCAGCAAGCTACAGTGCTTGCTACAGTGACACCCTATGCCAAACAACTAGCAAGACAGGAACACAACCCCACCCATTAACAGAGAGGCTGCCTAAAATCATAATAAGGTCACAGACACCCCAAAACACACCACTGGACATGGTCCTGCCCACCAGAAAGACAAGATCCAGCCTCATCCACCAGAACACAGGCACCAGTCCCCTCAATCAGGAAGCCTATACAACCCACTGAACCAACCTTAGCCACTGGGAGCAGACACCAAAAACAATGGGAACTACAAACCTGCAGCCTGTGAAAAGAAGACCCCAAACACAGTAAGTTAAGCAAAATGAGAAGACAGAAACACACAGCAGATGAAGGAGAAAGGTAAAAACCCACTAGACCAAACAAATGATGAAGAAATAGGCAGTCTACTTGAAAAATAATTCAGAGTAATGATAGTAAAGATGATCCAAAATCTTGGAAATAGAATGGAGAAAATACAAGAAACGTTTGACAAGGATCTAGAAGAACTAAAGAGAAAACAAACAATGATAAACAACCAAATAAATGAAATTAAAAATTCTCTAGAAGGAATCAATAGCAGAATAACTGAGGCAGAAGAACGGATAAGTGACCTGGAAGATAAAATAGTGGAAATAACTACTGCAGAGCAGAATAAAGAAAAAAGAATGAAAAGAATTGAGGACAGTCTCAGAGACCTCTGGGGCAACATTAAATGCACCAACATTCGAATTATAGGGGTCCCAGAAGAAGAAGAGAAAAAGAAAGGGACTGAGAAAATATTTGAAGAGATTATAGTTGAAAACTTCCCTAATATGGGAAAGAAAATAGTCAATCAAGTCCAGGAAGCACAGAGGGTCCCATACAGGATAAATCCAAGGAGAAACATGCCAAGACACATATTAATCAAACTATCAAAAATTAAATACAAAGAAAAAATATTAAAAGCAGCAAGGGAAAAGCAACAAATAACACATAAGGGAATCCCCATAAAGTTAACAGCTGATCTTTCAGCAGAAACTCTGCAAGCCAGAAGGGAGTGGCAGGACATATTTAAAGTGATGAAAGGGAAAAACCTACAACCAAGATTACTCTACCCAGCAAAGATCTCATTAAGATTTGATGGAGAAATTAAAACCTTTACAGACAAGCAAAAGCTAAGAGAATTCGGCACCACCAAACCAGCTTTCAACAAATGCTAAAGGAACTTCTCTAGGCAGGAAACACAAGAGAATGAAAAGACCTACAATAACAAACCCCAAACAATTAAGAAAATGGTAATAGGAAGAGACATATCAATAAATACCTTAAACGTAAATGGATTAAATGCTCCAACCAAAATACGTAGATTGGCTGAATGGATACAAAAACAAGACCTGTATATATGCTGTCTACAACAGACCCACTTCAGACCTAGGGACAGATACAGACTGAAAGTGAGGGAATGGAAAAAGATATTCCATGCAAATGGAAATCAAAAGAAAGCTGGAGTAGCAATTCTCATATCAGACAAAATAGACTTTAAAATAAAGACCCTTACAAGAGACAAAGAAGGACACTACTTAATGATCAAGGGATCAATCCAAGAAGAAGATGTAACAGTTGTAAATATTTATGCACCCAACATAGGAGCACCTCAATACCTAAGGCAAATACTAACAGCCATAAAAGGGGAAATTGACAGTAACACAATAATAGTAGGGGACTTTAACACCCCACTTTCACCAATGGACAGTCATCCAAAATCAAAATAAATGAGGAAGCACAAGCTTTAAATGATACATTAAACAAGATGGACTTAATTGATATTTATAGGATATTCCATACAAAAACAACAGAATACACTTTCTTCTCAAGTGCTCATGGAACATTCTCCAGGATAAATCATATCTTGGCTCACAAATCAAGCCTTGGTAAATTTAAGAAAATTGAGATCATATCAAGTATCTCTTCCGACCACAGTGCTATGAGACTAGGTATCAATTACAGGAAAAAAATCTGTAAAAAATAGAAACACATGGAGGCTAAACAACATACTACTTAATAACCAAGAGATCACTGAAGAAATCAAAGAGGAAATCAAAAAATACTTAGAAACAAATGACAATGAAAACACGATGACCCAAAACCTATTGGATGCAACAAAAGCAATTCTAAGAAGGAAGTTTATAGCAGTACAATCCTACCTCAGGAAACAAGAAACATTTCAAATAAACAACCTAACTGTGCACCTAAAGCAATTAGAGAAAGAAGAGCAAAAAAACCTCAAAGTTAGCAGAAGGAAAGAAATCATAAAGATCAGATCAGAAATAAATGAAAAAGAAATGAAGGAAACAGTAGCAAAGATTAGTAAAACTAAAAGCTGGTTCTTTGAGAAGGTAAACAAAATTGATAAACCATTAGCCAGACTCATCAAGAAAAAAAGGGAAAAGACTCAATAGAATTAGAAATGAAAAAGGAGAAGTAACAACTGACACTACAGAAATACAAAGGATCATGAGAGCTTACTACAAGAAACTATATCCCAATATAATGGACAAGCTGGAAGAAGTGGACACATTTTAGGAAAAGCACAATCTTCTGAGACTGAACCAGGAAGAAATAGAAAATATAAACAGACCAATCACAGGCACTGAAATTGAGACTGTGATTAAAAATCTTCCAACAAACAAAAGCCCAGGACCAGATGGCTTCACAAGCAAATTCTATCCAACATTTAGAGAAGAGCTAACACCTGTCGTCAAACTCTTCCAAAATATAGCAGAGGGAGGAACACTCCCAAACTCATTCTACAAGACCACCGTCACCTTGATACCAAAACCAGACAATGATGTCACGAAGAAAACTACAGGCCAATATCACTGATGAAACATAGATGCAAAAATCCTCAGCAAGATACTAGCAAACAGAATCTGACAGCACATTAATAGGGTCATACACCGTGATCAAGTGGGGTTTATCACAGGAATGCAAGGATTCTTCAATATACACAAATCAATCAATGTGATACACCATATTAACAAACTGAAGGATAAAAATCATATGATCATCTCAATAGATGCAGAAAAAGCTGTGACAAAATTAAACACTGATTTATATAGTGTAGGAAGGTTCCTTTTTCTCCACACCCTCTCCAGCATTATTATTTGTAGACATTTTGATCATGGCCATTCTGACTGGTGTGAGGTGATACCTCATTGTAGTTTTGATTTGCATTTCTCTAAGAATTAGCAATGTTGAGCATCTTTGCATGTGCCTTTTGGCCATCTGTGCATCTTCTCTGAGAAATGTCTTTTTAGATCTTCTGACCATTTTTTGATTGGTTTGTTTGTTTTTTTTGATATTGAGCTGCATGAGCTGTTTGTATATTTTGGAGATTCATCCCTCGTTGGTTGTTTAATTTGTAAATATTTTCTCCCATTCTGTGGGTTGTCTTTTCATTTTGTCTCTGGTTTCCTTTGCTCTGCAAAAGCTTTTAAGTTTAATTAGTTCCCATTTGTTTATTTTTGTTTTTAATTTCCATTATTCTAGGAGATGGTTTCAAAGATATTGCTGTGATTTATGTCAAACAGTGTTCTGTCTGCCCATGTTTTCCTCTAGGGGTTTTATAGTATTCTGTTTTATATTTAGGTCTTTAATCCATTGGGGGTTTATTTTTGTGTATGATATAAGAGAACGTTCTAATTTCATTCTTTTACATATAGCTGTCCAGTTTTCCCAGCACCACTTATTGAAGAGACTGTCTTTTCTCCATTGTATATTCTTGCCTCCTTTGTCACAGGCTAATTGTACATAGATGTGTGGGTTTATTTCTGGGCTGCCTATTCTGTTCCATTGATCTATATGTCTGTTTTTATTCCAGAACCATACTGTCTTGATTACTGTAGCTTTGTAGTATAGTCTGAAGTCAGGGAACCTGATTCCTCCAGCTCCGTTTTTCTTTCTCAAGATTGCTTTGGCTATTTGGGGGTCTTTTATGTTTCCATACAAACTTTAAAATTTTTTTTCAAGTTCTGTGTAAAATACCATTGGTAATTTGATAGGGATTGCATTGAATCTGTAGATTGCCTGGGGTAGTACAGTCACTTTGACAATATTGATTCTTCCAATCCAAGAACACAGTATATCTTTCTATCTGTTTGTGTCCTCTTTGATTTCTTTCATCAGCGTCTTACAGGTTTTGGTGTACGGTTTTTTGCCTCCTTAGTTTTATTCTTAGGTATTTTATTATTTTTTATGCAATCATAGATGGGATTGTTTCCTTTATTTCTCTTTCTGATCTTTCATTGTTAGTACATAGAAATGTAACAGATTTCTGTGTATTAATTTCTTTTTTTAATTTCTTTTTGGCTGTGTTGGGTCTTCGTTGCTGCACACAGGCTTCCTCTGTTTGCGGCAAGCAAGGGCTCGTTGCAGTGCCTGGGCTTCTCATTGCGGTGTCTTCTCTTTGTTGCAGAGCATGGGCTCTAGGCATGTGGCCTTCAGTTGTTGTGGCACATGGGCTCAGTAGTTGTGGCTCATGGGATCTAGAGCACAGGCTCAGTAGTTGTGGCGCACAGGCTTAGTTGTTCCGTGGCATGTGGGATCTTCCTGGACCAGGGCTTGAACCTGTGTCCCCTGCATTGGCAGGCAGATTCTTAACCACTGCGCCACCAGGGAAGTCCTGTGTATTAATTTTGTATCCTGCAACTGTACTGAATTCATTGAGTTCTAGTAGTTTTCTGTTAGGGCCTTTAGGATTTTCTATGTATAGTATCTGTCACCTGCAAACAGTGACAGTTTTGCTTCTTCTTTTCCAATTTGGATTCCTCTTAGTTCTTTTTCTTCTCTGATTGCTGTGCCTAGGATTTCCAAAACTGTGTTGAATAAAAGTGGTGAGAGTGGACATCCTTGTCTTGTTCTTGATCTTAGAGGAAATACTTTCAGCCTATCACCATTGAGTATGATGTTAGCTGTGGGTTTGTCATATATGGCCTTTATTATGTTGAGGTAAGTTCCCTCTATGCCCACTTTCTGGAGAGTTTTTATTATAAATGGATGTTGAATTTTGTCAAAAGCTTTTTCTGCATCTATTGAGATGATCATAGGTTTTTATTCTTCAATTTGTTGATGTGGCATATCGCAATGATTGATTTTGCATGTTGTAAAAATCCTTGCATCCCTGGGATAAATCCCAATTGATCATGGTGTATGATCCCTTTAAAGTATTGTTAGATTTGATTTGCTAGTAATTTGTTGAGGGTATGTTTGCATTTATGTTCATCAGTGGTATTGGCCTGTAATTTTCTTTTTTTGTGGTATCATTTTCAGGTTTTGGTATCAGAGTGGTGATGGTGGCCTCATAGAATAAGTTTCAAAGTGTTCCTACCTCTACAATTTTTTGGAATAGTTTCAGAAGGACAGGTGTTAACTCTTCTCTAAATGTCTGGTAGAATTCACATGTGAAGCCATCTGGTCCTAGACTTTTGTCCAGCACTGGAGACTATAGGCTATTGGGTGGGGCCAGGTCTTGGTGTCAAGGACCCAAGCAAGATGTCTGCTTCAGCCAGATTTCAAGTAGATGAACACTCCCTGATATTTCCACCACCAGTTTTTATAACCCCAGAGAGAGACAACACAACTGGCCCCTGCCTCCACAGGAGACCCTTCAAGACCAGCAAGTAAGTCTGGCCCAGGTTCATATGAAGTCACTGCTTTTGCCCTGGGTCCCGGTGTGCATGAGACCTTTTGTGCACCCTCCAAGAGTGGAATCTCTGTTTCCCCCTGTTCCGTGGGGCTCATGCAATCAAGCCCCACTGGCCTTCAAAGCCAAATGCTCTGAGGGATCCTCCTCCTGATGCCAGAACCCCCCACGGCTGGGGGCCTGACATGGGGCTCAGAACTCTCCCTCCTGTGGGAGAACTTTTGTGATATAATTATTCTCCAGTTTGTGGGTCACTCCACAAACTGGAGAATAATTGGGTTTGGTTATATTGCGAGTGCACCCCTGCTACCATCTGGCTGGGTTTCTTCTTTATGTCTTTGGATGTAGAATATTTCTTGATAGGTTCCAGTCTTTTTTTTATCAACAGTTGTTCAGCAGTTAGTTGTGATTTTGGTGTTCTTGTGAGAGGAGGTGAGCTCAGGGTCCTTCTGCTCTGCCACCTTGCCTCCCATCCAGATATTTACTTTAAAACATGAGATTTTTCAACCTGCTTTTTTGCTAAATGTTTACATCATCTTTTACTTTCCTTAATATGTTAACTTTGAATATTAACAAGGTGCAATGATTTATAATTTAAAAATAACAACAAAGCTTAAGATTGAAGATAGCTATTTTCTGCCTTTCCTAACACTGACCCAAAATCCCTCTTCCCAGGCACAAGCACTTTTATCTCCTCAACTATTACTGGTAGTAGTTAATTCCATTTATCTAGTAGCATCATTATATATCCCTTAATTACATTTCATTTTTATATATTATTGTTCAACTTCCCATATTGTGCATAAAGCTATGTAACTTATATACCTCCCCTGTACACACATTCTCTCTCTCTCTCACAGTTCACATTCCATAACTTTCTTCCCAATTATGACAATATAAATATTTTGTGAAGCTGCACCAGAAGGTAAACTGCCTTCATTTTTTTAAAAAAAATTTTAAATTGAAACTTTCATTGATACAGCTGTATGTTACATGCAGCTATCAGAAATAATACAAAGACATCTCATATAAACTTTGCCCAGTTTTCCCCAATGGTAACATTTTGCAAATCTATAGTATCTTACCATAAACTGTAAATTGACCTGGGTATAATCCACCCAGCTTATTCAGGTTTCCCCAGTGTGTAATTCTTAGTGTATAGTTCTTGAGCCGGTCAGCTCACTTCTTGCTTGCTCCCTATCCTATGATCAGATAAATCAGTTAGTACTTGTTCACATGCTTTCTAACTTGTAACATTTTAATAAAGGTCTTGTTTGTGTGTTTTGGTCTGATGAATTGACACCATTCTTGATCCTTTATAATTAATGTAGGATGTTACAAGGAGTAGAGAGAAATGTATACATTCAATTCTGTGTAACCAGAAGTTATCTGCTATTTTTGTAGAATCCGCATTGTACATTGAGAATTATAAATCATCTTTTGTTATAAAATATAGACTTTAATGCCCTATTTCATGTATCTTGATTTTGGTTACTGCATGGTGCCACTGCCTGCTAGGTAACATTTAAGTTTCAGATTTAATATCAAGATTCCAAAGATATTTCCAGTAATTGAAGTTAAGGGTATCTGGTTTGTTTTGTTTTTTATTTACTTATTTTAAGTCATTTGAGAAAAAGCTTAGAACAAGAAGCAACCAATATGATATTCTGCAATTGCTAGCAAGTCACACTTCAGATTGACAGATTTAAGGAAAAGCGTGTTTTCATAATGCTAAGATCTATTTGAAAAATGTGTGGACAAGGCAAAACTCTAGAGACCGTAAAAAGATCAGCGGTTACCAGGGGATGGGATGGGAGGGGAGGAATGAGTCGGCAGAGCACAGAGGATTTTTAGAGCAGTGAAAATACTCTGTATGATATTATAATGATGGATACATGTGTCCAAACCCATAGAATGTACAACACCAAGAGCAATCCCTTGGTAAAGTATGGATTCTGGGTGATTTTGTTGTGTCAATAATGTAACTTCATCAATTGTAACAAATGTACCACTCTGATGGGGAATGTTGATAGTGGGGGAGACTGTGCATGTGGGGGAGCATGGAGCATAAGGGAAAACTCTGTAACTTCCTCTTAATTTTACTGTGAACCTAAAACTACTCTAAAAATATTCTTTTAAATGTATGGACAGTGAACCAAAAGGGCCGATTAATAATATGTCCCTAGTTTCCTTCCTGCTTAAACTTCTAAAAATAACAAAAAGGATATAGAATTAAAGATTAAATCCATAACAGTATTAGATATCCAGAACAGATGATATTAGAAGGCCAGACATTGGAAAATTTCTGAAATATTAAAAAATGATTAAATTGAAGAGTTAGAGGAAGCCAGAGACCAAACCTAGCCCAGAAGAGAATTTCCATTGAGTTAGAGAATAGGGAGCCAGTTATGAGAGTGCTGAAAGCCTAAAGTAATGATCAACAGGAGATCAACAGGTCAACCTCTCCCTTTGCTATATCGAGCAGCCAAATCATACAAAATCCTGGCTGGCTTAGAGAACATGAGGAGTGATAGAATCCTGCCTCCTCTGAACCTTAGGAGACAAATTGCTGAGACTACATGCCTGGCAACACATCCTGTTTCTCTTCTGTGGGAGACACATGCTATAATATGAATCGCATTCCAGATACACACCAACCAAATACGATTCTGAACAACCAACACACCAGTGTAAAGATTTAGCATCTAGAATATTAAAGTAACTTTTATGAATCTTTTAGAAAACTAAAAAAAGGAAGAAGAAAGAATTAACATAGGCAAAAGTCTGGAAAAGGTGTTTCAAAAAAGAGAAAGCCAGAATGACCATAGATATAAGATGTTTCACTTTATTAGTAACCAGAAATATAAAGTAATATCTATCATCTGTAAGTTGAAGAAAATTTAAAAATTTGACAGTCTTAAGCATAAGAATGGATTTGCAGAAAAGAGGAATTTCATATACAAATGGTGAGAAAGTAAACTGTTACAATCACTCTTTTTTTTAGAAGAGAAATTAATTTTTATTAGACCAGTAAATAAATAAATGCTGAATTTCTTTAATACAGGCTGCCCCCCCACACACACAAAATTCTATAAATTAGATTTTCATTTTCTTGTTTTCATTCTGATTATGAAGTCAGATTAAATCTACTGAGTGAGACCCTGTTTTACCTGTATAAATCAAACTAGAAATTTGATTCCTCGGGAACTTGATATAATTTAGTGATAGTACCATATCAGCTCAAGTATTAAGGAATGAAACATCAGAACACACTGGCAGCACTTATGAGAAACACCATGCTTTTTACAATCACTCTTGAGAGCTATGCAACACCTAGTAAACCAGTAGATGTACGTACGGTGCAATATAGCAATTCTATTAAGGACATGCCCTAGAGGAACTCTTATACCTGTGAACATGAATACAAGCTTCAGGATGTCCTCTGTAGGATTGTTTTTTCATAGCAAACCTATTGAGAACAACTTTTAATTATTAATTACATATAGTAACGATCAACATACAGATACTGAAAACATAGTGATGAGTTGAAAAAACAAGTTACACTTGGCTCTGTAGAATAACTTTTAAAAACACATAAAAATATGCAGTATTATCAATGCTCACATATATGAAAAAGTATAAACCCTTGAGCAGGAATGATGGTGATATCTAGGAAAAGAAGGGCAATGGTATTAGGATAGGATAAAAATAGTACTTCAACTATTTCTATGACATTTATTTCTTTAAAATTTTTTTTCTGAAAAAAATGTGGCAAATACTAACATTTATCAAATAAGCATGGTGGCTACATGGGTGTTTAAAATTATTTTCTGTTCTCTATATTTGATATATTTCCTAGTAAAATTACATTAGAAATTTAAAAGATGTCCACACAAAAACCTTCACAAGGACATTTATAGCAGCTTTATGCATAATTGCCAGAACTTGGAAGCAACCAAGATATCCTTCAGTAGGTGAGTGCATAATAGTGGTATATCCAGACAAGGAAATTTGTTTGGTGTTAAAAAGAAACGTGCTATCATGGCACAAAAAGATATGGAGGAAAGTTAAATGCTTATTACCAAGTGAAAGACCCCAGTCTAGAAAATCTACATACTGTACGATTCTAATTGTATGATGTTCCGGAAAAGGCAGAAGTATAAAGACAGTAGAAAGATCAGTGGTTATCAGGGGTTGGTGTGGGATCAGAAGGAAGAATAAGCTGAACACAGAAGATTTTTAGGGCAGTGAAAATATTCTGTGTGGTATTATAATGATGGATACATTTCACTATGTATTTGTCCAAACCCATAGAATGTACACCATTGAGAGTGAACCTTAAGGTAAACTATTTCTACGGTGATTATGATGTGTCAGTGTTACTTCATCAGTTGTAGCAAATGTACAACTCTGGTGGGGAATGTTGATAATGGGGAAGGCTATGCATGTGTGGCAGTAGAGGGTGACATATGCATAGTCCCCCTCTTTTTTTTTTTTTTTGCTGTGAACCTAAAGCTGCTCTAAACAAATAAAACATTTTAAAAAACACCCCCCCATCATATTAAAAACACTGCAACATTAAAAACAAAACTTTCAAAATTGCTCTTGAAAAAGAGCAAAGGTGAAAGTAATAAATGAAGACACTGGGAGCACTATGACAAATCGTGTTGGGTATAGCCAAAGAGACGTTCAGAAGAAAATGTATTGCCTAAAAGCACTCTTTATAAAATGAGAAATTATATTTGTAAGTGAAATAAGCATTTAGCTCTAAAAGTTAGAATTACGCATAATAATGGAAATCCAAACTTAATACAAAGGACACAGCTTCCTGAATCAGGCTACCTCGATTCTGAGTTCAGGTTCTTCCACCCACCAGCTGTAAAACATTGGGAAAGTTACTTAACTCACTTTTCCTCAGTTTCCCCATCTTTTAAATGGAATTATAGTAGTATCTTCATAGAACTAATTTCAGAATTAAATGTGTTTATCTTGTTAAAGCACTTAAAACATTGGCTCATAGAGCCAATGCTATACAAGGACAATGTAATGCTATGTAAGTTTGATTAATAAAAATTTTAAAAAGGACTTAATAGAGAAGAGAATAGAAGTTAACTAAGTGAAATCAAAATACATACTGAGCTGACTGAATAAATAAAACCAAATGCTGAAATTTGATAAGATAATGAACGTTTGGCAAGTTCAATTGAAAACAAAAATGATAGCTAAGAAAGATAAAATTAAGGAGGCTGATATAACTTTTTAATATTGAAAGAATGAGACAAGGAGTTGCTATAGATATATTATTATATATTGGCAGCTCAGTGAACATTTGGTGGATTCTCTTATTACGGTTTTTTGAAACAAAGCAAATGCAGAACTAATTAGAGCACTATCAGGTAGTACACTATTTGCCTTTTAAAACTTTAGTGATGGTTGGGTGAAATAAATTTAAAATTTTTCTATGCAACTCAAGAAAAATTAATTAATATCAATGGGAAAACATAATAAAAAGACATCTTATTTAACATAATTTTAAGGGTCTCATTTCCTCATCACCGAACAAGACACCCAACTTGTTCAGAGCTGTGATCCCAGTTCCATATGTTCTGTAGCAAGTTTCTTTTTGCAAAAATTATGGCCTTGAAAATGCAATGGAACAAAGTTAGGATCTCTCCCCAAATGAATAATTGTTTCTGTTCACATCATGAAGCATAGGAGTGGTACAGTTTTTGATGCGTATGAGAGTCAATTTCAGTGTATGCACTGAGCAGGCAAATTGAGTTTTTAGAGATAATCCCATCTGAGGAAACAATAAAATCAATTCCTGTGTTACATTACACATGGCCCAGCAGAGAAAGAGCCATTTGCTGATGGTCACATGCAATGAGCATAAGTAGTGTTTGGGATATTGACTTTCAGAATTCATTTATAAAGACACACTAATTTGAAAAGTTATTAGACTACTAAAACAAGAACCATTGGTTTATGGCTAATAGTAGAAAATGAAATGATGAGAGTAGACATATGAAATTACATAAGGAAAAATATCTAAAAGTAAGAGGATCAAGAACAGAAACTTGGAATCGATCAAGGTTAAACAGAAGATATAGGAAATAAATATGGTGATGGAGACTGAGTGAAATTGTGAGTCCTATCAAAGAGGGAGGGAAGATTGGTATTTGGAAAGAAACCATAAGTAGTGAGTGGGGTGAAGAGATTCATATAATTGAATATTATGTTACAGACACTGAGATAAGGAAGAGAAAATCAAGAGGGGGATTACCAGTAATGTCAAAGGCCACAGAGAAGTCTAATAGGGGAAATGAAAGGGCCTTAAGGGCATTTAAGGGCATTTAAGAGGTGGTATTTATTCATAATGAGAATAATATCATCCACCAACACTTACACTAAATGTTGTTTTATATACTGCCATCTTGTCCTCCAGAGATTCGGTCTTACTGGGAGACTGGAATGACTTTGATGAGTAAGTATAATAATATGGACTAGGAACTGTGGAACCTTGGACACAGGAAATCAGGCGAGTATTTCTCACAGATTAGAAAGATTTATAAGTGTACTTGATTTGTCCTACTATGCCCCTCATCCATAATGATCACCATTTATGTCCATTTTGGTCACCTAAATATATTTGGTATTTGTTCTCTCATTTCCACACTGAATCTGTCATCACTTCTTACCTGTATTACTACAGTGGCCTCCAAACCAGTATGTCTGCTTCAGTTTTACCTCATTGTCATCTAATCTCCAAGAACTGCCAGAATGTTCTTTCCATAATAAGGCTGAATGTAAAATACCCTTAATTAAAACCATAGACTTCAAACTAATTACCGTAATACAAAAAAGCCTTTAATTACCTCATCTTCATCTATGAAATCAAAATCTGAGCAGCTATCATAACACTTGTTGCACTCTTTTGACTTTTCTATCTACTTTAGTTAGTTAGATGTTGTTCTGTTCTAGCTTATTAGGGTTTAAAACAATGCCTGACATATATAACCATGCATTTAAAAAATTCCCCACACTGTATATTTCATCCCTATAACTTGTTTATTTCGTAACTGGAAGTTTGTACTTCTTAATAGTTTTTGATGGATTGAATATATAAGTACATAAAAACTAGTAGGAATGTTACTTTTATCTACCTGTCCATACGCTATTTAAATAAAATTATAAAATTGATTGAGCAAACACTGAAAAAGTTAAATGCTTTATAAACTTTCCATTGTACATCATTTTTCATAGCCTATATCCCTCCACAAAATTTTGAATGATAAATATACACATTACTTATTTTTTACTTAATACTTGCAGCAGAAAAATAAATGGAAGGCAGTATCCCTTTTAAACCATATTCCTCCTGGAACATGGGCTTTAGAAACACACATTCTTATCCAGATTTTAGTCAGCAGATTAATTTAGCTGAAGCCTCCCAGAGGACTCTGGTGTGCAACTCTGTCCCTGGAGAGAATTTTGGAACCACAATAGCAACTCTAAGTAAAAAGAAGGTACTTTCTCAGATCTTTATATCCACAGTACCACAACTTCCAAATAATTAAGGAACAGGGCAACTCTGAAATGTTTATCCTAGAATGTACATGCACTGCTTTCTCTTCATCCTCTAAAGTCACAGTGTTCTTTAAGATTTCTAAGCAGATAGTTTGGAAGGCAAAAGATCACACTCAGCCCCATCTGCTTCCCTCTCTCCCACTCAAATAAAGACAAATTAATTCTATTTACTATGTTACATCAATAGTTATTTAGCCAGACATAAATAAATTATAGAAAAATAAAAGATTTAGATAATTTCCACTGATTATATCAGTAGCTGCAGACCTAAGATAAGCAACTTTATTAATTCTTATAACTTTCCCCATTAACTTTCTTAGACAGATGTCTCATAATAGGGTTTGGTGTATTACCAGAAACATTAGCCATTTCTGGGTATGATCACTCAGAATGCTTATGGAATTTCTCCTAAGATTTTTAAGGGTTAAGAAATAAAACCACAAATATATACAAATGCAATAAATTAAATACAATTTTTAAATGTATAATGTATACATAATGTTGCAACCGCTATGGAAAAATTTTGGTAGTTCAAAAATTAGAATTGCCATATGCCTAGCAATCTCACTTCTGGGTATACATTCAAAAGAATTGAAAGCAGGGTCTAGAAGAGATATTTGTACATCCATATTCTTAGTAGCTTTATTTACAGTAGCCAGAAGGTAGAAGCAAACCAAATGCCCATCATCAGGTAAACAGATAAAAAAATGTGGTATACGCATATAATGGAATATTATTTAGCTTTAAAAAGGAAGGTAATCCTATCACATTCTGCAGCATGGATGAACACTGAGGACATTATGCTAAGTTAAATAAACCAACCACAAAAAACAAATGCTGTATGATTCCACTTATATGATATATCTATAGTAGTCAAATTCATAGAAACGGCAAGCAGAATGTTGGTACCCAGGGGCTTAAGGGAAGGAGGAAATGGGGAGATGTTGTTTAATCGGTATAGAGTTCAGTTTTGCAAGATGTGAAAGTTCTGGAGATCTGTTACACAACAGTGTGAATATACTTACTACTGAACTGCATGCTTAAAAATGTTTAAGAAAGTAAATTTTACATTATGTACTTTTTACTACATTAGTGAAAAAATTAGATACCAAAATGAGATTTCTTGAGTTGGTATAAAGCTCTTTGTATCTCACTAAAATGGCAGTTCCTTCTTTTAGGTAATTTTTATATTTACACTAAATAAGCAGTATGTAGCTTTCTATTTTAAATAGTTTTTTTCTAACATATTAAATATATTTTATTTAATTCTTTGTTTCTTAAGTAAAAATATTTGTAAAATATCTCTACTTATTTTTCTACCCTTTCTGTGTAATGTGAAGAGTGGTCATTTTTGCCAAAGCAATTTTGCAGAAGAATTCATTGCTTTTTTGGACATATGTTTGTTCTTAGTTAATTATTTCTATCCCTTTGGCATAATTCATAAGAAAACGAGCTTCATCATGTCAGGTGTTTACCTAGTGAAGCTCATTTCCCTCACTCTTCCCTAACTGCAGCAGAGATAATTCAACAACAGGAGTTTGAAATTTGCACTGCATGGGAAAGATAAAGGAAAAAATCTCCCTCTTATAAAAGAAGGTATCACTACAAATTACAAAAGCAAGAGTCCTATAGAACTTGATTGGGTTTGGATTTACAACAGCTGCTGTAGTTAACAATAACAAGTCCTTGACCCAAGGCTAAATGGGAGATTAAGTAATATAAACCCCTAGGATTTTATGATTTATTTCTAAGATTTGTTAGTTACATAGATTTAATTTTAAGATTACAAACAAGTATTATTCATATCATGCAATCTCTCTTTTAGACTACTCACTTGATATCCTCTTCTTCTCAATTCGTTTGTCAAGTCATAAATGGGAAGCACTGTAGACTCCAGGAAGTAGGAATGTTTGGATAAGTGAACAGATAACTGTAAAAGATGGTACTTCCTTTTCTTCTTGCCTTAAATTTCAAAGACCTTTTAAATTACATTTCTCAATAGAACGTTGTATATTATTAAGCTATTTTCCCTCAACAAGAATTTTCTCTTCCTGCCTTCTTCATTGCTTTTCTCATTAACAGAATAAGAAAAGACAGTGTAGAAATAGATGCTTTTGTTCCTGAGAAAGTTGTACATATCTCTAAAGATCCATAGAGATAGAATTAATGCCAGACTTAGGTGGAGACAAGGCCTTTGAATTTGGACTACTCTTACGGAACCAAAGGGAGTAGGAAGCTTTATTAGTATTAAATATGGTCATTAACAAGTTAGTACTTATTAAAGCAGCACAGCCCCGTTAGGAAACAGTTGAAATTTTATAATCGAATGTAATTGAAATTTAGCTGCAATTTTATGAAAAAACACCTATAGAATTATGGTGTTGGTTTGAACATTTAATTAGAAACCTGATTTGTACTTTAATGGGGAAATTCCACAAAAGTTAACATCTTTTTTCATAGGTCCAAGCAGGCAGTGGAAAGGTTGGGATAGTAGAGGGTGACCTGAGATAAAAATAAGTGCTAGAGCAGGGAGAGGAGAAAAAATGATCACAAAATAATGAAATTGTATAATTTTTCAATGAGTGTCTCCAAATTCTTGTCACCATTTTTTTCAATGTCCAAACAAAAATTATCTCAGAATCTATATATGTTAACTTCTTTGTTCCTCAGAACAAGGGCATTAGCTTTAATTATTCTATAAAGCTTACCTCTCAAGTTTAACTTAATATAAAAATATGATTTTTATGGCTCTCAATGATAATCACAGGTACTATTCACAGGTATTTCCCAACTGTACATCTCTCCCCAAGGAAATCAGTCTTCCATTATGGTTTGGGAAAACATTTTTTTTCTTTACAGTTGCGAGTCTGCTTTTTGTCTCCTTCTTTCATCAAGTTCAGGGTCTCAACCATGGTCTTTATTCCACTACTAGTGGAAAAAAAATGTATTTTCAAAATATAATAATCATTTTAGAATTGCATGCTGCCGTCAATGGTGACAGGTTATTACATGATTAAACATATTAATTAACAAACATTTAAGTATATATGGTAGGATTATTCCCCAAGTTCAGGATTTGACAAAGGTTAATGAGTAGATCCTAGCCTTATATTTACAAAACTAAAATGGTTCATAGATGTATAGATGTGGCCTCCCTTGTCAAAGCAAATTTAAGCTTCCACTATAGAATATACAATATATATAAATATACATAGGCATAATTATTCTAATTGCTATCCCTGAGAAGCAGGATAAAAATATTTCACAGAATATTCCAAAGAAGTGAACATGTTAAAAAAAAAATATTTAGGAAAGCAGTAAGTTCAAAAGAGCATAATATAATCACTCATAAAGCATGATCTCTAAATCAACAGTTCTGTGATGACCTGATTAAAAATTCATTGAAGTCATCTGAAAAATAAGAAAATTATTTAAAAACAAAAGAAACAGAAAGCTTAGACTTTTGGGAAAGACATGTGTTCGAAATTTCTGTACCTATGTCTTATTAAAATGGGTAACAATGATTACTCTTTTTTCAACATCATGTGAAGTGATTCAGTTTGCTCCTTTCTATTTATTGCAAAAACTTTGTCAGGTACTTTTTTAAATGTGAGAAAGAGACTTAGTCTCCAGTGTGTGGCTTTGAACTTATTCATTCTTGTAGGGACCTACTGCAGGGAAGTCTGGGTTTGACCAGGAGCCACTAGTCCCAAGGTCAGGAGTAGCAGCAGCAGGTACAGGGGCAATAATAGGTAGGCTCTGGACTTAGACCATGCCTGGAGACATTTGGACTTACTCTCTGATGCAAAGACTCCTCTCTTCTGCTCTATTGGTTTTTGTTCCCTGAGTCCTTTGACTTACACTGCACTCATTCCCACTTGACTCCCCTTTCTGGAGTGCTCATTCCAATGTTCATGCTCTTCCTGTTCAATTACTTGTTTCTCCCAGTGCTGGGAACACTACATACAGCTTGTTTGGTGTAAATATAAAAAAATACCTAAAAGAAAGAACTGCCATCTTAGTGAGATACAAAGAGCTCTACACCAATTCAAGAAATCTCATTTTGTTGAAAGGATAAAGGAAACCACTCTAGTGGTTAGGGAATTGAGAATGAAATACTAGGGACTCAAGTTTTAAAAGACAGTTGGAAAAACAGAAACCCTGGAAGAAATGAAGATAGTACGTGTTTCTATTATTCTATCTCTAGATTGGGATTCCATCTCAGTATTACAAGAGAATGGTGTATGAATTCACTGTAATTAAATATTTTGTAAGACAAAAGTGATTTTTTTAAAAAGGCAATTGAAATGTGGTTATAAAATCCAAGGTCATGGTTAATTATTCAAAGGGTGAGCGAATCTGAGGTAAGCTAAAACACTGAATGCCATTTTAAGAATACTTCCTCTAGCTGAGTCTTAGTTTTATTTAAAACTCAGGAAGGAAAACAGGAACTAATACAAAGTGGTGATTCTTTGAAGAAAACCAATTAAAAATAAACATTAAAATAAAATTAGAAGTAAACCTATAAAACTCTAACAGGTTTACACAATATGCTAGCATTTTGATAAATAACTGACTTCCCATCTTACTTCTTCAGGTGATAACCGTTTTGTACTTTTTAAAAATATATTTTATAAAGTACTTTGACTCATAGTGATGTCTGTGATGAATATAAGAACTAATGAGATCATTATTTGTAAAATAGTGCTATGTGTGAATAATTCCAGTTCCTTAACTTGAGCTACTCTTGTTGGGCACAATTTTGGGCATACTTTTTACAAAATTGAGGATAAAATTTAATTTTTTTAAAGTTTCATGTCTGTTTTTACAAATACCTTCCAAAATGCATACCCCATTAAGAAATGTGAACAGTTGGGGATTGTACTCTCTTCATTCCCCTCTTCACATAAGTGCATTTTCCCAAGGCAGCGACTCACATCAACTACTATTACAATGTATTTCATAAAATAAGACTCACTTGGTGTAGTTTTTCTCATTCATTCAGAAAGCACTGACAGTTGCTCATCATGTGCCAGATACTAAGAATGCAGAGATGAAAGAGCAAGATCTAAAGGCATGTGAGACTGTGACTATATGAATTGCAATAAAGTGTTTGGTTGTAAACCAATATAATCATAGCGTCAGTATGGACCTCTGATTTACCTTCCTCTGGAAAATGGTTATGAGTATTATTGTTTCAAATTCAACTCTCCATTCTTTTAAGGGATCCAATTTTAATTGGGTAATGTACTAAAAAACAAATATATAACAGTATGGTCTATGGGTTTTTCAGTACCCTTGTAGAAAAGCTGTGAAGCTGTGCTGAGACTGCTGATAACTGATTCTAAGAGTAGTATGTAGGCTGTGATTAGGATTCTTAGGAATCTCTTTAGATAGATAGATGATAGATGATAGATAGATAATAGACACAAATCTTATGAGTGGGAAATTTTTTCACCTACCTATTGCTTATAAGAGACACATTTAAAACATTAAAAACAGAAAATATTGAGTATAAAATTATGGGAAAGTTTATACAAAGCAAATATTAATCAATAAAACCTAGTGGCTACATCAGTATCAGAAGAAATAGACTTTAGAAAAAACTAAATGTGAAAAATCAATCAACATATAACAAGATCTTAGTAATTAGAGAAATACAAACTAAAACCACAGTGAAATTTGTACTCAACACCACCCCTCGCACACACACATCACCCAGCATTAAGGTAGCAAAGTAATAAGGTCAGATATCACCACTTATTTGTGAAGATGCAGAGCAGCCGAGTTGTAGCAGGAAAAGAAATTGATACCACTTCAGAAAATAACTGGGAATTATTAAGTAAAGTAGAAAATGAACATACCCATGTCTCATCAACTCTATTTATTCTAGAGAACTCCTTGTACTTGTGTAATACTAGACATGTAAATACCATATCCTGTGTTGTTCATAGTAGCAACAGCTCTTAAGCCCCCAAATACCCAAATGTCCATTTGACAGAGTAGATAAATACACTGTAACTTTTTTGTGCTTGTACTATACGGGATATCCTGCAGCAGTGAAAATAAACGTGAGGCACAAGTATTCCTTTGGAGGAGCAGGAATTTAATTATTAATCTAAAAGCAAACTGTGAAAAATACAAAGTTATTCCCTACAGGTATGTTAAAAAAAATTAAATACTGTATATATGAAAGTATAATAAAATTTTGAGTAAAGGAAAGGAATAATAAACAAAAAGTTTATATTGGTTACTTTTGGAGAGGAGGGAGGATGGGGGTGAAAATGGAGACTAGCACATGGTAACTATGGTAAACTGATATAATAATATTTACAGTGTTCACTTTCCCATGTGAAATGTTGAATAGAAATATGTTAGTTTTCTTATTCTTAAATCATTCATATATGTATAGGCTCTTTTATATGTTCAATATATTCCATAATAAACATTCTACAAAGAGTTAATAAATATATAGATGCTGAATAACTAAAAGAGAGTCTGACCAGTTAGAGTGTTGATGGAAGGATGTGTTTCAAACTCTGTCCTCAAGAAAGTTAACACTATTTCTCCAGTCTGGGCTCTGGGAAGAAAATTATGACTTAAAATCCTTTCCTAATTGGTATATCCTGGCTGTGATAGTATGTCTCTCGCATACAAATGTCTATTCTTAATACAGTATTGCAATCCATTTTGCTCTTGTAGAATGTTGGTGGTGATGCCTCTTTTTCCTACAGCCAGACCACTGTCTCCATGCTGACTATCATGTATCCAGTCTTGAAAAGTCCCAGTGAAATCTGACAGATTAAAACCAACATTAACAAAAACAAAGTAATAGCAAAGTTGAAAATAGTTATAACTTTTGAATATCTGTGACAGAAATAAACATGTTAAAAATACTGAGTTTTATAAAACCTCCTTAGAAAAATAAATTGCTTTTGGCAGTTCAAACAAGCAATAATCTTGCAAAATAAAATTTTATAGTGACATTTGAAAGGGGTTCTCCAAATAGAACTTCTCTTTTACAAGTGGCTAATTGTAGTTTTGGATGGACAGTTTGGCATTTAAAATTGAAGGTAAATTAGTTTATGAAACCAATTACACCCACAATTTTTTTTTTAATGGACAGTTTTACTCTAGTAAGTGATTTAGAGGATATAAAGAGCTTATAAACAACAAATATACATAAAAATTCTAAGCAAGATTCCTGTGGGCGCAAGAGTACTGTGGGCCTCCCATGTCTGTCATACATAGCTACTGCTAAAAAAAATGCAAGGACACAGTGAGATGTTTTTCTCTTTTTTCCACTTTGATGTTATACTTAAATATACAGTGGTTTCTTAATCTCTACCACAATTTTCAAATTTAACTATACTGATACAAAATAAGTTACTACGTTGACAAATTAGATATAACTTTTTATTGACCTGGTAGCCAAACTTCAATACTTAAATTGAAGAAAATGGACAATTTTGAGGATTTTTAGATGGAATAGTTGCTTAAGAATGCTATCATGTATTCATTCATCTCCATATAACTCTGGGAACTAACATCGTTCCCTTCCTTCTGGCAGGTACTTAATAAAGATTTATTAGATTATTTTAAGTTGAAAAAAAAAAAATCATTTATACACTTACCCATGATATGGTTATTTTATATAAATTCACTTCACTCTGACTAGAACATCAATACAAACATAAAATTAAAATCATAATTTACTTCAAATAAGTGAAGAGTTGGAGGAGAGAGGGTCAGAAAACGGAAACCCATTACTGTTTTGGCATGAACCTAAATACCTGTTTCCTTTAACATTTACTTGTTAAGAACTTACTGCCTTAGGTGTCAAGAAAATCACAGAGATAGATAATATAAAGTCCTTGGCCTTCATGTGTTTTCTATTTAGAGAGAGAGAAAAAATGAGAATACGTAAGTATATGTGACTATATATAAAATACGTACAATGAACTGTGTCAACATCTCCACACTTTATATCATGGTGAAACTAAGCTAAATTCTTTTTCTTGGGCTTCCATTCATTCAGGCTTTTGCAGAGGTGGTTCCATCTGTTTATGAGGGCCTCATCCTCTTGCACAATCACCTGGTAAACAGCTCCCCATCCAATCAAAGTCCTCTGGAGAAGACTCCATTTACTTCCTAGATAGTCTTATATGCTCTGCATGTTCCCACTGCACTTTGCATATCCTTCCCTTATTGCAATTGTTTCTATTCCTGTATGATGATTGCAAACATGGATTGAGTATGTATACTTTCTGTATCCTCCAACAATTAATGGGCATTTAAAAACAACGTGAATAACTTAGTCAATTGTATAAAGACCTAAATTTCTATTAAATAACCTCTGCTGGATTTTAAATTAATCCCAGAAATAAAATTAAATACCTGTTTGGATAAAGGGGATTTCTGCAAGTTTAAGAGTTGAGGCAGATTTGACCTTACAGAATTTAATAAAAAGCAGCCTATAATAACAGACAAAATCCTTGGATTCAAAAGAAAAACTGGATTCAAGGTTAAAATTCACACATTACTCCCTGTTTGATCCTGGACAATGTTTTAATCTAAGTGTTCATTTCCTAAAGGGTACAAAGGAATAGATTTCTGACCTACTTATGATAGGATTATTGTGATAAAAGAGAAATATGGTGCAGTCACTGGGCAAATAAAGAGAATTATACAAATGCAGACTATTAATAAATTATGAAAATGGAAATTTAATATAGTATGGATATATCAAACAAAGAAATGGCCTGGTGTCTCAGATTTCTTAAGAAAAAATTTGGAAAATATAAATGGAATGCATGAAGATAGGGAAGAATGGATGCATTTTTAACTATATAGCAGTAAAATGGAATTTTCCTAAGCATTAAATTTGGAGTTACAATGAATGTTTTATAAGTCATTTTGTGAAATTTTTGCTTTGCATAAGTTTTAGAAAAACATTTCTAGGTGTATTAACTATTTTTAAAACCAGAAAATCCTCTCCCAGTAGCTAGCACCCATCACCTAGTGGAAAATATAGATCTCTTACATAACTATAATGCTCATTTGTTAAAAGTCACTTGGGTTCTTCAGAATAGCAAGTTGCCTCAATAGATAATAGTCTTACCAAGGAACAACCAGGCCTCCATAAATATTTATTTTTTAAAACTTAGTTATTATACATTGTACACAAACTTTTAATAAACACCTTCACTGTAACCAATTTGAAATAATTTAGGACCACATATAAGTGAATAAAGATATAAAAGAATCAGGAACATAATGGAATATCCACATATTGTAAGTAAGTATGACACTAAAATTTAACTAGCAGTCATCAAAATCTTTTATTTACTGTTTAGTCTCTAGAATCTGATATTTTACAAATGTTTTTATTTTGAAGTCAGAAAACATAAATTGGTTATTTAAAAATAAAATTTGATTTTAATGATACATGAATCAAATACCAATGGTAATATTTGTCATAGGAACACATTTTAACATGCTGTCTAGCTGACAACAGTAAGTATAACTTGTTATCTACAAATTATTTTAACATTTTTGCCTTTCCCTTTTGCAACCAAAGTGAAAAGATTAGTTGTGCTTACTTTTGGCAGGGTTAGGGAGGTGAAATAAAGTGCGATTTAAGCATCAAATTATCATTAAAAATTCCATGTACCAATGTACCATTAACAAATTATACCAACTAAATTGATGATGCACTATGATATCTACCTGGCACCTAATACACATATTCAGAAGACCTGGGCTTGAGTTTCTGCTGAACCAATATTGTGATTTTGGGTAAAAGCTTTGATGTTTCTGAACCAGAAATTTCTCACCTGAAAGAAAGGTAAAATACACACCTTAAAGAGTTATATTAAAACAGGTAATGCATGCGTGCGTCCGCACGTGCACACATACACACACACAACCCCCAAGACAAAATTAACTTAGAACGTGTTTTAGTAACTTAGAAAAATGCTTTTGTTATTAAGAATTTTTAAAACTTCTGTGCTTATTTCTGGTTGATGCTTTTAAGACAGTGATGCCATATTTGATGCCTTAAAAGTTATCCTGAACTTTTCCGGGAATCATCTGGAAAAATGAATGGAATTGCTTTAGAAGTTATTTTCTTGACTGCTTTTCCTGGTTATGCATTATCAGCTTTTATTTCTATATTCACATTCAGCATCTCCCCACTATGTTTTGTCCAATTAATCATTAATTAGGATATACTGTGTGCCAGGAAATATTCTAGGTCCTGGAGAATATTGAGAAAGTGAAAGACAAAAAGAGAAAACATAATGCCTAACCTCCTAAAAATTATAGAACCGTGAGGGAGACAACCATTAATTACAGAAACAAATGTTGAATTGCAACTATAATCAATATATGGCTATAACTATTAAATAAAATCTTATTTCTAATGAATCTTACCTGGTTAGAAAGATTAGAGAATTCCAGAGGATAGACTATTAGAGCTGAGATTTAAATGATGTACAGCAATCACATAGGTGAAAAGGAATGGATGGTAAAGAGAAGAGTATTACAAATAGAAAGAACAGCACATACAGGCTTCCTCAGCCTGGGAAAGCTCTGTGTTTGATGAACTGAAAGATCACTGTGGCAGGGGTGTGACAAGCAAAGGGAAGAATACTACAAAGGGAGAATGTTTTATTCTATTACAGTCCTTTATAATATTCCAACTCAACACCTCTAATTTCTAGGCCACTAAGTTCTGCCTGTCATTCACTTTTCATCCTTGCTTGGCTTCGTTTCCTGGCACAATGGTTCAATCATGTTTGATTTATGCCATATTCCAGTCACAGCCCAATATTAGACCTTCTATATTGGGTGCCTTCTCTAAATTTTGGATCAAGAAGGGAAACAAGTCTCTTCTCCCCTCCACTACCCCAACACATGCCAGTGCACATACTCCGTGTAGGATTTCCTTAGCCTTACATCATGATAGTACCAGTACATTTTTACCAGACAAACTCATTTCTTAAAATGCAATAAAGTTTATCTGCCTGTCTCTTTAAAGAACAGATGCCAAAGATGGCAAACTTGTCTCTCCAAGAAAAGAATGCACACTTTTTCTTACACTCACATCAGGTGATCAAAGAGCACCCTTTGTCTTTATATAGACATGGTCTACACACCTATCTGAAAAGCTCTTATGTCCTACAGACTTCTATTTTTAGTAAATTTGATTAGATCCTAGGAACCCACTAGTTCTCAGTGAAGGCCAGTAGATATCTGTTATCCATGGAAGTAATGTTCTCTTTCTCACTATAGGAATAGAATGAGAGAGGATAGTTTTACACTTGTATACTTGCATATTAACTTCACCTGCTGGAAGAGTATGACAATGATTCTAAGAGTTCTAGTAGGTTTGTGAGGTCTTGCTAATTGGAAAACAGCCAGCGGTATCATCCTTGACTATTTTCCATTGAAGTCCATTCTCTGTTTTCCTGGTTATGACTCGGCATACTTTTAAGTTACACTTTATTTAACTTCAAACCAGGCCAGGAATGGCATTCCAGATTAGATCTGTACCTGGAACAGAATTTATTTTAGACAAAATGGTAAAGTACAAAAAGTTCTTCTTCGGTGGCCCTATAATCCAACATCTGCAGAATTTAGAGTTTTCATGGTAATCTCTTTCTTTCTCTGAAGCCCTAGCACGGATTCTGTTCCTTATTAAAACTCTTTTCATGAGGTGACTTTTGAATTCCATCATTTTTTCTAGATTTATTGATTGAATATCTTCTGTAAGGAAAAGCTTTCTCTTGATTAATTTGTTTCAGAATGGTCTCACTGATTCTTATTTTAGTCAATGAGTTATAATTTTTCACTAGTATTATTTCGATGCTCAGATTGCCCCATACTTGGCCAGTGGAGTCCCTTTAAATGGCTTCTGTGTTCGTTGACATGCTTTCATTAATCTCTAAGTGCTACCTTGCTTTCTGTCACTACAAAGATATTCCAGGCATATCTTTTACTTTTCCTGCCCTTGGTCTAAAATCACTTGGTTCTCATAGTAATTGATTTAGGCAATAGTCACTAATGGATGTTAAACCTAGTGCTGAATGTTTGAAGAGTAATCAGATATTTACATAGTCTCAAAGTTCCTCCCACAGCATCCTACCACAAGATGCTTTTAATTACAATGAGAAAAATAGTCATTTTACAATGAAGAAAACTAGCAAACGCCATCTTAATCAAGTGATCAAAGCTGGACCATCACCAGTAAGTGATAAAACAAAATCATGTTCCTCCTGATATGATGCACATAAAAGGAACCGGCACCGGGAATGTGGTACTTTTCAAAAATATATATAAGCATAATCTAAACATCAAACCCTGCCTAAGGGATACTCTGCAAAATAACTGACCTACTCTTTGAGAAGTCAGTCTCATGACACACAAAAGAGAAGCTGTTGTAGATTAAAGAGACTAAAAAGACATGACAACTGAATTTAATTCATAGTCTGGGATTTTCTTTTCTATAAAAATATTATTGAGACAATTATCAAACTGTCAAATCTCATTAAATACTGAAGATTATACATTATCTTCAATGTTAATTTTGATTATGATAACTGGTCTGAATTTATCTTAAAGTATGTCTTGGTTTTAGGAAATATACAACAAAGCATTTAGGAATAAATAGGCACCTTGCCTGCAACTTCCTTTCAAATGATTCAGAAAAAAAAACTATCTTAAGAGTAAATATGATAAAACTATGGACATTCGGGAAATCTGGGTAAAGAGATACAGAAATTCTTTGTACTACTCTTGTAACTTTTTGTAAGTCTGAAATTGAATATTGTGCTACTATAATCAAAGAAAAATACAAAGGAAACTAAAGTCAACATCTTGAAATTTACATAGTCTCAAAATTCCTCCCACAGCATACTACCATCTTGAAAGAGTGTGATTGCTACTTGGAATGACATGTACTGTGGTGTTGGGCATCCCAGAAGTGAGCTTTGTTTTTTTCCTTCCTTTAAATAAGTAACAATCCCCAAAGGTAGCTAATCATTAATTTATTTAATATTAAAAAATTCTATTGATCATAGTAACTCATTTAAATTTTATGTTTTAATTGGAACAATATTGGAATATCAGAGAGATTTTAAAAAAGAGAAGTTTCACGAACTCAGAAAAAGTAATTGGACGAGGTGACGAATTAAAAATGAAAGAAACAGAGGAAATCACTGCCTCCTAACTGATTCTAGCATCTTACTGACATTAGCAGAAAGAAGAACTCAGAAGGACTTTTTCTATTAATTATTCACAGCCCAAGACTGCAAAGCTTTAAAAAAGGAACTTAAGGTCAACTTAAATCAGGTCATATTTCTCATTAAGCTTTCTTCCTCCACTAATGATGGGGTGTATTTTTTTTTCTACTTACCTTCTATCTCTACATTTGTTGGGACCTAAGGGTCCCTGATGATTTTCTCCAGAGTAATCTGGCAAAAAAAAAAAAAAAAAAAAAAAAAAAAAAATTGCTGAACTTTAACAAATTATTTACTACATTTTTTTAACATAGAAAAATATCTAACTCATTTATGTTTTTTCCTTTTTTGAATATTTCTATAAGCATTGCCAGTCATGAAATAAACACACCCTAGTATTTTGTACTTTGATATATAATTAGAGGATTTTTCCACCTACTATTTGGTATAGCAAAATATGAGAGGTTTTTTTTTTTTTTAAAGATTTATTGATTGATTGATTGATTGCTATGTTGGGTCTTCGTTTCTGTGCTAGGGTTTTCTCTAGTTGCGGCAAGCGGGGGCCACTCTTCATCGCGGTGCGCGGGCCTCTCACTATCGTGGCCTCTCTTGTTGCGGAGCACAGGCTCCAGACGCGCAGGCTCAGTAGTTGTGGCTCATGGGCCTTGTTGCTCCGCGGCACGTGGGATCTTCCTAGACCAGGGCTCGAACCCGTGTCCCCTGCATTAGCAGGCAGATTCTCAACCACTGTGCCACCAGGGAAGCCCGAGAGGTTTTTTCTTTAATTCTTAGAAAATTTATGGAATTTAAAAAAAATCAGCCAATATGGTTCCAAAAGTAATTATATAATAGCGCATCTATTACTAAAATTAAATTTGAAAATATTATACACTACCTATAATGGCCCAAAATAGGCCTATTTCCTCTGGTGGCTATGTGTGCAATAAATATTAATATATTCTCTGTTTATTTAACTAGCTATTGTTCCTTGGTTATTTTTCTCCTGTACACATTTAAATATTAACTAATTCTAATCTCTTTAGAATACAACTGATAAGTATGTTCTGAAGTTATACTACCATGACTTTTCCTAAGATTTATGTAAATTGAAACCACTTACCAGCACCTTGGCTCCATTTATTTAGCTTTATATATTTTTTAAAATTTTGTTTTAATTTTTAAACAGATGTCAGTTTGGGATATAATTAAAAACACACTACATCCTTATGGAATTTAGTGTTCAAATTCAAATATGTTCCTATGCATTTTGTATTCTACCCTACAAATTCAATGGAATGAAATTTTGGTCAGGTGCTTTTCTTAAGTTATTTCCTAGTTCCCTTCTAATTTGGCCAAGTTGGGCCAAACTGTTTCATAGTACACCCCGTGAGGAAATGCTCTGTTTTCCCAGTATTCTTTGTCTTCACCGTACTGTTTGGCACAATTTCATCTCCCTTCCATCTTCATAATCGCTTTTTTTTTTTAGGTTTTAGTTGCCTGGGGATTCTATAGTTAACCAGCCAACCTATAAGAACTGTTTTATAGTGTCAATCAAGCCAATGTTAGCTTATGACACAGAACATACTGTTGGCTCCTACTCAGTTAGATTAGGGCTTACTGATAGAACTGCTTTGTAAATAATAGCAAAAGATGGATCATGGAACTTTAGGTGGACAAAGAAGGACATAAGCCAGAATGGGCAGAGTAAAAAATATAAATCAGTGGAATCGGTATTGGCTGTTTCCAAAAGGTCTAAATAGTGTTAAAGTAAAGATATTAAAGAGAGTAAGTTACAGAGAAAGAGACTGGAAAATGAAGTTGGAAAATTGGGACTTCAGAAGTGGTACAGCAAGTTCTAGTAGCAGTAATTTTCAGGGTTCGGCCATGGGAGAAGGTAACTAACTGACAGTGGTAAACAAGCTTTTGAAAAATGCGGTAGTCATACACAGCAAGTTTAAGATGTTCTACAGGTCATGGGAATCTGATGTTCTTGAGTCTTAAGAGAAAGCAACACTGAAAGAATAACTGTGAGTCAGGAAAAAGATGATTGGCTTGTTGAGGTTTTATAAGTGGAAGTCCCTTGTCCGTGGCACCCCCCACAGTCCCAGGCAAATTGGAACAGTTGGTCACCTTAGGTGAATGAGTGTGAGACCAGGAGTGAAGAAGGTAGAAGTTGCATAAGAAGCAGAAATTTTGTAGGAAAAAGAAGGTATGACTGCCAGGAAGTGGCAGTGAAAGTGAGGAGGGAATCTTCTCTCTCTTGATATGTAACACTTGGGAGGAAAAAAAGCAAACCAATGTTGAGAAGGCAGTGAAGGAGTTTTTGCAGAGGACAATGTGATTTAGTTAAGACAACGCTATCTAGGGATACACTGTGATGGTGTTGAAGAAAAAGTGATTGCGCTAAGAGCAGAAGTTGATGAGCCCATAGCGCAAAGGTAGTGGAGAGAGAGAAAGGAATGGAGGACAAGGAGACACCATAAATGAATTTATGGAAAATTGTGGGGTTTAGATCAGATGACATATAATGAGCAAAAAGATAAATGATGACTTTTATGGTGACTGAGATACCTAGGGAGAAGCAATGGAATCAATTATTATAGACTCTTTAGAAAAATAGGCCATAAAACTATGGTCTGGAATGTTTTATTTGGTATTATGTTGACTTCTGGGCCTCTACCCCTTGGGCTGCACAAGATGATATTTCAGCATAATAAGAGTTTCTTCCAACTTCCCTAGATGGTGTGATTAAGATGCTAGGGGCTGCTTCCCAAGTCTGCTTTTCCAAGGTGTAGGGAGGAAGCTGCTGCCTCAGTTTTGCTGCAGAAGTTCTTTCTTGCTCTGACTTATGTCTACTAGTTGGGCTAAAGCAGGTACCCAAGATGTACTTCCTTGCCTGGAATTAAGCATAGGGCTTATAGTGGATTCCCGCTGTTGTACCCTGCTCACTTCCTTTGTTTGAATCTCTAGGATCTGATCCACAAGAAGTTGCTATGTATAGATACTTTTCTGTTTTCTTTGTCCAGCTGATGTTGGAAACAACAGAAATAAGCGACCCATGTTACAGTTTGCTCTTTAAAATATAATTTTATACAGTAGAGATCTCACACAGTTTAAATTTGTGAGAATAATTGAGAAGGGCTTGGCCTTCAAACACTTAGAATGACTTTTATATGTGTATTTCCACCATTCATCTAAATGCCATAAGGGAAACCATTGCTGTTTTATGGTCGGTTCAGCTTTTAACAGCTTTGGATTTTGTTTTGAAAATGAGTGCTAGGGAAATCACTTCTGTTAACTACTGCGTATTTAACGATATTGATTTTCACGGTGCAGACACAATAGGTAAAAACAGTGCTTGTTGGTCTAGCTGCTTCCAGAGCATTATTATAAATTCCTTCTCACATTAGCTTGAATTAATGCTTGGTATCCACACTTGACATTTCCTGGAAATTTAAATGTTATCTTCTTCTTATTAGATGTATTAGATGTAGTCAGATAACACAAAATCATTTGCTAATAAAATTAAGTAGATAGATTTTTCCACTAGCTGAGGATAAGATTAAGGAGCAATTGTTCAATAACAGGAAATGGAACTTACTTGAGTCATTACCTTTTTATTTTTATTTTCCTAAATAGAACAAGTCCCTGGTAGACACTAGATTGAGAGAGAGCTTAATATAATTATGTACCTGTGAAATAATTACCAGCATTTGACAGAAATGCCTCTGAGAAATTTAATAACTCAATGTCAAGGGATCTTATATGCCTTTTATAAGCAGAGAAAAATCCGGGAAAGAAAATCTGTGCACATTAATATCTTTGCATTTGATATAAATATGGGCAACAAACATATAAAAGATGCTTATTGTTACTATTATTAGGGAAATACAAATCAAAACCATAGTGAGATACCATTTCATACCCATTAGGTTAGATATTATTGAGATAATAGAAAATAACAAGTGATGGTGAGGATGTGGAGAAATTGAAACCCTTGTGCAACTCCTGGTGGGAATGTCAAATGGTGCAGCCCCTATGGAAAACAGTATGGTGGTTTCTCAAAGAATTAAAAATACAATTACCATATGGTACAGCAATTCCACTTCTGGGTTTATGCAAAAAAAAAAAAAACAAACCTGAAAGCAGGGACTCTAGTAGATATTTGTACATCCATGCTCATAGCAGTATTTTTCACAATAGCCAGAAGATGGACTTAACCCAAGTATTGATCACTGGATGAAGGGATAAACAAATGTGGTCTATCTATACAGTGGAGTGTTATTCAGACTTAAAAAGGAAGGAAATTCTTTCACATGCTACAACATGGACGAATCTTCAAGACACTGTGCTAAGTGAAATAAGTCAGTTCCAAAAAGACAAATACTATATGATTCCTCTTACATAAGGTACCTAGAGTAGGCCACTTCATAGAGACAGAAACTAAATTGTGGTTATCAGAGGTTGGGGGAGTGAAAAATGGGGAGTTATTGTTTAATGAGTACAGAGTTTCAGTCTGGGATGATGAAAACGTTCTGGAGATGGATAGTGGTGATGATTGCACAACAATGTGAACTTAATTGTACTGAATTGTACACTTAAAAATAGTTAATATGGTAAACTTTGTGATGTATATTTTACCACAATTAAAAAAAAGAATGGCAAAAAAAATAAAATAAATAAAATAAAATTACTAACATATTAATGTTTCTCCTGAAGCCATGATAGGATACACACACACACACATGTGTGTGTGTATATATATGTATATACATACATATGTACAGAGTACATGAATAAAGCATAGATTTTAAAAGAACTATGTGTGGAAATTTAAAGAACATGATTGGTTAAGACAGTGAAATCAAAGAGCAATTGACTGTCTCTTAAAAAGGTTACATCTATTTCCTGGGTGAAGTTTGTATGGCCCAGAGTTTGGACATGACCGTTAAAGTTTCTGAAGTGTGACTGTCTCAGCTCTTTGAGAGTTGATGCAGTTTTCAAAGATGGACATGACTTAACCAATGCAAGATACTGATGTGGATGACTAGAACAACATTTAAAAAATAGCACAAAATATGGACAGTAATCCTTATAAGAATATGGTCAAAAATGTTCTACCTAACATAGTGAAGTTGTATGGATAACAGTTTATAATACAAAATCACAATTTATATGGTTAAATTAATAAATTTAACTGTTACCAGAACCAGGATATCTGTGTATATATGATGAATGTGTATTCTTCCTATGATTTGTAGTCTCCCATGGGAAGCCAATTCACAATCTAAATGTAGATTGAGGACTGAGAAATCAGAACAATGGGAGTGTTAGATAAACTACATGTGCCCAGGATAACACAGTTGATTGACTCCCTCTCTCTAGAGAGGTGGCCTTACTAGTAGGAGGTAAGTCTACTGAGAAAGGCCCCCTCCCTTCTGGACCTTGGTGGTAGTCATTATCAGCATTGGTTTTGAAGATCTTTAATTTCTAGAAGCCTGAGACTCACTACCCCTCCTCTTGAGGGACATAGTCTCTCTTTTGATAGACATTGAATATGGTTAGAGTTTAATCTTAAGAATGTTGAAGTTATTTTAACCTCTTATTGACTTTCTGTATATTAAACCAAGGTTTTTCAGACTCAGTACTACTGACATATGGGGCTGGATTATTCTTTGTTGTGAGAGATTCTGTGCATTGTGGGATGTTTAGCAGCCTCCCTGGACCCTACTAGATGCCTGTAGCACCCCCTCCCCACTTGTGACATCAAAACTGCCTCTCGACATTGTCAGATGTCCCATGGTGGGGCCAATGCATCTCTGGTTGAGGACTGCTTATTTAGTCTAATGTATTACGTGTTTGTTTCTAAGTTTAGAAAGCAAAAAGAAACCCAATTTCCAATTTTTTCGACTTACAATTATCTTATAGTTGCCATATACTAACAGCACAAGTGTGATGGCCTTTTCTAAACTGTGTGGTTTTGTTTTAGCACAAAAGTTGCTCTATACTTCTATGAAAGAGAAATTTGTGGCATCTAGTTGTTAAGATGACTTCTTTAAAAAGCCATTTCCTACGCTGATTACCAGAAAGACACTTTAAAATAAGCTATTAATTTCCCCTTAATGTTTTTTTTTTTCTTGTCCCTACTCCTCCCTCCATCTACTGGCCCATTCCTCTACCAGCTCTTAATGTAAAATTGCTTCAGGCACTTTTCCTTATTTGCTGTCTTCAGTTTCTTTCCTCCCAGTTTCTGGCCAGGCTTTTGCTCTTATTATTTCACTAAAAATGCTCTAAATCATCAGTCATCTCCAATGTCAGTTTTTCTATTCTCAACTCACTTGACTCATCAGCAGTGTAGAACACACATAAATTCTCTTATTCATAAAACAATCTCTTTGTTTCCCTGGATACTTGCTTGGTTTTCCTTCCTCACAGCCCTCTTCTTACTTTCCTTTGCCTCTACCTCCAAATTCCCCAGACCGCTTTTCCTGCACCAAAGTCTCAGTCCTCGGACATCTCTCTCTCTTTTTTTAATCCACACTCCTTTGTTAATGATCCCTTTTATTATCCTCACATCAAAATAAAATTGACTCTCAAACATAAATATTTAGCCAAGCATCTCTTCTAAACTTCAAACATGGAATTTAAATGCTTAGTGCATTTAAATGCTTAACTTCACTTGGATATCTAAAAAATATTTTAAACTTCACCTAGCCAAAGTTAAATTCCTGAAGAGCTCCCCACCGCACACCAACCATCCTCTGTCTGTCTCTCTCTCTTCAAATCAATAGATAAGAACTCTAGGCATCTACTTAGGAGGAAAAAAAAAAGGGAATTAATTTTGATTCTTCTCTTTTTCTCACACCTCACTTCTAAGGTGTTGGCAGATTCTGTCATTTTTAATTCCAAAATATATTAAGGTTATATCCATTTACCAAAATCTGCACTGCTCTCAGTTTGCTGCAATTTACCATAATCTCTTCTAGAATATTGGAATAGCTTCCCATTAGGTTTCTTTGCTTTAGCCTCTGAGTCTGTGCAGTCTAGTTTCAACACAGAAGTCAGAGTGATCCTGTTAAGTATAGATCACTGCATTTCACTCATTTAAAAAAAATTTTTCCTAGGACCTATAAGACCTAAAAGATTTGACATCCAATTAACCTTCTGACCTAAGCCCCCAAACATTCATTCTCCCCGAGTTCTCTCAAGCAAAAATACTTCCTCACTGTTTCTCAAACACCCTGAACATGCCTCTGCTTCAGGCTTGTGGCATTTTGCTGTTCTCTCTACCTTGAATGAACTTTCCCTGATAAATTGGTATATTTACAGGGCCCGTTCTCTCATTTCCTTGAGGTCAATCCTTAAATAGCATCTTTTCAATGAATCCTATCAGGCCACTTTATCTGAAATTTCAGCAGCCTCCTACCCACTCACCAGCACATCGTACCTCTTCTCTGCTTTATTTTACTTCTTTGCACTATTTAACATACAAAATGTTATACATATTAATCATGTTTATTGACTGTATTCCTCACTAGAATATAAAATCCACGAGGTCAGGAATTTTGTATCTCTTGTTTACTGCTAGGAAAACTGTGCTTAAGATAATAATCTTTGGCACATAGTTGACCCTTGGACAACATGAGCTTTGAACTGCGCAGGTCCACTTACACATAGATTTTTTCATTAGTAAATACTACAGTACTGCACGATCTGCATGTGGTTGGTTGAATGCAAGGATATGGAACCGGGTATACAGAGGGCCAACTATAATTTATGCTCAGATTTTTGACTATGCAAAGGGTTGGTGCCCCTAATCCTTGAGTTGTCATGGGTCAACTGTATATGATTTAATGAGTGAACAAATGGAGAATACATTAATGATTTAATGACTAAATGAATTTTCAAACTTAGTGTTAGAAAATTGTTCCAGTCTTATTTTTAATTCTCTTAGTACCACTAGTTACTTTCATGTTACATATCGTTTTCTATTTTTTTTCTAGACTAGAATTTCCAGATATATTTTATTTTATAGGTCTTTTGAAACATTTTGTTTGTGTATCACCTTGTATGACTGGAAGCTTGTTGATATTTGTGTTAGTTTGCAGAGAAGCAGACACCAAAACCAGGTTAGCAGTGCAAGAGATTATAAAGCCTGTGAAGGGAAATGGGAGGAAGTCGGGAGTCTGGGAGAACCATCAGACCATGATGCAGTTTTAATCCCAAGTGAAGGAGAAAATGAGAGGAAGGCTGGGTGGAAGTATCTTAGACTGCAATGCAATTCTAAGGAAAGTACTACAAGATTATCAGAGAGTTCTTGAGCCAAAGTCACCCCTCAGAGGAGTGCCACCTCCTTCAGGAAGAGACCTTAGGATCCCTGGTCACACTGGGGCATTGGTTAGGAGCAGCTCCTGTGAAGTGTAGCTTCAGACTGAACACAGTTAGGGATTTCAAAGAGCAGCAATTCAGCCATTGGGAATTACACTCCTGGCAGGGATTCAGAAATCATTAAGGCACATTTTCATGACCACAATGTATTGGTTTTCTATTACAGTGTATTTTGCTTTTTAAGAATCAATAGATTTCTTCAAATTTCCTTAAATTTATTTTATTGTTATTTTCCTATGTATTTGAGTTAACATCTTAGAATTGAAGGTGAAAAGTTGTCACATCACATTACTGTAGGTCTCTGAAAGGCTCCTCTTTTGAATAAAAAGTAAGCTAAGACAGGTTGCTCAACTGCCACCCCCAAACAGCTCTACACTGCTTTCCTGGCTCTTTGCCCCTTCTCCGTATCCTGTCAAGTCTCGAGGTCTCAGTTAGAACTCTGTGTCTGCTGTGTGCTGGTGGATGTCTAGCCTGTGCAGTGTAGCCTCCACTTTCTGACCACAAAACCCCACTGCCATCTGGATGACTCAGCTCCTATACTGTCCCTTTTCCCAGCTCACACTAGCATGGCACTGCCAGTAGCTGCTGGAGCCACCAAGTGACTCCCCAGTTCATTGCTGCTTTCTGTCTAGGGACAGCAACTGAACCTTTGAGCCTATTGTGAGAGTCTTTCCTCAGCCCTTACAATGGGAGGCAGTGTGATGTCGTGGAACCAGCATTGACTTTGAAGCCAGATGAGCTTCTATTCTACTGTGTCTTAGCAAATGCTTTAACCTCTCTATTCAACTTCCTCACATTGGAGATTCAGGCTAAAATCTTCAATACTTACCTCACAGGGTTGCTGAGAGGATCAAATGAGATAATCTAGGAGAAAGAACTTTATAAACAAAGCTAAATATTCTTAATATGTGCGTAACATTATAAGGGATCTGCCCCATGGAAAATTATGGTCTCTTAAGATGTTTATTATATAATCTCATTGGGGAACAGAGCAATGCACATGAAATAACAAAAGGTTGATGAGGAAGAGCCTGTTCACTGTTGATCCAAAGCCATCTCCTTGCTTTCCTGCTAACAGCGGCCCTATATTTACTAGTACACACAGACATCTCTTGATCTCAGAGAACAATGCTAGCCCAAGGAGGATATGTTTGAGATTTATACGTTTTTTGGTCAAGCTCTGACTCCAGCTTTAATTGCTGCATTTCTAACTCAACAACATACTAGGGTTTATCAAAGGTTCAGGAATAAAAAGTAGAAAAAAAAAATCATCATATGATATTTACATATACTGATAACCCCACTGTGTTTAGATATTGGATAGATTCATTAATGTATTAGGGTTCCCCAGAGAAATAGAACCAACAGTTTGTTGTTATGGAAATTTATTATAGTCATTGGCTTATGGGATTATGGAGGCCCACGATCTGCTGCCTGCAAGCTGGAGGACCAGGAAAGCCAGTGGTGTAATTTAGTCCAAGTCCAAAGCCCCAGGAGTGGGGGTGAGGGGAGGTGGGTATTGGTTTAAGTCCTGGTTCGAGTAGAAAGGCCCAAGAACCATGGGTGCTGATTTCCAAGGGCAGAAGAAATGAATGCCCCAGCTCAAGCAGACGGCAAATTTGACCTTTTTCTACTATTTGTTCTATTTAGGCCCTCAAAAGATTGGGTGATGCCCACTCGTATTGATGAGGGTGATCTTCTTTATTCAGCCTGTAAATTCAAATTATAATCTGTTCTATAAACACCCTCACAAACACACTCAGAAATAATGTTTTATCAGTTATCTGGGCATCCCTTAGCCCAGCCAAGTTGATATATAAAATTAACCATCACAATTAACAATATCACTTCAACTAATTTTTCAGGAAAATGCATCAGAGTCACTATACAGTAAAAATTGATGATTTGCTAGATTTTCTGGGTCAGGATCATATCCATCCATATACGCTAGAAAACCAAGTTCACATGTTGTTGTTTACCTTTTAATAAATTCATTGTAGGCTGTATTTTTTTCTCTGTTTCCTCTGTTTACTAATATTTGGATGCAACTACTTCTCAGTTTTTGTCTTTTTCACATAATTTAATGTTCTTTTATTTCCTTTATAGTAAAATAACTATTTAAACATATGTATTACAATTTACAAATTAAGTTTTTTTTAATGGAGGTAGGAGAGTTAAAAATTTTGTTTGTAACTTTTACTTTACTGCATTATTGTCAGATAATATGGATACTATGATTGCTGCTTTGTAAAAAGTAATATATTGTTATGGCATATTACACTGGTAATTTATGTGAAAATTCCATGCATTTTTGGAGACAATATTGTTTCCATTGTTCATTGGACATACAGTTTAAAATACGTGAGGTGGATATGAATCTCAGGCTGTAAAAGTCAAGTGTACAAGAAATGTCATTTTATTTATTAACTGTGACAGCTGGATTTTGGATTAAAGTTCCTGTTCTGTCAGGCTAGAGTAGAAATATCAATCTCTAGTTTGGTGTTTTTCTCCCCCACCTCTAGGTCTTGCGAACTTAGCTACTACCAAGATATTGGCAGTATAGAGTGGGGACGATGGTCCTTTGTTCATTGGTTGTTAATATAAACAGAGGGGATGCCTACCATTCCATTTCAGGACTGTGCTCCCCACCCCCTTTCATGTCACACATAGGAAGTAAGAATGTGAGGGTGACGATGCTCCAGTGTAGCCATTTCTCTGGCAACATGTTGGTTCAGTCTCCTCTACTTCAGGACCCAAAGATGTGTCCTACTTCTCCTCCACTCCTGCATCCCTTCATCCTGTGTAATACTCCGAATTGTCTGGGTGAAGAAATTTACCATCTGCTAGAGCAGGGGATGGAGGAGAATAAGAACATAAAAGGAATAAAGTGTAAAGATTAACACCTCACAATATTATGTCACATAACCCCTACTAAGTTCATATTACTCCCCCCAAAAATAATTTATGTTTTCCAGATACAGCTGACCACCAAAATATCTTATGCAATGTATCAGCCTTCTTATACTCTCCATCAAAGATAAGACACAAAATTGGCCTCATAGAAATTTCACTAAGACAGATGAAATCTAAAAAGAGTTTTGGGGGAAGGAAAAGTTACCTGGTTTAAAGACAGGTAGATGGAGTCAATTACTGTAGTAAACGTAGTCTGATTACCTGCCCGTTGTTCTAACCCCTATTTAGACAGTCTTTAGTCCTCAGAGTTCAGATGGTTGCCCCTGAACAAGTGTGGCCATGCTAGATGATAGATCAGTAGAATGGTCACTAGACTGGATTGGTGACCAGCTGTCACACTCAATCTTGTGTTTGCAGCTGGCATGTGAGAAGAAATGGAAGCCTATGAACTATTGTGGGTCCACAAGCACTTCACTCCTCATTGCTCTCTGATCCGACAAGACTCTTTAAATGTGGCCTAACCTGTGCATTTACAATCTGTAGATTTTTTTCCCCAGTGCTTTCAGTCCATCATGACATTTGCATTTTTCACAGAAGCATGGCAAAAAGAGAACATGTGATTTTCAAAATTCCTAATGGGGAAGAACTGTTTCATTCTGATGAAGGCAATCCACTTTCCAGAGCTGCTGTAAAGTTGGGTTTCTTTTTCTAAGAGTCAGTTTCTCTTTTTGGACCTAAGAATGGCATATGGGAGACATAACGAGGGGAGTGAGTGGTGACTGGTTGGCATTTTGGAGTTCCTTCAATTTCAGATCTGATTCTTGAAGCCATTTGGCTCCCCCGAAGTCTGCAAAGTTTTGGTCAGGATTTCTAATTCCTGAAACAAATCTCTGTCTGTCTCAGCCATTGCTGCTGCAATACCTCCATCTGTTCCTAGCTTCTCTTGTTAATGGAGCTAAGAAATCAACCCAGCTTTATTCCTTTCTTTACTCAGTCACTGAGAAAAATCTGTGTGGGTTGTGCTTGTTTAGGTTAAGCTCAAAGCGGAGCTTGCCAAAGCCTGTTCTGAATGGTTCAGATCCAGGCATCATGAGTCAAAAGCTCCTCAGATCAGTGTCCTGGCCACTCCAGAAAAGCATTTAGTTCTTTTGGAAATCATTGAGAAACCGACCTTAAAATTCACCTTCTACATCAGTGTCTTTCCAGATATTCTGCCAGGAATGAGAAAAACTATCTTAGCTACCCCAGCAGGGCTGTGATTTTTTTTTCCCCCCTTCTTTTCATTTTTGCCAAATCCTGCTTCACCTGCTCAGGAGATTTAAAATATTTACCAGTATTCATTCACAGTCATTCTCATAACAATGCCCTAGATTCATCAAAAGTAGCAGCGACTTAAAGATTCGACCTCGCAGCTGGGTTTTGTTTTATCTTCTATATATTTTTTTAACATCTTTATTGGAGTATAATTGCTTTACAGTGGTGTGTTAGTTTCTGCTTTATAACAAAGTGAATCAGTTATACATATGTTCCCATATCTCTTCCCTCTTGCGTCTCCCTCCCTCCCACCCTCCCTATCCTACCACTCTAGGTGGTCACAAAGCACCGAGCTGATCTCCCTGTGCTATGCGGCTGCTTCCCACTAGCTATCTATTTTACATTTGGTAGTGTATATATGTCCATGCCACTCTCTCACCCTGTCACATCTTACCCCTCCCCCTCCCCATATCCTCAAGTCCATTCTCTAGTAGGTCTGTGTCTTTATTCTCGTCTTGCCACTAGGTTCTTCATGACCTTTTTTTTTTTCTTTCTTAGATTCCATATATATGTGTTAGCATACTGTATTTGTTTTTCTCTTTCTGACTTACTTCACTCTGTATGACAGACTCTAACTCCATCCACCTCACTACAAATACCTCCATTTCGTTTCTTTTTATGGCTGAGTAATATTCCATTGTATATATGTGCCACATCTTCTTTATCCATTCATCCGATGATGGACACCTAGGTTGCTTCCACGTCCTGGCTACTGTAAATAGAGCTGCTATGAACATTTTGGTACATGACTCTTTTTGAATTATGGTTTTCTCAAGGTATATGCCCAGTAGTGGGATTGCTGGGTCGTATGGTAGTTCTATTTTTAGTTTTATAAGGAACCTCCATACTGTTCTCCATAGTGGCTGTATCAATTTACATTTCCACCAACAGTACAGGAGTGTTCCCTTTTCTCCACACCCTCTCTAGCATTTATTGTTTCTAGATTTTTTGATGATGGCCATTCTGACTGGTGTGAGATGGTATCTCATTGTAGTTTTGATTTGCATTTCTCTAGTGATTAATGATGTTGAGCATTCTTTCATGTGTCTGTTGGCAATCTGTATATCTTCTTTGGAGAAATGTCTATTTAGGTCTTCTGCCCAATTTTGGATTGGTTTGTTTGTTTTTTTGATACTGAGCTGCATGAGCTGCTTGTATATTTTGGAGATTAATCCTTTGTCAGTTGCTTCATTTGCAAATATTTTCTCCCATTCTGAGGGTTGTCTTTTCATCTTGCTTATGTTTTCCTTTGCTGTGCAAAAGCTTTTAAGTTTCATTCGGTCCCATTGGTTTATTTTTCTTTTTATTTCCATCTCTCTAGGAGGTGGGTCAAAAAGGATCTTGCTATGATTTATGTCATAGAGTGTTCTGTCTATGTTTTCCTTTAAGAGTTTTATAGTGTCTGGCCTTACATTTAGGTCTTTAATCCATTTTGAGTTTATTTTTGTGTATGGTGTTAGGGAGTGTTCTAATTTCATACTTTTACATGTACGTGTCCAATTTTCCCAGCACCACTTATTGAAGAGGCTGTCTTTTCTCCGCTGTATATGCTTGCCTCCTTTATCAAAGATAAGGTGACCATATGTGCGTGGGTTTATCTCTGGGCTTTCTATCCTGTTCCATTGATCTGTGTTTCTGTTTTTGTGCCAGTACCAGACTGTCTTGATTACTGTAGCTTTGTAATATAGTCTGAAGTCAGGGAGCCTGATTCCTCCAGCTCCATTTTTCGTTCTCAAGATTGCTTTTATCTTCTCTTTTTTTATCTTCTCCAGTAATCTCTTTTATTATTATTATTAGTTTTTAGTAGGAAGCTTATTCACATTTGATGCAACCATTAATAAAATTGATTTTATTCATATTATCCTCTTTTATGTTTACTTATTTTATATATTTTTCTTTTCCCTTCTATTAGCTTGTTTGGTCAATGTGTTAGTCATCCCCTTTTGCTTTCTTTTCTTTCTTTTCCTCTTTTTTTTTTAAGTTGGGAGTTCTACTGTACTTTCCCATTCCTCCACTGATACCATCTTAAAAGGTGAAAACTTTGAAGTTTTTTACTTTCCCATTCTCACTGCACACTAACAAATACCAGTGAAGCATTTAAATTTCCCTTATGAGTCATTTTTCTCTCTTCAATTACACTTTCTCTTCCATGCTAACGTAATCCACTTAAAGTAAACTATAAATAGTTATAAATTTTGTTTCCTTTCCTTTGTGTCAGTTTAGTCAGATTCATTCTCAAGTCTCTTTCTCAGAAAAGATATGAGAGAAATATATTTTTAGAATCCTCATATTTACCCACAGAACTTTCTTTCATCTGAATGGAAGAATAATAGCTTAGCTGGGTATGAGATCCCTGCATTGCTATAGTATTCTCTCTAATCTATAGATTTTTCCCTGTCTCATCGCTTCACTTTCAATTTAGAAATAAAATATCTAATGCTGGTCTGATTCCTTTATTTAAGTAACATGTTATGAAACCGTAAATGGTTGTGAAAAAAAGAAACCCACTCTTTTTGTTCTTGGAATTTATGAATTATACCATTATATACATATATCATATCCAGGTATGAGCATATATATTTTTAAGTTGGTGAACATTTGCTTTCTATTAATTTAAATCTTTTTTTGAGTGCAGGAAAATTTCTTCTAGTATAATATATTTTATTCTTTATTTAATTAGCAACTTGATTAGCATGACTTACTTATCTCAATGTGCTATTTCCTTTTTTGAAACTACTGTTATTGTTGTCCTAGATCTGTTTTTAAATGCACATATGTTTGCCCTTGCACTATATTTTAAGTAATTTTATTTTATCTTCCAGTTTGCTAATTCAAGTTAACTATAACCTTCCTCCGTGTCGGCCAAAATGCTAAATACTAAATTTTTATAGATCATAAATAGTTTGAGTTCTAGAAAGTCTTTGCTTGTGTGTGTACATTACTGCAGTCTCCTAAATTCTCATATCTGATCAAGGTATCATTGTCTAATGATAGCAGTTTATTTCTTATTAACCAACTCTTCTGTATGGTCAATTTGATCTTTCTGTCTGTGGCTGATGAATCCCAAAGATGAATTTTTTCCTTAATTCTGCCTCCCTGGGACCAGATTTTGCTGCTAAGAGTGCCTTATGTCTGAGCAGTCTGGGAAACACAGCGTATCTGCCTATATAGGTCAACAGTGCTCCAGATGGTAAGATGTGGTCCTCCATCTAAGCATTTGTACTTCTCCACTAAAAATGCTTCAAAGTCTATATATCAGTCAGGATCCAATCAGTAAAATAGAATTCATACTGGCTATTTCAAAATAAGGGATTTAATACACCAAATTTATTGACTGGTAATAGAAGGCTGAAAGACCCACAAGACACTGGGATAGTTCAGAGTGGGGACTTTGGAGATGGAGCTGCTATGGCTGGGATGGCTGAGTAGGGGTTTTTCTTACAGCAGAACATGGGGAGCTAAATGGTACTGAATCCTTAGATGTCTGCTACTAATGTGAAAAGGAATTGAAAATAGGAATAGAGTAACTCTCCTCTTCTTCAAACTTCTAATATCTGACCAGTGCCTTACAATGGCTAAACACACCTGAAAGCAAGCTGGCAAGGGAGTCTATAGTTAGCAATTTGCCAGTTTCAATACTTTAAGCCAGTGTAGAAAAGTAGGCTTGGTACTAAGAGACAAGAAATTAATTAATTGTATATACTTATCTTTCCCACTCTTCATCTCAGATAACCAAGGAAGTAAAAAGGATTTTTTGGTGTCTTACTCTTAGACAAATATGAAGAATGGTGATAAGTCCTTTTCTAACATGCATATCTGGAAGTTCTTTTAATTTGTAAGAATGGTTTGTACTGGAGTTTATGAAAAATCTCAAGATAACTGACAACTGCTATTTGCTTTTGCTGTTTGCTGATTACTTACATGTCATTTTTATAGTTTGTATAGTTCAGCAATAGTTCTAATATTATATTTTAAAATTATTTTATATATGAATTATTAGTGTAAACCAATATCTGGTGCTCCTCAGGGGAAATAGATGAATGAATAGATGAACAGATTAAAAAAAATACATGCTAGAGTAAATTAAGTGCATTTTCCAGGTAGCTAAAATTCTATTCTTGGGAAATTTAAAGACTAAAAGGGCATCGCAGCCTAAAAAGACTTCTTAACAATCTGAATATTTAAACTTGACCTCTTTTAAAACCTATTTTAGTATAATTCAGCTTAAAATATTAGTCTAAAATTTGATCAGAAACTGCTGATTAAAAAGAACCACTTTAATCATTTGTATTAAGCAAACCACTTTAATCATTGTATTAAGCAAACAATACATATTCATTGAAGTTACCTATTTTTACAAAAAATTAACCATTATAATGTGCTAAGATAAAGATTTTTAAAATTCCCTATTTCCCAACCCTGAGCTAAACATTGCTTTCAATTCGGCAAACATGTCTGTACATTTCTGTATGCAAACTTGTATGTGTATTACAATATTTATATTATGTATCGATGATATATGAACTCCTGATATACATGTATCAAATATTTATTTCATTCTGTTTATATGCCATGGCTTTCTTTCTGTACCTGTTAAGGGATATAGATTATTTTCTAATGTCTGTACAATGCTCTATTGTGTATATTTTATCATGATTTTAATAAGTATTCCCATATTCAGATAATCGCTTTGCAGTGTTTAGCAATATTATATGCAATGCTGTGATGAACAAATCTACATACAATTTTTAAGTGCTTGTTCAATTATATGCTTATAATAATTTCTAGAAGTAAAATTAGAAAATCAGGTCATCATCAAAAAATCTACAAACAATAAATGCTGGAGAGGGTGTGGAGAAAAGGGAACCCTCTTGCACTGTTGGTGGGAATGTAAATTGATACAGCCACTATGGAGAACAGTATGGAGGTTCCTTAAAAAACTAAAAATAGAACTACCATATGACCCAGTAATCCCACTACTGGGCATATACCCTGAGAAAACCATAATTCAAAAAGACTGGTGTACCACAGTGTTCATTGCAGCACTATTTACTATAGCCAGGACATGGAAGCAACCTAAGTGTCCATCGACAGATGAATAGATAAAGAAGATGTGGCACATGTATACAATGGAATATTACTAAAAAGAAGTATTATTAAAAAGAAATGAAATTGAGTTATCTGTAGTGAGGTGGATAGACTTAGAGTCTGTCATACAGAGTGAAGTAAGTCAGAAAGAAAAACAAATACTGTATGTTAACACATATATATGGAATCTAAAACAAAACAAAAAAAAGGTTCTGAAGAACCTAGGGGCAGGACAGGAATAAACACTCAGACGTAGAGAATGAACTTGAGGACACGGGGAGGGGGAAGGGTAAACTGAGGCGAAGTGAGAGAGTGGCATTGACATATATCCACTACCAAATGTAAAATAGATAGCTAGTGGGAAGCAGCCGCAAAGCACAGGGAGATCAGCTCGTGCTTTGTGACCACCTAGAGGGGTGGGAGGGAGACACGCAAAAGGGAGGGGATATGGGGATATAAGTATACATATAGCTGATTCAGTTTGTTATACAGCAGCAACTAACACAGCAATGTAAAGCAATTATACTCCAATAAAGATGTTTAAAAAAAAAATCAGGTATATATACAACTATTGACAGCATGTCATTGAACTATTTTAAGGAAGAGTTTTACAAGTTTAATAATCAGAAAACGGTACATGAAATGCTCATTTCACTCAACCCTCAACAATATTCACTATGGTTAATTCTTAAGACCAGGTTTCCTCAATCTGGACACTATTGATATTTTGGACCAGATAATTCTTTATTATAACCTGGAGAAAAGCATGCAAATATTTTAAACTTGTCTGTGGTAACTTTTATCAGTTTTTCTTACTTTTCTATGATTATCTTTTCATATACATATATAAATACACACATATATAGCTCAAAATTATAAAAATATCATTTATTTTATAATATTTAATGGTTTTACTTGTTTCAGTAGCACTGACATATTTGGATTTTTCTGTTTGATAAGGACAATATTTAAGTATCCCAATATACTTTACTGAAATACCAAAAATCTAGTCAGTTGAACCAATATTTATTGAAGAAGTATTATTCTCAGTCATGATTGAAAATGGAAATACAATCACATTCCATATATTTAGGACTATATTTTAACTACATACTCTTATTCATTAAATTGTTTGCCTATTCTGGCAGAACTACTGAAGCTTTTCATTTATTAAAAATTTAACATTTTACTGATAGATTTATATGTTTTATTATCTATTTTGAGATTTTGCTTACTGGAAGATAATTTATTCAACTCATATTGGTTTAACCCCCATTCTTATAGAGAAAATAGGATTATTTCCATTTTCCATATATGTGGGTGTATACAGTTTTGATTACATTATAGGTTGATGTTGGAAAGAGCTTACTTATTGTTACAGAAAGATAATTGCAAAATATCAAGAGTTTAAATAGTATTTTATTTTGCTGTGTATTCAAGAAAGAACCTTTTTTAATATAGCAGTCTGAAAAAAGAAAACAAAAGTAGAAAGGCAATAAATTTTCTTCACACTCGTCTAATAATTTTGGTGAAAGGTCAGAAACAAGAATGTCATCTACCCAAGGGAAAAAGTATCTGGATAAACCAAAAGAGGAAGACAAGAAAAGAAGTCTGGTTTTAAATGTAATTTTGGAGGAAGAATTTTGGAGACAGTTTTCAGAATTTATAAAGTAATTGAATAGCTTAGAGACCGAAGATAGTAGTACTGAAATTTAATTATCACAAATTAAGAAATTATAAAATAATGATGATATGGATGCAAAATAATAAATTCATAATTTGATATGCTTAGTACCCTGTCATCAGGCATTTGCAGATTTGAGAATGTATATTTTGCCAGGAATCACTGATTTATTTAATTAGAATGGATGCCCTCCTCATGAGGGAAAATGTTTATAATCACACAACTTTTTCAATTTCTAAGTAGTCAAATTGATGAATGATAAAAAGCTGTCAGCATGAATACTTTTTAAAGTTTTAAAACTTTTAAAAGATACAGATACTTCTATCTATATTCTAATTGCATCGAAACATATATGTATATATATAATTTAAAATAATTATATATTGTTGATAGAGAAAAACTGAACTTGATTAACATGACTAGCATATTCATTATTCCCACATATTTACATATCTCTCAAGCATTTATTTTCCAGAACTGTTTCTTCTTCAGGAAAATCTATACACTAAAAATACAAACTATAATCTCAAAATTTACTTGTTCTAGATTTAACTCTTTATGGATATATCTGTACCAGCATATTTGCCTTTTACTTTCACCAGAATATATCTATATTTGTATCTATGATGCTTGTATATCAATGAACAAAACCTATATATTTTTTAACATCTTTATTGGAGTATAATTGCTTTACAATGGTGTGTTAGTTTCTGTTTATAGCAAAGTGAATCAGCTATACATATACATATATCCCCATATCTCCTCCCTCTTGCGTCTCCCTGGCACCCTCCCTATCCCACCCCTCTAGGTGGTCACAAAGCACTGAGATGATCTCCCTGTGCTATGCGGCTGCTTCCCACTGGCTATCCATTTTACATTTGGTAGTATATATAAGTCCCTGCCACTCTCTCACTTTGTCCCAGCTTACCCTTCCCCCTCCCCGTGTCCTCAAGTCCATTCTCTACATCTGCGTCTTTATCAAAACATATATTTTGATAATGTGAAAAATGTTCCTCAATATTAAATTTAAGACTGTGGCTCTCTTTTGACGATTCTTCTCTTTATCTTTGGTTTTGAGCATATTATATGCCTAAGGGTGGGTGTGTGTGTGTGTGTGTATATATGTGTGAGTCTGTGTGTAAGTTTTGATCTTTATTCTGCTAGATATGCTCTGAGCTTCCTAAATCTGAGATTTGGTATCTGTCATTAACTATAGAAAGTCCTCAACCATTATTACTTCAATCATTTCTTCTGCTCCATTCAATCTTTCTTTTCCTGCTAATATTCCATTTACACATGAGACCTTTTTATATTGTCCCACATTTCTCAAAAATGCTGTTTCATTATTTTTTATTCTTTTTAGACTTTGCATTTCATTTTGGGGAGCTTTTATTGACCTACCTTCAAGTTCACTCTTAACGTTCCTTGGCTGTGTTGAATCTACATGAGCTCACCAGACAGTCTTTCTGTTACTTTGTTTTTCACTTCTAGCATTTCCTTTTTATATTCTCTTAGTGTTTCTGTCTCACTGCTTATATTATGCATCTGTTCTCCTGTGTTGTCTACTGTTTGCATTAGAGCCCTTAACATATTAATCATAGTTATTTTAAATGACCTGTTTGATAATTCTAGCATTTGTGTCATATCTAATTCTGGTTCCAATGATTGTTTTGTCTCTTCAGAGTGTGTTTTTCCTTGTCTTCTGACATGCTTTATAATTTTTTTGTTGAAAGCCAGGCATGTATTGGGTAATATATACTGAATTAAATAGACCTTAGTGTGAAGATTGATATTAATCTGGCTAGGAATTGGGCTGTGTGTAATGTTTGTTGTAGCTATAGGTTTCAGAGACTTCTACTTCCTTTGGTGTCCTTGCTTGTCTGTGCTTGACTTTAAACTCCCCTATTGACACCCCGTAGAGAGATTCTGTGTCTTGCAGCTCAGTCATCTAAAATGCACTGCTATTGTATTAGTTCCCTGTTGGTACAGTGGTAAAGTGTAGGAAAGGGTGAGCATTTTATAGTCTTCTGGTTAAATGACAGTCTTTTAATGGGTCTGCATCTCAGGGCTGTGACCTTCTTAAGTGTTTCTCCAGTGGCATAGCTTATTTTCCCCTGACCTCTACTCCTGGTTCCAAATTCCTAATATGCTTCCTTGAAGGTCTGCTCCTATTGACTGCTTCACAACCACATTATGTAAGACAGAAAGAAAAGATGAGGATGGACTGGGGAGGAATTCCCTTTCCCCAGCTGGCAAAAGTTTCAGAATTTAGCTCTGGTAAAGTCCTTTTCCCTGAAATATAGGCCTATATCACTATAATATTCCTCTGCCTAGCCAGAGCCACAGAGAATTTTTCTCAGAGCCTCATTGTGAGAACATGGTAGAGCTGATGGGAGAAAAGCCCATGAAATTGTTGGGGTTCCCACTAAGATTGCAGTCCCTGGTAGTTTTTCTCTCACACACTAGTCTGCACTCAGACTCCAGCAATTCATACGGGTTACCATTTAAATGTTCATACCCTTTCATGGCCTCAGTGGCTTCTGCTCCAGGTAAGCAGATCTTAGCTGTAACTCTGCATTTCTAGTCTCCCTGGGTTCAGGTTGTATACAATTTGCCCTACAACCTCATTTCTCTGATGGGTCCACGAAAAGTTATGGATTTTCATAGCTTTTTCTTATTGTTAGTATAGAAGTAATGACTCCCAAGCTCTTTACACCTGAAAGCTGAAAATGTGGACCTCTTTTTGGAGGCCTTTGACTCTCTTGATAATTTGATAAATTAAAGTAGTCTTTACTCTTGGGCAAAAATACCCGTATGATAAATTTTTCTGTAAACCTGAAACTGCTCTAAAAATTCATTAAATTGAAAACAATAAAATTGTAAATATATACCACATGTTTCCAATAAGAATTAAAATATTACTTTCATACAGATTACTGAATAGAGTTTATTAGCAAAATAAAACATTTTGCATGTAATGCAACTAAGGTATGTAGGTAATGTAGGGCATTTTAGATACTCATTTCTGACAAACACACAGCTAACATCACACTCAACAGTGGAAAGCTGAAAAACTTTCCTCTAAATTCAGGAACAAGACAGTGATGCCCACTCTTGCCACTTCTATTAACACAGTATTGGAAATCCTAGCTACAGCAATCAGACAAGAAAAATAAATAAAAGGCATCAAAACTGTAAGGGAAAAAGTAAAACTGTCTCTGTTTCCAGATGACATGATACTATATATAGAAAACCCTAAAGTCCCCACCAAAAAACCTATTAAAACTAATAAATGAATTCAGTAAAGTTGTAGGATACAAGATTAATATGCATAAACCTGTTGCATTTTTATAGACTAATAATGAACTATCAGAAAGAGCAAAAAAAAAAACAAAACCTCATTTTTTTTTTTAAACATCTTTATTGAAGTATAATTGCTATACAATGGTGTGTTACTTTCTGCTTTATAACAAAGTGAATCAGTTATACATATACATATGTTCCCATATCTCTTCCCTCTTGCATCTCCCTCCCTCCCACCCTCCCTATCCCACCCCTCTAGGTGGTCACAAAGCACCGAGCTGATCTCCCTGTGCTATACGGCTGCTTCTGACTAGCTATCTATTTTACATTTGGTAGTGTATATGTGTCCATGACACTCTCTCACCCTGTCACATCTCACCCCTCCCCCTCCCCATATGCTCAAGTCCATTCTCTAGTAGGTCTGTGTCTTTATTCCTGTCTTGCCACTAGGTTCTTCATGACCTATTTTTTTCCCCTTAGATTCCATATATATGTGTTAGCATACTGTATTTCTTTTTCTCTTTCTGACTTACTTCACTCTGTATGACAGACTCTAACTCCATCCACCTCATTACAAATACCTCCATTTCATTTCTTTTTAAGGCTGAGTAATATTCCATTGTATATATGTGCCACATCTTCTTTATCCATTCATCCGATGATGGACACCTAGGTGTCCATGGTGTTGCTTCCATGTCCTGGCTATTGTAAACAGAGCTGCAATGAATATTTTGGTACATGACTCTTTCTGAATTATGGTTTTCTCAGGGTATATGCCCAGTAGTGGGATTGCTGGGTCATATGGTAGTTCTATTTTTAGTTTTTTAAGGAACCTCCATACTGTTCTCCATAGTGGCTGTATCAATTTACATTCCCACCAGCAGTGCAAGAGTGTTCCCTTTTCTCCACACCCTCTCCAGCATTTGTTGTTTGTAGATTTTTTGATGATGGCCACTCTGACCGGTGTGAGATGATACCTCATTGTAGTTTTGATTTGCATTTCTCTAATGATTAATGATGTTCAGCATTCTTTCATGTGTCTGTTGGCAATCTGTATATCTTCTTTGGAGAAATGTCTATTTAGGTCTTCTGCCCATTTTTGGATTGGGTTGTTTGTTTTTTTGATATTGAGCTGCATGAGCTGCTTGTAAATCTTGGAGATTAATCCTTTGTCAGTTGCTTCATTTGCAAATATTTTCTCCCATTCTGAAGGTTGCCTTTTGGTCTTGTTTATGGTTTCCTTTGCTGTGCAAAAGCTTTTAAGTTTCATTAGGTCCCATTTGTTTATTTGTGTTTTTATTTCCATTTCTCTAGGAGCTGGGTCAAAAAGGATCTTGCTGTGATTTATGTCATAGAGTGTTCTGCCTATGTTTTCCTCTAAGAGTTTGATAGTGTCTGGCCTTACACTTAGGTCTTTAATCCATTTTGAGTTTATTTTTGTGTATGGTGTCAGGGAGTGTTCTAATTTCATACTTTTACATGTACCTGTCCAATTTTCCCAGCACCACTTATTGAAGAGGCTGTCTTTTCTCCACTGTATATGCTTGCCTCCTTTATCAAAGATAAGGTGACCATATGTGCGTGGGCTTATCTCTGGGCTTTCTATCCTGTTCCATTGATCTATATTTCTGTTTTTGTGCCAGTACCAAACTGTCTTGATTACTGTAGCTTTGTAATATAGTCTGAAGTCAGGGAGCCTGATTCCTCCAGCTCCATTTTTCGTTCTCAAGATTGCTTTGGCTATTCGGGGTCTTTTGTGTTTCCATACAAATTGTGAGATTTTTTGTTCTAGTTCTGTGAAAAATGCCAGTGGTAGTTTGATAGGGATTGCATTGAATCTGTAGATTGCTTTGGGTAGCAGAGTCATTTTCACAATGTTGATTCTTCCAATCCAAGAACATGGTATATCTCTCCATCTATTTGTATCATCTTTAATTTCTTTCATCAGTGTCCTATAATTTTCTGCATACAGGTCTTTTGTCTCCTTAGGTAGGTTTATTCCTAGATATTTTATTCTTTTTGTTGCAATGGTAAACGGGAGTGTTTTCTTAATTTCACTTTCAGATTTTTCATCATTAGTATATAGGAATGCAAGAGATTTCTGTGCATTAATTTTGTATCCTGCTACTTTACCAAATTCATTGATTAGCTCTAGTAGTTTTCTAGTAGCATCTTTAGGATTCTCTATGTATAGTATCATGTCATCTGCAAACAGTGACAGCTTTACTTCTTCTTTTCCGATTTGGATTCCTTTTATTTCTTTTTCTTCTCTGATTGCTGTGGCTAACACTTCCAAAACTATGTTGAATAATAGTAGTGAGAGTGGGCAACCTTGTCTTGTTCCTGATCTTAGTGGAAATGGTTTCAGTTTTTCACCATTGAGGACAATGTTGGCTGTGGGTTTGTCATATATGGCCTTTACTATGTTGAGGAAAGTTCCCTCTATGCCTACTTTCTGCAGGGCTTTTATCATAAATGGGTGTTGAATTTTGTCGAAAGCTTTCTCTGCATCTATTGAGATGATCATATGGTTTTTCTCCTTCAATTTGTTAATATGATGTATCACGTTGATTGATTTGCGTATATTGAAGAATCCTTGCATTCCTGGAATAAACCCCACTTGATCATGGTGTATAATCTTTTTAATGTGCTGTTGGATTCTGTTTGCTAGTATTTTATTGAGGATTTTTGCATCTATGTTCATCAGTGATATTGGCCTGTAGTTTTCTTTTTTTGTGACGTCTTTGTCTGGTTTTGGTATCAGGGTGATGGTGGCCTCATAGAATGAGTTGGGGAGTGTTCCTCCCTCTGCAATATTTTGGAAGAGTTTGAGAAGGATAGGTGTTATCTCTTCTCTAAATGTTTGATGGAATTCGCCTGTGAAGCCATCTGGTCCTGGGCTTTTGTGTGTTGGAAGATTTTTAATCACAGTTTCAATTTCAGTGCTTGTGATTGGTCTGTTCATATTTTCTATTTCTTCCTGGTTCAGTCTTGGCAGGTTGTGCATTTCTAAGAATCTGTCCATTTCTTCCAGGTTGTCCATTTTATTGGCATAGAGTTGCTTGTAGTAATCTCTCATGATCCTTTGTATTTCTGCAGTGTCAGTGGTTACTTCTCCTTTTTCATTTCTAATTCTATTAATTTGAGTCTTCTCCCTTTTTCTCTTGATGAGTCTGGCTAATGGTTTATCAATTTTGTTTATCTTCTCAAAGAACCAGCTTTTAGTTTCATTGATTTTTGCTATTGTTTCCTTCATTTCTTTTTCATTTATTTCTGATCTGATCTTTATGATTTCTTTCCTTCTGCTAGCTTTGGGGTGTTTTTGTTCTTCTTTCTCTAATTGCTTTAGGTGCAAGGTTAGGTTGTTTATTCGAGATGTTTCCTGTTTCTTGATGTAGGCTTGTATTGCTATAAACTTCCCTCTTAGAACTGCTTTTGCTGCATCCCATAGGTTTTGGGTCGTCGTGTCTCCATTGTCATTTGTTTCTAGGTATTTTTTGATTTCCCCTTTGATTTCTTCAGTGATCACTTCGTTATTAAGTAGTGTATTGTGTAGCCTCCATGTGTTTGTATTTTTTACAGATCTTTTCCTGTAATTGATATCTAGTCTCATAGCGTTGTGGTCGGAAAAGATACTTGATACGATTTCAATTTTTTTAAATTTACCAAGGCTTGATTTGTGACCCAAGATATGATCTATCCTGGAGAATGTTCCATGAGCACTTGAGAAAAATGTGTATTCTGTTGTTTTTGGGTGGAATGTCCTATAAATATCAATTAAGTCCATCTTGTTTAATGTATCATTTAAAGCTTGTGTTTCCTTATTTATTTTCATTTTGGATGATCTGTCCATTGGTGAAAGTGGGGTGTTAAAGTCCCCTACTATGATTGTGTTACTGTCAATTTCCCCTTTTATGGCTGTTAGTATTTGCCTTATGTATTGAGGTGCTCCTATGTTGGGTGCATAAATATTTACAATTGTTATACCTTCCTCTTGGATCGATCCCTTGATCATTATATAGTGTCCTTCTTTGTCTCTTGTAATAGTCTTTATTTTAAAGTCTATTTTGTCTGATATGAGAATTGCTACTCCAGCTTTCTTTTGATTTCCATTTGCATGGAATATCTTTTTCCATCCCCTCACTTTCAGTCTGTATGTGTCTCTAGGTCTGAAGTGGGTCTCTTGTAGACAGCATATATATGGGTCTTGTTTTTGTATCCATTCAGCCAGTCTGTGTCTTTTGGTGGGAGCATTTAATCCATTTACATTTAAGGTAATTATCGATATGTATGTTCCTATTCCCATTTTCTTAAATGTTTTGGGTTTGTTATTGTAGGTGTTTTCCTTCTCTTGTGTTTCTTGCCTAGAGAAGTTCCTTTAGCATTTGTTGTAAAGCTGGTTTGGTGGTGCTGAACTCTCTCAGCTTTTGCTTGTCTGTAAAGGTTTTAATTTCTCCATCAAATCTGAATGAGATCCTTGCTGGGTAGAGTAATCTTGGTTGTAGGTTTTTCTCCTTCATCACTTTAAGTATATCCTGCCACTCCCTTCTGGCTTGCAGAGTTTCTGCTGAAAGATCAGCTGTTAATCTTATGGGGATGCCCTTGTGTGTTATTTGTTGTTTTTCCCTTGCTGCTTTTAATATGTTTTCTTTATATTTAATTTTTGATAGTTTGATTAATATGTGTCTTGGTGTGTTTCTCCTTGGATTTATCCTGTATGGGACTCTCTGTGCTTCCAGGACTTGATTAACTATTTCCTTTCCCATATTAGGGAAGTTTTCAACTATAATCTCTTCAGATATTTTCTCAGTCCCTTTCTTTTTCTCTTCTTCTTCTGGGACCCCTATAATTCGAATGTTGGTGCGTTTAATGTTGTCCCAGAGGTCTCTGAGACTGTCCTCAGTTCTTTTCATTCTTTTTTCTTTATTCTGCTCTGCAGTAGTTATTTCCACCATTTTATCTTCCAGGTCACTTATCCGTTCTTCTGCCTCAGTTATTCTGCTATTGATCCCATCTAGAGTATTCTTAATTTCATTTATTGTGCTTTTCATCGTTGCTTGGTTCCTGTTTAGTTCTTCTACGTCCTTGTTAAATGTTTCTTGCATTTTGTCTATTCTATTTCCAAGATTTTGGATCATCCTTACTATCATTATTCTGAATTCTTTTTCAGGTAGACTACCTATTTCCTCTTCATTTGTTAGGTCTGGTGTGTTTTGACCCTGCTCCTTCATCTGCTGTGTGTTTTTCTGTCTTCTCATTTTGCTTATCTTACTGTGAAAAAAACACCTCATTTAAAGTCACATCAAAAAGAATAAAATACCTAGGAATAAACTTAATCAAGGAGGTGAAAGATCTATTCTGAAAATTATAAAACATTGAAGGAAATTGAAGATGATACAAAGAAATAGAAAGATATACTGTGCTCTTGCACTGGAAGAATTAATATTGTTAAAATGACCATACTACAGATTTAATGCAATCCCTATCAAAACCCATGACATTTTTCACAGACCTAGAACAAATAATCCTAAAATTCATATGGAACCACAGAAGACCCCGAATAGCTAAAGCAGTCTTGAGAGAAAAGAATGAAGCTGGAGATATCACACTCCCTGGTTTCAGACAATACTACAAAGATACAGTAATCAAAACAGCATGGTACTGGCACAAAAACAGATGCATAGATAAATGGAAAAGAATAAAGAGCCCAGAAAAAACCCCACACACCTGTGATAAATTAATTTATGAGAAAGGAGGTGAGAATATACAATGGAGAAAAGACTTCAGTAAATGGTTCTGTGAAAACCAGACAGCTACACATAAAAGAAAGGGATTAGAACATTTCTTTACACCATATACAAAAATAAACTCAAAATGGATTAAGAGCCTAAATATAAGACCTGAAAGTAAAAAACTCCTAGAAGAGAACATAGGCAGAACACTCTTTGACATAAATTGTAGCACTGTTTTTTTGGATCTGTCTCCTTTGACAAACGAAATAAAAGCAAAAATAAACAAAGTGGGCCTAATTAAACTTAAAATCTTTTGCACTGCAAAGGAAACAATTGACAAAATTAAATGACAACCTTCTGAACAGGAGAAAATATTTGCCAATGATATGACTGACAAGGGGTTAATATCCAAAATATATAAATAGCTCATACAACTCAATATCAAAAAAACAACCCAATCAAAAAATGGGCAGAAGACCTGAATAGACATTTTTCCAAAGAAGATACACAGATGGCTAACAGGCACATGAAAAGGTGCTCTACATCTCTCTGATTATTAGAGAAATGCAAATCAAAACTATAATAAGGTATCATTACATACCAGTCAGAGTAGCTATCCTCAAAAAGTCTACAAATAATAAATGCTGGAGCAGGTGTGGAGAAAGGGGAAACTTCACACACTATTGGTGGGAATTAAATTGGTGCAATCACTCTGGAACATAGTATGGAGATTCCTTAAAAAAATAAATATAGAGCTACCATATGATCCAGTAATACCACTCCTGGGCCTATACCTGGAAAAGATGAAAACTCTAATTCAAAAAGATACATGCACCCCAGTGTTCATAGCAGCATTATTAACAATAGCAAAGAGAGGGAAACAACCCAAGTGCCCATCAACAGACAGTTGGTTTATAGAAGAAGTAATATATATATACAACATGGACTATTACTCAGCCATAAAAAAAGAATGAAATCAACAGACAAATTGATAAAGAAGTTGTAATATATGTATAATATATTAATTATATATATAAATTATATATATAATTTGTAATATATGTATAATATATTAATATGCAATATGTATATTAATATGTAATATGTATAATGTAATATATATTATATATATACTATATATGTAATATGTATATATATATAGTATAATGGAATATTTCTCAGCCATAACAAAGAGTGAAATGCTGCCATTTGCAGCAATATGGATGGACCTAAAGAATATTATGCTTAGTGAAATAAGTCGGAGAAAGACAAATCCTCTATGATATCACTTATTTGTGTAATCTAAGAAAATAAAAGAATGTATATAGCAAAACAAACAGACTCACAGATATAGAAAACAAAATAGCTGTTACCAATGGGGAAAGGGAAGTGGGGAGGGGCAAGACAGGGCTATGTGATTAAGAGATACAAATGCCTTTAGTTTTTTATATACTATTCAATTGGTATGCAAAGTTTATTTAACTATTTTTATTATTGGGAATGTATGAATTATTTCTGTCATAAATAACTTGAATTTTTGTATATATAATAATTTATATATACACATATACATAATGTATACATAATATAATTTTTGTATGTATATCATATATATAAAATCAAGGAAGTTAATTATAAATGTGTATATACATATATATAAATTTTTACATGCATTTATTTTATTCTATTCACCTTGACAATTGTCATACAACCTACAAAATGTGCAAAAGCCTAATCCATTTTTCAATACCAGGTCAGAGCCAAGTTGCAGAAAGGAACTGTACAGGAAATTACAAGAAGAGTTTGGGTGTTCTGTACAAATCATACTGCCTGTCACATGATGTATTTAAAGCTGAAATACTGCCACAGGAGAATCTCTTGTCTTTGCAATGGCCACACAGTTCCTGACAATGAGGTCTCCTTAGATTGATGTGTCTTTTCTTTTGAGGACAGGAGCAACGAGACTTTGAACAGATCTGGCGTTGGATTGCTTCTACTCAATAAGGGTTAAAAGTCTTTGGCATTTGCAAGAGAGTTTGAAATAAACCTTATTAGTTCCAAAAATGCACCACGCATAATCTAATCACTGTTCCATCTGGTCTTTATATATATATATATATATATATATATATATATATATATATATATATATATATATATATATATATATATATATATATATGTAAAATTATTTACATGGTACAGAGTCTCCAAGTGAGAATATTAAAGCAAATGGAACATATATTTTGATATATTCTCAAATTATTTCCTGAAGTTTCTTTCTATTTATAACGCTACATGCAACATATGTCAATTTTAGATAAAATATATATGCATAAAAATTAGCATATTAAAATGTTTCAAATTTGATGCATAACAGGTAAGATATAGTGTGTATACCCACACACCCTCCCCTCAAGGGGGACAATTAAAAGTCTCATCCACTAAGTAAATCCTGCTCAAAGCCAAGGTTGCCTGTGTAAATTTGCCTGGGCAAGGTTGGATCAGGCTTCTCAAGGTTGAGAGACCTAAAAGGAAAACGATGAATATTCTGTTCTCCTGCTTTTCCCATGCTCCCTTTCTGACACATACAAAACCAATGGAAATAGAAGCACAGTGAATGTCCTTCTTGTCCAGAAATATAAACATTCACTCTAATTTTTTCCCTATCTTCACAGTACGTTTTTAAAAAAATAGTATTAAAAAAAAAAAGTCATTTTTTTACTCATAAAATTTAATGGACAGAGTTCATCTCACTGGACTACAGGATCTTTTGAGGCTGTGGGCTGCGTTTTGAAGCTTCTCTCATTTCTCAGCATTGGGGAGAATATTTTGTCCTGATTCTCCTACTTCTCTGAGACTACTTAGCTTAGTTATCATGGTGCATTCTTCTTTCAATATCAGCCAGTGGGTTTTCCAGGATTTTGTTCTCATTTCTCTTTTCTTCACATTCAAAGATTTTTTCTGGCTCAAACTACAATCTGTATGCTAATGATTCTCAAATCTGTAACTTCAGGTTTCCTGTGTACAATGGATTATTGGACATAGCTACTTGAAAATCACAATAGTGGCTCAAAATGGAACATGATTAAAATTTTAAAACTTCACAAGTGTCTTTTAAGCTGCTTCTTATCCTGTCATCCTTTCCGTATCCCCAGCCCCACTCCTAGTCACCATCTGCTCTACCTGCTTATTCTTCTACATTCCCAGCATGGTAAATGACTTAACAATTCACCTTGTCTATCAAGTCCGAGACTTGGAAGTTAGTCTCAATGATCATTTTCCCCTATATGACTATATTCAGTTAGGTATATTTTTTATCATTTCTATTTCCTACATATCTCTTGTTCTGCTCTGACCAGCACCAATAGCTAAAATTTAGGTGTTAGTTTTTCTCTTGGCTAATTGTCACAGTATCTTAAACTGTCTTTTTGTCTACATTTTTAATTCTCTTTCCCACCCATCCTAATTCTACATGGGCAAGTCTAAAAAATTCCAACTTAATCAGGCTATATTTTGTCTGCCTGAAATTCTTTAATATATTCAAACACATAGGTCATATATAACTTACTTTTCTCTGACCCTTTTATCTTTTTCTCTAAATATATCTTTATTCCAGATACATCCTGCAAAATGCCCAACTCCTGGACCATTCAAAATCTTTTTCTGGATTTTTGCACATGGTTTATTCTGTTTAAAATGTCCAATCTGATCCCATCTATCTCATTAATTCCTATTCTTCAAGACACAGTTAATGCATTACTATCCTGCTATCCTGCAAACATCACTCTGAAACCTGTACCCAATTTCCAACTTGCTTTAGCTTCTGTATTAGTCTCTCTCTCTCTCTCTCTCTCTGTGTGTGTGTGTGTGTGTGTGTGTGTGTGTAGGGAAGGAGGGGAAAAAATAGAGAGATTGATTTAGCTAAAGGAATTGACTCATGTGATTGTGAAGGTGCATGTCCAAAATTTTCAGGTTAGACCAGCAGGCTTGAGACCCAGGGAAGAGTCCAAAGAAGTTGGGTGGCAGAATTCTTTCTTTCTCAGGTGATGTCAATCTTTGTTTTATCAAGGCCTTCAGTTTATTGGATGAAACCCAACCACATTATGAAGGGCAGTCAGCTTTAGTCAAAGGCCATTGATTTAAATGTTAATCTCATCCAAAAACACCTTCAAAGAAACATCCAAATTAATGTTTGACCAAATATCTGGGCACCCGAGCCCATCAATGTTGACAAAATTATCCATCACAAGTCCCCATTTCTGTGCTTCTGTTTTATAATTCTATAACACTCTGGCTAATTTTTAAAAGATAGATGATTTTATTTAATAAAAGAAATCCACAAGCATAGCATAAAAATCAAATCATACATAGAGGCTTATAATGAAGAGCAAGAGTCTTCCATCCTTTCCTTCCCTTCTTCCTGGTCCAGTGCCCTAGAGAAAGCCACTTTTACTCTTTTCTGCTCGTAATACTTCTCGTAGTAACTTGCATATTCCAAACAGTATTTTGTACAGCTCTTCCTTGTATTGTCAGCTTTAGATATTGTCTCTCTGTTTTCACACTTAGAGCAACCCCAATACAAATTGGCCTGTCTCCAAAGATAATTTTAGATCCTCTTTATCTTTACTTGTAATTAAAACAATATGCTTAGGATTTTATGTATTGGCTTTGTGATTACCTACTTTATAAGATGAGGATATTTGTACATTTTCCTTCTCTGTACTATTTCCTTTTTAATATCTCCCCATGTCTATTAAATATCATGTTATTGTTGCATTGTAAAATTTTCATATTCATTTTTTTCTTTAAACATAAAAAAACCTGTAATGTACTTTCCATATGAGTATATTATATACTCACTTAGAGAGCCAGGCAGAAGTTATATTATATTTGTGATTTAGCTGCAGAGGTTATATATTGGGTTTGCCAAAAGGTTCGTTCGTTTTCTTCTGTAAAATGGTTCTAGTAGCACTTAGCTGTCTTTAACGTCATTCGAAGCCATTTTGTTAGATTGTACGTGACAGCTGTCATATCAGCGTGCATTTTAAAAAAGACATCAAAATTAGTGAATTTTTGTGTAGCCATTTTAATATTGAAGATTAAAAACAACATTTTTGGCATATTATGCTTTACTATTTCAAGAAAGGTAAAAATGCAACTGAAACGCAAAAAAACAAAAATTTGTGCAGTGTATGGAGAAGGTGCCGTGACTGATCGAACGTGTCAAAAGTGGTTTGAGAAGTTTCGTGCTGGAGATTTCTCGCTGGACGATGCTCCACGGTCAGGTAGACCGGTTGAAGTTGATAGTGATCAAATCAACACGTTAACTGAGAACAATCAGTGTTATACCACGAGGGAGATAGCCAACATACTCAAAATATCCAAATCAAGCATTGAAAATCATTTGCACCAGCTTGGTTAAGTGAATTGCTTTGATGTTTGGGTTCCACATAAGTTAAGCAAAAGAAACCTTCCTGACCATATTTCCGCATGCCATCCTCTACTGAGACATAATGAAAACGTTTGTTTTTAAAACAAATTGTGATGGGCAATGAAAAGTGGATACTGTACAATAATGTGGAATGGAAGAGATTGTGGGGCAAGCAAAATGAACCACCAAAGGCTGGTCTTCATCCAAAGAAGGTGATGTTGTGTATATGGTGGGATTGGAAGGGAGTCCTCTATTATGAGCTCCTTCTGGAAAGACGATTCCAACAAGTACTGCTCCCAGTTAGACCAAGTGAAAGCAGCACTCGACGAAAAGCATCCAGAATTAGTCAACAGAGAACACATAATCTTCCATCAGGATAATGCAAGACTGCATGTTTCTTTGATGACCAGGCTAAAACTGTCACAGCTTGGCTGGGAAGTTCTGATTCATCTGCCATATTCACCAGACATTGCACCTTCAGATTTCCATTTATTTAGGTCTTTACAAAATTCTCTTAATAGAAAAAATTTCAATTCCCTGGAAGACTGTAAAAGGCACCTAGAACAGTTCTTTGCTCAAAAATATAAAAAGTTTTGGGAAGATGGAATTATGAAGTTGCCTGAAAAATAGCAGAAGGTAGTGGAACAAAAGGGTGAATATGTTGTTCAATAAAGATCTTGATGAAAATGAAAAATGTCTTTTATTTTTACTTAAAAATTGAAGGCACTTTTTGGCCAACCCAATAGCATTAGTTCTGCCATGTTCTATTCATAAATAGTGGATCATTAGGCCTAACCCACATTCAAGGAAAGGGAAAATATTCATCACCTTTTGAAGGGGGAATATCAAATAATTACAGGCATATTTTAAAATTATTCCGCTTTCCTTACAATATTACAAGAGTTTTATTCTATTGTAGTATTTAATTCATATCACAGTAATGAATCTTAATGTTTTTCAAATTGCATTTTATTATTTCCCCTATGGTAGACTTAATATATGAGGCAGATTCATTGCTAATGGCCATTCACACACTATTCTCCCAAACCTCCTTTCTTACATTTTTCAAGTTTGGTCCTTCCAATCTCCTGAGCAACCAGCAAAGACTTCTGGCACTGCCTTTGAGTTCACATATATCCTTTTTTGAGTCATTCTCTCTCCACAGAGAGTAGATAACCAGGTACACTACCTACAGCTGCAATCATTGGAGAAATATTTCTTCTCACCATTGTATTTTAGGGTCAATACTAAGTGTGTCTCTACTGCAGGAGTAGTTCATTTTCAGCTTTTACTTACATAGCAAATTGACACATTCATGATGTGTTTCATTTCCTATTAACTAGTTCTAGGAAACCACCCATAAGGCCTTTTGTGTTACTAGATTTAAAGACTTAAGTGTAACAGTGATAGTGACATGTGGTTTGTGTCAATGGTTAGTATAGATTCTCTATGCCTTCTAGATATCCTTGTGTCCAATGCTGAATGTGACACCTCCATTTTAGGATGGATTGTTGTTGGGTCCCTTTCATCTGGGTCTGGCAGTATCCAGTTCATGATGTTCTTGGTCAGAAGCTCAGTATTTACTGGGACCCTTTATATGCTAAAAGCTGCTTTGCGAATGGTATAAAGTTCTTTGCTGCAGGGATCATGGCTTTGCTACTGAATGTTAGGAGTCTGCACTTCAGCTTTCCTATTGGAGATTGTCAGAGATTCCACATCTTTCTCTCCCACAAATACCTCTATTAACTTGGGATCTGTTGAGTCATATGCTGTAGAGTTTTTTGTACCTTAACCTGGACCTGCTGGAATACACCTCCTTGAAGCTGTCTCCAAATTAATGGATCACAGTATAACCTCTAAGAGCAGAATATGCAGCCATCAAAACCCAAAAGGTGTTATGCTTCTTTCTTTTTTTCTCTAGGATGTGATAGTGTGATAAATTGTTGTGTACTTTGTGGGGAGTTTTCTAACATGTCTCAGACCACTAGAACCTCAAAATGTCACCAGTGGGGGAGTCTCTGAATCTCTTTAGGGTAATCTCCCACCGACTGGAGCACATTTGTCTTGCCAAGCCGTCAAGAACACTTACCACGTCGTCAAGAACACTTACCACGTGTCATTTTGTGCTTATAAGGTCCTATTAACAAGTCATCAATATAGTGGAACTGTAAGATGTTCTGCATAATGCCCTTTGCTCTTCTGGGATTTTATCATCTGCATTGTTACTGGGAAGTCAGTTCCATACCTGGATAACCTACAGTCAACCCCAGCCTATAAATGGCAGCCCTTATTGAGATTCTCAGTGAGGATTGTGCGCTACTCTCCCTCAGTTCCCTAACCCTATCAGACTATACCTTATTATCCAGCTAAGCAAAGTGTCCTCTAGACTGCTCAGAAGAGGCAGTTGCTCTGTTTCCTTGCTTTATGTGGTAAATCAGTTTTATCACACTGAACTCTCAGTCTATTTAGCAGTTTTGGCTTCTCTACTTAATCTGTTGTGGGCTATTGCTTTTCCAAGCTTACTAGGGCCTTCCCAGAAGCATATCAGGACTGACTGAGGGCTCTTACCTCATGTCAAATGAGAGAGTCCTCGTATCAACAAACTCTCCTATATCCAGTTTTGTAATAGTTTAAGATGAGTGCAGAAATAATGGAAGATAAAAATACACATTTAATAAATAAAGGATAAAACTCTGTAAGGTCTTATATATTAGGGAAAGAAATAAATTAGTGGTTTGAAGAGAGGTTACCTAAATTCAAAAAGTGTACATTTTTAGTTCTCTTAATGATATACATTTTTAGCTTATGACACATAGACCTTTTAGTCTAGTTTTAGGCCACTTTTTATTATCTGCAGTATTTAGTATATTCATAATTAAATAAAATTGATATTGTATCTTCCATTTCTTACTCAACTAATGGTTATTCTGGCTTTATTAGAAAAAGGTAATTCTGCTACCCAATAAAAGGAGAGTGCTTATTGAAATGGTCAGTATCACCTAATTGTAGATATTATATATAATCAGGATGCATCCTTTCCTGATAATGTAATTTAAGTTATATATTCATAATGAAAGACTCCATGGTATGGATTGTTTTTATTTGATTTGATAAGGCCTTTAATGTTGGGTCTCTTGTTTAATTTTCAAAGATCTGTTCACTAATGCATGGCTGGGGAATGGCTCAGACAATAAGAATCTAGGATGTATGTGTAACCAAGATTATGCTTATCCTCCTGATGTTTAATTATGGCAGGATACCAATTTCTTCAATTATATTGTCATACTAACAACCAGGTACTTAGGTAGCCATCATTAACTATTTAATAGTTTACTGCTGTTGTCTCAGGAAGTTAGGAAATAGAGTAAACAGTGGGTGGCTGGAGGCCAACTAAAGAAATGGAAATAAATTAGAAGAAGGGTGAAACTGCCAGAATCAAGCATATGGGTGTAAGTACTTAAGTAATAGAGATCAATTAACCTAAGTCTTAATCTTTTCCTTTTTTACCTTTATACAACATCTATTTTTTTTTACTGAAGTATAGTTGATTTAAATATTATATTAGTTTCAAGTGTACAGCATAATGGTTTGTTAATTTTATAGATTATATTCCTTTAACAGTTATTACAAAATAATAGCTACAGTTCCTTATGCTCTACAGTATGTCCTTGCTGTCTATTTATTTTGTACATAGTAGTTTGTATCTCTTGATCACTAGCCCTGTCTTGCCCCTCCCCACTTCCCTTTCCCCACTGCTAACCATTAGTTTGTTTTCCATATCTGACTCTCTTTTTGTTTTGCTATATACATTTATTTGTTTTATTTTCTTAGATTCCACAAATAAGTGATATCATAGAGTATTTGTCTTATTAACTAAGCATAATATTCTCTAGGTCTATCCACATTGCTGCAAATTGCAGCATTTCACTCTTTGTTATGGCTGAGTAATATCCCATTATATATATTTTATATATATATGTAATATATAATCACATCTTCTCTATCCATTTGCCTGTTGATTTCATTCTTTTTTATGGCTGAGTAATATACCATGTTATATATATACCACATCTTCTTAAACCAATTGTCCATTAATGGGCACTTGGGTTGTTTTCATGTCTTTGCTATTGTAAATAGTGCTGCTGTGAACATTGGGGTGCACGTATCTTTTTGAATTAGAGTTTTTGTGTTTTTTGGATATACACCCAGGAGTTGCTGGATGATATGGCAGTCTTAGTTTTAGGTTTTTGAGAAACCTCTATGCTGTTTTCCACAATGGCTGCACCAATTTACATTCCCACTAACAGTATACGAGGGTTCCCTTTTCTCCACATCCTCACCAACATTTGTTATTTGTGTTCTTTTTGATGATACCCATTCTGACAGGTGTGAAGTGAGATCTCATTGAGGTTTTGATTGCATTTCCAATAAATACTAATTAACTGGATCAAAGGAAGGATGATAAAATTTTTTGCTCACCTTGGGGAAAGATATAACATGAATTATAAAACAACATTTTATGAGATAAAATTCTCCTTTCAAAGTTCTTAAATAAACTAAAAACATCATAACCACTATTACAATAGATTTAATTTAATTATGATTATATACTGTATTTAAAATGTTTGATTTTTAGTTATAAGGAAATCATACTCCATTGAAGATATATTTGGTTATTTAAATACTCTGAAGTTTGCAGCAATTTTATTAGAAATGACTTGAAATTCAGTCTTTGTTACAGACTTAGTAAATACTTATGCAAATTAAACGTTCAACCTTATTTAAAATTTTCTTTACCAATAACATCATTCCCTACTTTAATGAAAGATGAAAAATGAAATGAATAAATTTCTGGCCACTGGATTTCTGGTTTTACAATTGCTTACTGCATAAATAAATTTTCTGCAACTTATATATATATTTTCACTTAATTGCCAATGATATACTAATCTTCTAGATCTTTAAAATTTATTACCAGAAAAATTGGAGTGCTTAGATCATCCTTAGCAATTCATAGGAAATAGTAAACATATAACATCACAGGGTCATCCATTTCAAAAATTAGAAACTGTAGAACATGGTGGCTATACTTAATAATACTGTATTGCAAATTTGAAATATGTTAAGAGATTAGGTATTAAAAGTCATCATTACAAGAAAAAAAATTTTTTTAACCATGTATGATGACGAATGTTAACCAGACTTATCGTGGTGATCATTTTGCGATATGTACAAATGTCAAATCATTATGTTCTACACCGGAAACTAATATAATGTTTTATGTCAACTATACCTCAATAAAAAAATTAGAAACAAATAAAAAAAGAGAATGTAATTTAGTACAGACATCTGGAGAAAATTTGGCAATAACTACTAAATTTGAAAATGTTTATACTCTAAGACAGAGTTTACCGCTAAGCACGTTTCCTAGAGTTCTTGTATGTGCACTTAATATTATTACAATAGAGCTACATGTAACAATAAAAATAAATATCAAAATATTTGGGTGAAAATTGGTTGAAAAAAGACATGTTTACTATTGTGTTATTTATGAAATTGTAGAGAAATTATGCAATGATATTTACATATATCTATAAATACATACAGTGATGTTTAAACATTTTAATGAATAATTAATAGTTACTTTAAGTGGTAACTAAACTCTAGGAAAAAAGTTCTAGTAAAGAATCCATCATCTTCTACAATGATCCTACACCTTACCCCCATGATGCCTCTCCTGAATTTATCCTATAAATGACACTTTCTTAACTTAGCCACCCAAGCCAGAGATCAGGGTATCATCTCAGATCACTATTTCTCCTTTAAAGCTCATATCTTGTCAATCCCTATATTCTGTTGATCCTGCCTCCTAAATAATTCTCATTTTAGGCTCCCATCTCTATTACCATGGGCACCTGTATAGTTCATGACCTTGCCCATTTGTCATTATATATTTTAAACATATATGGAAAAATGTTAAGCTATACTGGTCATTGAAGCATTAAGAATGTCTCTTTTTAAAATTAGTTTTCCTTTTTGGTGTATTTCACAAACTGTATAAACAAAGTAATGTAACATTGCATGTATTTAAATATAGTAAAAAGGACAAAACTAGGGACATCTAATTTTCATACTTTGGCATGTTTCCATGTGGTCTACTTCTGTGTGATGTGTGAAATTCAAATTAAATTTACTAAGAGTATCTTTGATATTTCCCTCTTTTTGATATAAAGCTACACCAGAAATATTAACAAGTGTAGGATATACAGGCAGTGACTCAGATATTAAAGGTGCTTCTTTTCCTTGCATGTAAGGACATGTGATCACGTTTTGCTCTTTGATATTGAGTAGCTACATTAATTAGACTTAGTGTTGGAAAACTAATAAAGTGCATGCTATTTGGCCTGGATTCCCAACAGTTTCCACTGTACTTAGGACAGTGCCTGGCATACAGCAAGAGTCTACATATATAAATATATAAATTAATATCTCGATGTCATCTCAGAGCTGGTACAAATCACATATTTAGAGATCTTCACTGCCAAAAAGCATCTATTTCTGTTCTTTAATAAAGAAAAGTTTGAGAGATCAACAGCCAAAATATTCATGCAAGTTATTACAGAGTAAAAGGAGGCAACTTCAGATTAGTGGTGAAAAGGGAGAAACTGTGCAGCAATCTGATTTATTAATCCAGCTTATGACATGTGATTTAATATAGGGTATAAACAAAGGAAAGAGAGATAACTGGATAAATAGAAAATAGAAGTAGTTACTCAGGGATGACAGGATATGTTTTATGTTTCTGCCATGTTTAGTTTCATATGGTGTCCCATTTCATGGGAAAAAATTACAGTGTGTCAGTTTCCCAAATGATACCATCATATGCCTGATATATTTGCAGCACTTGATGTCTATATGAGTCACTGTATAAATGGTTTTAACCTTTACTTATTATAAGATATGGTTATTTTGGGTTGCATATATTAACTTTTTATCTTTTTTGGGACATAGTAACATAGAAAAGGAGACAGTGACTTATATGCTTTAAAAATAAGCACACGAAAGAATGGATAGGGAGACAATCAGAACATACTGAGATTTTACCAGAGTGAATTGCAGTTGAACATTTTTAAACTGGAGCATAACCTCAAGTTAAATTTCATGACCATCATCTGGCATTCATTTCTCTTAAGGAAAGAGTATATAATTAATGATTTCTATTTGTCTTTTTATATTTTATTTTATTGCTACTGATAATTTATTGAAAATACAGCACAGTGCATTTGACCTTTTAAGCTATTTCAGTACAAAATTGAAGAGTAGGTCTTCAATCTAATGCCCCTATTCTAGTTAGTAACTTTCACTAACATGCTACTGTTCTCCAAATGTATATTTGTGTGCAATTGTGTGTATGTTTGTGTGTGTGTGTGTGTGTGTGAGTGGGTGTTTGGATACAGCTGGGGAAGGGAGAAATCCACTTTTGACAAGAAAGAAACAGCAGCTACATTTGCTAAGTTCTGTTTCTATAAAAAGAATACCTGCTAGCCTGCTGACATGATGCAGACTAAACTGCAGTGTTGAATGATTAAGGCCAGCTGGTGTTTTTCCAGTTGATTTGCATTTCTGGAGTTCAAGGTGCTCCCCCTTTATTTTCACTGATGTTCATGACTCAAAAAGTTGGCATCTTATGAGGATAGTAAAGTGACTTCTGTTAAAGACATAAGAAGTGAAGGCTGAAAAACACGAATAGAAATGATTAACATCAAAGTGGCTAATTTGCAATAATTTCTATATGAATGTTTACCTTGTTGATTAAATCTAACTATTCATAAATGGCCTAAGTGTAATCTGTATTGTGAAGTTGTGTGGGAAGCGTGCAGGAATGTAGAGAAAAAAATTATGTCCCTGTGTTGGAAGGAAACTTTCCAATTAAATATAAATGAAATTTGCAATAAAAATTGGATTGGATTCAAGGAAGAACTAGCTCTGCAGATCTATTAGGCAAAACATTATCTTAATGTCATATCTTATATACAATAAAGACAATTATTTCCCGCTCCCTTCATATTTACCCCCCTCCCCGTTACCACCACCGCCACTTTTAGGCCTTAACTCCTCTCTTAATTTTCCCAGATCTTATTTAACTTCACAATTCCAGGCTAATGTATTCTGAGAGATGGGTATGATTTCTCAGTATTCATGTATTTATAGAGGCTATTTGTTGTATGGCTGACCTGTACTTAACCGTATTTTCTTACTGTATGTTGTTATTATCTAGTGACATAAAGTGAACATTTGTAAAGTTTTAATTACATTTATTTTACTCAAGTATGAGTCTTATATCTTCTTCACATAAAATCTATAAAGCATTAAAAACATTTCAATCTTAAGCTGTGGATTGAAAAACTCAAATTAGATCAATATTAACAATTTACACATAGAAATAAAAACTGCTTAAAAGGATTTTTAAAGAAGAACAATTTCTGTAAGTAGTGTAAAGAATCTTATCTTAAACATCAAAAGCATAGACCTGGGATAACATTAAATAAATTGATTTATACTTACTTTATTGGGGTAATGTACCTAGCTACCAAAATTATGCTTACTTAATATTCTGTGATTCCTAGTTAGGAAAACGTAGAATGAATTTTCTATTTACTGTGAACATGTTTAATTAAATAATTTAAAAGTGGAAAATATGTTAGTGGCAATTTTACTATAGAAACCAGGTAGAAAAAGACATCAGTTAAATTTTTTCTTCCTATTATACATTTCATAATTTGGTTTTGTCAAGTAATACTCTTGTGCCTAATATTTTAAGTACTTAAAAGCAAAGTGAGGCACAGGAGAATTAGTCTTGAGCCACAACTTAGTGTTGGACTATCAAAACACATATTGTTTGTGCAGAGAATATTTTTTGCTTGCAACTGGGGAATTTACTTTTCCCATCTGTTTGTCAGGTGTCTTATCTATGCATGGGGTGCTTTTGTCTCTTAGATGCAAAATCTTATGAAGTCATTAAATTCCATGATTCCAACAAACGTACGACATACTTTCTGTATAAATTGTGCCTTGGAAATAAAGCCAGCTCATTGAAAATGCTATAAAAATATTTTGCCAGCCACCTATCTCCATGAACACAGGTACCTTCAAGTTGTAAATTATTTTTAGGCCGAAAGACCGAAGAAACATTGGCAAGGCACGTACAATGAACTTCTTAAAAAAATTTGATGTGAAATACAATTATGATGGATGAAATACTTCAAAAATAATCGTAAATGGAATAATACTCTAAAAAAATTGCTGAACAGATAAGCATGGCTTTATCTTTGAAAGCAGTGTTTCAAGTATAACAGATTTATAAATTCAAGAAATGATAAGTACCTACTATGTGCTTAGCTCCATAGACACAATAAAGGATAAAACTGGCAGCTCTTCTTAAAATTCATGGTTTTATATGATTTAAGGTCACTTTAAGGAATAGAGTGGTTAATACAACAATAACACAGCAAACTTAATGTCAGACACTGGAATAATTATTTAGTTTGGAGATTGTGTCTTGCTAGATTAAATCTGTATTCACTTGTTTCAAGAATATTAAATTAAAAAGTGAAAAAAATTTCTTGATTCTAGTAATTACTTAGTCTATGTAAAAACTTTCATTCCATACATGTAACGTCTGTTAGATACCTATATACTGATAATCTGAATGTCGTCTCAAAAAAATGCTAGAATTAATTAAATTAATTTATGATAAAAGTGAAGATGGAACAGATGAATTTACCCTGAAATGTTTTGTGATTTAGCTTTGAATAATCACATATTTTTGTGGATTCACAAAAATTATATCTGAAATATTAATAAGATGCTTGAAGTCTTCTTAAAAGTAGCCTTGTGATAATCTCAAAATAGAATTATCTGAAGATCTGGGACTATTTACTCTGAAGGAAAGCAACTTTAAAGTACAACATTGAGTCTGTAATGTTCCTTAGTTATAACTGGAAATTCATTATGCACATAATAAAACCATGACTTTCTGCAGTATAAAATTTAGCCAAGTAATCATGTGAGTATTTTATGTACTAATGACTATTTAAAATTGAATATATGTAAATATGTATTAAGGGATGCATAAAAGTGAAAAGATTGCTGAGAAAAGAGACTTTAATTGCTATTAAGAAACCATTTTTGTTTATTAGGTAAATATAAATATTAAAAATACCATTAATGTATACTGGTAAAAAGATGAAAATGAGAATATTTTGTAGCACTCTGGTGTAATGGAAACATGGGCAAGATGGTCTGACTTAGTTTTGAATTTAAGTTCCTCAAATTGCCAACTATAAGCCTAGAGACATTACACATTCCTGAGTTACAATTTTGTGGTCTACAATGTGGAATAATAGTATCTTCTCATAAAGTTGTGAGTATAAAATGAGATGAAATTTAAAAGTGCTTACCTCACTGTTAGCAAAAAGCAGATGCTTAATAAATATTAGTTCCTAAACTAGTTAACAACATTACTTTTAATGTGGGCATTATTAAGAGTAGACTGAATGAAAATTTATGATAGACTAACAGATAGAGAGGTGGATAGATAGTGCTGTGTAAATCTCCTTTGTCTTGCTACATCATCATACCAAAATCAGTTACAAGGTAAAATCAGAAAGAAAACAAACAGATAACTGTTGAGGATAAAAATTTATTGAATATTCTTTTAGTCTAACATGGTTGTTATTAGATCCTGATAATCTGAGAGTGGCAAAGGGTATGCTGATAACAGTAACATAATAGAAAGTTTTGACAACATTACAATATGTTTTATCTTTGAATTCATGTTATCAGATTTTTAGAGAAGAGGATTTTCAACTTGAAACTGAAGAGTAGTTGTCCCTTTGGTTTCAAAACTGGGAGGTGTGACATTGATATTTATTTAGTAGCAGATTTATGCTACCACAAATTCAAGCTATTAATAAATACACAGAGCTTAAAAATCCTCACCATTCCTTTTAAAATTATGTGACTATATATTCCCCTTTGAAGGTCTGAGAAAATTCCTGTGCTTGCCTCTTAACATTCTTTTTTTAAATTCAGGCAAAATTTGCAAAACATTAAAATGCACAGATCTTAAGTGTAAAATTTGATAAGTTTGGAAATGTATAGACTCATATAAACAACACTCTATCCATAGTACAGAACACTTCATCACTCCAGACAGTTCCCTCATGGGACCTTCCAGCAAATCCCCGTCTGCCATAGGTAAATCCTATACTGATATCTTTCATAACATATTCCATTTGTCTCAACCAATCTGCATATAAATGGAATCAAAGAATATGTACCTAATTGATATTTATAGAACTCTCTACAAAAGAACAGTAAAATAAACATTCCTTACAATTTAGCATGAAGATAGACCATAATCCTGTCTGTACGGCAAACCTTAAGTAATTTAGAAGAGTAGAAACTATATAAACTATGTCCTTGGACCATAATAGAATTAAATTGGAAATCAATAACTAAAGACATATGGAAAATCCCAAATATTTGGATATGATAGAACATACATTAAAATAACCTGTAGGTAAAAGTTGAAGTTTTAAGAAAAAATAAAAACAATATTTTGAAATTAATTAGATTTAAATTATAGAAAAATTTATGAGATACCACTAAAATACAGCTTACAGGGAAATATGTAGCATTAAATATTTATATTAGAAAATAATAAAGGTCTCAATATTATAACCTAAACTTCTATATTATAAAAATAAAGCAATAAATTGAGAAAGAAAAACAAAATAGACACAAAGCACACAGAAGTAAAGAAATAATAGAGTGAAAATCAATGAATTTGAAAACAAAAAATATGGAAAGTCAATCAAACCAAAAGCTGATTTGTTTAAAAATTATAAAAAAGTTAAGACAAATTTACTAATACTAGGAATGAAAGAGGAGATATCACTATGGATCTAAGGGACATTAAAAGAGTAATAAGGGAATACTACAAAGAATTCTTGCCCATAAAATCCACAACTTAGAACAAATGGATCAACAGTTCCTTGAAAGATATAATCAAAGTTCACTCAAGAAAAAGTAGATAATCTGATTAGTCCTATATCTATTAAAAAAGTGATTTTTAGATCCATCTACCTCTCTACAAATGACCCAATTTCATTCCTTTTAGGGCTGAGTAATATTCCATTGTATATATGTACCACATCTTCTTTATCCACTCCTCTGTCGATGGACATTTAGGTTGCTTCCATGACGTGGCTATTGTAAATAGTGCTGCAATGAACATTGGGGTGCATGACTCTTTTTGAATTATGGTTTTCTCAGGGTATATGCCCAGTAGTGGGATTGCTGGGTCATATGGTTGTTTTATTTTTAGATTTTTAAGGAACTGTCATACAGAGTGAAGTAAGTCAGAAAGAGAAAAACAAATATCATATATTAATGCACATATGTAGAATCTAGAAAAATGGTGTAGATGATCTTATTTGCAAAGCAGAAATAGAGACACAGACGTAGAGAACAAATGTATGGATACCAAGGGGGAAAGGGGGGTGGTGGGAGGAATTGGCAGATTGGGATTGACACATATACACTATTGATGCTATGTATAAAATGGACAACTGATTGGAACATACTGTATAGCACAGGGAAGTCTACTTAATGCACTGTGGTGACCTAAATGGGAAGGAAATCCAAAAAAGAGGGTATATATGTTTATGTATAGCTGATTCATTTTGCTGTACAGTAGAAAGTAACACAACATTGTAAAGCAACTATACTCCAATAAAAATTAATTAAAAAAATTTTCTTAAAAAAAATGATTTTTAATCAAAAGTATCCCAAGAAATAAACTTCCAGTCCCATTTGTTTTCACTGGAAAATTTTTGCCAATGTTATACAAAATCCTCAGCAACTATTATTGAATAATATTCAAAACATATAAAAAGAATAATACATCATGACAAGTGGGGTTCACTTTAGAAATGGAAGGATTGTTCAACATTCAAGAATCAATCAATGCAATTCACCATATTAACTAGAAAAAAAAGCTCAATGATTATTTTAATAAATTCATAAAGATATTTTGACAAAATTCAACACCCATTCATGATTTAAAAAAAGAAGTGGAAAATAATCTCTGCACACTAAGGATAGAAGTGTCCTAACCTGACAAAGGATATCTAAAGCAAATAATACAACTACAGCTAACATCATATTTAATGTTGACTGACCAAATATTTCTCCCTTTAAGATTGGGAATAATATAATGAAATACTGTCCACTCCCACCACCCCTATTCAACATGGTACTGGAAGACCTAGCCAGTGCAATAATATAAGAAAAAGAAGTAAAAAGCTTAAGATTGGAGCATAAAAAATGCAACTATTTATGTAGATGATATGACTTTCTACTTAGAAAACTCAAAGGACTCTACATAAAAGATACAGAAATAATTTTCATGAGTGTATATATTTATTAGTGCTTATCACATTTACACTTTATAAATATGTACACCATTATACATAAATAATACCTCAATAAACTAAAAATATATATACCATAAACTATCAAACTACAGTTAGAAATAACAGAAAAATCAGCCAAGGAGATTGACATACAGTTCTCAATAAAACAAAATGGCTCTGAAGTATATAAAAAGAATTTTGTCTTACTAAATTAATGGAATTCATTATACTATATGATTTTCATGTTAATAGACATTTTTGAAATATAGCATAATAAGGAAAAGAAAAAGAATTTTAAGTGGGACTTTGATGCATCATCAAGTAAAACAACCCCATTTAACTACCAGTCCAACCAAGAGACAGAACGTTACCAGTCTCCTGAAAGTGTCCATTTTGCCCTCTACCAAACTAACCCCTTCAGACCTTCCCAAAGGTAATGATCGTGCTGTCTTATAACACTGTAACAAGTTTTTTCTGCTTTTGAATATTAAGTACATGAATTACATAAAGGAATACTATGTATCCTTCTGTGTCTAGCTTATTTCACATATCATTATATTTGTGAGACTTACAACATTGATATAAAAAAAGACAGTATTTATAAAATTTCCAAAATGCATAAACCCTTAGTCTCAGTAATTATACTGTGACAAAGTTATCCTACAGATATCCATGCATGTATGTAAAATGATATTTTTGAAGAGTGTTAGTTTTCATTGTAATGACAAAATGAAAATAGCAACAAAAAAATCTATCAGTAGAGAACTGATGCAATATTTAATGTCAGGTACATAAAGTCTAATATTATGGAGCCATTTGAAAGAGTGAGCCCATTCATTATTTTTGAGATTTTAAAAAAGTTTTTATTTTATATTGAAATATAGTTGGTTTACAATGTTGTGTTAGTTTTAGGTGTACAGCAAAGTGATTCAGTTATACATATACATATATCTATTCTTTTTCAAATTCTTTTCCCATTTAGGTTATAACAATATTGAGTAGAGTTCCCTGTGCTATACAGTAGGTCCTTGTTGGTTATCTATTTTAAATATAGCAGTGTGTATATGTTAATCCCAACCTCCCAATTTATCCCTCCCCCCACCTTTCCCCTTTGGTATCTGTAAGTTTGTTTTTGAAGTCTGTGAGTCTGTTTTTGTTTTGTAAATAAGTTCATTTGTATTATTCTTTTTTTTAGATTCTGCATATAAGCAATATCATATGATATTTGTTTTTCTCTGTATGACTTACTTCACTTAGTATGATAATCTCTATGTCCATCCATGTTGCTGCAAATGGCATTATTTCATTCTTTTTAATGGATGAGTAATATTCCATTGTATGTATGTACCACATCTTCTTTATCCATTCATCCATCAATGGACATTTAGTTTGCTTCCATGTCTTAGCTATTGTAAACAGCACTGCAGTGAAGGATACATTTTTTGAAAGGATACACTGGGTGCATGTATCCTTTTGAACCATGATTTTCTCCAGATATATGCCCAGGAGTTGGATTGCTGGATCATATGGTAGCTCTATTTTTAGTTTTTTAAGGAACCTTCATACTGTTCTCCATAGTAACTGTACCAATTTACATTCCCACCAACAGTGTAGGAGGATTCCCTTTTCTCCACACCCTCTCCAGGATTTATTATTTGAAGACTTTTTGTTGATGGCCATTCTGACTGGTGTATGATGATTCCTCATTGTAATTTTGATTTGCTTTTCTCTAAAAATTAGTGATGTTGAGCATCTTTTCATGTACCTCTTGGCCATCTGTATGTCTTCTTTGGAGAAAAGTTTATTTAGATCTTCTGCCCATTTTTTGATTGGGTTGTTTGTTTTTTTGATATTGAGCTCCACAAGCTGTTTGTAAATTTTGGAGATTAATCCCTTATCAGTCACATTGTTGCAAATATTTTCTCCCATTCTATGGGTTGTCTTTTCATTTTGTTTATGGTTTACTTTGCTGTGCAAAAACTTTTAAGTTTAATTAGGTCCCATTTGTTTATTTTGGTTTTATTTCCATTACTTTAGGAGACAGATTGAAAAACATTGCTGCAATTTATGTCAAAGAGTGTTCTGCCTATGTTTTCCTCTAGGAATTTTATAGTACTTGGCCTTACATTTAGGTCTTTAATCCATTTTGAGTTTATTTTTGTGTATGGTGTTTAAGAATGTTCTAATTTCAGTATTTTACATGTAGCTGTCCAGTTTTCCCAGCACCACTTATTGAAGAGACTATATTTTCTCCATTGTATATTCTTGCCTCATTTGCCATAGACCAATCAATGAGAGTTGCATGGGTTTATTTCTGGGCTTTCTATTCTGTTCCATTGATCTATGTTTCTGTTTATGTGCCAGTACCATACTGTTTTGATTACTGTAGCTTTGTAGTATAGTCTGAAGCCAAGGAGTCTGATTCCACCACCTCTGTTTTTCTTACTGAGGATTGCTTTAGCTATTCAGAGTCTTTTGTGTTTCCAAACAAATTTTAAAACTTTTTGTTCTAATACTGTGAAAAAGGCCACTGGTAATTTGATGGGGATCGCATTGAATCTGTAGATTGTCTGGGAAGGTATAGTCATTTAAAAAAAAAAAATTTATTTTGCTGCGCTGGGTCTTAGTTGTGGCATGTGGGATCTTTAGTTGTGACATGTGGGATCTTTAGTTGCAGCATGAAGGATCTTTTAGTTGAGGCATGCAGGCTCTTAGTTGTGGCATGCAAGATCTAGTTCCCCGACCAGGGATTGAACTCGGGTCCCCTGCATTGGGAGCTCAGAATCTTAACCGCTGGACCAGCAGGGAAGTCCCAGTATAGTCATTTTGATGATATTGATTCTTCTTATCCAAGAACGTGATATATCTTTCCACCTGTTTGTGTCATCTTTGATTTCTTTCATCAGCTCTTATAGTTTTTGGAGTACAGGTCTTTTGCCTCCTTAGTTAGGTTTATCTCTTGGTATTTTATAGCCAGTTCTCTTAAAAGCCACAATTAAAATATACACATGTTTATATATGTGTAAATTATCTCTGGAATAATTTTTAAAAAGTTGTCTCTAGTTAAGGAAAATGCTTCAGAGGAAGTTGTCTCTTTATCTTTAGTTCGTTTATATCTTTAATTAAATGAAATAGCTTAAAAATCACTTTTAAAACTTAGGGTATCTGTGTCTAAGGGTCATAAGGAACACTGAGAAGTAAAATGTTAAATTGATTGCAATCTGGAAAATAGTTGCAAGTGAAAAGTAGGATTTTATTTATTGTATCTAATTAAAATGTGTATTTCACAACAATTTCTATAGCTTAACTTATTTTCTTCTTAATAGCTATTGTTAACCATTTTATTCTTCTAGATATGCCAAAAATATAAATAATTTTTAAAATTAAAAAAGTTACATTTGGAAAAATCTTAAGTTATTCAACAAACACTGGTATTTTGAAAACAAGGGAATATTTAAATGCTGTGTGGACACACTTCTGTTTGAATCTGAAAATGTAGGTATAACAATAGTGAAATTCATATTTGATCCATTTTGTCAAGTCTATTTTGAGCACATAGTACATTCTAGTACCAATTTTGAGAAGCTATTGCTTTTTACATTCTGCACAGTTGTTTGAAATATCAGGGAAATATTTTGATAGCTGATATTATAGATACAAGCTGAGGACTACTTTTCCAGGTTAGTTACTCATTTATTATTTATTTGAGTCTTATTTCCAATTGGTCACATTGAATAAGAGGGAGAATTTCTCAGTCATTTACAGTGTGACGTAGAGGAGAGACGTGGATGGATTCAAGTTATTTCCTTCTTAATAAACATAGGGGGCCCTTTGAAACCCTTGTATTTTTGTCATTGCAGATACTTATTTAGTGATGTGGATAATCTCTCTTCATGAATCATTTTAGTACCTAAAAAGTGAAAGATGAAAAGATCTGATAACATATACAGTGTCCTATCAAGATCTTCCCTTATTGGAACATCTCTTACTACTCTCCCTTTGTGAGAGTTTCCTTTTTGCTGAAAGTACTAGAATGAGTATGTAGGTTTCTTTGATGTGGTTAAATTTCACCCTCCTAAAAGACAACAATTCAGTCTATTATTGCCATCAATGATCTAATAACTTACATACAGATGTATTATTATTTTGCTCTCATTTTCACTTTGCTTCATAGTAAAGACACTACCAGTTTGTAGTAAAGACACTACCACTTTGTAGTGAGAAGACAATTCACAGTCCCATGAAGTTGTTCTCACCAGTGGAATCTGAACAGAACCGTTGTGGTATTCTATTTGCAGGTCAAGACTTTTAGGGAGTGTGTCCACTCTGCAGTTAGAAACAGATGATAATGAGGTCCCAGTGGATGGTAAAACCATGCTAGAAGGGACCCTTGTCCTTATGACTTGTATAAGTGAAAGCCACACACCAACCATAAAAACTGTTGGTCCATTATTTGAATGAAAATGTGTTTCTACTATAGGAAGCCACTGAAATGATGGTGGCAGCATTATACTACCTATATAATCAATCAGTCAATGTATAGATATATTGTATTAAAATAGACAAGATTTCTCAGCTGATGTCAGCATTAGAAGGAACTTTTACTGAATGTGAAAAGGAAGTTCAAATCACTTTCACAATTTAAGGAAGTGTGATTAAATAAAAATAAAACTATTTACTTCTGGTTGTAACCTGAATAGAGTTGTTAATTCGTATGCAATCAAATTATGAAAAGAGCAAACGGGTTATAAACAACTTAATGCAGATGTTCAGCTAAGAATATAGCAAGGATTTAAGCTTCAATAATGTCTCAAAATATAACCTATATTTAGAATTTTGAAATAACAACCTAATTTTGTGAAGATAATTCCAGATTTCCAAGTTATATGATAAAATATGTATAGTGCTTGCCTCAGTCTCTTCAGAATTTTATTGAAATACTCAAGGGGATACAGAAGAGAATTCTGGTAAAGCATTGGAAATTAGGGAATTATATTAGAAAGAGCCCTCAAGAAAAGTGTGAGATATATGTTGCCACTGAACCTGACTGAAGGAGATAATGAAAGCCAACTTATAACTTCCTTTCCTCTATAAAACTATGTGACCTGTAAAGATGTTTATGGAATCCTAGAGGATTTCAGGAGTGAAGACAGGAGGTGGAAGTAAGCACTAAGCACACCACTTGGAACTTGTTTTACATCATTGATAAGTAGAATTATACAGCAGTGGCACTCATGTATATGAGAGGGGTTTTACTGTAACTAAACAAGCAGATAGTAATTAGGTGTGAAAGGCTTGCCCTTGATGGAAAGTAAGTGTAATAGATCTTGCGGAACTTGACTTTGTAAAAAAACAAATCTGGGATGCTGGCAATCACAGTCAATGTCAGTGGAAGACCCAAATAGCCAAATTAAGGTTACAGCAACAAAATAGAGAAAAGCCTTAAAAAAGACAGAAAATAGGGGCAAGGAGCCCTGGATGATACCCTGCACCCACATTGCTTTGATTTCATTGTACCATAGCTAATTAGGAGCATATGAATGTACTAGCATTGATGATGCCCCAGGATGCAGACCCTGGCTAAAATAAGAAAAGCTCAAAGAGATCAGTGGCATCAAGAGGGACACCAGTCCCTGCTGTAACACTGGCATGGATAGTGGACCAAATGGAAAGTCATATTTGAAAGTTGACAGAGGGTCTACACCAGTCATCGATAAAGAAATGGCACAGTAAGGAAGTCTGTATGCTGGGATTGTCACAGTTACAGAATTCCTAGGTTAGTAATGACTGAGCTAGAAGTATAAGTTTCACAAGTTGAGCTTTTGGCTTAAGTTCTCAGAAGAGAAACAAAAACAAGAAGTTGGATAGTGAGGATAAGTAAGGAGAATTTACACAACTTTGAGAAAACTACTAGCTAGGACTCAGTCAAATATGAATAAACAAAAACATTCACAAGCCCAAACATGCACACACATGAGCACGTCTGTACACACAACATGTAGCCTTACACAGTTGCAGTATTAAAAAACAGGGAACATAATACTCAAAGCAAAGGAAAATGTGAAATATTAAAAACAGAAAATGTTATGGAATAAATCTACTTTCCGTTTTATTAAGATTCAATAAAACCTGAAGGTCTCTACTTTGAAAAAGAGATTAACAAATGAGATTGAAATTTCAAGCAGAAATAAAATGGGAAGCTGAATGGAATATAACCTACAAAGCCAAAGTAATTTAGTTTTGAAATAATTAAAAGGAAAGTGAACGCTGCTGAAAGTTTAAACAGAAATGGGAAGAAAAGCAAAATAGCTATATTTAGGATGAGATAAGAAGAGTCAAAGATTATAAAATGATCAGTTACCCTCCTGAAGCGATCAACAGCTATTTTATGTTTTCAAAGAAACAGCTAGTAAAAGACAGGGGACAATGATGGTCAGTTGTTTTATTTACTTTTTAATTTGATCTCATATAATTAATTACATAGTATTAGAGATTTTCTTCCAAACTATATAAATAGTACATATTAATTTCAGTAACAATATAGAGCAAAATCCAAAACTCTTCAGCTTTTACCATTTCATCACCATTCCACCCATATAAAATAGTCATCACATATGAATGTGATACAGATAAATACAAAGACAGCATTTATCATTTATAATTTACAAATATTAAATCAAATCGTATTCATTAGTTAATACGTAACTTGCTTTTTGAGTAAAGCATTATAGACGTTCTCCAGGTCAAAACTTTATTCAAATGTTCACAAACTTGGCTGCATGTTAAAAACATGAGGACTTTTTAAAATCTCTATGTCCTTTCCAGACCCAAATCAATTAAATCAGAATCTCTGGTGGTGGCATCCAAGGCTTCAATGCTTTTAAATTTTTTCCCAGATGATTCCAATGTGTAGACAAGGTTGAGAAAACTTGGTATAGAGCAAATGCATGAGTTTTAAAAGGTCATTCACTATGATTCATCTATTGATGAATATACTACCTTTCCATTAGGTAGCTGACTTGGTAGCATTCTCTGGTCTTTCCCTTCATTTTGCTGGCACTTTGGGTTCAGATTTTGTAACAGCTTACCTATTTTTTAAATTGTTTCTTTATATTTACACCTATATTAATAATCTTTTTTTGAATTATTGTATTTTGAGCATCTCATCTGTTTTCTATATGAACCCTGAAGTATATACTACAGATGAATTTCCTTTGCTCCTATAGAAGGCCAACCTTCTACTTGTACGTTAGCTCCCATACCTTCTTGCCTTCCTAAGGCTATTGAGCCAACAATTGTCCCTTCTATCTGTTGCATCATCATTTTTTGCCTCCCTATTTGATATTTATTGGAGCTATGGGAACATCTATATGTAAACAGCAATAATTGCTCTGTTTTAAAGAAAATCCTTCCCTTGTTGCCATATCTCCTTTAGTTATCTTCTCATTCCTTTGCTTTCCTATACAGCAACCCCCTCAAAACAGCAGTCTCTGTTCATTCGCTCTGATCCTCTTATATATGCTCCTTAACCCCTCCTAACCCCAAAGGGCTCTTGGGAAAGCCACCAATGACTTCCACATTACCAAATCACATACTCCATGTACAGACTTCATCTTACTTAAACCATCAAAATAACATCTTAACTGTTTCCTCCCTGAAACACTCTTCCTGGTTGGCATTTTAGGATAACTGTGTCTTTTGCTATTTCTCCCCCATTACTCTTTCTTAATCTCCTTAACTAATATCTTCACTCACTGACTTCTAAAAGTCAGAATATCCCTGACCTCAGAACTCTTTACTATAGTTACACTTCCAGGTTATTCAAATAATTTTCATGTATTTTAATGTCACCTGTATATGACTCTGCTCAAAACCCTCCAGTGGCTTTTCATATCACAGTCAAAAGCAAAGCCTTACAGAGGTGCACAAAGCACTACAAGATCTAGGCCCAGCTACCTCCCTGACATCACCTACGATTTCTACTCCAAATGCCCATTCTTCTCCTGCCACATTGGACAAACAATCACAGTCATGTCTCAGGATCTTTACACATCTTGTTTCTTATGCTTTCTGCCAGCTATCCACATGGTTCATCCCCTCACTTATTTCAGATCCCTGATTAATATATCCTTGTTAATCTGGCCTTATCTGTATAAAATAGTGTTCCCCAACTCTGCCCTCTCTGTTCCTATCACCCTACTTAATTTTATTTCAAGACACTAATGTCTAAAACATGATACATTTAATTGTTTATTTATTTATTGTCTGCTCTTCAACCCCTCTCAGACTTGGTGAATTCAAGTGCTTTCTCTCTTTCTGCTTCCCCTGCCCCCATTTTTTTAAATCACTGCTTTCATAGCTCCTAGAATAAATAGTATCTGCTACAGAGTAAGCACTTGAGAATTTTGGTAATTGAGTAACTGAATGAATGTTCATTTGTATTTTCTCTTCTGTGAATTACTTGTGTGTGTTTTTAAAATTATACTTTATAATTTCTTTGTATAAAAGGGATTTTAACATTTTTTCCTTGACAAATATTTTACCTTGGTTTATCATTTGCCTTTTAGTTTAGTTTATGGTGTCCTTTGCCACATTACAAGCCTTTGATTTTTAATATGGATTAAATTGCCCATTACAAAATAATTATAGGATACAAGTAAAATGTGTCAGAATAAATACATTTTTATTCAGTTTCTTTCTCTCAACCCATAGAACATGAACACGTTTCCAAAATGAAAACAAAAACAAAAAAACAAGAACTTTAATTAAAAAAGAAAATATCTACAACCCCAAATTAACATGTCTAGGATAAGATAGCATGCCGAGAAGTAACAGATACTGCCTCAGGTCTCACAGAATAAAAGTTTCCTCAAAAGTTAATGACACTTTTTGAGCAAAATTTTGTCAAACATTTATTATATGTAAGGGAGAAGGTAAGTAATAGAGATAATATTAAGAAATACTGCGTGTGAGACCTTTTGTGATTAAAAAAAGAAAAAAGAATGAATTCTTGATGTCCAACAAGAGACTATAAAGGCAAATAGCAGCAAAATAAAAGAATATATATATATTCGTATACATATATATGAATATATATATATACACACATACATATACCTATAGGTGTGTATGTGTGTGTATATTTCAGCACCCAAACTTTGATGCTCACTTAGACTTTTCATCTCCCTCCTTTATGCTCCATCAAATCTTCAAATGCTAACTTAGACTTTTCATCTCCCTCCTTTATGCTCCATCAAATCTTCAAATGCTAACGTGTTTCCTAAAAATGAGCCTCATGCTTTTCATGCAGGATAATGTAAGGTATATATAACAAGCTGAGCTAGAATCGAAGTTGTTTGCTGCCTTATCATATTGATTTTTCATGGGTAAAATTGTTTAGTTTCTTTATAAAAGGTTAGTCTGGTCTAGTCCTTAAGAAATCCAATTCAAATTAGTGTTGTGACAAATTAATGTCTTCAGTTTTTTGTAGACTAAAATGTCAAAGGCAAATGATATTTCAGTAGCCCAATAGTAATGTTCTTTGTGGTACTTATGGCTTTACTTGAGTTTTTTTTAAATTTAATTTTTGTTTTATACTGGAGTATAGTTGATTTACAATGTTGTATTAGTTTCAGGTGTACAGCAAAGTGATTCAGTTATACATATACATATATCCATTCTTTTTCAGATTCTTTACCCATATAGGTTATTACAGAATATTGAGTAGAGTTCCCTGTGCTATACAGTAGGTCCTTGTTGATTATTTTATATATAGTAATGTTTATATGTTAATCCCAAACTCCTAATTTATCCCTCCCACCCCCCACCTTTCCCCTTTGGTAACCATAAGTTTGTTTTCAAAGTCTGTGAGTCTTTCTGTTTTATAAATAAGTTCATTTGTACTATTCTTTAGATTAGATTCCATATACGAGTGATATGATATTTGTCTTTGTCTGACTTACTTCACTTAGTATGATAAGCTCTAGGTCCATCCATGTTGCTGCAAATGGCATTATTTCCTTCTTTTTTATGGCTGAGTAATATTCCATTGTATATATGTACCACATCTTCTTTATCCATTCTTCTGTACGTGAACATGTAGGTTGCTTCCATGTCTTGGCTATTGTAAACAGTGCTGCAGTGAACATTGGTATGCATGTATCTTTTAGATTTATGGTTTTCTCAAGATATATGCCCAGGAGTGAGATTGCTGGATCATATGGTAACTCCCCACTACCATAGTGGCTCCACTGTGAACCGTTCTCCACTGTTCTCCATGGTGGCTTCACCATTTACATTCCCACCAACAGTGTAGGAGGGTTCCTTTTTCCCCACACCCTCTCCAGCATTTATTATTTGTAGGCTTTTTGATGATGGCCATTCTGACTGGTATGGGGTGATAGCTCAGTATAGTTTTGATTTGCATTTCTCTAATAATTAGTGATGTTGAGCATCTTTTCATATCAGAATACTCTTTGATGTAAATCTCAGCAATATCTTTTTGGATCCATCTCCTAGAGAAATGAAAATAAAAACAAAAATAAACAAATGGGACCTAATTAAACTTAAAAGCTTTTGCACAGCAAAGGAAACCACAAACAAAATAAAAAGGCAACCCACAGAATGGGAGAAAATATTTGTCAACGATGCAACTGACAAGGGATTAATTTCCAAAATATACAAACAGCTCATGCAGCTCAATATCAAAAAGAAAACAACCCAATCAAAAAATGGGAAGAAGATCTAAATAGACATTTCTCCAAAACAGACATACAGTTGGCCTAAAAGCACATGAAAATGATTTACTTGAGTTTTAATGGTAAAGTTACTTATAACTTTCTGGGGGATTTTCCAAACTTTTCAATTATGTTTCTGAATTTCATATGCAAACTTACACTATAACACATAAGAATAATTTTTAATGACTTACATCAGGGCTTTAAAATATAATGTAACCTTAAAAATTTTACTTTCTCATATTTACATTTTGGTTAAGAGATAAATATTTTTGCAGGGCAGTTTGAAGGACATGAGATTCAATTCTATTCTAAATTTTATTCATGACTCCCCTGACAAAAGTGTACATATTGAAGTTTATTTTGGTGTCATGTCCCAACTTATATAAAGGATTGCTACCAAAGCCTGCCATTGAAAAGATATTCGAAGAGATTTTTCTATGTTTTAGAATCCCAGAATCAGTTCCTGACAATGTTTTTTTTTAAACATTAAGATAAAGGCTTCTTTCCTTCGTGATCTGATAATTCCTCCTATCAGGCAACAAGAATCAAGTGTCGTATTATTTTTTTTTCCCTCTTTTCTGAAAGAAGGTCAGAGCCAAATTTACAGTCATAATGTTGGAATCCTGATAGTAATACTATTCATATATGCTTAGGTTTAATAATTCTAATCATCTAATTAAATGTATATTATTTTAAAATATATTATGGAACTTAATACAAGTTTGAAATTATAATACTATTTTTAATATTTAAATATTTTAATTATTAAGATATCCCATGACTTTCAAATAATATAGGATTAATGATTACATTTTTATTTTCATATTTTCATTTTATTTTTATTTTATAATTCATGAGTATTTAATGAACTATTATAAGTTTTTTAAAAGTTTTTGTTGGAGAAGCATATCTCTAGTATTTTTATAGAATTGCCACAGTACATCGATATCTGTATAATCTATGGGCCTTTCAAAAGAATGTTTCACATTTTTAAAAAATGAGCTTAGGCTTAAAAAAAATAATCTTGTATTACCTATAACTGGCAGATATACTAAGTATTTAAGAAGGTTAAGAAGTTCGTACAACTACAAAATAAAAGGGAAAATATCAGTTTTGTAAGAATACTGAAGAAACTTTTGTAGTGGTAGAAATATAATTCCCTCAGAGAAAAAAATTGTTCCACTTCCCATGAATCTCTTATGGTTTAATGGTTTAAAATGAAAACAATTTGCCTTAAGCCATTTCTCATTTAAAAAAAAAGGACTGAATTTTAATTTTTTGCAACAATCTTCTCAAAGGACTAATTAAAATAAAACCTCCAATTAGTTTAATTTTTAAAAATTCCTCTTGAAGCCTTGAGTCTCTTATCTACTGGCTGACATGCGAAGCTTGTATAAATACATCTTTTTCTTCTTCCGAAAGTACACATTTTCTATATCCTGGAAAGATGTTGATAGCATATTTCTAAGTCAGGGTCTGGAAATTTGAAAAGTTGTATAAAACTCATATAGAATAAAAGAATATTTATTACTTTACTAAAATATACAAGAGCCTCTCAAAAGTGATTTGCTAAAACTATTATTTATTACAGACAGTGCTAATTTCAAGACACATTGCTCCAGAAAAATAGTATATAATGTTACCTGCATATGAGCTACAGCTACATACATAGAAATAAATGTGGTCATGCTACTGACAGTGACCATTGTATGTGGCTAATTAGTTGCTTGCACCATGCTAGTATAATTTCATAACAAGGACAGTACTCTAAAACTGGTAAGTGCTGAATCACTGCAAGTTGATTGATTGATTGATTGAGGCCAAACTTTTCTATGCAAATTAAAATATGCAACACCCAAATTAAAATGCTTGACATCTTATAAACATCTTATTCCTAAGACATCTATTGTTTGCTTCATGAGAATGTGGCCTATTTTGTTATGGCATATACTGGAATTCATCTGCTGGGTTACTGACAAAATGCATAAGTAAGTTTCTTCTAATATGCATCCTGTTTGCATTAAGCGCTGTCATAAAAAGTTTAAACTTCCACCGGGAGCCCAGACTTTAACTTTCTTGGTACTTGAAAGAAAATGATATATGACTCAATATAATCATATTGCGGAAATGCTAGTCCAGCTAATTTGTATTAAACAGACTCTATTATCAGACTTCCTGGTTGGAAATCCAGCTATACCACTTCCAACTACATGACCTCAGAAAGTGATCCTAACATCGTTAAGCTTCTGTTGTCCTTAAAAGTAAATGATAATAATATTATCTAGTACATGAAGTTTTTATGAGCCTCACAGGATAATTTGTGAAGAGTGCTAGACTGCAGTGCACCTCTAAGGAAGGTTTGGTAAGTGAGTTCTTGATCTAAAATGCCTGTCAGAGGAGTCCCTTAACCTCCCAACAACACACTTGCCTCAATGCCCTGCTGTACTCAGTCATTGGCTGGGAACAGCCTGTGGGAAGTCTGGGAAGCAAAGCAATGGATTTCAGAGTAGTCAGCTGGCGCTCTTGATCATTCAAGAGCCAGTTGCATTCCCTGGAGTCACAGGTCTGAGAGGCACATTCTCATGGCCACCCAGGTCCATCCTTTGAGTCACACAGATCTATTTCTCCACACAGGGCTGGGAGACAACTTCTTTATGATTCCCATAGGTCCCCTCTTCCTGGAAAGACACTTAGAAGAGGAAAGGAAGTACATGGATGACTATAAGCTCCTTACTGCAGCTGTTCTCAGAGCTGCAACTGATACTCAACTTTCTTTCCACTATGCACTCTGTGTCTCAGGGCCACCACAGATGTGGCTGTAATGCAGCCATTATTGCTTTACAGTTTGCACCCACATACTTAGTAAGCGCATCTGTAAACCATAGGCAGACTTTCTCCTGCTCTTTCAGCTGGTCATACAAGACCCCTCATATGATGACAGGTGTAAGTTAGGAGAGAGAGAAACTGAAAAGTTGAATTCTTGCTGTAATATATCTTTTTGGTAATCTGGATATTTTTCTCAATTCAGGGAGGATTTACACATTCAATGTGTGCCTTTCTATTACTGAAATGTTTACATTGGTTGCTGAATCAAGTTCAACTTTAGCATGGATGTAACCTCATCTAAATAAAGGAAGCAGAGTTGGTAGCCAGGTGATCTGATTATCACTGCTGTGTAATAAATAACCCCAAAGCTTTGTGGCTTGAAAGAATAATTTTCTTTTGCTCACAATTTTGTGGGAAGAGAATTCTGGAATGACTTGGCTGAGCAATCCTTGCTTGGGGTCTCTTCTGCTAATTCCATCCAAGATACTCAATCGCATGGTTGTCAATTGATGTTGGTTGTCAGCTGGGAACTCAGCCAAGGCTGTCACCTGGAAGGCCTACACTGGTTCCTTCAGCATGGCAGTTTTAAGGTGGTTGTACCTCCTACCCACTAAATATCCCAAGCTGAGCTCCTGGGAAAGGGCATTCCAAGAAACCCAGAAGGAAACTGCATGCTCTACTGTGATCATGGCTAGGAAGTTATTTTCTTAGCATTTATTACTCAAGACAGTCACATGCCTGCCAGACTTAAGAAAAGGGGACATAGACTTCCTTTCTCAATAGGAAGAGTGTCAAAGATTTCGATACCATTTTTAAAAACCACCATATCAGGTTTCTTGAACAGTATATTTGCCTTCAGCTTTCCTAAAATCAGGAAAAAAATCATTAAAATAAATTAAAGAGCTGTGTTAATAAATCCTATACCACTGAGTTTTATACCCCCAACTAGTTTGTATCCTGTGTCTCTCTGAATATTTTCATTTGTGAAAGTTTTGAATAACCAGATGGCAGGATGAAGAGTAGAAAAGATCCTTAGGTACATTACAAATGAGATAATCAGCATTAATCAGTAAGTTTAGTATCTGTATTTTAAATAACTGTTCATGGTATTTCATGGAGCAGACATAATCATAATGTTAGGATACTGTAACTTCATATTAGTTCTACCTTCTAACCTTTTGGCGGAGGGCAATGGTTACTATAGGATTTCACACAGCCACATGGCTTCATTTGAAATGAGCTCACTGACCTATATATTATTTATTTCTATTTTCAATCGAGAAGATCATAGTGATGCTTTCTGTACCAATGTGAGATTGAAAGTCATAGCTCATTTCAAGTGACAACTAAAACAGGAAGAACACTTCATAATTTGGTGTCTGACATTATTTGTTTTATTAAAAAATTTAAATTCAGAACTTCATGAAAATGCCTTTACTTAAAAGCATAAGTGAACATTTGAAAACTAAAGTCATCCTACACACAACTAATTTTTATATTTATAATAAATGGATCATAACTTCTTTAATTCTTTGAAACTACTGTGCCTGTCACTTTTAAAGTCTAAATTTTAAGGTATGCAATATCACTTTACACATAAGGATATATATATTGATTCTGTATATCTAACACATAATTGTAATACTGTAGATATTTTTAAGGGTTATGAAGTAAAGTCAAAGTATAAACAATGTATAGTCTTATTTTTGCTAAAGGTCATACATGGAATTCCACAGAGAAGAAAACCTTCAGTGAAATGTGTTAAACTATTTGCATTTATATGATTTTCTTTTTTTATTCCACAAAAAGTATTTTTTAACCTGTTTTAAACTTTCCATAGGGAATAGGTTCAACATTTAATATTAGCATTTAGTAATATTCATGTCATAATGAATAAATTTGCATACATTTCATGTGACAGAATTGTCACATTGAGAATCCAATTGAGAACTGGATTCTCTCTTTCTCGTACCATATTTTATATATATATATATATATTTTCTTCTTTTTCTCATTCAAAAGATGTCTGCTTCTACATAATCTTCCTTTATCTTACATGCAAAGAGAAATCCCAGAGACATATAGATTAAATAAGAAAGACATTCCATAATTATCACATACTTTATACTAGTTATCTTAGTCCTGAAGTCAGTCCAATTTCTAGCTCCATTTCATGGCAGAAGTTAAGAAGTCAAACTAGTAGTGATGATGATGATGATAAACAGAGGAGTTCCTGATTAACCGTTCAGGATTGATGCAGTCTATGGAAGCAAAAGATAATCATCTCATTTCTAGAAACGTTAGGCCACGTTCATACTGAAATAGGTATAGGCTCCTCTTAGGGTGGCTGGAGGAGTCATTATATTGGGTTAACAGATCTTTTAGCTTTCTTCCTGGAGTATTTTGTGTACCATATGATGTGTGGTAGGGTCAGAGATTCTAGGACCACTCCTCAATAAGGCAACCATACATCTGATTGCCCTTGAAAAAAGTAAAATAGGTCCAAATGTAGTAAGCCTCATTTTAGCCAGTGGTGACAATGTAACATATTTTAGATATTTGATGTTTTATGATGGCATTCTTACTTTTATCAGATTTTTATTTCTTTAGGAATTATTTTCCCCTCAAATTAAATGATTTACTTTTTTACCAATAAACAAGACTCAGAATCTGAAACCTCATAATATGTAAAAACTATCCAAAACTCAGATATTTTTATTAAAATATAAATTAGCTGAAGTTGAACAAAACAAGTAATAGTAATATCTACCTTTTAGAATTATTCTGGAAATGAGATGATTGAAAGAGTAACTGCTTACTAGATCATTAAAATTATAAGTTGTGAAATTTATATTTCACTCAATAAAGTAATATGGTACTGTCAAATCCTTTATCTATAATTAGTTAGAAAAACAATTTTTTTAAAAAAGCACTGGTGGAACGATTCTACTTTATCTTATGATTAATTTGGGTATCATTTAAAATAAATTATTAAAATTAAAAATATTAATTAACTATATTTTTAATATTTAACTTCTAAATATGGCATATGCTAGAATTTTTTAATGGTTTGAAAATTTTGAGCAGATGGTTAAAGTCCAGGAGGCTGAGAAACAATTAAAAAAAAATAACCTGCTTATAACTGGATACTAATGACCCATGTTACCTCTGAAGAAGTTTCATGGCTATTCTTAGAATGAAGTATAAGTAACATCAAGGTGTCCCAAAGTCCTGTGGAGATCAGAATACCTTTGGAATCATCTGGTTTTTCTAAGGTCTCAATTTTGGCAAGGGGGCGGGCTTAAACCTGGCTGTCTTAAACATTCAACAGGTTGAAATAGGCACGGTTTTTTTTTTCCCACACCAGTTTTGTTCAAGCCCAATTTTGAAAAACTTGTAACAATATATCAACCTGACTAGTCAGAATGGTGCATCAAATTAATTCTATCAAAATAGAAGGAAGAACTCTGTAGTCTGACACTCCTTACTGCTGATACTTTCTTGATAAGAAACCTATCTAATTTTGCTATAAAGGGATATTAGTAAAAGATATTTTTCTCAGCAAAAGTATGGATCCTTTATGTTAGAATTACACAACAAAATGCATGCTTATTTGCAGTATGAGAACATACATCTAATCTATCCATGACCACAGCTGTCTTCAATAATGGAAGAAGAGAGCCTCCCAGTGATATTGGAAACACTGAAACACTGGTTATCTAGGCACTGACTCACTCCATGACAGGAAAACACAATGAAGGAAAGGACTGGAATGTGTATAGCCTGACTAGAAATAAGTAAGGATGCTATTAAGAAAGGTAGCCAAAGTTAAAACTGGTATTTGCGTAACCCAAGCATACTGTAATTCACACATGAAACCAAAGGATCTAAAGAAGCATTAGGATCAGAAAAGGAAGATTATAAGAAGACACTAAGGGACTTCCCTGGTGGCGCAGTGGTTAAGAATCCTCCTGCCAATGCAGGAGACATGGGTTCGAGCCCTGGCCTGGGAAGATCCCATATGCCGTGGAGCAACTAAGCAAGTGTGCCACAACTACTGAGCCTGCGCTCTAGAGCCCGCGAGCCACAACTACTGAGCCCGTGTGCTGCAACTACTGAAGCCCACGCATCTAGAGCCCGTACTCCACAACAAGAGAAGCCACCACAATGAGAAACCCACACACCGCAACGAAGAGTAGCCCCCGCTCGCCGCAACTAGAGAAAGTCCGCACACAGCAACGAAGACCCAACGCAGCCAAAAAATAAATTAATTAATAAATAAATAAATTTATTAAAAAAAAAAAAGAAGACACTAAGTCTTTAAACTTGTAGTATTGGTGATCTAAGCAGTGAGAATGACTGTAATGGTCTATTATGTTAACTCTGTGTAGATTGCTGACTTCTGGAAATTACAGGAAGAACAAAGTTTATGAGTAAGGCTATCAGAGGATTCTGCAAAAAAAAATTGAATTGATCAACCTGTCCATTGATTGCATACTGGAAAACAGAACTTTATTATGGAGAAAGCACATAGTTTTGTGGAGAATTTCCTAAAGATATAACAATTAAACTGACCCGTACTGTGTTAACTGTTTTTAAGGCCTTAGTACTTTAATCTCATCACCAGAGCAGGGTTAAAATGGCATCAGTATCTGTAAAGCTGCCTCAGTATGATTCTAGAAAAGCTGGAAGCACCTTGAGTGGGGACATTTTTACGGGAAGTTTGGGAGCCTTTGATGTCAGATGCTACCTACATTTGCATTTGCAAGGATCACACTGAAAGGCAAATTTAGGGAACTGGGGTTTATTCTAGTCTAACTAATGTTTAGGAAGAACTGGGTTTATAATTGAAGCAAATCTATTCTAAAGATTTAGTGTTCAGATGAACCTGATAGGGCATAGGTCCTCTGAGCTCTCTGAACCAAGACATTACCTAAGACACAGACATTGCTCACCCTCCCTTGGGTTACCCTGTCAGAGTAACAGCGTGGCTGCTGACATAATGTTGCCCTGGGGGATGACCACTGGGTTCTTAGTTTTGTAGAATTAATTTATCCACATGTTGGCTTGTCATACTTTTAACCTCTAGTTTTCTCTTGAATTTTTTTTTTTTTTTTTTTTTTTGTGCTTGCACTTAGATCTGAAATGGACGTAAGAAAAGGCAGTTTTATTTTGGATTGTCATGTGATCTTGTTCAGATGAAGTCTATAATATGAAACAAGGGTTATTTCATTTGTTTTTAATTTCTAAGAGTTTTACTTATTTTTTACTTTGATTTCTTTTTAGGGATTTAATAATAGATTTTTTTTTTAGTGATTAAATATGAGGCATAATATTTTTAACTTGTATTATTAAGATTAATTTTATAGGGTCATTTGAATCATTATATAACCCCTACTGAGTCATAACTAACCGGGTTCCTGGGAAAAATAATTAAGATATGAACAGAAAAATGGACAGTTTGGATCTAGGAAAGAATATGGCTTTGGATTTGTGTAAATGATATATCTGTCTAACCTATTTCAAGTATATTTGTGGGCAAAAATTAAACAAGTAAACACTGCTCCTAGAATTGAATCAGAAAATGGTAATAAAACTACTATACTAAACTGATATTCACCTTCCCTAAAGAGTACGGCCACCGTGCTGGGGGTCGTGGATTTTTTCCTTTTTTGTTATACTAAGTAGTTAAGAAAAAAAAATATAGGGGAATGTATAGAACAAACAATTTTTTTTATTCCCTTTGTTTCTGGTAATAAAATAAGACTTCCTTCTAACATGGCTACACACCTAGAAAAATTACTATGTAAGAAACCTCTTTGTTCTACCCCACTGGAGGCATGAGGCTTTATTTAAACAGTGGAGATGTGCTATGATCACCACACAGAAACAAGATGGACCCCTCACACAAAATTTAGTTTGGATTTCAAGACTGATGATGCTACTACCCCCACGTACCAATAAGTGATGAAATTGTTTATCATTCACATAATGAGCCTTTCTTGGAAGAGCAGGGCAGGCCCCAAGCAGGACTCAAAAATGGCTTGGGAGGGTATAGGAAGTTGACTGGCTTGCATTTGTTTTGTGAGTAGGGGTAGGCTGGGATGTGGGTTCCCAGATGTGGGCTGGGGCTCCCTTGGTTTGAACTTCTGGCTCCCAGAGGAAAGAGCACCTGGGTTTTCTTATCAGCTTGCCCAAATGTAGGACAGAAGAGGAAGAGGGAGTGGTAGAACTTGAAAGCTCTCAGCAGACAAACATAAAAATAAAGTCAGAATCTTTATTATAAGGTGGAAGTTAATTGTATAGGAGAAAAATTTCCTTTGGAAGAGGGAGTGTTAGCACTTGAAAGCTCTCAGCAGTCAAACATAAAAATAAAGTCAGAATCTTTATTATAAGGTGGAAGTTAATTGTATAGGAGAAAAATTTCCTTTGAAAGAGAAAAAGGGTGAGCATATGCCATAGCAAGAAAACCAGGTGTCTGAAAGATTTGAGGTGCAATGTATCAACTATTTAAGCAAATAGTTTTGAAACACAAAATGAAAATTCTGTTTCAAAAAGAGTGTGATAAAAATTTGAGTACCTAAAATATGATATTGTGCGGAAAAGAAATTTAATTCTTTAATTAAATTGGTATATGAAAATCTTAAGCAATAGGGAAAATATTATAAAATATTATATTTTCTTTTCAGTTATTTTTCCTTTTCTCTTCTTCAGCTTTACCATTTCAATGCAATTTTCTCAATACATTGGCTTGTTTTAATCCTCCTTTCAATCTTTTTCTTTTTTCATTTTCTTTTGGATGTATGTTGATATGTAAAAAAAAAAAAAAAAAAAAGAAAAAAACCCACAACAGATTGTAAGCATATAGTTTACTGTCTGTGATGTTTAAAGTTAATTCAGTTACATAAAAGCTTTCATAAACAGTTTTTTCTTTTAATATTATTAAATAATTATCTTTACTTTCTCTTTACTCTTCTCCCTTAGTTTTGATAAAGAACTATAACTCTAAGAGTTCTCTGAGGCACACAATTTGGTGAAATGACACCATTATCCAAACTCTCCCTAGAGAAATCCCAACTTAGAGCTGTAGATTAGATTTTATATTCACAAGACTTGGTACAAAAAAAAAATATTATTTTTGAAATACTACAAAGAAAAATGTCTTATAAGGATGTTACTGACAATTAAAAGCTTGTTTCATTAAAACCCAGGGAGGAAATAAGTAAATGGATAAGTAAATGTAATTAGCACTGCATTTTTATGGGCTTGGGAATTCATACTTCAAATAATAAAGTTTTATTAGCAAATGAAATAAATGTACTATTTTGGTAAATTATTTTTCTTTTTTCATATCTGTTATTTGTAAAAACACACCTCTGTTATTTAAATTGAAAATACCTTTAGAAAGCCCATAGTCCACCTGTCTCATTTAATATGTCTGCAAACTGAAATGTGGTTAGAGAGCATGACTGGCCAATGTTTAACAAGTCTGATGGGAACATGCCTTCCTGAGTGTGGAGTCCGAGTAACTGAAAAAAAGATACACAGATCATCTTAAACCAATAGTACTGAGAACTTGAAATGCCTACATAATATAAATGTTATGAGACAAGAATGTGATTGTTAGAAATAGCTATTTATTTTTTTAGGCTCTTGTAAATGTTGTGGGAAGAAAAATCCAAGAGGTGGCTTCATAATTCCCCTTGGGAGGGAGGATGTCTTTGGTTGACAAAAAACTTTGTGAGTCATTTTAATTGGAAAGATTATTCTCAGGGTAGCACTCGAATAAATCAAAGAACAAACCTCTCTGAGGAAAAAAAAGAATAATTTAGGGGTTAGATACCTACAAACGAGAAGACAAGGATTTGAAGAAGGTAGAGGCAGCTCAGTCATATAAAAGGAGGCTTGAGTCAGATCAGAAGTGATGACGACTGGAAATTCCCTAATGGAAAAGAAAGATACTTGATTTACTTCTAAGAAAAAGAAGGTCTAAATATGTCTAAATTTAATTTTGCATTATATGCTGGGCTGTAATGACTTACAGTTTTCAGTATCTCTTTTTTAAAACCAAGGTCATTGTGTGATACCTTGGGACACTAAAGAAAATAAGGCCATTTTTCTTTCACATTTGGGTTGCGAATAAAGAAATGATTATAGGAAGAAGGGCATAAGAAAGTTCTAGAAGATAGGAGAAACCACAAAGCTGCCTCAGAAGTAACCAACTGAAATAAAAGGCCCCTAAAATCCTTGGCAGGTATTTGAAAGGATTCAAGGCTTTTAACCATACATAGGATAGAGTTGGAGCCAATTTTCTTCAATAGTAAAATAAAGGATAACTAGAGCTGACATCTAGTTATATATATTATAATTTCAATGAACTCTGTACTGTAATTGCAGTTTTCAAATCAGTATATGAGGTTGCAATAACTACATATTAAAGAGCAGAGATAAATGTTATGGTTTATATAAAACCATTAGTTTTGGACACTAAATATTTTTATTTAAATACATTTGCTGCATTAATAGCGCTATGTTTATGGCAGACAAATATGAAATACAATTAAAATATAGAAGAGAGACTTCCCTGGTGGCACAGTGGATAAGAATCCGCCTGCCAATGCAGGGGACATGGGTTCGAGCCCTGGTCTGGGAAGATCCCACATGCTGCAGAGCAACTAAGCCCATGTGCCACAACTACTGAAGCCCGCGAGCCACAACTACTGAGCCCACATGCCACAACTACTGAAGCCAGGGTGCCTAGAGCCCGTGCTTCACAACAAGAGAAGCCACCACAATGAGAAGCCCACCCACCGCAATGAGAAGCCCACGGCACTGCAACGAAGAGTAACCCCCGCTCGCCTCAACTAGAGAAAGCCTACGTGTAGCAACGAAGACCCAGTACAGCCAAAAATAAATAAATAAATATATTTTAAAAACTAGAAAAAAAATAAACTATATGAAAGTTTACAACCTAATGAACATGATTATCATTATATGGTTTAGGTATATAATTTCATAAAAATAATATTAAATGATATATTACTATATATTCTTCCTAATACATTATAAGCTTTACCTTATAGTAAACAATTTTAAGAATTCTTTTCTTTACATAAATAGTATCACAATTTACATACTGTTGCTCTTTCACTTATACTAGATCATAAAATGATTTTATATCAGTATATGTAGATCCTATTTTATATATATATATATGCAATTCATAAATTTGATTTAAAATATCCAATGATAAAAAGTTTATAAAAATGCAAAAAAAAAATCAGCCTGTGTTTCTCGTTCCATTTCTACTTATCCCATTATTCCCTCCAGACAGATTATTTGTTACGTGACTGTGGACAAATGGGTTTATCTCTCTAAGCCTTAGTCTTCCTGTCTGTAAAAAATTCTGTGGTACCAACCAAATAGAGTTGTTTTGAGAATTAAACGAGACAATATGTTTACAGCTCTGCATGGTGTCTGGCAGACATTGGTGCTCAATACATGTTAGCCATTACTAAACGCCTTCATCAGGACTAAATGTCAATTGTTATAAAACCTGCATTTTAGCATTTGTAAAGATAATAAAGTGGCTTTTCTTCTTTAACATATTGATATGAATCATGTTAATTCTCATCCTAGTAAATACTCATTGGGTATTTATTAACTTATCTATGTAGCTAATAGTAATTTGCATATTAGTTAACTCTGTATTTATGAACTTGTTTCTTTTGTCTTCACTTTATTTTTCTGCATTGAGAGAGAGAAAAAGAATAAATATCATTGATAGTAGTATTATTGAAAATTGAGGCAAATATGTATAATGCTCTAATAAAATTGTTTTGAAATGGATAATTTTATTTAGAGAAAATTACTAAAATTGACTATAAAAGTAGAGAGAAGCCTAAACGGACACACAATTTTCAAAAGGGTAATTTCTAAGAAATACATTGAACCAACATGTTTACACAGTCATGACAGTCCAAAACATATACACTGCAATATATTATTAGCTAACATAGAATTTGGCTAATTTACAAAACACACTCTAAATGAGGTAGGTAGCCAGCAAGGAGATACAAAGCTATAGGGAATTTAAAGCTCTATTTACATAACAGCTCTAGCTGTCATACATCATCCTAGTTTTAGTAAAATGGTCAGCAGATATTTAATTTGTGTCCAGTAGTTAAACTGAGCTTACTCTGATATCCTTTTCTTCGATAATTCTATATCAGGCTTACTCTCATGTTCTGTTTTTCATAAATCTTTATCAGTGCCTCAGTTGTCCCTGTCAGTGTAATTAAGCAAATATGATTAGTCACATCTCATATCCTTTAACATGCCTTAGATTAAGTTTAGTTTCTCAATATATATATGTTTTACTAATGTGTGTATGTTTATATATATACACAAATATATATATACCTATATATACATACCAATATATATACAAAGTATATTTTAAATTAATGCCTTATTATTTTCTTCCTCTTGTTCTTTTTTTTTCCTAGAGCTTTCATTATTATTTTAAAAAATAAAATTAATGCCCTTAATGTTATGGATTTGGCTTTAATTTCTACTTTGGCTGCATCTCATACTTTGTGATATGGAATGCTATCAACACCATTATTTTCTAAACATTATGTCACTTTAGTTTTACTTGTTCTCTGATTCAAGAATAATTATAGAGTGTTTCTTTCAAATTGTGTTAATTGACTGATTAACTAATTATCAAGTAACTTGTTTTTATTTGTGTATAGTTTTCTGAAAATGTCTGTAATATTTATATTTTAGTCAGTGAGGTGTTTTCCTTATTTTTTTCATTTTGTGTTCATTTCTTTTTTTTTTGAGCCTGAGTCTGTCATTCAACCTTTTTTTTTTTTTTTATAAATTTATTTATTTATTTTTGGCTGTGTTGGGTCTTCGTTGTTGCACGTGGCTTTCTCTAGTCGAGGTGAGCAGGGGCTACTCTTCGTTGTGGTGTGCAGGCTTCTCATTGCAGTGGCTTCTCTTTTTGTGGAGCACGGGCTCTAGGCACGCGGGCTTCAGTAGTTGTGGCACGCGGGCTCTAGAGCACAGGCTCTGTCGTTGTGCATGGGCTTAGTTGCTCCTCAGCATGTGGGATCTTCCCGGACCAGGGCTCGAACCCGTGTCCCCTGCATTGGCAGGCAGATTCTTAACCACTGCACCACCAGGGAAGTCCCTTTATGTTCATTTCTATCTGTTTTGAGATCTACTATGTAATTATTTTTAATATGTTTCCTAAACACTTAAAGACTATTTGACACTTCATCTAAGATGTCAAGGTGGAGGATTCATTACTAGCTTAGTTAAAGGATTTATGGTTGACTGAATAGACTTGTGAAGAGGCCAAAACATGAATAAACCAAGAAGGGAAATGTGGATTTTTCTCTTGTCGGGGAAGCGGTTTTGGCAAAATATTGTGCCATACTAGGTTCAGTTGGCCTTCTTTTCTGACACTGAAACAGCTTTTCCTTTTCCATCTAACTTCACCAGACTGCCAACTACACTGTGAGAACAAATATACTCTAAATGCCTCGTGCCAATCGCTGGTCCATTCTTTGGTTTATCAAATTTTACCTAATTGAGCCTAGAATTAATCTACTACCTCAGGAAGCCTTTTCTCTCAAGCAGAAGTGGCAAACTGATGGTCTAAGGTAAGGGTGATCATAAAATTAATTTGTTTTCTAAGCTGGGACACAGTCAACAGTGAAAGGGGTTCTATTAATGCTTATTCTGGGACAACTGCCTTGGGCAAATCATGAATTATGGTCTTCATAACCATGATCTAAATGTAGCCTTAGATATGTTGATGGGAAGAATATTTAAATTAGTAACAGTTAAAAATCAGGAGAGTTCACATAAGAATTCACATTGCCAGTTTTGTTTTTGTTTTTGTTTTTGTTTGTTTTTAATTACCATGAGATACTATCACAGAATGTCGCAAGTTTGGTTCTCTGAAAAGCAGACTCTAAGATTAAGTTTAGTTGGTAGAATATTATTTAGGGAGTGCACTTATCATCAACATCTATGGAAGGGAAGGAACCAAGGCAAGTTATCAGAGAGAGGCAAGCCCAATGACAGTCTTGGCTGATCCCAAGGGATACTCTAGAGATAAAATGGCCCAACACAGTTCCATATATATACTCTGCCTCAAACAGGCATTGCACATGTACCGACTGAATTGAGATTACTTTGAGGAGGCAGCTGTCTATAACTGAGGCAATCTTTGAAGAGGTTGACTACTAAAAGCTATCTACAGAGCTGGGCCACCAAGATCTTCCTTGAAGTGCTATTTTGGTGGTGCATCAACATGTTCACCAAAATGAATTATTACACTTGAGAACAACAATCAACTAGAGATGTATGGTTGTCTCCATGTCATAGGGCAGCATTCCCAAGGTCTTCTAATTGCCCAAGTCACATCTTCCTATTACCTGCTTCGCCTCTGTGTGCATTTGAGCCAGTGACATCTTATCTAGAGCAGTATCTCCTGCTTTTGCTGTTGGCACTGCAGAGGATACATTTTGTTCCTTAGCCTTTTCTGGGCTCCTGCCTCTGCCAACATTGATGTCTTTTACTTCTGCAGAACAGTGACAAAAGCAGTGGCTCACACGCAGACACACACAATGCCCCAATGTTTAAACAAATATTTTATGATTCCCCTGACTAACCTGAATTAAATTCAGAATTATGACTACATACATTTCAAAAAGCCAATACTGTGCCCTAAATGTAATATAAAAGTGAATAAAAGGAACATAATTTATAATGCAATAACATATTAATACATAAAAACTTGGAGATGACTGTATCAGTAAAAATACTGCAGGAATCAGATGCTTGTATCTGAATGCAGAATCATAGTGAATGCAGTGGCTACAAATGTAGACTGAAACAATTATATGGCATAGGCCATTCAAATATCACAAGAAACAATTTTCCAAAATGAGGAATGACTCATTCCCTCCCCTGAAAGTTATGATCTTTTCTTGATCTACACAGTAATGGTACTACTGAGAAGTTCACTGAGTATCAAAACTATTCGATAATACTTTACATTTATATGTAAAAATGAAGTTAAAGTTCCAGTCTCAGCTATTAATAATCCAGTTTTACCCACATGAATAATCAATGACACATTCAAAGTATGAGGGATGCAGGATATGGGGCAGATCTTTGTTATGCAGGACTATTGTCAGCACTGCCAGATTTCTAGCATCTCTGGCACAAAACCAAACTGTCAAATGGATCTTTCAGTAAGTATTACCCCCACGCTGGAACACTCATGTTGAAAACCACTGTAACAAAGGAACTTTAATTAAATTTACCAATCCACTTGTCAGTGCTTGCCCCATTTTACCTAATGCCCAGTGGTCCATCATTTCTATTGCTTTCCCATTAAGCCATACTAATACAAGAAGATGATTTATCAATCTGTCTAACCTCTGTCTATCAAAAATTCTTTCTTCATAGTTTGCGGCATTTAGAAAATCTACCCTAGTTTCCAGGGATGATACAGGGAACTCCCTTATCACATTTCCTCATTTCTTAGGATATTTCTTTTAAACTGGAAGGGAAATATTCAAACACGTGAACTCACGCCAACACATTTCTGGGAAGCTCTAAATATTTAATTCTGCAAATGGAAGCATTCATTTTGTAAAGATCTTGTTATCCTAATTTAATATTATTTCCTTCAGGAGAAAGCATTCTCTGGGCATCTATGAAAGATAATTTTGACTTATTTTTCCAATATGATTACATAAACTTTGTTAAAAATGATTGGGAACTTTGGTATTATATTTAGAGTACAGCCTTAATGTCCACAATATATAATGTCCACAGTATTTAATCAATTGAACAGGCTGAGGGTGGCAGCATGATAATAAAGCACTGGCAAAAGGCTTGCATTTCAGTTTCCCTTTTGTCCATTAACTAGTTATGTGAACTTAGGTGAAATGTTTAACTTCTCTTGGCTCTGTTTTTTCATCTGTGAAATTATTGAGTTGGAAAACCTGATCTCTAAGGGCCCCTTCAGCTCAAAAATCCACTGACTCTGTTTTCATGATTACCTTTTCTACATTTTTCAGATGTCAAATTGGCAAGAAATTAGGCTTTGAGATTTTTTTTGGAAAGCTTTCAGCTCTGTTTTGCAAATGCAGATGTTTGGTTACATATAGAATTTCCCTGATGCCTAATTATATATGACCTTAGCTGCCTTCAAGGAGATTATCCATCTGCTATCTCATGTTGACTCTGAAAAGATAATTTTAAAATGTCTTCAGGAGAGTAGTTCCATGGAATATGACATATCTTGAGATACAGCCAGTCATGACCCATTTTAGCATAGATGGAAGGGATCTGGAACCTAATCTACATAGTGGTGTGGAGAAAACACCAAGGTGGCTGACCTATCTACAGCTGTTTTCCTGGGGAAAATCTACACTGGCACACAGAACATTATATCCAGAGAGTACACAATAGATGATTGGTAGTAATTAAAGTCATGCCATTGGTTTCAAAGAACTAATGTAAAATAATAGATCATATAAATCAATGTTGACTGAATTTAATATTAAAATATATTTTTATTCATTGTCTAAGTACTTATTGAGTGTCTACTATGTGTTCATGAATAAAAAATGTTTTAAAAAGCAGAATTCATACGCAGATATTCAGTATAATGTAAATCTTTTAGTGTGAAACAGGGTTTTAGGAACAATACTCTGGGACCCAAGTAAGGAAAAATAAGTAAAAAACAAAACAAATGCCCACTTTATAAAACTGAAATATTAGGCCAGGCCATTGATAAATTCAGTCAGGAGTGAGAAACAATAGAAATCCAGTTAGAGAAACTGGAATTCAGTGGAGGATTTTATATCAGGAGCGATATAAAAGTCCAGTTTGCTTTAAGGCATCAATTAAAGGCTGCCCTAGAAGCCAGAACTCATAACCTTTACTCCTAAATATATTTTGAACTTTATTTCTAAGTGTCTTCATAGGCACTCTGGCTTTTAAAGACAGCATTCCGTAAATCAACTACATATATATCCCACGTTAAATTTAGATTTTACTTAAAAAATTGAAATGATCTTTTCATTTTTTCCATGTTTTTTATAATTTATGATGGACTATGATTTATCTGCAACCATCTTTCATACACGTTTTCAAATGTAATGACATTCTTATTGATAAATGTAATAATTAATGAAATGGAAACTGTTACCTTTTTAGTCGCTTCATTATACTTTGTTGATTTTGACTTTACAAATTTCCTCTCCTACTTTCATATTGTTTCAAATCATAAACATTTAGTAGCCCTTTGAAGTGGGTATTGGCCATATGTTTGTGCATAAGGTATCTGTTGCATAAGACAGACCTTTCTAGGGACATAATGTAAATGGGTAAAGGCAGCCAGATGTAAAGTAATTGACAATGGTAGAAGCATATGGAGAGCATATGACCTCTCCAAGGACAGTCACTGAAAAACAAATACATTTCCTTACATTCAAGTTTCTGAAATTTGTATAAAGCCGAAGACTGTGAGAAAACTAAGACTATCTATCAGTGATGGCCCAAACTATGTGAAGAGGAAAATAGGAACTACAGCCAGGCAAACACTGGCATGTCAGTTGTCGTATGAATTTATCCAGGACACATTAATACACTCAAATATATTCAGTGAGATTTAATATGTGCTCAATTTCCAGTAGGCTTGTCAGATAGAACACAAGACACCCAGTTAAATTTAATGTCAGATAAATAATTTTAATAATATTTTTGGTATAGGTATGCCCTGTGCAACATTGAGGCCATGAGGACATATTTATACTAAAAAAACAAAGAACAATAAAAAAAAAAACTATTATTCATTGTTCATTTGAAATCAAAATTTAACTGGGGGCATCCTGTAATTTTATTTTTTAAATCTGGCAACCCTAATATCTAGACGTGGGGGAAAAACAACTGAGCAAAAACATACATAATCTCTGTTCTAGTGGAAGAAGCAATGAGATTGGGAAAGAAAAACATTGATTAAATAACCACACAATGTAAATTGTTCCTGTAGCAAGTACTATGAAGGAGAAAGAGATGATATTTTGCAACTCCATGTTAGGGTTTTTTTTTTTTTTTTTTTTTAATAAGCTCCCAAGGTGATTTTTTTGGAGGGGGGGGTATTTATTTATGTATTTATTTATTTATTTTTGGCTGTGTTGGGTCTTCGTTTCTGTGCGAGGGCTTTCTCTAGTTGCGGCGAGCGGGGGCCACTCTTCATCGCAGTGCGCGGGCCTCTCACTATCGCGGCCTCTCCCGTTGTGGAGCACAGGCTCCAGACGCGCAGGCTCAGTAATTGTGGCTCACGGGCCTAGTTGCTCCGCGGCATGTGGGATCTTCCCTGACCTGGGCTCGAACCCGTGTCCCCTGCATTGGCAGGCAGATTCTCAACCACTGCGCCACCAGGGAAGCTTAGGGGGTTTTGATTGAGAGGTTCGAGTGGCCTTTTTGCCATCTGAAGGAACAGGAAGAATTAACTAGGCTAAGGACTGGGGAGGGAGGTGGTCAATAAAGAGCGTTTTAAAGAACAAGAGACAGGAAGATTTTGTACATAAAGATATCTTGGGTAGGAAAACAGAATGCTGGAGTAGCTCCAGTGAGTGAGAAGGAATTTAAAGGAGAGGCCATGTGTTTCATATTAAAGAGGAGACCCTGAGAGTGTTCAGGAAGGTAAGCGATGTGATTGGATTGGTGTTACAGAAAGTGATTGCAGAGATCCCAGGGCGTATGCCTTAAACCGATAACTGTACACCTAGTCTTCTATCTCTCTCTTCCAAAGAAATCTGTATCATCACAATCACAATTATCTCCTTGATCTGATCATATTATTTCTCTATTTATAAAATCACTCTTACCCACAGGTAATAGATTAATTTTGATGTCCCAGACAGTGGGATTGTATTTCTCCTCTGGCCCATTTGTGATTCAACCCTCTCATTTGTATTTCTTAAAGGCCCATCCATTACATCAGAACTATAGGTTAAGATCATGTAAGAGAAGTTAATAATTTTCTGTAATTTCCCTGGTGGGTAATAAAATTTATGTAAACTGATCTTCAGAAAGAACACAGCACCAGAATTTTTCAGGGTAAGACAGAAGCCAGTTATAAGAAAGATGGTTCTTCTTATTCGTATATTCCTTCAAGTATAGAATCTCATCACATAAACTTTGTGTCACTAGGCAGCTTGTTAAGCTTTTTTAAACTTAAATAACCATGGAAAAACAAACAAAAAAGAAAACTGATCTAAAGAAATTTGTCCACTTAATTTCCTAAAGTTTTAACATGGATTTAAATGATCAGTTTGGGCCATTTCTTGAGGCATCTAAAGTGAGAGTGATAACATTTATAGTTCTCTTTACATAGCACCTTATTCTTACTGTGCCAATTCCAGCAATGTCTGTTAGCATTTTTCACTAAGTCTGAAAATGTGCAATTTTCTGAATACCACGAACAGTTGGGGTTAAGACCGTTCCCTCATCATATAAACAAAAAAAAAACTTAAACATTTTTTAGAATCATATATTTCAGTATCACGGTTTCTGAACATAAATTCACATAACACATTCAAAATGAGTGGAATATCAGATGATTCATTAATACTCTCAAAGAACATTTGTTGGGTGACTCCTATGTGGGCTCACTTATCCATGAATGAGCTGTGACAATACATCAGTGCATTTATAGTTTAAAAGGTCAGGGAGAGGTAAACATTTAAATATAATGTACTATTGTAACAAGATCAGATATATTCCATTTACAGTTTAAAAGGTCAGGGAGAGGTAAACATTTAAATATAATGTACTATTGTAACAAGATCAGATATATTCCATTTACAGTGGTTACTATAAAGGGAAGGTTCAGGGAAGCTTTTACAGCTGAGATGGTATGTAAAATCAATCCTGTAACAAGGGAGGAGAGAGAGAGAGAGAGAGAGAGAGAGAGAGAGAGAGAGAGAACAGATTCCAGGCAGCATGGACAGAGAATGGAAATGAATGGCTGCCGTGATAGAGAAACTGAGAGGAGCCCCATTTCCGTGGAGGAATTTTTGAGTGAAGATGTCAGATTATTAGTTTGGAAACATGTAACAGATGTCTGTCTGTGAGTGATGCTAAAGATTTGGGAGTGGGGTGCAAAGTTGATAGGCAGTTTTTCAAAGGTTGTGTAGTGATTTTGCTTGTTGTTTTTGAGGGAGAACCCTCAAAAAAATGAGGTGAGGCCCAATGAAATCAATGATTACTTGCAAGATTGGTTCAAGGTAATTTGCTAATAAACTGCATAGGTGAGAAGAATGGGTAAAAAATGGTGTAGGTATTTAGTAGACGATAAAGTCATCTACAGATGGTAATCGACCTAACACATTTAAAATAATATTTCCTATTTATTCCATGCCTGCTCTAAAATGTCAAATTGTTGAGATACTTGACATTTATTTTTCTCACTTAATTTTTCAAATTTGTCTACAAAAAAATGTGAGAGCTACAATAATTCTCACTTTAAAGATGATGAAACTAAGACAAGAGAGGTTAAGTGGCTTGCCTGAGCTTATATAAATATCACTGGAGAAACCAGGTTTTTCTAATTAAGAACCCATTTTTTTGATTCAATGTGGCTGTTGAGACATCATTTAGGACCTGAGAAAAATTTTAGAATAATGGTTGGAGAAAAGACAGATTTCAGAGAACAGGATGTTAATATTAAATAATACAGGGTAATAAAGTGAGGAAGACACATGTGGTTGAATGATTTGAGAACTTTGGCTTTGAAGTGAACATATTTTTAAGATGAAAATGTTGAGGTCATGTTATATGATTAAAGGACATAAACATGTGAAAGGTTGTCAATCTAAAATGGAACTGGAGGATATGAAACAGAATCTCAGGCATGCACCCTCAGAAGAAGGATACCTAAGGAAGGACTGAGAGACTGGTTTCCCAAAAATGCCTTATTTACAAAAGACTGAGACTTATCTTCTGACCAATGAACATCTGCCAATAATCTCTCCCCAACCTCAAGCCAGTAATTTACTACTTAAACTCTGGCTGGACTTCCCCCTATTTCCACTCCTTGCCCATAAATACAGCTCGCCCCAAACCCTCAACAGAGTCTCCTGTAACTTGCTACGCATGCGTTTCACCGAATTGCAATTCCTCCGCTGTTTCTGAGTGAACTCAATTTCTGGTAATTCGAATTTGCTTCAGGTTACCTGTTTATTTAGGTTGACAAGTAAAAAGGAGAAAATAATGAAAAAAATAATGCACTGCTGGACCTGGTATAGTTTGGAAGTTCAATCATGGGATGTCAGAGGATCAAAGCCAAGAAGTGGAGGCATTAACCTTGAATAGTAGAAGTGGAAAAAGAGTTTAAGGTCAAGTCTTTCTTTGAGTCTTGGGAAAAGGAAGTAAAAAGGATTTAAGTGATAAGCTTTGTTTGTAAGAGCAAAGAAGCAGATTATTTCCCAAAGCTTTGTTTTAAGGGATTTTGTTTGCTTTGTTTCCAAATCTAAAATTCTCCCTTTTTTTCTTCCTATACTTGATGTTTTCCCGAAATTAAAGTTAATGGAAGTGTGTGATAAGGTGGCTTCTAGCTAATCAAGCCTTTTTTCTGTTGTTTGCTCACTGACAGATTAATTGCCTGAATTGCCTTTTTATTTTTAAGTAGTTCTGAGAAGGAAATTTAGCAATTAAAATGATTTAGACTGCAGCTTATGTAGCAGTTCAAATGACATTTGAAAGATAGTGGGGGAAATTAATAAATGATTGTACAAAATAATATATAGCAGAAATATGTTTGTTGCTACAATTAAAAGTGAATAACTTAGTGATCCAGGTCAATTTTTACAAAGAATCATTCAGTTGGGCTTTTCAAATGGGTTTACAAATTGATTGTTTCTAATCAGTCATATTTCAACATCAGACATCGATTTGAATATTTAATTAACTGATTTTGAAGTAATGTGTTATGCACTTTATTTTATGTAGTTGATAAGTAATTTCTTGTAGAGATATAGTGAGTACTCATAAAAGTTTAATTAAGTAGAGACTTCAGATCAGTATATTAAGAACAGGTTTTTATGTTTTTAATTATTAAAGAAAATGTGCCAATACAGGTTTTTAATACTTCATTTTAAGCATTGCTCTATATATTCACTGTAGAAAAATAAGTAGAACACAGGAAACAAAATCTTTAAAACAATTAAGTATCAGAAATTATATCAACAAATAAGAAATCTGTTAAAAATCAGAAGCATACATTTCTAGATTTGCCTGTATGAAACTACAGGTGAATAAATACTGCACAGTTATGTATATATGTAATTTCACAAAATGGGACCATTATAATCCATGCAACTGTATTTTTTCTTTTAATATATGTTGAATATATTTCCAAGCCAATAAATATCAATTTGCATAGATATGCATTTAGCTGTATAGAGTTTTCATTGTATGTATTTATGTAACTAACACTAATTAATTAGTTACATATATATTTTTTTCTCATTTTTTCCCCCTTGGGAAAATAACCTAAAAGTAGAATTTAAGCATTAAAAAAAAAGTAAATAAAACTTTTGATACTTGGGTATCAAGTATCAAGTATTTTTCTGTCTAGCAAGGCAATACATCTAATAGCATGTGTTTGCTGTGTTTAACTGCTGTGCCGGTAAGCATCAGGGGTGTTAAATTGCCATAACATGTTCTGTGAATGACTTCTTTGAGATACATGGCATGACACTTGTTTATCCACATCAATAAAACAAAGGTAGAAATGTACTTTGTTGTTTAAGGACCAAGATAATACAAAGAAAGCAAGAACACAGTTAAATGCCCTAGTATAGCCTCCTCTGGCTAGAACTTCATCAACAGCTTAGTAATTAAAGATTGGTTGTTAATATTAAATATTAACACCACACTTGAGTAATTTCTATTTATTATTTGTAATTTTTTGATCATTCGTCTTCTGTGCATATAAATGTTTACATATGAAAATATATATTTTGGCAAAATTCCAGATTACATTAAACAGATGGTTTCTGGAAACAGAAAAAAATGATATGATTATATGGAATTTGCATGAGTGAATTAAGTATGACTTATACCAAGAATTTCTGTCTTATTAAAATTTATTGAATATCAATTTTAGATTAATTTAGATCTAAAGAATGGGTTTAAACATACTCTTTCCTTCACCAAGGCCTGTGAGAACGTTTCATTATTGACTGGCGTGCATGAGAAACTTTACACGGATGCTGATATAATTAAGAAAATATGATGACTGTCAAAAAATGTTTCTATGCATTTTGTTAGAAGTGTGATACTGAACTCTTTCCTTAGTTTCCTCCAATTAAAATTAAACTTTTGAATCGATTATGTAAATGAAACAAGTGATACTAAAAAAATTTCTTTTAATAATAAGCATGACACAAACACTGATCGATCGGAGCAGATGGGATTTAAAGACCAAGGATGATTGTGCTAGATTTACCACTAAATATGAACTTAGAAACATATTTTTAGAAGGCATCCTTACTTAAATAATGAGTCGTATACAATTGTAAGAGAGCTAGAAAGCTACTGTATGAGATAGCAAAATCAGGATTCTAAAGAATGAATCCCTGTTAATACTATTGATGATCTAGATCCATGTAGCAATCCATGCTGCTTGATATTAATAATGATAAATATGAAGTTCTTTAGGTATACTTAAAGAAACAGCTGCAAAGTTAAAAGAATATGGAAGGCTTAACAACTGTTAATAGGAAGTGAAACTAAAAAAAGCAAATGATTATGCTCTATATAATTTTTAAAAATGTAGTATGCTTGTAGGAAAACATCTAGTTTAATAAAAAGTAGGATTAACAGAAAAATAATGTTCAGATCTAAATACTCATTAGTTGCACTGTACTCTATCCATGGCCCAACTAAATGTGAAATGTCTCATTTACATTTCCTTGCCATCATTTTGAAGAATGGTCCATATTTATAAACTATAGTTTGTAAAAACATAAGATTGGCCTTGAGAATGAAAGGCCTTGAAGCTGTATGATATGAGGAAAAATTGAGAAATGATGATATGCTTCAACTATGTACAGCAAGACTTAAGGAATACAGAGGTACATTCAAATAATTTGAAGTTCTGTGATAGGAAGTAGGGACTAGAGTCAATTGTATTGCTTCAGATAACATAAGCAATTTCCATGGATGGTAATTATTCAGAGGTATATTTCCATTCAAAACAAGGTAGTGTGCTTGTATAACAATGAGAGTTCCAACAAGGGAATGGACTGTCTCTCAAAGGGCTGAATGTCTGTCACTGGAAGTATTCTAGCTAACCTTGGATGAACACTGGTCATGGATAGCATGGAATGTGTTCCTTTCTTCGAAGGAAGATACAATTAACTGACCTTTAAGCTTGTTTCCACCTCTCATATTCTCATTTTATGATCACTTTGACACATTTCAATGTTACAAGTTGTCATTTCAATCTCGAAACTGAGGCTGATACCATGTGAACCAGTAAATAAGTGACAGTGTTTCATTATGCATGTTCCCTTAGACACTAGGAGGTAATGTACTTTTTACATAGTGTTTTCACTTTTATTTTTCTATCAAAATTTTGTTATAGCCAGAAAATGTGTAAATGTATATGTAGACAAATAGTTATCAACAAAAGCATTATATAACATAAAAAACTTTAGTTTTAATTTGTTCTTTTTTTTCTCAACTAAGTATTGTATTTTAAAGATTCTATTCCATTCTAGTTTTAAACTACTACAACAGCCTGTTTCCCTGAGCTGGTGGATGAGATTTTTTTTTTTAACGGAGAACCCAAACATTCCAAGGAACTGGATTTATACAGAGGCCTGTTTCCTCTATGTATCTCATATAGTCCAAAGACCATGTTTAACATGTCCATGTAGGGATTTAAATTCTAACTCCCAGTCCACAGAGACAATATGTGTGCTTCCTCCACCTCCCAATACCTGTGGCACTCACATGGTTTTAACTTGTTTGGGTTTTACATGGCTTGACTTTGAATGTTTCACTTTTTGCCTGTGATGAATTGATTTCTTTTTGTTCAGCTCACCTATGCATTTTATTGATATATTTAATCCCATAGGGGAAGAGCGTGTCCAAGTGAATCTGTCATACATTTAATGATCTAGCCAATTTTATCCCCTTCATTCAGAAATTTGAAGAACCCTCATTCTCTATTTTTGAAGTTATCTCACTGTTATTCTTATATTTTCAGTGGGCTTATGCTAATCTTTCCCTTCTCCACTTCTTTTCCTAGCATATTGAAGTGGGGGGTGGGTACAAACCAGATATGTACTCAATCTACCACAATGTCTCCTTTTTGCCAAGCAGTATTTTATTTATTTTTTTTACATATACATATATCCATTCTTTTTCAGATTCTTTTCCCATGTAGTTTATTACAGATTATTGAGTAGAGTTCCCTATGCTATATAGTAGGTCCTTGTTGATTACTTATTTTATAGATAGTGGTGTGTATATGTTAATCCCAAACTCCTAATTTATCCCTCACCCCACCTTTCCCCTTTGGTAACCATAAGTTTGTTTTTGAAGTCTGTGAGTCTGTTTCTGTTTTGTAAATAAGTTCATTTGTATCATTTTTTTAGATTCCACATAAGTGATATCATATGATATTTGTCTTTCTCTGTCTGACTTACTTCACTTAGTATGATAATCTCTAGGTCCATCCATGTTGCTGCAAGTGGCATTACTTCATTCCTCTTTATGGCTGAGTAATATTCCATTGTATATATGTACCACATCTTCTTTATCCATTCCTCTGTCGATGGACATTTAGGTTGCTTCCATGTCATGGCTATTGTAAACAGTGCTGCAATGAACACTGGGGTACATCTGTCTTTTCAAATTATGGTTTTCTCTGGATATATGCCTAGGAGTGGGATTGCTGGATCATATGGTAGTTCTATTTTTAGTTTTTGAAGGAACCTCCATACTGTTCTCCATAGTGGTTGTACCAAATTACATTCCCACCAACAGTGTAGGAGGGTTCCCTTTTCTCCACACCATCTCCAGCATTTATTGTTTGTAGACTTTTTGATGATGGCCATTCTGATTGGTGTGAGGTTATACCTCTTTATAGTTTGATTTTCATTTCTCTGATAATTACTAATGTTGAGCATCTTTTCATGTGCTTTTTGGCCATCTGTATGTCTTATTTGGAGAAATTTCTATTTGGGTCTTCTGCCCATTTTTTGATTGGGTTGTTTGGTTTTTTTGATAGATATTGAGCTGTATGAGCTGTTGTATACTTTAAAGATTAATCCCTTGTTGATCACTTTGCTTGCAAATATTTTCTCCCATTCTGTGGGTTATATTTTTGATTTGTTTATGGATCCCTCTACTGTGCAAAAAGCTTTCAAGTTTAATTAGGTCCCACTTGTTTATTTTTGTTTTTATTTTCATTACTGTAAGAGGTGGATCCAAAAAGATATTACTGCGATTTATGTCAAAGAGTGTTCTGCCTATGTTTTCCTCTAAGAGTTGTATAGTATCCAGTCTTACATTTAGGGCTTTGATCCATTTTGAGTTTATTTTTGTGTATGGTGTTAGAGAATGTTCTAGTTTCATTCTTTTATATGTAATTGTCCAGTTTTCCCAGCACCACTTATTGAAGAGACTGTCTTTTCTCCATTGTATATTCTTGCGTAGTTGAATATAGTAGTTCATAGACTGATTGACCATAGGTGTGTGGGTTTATTTCTGGGCTTTCTATCCTGTTCCATTGATCTATATTTCTGTACTTGCTCCAGTACCATACTATGTTGGTGACTGTAGCTTTGTAGTATAGTCTGAAGTCAGGGAGCCTGATTCCTCCAGCTTGGTTTTTCTTTCTCAGGATTGCTTTGGCTCTTCAGGGGCTTTTGGATTTCCATACAAATTTAAAAATTTTTTGTTCTAGTTCTTTGAAAAATGCCATTGGTAGTTTGATGGGGACTGCATCGAATCAGTAGATTGCCTTGGGTAGTATAGTCATTTTGAAAGTATTGATTCTTCCAATCCAAGAACATGGTATTTCTTTCTATCTGTGTTATCATCTATTTCTTTCATCAGTTTCTTATAGTTTTTGGAGTACAGGTCCTTTGCCTCCTTAGGTAAGTTCATTCCTATGTATTTTATTCTTTTTGATGCAGTGGTAAATGGGATTGTTTTCTTAATTTCTCTTTCTGATGTTTCATTGTCAGTGTGTGGTAATGCAACAGATTTCTGTGTATTAACTTTGTATCCAGCAACTTCACTGAACTCACTGATGAGTTCTAGTAGTTTACTGGTAACATCTTTAGGATTTTCTATATATAGTATCATGTCATCTGCAAACAGTGACAGTTTTACTTTTTCTTTTCCAATTTGGATTCCTTTTATTTCTTTTTCTTCTCTGCTTGCCATGGCTAGGACTTCCAAAACTAAAGTGAATAAAAGTGGCAAAAGTGGGCATCCTTGTCTTGTTCCTGATCTTAGAGGAAATGCTTTCAGCTTTTCATCATTGAATATGATGTTAGCTTCAGTTGTCCTATATAGCCTTTATTATGTTGAGGTAGGTTCCTTCAGTGCCCACTTTCTGGAGAGTTTTTATCATAAATCAGTGTGAATTTTGTCAAAAGCTTTTTCTGCTTCTATTGAGATGATCATATGGTTTTATTCTTCAATATGTTGATGTGGTATATCACACTGCTTGATTTGTGATATTGAAATATCCTTGCATCCCTGGGACAAATCCCAGTTGATCATGGTGTATGCTCCTTTTAATGTACTGTTGGGGTCAGTTTGCTAGTACTTTGTTGAGGATTTTTACGTAAATGTTCATCAGTGATATTGGTCTGTAATTTTCTTTTTTGTGGTACCTTAGTTTGGTTTTGATATCAGCATGATAGTGGCCTCATAGAATGAGTTGGGGAGTGTTCCTTACTCTGCAAATTTTTGTAAGAGTTTGAGAAGGATAGGTGTTAACTGTTCTCTAAATGTTTGATAGAATTTGCCTGTGAAACCATCTGGACCTGGACTTTTGTTTGTTGGAAGTTTTTTAATCACAGTTTCAATTTCAGTACTTGTGATTAGTCTGTTCATATTTTCTATTTCTTCCTTGTTCAGTCTTGGAAGGTTGTACCTTTCTAAGAATTTGTCCATTCTTCTAGGTTGTCCACTTATTGGCATATAGTTGCTTGTAGTAGTCTCTTATGATCCTCTGTATTTCTGTGGTGTCAGTTGTTACTTCTCCTTATTCATTTCTAAATTTGTTGATTTTTGCCCTCTCCCTTTTTTTCTGGATGAGTCTGGCTAAAAGTTTATGGATTTTGTTTATCTTTCAAAGAACCACCTTTTAGTTTCATTGATCTTTTCTATTGTTTTCTTTGTCTCTATTTCATTTGTTTCTGCTCTGATCTTTATGATTTATTTCCTTTTACTAACTTTGGGTTTTGTTTGTTCTTCTTTCTCTAGTTGCTTTAGGTTTAAGATTAGGTTGTTTATTTGAGATTTTTCTTATATCCTGAGTAAGATTATTGCTATAAACTTCCCTCTTAGAACTGTAGAACTTTTTTTGCTGCATCCCATAGGTTATGGATCATAGTGTTTTTATTTTTATTTCTCTCTAGGTATTTTTTGATTTCCTCTTTGATTTCTTCAGTTATCTCTTGGTTATTTAGTAATGTATTGTTTAGCCTCCATGTGTTTGTGATTTTTTATGTTTTTTTCCCTGTAATTTATTTCTAATCTCATAGCTTTGTGGTCGGAATAGATGCTTGATATGATTTCAATTTTCTTAAATTTACTGAGGCTTGCTTTGTGGCCCAGCATGTAATATATCCTGGAGAATGTTCCATGTGCACTTGAGAAGAATGTGTATTCTGCTGCTTCTGGATGGAATGTTCTATAAGTATCAATTAAGTCCATCTGGTCTAATGTGTCATTTAAGGTCTGTGTTTTCTTACTGATTTTCTGTCTGGATGATCTGTCCATTGGTGTAAGTGGGGTGTTAAAGTCCCCTACTATTCTTGTGTTACTGTCGATTTCCCCTTTCATGGTTGTTAGCATTTGCCTTATATATTGAGATGCTCCTATGCTGGGTACATATATATTTACAGCTGTTATATTTTCTTCTTGGATTGATCCCTTGACCATTATGTAGTGTCCCTCTTTGTCTTTTGTAACAGTCTTTAATATAAAGTCTTTTTTGTCTGTCACAAGTATTGCTACCCCAGCTTTCTTTTGATTTCCATTTGCATGGAATACCTTTTTTCATCCCCTCACTTTCATTCTGTATGAGTCCCTAGATCTGAATTGGGTCTCTTGTAGACAGCATATATACGGATCTTGTTTTTGTATCCATTCAGCCAGTCTGTGTCTTTTGGTTGGAGCATTTAACCCATTTACATTTAAGGTAATTATTGATATGTATATTCTTATTGCCATCTTGTTAATTGTTTTGGATTTGTTTTTATAGGTCTTTTTTCTTCACTTCCTCTTTTGTTCTCTTCTCTTGTGATTTGATGACTATTGTTGTGTTTGGATTGCATTTTCTTTTGTGTGTGTGTGTATCTTCTGTACATTTTTGCTTTGTGGTTTCCATGAGGTTTTGATATAGCAGCCCACATATGTTTTAAGTTGCTGGTCTCTTAATTTCCAGTATCCTGATTTTGTACTCTCCTCTTCTCACAATTGCTGGGTTTGATGTCATATTTTTGTGTGGATGATTTACTACCTTTTCTGTATGTTTGCCTTTAGTGGTAGCTTTCCCATTTGCAATTTTCTTGTTTCTACTTGTGGCCTTTTCTTTTCCGTCTAGAGCAGTTCCTTCAGCATTTGTTGTAAAGCTGCATTGATGGTGCTGAATTCTCTTAGCTTTTGCTTGAGAAGAAAGCAAGTTTCTGTAAAACTTTTGATTTCACTATCGAATCTGAACAAGAGCCTTGCTGGGTAGAGTATTCTTAGTTGTAGTTTTTTTCCCTTTCATCATTTTAAATATATTGTGCCACTCCCTTCTGGCCTGCAGAGTTTCTGCTGAAAAATCTGCTGATAACCTTATGGGGATTCCCTTGTATGTTATTTGTTGCTTTTCCCTTGCTGCTTTTAATATTTTCTCTTTGTCTTTAATTTTTGTCAGTTTGATTAATATGTGTCTTGGCATATTCCTCCTTGGCTTAATACTGTATGGGACTCTCTGTGCTTCTAGGACTTGTGTGACTGTTTCCTTTCCCATGTTAGGGAAGTTTTCACCTATAATCTCTTGAAATATTTTCTCAGACCCTTTCTCTCTTCTTCTTCTGGGACCCCTATAGTGCAAATGTTGGTGTGTTTAATGTCGCAGAGGTCCCTTAGACTGTCCTCATTTCTTTACATTCTTCTTTATTTATTCTGTTGTACAGCAGAGATTTCCACTAATCTGTCTTCCAGCTCACTTACTCATTCTTCTGCTTCATTTATTCTGCTATTGATTCCTTCTAATGTATTTTTCATTTCAGTTGTTATATTGTTCATCTGTTTGTTTGTTCTTTAAAGCTTCTTCTAGCTCTTTATTAATTATTTCTTTTATCCTCTCAGTCCATGCCTCCATTCTTTTTTGGAGATCTTGGATCATCTTTACTATCATTACTTTGAATTCTTTTTCAGGTAGATTGCCTATCTCCACTTCACTTTGTTGTTCTTCTGGGGTTTTATCTTGTTCCTCATCTGGAACATATTTCTCTGCCATCTCATTTTTCTAACTTTCTGTGTTTGTACTCTCCGTTCCTCAGGCTGCAGGATTGTAATTCTTCTTGGTTCTGGTGTCTTCCCCTGGTGGGTGAGGTTGGTTGAGGGGCTTGTGCAGGCTTCCTGCTGGGAGAGACTGGTGCCTCCTCACTGGTGGGTGGGGCTGGGTCTTATCCCTCTGGTGGACAGGGCCATGTCAAGGGGTGTGTTTATAGGCAGGTGCTGGCTCAAGATGACTTTAGGCAGCCTCCCTGCTGATGGTTGGGGCTGTGTTCCCACCCTTTTGGTTGTTTGGCCTGAGGTGTCCCAGCACTGGAGCCTGCAGGCTGTTGGGTGGGGCCAGGTCTCAGGTTCCAAAATGGTGACCTCTGGGAGAGCTCATGCCTATGAGTATTCCCTGGGGCATCTGTCACCAGTGACCTTGCCCCAACAGTGAGCCACAGCCAAGCCCCGCCTCCCCAGGAGACCCTCCAAGACCCACAGGTAGATCTGGCCCAGGCTCTTATGGAGTCACTGCTTTGCCCTGGGTCCCAGTGCACATGAAACCTTGTGTTTGCCCTCTAAGAGTGGAGTCCCTGTTTCCCTCAGTCCTGTGGAGCTCTTGTGCTCAAGCCCCACTGGCCTCCAAAGTCAAATGCTCTGGGCTTCTCCTCCCAATGCCAGACCCACAGGCTGGGGTGATTAACATGGGGCTCAGAACTCTCACTCCTGTGGGAGAACCTCTGATATAATTATTTTCCATTTTGTGGGCTGCTCACCCAGCATATGGGATTTAATTATAATGTGAAAGCATCCCTCCTGCCATCTCGTTGTGGCTTTTTCTTTGTCTTTGGGTGTAGAGTATCTTTTTCGGTAGGTTTGCATCTTTTTTGTTGATGGTTGTTCAGCAGTTAGTTGTGATTTTGGTGTTTTCATGAGAGCAGGTGAGCTCAAGTCCTTCTACTCTGCCATCTTGTATATTAAAATTTTATCAATCAATACTAATGAAAGAAGGTGCCTAGTAACAAATATAAAAACAGCAGGCCCAATAAACCAATGTGGTATCTCAGGTAATGGCAAATTCTAGGGTATTACCTATATGAACTAAAAAGTAACTGTTTCAATTTTGAAAATAAATTTAACAATTTGTTTGATTGAGGTTACCTCCTTAACCTTCTACTTAAGGAAGTAACAGAGATGAAAGAATAGTAACTTCTGTTTGTGTCTCAAAGCCTGTGATTCCACTTCCAAATATGTCTACATGGCACGAAAATTCAATCATTTTAAAAATTTTATTCTTTGTTTGACAAAGATTTTTGGATCATAGTCAGAATTTGTCAAAATTTTTTTTAATGTTTTGGAAAACTGTTTTGAGTAAAATCTATTGATTGAACCAGTTTGGTCATTTTAACAAATATAATCAAATCTAGTCTAATTATTTTGATGAATAAGATCACAGTGACAGTCATATTGAAAAAGCTGATTTTACTATTGCTTATCAAATAAAGTTATTCATTCATATTATTACTAGAGGTCCTTGTTCCCAAAAGGAACCCAAGTGCTCTAACATAAATAATGTTTTCCCTTTTCAAAGGATTTAATGGAAGTACCAAATTAAGGCAGTTGTTTTTAAGGAAGGAAGCTAACATATGAAGATAAGCTATACTGTATCTATCTGGAGTGGCATAATTGACATCTAAAAGCTGTGATCCTACAACCACCTTTATTAGCAATCCTTCCTACTTTGTAATATTCCCCTACCACCAGATGGGCTAAGGAAGAATGTGTCTCTCTGTGTTCCTAATAAGATAAAAGTAAGTTGCAGATAGATTTCAGCATTTATAGTTCAGAAGTGTTCTTATTCGTAAAAATTCCCAACTTCCATCCAAGGCTGACAAGAGTGCTGATAATACATAAATATTGTTCAGCATTGCTTTAATAAAGAAATAAAGACACATTAGACAATTTGATTTGTCTTTGCCAAAGTTTCTTTTTCCAGTGGTTTAAAAAAAATGTATAATTTACTCCAGGGAGGAGTGGCAGCCTTACTTTTGGTAGACCCAGCATAAACACAAACATGAAAATCAGCAAACAGTTCAACATTTTTCTGTTAACATTGCTCCACATTTAAAGAAAGGTGTTTGAAGTCCATGTATAGTAGAATATTTAGCGAAACATTAATGGAATCACATACATGAGAACACCTCACAGAGTGCCTGGCTTAATTAGTGAACTAACCAGTTAAATTTGATTTGACTTCTCAAATATTTTTCCCCCAGTCAGTATCCTCAGCGAACTCTAAAACAAGAAAAGAGAGAGGCAGACTTAAATTTAGAGTTGAAAAGCTAAATTTAATGCTCCTTGCATAAAATATGATAAATAGAGAAAATGATAATATACATCAGAAATTAACACTTACGAGTCTAAGTGTCCCATTTTTGTCACATAGCTTCTTAAAACAAGAGTTTAAAAGAAGAAAAATTCTCAGGGCATCTGGTATTTTCATGTTTCTCATCAGAGTTTCAGAGAGGTTGAAAGAGGCCCAGGACATTTTGTTTTCGAGATTCCCAATATATTTTAAATGATGAAATAGCAAAATGAGTTTGCCAAACTTGAGTAAGACTTTAAATTATTGCAGTTAGCCAACTGATACTTTAACACATTAAAAATACATTCACTTTATGAATAATCCTAGTTGGAGATTAATATCTAAAATCTCAATGCTAAGTGCTTCATGACAGTGAGACCCAGGGCCCTTCATATGGCAGGCAGTCCCTGTTTCACATAATTTCTAGATAATAGAGATCACCCTATAAATAACAGACTGATATTTTCTTTAATTTTAATCACTAAAAGAGGAACTTTAAAAAGATTGTATATTTTTTCCTAAAAGACTAACTTAATGTTATAAAGCATCAAAAAAACCATTAAGCATTACTATTTACCATTTTTAATGATAGCATATGACCATATGTTCATTAAACATGAATGAAATAATTCTGTCCCTTTAGAATATGATCCTATCTATCTCATAATAAGTCAGGCATTCAATATTTATTCAGTGCCCATCATTTGTCAAGCACTATTACAGGCTCTGAAGAAACGTCAATGAAGAGATTACACACAAAATAATGCCTGTTCTATGGAGCAGTTAAGGCAGGGGTGAAAAGAAGAATAGACAAAGTCATGATTTTTTTAATTGAAATTAAAAAATGTATTTATAACAAAGTAATATATGCTGTGTATGTGTATGTAATAGATCTGTATATTTATAACCTTTTTTCTCTGTCTCTATATATCTTTCTATGTGTAAATATATAATCATATATATATCATGTATATAATCTTACTGTGAAAGTTAGATGTAGAGGAATGAAGAAATTCTTTAGTTTTCTAAATCAAAATATTTCTGTTCTCTAGATTGGCAGAACAACCCATTTTAATCCTTTTTTGGAATAATTCTTCTTTGTTTTTCCACGACTCTAGGAGGTTTACAGGATATATAGAAAATGGAAAGAGTCTTTAAACGTCTACATGGCCACTGTTTTACACACTTATTGTTGTGCAGGTCTGCATGATCTTTTAAATATTTTACCATATGTCATGAAATATTTTTCAAACATTATTTACACTACCTACATGGTATTTCTTATTTATCTACCATTTTTTCAACCGTTTCTTTTGTGTTGAATATTAGTTACTCCCAATTTTTTAAATGTTACAAATGATGCTATAAAGGAGTCATCCATTAATTCTTGTGTTCAATGTTAAATCTAAGACCTCTTTTCTAGTTAGTTATGACATCAATGGATTTCCCCTAATAATATAGAGCATGAAATATGTTATAGTTATAACTGGTCTTATTCTTGCTTGGTCCTTCTTACCAAAGGAGTAGACTGTGTAAACCACACAGACACTTCAACTTCTCAGAAGCCATGAAGTCACCATAACCTCAGAGCCTGTGCATTGTTGATATACTGAGTCACTCTTCTGCTGCGAATATCATAGTACTACTAACTCTTTCCCCTTATACACACTTAAGCAGCAAAGTCATTCCACTCATAATAAGTGTGCCTATAATACTACTCTGAACCATAAGGATAATTTATGAATTGATTCTGCTGCTATCTTGAATAAATTCTTAGACTCACACATTAGCAATCCATGTTTATTGCTTTGGAATTAGTATGTTTTACTTCTGAAGCACAATCATCTCTCTAACAGTTATAGATACTCCTTTCATAATTCAAATAACCCTGGTCCCTGTATACACCCACCCACCTCTTCTCATTTTATCACATTTTATAAGGATAAAATTTAAAACTAGATTATCTGTGATCCTAATATCATAAATATTATGTAAGTAAAAGAGTAAGTTGTAGCAGGAGGAACTAAGACTTCCAGTATAATGTTGAGTAGGAATGGTGAGATGGGACATCCTTGCCTTCTTCATGTTCTTAGCAGGAAAACATCTAGTTTGTCATCATTAAGTATGATGTTAGCTATAGGTTTTTTGTGGATATTCTTTATTAAATTGATGAAGTTAACTCTAGTTTGCTGAGAGTATCAGGAATCGATGCTGGATTTTGTCAAATGCATTTTATGTATCTATTGATTTGTTCATATAAGTTTTTTTCTTCTTTAGCCTCTTGATCTAATGGATTACATTAATTTGTTTTTGAAAGTTGAAACAGCCTTCCACACCTGGATCATGGTATATGATTCCACACCACTAACTTATGGTATATAATTCTCCTTATATATTGTTGGATTTGACTTGGTAAAATTTGGTTGAGGATTTGCATTTATGGTTGTGAGAGATATTGGTCTGTACTTCTCCTTTCTTGTAACATAGTGTCTTTCTGTCCTTTTTATATTAGGGTAATGCTGGCCTAATACAATGAGTTAGGAAGTGTTCCTTCTACTTCTGTTATATGAAAGAGATTGTAGAAAAATCGTACAATTTCCTCTTTAAATGTTTGATACAATTTACTAGTGAACTCATCTGGGCCTGGAGCTTTCTGTTTTGGAAGGTTATTAATTAATGATTCAATGTTTTTAATAGATATAGGCCTATTCATAATGTCTATTTTTTCTTTTGTAAAATTTGGCGAATTTGGTAGATTGTATTTGTTCAAGGAATGGGTCCATTTAATCTGTGTTATCAAATTTATGGGCATAGGGTTGTTTATAATATCCTTTTTAATATCTACATGATCAGTTATGATGGCCCCTCTTTCATTTCTAATATTAGTTATTTTTGCCTGCCTTATCCCTTTTTATTTTTGATAGCCTCATTAAAGGTTTCTCAATTTTTTTGATCATTTAAAAGAACCAGCTTTTGGTTTCATTGATTTATTTTTTCTATGGATTTCCTGTTTTAAATTTTACTGATTTCTGCTCTAATTATTATTATCTTTTCTTTTGTCTACTTTGGATTCAATTTACTTTTCTAGTTTTTTAAGGAGAAAGCTTAGATTATTGATTACAGGTCTCTCTTTCCTAACATACACAATAGATGCTATAAATTTTCCTCCAATCACTTGCTTTACCTGCATCCCACACATTTTTACCAGTTGTATTTTTATTATCATCTAGTTCAAAATATGTTTAAATTTTTTCTTGAGACTTATTCTTTGACCTATGTATTAGTTAGGAGTTTGTTGTTTAATCTCAAAGTATTTTGAGATAATCCAGCTCTCTTTCTGCTATTGATTTGAGTTAATTTTATTGTGGTCTAAGAGGACACTGTGTATGAATTATATTGTTATTCACGTTAAGGTGTGTTTTGTAGCCCAGAATGTTGTGTATCTTGTCATTATGGGTTGAATTGTGTATTCCTAAATTTCATGTTAAAGTCCTCACCACAGTACTTAGTAATGTTACCTCATTTGGAAATAGGGTTGTTGTAGATATAATTAATTAAGCTTAGAGGAGGTTATTTGGGTGACTCCTGATACAATATGAAAGAAGGAGAAATTTAGAGACAGACATAGACATGGGAGTCTTTTTGGAAAACTGACCTCTTTTTATTATGTAATGTTTTTTCTTATCCTTCATTATTTCCCTTGTTCTGAAATCAACTTTGTATGAAATTAATATAGCATGGTATATCTTTCTCCACCCCTTTACTTTTAATTTAGCTGTGTCTTTATATGCCAAGAGAGTTTCTTGTAGACAGTATAGTATTGGGTCTTATTTTTTTAAATTTACTCTGAGAATCTCTCTCTTTTAATTGTTGTATTTCAATCATTGATGTTTAAAGTGATCATTGATATAATATCTACCATATTTGTAATTGTTTTCTATCCATTGCCTTTGTTCTTTATTTCATTTTTGTTTGTTTTTGTTTTGTTTTCCACTTGTTTTCTGCCTTCTCTGGTTTTAATGGAGTATTATACATAAAATCATCTTCTCTCTTAGTATAGCAATAGTTTTACATATGCATATACAGATACATACACACATACACACACACAGAAACACATCAGGCCTGTGATACATTTTGAGTTAATTTTTGTGTAATTTAAGAGGTAAATCTAGATTCATGTTTTGCACAAGGAAGTCTAATTGCTTTAGCCCTATTTGTTGAAAATACTTTCCCTCGTCCATTAAATTGCCTTTGTGCCTTTGTTAAAAATCACTTGACTGTATTGGTGTGAGTCTATTTCAAGCCCCTCTATTCTATTTCCTTGATTTATGTGCCTATTATTTTGCTAATATTGAACTCTCTTTATTACTGTAGCTTTATAGTAATTCTAGAAAGTGGGTATTACGAGTCTGTGAACTTTTTTCTTCTCCAGTATTGTTTTGCTATTCTAGTTCGTTTTTCATACATTTTAGAATCAGCTTGTCAACATCTACAAAATAGCTAGTTGGGATTTTGACTAGTATTGTGTTGAATCTATTGTGTAGGTTGGGAAGAATTGACATTTTAATAATATTGAGTCTTCCAATTCGTAACAGAGTGTATTCCCCATTTATTTTGTTTTTCTGTGATCTCTTTCATCACTGTTTTGCAGTTTTTTACATATAGATCCAATACATATTTTAGTAAATTTATACCTAAGTATTTCATTTCTCCAACTGCTTCTCAATGAAGGTGCAAAAATAATTCAGTGGAGGAAGAATAACCTTTTCAACAAATGGTGCTGGAGCAATTGGACATTCATTGGCTAAAAAGTGATCCTCAATCTAAACCTCACATCTTACACAAAAACTAACTCAAATGGATCACAGACTTAACTGAAAAGTGTAAAACTACAAAAATTTTAGAGACAACAAGGGATAGAACCTTTAGAATTTACAGCTAGGCAAGGAATTCTTAGGCTTAACACAAAAAATATGGTCCATAAAAGACTAATTGTTAAGTTGGACTTCATCAAATTAGAAACATTTGCTCTATGAATGACCCTCTTAAAAGGATGAATAAACAAGCTATATACTGGTAGAATATATTTACAAATCATATATCCAAGAAAGGACTAGCATGTAGCCTATATACTCAAACAATCCAACTGGGCAAATGTAATATTGTGATTTATAAGAAATATATATTTGGTCATTCAGATGACCAAAATATATTTCTCATATATATTTGGTCTTTGTCTATGGTTGCTGGCTTACAACTCCCCAAATGTTTAGAATTTCCTGAGTGGTAAGAGCATAATGGGAGCATCAGTTGTAATAATATTTGGATTTCCTGTCCTCAGTTCCTGAAATTGCTTTGGAGCCATAGAAGTGAAATAAGTATTTTGTCATTCATAACAAGCCCCTTTCCACAACTAGGTTTATGTTAAAGAGGTGACTTTTGGAAAGCACCTAAAGATGGAGGCTGGTTGCCAGGGTAACCAACCATGAGTAGAGGGGTGGAACTTTCAGTTCCACCCTGTGATATCTGGGGTGGGTAGAGGAGCTGGAGGTTGCATCAGTCACCAATGGGCAATGATTTAATCAATTGTGACTATGTAATAAAATCTCCATAAAACCCTAAAAGGACAGGGTTCGGAGAGCTTCCTAGTTGGTGAACACATGGAGGTGCTGGGAAAGAGGCATACTCAGAGCATGAAATCTCTGCACCCTTTCCGCATACCTTGCTCTATACATCTCTTCTATCTGGCTGTTGCTGAGTTATATCCTTTGATAGTAAACTGGTGATCTAGTAAGTAAAATGTTTCCCCGAGTTCTGTGAGCTGCTCTAGCAACTTAATCAAACACAAAGAGGGAGTCATTGGAACCTATGATCTATGGCCAGCTGGGTAGAAGCACAGATGACTACTGACCTGGGCTTGCAATTGATGCATCTGAAGTGGGGAGGGGCAGTCATGTGGGCCTAAGCCCTTAACCTGTGGGATGTGATGCTATCTCCTGGTACATAGTGTTAGAATTGCTTTCCATGCTGGTATCTGAGAATTGCTTCGTTCTGTGGGAATTCCCCCCGCATGCCTGCCACTTCAAAATTGTATGATCAGAATAGTTTTAACAAAAGACATGAATATAAATTTCACTGAAGAGGATATGTCAATGGCAAATAAGTACATGAAAAGATATTCAACAGCATAGCTATTAGGGAAACACAATTAAAACTGATGAGATTCAGCCATAAAAAGAAATGAAATTGAGTTATTTGTAGTGAGGTGGATGGACCTAGAGTCTGTCATACAGAGTGAAGTAAGTCAGAAAGAAAAACAAATACTGTATGCTAACACGTATGTATGGAATCTAAAAAAAAAAAAAAAAAGGTCACGAAGAACCTAGGGGCAAGACGCAGACCTACTAGAGAATGGACTTGAGGACATGGGGAGGGGGAAGGGTAAGCTGGGACAAAGTGAGAGAGTGGCATGGACATATATACACTACCAAATGTAAAGTAGATAGCTAGTGGGAACAGGGAGATCAGCTCGGTGCTTTGTGACTCCCTAGAGGGGTGGGATAGGGAGGGTGGGAGGGAGGGAGGGAGACGCAAGAGGGAAGAGATATGGGGATATATGTATATGTATAGCTGATTCACTTTGTTATAAAGCAGAAACTAACACACCATTGTAAAGCAATTATACTCCAATAAAGATGTTAAAAAAAAACTGATGAGATATTACTAAATACATGTAAAATGGTTAAAATTAAATTTTAAAAAGTATTGACAATAGCAAATAATTGTGAGGATTCAGAGAAAGTAGATGACTCATATACATTGCTGATGGGAATATAAAATAGTACAACTTCTCTGGAAAAGAGTTTGGCAGTTAATTTTTTTATATAACTAAACACGCCATTAGTAATTTTTTCCTGGTAATTTTCCCAGAGAGATAAAAACATATGATTATACAAATACCTATACATGAATGTTTTAGGAGCTTTATTTTTTTTTTATTTATTTTTTTTAAAGATTTATTGATTGATTGATTGCTATGTTGGGTCTTCGTTTCTGTGCTAGGGCTTTCTGTAGTTGCGGCAAGCGGGGGCCACTCTTCATTGCGGTGCGCAGGCCTCTCACTATTGTGGCCTCTCTTTTTGCAGAGCACAGGCTCCAGACGCGCAGGCTCAGTAGTTGTGGCTCACGGGCTTAGTTGCTCCGCGGCATGTGGGATCTTCCCAGACCAGGACGCGAACCCATGTCCCCTGCACTAGCAGGCAGATTCTCAACCACTGCGCCACGAGGGAAGCCCAGGAGCTTTATTAATTACAGACAAAACTTGGAAATGACTCAAATGTTCTTCAGTGGTTAAACTGTTAAACTGTGTACATACATCCCATGGTATACTATTCAATAATAAAAATGGATAGACTTGATGCACACAATAATTTTGGATAAATTGTCAGAGAATTATGCTCAGTGAAAAAAGCTAATACCCAAATGTTATATAATGTGTAATTCCATTTATATAATATTCTTGAAATAACAAAATCATTGAAATCTTCAGTTATGTAATCTTAGGCGAAATAGACATGTAAAAATTGGTATTCCCCTCTAACAATCGAAAAGGGAATATCAAGTGCACATGCACTCACACACACAGTCTCACAAATACACATACATACACATTTGTCTAGCTAACTCAGAGGCCAGTCACCCAGAAATTATCCACTCAATCACTATTGGCATTTTGGTGTATTTATAAAGTTCTTTCTTGAATTGTATATGGATAGATAGATAGATATTAAGAGAAGTTCTCTTTAGGTGATAAAATTATGGATGGCTTATTTTCACTTTTTTATTATTTTCTAAAAATTTCACTATGAGCTTTAGTTACATTTAAATAGATTTAAATTTATTTTTGTAAATGTTATTTTCCCTTTTATGAATGGAATGCTACACTCAGATTGTGTCCCCCCATATTTATGTGATGTAGCCTTAACCCTCAATGTGATGGTATTTGGAGATTGGGCGTTTGGGAGATAATTAGGTTTAGATAAACTCGTGAGGATAGGACCCTCATGATGGAATTAGTGCCCTTATAAGAAGAGACACCAGAGAGCTTGATCTCTCTCTCCCCTACCAGGAGAAGGCCACCACCTACAAGCCAGTAAGAGAGTCCTCACCAGAAACCAACCATGCAAGAACCTTGTCCTTGGACTTCTAACCTCCAGAACTGTGAGAAAATTAATTTCTATTGTTAAGTCACCAAGTCTATGATCTTTTGCTATGGTAGCTGAGTTAAGACACTTCGTTTATAGTCTCTTTACCGTTAAAGCAAGAATGTTGCATTGTTTAAAGTTTCATAACACATCTGAGAACTTGCTGATATCTTTTAGGGAGTACTCTATGTCTTGTAGAGAATATAAATACTAATTTTAGAAGCCATAGTAAGATATGTTGTAAAAGAACAAAGCTTTTCATGAAAGTTCTATTTGCAGTTAGTTTATTCTACCATTAACTTTTTGAGTTAAATTGGATGCTTTTTTAATTTTCCCTCATCTTTAAAATTAGAAAACTTTCTGATTATTAAGAATCACCTCACAGATAAAAGAAAACTGCTCCAATTATCTTTTGGGAATGATTTTTCATACTACCTGCACATCAATTCTTCTCAAGAGGAGACATACCTATTTCAAGACTTCTTCTAAAATTACAATTTAAGCAGCTCTTATTTGTGTCAAAATTGTTTAGTCTGCCTGAATTGCCCCAAGAAAAAATATGCTAGAGACTTTATAAAAGGAAAACTTCTTGTTATTCAACTCATATGTTCCTCCTGAGAATTTTTTTAAACACATCTATTTTAAGAAACTGTGGGAAATTTACATTTTATTCAGAGTTGCAAACAACAAATATAAAAAAGATTCAAATAAAGTTGCTGAAGCAGGAGTGTGTTGAATTACTCCAGTAAGTTTTTTGGTGTCTATTTATACATGTTTCTAATATTTCCCTCTGAAACATTTATGAGGAAAAGAAATAGAATTTTAGAAGCAAGGCTCTAGTGGTACATTTATGCAACATGTTCCCACAGATAAACTAATGTAAGGCAAATAGGAATAAAAATATATCTAAATACTATAGACCTGCAGCTGCACTTATAGAAAATGGTTAAATAATCCATTAATTAGCAAATCACTCTCATAATATATATGCATTTAAAAACTAAGTCCCAGTCCATGGTAGATATTAATCAGTGGTTTTTTCTTTAAGTTTTGTAAAACATTTTATTATTACTATAGATTTTTTCACACTAAATTTTCTGATAATGGGAAGGAAAGATGCTCCAAAATATGAGAACAATAGTATTTCAACGTAACATACTATTAACAGTTGCCAAACTCCATAAACTTATACAATGTTCCTTAAAAGATCAAAATTGTTTCTTAACTTTTTAAGTAAGTTGCTTACTTAAGTTACTTTCCAGTCAGTTCATTTTATTTATAATCTTAATCTGATAATCAGTAAGATTATGAGAATAACCATGTTTTATATATATATGTGTATCCTCATAAATATTAGTTTAATAAGCTTAGCAATAAGAATTTACTCTTCTTCAAAAATACCACAAAATTAATCTTTTCCAACATGAGCCATAAAGATAAAGCTACATTTTATAACATTACCAAATATGCCTGCCTCTGTTTACACAAGATTATTCAACTGATCTAGCTTAAGGATATATGTATAGACATGTGCTACCACTTCACTGGTATCAACTGGGCCCTTTGGGATGATGTCTGGTACTTCTCCTGTTGGAGAGCACAGGAGTGCTTGCAGACCCACTGGGGCCTGGGTTAAGGGGAATGTGTTTGGGACTTCCAGTTTGAGGTGGCGGGCCTATATTTCTGTGGTTTTCAGGAACATCTGTGTATAGTTAGTCATTGCTACTCTTCACGATCTAGGAATGGGTTACAGTAATACTCCTACCCTTCACTTTTTAATTAAAATTTTATTTTTTACTTGAATATACTTGATTTACAATGTTGTGTTAGTTACGGGTATAAGCTAAGTGATTCAGTTATACACATATCCATTCATTTTCAGATTCTTTTCCCATATAGGTATTACAGAATATTGAGTAGAGTTCTCTGTGCTATACAGTAGCTCCTTGTTGATTATCTATTTTAAATATAGCAATGTGTACATGTCAATGCCAAACTCCCAGTTGATCCCTCCCACCCTCCCTTCCCACCTGGTAACCATAAGTTCATTCTCTAAGTCTGTGAGTCTGTTTCTGTTTTGCAAATAAGCTCATTTGTACAATTTTTTTTTGGATTTCGCATGTAAGTGATATCATAGGTTAACTGTCTTTCTCTGTCTGAATTACTTCACTTAGTATGATAATCTCCAGGTCCATCCATGTTGCTGCACATGGCATTACTTCATTCTTTTTAGTATTCCGTTTTATATATGTACCACATCTTCTTTATCTGTTCATCTGTTGATGGACATTAAGGTTGTTTCCGTGTCTTGGCTATTGTAAATAGTGCTTCAGTGAACACTGTGGTACATGACTCTTTTCAAATTATGGTTTTCTCTGGGTATATGCCTAAAAGTGGAATAGCTGGATCACACTGTAGGTCTATTTTTAGTTTTTTAAGGAACCTCCATACTGTTCTCCATAATTTATATTCCCACCAACAGTGTAGGAGGGTTCCTTTTTCTCCACACCCTCTCCAGCATTTATTCTTTGTAGACATTCTGATGATGGCCATTCAGACCAGTCTGAAGTGATATCTCATTGTAATTTTGATTTGCATTTCTCAGATAAGTAGTGATGTTGAGCATCTTTTCATGTGCTTTTTGGCCATCTGTATGTCTTCTTTGGAGAAATGTCTATTTAGGTCTTCTGCCCATCTTTTGATTGGGTTTTTTGTTTTTTTGGTATTTAGCTGCATGAGCTGTTTGTATAATTTGGAGATTTATCCCTTGTTGATCACTTCGTTTGCAAATATTTTCTCCCATTCTGTGGGTTTTTTCATTTTGTTTATGGTTTCCTTTGCTGTGCAAACTTTTAAGTTTAATTAGTTCCCATTTGTTTATTTTTGTTTCTATTTTCATTACTCTAGGAGGTGGATTGAAAACGATAATGCTGCAACTTATGTCAAAGAGTGTTCTGCCTATGTTTTCCTCTAGGAGTTTTATAGTGTCCAGTCTCATATTTAGGTCTTTAATTGATTTTGAGCTTATTTTTGTGTATGGTGTTAAAGCATGTTCTAATTTCATTCTTTTGTATGCAGCTGTCCAGTTTTCCCAGCACTACTTACTAAAGAGACTATCTTTTTTCCATTGTATATTCTTGCCTCCTTTGTTGTGGACTATTTGACCATAGGTGCATGGGTTTATTTCTGGGCTTTGTATTCTGTTTCATTGATCTATATTTCTGTTTTTGTGCCAGTACCATACTGTTTTGATTACTGTAGCTTTGTAGTATACTCTGAAGTCATGGAGTCTGATTCCTGCAGCTCAGTTTTCCTTACTGAGGATTTCGTTAGCTATTCGGAGTCTTTTGTTTATCCATACAAATTTAAAAAATTTTTTGTTCTAGTTCTGTGAAAAATGCCGCTGGTAATTTGATAGGGATTGCATTGAATCTGTAGATTACTTTGGGTCATATAATCATTTTGACAATATTGATTCTTGCAATCCAAGAACATGGTATTTCTTTCCATCTGTTTGTGTCATCTTCTATTTCTTTCATCAATTTCTTATAGTTTTTGGAGTTACAGGTCTTTTGCCTCCTTATGTAAGTTTATTCCTATGTATTTTATTCTTTTTGATGCAGTGGTAAATGGGATTGTTTCCTTAATTTCTCCTCCTGATATTTTGTTGTTAGTGTATAGAAATGCAACAGATTTCTGTGTATTTAATTTTGTATCCTGCAACCTTACTGAATTCATTGATGAGCTCTAGTAGTTTTCTGATAGCATGTTTAAGATTTTCTATTTATAGTATCATGTCATCTGCAAACAATGACAGCTTTACCTTTTCTTTTCCAATTTGGATTCCTTTTATTTCTTTTTCTTCTCTGATTGCTGTGGCTAGGGCTTCCAAAACTATGTTGAATAAAAGTGGAGAGGGTGGATACACTTGTCTTGTTCCTGATCTTAGAGGAAATGCTTTCAGCTTTTCACCATTGAATATGATGTTAGCTATGGGTTTGTCATATATGGTCTTTAATATAAAGTCTATTTTGTCTGCCATGAGTATTGCTACTCCAGCTTTCTTTTGACTTTCATTTGCCTGGAATACCTTTTTCCATCTCCTCACTTTCAGTCTGTATGTGTCACTAGAACTGAAGTGGGTCTCTTGTAGACAGCATATATATGAGTCTTATTTTTGTATCCATTCAGTCAGTCTATGTCTTTTGGTTGGAGCATTTAATCCATTTACATTTAAGGTAATTATCAATATGTATGTTCTTATTGCCATTTCTTAATTGTTTTGGATGTGTTTTTGTAAGTCTTTTTTCTTCCCTTCCTCTTTTGTTCTCTCTTGTGATTTGGTGATTATCTTTAGTGTTGTGCTTGGATTACTTTTTCTTTGTTGTGTGTGTATCTATTGTAAATTTTTGGTTTGCAGTTACCATGAGGTTTTTTTTTTTTTTTTTTAATCAGTCATCAATTTTATACACATCACTTTATACATGTCAAACCCAATCGCCCAATTCAGCACACCACCATCCCCACCCCACCGCAGTTTTCCCCCCTTGGTGTCCATACGTTTGTTCTCTACATCTGTGTCTCAACTTCTGCCCTGCAACCCGGTTCATCTGTACCATTTTTCTAGGTTCCACATACATGCGTTAATATACGATATTTGTTTTTCTCTTTCTGACTTACTTCACTCTGTATGACAGTCTCTAGATCCATCCACGTCTCAACAAATGACTCAATTTCGTTCCTTTTTATGGCTGAGTAATATTCCATTGTATATATGTACCACAACTTCTTTATCCATTCGTCTGTTGATGGGCATTTAGGTTGCTTCCATGACCTGGCTATTGTAAATAGTGCTGCAATGAACATTCGGGTGCATGTGTCTTTTTGAATTACGGTTTTCTCTGGGTATATGCCCAGTAGTGGGATTGCTGGATCATATGGTAATTCTACTTTTAGTTTTTTAAGGAACCTCCATACTGTTCTCCATAGTGGCTGTATCAATTTACATTCCCACCAACAGTGCAAGAGGGTTCCCTTTTCTCCACACCCTCTCCAGCATTTGTTGGTTGTAGATTTTCTGATGATGCCCATTCTAACTGGTATGAGGTGATACCTCATTGTAGTTTTGATTTGCATTTCTCTAATAATTAGTGATGTTGAGCATCTTTTCATGTGCTTCGTGGCCGTCTTATGTCTTCTTTGGAGAAATGTCTATTTAGGTCTTCTGCCCATTTTTGGATTGGGGTGTTTGTTTCTTTAATATTGAGCTGAATGAGCTGTTTATATATTTTGGAGGTTAATCCTTTGTCCGTTGATTCGTTTGCAAATATTTTCTCCCATTCTGAGGGTTGTCTTTTCGTCTTGTTTATGGTTTCCTTTGCTGTGCAAAAGCTTTGAAGTTTCATTAGGTCCCATTTGTTTATTTTTGTTTTTATTTCCATTACTCTAGGAGGTGGATCAAAAAAGATCTTGCTGTGATTTATGTCAAAGAGTGTTCTTCCTATGTTTTCCTCTAAGAGTTTTATAGTGTCCAGTCTTACATTTAGGTCTTTAATCCATTTTGAGTTTATTTTTGTGTATGGTGTTAGGGAGTATTCTAATTTCATTCTTTTACATGTAGCTGTCCAGTTTTCCCAGCATGACTTATTGAAGTGGCTGTCTTTTCTCCATTGTATATTCTTGCCTCCTTTATCAAAAATAAGGTGACCATATGTGCGTGGGTTAATCTCTGGGCTTTCTAGCCTGTTCCATTGATCTATATTTCTGTTTTTGTGCCAGTACTATACTGTCTTGATTACTGTATCTTCGTAGTATAGTCTGAAGTCAGGGAACCTGATTCCTCCAGCTCCATATTTCTTTATCAAGATTCCTTTGGCTATTCGGGGTCTTTTGTGTTTCCATACAAATTGTGAAATTTTTTGTTCTAGTTCTGTGAAAAATGCCATTGGTAGTTTGATAGGGATTGCATTGAATCTGTAGATTGCTTTGGGTAGTATAGTCATTTTCACAGTGTTGATTCTTCCGTTCCAAGAACGTGGTATATCTCTCCATCTGTTTGTATCATCTTTCTTTCATCAGTGTCTTATAGTTTTCTGCATACAGGTCTTTTGTTTCCCTAGGTAGGTTTATTCCTAGGTATTTTATTCTTTTTGTTGCAATGGTAAATGGGAGTGTTTCCATAATTTCTCTTTCAGATTTGTCATCATTAGTGTATAGGAATGCAAGAGATTTCTGTGCATTAATTTTGTATCCTGCAACTTTACCAAATTCATTAATTAGCTCTAGCAGTTTTCTGGTGGCAGTTTTAGGATTCTCTATGTATAGTATCATGTCATCTGCAAACAGTGACAGTTTTACTTCTTTTTTGCCAATTTGTATTCCTTTTATTTCTTTTTCTTCTCTGATTTCCATGGCTAGGACTTCCAGAACTATGTTGAATAATAGTGGTGAGAGTGGACATCCTTGTCTTGTTCCTGATCCTAGAGGAAATGCTTTCAGTTTTTCACCGTTGAGAATGATGTTTGCTGTGTGTTTGTCATATATGGCCTTTATTATGTTGAGGTAGGTTCCCTCTATGCCCACTTTCTGGAGAGTTTTTATCATAAATGGGTGTTGAATTTTGTCAAAAGCTTTTTCTGCATCTATTGAGATGATCATATGGTTTTTATTCTTCAGTTTGTTAATATGGTGTATCACATTGATTGATTTGCGTATATTGAAGAATCCTTGCATCCCTGGGATAAATCCCACTTGATCGTGGTGTATGATCCTTTTAATGTGTTGTTGGATTCTGTTTGCTAGTATTTTGTTGAGGATTTTTGACCATGAGGTTTTGATATAGCAGTATACATATATACACACACATGAGATTGTTTTAAGTTGCTGGTCTCAATTTCCAATATCGTGCATTTGTACTCTCCTCTTCTCACGATTGCTGGTTTTGATATCATATTCGTGTGTGGATGATTTCCTACTTTTACGTTATGTTTGCTTTTACTGGTGAGCTTTCCCATTTGTAATTTTCTTGTTTCTAGTTGTGGCCTTTTCTTTTCCCCCTAGAGAAATTCCTTTAGGATTTGTTTCAAAGCTGGTTTGGTGGTGCTAAATTCTCTTAGCTTTTGCTTGTCTGTAAAGCTTTTGATTTCTCTGTCGAATCTGAATGAGAGCCTTGCCTGGTGGAGCATTCTTGTTTGTAGGTTTTTCCCTTTCATCACTTTAAATATATCATGCCACTCCCTTCTGGCCTGCAGAGTTTCTGCTGAAACCTTATGGGGATAATCTTGTATGTTATTTGTTCCTTTTCCCTTATTGCTTTTAATATTTTTTCTCTGTTTTTAATTTTATCCATTTGATTAATATGTGTCTTGGTGTATTCCTCCTTAGGTTTATCTTGTATTAGACTGTCTGCACTTCTGTGACTTGAGTGTTCCCTTCTCATGTTAGGGATGTTTTTGGCTATAATCTCTTCAGATATTTTCATAGGCCCTTTATCTGTCTCTTCTCCTTCTGGGACCCTATAATGTGAATTTTGGTCCATTTAATGTTGTCCCAGAAGTCTCTTAGACTGTCCTCATTTCTTTTCATTCTTTTTTCTTTATTCTATTCCATTGCAGTGATTTCCACTAATTTGTCTTCCAGCTCACTTACTTGTTCTTCTGCCTCATTTATTCTGCTGTTGATTCCTTCTAGCATATTTTCACTTTGATTAGTATATTGTTCTCTGTTTGTTCTTTAAATCTTCTAGCACTTTGTTAGTCATTTTTTGTATCTTCTTGAGCTGTGCCTCCATTCTTTCTCCGAGATCTTGGATCATCTTCAGTATCATTACTCTGAATTCTTTTTCAGGTAGATTGCATATCTCCACTTCACTTAGTTGTTTTTCTAGGGTTTTATCATGTTCCTTTGTCTGAAACATATTTCTTTGCAGTCTGATTTTGTCTAACTTTTTGTGTTTGTTCTGTCCTTTCTGCAGGCTGCAGGATCATAGTTCCTTTTGCTTCTGGAGTCTGCGTCCTATGGGGTTAGGTTGGTCCAGGGGCTTGTTTAGGCTTCCTGGTTGGAGGGACTGGTGCCTGCCTACTGGTGGGTGGGGTTAGGTCTTTACCCTCTGGTGGGTAGGGCCATGTCAAGGGTGTGTTTAGAGGTGGCTTTGAGCTCAGTACAACTTTAGGCAGCATGTCTGCTGATGGGTGGCATTGTGTTCACCCTGCTGGTTTTTGGCGTGAGGTGTCCCAGCACTGGAGCCTGCAGGCTGTTGAGTGTGGCCAGGTCTCAGTGCCAAAATGGTGACCTCTGGGAGAGCTCATGGCAATCAATCTTCCCTGGAGCCTCCACCACCAGTGTCCTTGCCCCTGTAGTGAGCCACAGCTATGCCTCACCTCCCTAGGAGACCCTCCATGACCTACAGGTACTTCTAGCCTAGGATCCCATGGAATCACTGCTTTCTGCTGGGTTCCAGTGCATGTGAAATCTTGTGTGTGCCTTCCAAGAATGGAATCTCTGTTTTCCCCAGTCCTGTGAAGCTCCTCCACTCAAGTCTCACTGGCCTTCAAAGCCAAATGCTGTGGGGGGCTCCTCTTCCTTTTGCCAGACCCTGAGGCTGGGGAGCCTGATCTGGGGCTCAGAACTCTCAATCCTATGTGAGAACCTTTGAGATACAGTTATTTTCCAGTTTGTGTGTCACCCATCCAGTGGTTATGGAATTTGATTATGTCATGAAAGTTCCCCTCCTACCACCTCTTTGGGGCTTTTTCTTTGTTTTTAAATGTAATGTATCTTTTTTGGTAGGTTCCAATCTTTTTTGTCAATGGTTGTTCAGTAGTTAGTTGTGATTTTAGTGCTTTCATGAGAGGTGAGCTCAAGTCTTTCTACTGCAGCTTCTTGTCTGGAATCAAGGGGCTGTTTTAATTTGGATGCTTGTTGCCTCTTTCCTCAGTGTGTGCTGGCTGTTATCCACTTAATATGGGGTGTGCAGGTTTGGTGGCCCGTGCACACTCTCAGTATGTTGAGGTAGCAATTGGGCCCACCCACATGTCTCTCAGTGGTGGCAGTAGTCTATCATCCCTGGAACAGCAGGGGCTGCACTTGGCATCTTGCTTGTGGGTCCCTTAGCTGTGGCGGTGGCCCACACATGCCTGGGACAGCAGGGACAGTGATTGCAGCCTGCTAGCGGATCCCCTAGCTGTGGTGGCAGCCTGTGACCTCCTCTGGAGCCCATGATGTCAGCAGTGGCTTGCACCCACCCCCAGAGCTCATGTAGGTTGTGTCCTGTTGTTTGAGAGCCCATGCACAGGGAAAGAAACTCCTATGGTGGTCCCGTACCTCTCCTCAGGTGCCCCCCAAAAATGGCACCTTGCCTTTCTGGTGGGCTCAGGCTTCTTCCAAGTGCACCCTCAGTTGTCACACTCCAGCCTTTTCAGGCTGTCTCCCCACAGTCAACCCCAGGCTTCTACCTGGGTCTGACCTCTGAAGCCTGAGCTTCAGCACCCAGCTCCTGCCCTCACCAGTGGATGAGTGTCTCAGGTTGGGGAGTTCAGGGCAGCAGTAGCAACTGTCTGTGCAGGTCACTCTCCATTTTTCCCTCTGCAAACCATTTGCTGTGCTTTCCTCTGAGGCTCTGAAGCTCCCCCTCCATCCAGGCTGATCTTCCCACCACTGAGGGGGCTTCCCAGGGCTGGGGAAGCTTTCATCCTTCACAGCTCCCTCCATGGGGCGCAGGTCCCATCCCGATTCCTTTCTCTTTTATTTTTTTCCTTTTTTCTTTTTTCCTACCTGGTTATGTGGAGGATTTCTTGCCCTTTCGGAGGTCTTCTGCCAGCATTCAGTAGATGTTCTGTGTGACTCCTTCCACTTGTAGATGTGTTTCTGGTGTATTTGTGGAGGAGGTAAGCTCCACATCCTATTCCTCCATCATCTTGATTCCTCCCCCTGTATACTGTTAATTAAAGGAATGAAGGTAGGTAAAAAATGGAGTCTAAGCAGTACCTAAGTAGTATACATATACACACATTCATATATATTCTTATAATGTACATATATTCATGTATACATTATATGTAACACTACTTATGTACTTAGTACATCATATATATATACATGTATGCACATATATACATGTATGTGTATACACACACATATCTCTAGCATATATATATATATATATATATATATATATATAATCATGATATTTATACAATGATATATTTGATAGAAACACTTCCTGCTTACTCTTTACACAAGAACATGGGTATTCATTTCTCTTCTATCTAAATAGCATTAATAAAACTGATTCTCCTATCTTGGCAAAGTTGGATGTTAGGCATTGAGATGGTGTGGTAGCATCTAAAGAACAAGGAAACTTGGATCCCTGCATGACTGGATGTAAAAGAGTCATAATCAACCCATACCAGTATATTTGGTGGCCAAGTGTGGGGGTTCTATCAGACCACTTAGTGCTTGAGTAATATACTCAATGATATTGTTCTGTAAATGATCCATGACTTTTTATTATTGCAATCAAATTGAGTATGAGCATATACTTGTGTTTGGACATAAAACATGTTTTTAATAATAGTTGTTTATGTAGACACAGCTTAACATTAACTTTCTTTTAAAATGATATAATCAAATGATATTGGCACTGAATATCCATGTGTTTTGAACTAGATTAAGATCAGCATCTCTTTTGATTTAGGCCATATGTACCCTGAGCAGAAAAGATATGACTAGACAATCTTGAACTGTAGTAGGTGTTTACCTATACCAGCTAGTTGTCATCCTACTGAGAGAAAAGACATCATCCTGATGCTCTGTATGTAATAAATTGTGATCATGAAGTCAGCCTATTAGGAAGTACCTCTTGGAGATTAAGGAGATTACCATGCTAGAGATGCAATTTTTGTTTTTAAGTAGTGAGTACTCAAAGGTCTGTAAACAATGTGTTTACTACTAACAAATGAATCCAAATTACATTATCCAAACTGGAAAAGAGGTAAGACTGTCACTATTTGCAGATGACATGATACTATACATAGAGAATCCTAAAGATGCCATCAGAAAACTACTAGAGCTAATCAATGAATTTGGTAAATTAGCAGGATACAAAATTAATGCACAGAAATCTCTTGCATTCCTATACACTAATGATGAAAAATCTGAAAGAGTAAGGAAACACTCCCATTTACCATTGCAACAAAAAGAATAAAATACCTAGGAATAAACCTACCTAAGGAGACAAAAGACCTGTATGCAGAAAACTAGAAGACACTGATGAAAGAAATTAAAGAAAGATGATAGAAACAGATGGAGAGATATACCATGTTCTTGGATTGGAAGAATCAACATTGTGAAAATGACTTTACTACCCAAAGCAATCTACAGATTCAATGCAATCCCTATCAAACTACCAATGGCATTTTTCACAGAACTAGAACAAAAATTTTCACAATGTGTATGGAAACACAAAAGACCCCAAATAGCCAAAGCAATCTTGAGAAAGAAAAACGGAGCTGGAGGAATCAGGCTACTGGACTTCAGACTATACTACAAAGCTACAGTAATCAATCAAGACAGTATGGTACTGGCACAAAAACAGAAATATAGATCAATGGAACAGGATAGAAAGCCCAGAGATAAACCCACGCACATATGGTCACCTTATTTTTAATAAAGGAGGCAAGAATATAAAATGGAGAAAAGACAGCCTCTTCAATAAGTGGTGCTGGGAAAACTGGACAGCTACATGTAAAAGAATGAAATTAGAACACTCCCTAACAAACACTGTACACAAAAATAAACTCAAAATGGATTAAAGACCTAAATGTAAGGCCAGACACTATAAAACTCTTAGAGTGTTCTGCCTATGTTTTCCTCTATGACATAAATCACAGCAAGATCCTTTTTGACCCACCTCCTAGGGAAATGGAAATAAAAGCAAAAATAAACAAATGCGACCTAATGAAATTTAAAAGCTTTTTGCACAGCAAAGGAAACCATAAATAAGATGAAAAGACAACCCTCAGAATGGGAGAAAATATTTGCAAATGAAGCAACTGACAAAGGATTAATCTCCAAAATATATAAGCAGCTCATGCAGCTCAATATGAAAAAAACAACCCAATCCAAAAATGGGCAGAAGACCTAAATAGGCATTTCTCCAAAGAAGATATACAGATTGCCAAAAAACACATGAAAATATGCTCAACATCACTAATCGTTAGAGAAATGCAAATCAAAACTACAATGAGGTATCACCTCACACCAGTCAGAATGGCCATCATCAAAAAATCTAAGAACAATAAATGCTGGAGAGGGTGTGGAGAAAAGGGAACCCTTTTGCACTTTTGGTGGGAATGTAAATTGATACAGCCACTATGGAGAACAGTATGGAGGTTCCTTAAAAAACTAAAGATAGAACTACCCTATGACCCATCAATCCCACTACTGGGCATATAGCCTGAGAAAACCATAATTCAAAAATAGTCATGTACCACAATGTTCATTGCAGCACAATTTACAACAGCCAGGCCATGGAAGCAACCTAAGTGTCCATTGAGAGATGAATGGATAAAGAAGATGTGGCACATATATACAATGGAATATTATTTAGCCATAAAAAGAAACGAAATTGAGTAATTTGTAGTGAGGTGGATGGACCTAGAGTCTGTCATACAGAGTGAAGTAAGTCAGAAAGAGAAAAACAAATACCGTATGCTAACACATATATATGGGATCTAAAAAAAATGGTTCTGATGAACCTAGGGGCAGGACAGGAATAAAGACGCAGACGTAGAGAATGGACTTGAGGACACAGTGAGGTGGAAGAGTATGCTGGGACGAAGTGAGAGAGTAGCATTGACATATATCTACTACCAACCAAATATAAAATAGATAGCTAGTGGGAAGCAGCTGCATAGCACAGGGAGATCAGCTTGGTGCTTTGTGACCACCTAGAGGGGTGGGATAGGGAGGGAGACGCAAGAGGGAGGAGATATGGGGATATATGTATATGTATAACTGATTCATTTTGTTATACAGCAGAAACTAACACAACATTGCAAAGCAATTATACTCCAATAAAGATGTTAAAAAACAAACAAAACAAATTACATTGCATTTTACTTTCCCTCACAGGAGGTACTAAACAAACAAATATCATTAAAAGTATAGTCTCTAGGAGTTAAAAAGAAACATAAAGATTCTTTAACTATATCAAAGCACGAAATGAACAAATTAATAGATCTAAGAACTATTCTAATATTCTAATCATAACTACCCAGAGCTATCCACACCATTCATTGCTAAATATATGTATTCGCCAGTCTCCCTCAAAGTTGTCCTCAGTGCCTCCCTTCCTGTATTCAGTTTCAGACATCCATTTTCTCATAATTCAAAACCTTACAGAAAGATTATATAGAGAAAGAAACTAAGATATTCTGCTTTTGAAATTTTAAGTAATATTTCAACATTATAACAGGGACAATTATTTGAAAGCCAAATCTTTTGCTTATAAGAGTTGGACATTTTAAGAAAATAAAATGATTTTAAGATTAAAAGGCTAAAATCTAGAAGGAAACAAGATAGAATATATGCAAGAAACAGTAGATGGGGAAAAGTCTAGAGGAGGATACGGATCATCTCACCCATCAGTCTCCACTGTGGTTGCAAGAGCTGTAGGGGAGAAAGAGGGCTTCCCTCAGAAGGACTAAGTGGGGCTCACCTCACAGGATAAAGGTATGCAGATAAAAGTGTGCAGAGTTGGCATCCAGTGGTTGGTCAGCTTATGGCAAAACATACTCCAAGTTTTTAATGTTCCAACGAGACTGCATGACATGCTCCCAATCCCTGTATTCCACATAGCCTGTGAGATGGAGATATACTAGCACACCTTCTCACTGTCATATGTGGAAGATTTCTCCTCAACCAGGACCTTATCTTCCTCCATGTTTACTAAAGAGTTGATACACTTTGCTCAGCTATACCTAACTACCAACAGACAAACCCTCCTTTGCAATGGCCTGGAACTCTCATATTTCACTGAGTATTCCTCAAACTTTACTTTGCAAATGCATCACCTGGGGAGCTAGTTAAAACACAAATTCTGACTCAGTAGATCTAGAGTGCAGTCTGAGATTCTGTCTTTCTAACAAGCTGCTAGATGATGGCAGTGCATTAGCCTGAAGGCCATACTTTGTGTTGGGAGGTCATTCAAGTCTCAACCGTGAATGCATATCAGCCTCACATGGTAATAAGTTTAAAACAGCATTGCCCAAGCCTCAAAAACCTCCTTCCAAAAAGATTTTGTTGTAACAGGTCTGAGGTGATAACAATATACCAGTATTTTTAAAAAGCTCACTGGTGATTTCTACTATGCACTGGTACTACTAAGAACTACTAAGCAACTTAGCACGACTAAGCACACTGGAGTAAGGAGTTAAAGAAGGGAAAACCTCCAGCACCTGCTTGGGTGGGACTGACAAGAAACCAGTGAATGTAAAACTCTTTTGCCAAACCAGTAGTTGTCAATGTAAAATCCAGCCCTGTTTTGTAAGTAAATATTTACACACACATCGTCAACTTTCTACATTTTGATTCACAGGAAATGAGTCAGATTTGCTCTTTTTATTATAGCATGATTAATTTCACTTGCATATAAAATGTCAGTAATCAGTTTTTGACATTAAAAAGTATTAGTAAAAGCTAAAGTCTCTTTGAAAATAAACTGTCCTGGGACTAACATGCAGATTTCCCTAAATCTCTCATATTTATAAACCAAATAAAAAATGATCAGATGACCAGCAATGCTTTATTAAATAGGTGTGTGTGTGCGCTGCTTCACACTGACATCTAAGTGATAATGTAACTGTAAAGCAAGATTTTATAATGGAAATTTCAATTATGACTTTTATCCTAATGCTTTGGTCCAGTGAGAAAACAGTTGACGTAAAGTAATATTTTTAAGGGCATGGACTATAAATAACAATCTGGAGGAGTCTTACCTTTGCTTATATCAAAGGAACTTAAGCATCAAATCCTTTCATTACCAATAATTTTAGAATTATTACAAAACTTATATATTATAAAAATGATCATATATTTTGGAGGTGGATCTTTGAATATAGAACTTCAAGACATTTAAGAGGTTCTCCATTTTATATTCCTGAACTAAATAAAACTACTCTTGCCAGATGAGAATTTAATCTATCTTAAACTACCACTAGAGAAATCAATTCACAATCCTCCCACACAATAATCAATTGCATTTTTTAATTGTCTAGAATTGCATCTTTCTGTGTATTCGAAATATGTTTTAGTTAAGCTAGTTTGGCCTTAACCAAAGAGGAAAAAAAAAATGACACTTCTCAGTGTTAAAACTAATCACATATATTAACAATGCTGTGAGGTTGTCTTTCAAGAATTTGTTTCACTGTAGAATGATTTTAGCTCCCAAATGAAATGTATACATTTTTATTCCCATTTGGTTGCCTAGGATCTGTCTCTAGCTCTGAACCACATAACCATTTCCTGTTAAGGTATTATTTCCCCCACTGTAAATACTCTAGGTGAAACAATCTGCTGTACTGCTCTCCTCTAGCCAAGGTTTGGAACACTACTCAAATTCTATGTAAGTCAACAATCCCCAGGATTTTTGTTTTCAGTTGCACAGTTCCTTTGGTCCCTTTTTAAGGCTTACCTGGTATGGTATTTTCTCCTATTGTAAACCTCATTCTTGATGATAGTGCCAAAACAATGGGACCTCCCTAAAGAATTACCTTTACTACAAAAGTCTTTTCACAAGCCAACTCATGTTTCTGAACTTTTAAGTTTATTTCACATTGAAATTTGATCCATCATTCCATCTCTCTCACTAGATAGATAGATACTCATTTAAAAAGACACACAGATTTACTTAAGCAAGTGTCTGTTATTGAAATTTTACTGTAATTACAAATACTGCATAGAAACTCATTTTTAGTATTTCTATAATCAGAGACCAATGAGCATACTAAAACTGCAAGTGCATGGAGGCATCACTGTAATTATGTTGTTTCTTCTTCCCAGTTAAAATAGCCTAAAATTTGTCAATTCTGTAAAACAGAGTCAAATTAACTCTGATATGGTAATTGATTACAATGATGTGTTTTTGTATGTGATTTTAAATAAAACATTTTTAAAAATCTTTTTACCTTTTAGTACTTTTTGTAAGTGCTCTGCTGATAGTACCATGATGTGCCATTGCACCCATTAAACTCTATCATTTAAACTGGAGAAACTTCTTGATATCTTTGAATCTCAGATTTCTTCCTATAAAATGGAAATAATTTCTAGATTATTAAGTGGGAAAGTTGTTTTTCCTTCAAATGTTTCAATATTTAAGAGGAAAATAATCATAATGATTTCCCCAATCTATATGATTCTAACAGAACATTTGGGTTTTCTACAATAGCATTAGCTAAATTTCTGAAATAATTGTATATCACAATAGAGAGGCAAATTAAAGACCTCAAATTCTAAGATAGTAAATATGTATTAAGTGCCTTTGAGTTCTAGGTAGAAAATAAGATAACTTTTTTGAAAAAAAGTAAAACATTAAAAAAATAGGCTATTTAAAAATATTTTAATAAAACACCTACCAAAGCCTTAATTTTTAAATAAATCATTCTAATTATAAAATTTAATTAGAGTCTGAAGATGTAACTAGATTCAAAATTTCAAGTTTGTGCAATCCTGTGGTTTCAACTAAGTATTTAACAAGCAAAAGGTGACTATTCATCAGTGCAAACAATCCAAATTGTTTTTAATATTTACTTATAAAAAATGTCAAACATACAGCCAAGTTTATCACCATTAATATTTTACTTTGCTTAATATTCGTTTTGTCATATATTGCTCTATCTCCCTATTTATCTATCAATCAGTTGGGTTCTGACATTATCTACATGGAGTTAGTATCAGGTCAAGAGTTAAGGACTCAGTCCCTTAAGACTGCCCCTCTCCCGACTTTAGATACCAATAGCAAGTCCAGGTTATCAGCTGTTCTTCTGACTGGTAATAAATTGGAGGGTCCCATGACTTCCTCCTTAGATTCAATAATTTTCTAGAATAACTATCAGACCCCAGGAAAACAGTTTACTTACTAGATTACCATTTTATTATAAAAGAGACAACTCAGGAACAGCGAGGTGGAAGAGATGCATAGGGCAAGTATGTGGGAAGGGTCAAGGAGCTTCCATGCTCTCTCTGGGCACATCATTCTCCTGGCACCTCCATGTGTTCCCCAACAAGGAATTTTTCTGAACCCCTTCAGTTAGGATTTTTATGGAGGCTTCATTATGTAGGCAAAATTGATCAAATTCTGGGTTGTTAGGGATTAAATCAATCTCCAATCTCTCTCCTACCCTCAGCAGTCTGGGGATGGGTCTGAAAGTTCCAACCCTCTAATCACAGGGTTGGTTCCTCTGGCAAACAGTCCTCATCCTCAGGCGGTTTCCAAAGGTCACCTCATTAACATAAAGTCAGGTATGCTTGACAAGAATTTGTTATAAAGATACCTTTATCACTCTTATCAATCAGGAAATTCCCCAGATTCTAGGAGCTCTGTGCCAGGAATGAGGACAAAGACCAAATATATATTTTTTATTATAAATCACAATATCACACTGGGTCATACAGTAGATGAATGACTAGTTTTATAAGAAACTGTCAACATTTTTTTCCCAAAAAGTGTGCACCACATTACATCCCCACAAAGTATGTCTGAGAGTTCAGATTTCTCCACATCCTTGGCAACAGCAGGTGTTATAGGTCTTTTTAAATTTTAGTCATTTTTGTGGGTGTGTAGTTGTATTTCATTGTGGTTTTAAGTTGCAATTCCTGAGGACTTTGTATGTTGAGAATTTTTTTCAAATTCTTATTAGCCATGCATTTCTGAAGTGTCTATTCACATATTTTCCTCATTTTTTTTCAATTTTTAGATTAAGTTAGGGAAGTTCATTGTATGTCCAGGATACTGGTATTTGCTCAGATATGTATTTTACAAATATTTTCTCCCAGACTGTGCCCTACATATTCATTTTCTTCATGATGTATTTTAATGAGCAGAATTATTACTTTTAATGAATTCTAGTTTATCAGTTTTTTATGCTTATTTCTTTCTGTGACCTGTTTTCAAATTGTTTGTATATTCCAAGTCACAAAAATAGTCTCCTATAGAAATGCAAATCAAACTACAATGAGGTACCACCTCACACTAGTCAGAATGACCATCATTAAAAAGTGTAAAATAAATTCTGGACAGTGTGTGGAGAAAAGGGAACCCTCTTACACTGTTGGTGGGAATGTAAACTGGTGCAGCCACTGTGAAAAAAAGTATAGAGGTTCCTCAAAAAACTAAAAATAGAGTTGCCATATATCTGGAGAAAACTATAATTCGAAAAGATATATGTACCCCTATGTTCATAGCAACACTATTTACAATAGCTAAGACATGGAAGCAATCTAAATGTCCATCAACAGATGAATGGATAAAGAAGATGTGGTGTATGTGTGTGTGTATATATATACACACACACACACAATGAAATATTACTCAGCCATTAAAAAGAATGAAATGATGCCATTTGCAACAACATGGATGGACCTAAAGATTATCATACTAAGCGAAGTAAGTCAGAAAGAGAAAGACATATACCATACAATATCACTTATATGTGGAATCTAAAATACAACACAAATGAACATATCTACAAAACAGAAACAGACTCATTGACATAGAGAACAGACTTATGGTTGCTAAGGGGAATGGGGGTGGGAGAGGGAAGGATTGGGAATTTGAGATTAGCAGATGCAAACTAGCACAGTATATAGGATAGATAAACAACAAGGTCCTACTGTACAGCATAGGGAACTATATTCAATATCCTGTGATAAACCAGAATGGAAAAGAATATGAAAAAGAATATATATATATGTATATATATATAAAAAATATATAAACTGAGTGACTTTGCTGTACAGCAGAAATTAAACACATTGTAAATCAACTATACTTCAATAAAATTTTAAAAAATATATCCTATATTTTCCTGTGTTTTAGCATTTTACTTTATATTTATGTCTATGGCTTAATATGAATTATTTTTATGTATGTATATATATAGTAGGAGGTCTCCTACATGGTTAGCCCATGAATCATGTATACAGGAGATGTGTGACATGATTAGACAGATATTCTTAAGAAGGAAATGTGCTTCTCCACTCTCTTTTCCTTCCTAATCATCTTGATGCAGATGCACATTATAATATTAGAAGACACTCTAAATATGGTGGAGTCACTGTATATAATGAAACTGAGTTCCTAAATCATCCCTTAGAAGAAATCAATTGCCAGTCTGAAATTTCTCTGAATGAGAAATAGATTTATATCATTGCTGAACCATTATATATGTTTGGGTTTGTTCCTTATAACAACAAGGATTAATCTAATATACCCTAAGTCTGTTTCAGTTCCTTACCCCAAGGGTTAGAATTGATGATTGGGTATAGCTCACAGATAGATTTTTGGATATGTCTTTCACAAACTAGTCGGTAATCTAATCCATAAATAAAAGTAAGATGAATGGTTTGAATTTTTTTAATGGTTGATTCTATATGTCCCATAATACAACACCCATGTCAAAGGAGGCATCAAAGTTATTACTAGCATAGGAGAACTAAATTGAAATAGTATTATCTGAAAGGCCTTGTCACAACTTTATGTAAATTCACAAGGAAAATTCTAATGATGTCTCATGGAAAGTTGAGGTAGGGGACTTTCAGGTTGGCCACATGTCAAGAGTTTAGCTAATCCACTCCATAGTATTGCTTCCTTGGCATCCATTTTGTTTGGCCAAGTGGCTAGCAGTGACCTTAAACTGACACTAGCCCCTCATGCAAGTGCATAACCTAGATAGCAGCCCATAGGGTCACAAGTAAATGTAAATTCCTGATATGGACTTCCCCAACAGCCTTGTGATCAACAATCTCCCTGCCTCTAACACCCTCCCCTTATGTGTCCCTTAGATAAGAACTCTAAGGGGCTTAGTAAAATCCTGCTCTTTTATAGTTGACCAATCTGGCCTTATCCCTGGAACCCCAAAGTACTTCACCCATGGACCCTAGTAAAGGCATGTGCTCTAGGTCCTAATGCTCTCTCTCTGCACTCAACCTTGACCCCCCCACACACACACAGCCCTATGTGGCCCCTCGAGGCATGCCAGGTACTTCCTTCAGGACCTGTGAGTAATAACCCTCTCTATTTCAATTTCTCTTGTGGTCTGTTATTGAACCACAGCTCACCATCTGGCACCCTGTGCTCCACTTAACAAGTCTTAATTTGACAAATTCATAGTACCACAGCTATAGTGACATTGGTTACCCCCTTTCCCTGGTGGGAGAAATATTATGGCATAGGAAAAAATATACTATGTTGCCTTTTGATCTATAGGGTAGAATGACAATAGTATGCAAATTGTAATTTGCTGTTAAAAACTATTATCATAATATGAAATTAAACATTCTATACCAAATAATCTCTGCATATCAAATACATTGCACATACTATTATTATATGAATTCTAAAAAAGCATATGTTCTGAGGTTATCACTTCCATAGGATCCTAAAAATTATGTGAGAAAAAAATAAAGTTTTCCTTCTTAAATTTAGGAAAGGCTGATTTAAGCAAGTTGACTCTTTCCAATTATACTTCCTCTGGCCATGCTTAAAATTATTCCCAGGGGCAGGGAACACAAGGAAAATGGAAGAGAGAGTAATCAAGGAAACATATGGTCCAGGTCACATCTTTCATGCCCAAACTGTTGTCAGCTCAAATGTCACATTTTCATCAATGTGTTCTTCCATCTCAAAATGCTAATATTCCTTACTTACTTTTCAATATGTTTCCTTTTCTTAAAAGTTATTTGCGGGCTTCCCTGGTGGTGCAGTGGTTGAGAATCTGCCTGCCAATGCAGGGGACACGGGTTCGAGCCCTGGTCTGGGAAGATCCCACATGCCGCGGAGCAACTGGGCCCGTGAGCCACAATTACTGAGCCTGTGAGTCTGGAGCCTGTGCTCTGCAGCAAGAGAGGCCGCGATAGTGAGAGGCCCACGCACCGCGATGAAGAGTGGCCTCTGCTTGCCGCAACTGGAGAAAGCCCTCGCGCAGAGACGAAGACACAACACAGCCATAAGTAAATAAATAAATAAAAATAAATTAAAAAAAAAAAGTTATTTGCTACAATTTAAAATTACTTGCTTATTCACTTTCTTCCATCAAGATAATGAAATTTACCTTAGAATAAAAACATTATCTATCATATACACAACTTTATATCTACACTTGGCTATCATCCCCTTCTCTCTTCTCATTATCTCCATAACTGACTCCAATTGATCTCCATCCTGACTCCCTTCCTGAAATAAGTCTTAGCAAGAATAGTGATGACTTAATAGTGATGTTGAGAATTGGACATCCACATGCAAAAGAATGAAAATAGAACCTTATCTTGTGCCATATATAGTAATTAACTTTAAATGGATTAAAGACAAATGTAAGACTTGAAACCATAAAACTCCTAGAATAAAACATAGGGTAAAAGTCCCTTGACATTGGTATTGGCAATGGTTTGGGGATATAACACCAAAGTACAGGGAACAAAAGCAAATATAAACAAGTGGTATTATATCCAACTAAGAAGCTTTTGTTTAGCAAAGGAAATCATCAACAAAATGAAAGGGCAATCAATAGAATGGGAAAAAAAATGTTTGCAAACCTTATATCTGATAATGGGTTAATAATTTTAAAAAGATAAGGAACGCATAAGACTCAATAGAAAAAATAAAATGAAAACAGAAACAGTTCTGAGACTGCACCTTGTTTAAGAAAGATATTTTCTTTACAGATTATTCAGTGATGTTTTGCTAACTACTTCCAAAAAGCCACCGTTTAAGATTCCAAGAAAGATATGAGACATTGAGAATTGCCAAAGAATGTTTAGAAAAGAGACTAATTGAAGAACAGAAACAGATCCACCAGCATCGAAGACTGATGAGAGCTCAGTCTTACAATGGATCTGAAGAGGAAAGAAAAAAGAGGAAGATTTTAGCTCAAAAGAAGGCAAAATGTTTTGCTGTTGAAAATAGTGAAGAGCATTCAGCAAAATACAGCAACTCCAATAATTGAACAGGATCTGGGGGCCGCTCACCTCTTACATCCCCAACTCCACCCTCCACAACAGACAAAGAAATTGAGGCTCTAGTGTTATTAAAGGTCACACAAGTGGGGAATACTAGAGCCAGGATTCAAATTTGGTTCTGTCTTTGCTCATCTACCTGATTTTTCCTGAGTTCCTGCTCTCTCGGGTGCACTGAAGGGCCTTTGCTGCTAAACACTGTGTTCGGCTGTTTTGAAAAGAGCCCTGAAAGAAGAGTTAGAAACCCCAGGCTTGTGTCGTAGCTCCACTATTTTCTGAGTGACCTTGGACAAGTAATTTTGATTTGATGAAGCTGTCTTTTAAAAGACTTCCTGAAGGGAGAAAAGATGGTGGAGTAGAAGGACTTGAGCTCACCCCCTCTCATGAAAACACCAAAATCAAAACTAACTGCTGAACAACCATTGACAAAGAAAGACTGTAAAGTATCAGAAAATTTATTCTATATCCAAAGTCAAAAAGAAGCCACAATGAGAAGATAGGAGGGACGCTTTTGTGACATAATCAAATTGCATACTCACCAGGTGGGTAACCCACAAACTGGAAACATTATATTGTAGAGTTTCTCCCACAGAAGTGAGAGTTCTGAGCCCCACATCAGGCTCCCCAGCCTGGGGGTCTGGCATCATGAGAAGGAGCCCCCAGAGCATTTGGCTTTGAAGGCCAGTGAGGATTGAGTGCAGGAGTTCCACAGGACTGGGGGAAACAGAGAATCCACTCTTGGAGGGTACACACAAGGTTTCCCATGAACTGGGACACAGGGCAAATCAGTGACTCCACAGGATCCTGGGCCAGAACTACCTGAGGGTCTTGGAGGGTCTCCTGCAGAGCTGGGGGTTGGCTGTCGCCCACTGTGGGGGCAAGGACCCCAGGGAGTATTTCTCAGCATGAGCTCTCCTGGAGGTGGCCATTTTGGCACTGAGACCTGACCTCACACAACAGCCTGCAGGCTCCAGTGCTGAGATACGCCAGGCTAAACAAACAGGGTGGGAAGACAGCCCCAGCCATCAACAGACAGGCTGCCTAAAGTTTTCCTGAGCCCACAGCCACTTCTAGACACGCCTATCTAGAAACGGCCCTGCCCACCAGAGGGACAAGACCACATTCTAATGACCAGTGGGCAGGCACCAGTCCCTCCCACAAGGAGGCCTTCACAAGCCCCTGGACCAACTTCACCCATCAGAGGGCAGACACCAGAACCAAGAAGAACTACAATCCTGCAGCCTGCCAGAATGGAGACCACAAACACAGAAAGTAAGACAAAATGAGATGGCAGAGAAATATGTTCCAGAAGAAGGAACAAGGTAAAACCTCAGAAAAAATACTAAGTGAAGTGAAGATAGGCAATCTGCCTGAAAAAGAATTCAGAATAATGATAGTAAAGATGATCAAAGATCTTGGAAAAAGAATGGAGGTGCAGACTGAGAAGATACAAGAAATGTTTAACAAAGAGCTAGAAGATTTAAAGAACAAGTAAACAGAGATGAACAATAAAAAACTGAAATGAAAAATACACTAGAAGGAATCCATAGCAGAATAAATGAGGCAGCAGAATGGATAACTGAGCTGGAACACAGATTGGTGGAAATCACTGCCATGGAACAGAATAAAGAAAAAAGAATGAAAATAAATGAGGACAGTCTAAGAGACCTCTGGGACAACATTAAGTGCAGTTACATTAGCATTATAGGAGTCCCAGGAGGAGAAGAGAGATAGAAAGGGCCTGAGAAAATATTTGGAGAGGTAATAAACAAAAATTTCTATTATCAAGGGAAAGGAAACACTCAAGTCAAGGAAGCACAGAGAGACCCAAACAGGCTAATCTCAAGCAGGAACATGCCAAGAAACATATTAATCAAATGGAAAAAAGTTAAAGACACAGAGAAAATATTAAAAGCAACAAGAGAAAAGCAACAGGTAACATACAAGGAATCCCCATAAGGTTATCAGCTGATTTTTCAGCAAAAAGTCTGCAGGTCAGAAGGGAGAAACATGAAATATTTAAATTGATAAAAGGGGAAAACCTACAACCAAGAATACTCTACCCAGCAAGGCTCTAGTTCAGACTTGACAGAGAAATCAAAAGCTTTACAGACAAGCAAAAGCTGAGAGAATTTAGCACCACCAAACCAACTTTACAACAAATGCTAAAGGAAATTCTCTAGGTGGAAAAGAAAAAGCCACAACTAGAAACAAGAAAATTACAAATGAGAAAGATCATCAGTAAAGGCAATCATAAGGTAAAGGTAGGAAATCATCTACACACAAATATGACATCAAAACCAGCAATTGTGAGAAGAGGAGAGTACAAATGCACGATATTGGAAATGCATTGGAAATTAAAAGACCAGCAACTTAAAACAATCTTGTGTGTGTGTGGGGGCATATATATATTGCTAAATCAAAACCACATGGTAACTGCAAACCAAAATTTACAATAGATACACACACAAAAAAGAAAAAGCAATTCAAGCACAACACTAAAGATAATCATCAAATCACAAGAGAGGAGAAGAAAAGAGGAAGGGAAGTAAAAAGACCTACAAAAACACAACTAAAACAATTAAGAAATGGCAATAAAAACATACACATTGATAATTACCTTAAATGTAAATGGATTAAATGCTCGAACCAAAAGACATAGACTGACTGAATGGATACAAAAACAAGACTCATATATATGCTGTCTACAAGAGACCCACTTCAGACCTAGGGACACATACAGACTGAAAGTGAGGGGATGGAAAAAGATATTCCATGCAAATGGAAATCAAAAAAAGCTGGAGGAGCAATTCTCATATCAGACAAAATAGACTTTAAAATAAAGAATGTTACAAGAGACAAGGAAGGACACTACTTAATGATCTAGGGATCAATCCAAGAAGAAGATATAACAATTGTAAATATTTATGCACTCAACGTAGGAGCACCTCAATACATAAGGCAAATGCTAACAGCCATAAAAGGGGAAATCGACAGTAACACAATAATATTGGTGGATGTTAACACTCCAATTACTTCAATGGACAGATTATCCAGAGAGAAAGTCAACAAGGAAACACAGGCCTTAAGTGACACATTAGACCAGATGGACTTAGCTGATATTTATTGAGCATTCCATCCAAAAGTATCAGGATACACATTCTTCTCAAGTGCACATGGAATATTCTCCAGGATAGATCACATGCTGGGTCACAAAGCAAGCCTAGGTAAATTTAAGAAACTTGAAATTATGTCAAGCTTCTTTTCAGACCAAAACTCTGAGATTAAAAATTACAAGAAAAAAAACTGTAAAAAACACAAACACATGTAGGCTAAACAATATGTCAATAAACAACCAATGAATCACTGAATAAATCAAAGAGGAAATAAAAAAATACCTGGAGACAAATGACAACAAAAACATGAAGATCCAAAACCTATGGGATTCAGCAAAAGCAGTTCTAAGAGGGAAGTTGATAGCAATACAATCTTACCTCAGGAAACAAGAAAAGTCTCAAACAACCTAACTTTGCACCTAAAGCAACTAGAGAAAGAAGAACAAATAAAACCCAAAGTTAGTAGAAAGAAAGAAATCATAAAGATCAGAGTTGAAAAAAATGAAATAAAGCAATATAAAAGATCAATGAAATGAAATCTGATGCTTTGAAAAGGACACACAATTGATAAACCTTTAGCCAGACTCATCAAGACAAAAAGGGAGAGGACTCAAATCAATAAAATTAGAAATGAAAAAGGAGAAGTTACAACTGAAACCACAAAAATACAAAGGATCATAAGAGACTACTACAAGCAACTATATGGACAACCTAGAATAAAAGGACAAATTCTTAGAAAGGTACAACCTACCCAGACTGAACCAGGAAGAAATAGAAAATACGACCAGAACAATCACAAGTACTGAAATTGAAACTGTGATTAAAAAATTCCCAACAGACAAAAGTCCAGGACCAGATGACTTCACAGGCAAATTCTATCAAACACTTAGAGAAGAGTTAACACCTGTTCTGAAACTGTTCCAAAAACTTGCAGAGCAAAGAACATTTCCAAACTCATTCTATGAGGCCACCATCACTCTGATACCAAAATCTGACAATGATACCACAAAAAAAGAAAATTACAGACCAATATCACTGATGAACATAGACATAAATATCCTCAACAAAGTGTTAGCAAACTGAATCCAACAACACATTAAAAGGATCATACACCATGATTAAGTGGGGTTTATCCCAGTGATGTAAGGATTTTTCAATATGTGTAAATCAGTCAGTGTAACACACCATATTAACAAATTGAAGAATAAAAACCATATAATCATCTCAATAGATGCAGAAAAAGATTTTGACAAAATCCAACACCCATTTATTAAAAAAAAAAAAAACTCTCTAGAAAGTGGGCATAGAGGAACCTACGTCAACACAGTAAAGGCCACATATGACAAACCCACAGCTAACATTCATACTCAATGGTGAAAAGCTGAAAGCATTTCCTCTAAGATCAGGAACAAGAGATGATGAAAGAAATTGAAGATGACACAAACAGAAAGATAGACTGTGTTCTTGGTTTGGAAGAATTAATATTCTGAAAAGGATTATACTATTCAAGGCAATCTACAGATTCAATGCAATCTCTATCAAATTGCCAGTGGCATTTTTCACAGAACTAGAACAAAAAATTTAAAGTTTATATGGAAACACAGAAGACCCCCAAAGAGCCAAAGCAATGCTGAGAAAGTAAAACAGAGCTGGAGGAATGAGGCTCCTTGACTTCAAACTATACTACAAAGCTACCATCACCAAAACAGTATGGTACCAGCACAAAAACAGAAATACAGATCAATGGAATAGGATAGAAAGCCCAGAAATAAACCCACACACCACACCTATGGTCATTTAATCTATGACAAAGGAGGGAAGACTATATAATGAAGAAAAGACAGTCTCTTCAATAAGTGGTGCTGGGAAAACTGGACAGCTACATGTAAAATAACGAAATTCAAACATTCTTTAACACCATACACAAAAATAAACTCAAAATGGATTAAAGACCTAAATGTAAGACTGGACAGTATAAAATTCTTAGAGGAAAACAGGAAGAACACTCTTTGACTTAAATCACAGCAAGATCTTTTTTGATCCACCTCCTAGAGTAAAGAATATTAAAACAAAAATAAACAAATGGGACCTAATTAAACTTAAAAGCTTTTGCACAGCAAAGAAAACCATAAACAAAATGAAAAAATCCCACAGAATGGGAGAAAATATTTGCAAATGATGTAACTGACAAGGGATAAATCTCCAAAATATACAGACAGCTCATGAAGCTAAATACCAAAAAAACAAACAACCCAATCAGCAAATGGGCAGAAGTCCTAAATGGACATTTCTCCAAAGAGGACATACAGATGGCCAAGCAGCACATGAAAAGGTGCTCAACATTGCTAATTATTAAAGAAATGAAAATGAAAACTAATACGAGGTATCACCTCGCACTGGTCAGAATGGTCATCATCAGAAAGTCTACGAACAATAAATGCTGGAAAGGGTGTGGAGAAAAGGGAACCCTTCTACCCTGTTGGTGAGAATGTAAATTGGTACAACCAGTATGGAGAACACTGTGGAGGTTCCTTAAAAAACTAAAAACAGAACTACCATATGATCCAGCGATCCTTCTCCTGGACATATACCTGGAGAAAACCATAATTCAAAAATATACATGCACCCCAATATTCATTGTGGCGCTATTTACAATAGGCAAGACATGGAAACAACATAAATGTCCATTGACAGAGGAATGGATAAAGAAGATGTGGTGTATATATACAATGGAATATTACTCAGCCATAAAAAATAATGAAATAATGCCATTTGCAGCAACATGGATGGACCTAGAGATTATCATACTAAGTGAAGTCAGATAAATATCATATGATATCACTTATGTGTGGAATCTAAAAAATGATACAAATGAACTTATTTACAAAACAGAAACAGACTCACAGACTTGGAAAACAAACTTATGGTTACCAAAGGGGCAAGGTGATAGGGAGGTATAATTTAGGAGTTTGGGATTAACATATACACACTACTATATATAAAATAGATAATCAATAGGGACCTACAGTATAGCACAGGGAAACCTACTTGATATTTTGTAATAAACTATATAGGAAAAGAATCTGAAAAAGAATGGATGCATGTATATGTATAACTGAACCATTTTGCCATATACCTGGAAATAACACAACATTGTAAATTGACTATACTCCAATATAAAATAAAAATTTTAAAAATTTAAAAAGTTAAAATAGAAACAGAAACCCAATTTAAAAATCGGCAGGGCTTCCCTGGTGGCGCAGTGGTTGAGAATCTGCTTGCCAATGCAGGGGACACGGGTTCGAGCCCTGGTCTGGGAAAATCCCACATGCCGCGGAGCAACTAGGCCCGTGAGCCACAACTACTGAGCCTGCACGTCTGGGGCCTGTGCTCCGCAACAAGAGAGGCCGCGACAGTGAGAGGCCCGCGCACCGCGATGAAGAGTGGCCCCCGCTCGCCACAACTAGAGAAAGCCCTTGCGCAGCAACGAAAGCCCAACATAGCCAAAAATAAATAAATAAATAAATAAATAAATAAAATTAAAAAAAAAAAATAAACTTGTTTAAAAAAAAAAATCGGCAAAGGATGGGAATAGACATTTTTTCAAAAAGGCACAGAAATAACAACATCACTAATCATCAGGAAAATGAAACTCCAAACCACAGTGAACCAGAGTCAAGTTTTGAAATAGAGGAGGGTTTGGAGAAGTTTAGACAGAACATTTTCATAAGTGGCAGGTAAAGAGGACTGTAAAAGTGAGAGACTGAAATTTAAAGGGAGAATTGACTGTACAGTGTCCTAGATGAGACATGAGATAATGGATTCTATCAATTTATACAGGTTATTTATGAGTTATTTACAGGGAAAAAAACTAAAGTTTTTAATACCCCTTGTTATTGAGAAATGCAGATATGGAAGTAGAATAAGAATTTCCTAGTACCTGTCTCTTCAATTTAAGAGAATTTTTAACCCCACAATTTAAAAATCCAATTTAGATGTAAATACATGCAGATTTATACATATGACATATAATTCACATGGATAGATTATAAATGTGTTACACTGACTCATGAATTAAGCTTACTCTGAGATATCAGTATCAATTAAAACAGGGGTCCCCAACCCCCGGGCCACAGGGGTTGGGGCCTCACAGGAACCGGGTAACACAGCAGGAGGTGAGCGGTGGGCGAGGGAGTGAAGCTTCATCTGACACTCCCCATTGCTCGCCATCGCTCGCATTACCGCCTGAACCATTTCCCCATACCCCACCCCCTTGTCCGTGGAAAAATTGTCTTCCATGAAACAGTCCCTGATATCAAAAAGGTTAGGGACTGCTGAATTAAAAGATTATTTTGCAGGGGTAAAAAATGTGTGGACCAATAGAAGGTACAAAGTACATTTAAAAAATATAACAAAGTTTTGATTAGGAAAAAAATGAGGACAGGTTCTGTTAAACACAATAAGCATAAAATACTTTATACTGAAAAATTTAATCCACAAGGAGAATATGCACCGCTAGTTGATTAAAATATTCTCTGTTCTTCTTTCTTCTAAAATCACAATGCTTTGTATGGCTAAGGGAGAGAGGTTACTAAAATTTCATGGACAATTCCCTCTTAACATCTGAGTATAGTTTCCCTCTTAGCATCTGAGTACAGTCCCTTGGAATGACTTATACTGTGGATGAGAAGAACAAAGTATAGTACTATTGTTGAGTGTGCTAAACATATTGAAACCACACTTGTTTGAGAAGAAGGGTGTGTGTAATGATACTTTAAAGTTTTGTACTATTCTTTGTATATTAACAGATATTTTTGTCAAATTCAATACCCTTTCCTTATTACCCTCAAAAAAGAAATGTTATTTTAATGATTCCAGTGTAATCTGAATTTCACACCTGTAGGATAATGTATGCATTCAAATATAATTTTTCATAATTATTCTATCGGTCATTTGATGTTTTTAAATCTTGTTTTAAATGTATTATATTTCCCAAAATAAGATGTCTTTCTACTGATAGGTCTTTAATTAAAATTTCCTCTAATTATTACTTTTGGTGTTGTAATATTATTGATTTAGTGGCTCCACTCTAATTATATTTCCTCATTCTCTAGTTGACCTTTATTAAAAGTTTAATACAAAGAATACTTTAATAGAAAGGATATTTTCCTTTACTTAATTTGATTCCAATTTTGCTTTTTTATTTTGCTGAAGATTTTTGTTATTGTATTATTCTTAGGACAAAGAAAGATATTGTATTATAATCATAAAACTTAACTGAAACTTCTATGTATATATGTGTATAATAAAAATAAAATGTAATACATCATATATTTTATTAATATAAAAATATAAATATTGTAATATAAAAATAAATATTGTAATTTACCACATCCAAGCAGGGGTCTTGTCAGCAATGATCATATCATTTATATTTTCTATCTCATGTAGAAATTACTGACTCTTGATACCATTATTCGTGTTCCAAAATAAATGGTCTTTATTAAAGGTTTTGGATTTTGGGGGGGATGGTTCTTAAAAAAATTTTCTTTTTGTGCAGAAATATATTATTAAAAATATTTTCTTCTTACATGTGTTTTTTTGGCATGATGAAATAGTCTCTAAAATCAGTATGTTTAAAGTATTTTTTAATAGAAAAGCTTATAAGAATGAGTATTGATATTAAGCAACATATGACTATGATCAGTTAGCTGTCTAATCTTAACCTCCAGTATTTGACACAGTTTACTTGCTCCCCCTTCACATACTTTTGTCACTGTTCTGTCAAAAACCTCAGAATCTACTGACTGATCTTTTTCTCTTACTCTACACATCCAGTTTATCAACAAATCCTGTTGGAATGCTTTCATAATATATTCAATTTCTGATTACATCTTATTCCTTCCACTGGTCTTAGCCTCTAGTATCTCACACCTGAATTATTTCAAGCATATTTAAACACGTTTCTCTTGCTTACTCTTTACCTACCTCCAAGCCCATCCACATGTAGTTTAGTTTCAATAGAGTAATCAGGAGTAACCCTTTTAAATTTAAGTTGATCATGCCACCATTGTGCTCATTACCCTGAAGTCACTCCCTATTTCTTTCACAGTAAAAAGCTAATGTCCTTTAAATGCCCTGTCATACTCTTCACAATCTGGTTGCCCATTAATTTGCTATTGTATCTACATTAGACTCTGCTCTCCCTGTTCCAGACATGCTAGCCTCCTTGTATCTCAAACAAACCAAACACAATCTGAACCTATTTCCTCTTTTATTTAGGAGTGTGCTTCCCTTAGATATCTGTCTGGCTATTGTCTGAATCAATTTCTGTTGCTATGACAAAAATACCATAGATTGAATGGCTTATCAATAACAGAAATGTCTTTCTCACAGTTCTGGAGGCTGGGAAGTCAGAGATCAAGGTGCCAGCAGATTTGGTATCTAGTGAGAGCCAGCTTTCTGGCTGACAGACAGCCATCTTCTTGCTGCATCCTCAGAAGGTGGAAAGGGGCTGGTTAGCCCTCTGGGGTCTCTTTCATAAGGGACCACTATATAGGAAGGAATCAGTATATAGGAAGGAATCACTAATTCCATTCATGAAGACTCCACCCTTGTGACTAAGTCTCAAAGACCCTACCTCCAAATACCATCCTATTGGGGATTAATATTTGAACATATGAATTTTTTGGGGGGGCACAAACATTCAATCTATATCATTTATATAGAGCCATAAACATATTTGGCACCAAGATGAACAAAGAAATGCCTTAACCTAAGGATTTTAGCTTAATCCATTCCAGAGCATGGATTTTTTTTTAAGTGCAAGAAGTTTTATAACATAGAAAGCTTTTGAAATATCAAGGAATATTGAAATAAGAGAGAGTGAGCTCTTAAAAGCAATTGATATTTTGACATTTAAAAATCATAAATGTAGCAGAGGAAGGAAATAAAGACATCACTCCAAAAAAGGTCAAAACAGAGATACCTAGAAGAGTAAATTTAGATAAATATATTCCCGGTAAAGAATGTTAAATTTCGGTGAGCTGTAGGAATGTCTATAATCTATCCATATCTTTAGTATACATGTATATAGAGAGACATATATGTATAAATGTGTATTTGCAATTATATATGTTTATATATTAATAGCTCAGAAGGAGAAATGAATAAAATCTGCAATATAGATTCTGAAGAGCTAAGGGAAAACAATATCCATCTGAGAAGATGTCTTTATAAAATAAAAAGGCTGGTTCTTTCATTAATATTAACATTATTATTTCATATTATAATAAATTATATAAATTATAAGTTATAATATATAATTATATAAAATTATATAAGGAAGCCTCACACCCAAAACTATTACTATGTTTAAAGACAAAATAATATAATATGCAATATAGTCAGGAAACTGAAACCCCATCCATTATCATTACTACCTTATACTATTAATCTGAAAACTTCATCTGGCTTTTTCCTATCTTCCAAATTTTATATGTTAACTCTTCCCTTTTTAAATTATGTTCCATGTGCAGTGAATTTTTAAATCCTCAGACAAGTTCTGTCCTATATCAAGTTCGTACTTCTTTCTCAAATCTTAGATCTCAGGTGGTCTACTTGACATATTCCTGTATGCCTGTTATTAACTATCCCATCACTCTGTTAATTTCTTTCATAGTATAAGAATTGCTTGCTTTATTATTTATTTATTTATCACTAACATTTATTCTGAGTCACCCCCAAATTAAAACATGCATATTCAGGCAAATATTTAGTCATTGTTTGACTTCTCTCTACACATTTTCTCCCTCGGTCAAGAGAGTCTACTCTATTTTGATTCCAGCTTGCTTCCATTGCACTCAGGTGCACTTGCCATGTGGAAGTTATGAGAAAAAGGGTCCCTTCTTGCATGATTCTCTCTAAGTTATTTATGTAAGGTTTCACATTCTTAATTCTAATTGCCCATCACTGTGTCCCCCAGTACTAGTGCCCACAAAGACTGGTCTTTTAACCAAGATTGTCCAACTGATGATGGCCTGGTGATTAACTCTCTCTGCTTCTGAAACTGGCTCTATTGTGTTGTCACATTTTATGATATCCTGTACATGAAAACTGGTTAAATAAATTGAAGCTGATGCACTTAGTAAAATATTAGATTTTTAGAAGGAGGAGGAGGAGATGAAGAAAAAGAAAGAGGAGTTTGAAGATAGGAAGTGGGAAAGGAGAAGAAAAAGGAGGAACAGAAGGAGAATATTCTCATATTTTAACTTGACTCATCTCCACTATATACTAAGTTAAAATTTAAAGTATAGAATTGTGTACAAACTATACAAAACATGTACAAACATATATTTTGGGGGTTTATATTTATCTACCTCTCTACCTATACCTAGAAAGGGAGAAACTGGGGGAACACTACTTAAGACGTGTAAAACTATTTGCCCATTGTGAAGGTGACTGAGGATATGAGACTGTTCGACTTCTCACATTTGTCAATACCAACAAAAATGTATTTATTAGGTTTTTAGTAACAACTTTTAAAATCCATTTTAATTTATGTATTGAAGTCTGGATGAAATAATTTCAGAGGCTTATTAAATATAAGATTAATAAATAACGTATCTTGTGACTATCTTGTTTTATATTCCCTGAGCCTAGGACTTTACCTAGAGAAGTTGTTGAAAAAATATTTTAAATTACTGAAGGAATGAATATGTCTTTGTGAGAAAAAAATATTGTATACATTCTTGAAAATGGGAAGAATTAGTCAATTGGTTCATAGCAATTTCTATAAAAATTCTAGCATTTTTTTTTAGCCATAGATAAGCTTACCCTAAAAATTATATGAAAAACAAAATAACTAGAATAACTTAAACAATTTGGAAAAGAACACCATGGGAAAAATCACTCTTCCCAATTTTAAGACATTTATAACAGCTGCATTCAAGACTATGTCTTAATGTCAAAGGGATAAACATATAGATCATTGGAAGAGAATAGAAAGCCCAGAAAGAGACAGAAACTATTACCCCTGCAGCCAACCAACTTTTTAGCAAAGTTCAAATGCAATTCAATGAAGGAAGGGTAGGTAGCCTTTTCAACAAGCAGTGCTGAAGCAATTGGACATCCATGGGCAAAAAATAAACCTCAATCTAAGACTCACATTTTATACAAAAATTAACTCAAAATGGATAACAGATTTAAATGTAAACCAAAAAATATAAAACTTTCAGAAAGGAAAAAAAATAGAAAATCTTTGTGATCAAGGCCTAGGTAAAGAGTTATTAGACATAAAACCAAAAGAATTATTATTTTAAAAAATTGATAAATTGCACTTTATAAAAACTAAAAACTTTTGCTGAGTGAAAGAGTATACACAGATGATGAAAAGAGAAGTTATAGACTTCTCTGTTTTTTGTTTGGATATAATCTTTGAGATAAAAGCCCAAGAGTTTGATTGCTATGCCATATGGTAAATGTATGTTTTTCTTTTCATATTTTTAAATAAACTTTCAAACAATTTTCCAGAATGGTTGTACCATTTTACATTTGCACCAGCAATGTATGTGAGACCCAGTTTGTTATCTTCACCAGCATTTAGTATAGTTACATTACATATTCTAATAGGTCCTTAAAGATATCTCATTGTAGTCTAAATTTGTATTATCCTGTTGGCTACTGGTTTGATCATTTACCATCCATATATCATCTATGTAAAATACTTGTTTATGTCTTTTGGCCATTTTTTCATTGGACTGTTTTTTATTGTTGTGTTTTTAAATGCATTATTTATTCCAGATACAAGCCTTTTGTCAGATGTGGTTTGAAAATATTTTTCCCAAGTCGTTAGGAGGGAAGGTTTTGCATGTATGGGAACCTCAGATAGATGAGAAATTTCTGTACTTTTGTTAATTTTTGCTTTGGACCAAAAACTGCTCTAACACATAAATTTCATTAGTTAAAAAAAGGGAATGAGTTATTGATACAGGCAGTAACTTGATTAATTTCATCAGAATTACTCTGTGTGAAGCCAATCTCAAAAGGTCATGTACTACATATATGACTTCATTTATATAACATTCTCATTATGACAAAATTATAGAGATAAAAGTAGATCAATGTTGCCAGTGATGGTGGTAAGGAGGGGGTCAGATGTGATTCCAAATGAGCAGTCTGAATTGGATCTTTGTGATGGAATACTTCTGCATTTTTATTGTCATAGTGGTTACATGAATCTACACATGTGATGAAATGGCACAGAACTATACACACACATCATACTAATGCCAATTTCTTTTGATATTGTACTGTAATTATGTAAAATATAACTATTGGAGGGAACTAGATAAAGGATACATGGAACTCTCTGTAGTCTTTTTTGTAATTTCTGTAAATCTACAATAATTTCAAAACAAAGAGTAGAATGAAAATAAACATGTCTTTGTCTATGTACTTTCAGCTTAAAGACCAAAGGAATTACTTAGAGGTTTTCTGTTTTCAGGTGTGTCAGAGGTTCCCAAGACTATCCCTAGATTCAACAATTCCCTAGGGGACTCACAGCATTCAGCATAGAGTCTTACTCATGACTATGATTTATTACAGCAAAAGCATATAGAGCAAAATCAACGAAGAGAAAAGTCTAATGGGGTAAAGTCTGAAGAAGTCAGGGACAATCTTCTAAGGGTCCTTTCCCAGTGAAATCAGACAGGACTTGCTTAATTCCCCTGGCAAGGATTTGTGACAACACAGATGAAATGTTGCAAACCAGGGAAGCTCATGTAGAATCATTGCCCATGGTTTTTACTGGGCCTGGTCACACAGGTGGCATGTGCCTGGCCCAGTAATTCCAGACCCTGAGAAGGAAAGCAGGTGTTCAGTATAAACCATATTTCTTGCACAAACACTTTAGGCACAGTGAATAACTCTTATCAGTAACAGGTGTAGGAACACTCTGAAGTCCAGTTTCACAGATGCCACCCAAGGGCTAACTAACTTTGGAAGCAGGGCTTTTCAAAGAGCAGTTCAGGCCTGCTATTTCCTGCACAGTACGGTTATGAATATTGTAGACTTAAGCAAATAAGTAAATAATTTGACATTATGAGAAGCTAATGATCACATTAAAAGGTAATACAAACTGGAATGGGGTGGGTAAGGTGGTGACGAAATTTGTGGTGTTGGTTTGTTGTCAAATATATCGGTATAAACTCCCGATTGTAAAAAAAAAAAAAAATCTATCCACTCATCTATCCATATACCTACCTTCCTACCATCTTACATACCTATAGTTCTCTGTGTTAAAAGATTTCAAGTGCAAACCCAACCGACAGGAGTGAACACATCTAGCAATCATATCTTGCTTTTCAAAATCCATGCTCCACTTAAAGGAACAAGGAATTTGGGAGAAACTGCTGATTCCAAGGCTGGGGCAGAGAAGGTACAAAATAAGCCTGGAACATTTTTTATCCCAGAAAGTAAGAAAATACTAAAAACTAAAATGGGAAAAGTCCGTTTGAAGTTGTTCCCACTGACAGTTTTTGAGACAATTTCAGAATGAAACTGTATAGTAAATATAATGGAATACAGTGGATTATACTAATAGTGATTATACTAATAGTGATTATTAGTTGGTAAATTAATAAAAAACATAAAAGCAGGTGTGAGAATAATAGATTTAAAAATTTCCATGCAACCATTTTGCGTTCCTCATGCTGAATTATTAAAGGATAATGATCATAATTTCTGAAACTTACTCTCAAATGGTTCAGCCAAAGGTGAAAAATATCAGAGAGATAAAGGGTGTGGGGAGAGGATATAGCAAATATTGCAAAAAGATGAAAATTGTTGAATATACAGAAAGTTGAATATATAGAAAGTTGAATATACAGATGTTCAATAAACTATTCTTGCAACCTTTATGTAAGTTTGAGTTTGAGGATTTTTTTTTTAAAGCAAGCTTTAAGTAACAGAAACTAAGAAATATTTCCCATAAGCATGGCAAATTAATCTAAATAAATCTACACACTTTTGAAATGATATTAAACAATGAATATATTGACTGAGCCCGACTCACTGGAAAAGGAAAGGAAAAATATGTGGCATTTTCGTATTATTTTTAAATTATATAAAATTAAATTAGCACTGAAAACGTTAAGCTGTGCCTTTTACCTGCAAATGATATTATTAACTGCTTAAGCTTTGTAGTTCTCTCAAATTATTCTGTTGCTTTTATATGAGTACGTTTTACTTTTATGATATGTAAAGCAGATTCTGATTATAAATAAATCCTTACTAACTGGGGCATAAGTTTTATGTCACAAGAAGCCTTTAAGAAGGCACCCCTGAGAAGCTAAGCCCAGAGCCAGTCTCTTAGCATCCCCAGAGTATCTTAATGCTGGATAAAGGCTGATGTTTAGGAATCTACAGATAGATCACTGAGACCAAATAATTCTGTTCCTCACTGGTAAATTTAAATCTCTTCCCATTAACTTCTATGTGGAGAATTGTAATTGGAGACTAGCATGCATTAAAGGGGCTTCTTAGGCAAGCACAGAGAGTATCAAAAATTAGCTTTACCATCTTTCATAAATCTTGATAGAAATGTGGAGACAAATATCTTAACATACTCAAATTTATTATACTCCTCTCATATTTTCTCTAAGATTTCTTACTCAGACAAAGTGTTTCCTATGGGAGAGAACCAAATATACAGAGAGAAAAATGGAAAAGTTCACTTGTCAGAGTTGGAAAGAGGGAGTGGGCAATGGGTAGGGCACCTTTGAGGGTGGAGTTTCTCTCCATCTTCAGGTCCTATGCACTAAGAACTGTTGGTTCTCTAGTCTGCTCTGCCAGCATGGGCTCTGGCCTCTGGTATTAGAAAATATGGAGTGCTTAGGCCATCATATTACTTCATGTCTGGGGGCTCAGTAGCTCTACTTATAAAATCTTCAGCTCAGGCTTTTGATGCTGCAAGCAGCTAACAATGCTCATATACTACGCTTTAATAGTACCTGCTATAGATTGAATGTGTCCCCTCCAAATTCCTAAGTTGAAATCCTACCTCAGTGTGATAGCATAAGGAGGTGGGTCTTCAAGAAAGTATTAGGTCACTGGAGGAACCCTTATGATTGAGATTAGGGCCTTTGTAAAAGAGACCCCAGAGAACTAGCTCTTCCCTTCTGCCATGTGAGGTTATAGTGAAAATAAAGCTGTCTGCGGAGCAGGTTCTCACCAGACATCAAATCTGCTGTAGCCCTGATCTTGAACTTCCAAGCCTCCCCAGGGTGAGAAATAATGTTTTTTGTTATTTATAAGCTACCCAGTCTATGATAAGCCTGAATGGGCTGAGACAGTACATTTAGGTCTCTTCTCACTATCCTGGAACACTGGAATTGGTGGTGAGAATATCTCAGAGAGTTCCTTGTGTAAGCAAATGAGTGAATATGTCGGGAATGTCTCAGCACCCAGCCTATCCACAGTTTACATACAGCTCGGAGAGCAATACAACAAACGCCCCAAGAGTTACAAAACAAAGCAAAACACAACATCCTAATGAACTGTTTAATGCCAAAAGTCAGTGCCCTTTAAGATTTAAATTCCAGTCCATTTCTCCATACAGAATAGAGTGAAGAATAAGCTGAGGTGACAGGTGCACAAGACCAGACATAATTATTAGAATACTATTTTGACAAAGCACTTCCATGTTTATCATCAAATGTCTTTATTTAGCTTACACCTAAAGCAACTATAGAAAGAAGAAGAAACAAATCCAAAATTAGTAGAAGGAAAGAAATCATAAAGATCAGAAAAGAAATAAATGAAACAGAGACTAAAAATAAAAAAAAAAAAAAAAATAGAAAAGATCAATGAAACAAAAAGCTGGTTCTTTGAAAAAACAAACAAAATTGATAAACCTTTAGCCAGAATCATCAAGAAGCAAAGGGAGAGGGCCAAAATCAATAAAATCAGAAATGAAAAAAAAGTTATAACTGACCCCACAAAAATATAAAGGATTATAAGAGACTACTGTGACCAGCTATACACCAAATGGACAACCTAGAAGAAGTGGACAAATTCTTAGAAAGGTACACTCTCCCAAGACTGAAACAGGAAGAAATAGAAAATATGAACAGGCCAATTACCAGTACTGAAATTGAATCAGTAATTTAAAAACTCCCAGCAAACAAAAGTCTAGGATCAGATGGCTTCACAGGTGAATTCTACCAAATATTTAGAGAAGAGTTAACAACTATCCTTCTGAAATCATTCTAAAAAATTTCAGAGGAAGGAACACTTCTGAACTCATTCTATGAGGCCACCATTACCCTGATACCAAAATCAAAGATACCACAGAAAAAGAAAATTACAGGCCAATATCACTGATGAACATGGATGCAAAAACCCTCAACAAAATACTAGCAAACCAAATCTAACAATACATTAAAAAGGATCACACAACATGATCAAGTGGGATTAATCCCAGGGATGCAAGGATTTTTCAGTATCCACAAATGAACCAATATGATGCACTACACTAACAAATTGAAGAATAAAAACGATATGATCATATCAATAGATGCAGAAAAATCTTTTGATAAAATTCAACATCCATTTATGAAAAAAAAAAAAAAAACTCTCCAGAAAGTGGGCATAGAGGGAACCTACCTCAACATAATAAAGGCCATATATGCGAAACCCTCAGTTAACATCATATTCAACAGTGAAAACTTGAAAGCATTCCCTCTAAGATCAGGAAAAGACAAGGATGCCCACTCTCACCACGTTTATTCAACAACAGTTTTGGAAGTCCTATCCATAGCAATCAGAGAAGAAAAAGAACTAAATGGAATCCAAGTTGGAAAGGAAGAAGTAAAACTGTCACTGTTTGCTGATGACATGATACTATACATAGAAAATGCTAAAGACACCACCAGTAAACTACTAGAGTTCATGAATGAATTTGGTTTCAGCATACAAAATTAATATACAGAAATCTATTGCATTTCTATACAGTAACGATAAAATATCAGAAAGAGAAATTAAGGAAACAATCCCATTTACCATCGCATCAAAAAGAATAAAATACCTTGGAAAAAAACCTACCTAAGGAGGCAAAAGACCTGTACTCTGGATACTATAAAATGCTGATGAGAGAACTTGAAATCAACACAAACAGATGGAAAGATATAGCATGTTCTTGGATTGGAAGAATCAATATTGTTAAAATGACAATACTACCCAAGGCAATCTACAGATTCAATGCAACCCCTATCAAATTACCAATGGCATTTTTCACAGAACTAGAACAAAAAATTTTTAAATGTGTATGGAAACACAAAAGACCTCAAACAGCCAAAACAACCTTGAGAAAGAGGAATGGAACTGGAGGAATTATGCTCCCTGACTTCAGACTAAACTACAAAGCTACAGTAATCAAAACAGTATGATACTGGTCAAAAATAGACACATAGATCGATGGAACATAATAGAGAGCCCAGAAATAAACCCACACACTTATGGTCAATTAATCTATGACAAAGAAGACAAGGATATACAATGGAGAAAAGACGGTCTTTTCAATAAATGGTGCTGAGAAAACTGGACAGTTACATGTACAAGAATGAAATTAGGACATTCTCTAAAACCATATACAAAAAAACTCATAACGGATTAAATATCTAAATGTAAGACCAGATACTATAAAACTCCTAGAGGAAAACAAACATAGGCAGAACACTTTGACATAAGTTGCAGCAATATTTTTTTGGATCTGCCTCCTAGAGTTATGGAAACAAAAGCAAAGATAAACAAGTGGGACCTAATTAAACTTAAAACCTTTTGCACAACAAAGGAAGCCATAAACAAAATGAAAAGACAAGCTACAGAATGGGGGAATGTATTTGCAAATGATGCAACGGACAAGGGATTAATCTCTGAAATAAACTTATAGCTCATATAATTCAATATCAGAAAAAAAACCCCAAAACCAAACAAGCCAATCAAAAAATGGGCAGAAGACCTAAATAGATATTTCTCCAAAGAAAACATACCAATGGCCAACAGGCACATGAAGAGATGCTCAACATTGTTAATTATTAGAGAAATGCAAATCAAAACTACAGTGAGGCATCACCTCACACTGGTCAGAATGGCCATCACCAAATAGTCTACAAATAATAATGCTGGAGAGGGTGTGGAGAAAAAGGAACCCTCCCACACTGTTGGTGGGTGTATAAATTGGTGCAGCCACTGTGGAGAACAGTATGGAGGTTCCTTAAAAAACTGAAAATAGAGCTACCGTATGATCCTGCAATCCCACTCCTGGGCATATATCTGGAGAAAAACATAATTCAAAAAGATACATGCACCCCTATGTTCATAGCAGCACTATTCACAATAGCCAAGACATGGAAGCAACCTAAATGTCCATCAACAGATGATTGGATAAAGAAAATGTGGTATATACATACACACTGGAATACTACTCAACCATTAAAAAGAATGAAATAATGCCATTTGCAGCAACATGGATGGACTTAGAGATTATCATACTAAGTGAAGTAAGTCAGACAGAGAGAGACAAATACCATGATATCACTTATATGTGGAATCAAATAAAAGGATACAAACGAACTTATTTACAAAACAGAAATAGACTCACAGACATAGAAAACAAACTTATGGTTACCAAAGGGGAGAGTGAAGGTTGGGGGAAGGGAGGTAAATTAGGAATTTGGAATTAACATATACACACTACTATATATAAAATAGATAAACAACAAGGACCTATTGTATAGCACAGGGAAATATATTCAATATCTTGTAATAACCTATAATGGAAAAGAATCTGAAAAACGATTATATATATATATATATATATATATATATAAAATTGAATCACTTTGTTGTATACCTGAAACTAGCACAGCATTGTAAATCAACAATACTTCAATAAAAAATAAATTAAATAAAATGGCTTTATTTGTACAATATCTATATCATTCAAAACATTTTAACATGTAGGAAAAGACAGATATAATTTTTTGCTTTTTAAAATATTTCCCAGTAATGTATGTGTAATCCACAAAATATATGGTCACTTCAAGTAAGTGTCCAAAGAGATATACATAGCTAATATGAGATAATATTGTTTAGCATGCTAATCATTCTCAGCAATTTATTATAAAAATACATATTTTGTTCTATTTTGGGCTTAAAAGTCATTAAGATTACATTTTAAAAGACAATGTAAATTGATCAGAAAACAAAGATTCATAATTTTCTCATGAAATAATTCATTGAGGATATCAATGACGAAAATTGGTCAAATTATAAAACTTTTATAAAACAAAGTATTGGTAAAAATTATTTTCCTTGAGAATTTTATCTTTATTATTTCAAAAAGAATTTTTTTTAAAGAGTAACAATATAAAGGCAAATTTTATAGCTACAGTAAAAGCCTGTTTAAAAATGATAACACAATTAAATGAAATTCAAGATAATATTCTAATTAGTGATATAAAATTATGGTCAGGGATGGGCTTCAAGATGACAGAAGAGTAAGATGCGGAGATCACCTTCCTCCCCACAAATACATCAGAAATACATCTACATGTGTAACAACTCCTACAGAACACCTACTGAAGGCTGGCAGAAGACCTCAGACCTCCCAAAAGGCAAGAAACTCCCCACGTACCTGGGTAGGGCAAAAAAAAAAAAAAAAAACAGAGACAAAGAATAGGGACGGGACCTGCACCAGTGGGAGGGGGCTGTGAAGGAGGAAAGGTTTCCACACACTAGGAAGCCCCTTCATGGGCGGAGACTGAGGGTGGAGGAGCGGGAAAGCTTCAGAGCCATGGAGGAGAGCGCAGCAACAGGGGTGCGGAGGGCAAAGTGGAGAGATTCCCGCACAGAGGATTGGTGCCGACCAGCACTCACTAGCCCGAGAGAGAGGCTTGTCTGCTCACCCACCGGGACGCGTGGGGGCTGGGAGCTTAGGCTCAGGCTTCCGTCGGATCCCAGGGAGAGGACTGGGGTTGGCTGCGTGAACACAGCCTGAAGGGGGCTAGTGCATCACAGCTAGCTTGGAGGGAGTCCGGGAAAAAGTCTGGAGCTGCCAAAGAGACAAGAGATTTTTTCTTGCCTCTTACTTTCCTCGTGCGCGAGGAGAGGAGATTAACAGCGCCACTTAAAGGAGCTCCAGAGACAGGCGCAAGCTGCGGCTATCAGCGCGGACCCCAGAGACGGGCATGAGACGCTAAGGCTGCTTCTGCCGCCACCCAGAAGCCTGTGTGCAAGCACACGTCACTATTCACACCTCCCCTCCCAGGAGCCTGTGCAGCCCGCCACTGCTAGGGTCCTGTGATCCAGGGACAACTTCCCAGGGAGAATGCACGATGCGCCTCAGTCTGGTGCAACGTCGCGGTGGCCTCTGCCACCGCAGGCTCGCCCCGCATCCATACCCATACCTCCCCCAGCCTGAGTGAGCCAGAACCCCCAATCAGCTGCTCCTTTAACCCTGTCCTGTCTGAGCGAAGAACAGATGCCCTCAGGCGACATACACGCAGAGGCGGGTCCAAATCCAAAGCTGAACCCCAGGAGCTCTGCGAACAAAGAAGAGAAAGGGAAATTTCTCCCAGCAGCCTCAGGAGCAGCGGATTAAATCTCCACAATCAACTTGATGTAGCCTGCATCTGTGGAATACCTGAACAGACAACGAATCATCCCAAATTGAGGAGGTGGATTTTGGGAGAAAAGATATATATATATTTTTCCCTTTTTCTCTTTTTGGGAGTGTGTATGTGTATGCTTCTGTGTGTGATTTTGTCTGTATAGCTTTGCTTTTACCATTTGTCCTAGGGTTCTATCTGTCCATTTTTGGTTTTTTTTTTTATTACTTAAAAAAATTGTTTTTTCTTCATAATTATTTTGTATTTTTTATTTAATAAATTTATTTTTTTAATTTTACTTTATTTTATTTTATTTTATCGTCTTCTTTCTTTCTTTTTCTCCCTTTTATTCTGAGCTGTGTGGAGGACAGGCTCTTGGTGCTCCAGCCAGGCGTCAGGGCTGTGCCACTAATGTGGGAGAGCCAAGTTCAGGACACTGGTCCACAAGAGACCTCCCAGCTCCACATAATATCAAACGGCAAAAATCTCCCAGAGATTTCCATCTCAATGCCAAGAACCAGCTCCACTCAACAACCAGCAAGCTACAGTGCAGGACTCCCTGTGCCAAACAACTAGGAAGACAGGAACACAACCACATCCATTAGCACACAGGCTGCCTAAAATCAAAATAAGGCCATAGACACTGCAAAACACACCACCAGACGTGGACCTGCCCACCAGAAAGACAAGATCCAGCCTCATCCACCAGAACACAGGCACTAGTCCCCTCCACCAGGAAGCCTACACAACCCACTGAACCAACCTTAGCCACTGGGGACAGACACCAAAAACAATGGAAACTACGAACCTGCAGCCTGCGAAAAGGAGATCCCAAACACAGTAAGTTAAGCAAAATGAGAAGACAGAGAAACACACAGCAGATGAAGGAACAAGGCAAAAACCCACCAGAACTAACAAATGAAGAGGAAATAGGCACTCTACCTGAAAAAGAATTCAGAATAATGATAGTAAAGATGATCCAAAATCTTGGAAATAGAATGGAGAAAATACAAGAAACATTTAACAAGGACCTAGAAGAACTAAAGAGAAAACAAACAGTGAGGAACAACACAATAAATGAAATTAAAAATTCTCTAGAAGGGACTAATAGGAGAATAACTGAGGCAGAAGAACGAAAAAGTGACCTGGAAGATAAAATAGTGGAAATAACTACTGCAGAGCACAATAAAGAAAAAAGAATGAAAGGAATTGAGGACAGACTCAGAGACCTCTGGGACAACATTAAAAGCACCAAAATTCGAATTATAGGGGTCCCAGAAGAAGAAGAGAAAAAGAAAGGGACTGAGAAAATATTTGAAGAGACTATAGTTGAAAACTTCTCTAATATGGGAAAGGAAATAGTTAATCAAGTGCAGGAAGCACAGAGAGTCCCATCCAGGATAAATCCAAGGAGAAACACACCAAGACGCATATTAATCAAAGTAACAAAAATTAAATAGAAACAACAAATATTAAAAGCAGCAAGGGAAAAACAACAAATAACACATAAGGGAATCCCCATAAGGTTAACAGCTGATCTTTCAGTAGAAACTCTGCAAGCCAGAAGGGAGTGGCAGGACACATTTAAAGTGATGAAGGAGAAAAACCTACAACGAAGATTACTCTACCCAGCAAGGATCTCATTCAGATTTGATGGAGAAATTAAAAGCTTTACAGACAAGCAAAATCTAAGAGAATTCAGCACCACCAAACCAGCTTTACAACAAATGCTAAAGGAACTTCTCTAGGCAGGAAACACAAGAGAAGGAAAAGACCTACACTAATAAACCCAAAACAATTAAGAAAATGGTAATAGGAACATATATATCAATAATTACCTTAATTGTAAATGGATTAAATGCTCCAACCAAAAGACATAGACTGGCTGAATGGATACAAAAACAAGATCCATATATATGCTGTCTACAAGAGACCCACTTCAGACCTAGAGACACATACAGACTGAAAGTGAGGGAATGGAAAAAGATATTCCATGCAAATGGAAAACAAAAGAAAGCTGGAGTAGCAATTCTCATATCAGACAAATAGACTTTAAAACAAAGACTATTACAAGAGACAAAGAAGGACACTACATAATGATCAAGGGATCAATCCAAGAAGAATATATAACAATTGTAAATATTTATGCACCCAACATAGGAGCACCTCAATACATAAGGCAAATACTAACAGCCATAAAAGGGGAAATCAACAGTAACACAATCATAGTAGGGGACTTTAACACCCCACTTTCACCAATGGACAGATCATCCAAAATGAAAATAAATAAGGAAAAACAAGCTTTAAATGATACATTAAACAAGATGGACTGAATTGATATTTACAGGACATTCCATCCTAAAACAACAGAACACACATTCTTCTCAAGTACTCATGGAACATTCTCCAGGATAGATCATATCTTGGGTCACAAATCAAGCCTTGGTAAATTTAAGAAAATTGAAATCATATCAAGTATCTTTTCCGACCACAACGCTATGAGACTAGATATCAATTACAGGAAAAGATCTGTAAAAAATACAAACACATGGAGGCTACACAATACACTACTTAATAACGAAGTGATCACTGAAGAAATCAAAGGGGAAATCAAAAACTACCTAGAAACAAATGACAATGGAGACACGACGATCCAAAACCTATGGGATGCAGCAAAAGCAGTTCTAAGAGGGAAGTTTATAGCCATACAAGCCTACATCAAGAAACAGGAAACATCTCGAATAAACAACCTAACCTTGCACCTAAAGCAATTAGAGAAAGAAGAACAAAAAAACCCCAAAGCTAGCAGAAGGAAAGAAATCATAAAGATCAGATCAGAAATAAATGAAAAAGAAATGAAGGAAACAATAGCAAAAATCAATGAAACTAAAAGCTGGTTCTTTGAGAAGATAAACAAAATTGATAAACCATTAGCCAGACTCATCAAGAGAAAAAGGGAGAAGACTCAAATTAATAGAATTAGAAATGAAAAAGGAGAAGTAACCACTGACACTGCAGAAATACAAAGGATCATGAGAGATTACTACAAGCAACTCTATGCCAATAAAATGGACAACCTGGAGGAAATGGACAAATTCTTAGAAATGCACAACCTTCTGAGACTGACCCAGGAAGAAATAGAAAATATGAACAGACCAATCACAACCACTGAAATTGAAACTGTGATTAAAAATCTTCCAACAAACAAAAGCCCAGGACCAGATGGCTTCACAGGTGAATTCTATGAAACATTTAGAGAAGAGCTAACACCTATCCTTCTCAAACTCTTCCAAAATATAGCAGAGGGAGGAACACTCCCAAACTCATTCTAAGAGGCCACAATCACCCTGATACCAAAACTAGACAAAGATGTCACAAAGAAAGGAAACTACAGGCCAGTATCACTGATGAATATAGATGCAAAAATCCTCAACAAAATACTAGCAAACAGAATCCAACAGCACATTAAAAGGATCATACACCATGATCCAGTGGGGTTTATCCCAGGAATATTAGGATTCCTCAATATATGGAAATCAATCAATGTGATACACCATATTAACAAATTGAAGGAGAAAAACCATATGATCATCTCAATAGATGCAGAAAAAGCTTTTGACAAAATTCAACACCCATTTATGATAAAAACCCTGCAGAAAGTAGGCATAGAGGGAACTTTCCTCAACATAATAAAGGCCATATATGACAAACCCACAGCAAACATCATTCTCAATGGTGAAAAACTGAAACCATTTCCTCTAAGATCAGGAACAAGACAAGGTTGCCCACTCTCACGACTATTATTCAACATAGTTTTGGAAGTTTTAGCCACAGCAATCAGAGAAGAAAAAGAAATAAAAGGAATCCAAATCGGAAAAGAAGAAGTAAAGCTGTCACTGTTTGCAGATGACATGATACTATACATAGAGAATCCTAAAGATGCTACCAGAAAACTATTAGAGCTAATCAATGAATTTGGTAAAGTAGCAGGATACAAAATTAATGCATGGAAATCTCTTGCATTCCTATACACTAATGATGAAAAATCTGAAAGTGAAATTAAGAAAACACTCCCATTTACCACTGCAACATAAAAAATAAAATATCTAGGAATAAACCTACCTAAGGAGACAAAAGACCTGCATGCAGAAAATTATAAGACACTGATTAAAGAAATTAAAGATGATACAAATAGATGGAGAGATATACCATGTTCTTGGATTGGAAAAATCAACATTGTGAAAATGACTATACTACCCAAAGCAATCTACAGATTCAATGCAATCCCTATCAAACTACCACTGGCATTTTTCACAGAACTAGAACAAAAAATTTCACAATTTATATGGAAACACAAAAGACCCCAAATAGCCAAAGCAATCTTGAGAAAGAAAAACGGAGCTAGAGGAATCAGAATCCCTATCTTCAGACTATACTACAAAGCTACAGTAATCAAGACAGTATGGCACTGGCACAAAAACAGAAATATAGATCAATGGAACAGGATGGAAATCCCAGAGATAAACCCACGCACATATGGTCAACTTATGTTTGATAAAGGAGGCAAGAATATACAGTGGAGAAGAGACAGCCTCTTCAGTAAGTGGTGCTGGAAAAACTGGACAGCTACATGCAAAAGAAAGAAATTAGAACACTTCCTAACACCATACACAAAAATAAACTCAAAATGGATTAAAGACCTAAATGTAAGGGCAGACACTATCAAACTCTTAGAGGAAAACCTAGGCAGAACACTCTATGACATAAATCACAGCAAGACCCTTTTTGACCCACCTCCTAGACAAATGGAAATAAAAACAAAAATAAAGAAATGGGACCGAATGAAACTTAAAAGCTTTTGCACAGCAAAGGAAACCATAAACAAGACCAAAAGACAACCCTCAGAATGGGAGAAAATATTTGCAAATGAAGCAACTGTCAAAGGATTAATCTCCAAAACATATAGGCAACTCATGCAGCTCAATATCAAAAAAACAAACAACCCAAGCCAAAAATGGGCAGAAGACCTAAATAGACATTTCTCCAAAGAAGATATACGGATTGCCAACAAACACATGAAAGAATGCTCAACATCATTAATCATTAGAGAAATGGAAATCATAACTACAGTGAGATATCATCTCACACCAGTCAGAATGGCCATCATCTAAAAATCTACAAACAATAAATGCTAGAGTGGGTGTGGAGAAAAGGGAACCCTCTTGCACTGTTGGTGGGAATGTAAATTGATACAGCCACTATGGAGAACAGTATGGAGGTTCCTTAAAAAACTAAAAATAGAACTACCATATGACCCAGCAATCCCACTACTGGGCATATACCGAGAAAACCATAATTCAAAAAGCGTAATGTTCCAAAATGTTCATTGCAGCTCTATTTACAATAGCCAGGACATGGAAGCAACCTAAATGTCCATCAACAGATGAATGGATAAAGAAGATGTGGCACATATATACAATGGAATATTACTCAGCCATAAAAAGGAACGAAACTGAGTTATTTGTAGTGAGGTGGATGGACCTAGAGACTGTCATACAGAGTGAAGTAAGTCAGAAAGAGAAAAACAAATACCGTATGCTAACACATATATGTGGAATCTAAAAAAAAAAAAAAGAAAGAAAATGGTCAGAAGAACCTAGGGGCAAGACAGGAATAAAAATGAAGACCTACTAGAGAATGGACTTGAGGATATGGGGAGGGGGAAGGGTAAGCTGGGACAAAGTGAGAGAGTGGCATGGACATATATACACTACCAAACGTGAAATAGATAGCTAGTGGGAAGCAGCCGCATAGCACAGGGAGATCAGCTTGGTACCTTGTGACCACCTAGAGGGGTGGGATAGGGAGGGTGGGAGGGAGGGAGATGCAAGAGGGAAGAGATATGGGGACACATGTATATGTATAACTGATTCACTTTGTTATAAAGCAGAAACTAACACACCATTGTAAAGCAATTATACACCAATAAAGATGTTAAAAAATAAATAAAAATAAAAATAAAATTATCGTTAGTTTCACAGCCTGACTTGAAACACAACTAAAGTTATTTTATTTTTTTATAATTTAAACTAACTGAGTTCTTCCCAGTAAAACATTACTGGCGATCAAGGCGTGTAGTTAATAGTTGTTTAGTTTTAATTACGTACTCATATTAAAAATCAGAAAATCATGTGAATAAAAAGTAGCATTCTTCCATATTTCACTGCCTATCTTTGAACTTCCAGCATTTTATTAATGTACTTTCTTTCAATCAATTGTTCTTTCAATATGAGATAAGGGTCAGAAGAATCCCCAAAAAGAAATCTAGATTGACTTCCATAGATACACTTGAGAATTCCTGTTTTTCTTTAAAAAAAATATAGTGTGATCACTTTATTACTATTTATATGTGGTTTTCCTGAAAAGCAATTGGACACTGTTAGTTGACATTTAACAGAAATAAACCTATATTAATAATTTTCAAATCAATTCCTTTGTATCTAATAGTAATACCACATCATCTATAAGAAATAGGGAATAGTTCATGGATATCACCAAATCCTTGAGCACCCATGCAATCTTTGAATGTGAGAGAATTTCAGTAAAGCACACAGATGTTCTGTTTGTGTCAAGCTGAGAGAAACTTTAAAGCCTTCTTGGTCTCAGTTATTTGACTACTGATTGTTTTGTTGCGTAAAAGCACAGCTGAAAAAAGAAATATATATATATATATAATATATAAACATAATTAAAATAGCAACAACAAAAAATGATCAAATATTCAAATATTTAACATGAGGATAGTTATCCACAGCTAGGTGCCCTTAGAGTGTAAAGAAACCATGATTGTTTTTGTGTGGAGAGAACCTGGTTGTACCTTTTTTTTTAATTGAGATAAAATTGACATAACATTATGTAAGTTTAAGGTATACAACGTGTTGATTTGATACATATATGTTGCAATATGATTACTACCATGACATTAGCTAACCCCTCTATCACATCACATAACTATCATTTCTTTTTTTGTGGTGGGAATAATTAAGATCTCATCTCCAAGCAACTTTTAATTTTATAGTACAGTATTGTCTATAATCACTATGCTGTGCATTAGATCTCCAAGACTTAATTTTTTACTGGTTGCTAGTTTGTACCCTTTAACAACATCTCCCCTATTCCCCCATCCTCAGCCTCTGGTAACCACCATTCTACTTTCTGTTTTTATGAGTGTGGCTTTTTTTATATTCTACATATAAGTGATAACATACAACATTTATCTTTCTCTGTGTGACTTATCTCATGGATGTGCATATATATCTCTGTGCATATATATCTCTGATGCCCTGTTTTCATTTCCTTTGAATATATACCCAGAATTGCTAAATCATATGGTAGTTCTATTTTTAATTTTTTGAGGTATCTCCATACTGTTTTCCACAGTGGCTGAAACAATTTGCTTTCCTACTAACAGTGTATAAGGGTTCCCTCTTCTCCACGTCCACAGGAACACTTGTTATTTCTTGATTTCTTAATGATATCCAGTCTAAAAGATGTGAGGTGATAGCTCATTGTGGTTTTGATTTACATTTCCCTGATGATTGGTGATGGTGAGTAATTTTCATGTACTTGTTGACCATCTGGATGCCTTCTCTGGAAAAGTGTCTATTTAGTGTTCATTTGGAGGAAGAATTAATATTGTTAAATTGTCCACACTACCCAAAGTCATCTATAGATTTAACACAATCCATATCAAAATTCCAATGGCATTTTTCACAGAAATAGGAAAACAATCCTAAAATTTGTATGGAACCACAAGAACCTGAATAGCCAAAGCAATCCTGAGAAAGAAGAACAAAGCTAGAGGCATCGCACTTCTTGATTTCAAACTACATTACAAAGCTAAAGTAACAAAAGCAGTATTATACTGGCATAAAAATAGACACATACACCAATGGAACATAATAGCTCAGAACTAATATTTGACAAGGAAGCCAAGAACACCCAATGGAGAAAGCATAGTGTCTTCAACAAATGGCAAATGGGAAAACTGGATAACCACATGCAGAAAAATGAAATTGGACCCCTACCTTACATCACTTAAAAAATAACTCAAGATAGATTAAAGGATTAATTGTAAGACCTGATACCATAAAACTCCCAGAAGAAAACATAGGAAAGAAGCTCCTGACATTGGCCTTGGCAATGATTTTTTATATATGACACCTAAAGCACAAGCAACAAAAGCAAAAATCAACAAATGGGACTATATCAAACTAAAAAGCTTACTCACAAAAAGGAAACATCAAAAATAAATAAAATGCAACTTATGGAATGGGAGAAAATATTTGCAAACCATATATCGGACAAGTGGTTAATATTCAAAGTATAAAAAGAACTCATACAACTCAATAACAACAATAAAACAAACAATCTAATTATAAAATGGACCAAGTTTCTATTTATTGTTTAATCAATAGACTTATTGTTTATGTTTCTAAATTAACTAGACTATTGTTAGTTAAATGTCCTTTCAGGGGTCTCTGATTTTACTTTTTTTTTTTGGCCGTACCATGCACAGCATGCAGGATCTTAGTTTCCTGATGAAGCATCAAACCTGCACCCTGTGCAGTGGAAGCATGGAGTCTTATCCATTGGACCGCCAGGGAAGTCCCTGATCTTTCTAATTAAGTCCTGCTACTATGGTTCCCAGGAATGACATTCACAATGTTTCCTCAACTTTTATAAGCATTTATTTAGATATGAAAAATTTATTTCAAATTTGAATAAGTCTTTTGAGGATCTATACTTTAAAGTTAAACAATAAAAGCTAAGTACTTCCTTTGGTTTCTGACAGATTCTCATATGAATAGAAAACACGTTGTTTTATTTTTTCTTGCTTTAAACAAATTTCAGTTGACTCATACCTTGTTCCTTTTCCTACATTTTAAACCTTCGTTCCTAGCAAAGCAAAGAATAATGGAAATAGCTCAAAAATTAAAGGTTTGTATTCAGATTCAAATGTCAATTCAATCCGAAGGACTCTGAAAGATGCATCTGCTTTGAGAGATAAGGAATTAAATGATACCTTATGCTATCTATTAAAACTATGAATAACATTTATAAGTCCAAATCCTGTAACATCCAAAACTGTCTATCATCAAAAACTTATAGTAAATGCAATATTTTTAAAACTCATGAACCATATGAATATATATTTCACATTTTCTGTGATGCATTTCAGTCTACAAATCTCAATTTATTTCAAGTTGCATTCTATGATATATTTCAACCATTTTTCAAAAAATTTGATTAGCATAAAACGAAGGATAAAAATTACATGATAATCTCAGATGCAGAAAAATTATTTGACAAAATTCAACATCTATCCATGATAAAATCTCTCAACAATATTTTAAAAAACTGAGTAAAATCTCCCTCTAAATCAGATAAAGCCAGAGCTGTGCTAGTAACTGGGAGTGGATTGTCCACATCCCAATTTGTTCTGTTTTCTTCTGTGACAGTCCCATCCATGGAAGCCTTCAGAACATACAGTTGGTAAACCAGTGTTGTATATCACAGTCACACTTGATGGCCTGTTGACATAATAATAACCCTAATGCAATAATAACTAACAGTGATTCACAGAATTCTACCATAGATCCACACACAAAAGACCCCTACCTTGGCATCCTTAGAAGACCTTAAATATTGCAAACGTACAAAAAATAAATTTATTAAAGAACATACAAACATCTTTGTTGCTTCCAATCTGGTACGCAGAACTAGCACACTACCTGTAATTCTAAACATTCTTTATGTGACTGATACCCTTCAATCTCTGAGGTGCTCCTTTCCATATCTCCTATACCCTTGGAAATCACAGTGACTGGGTTCTACTGCTGGGATCAGTTATGGATTATGTCTTTGCTGATGTTAAAGCAGAAAATACTTAGAAGTGTAGGGAGAGATAATTTGAGCAGCAGTATTGAGTAAAGAAGGGGACAAATTAACTCGTCAAATCCTTCTCAGCTAGAATGCAGTAGTTTCTTGCACAACAAAGTATTATTTCTCAATGGTAGACATAATCTTTTTGTTTCTTTCTGTTCGTGACTCAATTTGTAGCTCTAAAAATAGTCACAAATTAGCATGGCACATGGTGACTGAGGAAGATTTTGAAATATCAGTCAATTTGAATCACTCTTATATTTGAATAAATGAAGGTCTAGACATAACATGTAAGAAAAGTAGTAATAGTTTACTATATTGACAAGTCAATGGACAATATTGGATGCTAGATAATAATTTATACATTTACTAACATTTATTTAATTTTCCCCAAATTAAAATTCCAGCTTTATTTAAATGCTTGATTTGAATTTTAACATTTTTAAAATTTTTGTTTTGCTTTTTAATTTTAGTATGTAATATTTATAAGTAATGGATATTTTAGAATACAATAAAAATAGCTTTTGAAAGATATATAAATTATTTTTTCAGTGCTTTCCATTATCTTCAACCTATGAAAATGACCCAGTAGAGCAGGAGAAATTGGGGCTGTAGAAGAGAGAATATAGGACTGCTATTGCAGAGTCCTAGTCACATGTGAAAGGATTTGATTTTTATAGGAGTGTGGATAGTTACTCTGCGGAAACTGGTAGGAAAGATGAGCATGTAGATATGAAAACTGGTGGGTAGGTTGATATCTACTGTCTTTTTCTGATTACTTTGGTGCAATAGGAAGCAAGCTATTCATCTAAGAGGAATAATAATAATTCTAATATTTCCTAGAGTTGTTGAGATAAGTAAATGAATTGGTCCACGTAACAAACTTAGAACATTATGCGGCATCACCTAACATGTGGTAACTACTGTCATAGACATTAACCCCTCCTTGTAAATATGTCTGCTATTAATTTCACCAAACTCTTTTAAAATAGTCCAATTTTCCAAATTATTCTTTAAGGACATTATTTTTAAAAAAATTAAAAAATGAGAAGCATTGTATATGAGATTGCTGCTGTGATGTGAATAATACATATATATTTTTCCTTTTTTGTGTATCTCCTCCTACTCATTTCCACTCTTGCTATTTGTTTTGTTTTCCAGACTTCCATTACCTCATTTTCCTGTAACCAGTTCCCTTCCTCTTCTCATTGCAATCTTGCCTCTTCCTTAGATGCCAGTATATGGCCTAAGTATGAAGCATACACTCTGCAAGTTTAAAACACCTAACAGAGTCATCTTATAATTAAAACCTATGTATTCTGGCATTCCAACATACAATTGGTTTCTTGAGACTTTTTAAGGTTAATAGAAACATGAAGCAATCTTGATGCCCTCCCTTTGCTTTTATATATTGTCACACTGTAAAGAACTTTGTTCATGTAAATTTTGCTGGCATTAATAAAAATGGAAATTGTGCCACACTTAATCAAAAAGAATTTTATAAACAGGATCTTCCTGGTGATGGGATGAAGTAACTAGTGTGTTACCAACATTAGCTGCTCTACTTTTCCCCTCATAGGAGGTAATGATTACAGTGGCCGTGATCATGAAGCATTCTAGCAGGACCCCATAGGTTGAATAAAAAGCCCTTGCCAGTTGTGTAATCAGCATTTTGCTTCCATGCTTCACTATCTCAGTGGGAAGACTATCAAGTGAGTGAATTTGTCATTAATCATGACTGGTGCAGAGGTGCTGACTCTGAGTTTAATGTATACATTTTTTCAATTTGACAGTTAATTTTAAATAAAATAAGAAATTAAGATTCTTCAAGAATATTTTATATTCCATTATTTTACATATGATTTCAGTATCCCCCTTTATGAGACTGTATTGAAGGCAAGCCTCCTAGATGTTTTGATAATTATCTCTGAACTCTCATCTACAAATGATTTTATTTGACAGGATAGAAAATACAGATGTTTCCTCTCACGTGAGTTAAAGTATTTAGAATAACTTTACATAATAATATGAATACATTTATTGAGTTATACTTCTGGCAATTAATAAACATATACCTTCTACTTTCTAGATGATTACAAATATCTTGGGTTTTGATTTATTTCATATGCTTAAAATTTGATCATGTTAAAATTCTTATAAGATTTTACTTTATCTTCCTATGCTATTTCCAATTTGAAGTCTGCTCACTCAAACTTCTCCTGACACTTGAGACCATTTAAAAATCCACCTCTTTCCTGAACTTGTGGCTTTGTTGGAGTCAAGAGGTATCCAGGCTAAGTGAGAGTCTGAACATGTTACCAGCTGCTGGCCTGAATCATTCTAATTTTTCTGCTTAGGTCATCATTACCTAAGGACAGAGAAGCTGACACAGCAGCTTCTTTCAGATTTTACTCCCTGCAGGTTTTTGTTACACTAAATGAAAATCTTAAGAAAAGGAGGTAGAGATACTGCTGATAAGGTTCCCACAAGGTTTTGTTCTGCAATCAGAGATAAATATGTCTTTAGTGTTTATTCCTTTTGTAAATTCATATCTCTAATTATTTTGCTCTATGTGGAGTCAACAGTGTTGATTCGTGCTTCTTTGTATCCATTTAATGTGCTACATATGCTTTTTAACTTAGAATCAATAATTATCTTACTCTTGTACTAACTTGAAACCACCTTGCTCCAAAGGAAAATTCCACTAAACCAGTTTGTAATTTTATCATCTAATGAATAGTCTAGATGCAATTAAAAGGTTCTAATTGTCTAGGAACAAAAACCAAAATACTTTTGATATAAAACATGGTTACAGTTTGAAATATAAAAAAAACTCACAGCTAAAATGAAATTACATCTATATTGTCTGATGAAGACATTCTTAGTATGAATAATAGATGTTATGTAGTATTTTTAAAACATTTCTTTCTCTTACTGCTTGTATTAATTTTCTTATGTGTTAATCTCTATCTCTAGGTAATCTCAGATTTAGGACATCCATAACAGAGGAATACTTTTGCAAGTAGAGACACCTTATTAGTCTGCTAGGGCTGCCATGACAAAATACAATACACTAGGTTGCTTAAACAACAGAAATTTATGTTTCCATAGCTCTGGAAGTTAGAAGTCCAAGATCAAAGTGCTAGAAAATTTAGTTTTTCCTGAGGCTTCTCTTCTTGGCTTGCAAGATGGCCTTTTTTCTATGCACACAAACTGCTGGTGTCTCCTCCTCTTCTTATAAGGACACTAATCTATTGGATTAGCACCTCACTCCTATGTCCTCGTTTAACTTTAATAACCTCCCTAAAGGCCGTGTCTCCAAATACAATCACACTGAGGGTTAGGATGATCCAGACTGAGACATTATACAGACAAAATAACTGAAGATCAGATAGGGTGTGTGAGTTATCTAAGGCCACACTCTTAAGCAGTTAGTGACACACTGGGTGTAACAGTAGCGAGTATGCTAAAGCAATTAAATTGTAGGCACTTGAAGAAGGCAATAAAGATATAAAAAACATAGTGATAAATCATTATGGATGTTTTGTTTGTGATACAAAGTCAAGTTCTTGTTTCCGGATTCATCTTAAGCAGTCTTACATCACCAAATTCTGCCAGAAGTTTAGTTGGCTACTGAGAGAACACAAGAGAACAAGTGACAAGGCACTATCAGATCATAACCAAAACCCATTTTCTATAAATGGTGGTCAGCCATATTTCCATGATCTGCAACCACGTCTTTTGTTCATGTGGTATGCTTAATAGGTCTCTGATGACAAAGAATAGCTTTGTTACCTGTCAATAAAATATCTTTGAAATCAAGATAATGAGAAATGTATAAGCCAACAAACTTCCAGAGACAAGGTTAACAGTTTTATTTCAGTGAGTCCTAATACTTTCCATATATGTTATTCGCTATGAAAATGAATGACATATCTTGAAAAATAGGACTGTTTTATTATTAGTCATATTACTTGCACCATAAAACAATTATTTATCTTGAGGTATAGTAGAATGCATTTAATACAAGGTTAGTTTGGTGAAATTGGATTGTAAAGCAAGCATTTTATATATTCAAAATTAATATTATAATTCTCTTAAATATGAAGTCACATGTTATAGTCTTCAGTATAAAGCCTTATAAAGTACTTCTTGTGCACATTAAGATTTGAGGGTTAATTAGCAAAGTTAAGAAATAACAGAAGAAAAATCAATATGCAAGTGTATTAGTTTGCTAGAGCCCCCATAACAAAATACCAAATGTTGGGTTGCTTAAACAACAGAAGTTTATTTTTTCCAATTCTGGAGACTAGAAATTCAAGATCAAGGCATTAGCAGGATTGGTTTCTTTGGCCTTTCTCCATGGCTTGCAGATAATTTCCTACTTCCTGTGTCTCCATATGCTCTTTCCTCTGTGCTTGTGCATCCCTAATGTCTCTGTGTCCAAGTTTGTTCTTCTTATAAGGGCACTAGTCAGAGTGGATTAGGGCCCACCCTAACTGCCTCAGTTTTTACCTCTTTAAGGACCCTATCTCTAAATATAGTCACATTCTGAAGTACTGGGGTTTAGGACCTCAATATATGAGTTTTGGCTGGACAAAATTTAGCCCATAACAGCAAGTGTCCAAACATTCAAAATATTCTGCCTTTAATATAACTGTCAAAATCTGAGTGGCAAATGTGTGTGTACATGTCTTGGTGGGAAGGATATGAAGTACTTGGGAAGTAGAGAATTCTAAAATCTTCCTGCTTGCCTGCAGGATTTAATCCATTCTCTTTTAACAGTAAGTCTCTATATAACTTCAGTACATGTTAACTGATATATTTGTTGTAGAAATTAAGAGAAGTAATATATGTGAAACACATTGCAGAGTCTGGCAGACAACAAGTGCTGAATAAGTGTTCATTGAATTTGAATCAATCTAAACCTTGCTTCATCAGGCTCACACACACTGTCTCTTTGATAATACTAAAGAACTTTGCTACCTGTTTGCTCTTTGATGCTTAAAAACATTTTTATTTTGAAGTAAGTAGAGATTCTCACAAAGTTGCAAAAGTAGTAGAGAAGCCCCATGTATCTATCACCCAGTTTCCCTCAATGATAATATCTTACATAACTATAGTACATTATCAAAGCCAGGAAATTAAAATTAGTATAAGTCACAGATCTTTTTCAGCTTTATACATGTACTCATTTGTATATGTCTGTGTGTTATTATGAGTATTCCATGCAACATATCATATATTTGTGTAACCACCACCATAATCAAGACACAGAACTATTCTATCACCAGAAATATCCTTCTTGCTACTCTTCTCCCAATACTTTACCCAACTGATATCTATACAATCTTTAAGATGCAATTTAATTAGTATTATTTTGGAAATCGTCCTGGAGGCCCCCAGGTGTTAATTTTGCTTGTGTTCTCAGAGTAAATAAAGTTTTACTACATTGCATTCTGTTTACCATTAAAACATGTATTCTACCTACTAGACTGACTGCAAACTCTTTGATCCAGAAGAGTGTCTTTTAAAGTAATGTATATTGAATGGATGCCTACTGGGATAATAAAATTTTCCAAAGATGCCTATGATAACCATATTGGTTTAAATAGTAATATACTGAACCTACAATTTAAAAAATACTATTTCTTCATCTCAATAGACACAGAAAAGGCTTTTGATAAAACTCAACACCCATTTAGAGGGAACTTACCTCAACATAACAGAGGCCATATATGACAAACCCACAGCAAACATCATTCCCAATGATGAGCTGAAAACATTCCCTGTAAGATCAGAAATAAGACAAGGATATCCACTGTCATCACTTTTATTCAACATGGCAATGTTGAATAGAAGTCCTAGCCATGGCAATCAGAGAAGAAAAAGAAATAAAAGGAATCCAAATTTGAAAAGAAGAAGTAAAACTGTCACTGTTTGCAGATGACATGATACTCTACTTAGAAAATACTAAAGATGCTGCCAGAAAATTACTAGAGTTCATCAATGAATTTGGTAAACTGCAGGATAAAAAATTAATATACAGAAATCTATTGCATTCCTATACACTAATAATGAAAGATCAGAAAGAAATTAAGGAAACAATACCATTTACCATTGCATCAAAAAGAATAAAATATCTAGAAATAAACCTAACTAAGGAGACAAAAGACCTATACTCTGAAAACTGTAAGATGCTGATGAAAGAAATTGAAGATGACACAAATAGATGGAAAGATATACCATGTTCTTGGATTGGAAGAATCAATATTTTCAAAATGACTATACTACCCAAGGGAATCTGCAGATTCAATGCAATCCGTATCAAATTACAATGGCATTTTTCAAAGAACTAGAACAAAAAATTTAAAAATTTGTATAGAAACACAAAAGTCCCTGAATAGCCAAAGAAATCCTGAGAAAGAAAAACGGAGCTGGAGGAATCAGGCTCCCTGACTTCAGACTATACTACAAGGCTACTGTCAACAAAGCAGTATGGTACTGGTGCAAGGACAGAAATATAGATCAGTGGAACAGGATAGAAAGCCCAGAAATAAATCCATGCACCTATGTTCAAAGAGTCTATGACAAAGGAGGCAAGAATATACAATGGAGAAAAGACAGTCTCTTCAATAAGTAGTGCTGGGAAAACTGGACAGCTGCATGTAAAAGAGTGAAATTAGAACATTCCTTAACACCATACCAAAAAATAAGCTCAAAATGGATTAAAGACCTAAATGTAAGGCTGGACACTACAAAACTCCTAGAGGAAAATATAGGCAGAACACTCTTTGACATAAATTGCAGCAATATCTTCTTTGATCCACCTCTTAGAGTAATAAAAGTACAAGCAAAAATAAACAAATGGGACCTAATTAAACTTAAAAGCTTCCACACAGCAAAGAAAACCATAAACAAAACGAAAAGACAACCCAGAGAATGGGAGAAAATATTTGCAAGCAATATGACCGATAATGGATTAATCTCCAAAATATACAAGCAACTCATGCAACTCTATATCAAAAAACAAATAACCCAATCAGGAAATGGGCAGAAGATCAAAATAGATGTTTCTCCAAAAAAGACATACAGATGGCCCAAAAGCACATGAACAGATGCTCAACATCACTAATTATCAGAGAAATGCCAATCAAAACTACAATGAGGTATCACCTCACACGGGTCTGAATGGCCATCATCAAAAGGTCTACAAACAATAAATGCTGGAGAGGGTGTGGATAAAAGGGAACCCTCTTACACTGTTGGTGGGTATGTAAATTGGTACAACTGCTATGGAGAACAGTATGGAGGTTCCTTAAAAAACTAAAAATGGAACTAACATATGATCCAACAATCCCACTCCTGGGCGTATGTCTGGAGAAAACCATAATTCAAAAAGATACATGCACCCCAATGTTCATGGCAGCAATCTTTACAATAACCAAGACATGGAAGGAACCTAAATGTCCATCAACAGAGGAATGGATAAAGAAGATGTGGTACATATATACAATGGAATATTACTCACACATATAAATGAATGAAATAATGCCATTCAGTAATGCCATAATGGCACTGATGGCATAATAATGCCATCAATGCAGCAGCTTGGATGGCCTTAGAGATTATCATACTAAGTGAAGTAAGTCAGACAGAGAAAGACAAATATCACGATATCACTCATATGTGGAATCTAATTTTAAAAATGATATAAATGAACTTATTTACAAAAGAGAAACAGACTTACAGATATCTAAAACAAACTTATGGTTACCAAAGGGGAAATGTGGGAAGGAGGGATAAATCAAGAATTTGGGATTAACATTCACACACTGCTATATATAAGACAGATAACCAAGAAGGACCTACTGTATAGCACAGGGAACTTTACTCAATATTCTATGATAACCTATATGAGAAAAGAATCTGGAAAAGAATGAATATATATATATCTATAACTGAATCACTTTGCTGTACACCTGAAACTAACACAACATTGTAAATCACCTATACTCCAATAAAATGAAAATAAAATAAAATAAAAATACTATTTCTGTGCTACAAGTAGGTTGACTAATGTACACATTCTTTGGCCCCAATTTTCACACACATTTATTATGCGAGCTAGTACAAATAACAAACAAGTGATTAAAAATATAACTGATAATGGTTTAGTTTTGCTTCTGAAGATGCCATAATCATCTGAATTACTATCCAGAGAATCATTTTTCAATAAAGAGAACTACAAATTGCTTAAGTGGCTATGGTGTTCATCAGCTGGTAAACCTGGCAGGTGGGTGACTATTCCAAAATTCCTAGTAGTAAAGAAATCTCTAATTAGAAATTACAAATTCCTAGTAGTGTTTTCACAGCAATCCAGCATAAACTGAATTTCAACACCACTGTCCCAGATACCTCCAAACAACCTACAAACTTCACATGTATTTTATTTTACCAACAAAGAAGATGCACAAAAGGAAATCAAATTTTGTCATTATTATTTAAATTTCTTTGTGAATATAGATGCTTTATCACCTGATTTCAGTGTGTTGAATAATTTCCCATCTTCCTGAAAACAAAGAATGCATTTACATAGTTTAGTTTACATTATTACATTTACTGAATATTTTGTGGGTAATTTGACTTAAAACACCAAGTATAAACAAATGACCAATACCAGAAATTGAGTGATACATTTAGTTTTTGAAATAATGATTTAAAATGGAATTAATTTCTTAGTTTCAAGTTACCACAACACCTCAGAGTACTGTACTCCTGGAAAAATATACTTTGCACATGCTCTGTTATTTTTCTCAAACACAAATATTTTAGATATTGAGAATTATTTTGCAGTATTAAACATTGTAAGAAATAGAAAATATCAATCTAAAAGACAATTTTAAAATATAGAAAACATGTTAAGCATATCTTTAAATTTTTGTACAGTATATATCAACATACATTAGTTAAAATTATTTAGAGCATGAATCAATTAAGTGAAAACTCAAAAAGACAATTGCTAAGGAAGAATTTTATCTTTGTAGACAATTTATTACTTAAATCAGTCTTTTTTATTGCCCATTTCATGGCCTTTAGTAAATTCACGTTTCAATTCTTCAATATGTTAGTACAGAGCACTGGCTTTGTAATGTGAAAATAAGTAAAGATGCTTTGAGGAAAGAAAAAAATTAAATTATATTTCATTGCACCCTCTAATTTTAATTCTTCACTCGACAAATATTTAAGAATATATGACAAAAAAAACCCCTACTATTAGGTGCTGGAGTTACATGATTAAAAACATACTCTTTTTCCCCAAGTAGCTCACTCCCTACTGTTGTGAACTAATGGAGGCCTCTGCAGAAAATTTCAAGACAATGTGTGTAGAACTAATTTGGATACTTGTACAATGTGCAATGTTGTAATAAATTTTACTTGTACAAACATTATAAGCATTCAAATACATGGGTACAATGTTGGCTTTAAATTGTTATCTCTAAAAAATAAAAAAATAGTGAAAAGTGTCTTTTAGATTTATCCACAGATTTACTGTTTCTAGTGTCTTTTTCTTGTTTTTTGGATAGCTACAATTTTCCACATGTTGTCATTTTTTTTCTGACTAAAGAACACCCTTTAATATTTCTGATAGTGCAGGTTTGCCCATAAATTCAGCACAAAGAGGAAAATTAGTAAAAAAGAATAAAATATTAATCTATAAGCAATCATCATTTTAACTGCATGTGGTAAGAGGTTTTTTTAATTGTAAAAAAATTATAAAAAATATCATGAGATCTACCCTTAACAAATTTTTAAGTGTTCAGTATTGTTAAGCACAATGATGTACAGCAGATTTCTAGAATTTTTTCATCTTTCATGAGTGAAACTCTATACTTACTGAACATTAACTTCAAATTTCCCTCTCCCCCCAGCAACCACCATTCTACTCTGTTTCTATGAGTTATTTTGGATACAACTTATAAGTAGAATCATTCAGTATTTATCCTTCTGTGACTGGCGTATTTCACTTAACATAATGTCCTCAAGGTTCATCCACGTTGTAGTATATGACAGCTTTTCCTCCTTTTTTATGGCTGAATAATACTCCATTGTGTGTGTGTGTGTGTGTGTGTGTGTAATCCAGAGGGACATTTAACTGTTGCCACCTCTTGGCTATTGTGAATAACAATAAACATGGAAGTGCAGATATCTCTTGGCTATCCTGATTTCAATTCTTTTGGATAAATACCCATAAGTGGGTTTTTTGGATCACATAGTAATTCTATTTTTAATTTTAACAGCGGAAGCTTCATACTGTTTTCCATAATGACTTTACAATTTTGCACTCCCACCAACAGTATACAAGGGTTCCAATTTTTCCGCATCCTATGATACTTGTTAATTTCTGTTTTGTTGTTGTTGTTGTTGTTAATGGCCATCCTAACAGGTGTGAGGTGACACCTCATCGTGGTTTTGATATGCATTTCCCTGATGATTAGTGCTGTTGAGTATATTTTCATATACCCATTGTCCATTTGTATGTCTTCTTTGGAGAAATGTCTATTTAAGTCCTTTGACCATTTTTTAATTGGGTTATTTGGGGTTTTTTGCTATTGAGTTGTAGGAGTTCCTTATATATGTTGGATACGAACACCTTTACAGATATATGGTTTGCAAATAATAAGAGATTTTTAAAGTATGGTTAAAAAGAAACAAACCAAAAAACTTAGATTTAGTTTGTGACATCAGATAAGAATTTTGAGATTTTAACTTTTCATATTTTCCCCTTCAGAAGTAAACATTCAATTTAAGTGTTTTGGGTCATGATTCATACTACCATCCCAGCTCCATTATCAATGTCATATGGTTTCAGGTGACCATAGGCAAAAACTTAACTATCCGGCTTGCTTCTGTATACCCTGTGCTGATAATATTTCACCATAGAAGAAAAAGAAAAAAAGAGTACCTTAACGTTGTCTTCATCTTAGGACAATGAACAATTCTATATAACACCCTGAGGGTTATATAGTTTCCTAAGGGTCTGTGGTCTAAAGTCATTATGCTGTACTGTTGTATCAATTAAGAATCCTTGAGTCAAGTAAACAAAGTAAACTCCACTTAGCAAGAGCTTTTTATTGGAATCACCTGAAAGAACACGGTGCTGTTCATAAGTCAAAAGAGAAGCTTAGCAATCAGGCCCCAGGAAAAACAGGAGACAACTTCTGAGTATCTATATTATCTTAGAAAATACTCCATAATGTAGAGTTTATTCAATATAGTACTTTATTAGTTGATAATTGGAAATTGATAAAAGATTTTCTTTTTAAGGTTGTGGTCATCTTGAAACACAAAATGAATAAAGGAATGAATCAGCTGTAACTAATCTAGATTCTTGTCCCAAGAGGCAAATTGTTAAGGAGACAGTCTGATTGTTTTAGGTTGTTTCATGTCTCACTCTTCACTGACTGCCCAAGAAGCTTGTATACAAAGAAAGAGATAATTCCCCAAAGGAAACACTTGACCTTTAGAAAATTAGTAGATATTACTGGTAGGGGGAAAATGGCTCTATGTTCAACAATTTTAAGACATAGTGGTTTAGGCAAACATGTTTTTTTAATAGCATCTCAGGACATTTATGTATATTTATTAATACATTCATATAATTGGCTGCTCTGATTGTCCATTGGAGCACATTTTGAGAAAGACTCCATTAGGAAAAAAAGGAAAATAAGAGGAAAGAAAAGGGTCCCTTTCATAGAGCCCTTCTACTTTTACTATGTGAAACGATAACTGAAACTTGGATAAGAGGAAGAGGTGAGTCACAGTCATTGAGAGAATATTTGAGTGTGCATTAGAATCACCTGGACAGCTGGTTAAGGCACAGATTTCTGGACACCATTCACAGAGTTTCTGATTCAGGAAAACTGGTGGGGTGACACAAGAATTTACAACTCTAAGAGAAATAAACCAGACAGAGAAAGACAAATACTGCATGGTATCACTTACCATGTAGAGTATTAAAAAATAATAATCAACCTCATAGAAACAGAGAGTAGAAAAGAGGTTGTCGGGGCTGAGGGTGAAGGGGAAAGTAAGGAAAAATGGATAAAAAGGTACAAATTTTCAGCTATAATATGATTTTTTTAAAAAAAATTTGCATCTCTAACGAGTTCCTAGGTGATGTTGATAATGCTGGTCCAGGAATCACTTTAGAAAACCGCTGCTCTAATAATTTCAGGAATCAGAACGTGAACCTAATTGTTTAAATCTTTCAATGTGTTGTATAACACAGATCAGCCTGTTGGAGATTATGGTTTAACGGAGAGTTCATTGTGTAAGTCCTTTAAATTCCGTTTTTAGAAAACTGAATTACCTGGCAATGTAAAACAGTCTGAAGGCAAGGTGGACTCATGCATTCTCAGTTTGCTATGCTTGCTTTAGGTCTAAAATTAACCTATTTTAGGGATACCTTATAAAATTTTTCATAATGATGCAAGCCATCCCTGGAATGGGCCTTAACTCAACCTAGTTCCATGGTAGAAACTATTGGGTGCTTCAGGAATCAGTAAAGTCCTGGAAGGATTGAAAGAAGAGAAAAAATAAATGCACTTAAAGAAAAGAAAAAATAAATTAATACACTTAAACAAAATGTCACATTACTCCATGAAATGAAGAAAAGATTTAAAAAATTCATTCTCCATAAGTACAGGAAATGATAAATAGGCACTAGAAAAAGTGATACATTTCAGAAACTGCCCACTGTGATACGTTATATGTTGAGCTCTTTAAAGGATCATACTATGATATATAAGCAAGCATTTTATTTCCTTGGGACATATTGCGTTTATTGACAATTAAACTGACATTTCACATTTTTCAAGGATTGATATAGTATTTCACCATGTCAATTTAATTATGTGAAAAAAAGATATCTAGTGCTTATAAACTGGTCAGGTAAAATTCACCACTCTAATAGAAATAAATAACCAAATTAGACCCACAAAAAGTCACTTTGTTATGGACTGAATTGTGTCCCCTCAAAATTTCTAGTTTGAAACACTAATCCCCAATGTGATGGTATTTGGAAATAGGGTGTTTAAGGACGTAATTAAGGTTAAAAGAGGACATAAGGGTAGGTCTCTAATCCAACTGGACTGATGTCCTTACAAGAAGAAGAAGAGACCCCAGCAGTGCGCACACACAGAGAAAAAGGCCATGCAGGGGCACAAAGAAGTCATCTGTAAGCCAAGGAAAGAGGCTTCAGGAAAAACCAACCTTTTTGGCACCTTGATCTTGTACTTCACAGCCTCCAGACCGTGAGAAAATAAATTTCTGTTGTTTAAGCCACCTAGTCTGTTGTATTCTGTTAGCAGCTCTACACAGCTAACACATTCTTCTTAGTCCTATTGAATACGTCATATCATATCAGATTTGTCAAACATACACACACACACACTGCAAAGGATTTGACAGTCAAATGAATTTGTGAAACCCTAGGTTAAATAGAGTCAAACAATTCTCTTTACTGCAAGATTTCCCATACCTATAGTATTCTAATATGTATTATGAATCTGAAGTGAGGGCTAGTCAATACAACATTTTCCAATTTACTAGACCCTGAAACTATTTTTTTTCTTTTTTGCCTTTTTTATTGTCTTTTGTTTATTCATTTGAGGACTATATTGTGGGAATACTATTGACAAATATTACCCTATGTAATTTAAATTAATTAATGACATTTCATTGTTTTGACTAGTGTTTATCCTTTTTATTGACTCAAGTAATATTTAATCTCTTCATTTTTGTATTAGAATTTCACATCACTATTTGGGTTATTATTCTGGGTCCTTGTATTAGACAGGGTTCTCCAGATAAACAGAACTAATAGGATGTGTGTACACAAATGCACATACTCCGAGGTGGGGAAAGACAGAGACAGAGAGAGATTTATTTTAAGGAATTGGCTCACAAGATTGTGAGAGCTGCCAAGTCCAGAATTTACAGGGCAGGCCCTAGGCTTGAGACCCAGGAAAAAGTTAATGTTGCATTCTGCAGTTCAAAGGCTGTCTGGAGGTTAAGGCCTTCAACTGATTGGAGGTTAAGGTTAAGGCCTTCAGCTATAATGGCTCACCCACATTATAAAAGGTAATCTGCTATATTTAAAGTCAATTGATTAAAATGTGAATTATATCTAAAAAAAAATCTACAGGAACTTCCCTGGTGGTCTAGTGGTTAAGACTCTGCACTTTCACTGATGGGGGCACGGGTTCGACCCCTGGTCGGGAAACTAAGATCTCACATGACGTGCGGCATGGCCTAAAAATAAATAAGTAAGTAAATAAAATCTACATAGCGACACCTAGACTGGTGTTGTACCAGGAAACGGGGTGCCATGGCCCAGCCAAGCTGACACATTAAAATAACCGTCATACTCCCCCAAACATCTAACCTCTGACTAGCTTTCACCACATTTTACCCCTTTTAAAATCACAGTCTTCAAGCTTCATCTTCCATCTCTTTCCTGATACTTGAGCGGCAGACATCACAAATATCTTGGCAGAGCTTGTTAAACTCTGTGTCAAAAAGCTGTGTGCAGCTGATGTGGGTTTCCTTATTATGTTGCTATCAGCAAGTGACAGTGGGAGAGAGAAACTGCTGCTGCTTTCCTGGTTTATAGCCTTCTTCAGTTATAGACTCTGAGATAGCTGTAGGGCCACATAACTAATTTTGTGTTCCTCTAACATTTTAGTAATCTGTTTATCTCTCACTTATTGTCCTTTTCTGTAACTACTGTTCTTTACTTTCTTTCTGGTTCTCAGAAATGAGAAGGATCATGAAATTTTTTAATCTACATCTTCTTATAAGTCTCTTCTAAGCAGAACCCCAGAATCTCTCATTTTAAATGTGTTTTTCCCAAAAAAGAGATATAATGCAATTTGCTTACTGATCACCTTAACTTTTTGGTTTGTTTACTCCATTATTTTATTTATAAAATGTATTATCACTTACTATAGTAAGTGGTCACATTTAATCTATAAACTTTTCTATACTTAAGTTCATTTTTCATGGTTGCACATAATTATTAACTATTTTGAAACCTACTTTTTTCCTGTTCTAAGTGCAATAATAATTTCACTTTGTACTTCAAAGACATCAAGCCATTCACATGAGGTACCTTTTCTATCTCCATCTCCTTGTCTTTATAACTGTCTTCCCATTTTTATGTATGGTCTTAAGGAAAAATATACTTCTGTCCTGTGAAACTAAACTACTTGGTATTCCATAAATATTTACTGGTTGGATAAATGGATTTTTCTGATTTTTTATAACATACTATCTCATGAAATATTTCTATTCCATTCTATTCTATCCATTCATCTATCTTTTTTAATAAAACATTTTTGTTCTGGTAAAATATACATAACAAAATTTCCCATCTTAACCATTTAAAAATGTACAGTTCATTGATATTAAATGCACTCATATTGTTATGCAGCCATCACCCCTCTCCATATCTAGAAATCTTTTCAGATTACGAAAATGAAACTCTATACTTTTAAAAACGAACTTCCCATTCTTCCCTCTCCTTTACGCCTGGCAACTATCATTCTACTTCTTGTGTCTATGAATTTGACTACTTTAGGAGAGATATAATATAAGTGGAATCAGTATTTGTCTTTTTGTGACTGGATTGTCTCACTTAGCATTATGTCCTCAGAATTCAATCTATTCATTTCTTTGGCAAAGTTCTTTCTCATCTATTGCCTACATATTTCTCAAATTTCTTTTCTCTTCTTTATGCCCTCAACTTATGCCTTTGTTAAATTCTCTACATCTTTTTTCCTGACTCAATGAAATAGCCTCCAGATAATCTTCCCATAATATCCTGGCCATGCCTAATCCATTATCCACTGCTGTCATAATAGGTTATCATTATTACTATTATAATTATTATTATTATATTTCAGATTACAAATCTAACCAAATTACTCTTTGCTTAAAATATTATACTCTATCCTAATTGTCTAAAATTCTCTTAAAGTTTAGGTATATGGGATTCAAATTTTGACACAGTTTCAAAAATTGTGTTCTCCTGAGTTTCATTTCTTGATATACATAAATAATTTTTGATCACAAGGAACATGGACTTCATGCTTCATTACATTCTTGAAAAAACTCAGTGTTCCAAAACTTGCATCTTATTAAAAAGGGGTAATTCAAACTTGTCATCATTTTCATTACAAGATCATTTATTTTATGAGTTTAAAACAAACATAGACTAACAAATGTATGAATATTGTTGACCATTGTGAAGAAGCATAGTGATTTTGGAATATGCCACCTGATACTTAGGAAAATACCATTTATGTCTATTGTGGAAGGAACCCAAGAATGAAACACTAAATGCTGCACCTCAAGTATGGTCCTGGACACATGTTATACTTTCTAAAGTTTATTTTAAATTAAATCTTCATTATTTTACCCAAGATACAGACCAGAAAGATGTTAAAAATCTGTGGTCTTTTATGGCTATGCTTTCAGTGAATTACTATAAAAAAATATTGTGTATTCTAAATGTTATAAATAAAAATTGACAGTTTTCTGTCAAGTTAGTAATTTAATTTCAACTATATATACATCCATTGCTTCCATTAAAAAAGACACTATGAAGAAATTTACGTATTCTTATCATTGTCCAAAGGGAAAGTGAAGAATGCCTTAGTAGCTGGAAGCTGAGAGGTAGGCTATGCAGTTCTCAAATAAACACAAATAACTTCCACAGAATAATGACAATAATTAGGCAAGTCCAGTCTATTGCTATGGCCCAACCGGATAAAATCAAGACACGTGGCAACCACAAAATTATTTAAACTCCTCAACTGATAGCATACCTCTACTAATGTCAACTAGAAACTTGTTTTCTTGTTCCAAATTTCTAGATAAAACAAACACCAAGATACCAAATCACTAAACTGCTCTGTCAAGTAGGAGTAATAAGAGCATACTTGCCTTTTTTTACAATTTTAGGTGGAAATAATTCAGTCTTTCACTATGTAAGTATAACTTAACTATAGGGTTTTGCAAATGCCTTTTATCAGATCAAGGAAATTCTCCACCATTCTTAGAGTGCTGACTGTTTTTACCATAAATGGTTGTTGAATTTTGTAAAATATTTTATCTGCATCTATTGAGATAATTGTATGTTACTCTTTCAAAATAGAAACACGGTGTTTTACAGTGATTAATCTCCTAATATTTACCAACCTTACCTCCATTGGATAAGACCACTTGGTCATTATGTATTATCTATTGTATCTACTACAAGAATATCTTTTTCTGACATTGTGTTAAGAAATTTTGAGATTATGTCATGACTGCATTTTCTCCCATTTTGTATTTTATAATGTCTTTGGTTTTCATAACATTGGTCTCATTAAACTAGTTGTGAGATAGTCTCCCATCCTCATTTTTTTGCGAAGAATATTGTATAATTCCTATTATTTGCTCCTTTAACTTTTGGTAGAATTCATTAGGAAAAACATCTTTGCCTGGGATATTTTTAATGGGAAAAATTTTAACACAGATTAATTTTCTTAAGTAAATAGAGGGCTACTCAGGTAATATATTTCCTTTTAAGGCAACTCTGGTAGTTTGTGTCTTACAAAAATATGTCCATTTCAAGAAAAATTTATAATTTTTTAATCTCTTTATTGATATCCCTATATGTTCAACACCATTCTCCTGATTGTCTTTAGTTCTTCATCCTTCAGTGTTTTGAGCATACTTAAGGCAGGGAATTTAAACTCTTTTTTTAGTAAGTCCAATTTCTGGGCTTCTTTTTTCTTTTTTTCTCATGAATGGGCCATGCTTTCCTGTTTCTCTGAATGCTTTGTAATTTTTTTAAAAAACTTTATATTTTTGATATTGTAATATAACACTTGAAATAAGATTCTCTCTCCTCCCCAGAGTATGCTGTTGTTGCTTATTGAGGGCTGTAGTCATCTACTTGTTTAGTGACTTTTTGAACTATTTAGCAAGGACTGTATTCCTTGCCATATGCTCCATTGTGTCTGCATTCAGTTAGTGACCTGACAAAGATTTCTTTGAATGTCTGGACCCAATAAGAAAAGAAAAGTGTTTTGTTGCTTTAAATTCTTTCAACAGGATCTTCCCAGGAAGCTGTTTCAACCTCATCAGGTTGAAATAGCTAGCCTCTGCTGATCTCTCAGTGAACTGCCAGTCAGATCAAAACACACAACCCCGCTTTTGTAAGACTGGGTTCTTATTGCCCACCCTGGCATCAGCAAATTGTACTAGGAATGTGGGCCACATTTTCTATAGCTACCTGCCATGGAGCCAGGGGCAGGGCATTGTAGATGCTATGTGAAATGTCAAAATTCATTGAAATTTACCTGCTTCTTTTTTTAATCAAGCACTCTGATGGACAGAGCAAGTGCTGAACTAGACTCCATAGTTCTAAAATAACCAAATCTAGGAGTTCTTGCCAGTTCAATGGAGCAATTGATTCCTGGAATTTCCTACTATACCATCTTCCATGACATCACTTGGTGATTTTTTTAAAAGTATAAATTACATTGGGAAATATTCATTATGTTTCTGATGAAATTCTAAAGAATTATGCATTCATTTATGTTTTCTAAAATCAAACTAATTCCTTTTCTCACCCATCCAACTTTCTGAAACTCAACATATATCCTGCGGCTTACTTGTTTTCGTCTCTGATTTTCATCATAAAAATGAAACTAAACTAATTTGAAACTAGAAATGTCATTTTATCACTTTTTTCCACTCTTGTTATGTTTGATATATTCTTAGATTTCTTTTTTATCTACTAATTTCTATTACCATTGAATGACACAAAGATGATAAAATTAAAAAAAAAATAACTGCTGGATAAATGAATGAAAAAGTAAATAAATAAGAAGAGTCATTTAGGGACCCAAGGATAGATAGAAGAACCAATTTTTAATTCCTGATGTAAAACAACAGTAGTTAAACCACTTAAATTCATCACCTTAAAAATGCTTTATAAAAGAGTAATGAAAATAAACATATATATGAACATCTTAGCATAAAATTATTTATGACTATGGTTCTTCTTACAAAGTAGTACAGAGCAGCTCAGTACTGAAATGCTGCCAAATCAGTTTCTTGATAGTTTTACAAAGAAATCAGAAGCTATGCTACTAAAACAAAACAAACAACAATAAAATTGGAGTGTTTGCAAAAACAGCAATGATGCCTTTGTTTATAACACTGATATACACTGAGAAACTGCAGACAAAGAGTTCAGTAAGATTTAGAAAAGGATACTGATGAAACAACCAGTGATGCAGATGTAGAACTGAGAGGTGATGATGTCTACCAAGGTAATGAGGGCAATTTAAGTGAGTGTGTTTGGGCGAGCTCTCCTGCACTAGTAGTGCTGATCTGCAGCTGAGTGAACAAATAGTTTGGCATAGAATGAATGAAGGTTACCACACCGTTCTCTCTTTTACATAAGAGACAAAATATTTCCTACGTACTATTAAGCATTTTATAACTCGAGTGTGAAAAAGAAGATAAGTAATCAGAGCCAGAAGCAGTATCAGTTCTTATAGTACATGAAACAAAAAGATCTATAGAAAATGCATACAGTGCTATGTAAATGATAAAAAAATAGCCATCTGACTCAAACTTGGTAATACAGGTAGGGATCTCATATTGGAAAAAAAGGTATATTGCCCATTTTCAGCTTCCTGCCAAGTTATAAATTTATCTCTTGGGTTACTAGAATTGTTAGAAAACTAACTTTTTCTATACTTTCATTTTTCTATACTATGGGTCTATAGGAGAATATTTCTTCTTGAAGTAAGTGATTACATGTCTTTCATGATTAGATTATTTGTCAGTATAATACGTTAAGCTCAAAAGCAGCAATTTCAGAGAAAATATTTAAAAGAAATTAGAAGTTTTGCTAGTGAAGAGAAACATAGGAACTGTAATAAAGAAATGCTGGTGGGTATACAGAAATGACATTAATCTTATCTTGTTTGGATCATTATTTTGATCTTATTTTTAAAATCCACAAAGTGTAATCTGTAATTTAAAACCAAATGCAAGAGTAAGAGTATGAAATTGGCCAATTTACAATTTTTACCATCTGAAAATGCATTACTGTTAGCATATTTAATTGAAAATATTCCTCAATTATATATATATACATAATATCTTATTTACTCTACAGTATATGAGCTATGACCAAGAAAGAAAATGATAATTTCATATAACATAATTTTGAATTAACCATTTGACAGGTGTTTTGGAGCATCCACAATTGTTAGTGTTGGACTAGACTCTTGAGTTATTGTGTGATTTGTTAATAACTCACCACACGAAAAGTTCTTTTGAGAAATCTTCAAAGCAAGAACCAGTTTTCAGCAATCTATTTGATTTCCCACCCAGCACATTTAGCATAATGATATTTAACCATCTTATTGTACATCTGAGACTCTCAAGTGTCCTCAGATTATCAGAAGAAAGAAGTGAGTGAAAAGAACACTACCAACATTCTATATTTATCATTAGTAAAACTATGTATTAGGTTTATTGGATTATTAATAGGATTATTCAAAATTCCATAAAACAGCATGGGACTTATCTTGTTCTGACTTATAATTATTTCCGTTAAAGAGGAAGTATGAAACTCAGCACAATCTAGTGTGGTGTATGTTGGAATACTCTGATTTCAGATCGTATGGTGAGAGGTAGAAGAGTAGTCTCTTTGCTCCTTCATACTCCTCCTGGTTAAATAATGTATGTTCATGAGAGATACTTAATTTAGAGGAAGACAGAATTAATACTAAAATTGACTTTTTTTTTTACTTCCTATAACAGTATTGGCTAACAGATTATTTTAAAAGGTCACTAGGATAATTTTTGAATATCATATTTTAAAAAACATACTGAATAAAACCTGCAGATAAATCTGGTTAATCCAATTATACTATAAAAAGTTATTCCTAAATGGCCAATTATCGTATATCTTTTTAGATGTTTAATTATATATTAATTCTGGACCAATTAATTTGTATTATTATATACTCTTTTCATTAAATTAATAAGAATTATTTAGTTATGATGTCTAATGATTAATTACTTAATGCTTTTTACATTTTTAAATTAGTCAATTATTAATAGAAATCAAATGCCAGAGCCAGGTACATATACACAGCTTTATGAAAGAATACTCTGTCCTCTATCATACCCGTAATTTTGAAAATAATAGCTTTAACTACTCATATTTATTATTATAAATTATAAGAAGTAGCATTATTTTATGTTTCCATAAGCTATAAAATGAATAAATTAATTACATCATATATATTCCTAAACTTGACTTATATTACTAACATATCTTATACAATACACTGTATATTTTTTCTCAGTGTTTTCTACAGTAGTCCACAAGACACATAATAAGACACTTATTTGAACTGAAAAATGAAGTTGTACTTATATTGGGAGGAAAAATCTGAGTGATCTTTTTCTTAGTCCATTGGATTGAAGGAGATTGAAAAAGGTTGTAACAGATGATAGCCTCCCCTTACACTTCATGTTGGTTTTCTGAAATGAAACCTACTACTTTCCCTCTGAAACTTATTCACAGTTGGCTGAGTCTGGGACCCTGGGGTATGCTAAGTTCAATGCTGCAGGGTGGTCTCAGAATGCTGCTTATAATTCAATGATGTTGTCTATAATGAAACACTTTATGAGAAAAAGTAAATGGTTTTGGTCCTGTCCTTTGCTGGTGATATTAATCAGAATGGTCAGCAAAGTTACATACCCATATGAAAATCTGAGTTTGGCCAAAAACATGTCAGCTGAATGATGGGTTATTAGACAAGGAGCAAGCGTTTTTCCACTTACTGTAAAAGCAGTAAAATTCCTCAAGCTCAGTGTTCCTCTCTTGCAATGCAGTTTACTGCGTGGGCAAGTTTTCATCTCAGCTCACTTGTGTCATTCTCCTACTCACTCTCTGTAGGTCTTGGAAGGCACAGGAAACTGCTCTATTTACTGCGTTTTTCCATAAATAATAAAGTCCTTTACCTCTGACCCAGGAATCTATTTTTTTAAATAATTGCTTTATAAAAAAAGCAATTATATAATTGCTTTACAATGATGTGTTAGTTTCTGCTTTATAACAAGTGAATCAGTTATACATATACATATGTCCCCATATCTCTTCCCTCTTGCATCTCCCTCCCTGCCACCCTCCCTATCCCACCCCTCTAGGTTGACCCAGGAATCTTGTATCTTCTACCACTATCTATGAAACAGTAGTAGGTAACTTGTTAGATTGGCATGTGGTAAAATCCCAGGTCTTTCCCAGTTCTTGACAGTTTCCTGGTATAATGGAGTATCTTCCAGTTCAGCTTGAATAATGGCCACAAGGGGTGAATGTGAAATAAAACTTCCTGCATTAAGATGCATTAAACTTCCAGTTTAACAACCAGGACTAAGAAACAAGACCACCTACATTAGCATGACAACTATTTGCTCCAGAAAATTTTTACTCAGATAACCTATGTAATCCAGTAAATAATTTCATTGTGTGTGTCAACAATTTTCCAAAATTGACTGCTTATATTAGCCTGCTTCTCAGGGCACTAGTTCCCTCAAATGAGGAAAGCATTTTCTTATTAAACAACTCTTTACTTATCCAAATTTGCTTCAAGATCCTCCAACCTGAAACTTACACAGTTTGCCCAACTGAGTTCAGATTTTCCACAGTGAAACACCCACCATAAACTACTCAAACCTAGACCCCAAGTCTCCATAAAATTCTCAACCTTCTCTTGTTGAGACACTATTAAGACTCTATCGAGTTGGTCCTCTTCCTTCATGCAGGAGGTAGTAAACTTGGATCTGTATGATTCATCAGGTTATTATAGAGTGTGTGTGTGTGTGTGTGTGTGTCTGTGTCTGTGTGTGTGTGTGTGTGTGTATGTGTATGTGTAGGAGTTCTGGGGTTAACAGTATTAATGGTTACTTTCAGATATCTTTACTTCTACTAAGCTTCAAAACAACTCTATTAGGTTCCATTTTTTTAATCTTTTGGGTTTTCTTTATCTACTTCACCAAATAATTAGCATCCATATTTTTAATTGCTTGCAATATTGCCAAAAGATATTAAATTTCTCTGAATTATCTTCAGTGTGTTACATGAAAATGCACATTAACCACAAGCTAAACAATGTGAAAAAATGATGGATTGCTAGTACAGTGTCAATGAAGCACTTGTGTCAAATGATTATTTGGCATCATATAAAATAAATATATAAATTAATTCACTGAACGATTTGTTTTTTTCCATTAAACTAATATTATACAATTATGAAATTTTAAAAATCACTGAATAAACTACTTCCAGAAGAAATTATTTGTCCACCAAGAGCTTAGTTTGTTTCATTTGTATCAAATATTATCTACAGAATTCAAGGAGAATGTATCTGCAGGATTCTGGCTTTCCTCCACTTCATATTTGGCAATATGAAAAAGCTGTAAAAGCCAGCAATGAAGAACTACATGATTGATTTAATATTATATATTTCGAATTACCAAGTCTTAATTTTTTCAGAGTTGTCATATTATATAAAATCTACCTGGCAATTTATCTTTTTTTGGAAGTCAGTGATTGTAGGAGGATGATTTCATTATTTTTACCAATGTGCAATCAAATGCATAGTCTCTCCATGTAAATTCTCTAGACCAGATTTTTCTTTACAGTAGTCAAGCTTGCTTTAACAAAAATAATGTGGTTATAGCTCTTTCTCTAAGTATGCTAAGCTTTGATTATAGGCTGCAGCAGAAATGGCTTTTACTACTACAGAAAAATGTGTAAATACAATCTGGAAGGTCAATAACTTGAAACAGGGAATATATCTGCTACCTTTCAGCTAAGAAGACTTAAGAAGACATTCAGATAAGTTAGATTAAATTAAAATTTGTTCATCCCCAATTTTAATGTATATTTAATAATGAATAAAGATGACATTTTTTATTGTTGATGGGAGGGAATAAAAGGCAGTAAAAAGACCTTCAATAATCTTTCCACTTTGTAAAACAATACCAACTCTGTCATCCCAGGCCTAAGCTTATTTAGTAATAATTATGTAGCAAAGAATAAAATTCCACTTAGCCTCAGTGTCAAAGAAATGAAAATAAATTAACCATAAAATACAAAATTATCATCACTAATTGAATAAATTTTTAAATAGGATTTTCCTTAATGTATCTATATAGAAATGTACTCTTTTAGTCAAGAGGAAAAATGGTATGTTCTAGTGGTAAATATTTCAACCCAGTTTTATGTATTACAAATTACTATTTGAAATTCTAAATCATGTATGGGTAATGAACGTTGACCAAATCAGGTGATATGGGAAGAAGCAAGCCCAATAATCTGATGAAATGAGCAAACCTATAGATTATTGATGACACAGACAATGTTTGATATCTTATCAGATAAGTATGCTGGAATGACACAAATCTAAATAAAAAGCCTGTTCAAAGTCAAGGAGTTAGTAGAGTTAGATAGAATCACACAGACCCATTCTAAGTACTCAGATCAAGTAAATATCTAGGACAGTAGCATAAGCTTGAAAGGTCAGGCAGATAGTGGCTTTCCATGTAAGCATGCTAGGTAGAAGATCAGAAAGTCAGGGGTGAAGAGATTACATAAAAGTATAGTTTATAGCTTATATCTAGCAACAGAAAGAAGCAAGTATCTAAGAACAGAGAGATTTGATTACAAGGTTTGGTAATTCAGTGTTATTCTTTTTACTCTAGGATTATATAGAAATACAGTAAGTATGCATGAAGTATAATGTTTATTATAATTATTGAATGCATGTTTCCTCTTTAAAAAAATCTATGTAGAAAGAATGAGCAATGTGAATTAAGAAACAAAAAGAGAGGAGGGAATGGGTAATGAGAAACTCATCCCACAGAACCAGATATCAGGCATAGGGAACAGTAGCAAGAACTATTATTCAAAATGGGTCAGTGTTTCTTGAAGCAAGAGAACATTATAATCTCTTCAAGGATTCCAGAACCATGGTTAGAGTATAGATGAGAATAATTATGGGCAAATGGGCATGCCTTCCAGGTAGAGTACTGCAGAGTGAAAGGTGGGTTTGCCAGTGTATTATTTGCTAATGTTCAGAGTAGTTTACTGATTTCTGCTTAGAAGCCAAATTAATTTTTAGGTTTTCAAATACCATTTTGTAAAATGTAAGTAATTGGAATATCTAAGTTCTGTTCATAATTCTAAGGAGAGCTCAGTAGAAGTATCTCATATAATGGGGTAAAATACAGGTTATCATCCCAAGGACTAGGGAAATTATCTCCAGGGTGGTAGAAATCAGAGGAACTGAAAGAAAATTCTAAATTGCAAATCATTAGGAACGTAAGTTATGTGTGGTAAAATAAACTTAAAAGTCAGGACTGTGAGGTTGGCAAAACTGACATTAAAAAATAAATCAAGAAAACAAAAGCTCAGAATGTGGGGAACAAATCAGGATGAACAGTATAAAAGAGGTTCAGGCAAGTGATTTCATGAGTAAGCACAAGAAAAATATTAGAGGTCCATTTTTAGATTTGTCAGCTACATGGTGTAGGAGTACGCTGGATAGATCAAAGGAATCATGCATAACTGGATAGAATGTGTGGCAATATGTCAAACTTTATTCACACAAAAGTGTAACATGTTGGAGTCTCACTTTTATACCTCCTCCCTGGAGGTCAGGGTATAAAATATCTTAGATCTGAAAATTCTAATAATTATAGTATACAAAATTGAACTCCAGGTTTTGAGTTCCAAAACTATTAGGAAAAGCATTTGGTAAAATTCATCATCCATTTATGAAAAAAACTGTCAACAAAGTGGGTATAGAGGGAATGTACTTCAACATAATAAGAAAGACCCATATTTAACAAACTCACAGATAACATCATACTTAACAGCAAAAAGCTGAAAGCTTTTCCTCTAAGAGCAAGAACAAGACAAGGATGCCCATTCTAAACACTTTTGTTCAGCCTAGTATTGGAAGTCCTAACCACAGCAAATAGGCAAGAAAAATAAATTAATAAAAGTTATACAAAATATGGAAAGGAAGAAGTAAAACTGTAGCTATTTGCAAATGACCTGATACTATATACAGAAAATCCTAAAGACGCCACCAAATACTGTTAGAACTAATAAAACAGATTCAGTAAAGTCTCAGGATACAAAATCAATATATATAAATTCAGTGGTGTTTCTATACACTAATAATGAACTATCAGGAAAGGAAATGAAGAAAGCAATCCCATTTACAATTGTATCAAAAAGAATTAAATACTTAGGAATAAATTTAACCAAGGAGATGAAAGACCTCTGCCCTGAAGACTAAGAAACCAATGAAAGTAACTGAAAACAACACAAATAAATGGAAAGCTATTCAGTGTTCATGGATTGGAAGAATTAATATTGTTAAAATGTCCATACTACCAAAGCAATCTACATATTTAATACAATCCCTACCAAAATTCCAATGGCATATTTCACAGAACTAGAGCAAATAATTCTAAAATCTGTATGCAACCACAAGAGATCTCAGATAGCTAAAACAATCTTGAGGAAGAAGAATAAAGCTGGAGGTATCACGCTCCCTGATTTCAAACTATACTACAAAGCTATAGTATGGTACTGGCACAAAAATAGACACACAGATCAATGGAACAGAATTGAGAGCCCAGAAATAAACCTATACATATATGGACAATGAATGTATGACACAGGAGCAAAGAACATACAATGAAGAAAGGATCGTCTTTTTCTTTGGAAAGAGTGTTGGGAAAACTGGACAGCCACATGGGAAAAAAAAAAATGAAAATAGACCACTATCTTATACCATACAGTAAAATTAACTCAAAACTGCTTAAAGACTTGAATGTAAGACCTGAAACCATAAAATTTTTAGGAAAAAACAGGCAATAACCTCATTGACAGCAGGTTTAGCAATGTTTTTGTGGATCTGACTCTAGAGAAATGGAAACAAAAGCGAAAGTAAACAAATGGGACTACAACAAACTAAACAGCTTCAGCAAGTCACAGGAAACCATCATCAAAGATAAAAGGCAACCTTCTGAATGGGAGAAAATACGTGCAAATTATATATTCAGTAAGGGGTTAATATCCAAATTACATGAAGAATTTGTACAACCCAACAACAAAAAATGATACAATTGAAAAATGGGCAGAGGATCTGAATAGACATTTTTCCAAAGAAGACAAACTGATGGCCAACAGGTACATGAAAAGATGTTCAACATCACTAATTATCTCAGAAATGCAAATCAAAACCACAATGAGATATCACACCTGTTAGAATGGCTATCATCAATAAGACAAGTAATAACAAATATTAGAGAGGATGTGGAGAAAAGGGAACCCTCGTACACTATTGGTCAGAATGTAAATTGGTGCAGCCACTATGGAAAACAGTATGGAGATTTCTTTAAAAATTAATAATAGAACTACCAAATGATCCAGCTATTCCACTTCTGGGTATTTATCCAAAGAATATAAAAACACTAACTCACAAAGATACATGCACCCTTACGTTCTTTGCAGCATTATTTACAATAGCCAAGATATGGAAACAACCTAAGTGTCCATCAGTGGATGAATGGATAAAGAAGATGTGGTATATATACACAATGGAATATCAGTCATAAAAAAATGAAATCCTACCATTTGTGACAACAAGGATGACACTGAAGATACTACACTAAGTGAAATAAGTCAGATGGAGAAAGACAAATACCATATGATTTCACTCATATGTAGAATATAAAAAAGCAAAACAAAGAAACAAACAAAATAAAACAAACTCATAGATACACAGATCAGATTAGTGGTTACCAGAGGAGAAGGGAATTGGTGAGTATGCAAAATGGGTGAAGGAGGTCAACTGTATGGTGATGACTGGTAACTAGAGTTGTGGTGGTGATCACTTTGTAGCATATACAGATGGTGAATTATAATGCTACACACCTGAAACATATAATTTTTAAGTCATTATATATTATATGTGAATATAATTAGTGTGTGCTTATTTTAAGTAAATAATTGTGTGCAGAATATTATGTGCATTTTTTTCTTTTAATGCTTACAAATTTTGGTGTGAATATCATTATCATCCTCATTTTAAAGCTGAAGAAACTCATCATTAGAAAAATTTTAAACATCTGACAATGTCAAAGAGCTAATAAGTGGCATGTACAGGATTCTATTCCAGGACTATTAGACTGAGCTCTTAACTTCTCTTTAGTATTATAATTTTACATTAAAATTTTATTGTATTTTTATCTATAATTCTTTGGGCTAAGAAAGATAAATCAAGGGAAGTAATAATCATAGTAAGAAGTAACCTTTGTGTTTCAGCCAATGAAATATTTGTTCTCATTAAAAAATGTCAGAGTTGATGTCACATTAAGTTATCTGTATACTGGAAATAACATAAAAATCATCATTTAAAGTAACTTCATGTATTATTTTTAGCTTTTTTCAAAAAGACTGGCTGAGCCAAGTTTCTATTACTGCTATAAAAAGAAGTAAAAAATCTATTCAGTAAATATGAAACCATACCAAGAAAACCATAAACATACATTTTGGGGTTCAGAGAGATGCTCAAATTCATTAACTTAGCATCAAGGATATTGTCTTTCTGAGTTTTCCAGACACAATATAAATAATTAAATACATTTTGAATAATTAAAACTACAGAAGATACTTTTTATATTCAAAATGTTATTCTCTCTCCTAAAGTATACAAAGACTTAAAAATGAGGAATTAGACAAATAAACCTCTGAGTCCTTTGTTAGATTTTTGTTTTAAGAAGATGTGCAAAAGGGACCTTAGAATACACTTATGTATCTCAAAGGATTACAAAGAACAAATTTATGCACACGAAGGGATCAGATAGATTTAGCTTGTGTTAAGCATCACTTCTGGTGTTATGATGGATAAAATATTTGGGTAATTAAAGTGTGGAGGATGTGTAAATTAGATTTCCACCATTTTTTACAGTCTAATAAGCAATGTGATGGGGAAAAAAGTATACCCACAAAAACAATAAATATATTACACATATAGATCTTGCAGTATCTTAGAGCTTTTATTCCCCAGTTCTAAGACCTCTAATACTTTAAATTATTTTAGTATTGCTTTAGCTATTATTTGTTGGGTACTTACTATGTGCTATACACTTTTCATATCATATCTTATTTAATACTAATGAAAATCCTATGAGGTCTACTATTAATTTTTTGTTTTATACCACACTTTTATTTTTAATTTTGGAAAGCATTTTATATGTTTAGAAAGAGTGGTTTCATATTTCTAAAGGAAGCTAATTCTAGCTTAAAAAATCAAAGGTTACAGTAGGTGCAGGAATGGAAAGTAATTTCCAACAGCTCTTAGAGAAGAAACCAGTAAGGAGGTGATTCCATCGGCTGGGAAAATAGATGATTTCTACATATTTGCATAATAGTGCCTCATCCTGAAAAACAACATGACTAGCTATACTCACAATAGTGAATGAAATATTCCAGAATTATCTCTAAACCATTTAAACATCTGCTAATGGAATTCTAGTATTTTACATTTTACAGACTTTCCAGTAAATGAATGGATGTCTTCATTCATTGCCTGCTAAAATTACATTGCACTCTTTCCTTTGAAAAATATTTATTCGTAGATTAGTTTCCTTGTTTTATCCTATAGGGATTTCTGTTTATATAATTCTAATATAACTAATGAATTTGTATCTACCATATAGGACTTATTTTTTCTAAGATTCAAATAAGATATAAGTGAACATACTTTGTGAGTCAATACACCATCTAAGTCCAACTATTAGTCCAAATATTAAAAAATCAGTGTTAATTCTTTAATTGAAAACCTGTCTCTTGTTTTCGTTTCATTAAATTAATTTACATTCTGCTTGTCTTTAGATGATGACAATTATCTAAACCTTTGATTTTGAAACTAGTCAAAAGACAGATGCCAGATTTAGAAAAATGAAGCAGCAGCTTTAGTACTGTCTGGGCTTGATGGTGAGCCATGATCAAGATTTCTAATACTTCTCCCAGATCTAGGCATTGGAAGAGTCTAATCATGTAAAGGTGACACCTTTATTCAGAACCAATATCTCACACATGTTAAATCTCACTAACATGGTCAGAGAAAATGTGAGCCCCAGATCTACCACTGAAGGCAATATGAGCACTGGCTCACTTGAGCTTACTTCAGGAAGCATATCAAACTACAAGATACCAAGTCTTTGTTCCAGCCCATCAGAAAATGATGCTAAAAGTACATTGTGAACTCTGTCATAATTAGAGCTGAGTTTTGCATGTCAGTTGTGTATCAATACAAATGAATTAGTCAAAACAGTCAATCAGCCCTATATGAAATCACCCTGAATCTACCCAACAGCCCTCCAACATTCTGCCTTCATTCATTCATTCCTCAAATATTTATTCCTCTTCTAACATGTGCCAGACACTGCTCCAGGCACTTGGAATCCTTTGTGAATGAAACAGAAAAAAAACACTTTGTATTTGTAAGGCATGCAGGACATACACATGCTCGCCTCTTCCACTATTTTCTAGTTTATTCTGCTTACCCTAAGCCTCAGAGCATGGTATTATCTTACTTTCCTAAATGTAAATACCATCTCTCTACTTACATGTGTGTATGTTCCATAGACAAACCAACATTATACAAACTCCATTGAATCTATCATCATTTGTGTGTTTATGGTTTTTTTTCTTTAATTGGTTATTATTCCTGTTCTCTGAATTTCGTGTTGTGTCAAAATTTCGTATTTGATTAAACATATTCATATCTTCAAAGTATTTAAATAATTATAACCAGCTTATAAATTATGTTTCCCTCAGGAAAATGTAAGAACTGATTCCAAGTGTGAGTACTATTACAAATAATTATAGATGTACAAGGTATATTTTTATCTAAATGAACTTTTGTGTGCTAAGTAGGCCTACACAACATATATATATCTTAAAGGACATATTTGTCAAACTTGTCCAGATATTCTGAATTCAAATTATGGCTAAAATTGTTAGCTTTCTTTACTGCATATTTAGGAGGATATGATATTGTATAATATTTATTAAGGTAAATTGTGAAAATTGATACAAACTTTTATTAATCTTGAAAGCAGTCACTAAAATTCTCAGTACAAAATTTAATTCTTACCTTATCTTATTTGTGACATGTATAAAAAAAGAAAAGAAGAAGAATTCTAGTTAATATTCAGGACAGAAGTGAACAGAACTTAAGTATAACCAATTAATACTTTCCTGCTCTTTTTATTCTCATTTCAAGGATGTCATGCCATTATATTAAATAAAACCATTTAAACATTTTAGTTGAAAAGAATATCATAGCTTATTCCTTACCAACATATTCTATTTGGATATTTAGATACTCTGAAAGAAAAAGACAAAAGGAAAATAAAAGAATCAGAAAGAAACTTAAAGGTGAAAATAGAAGCTCTGTAAAGCTTGAATTCCAGTTCCAACTAAACCAATGAGTATTTAAATTCTCTATCATACGATAAAAATTGTGTAAATCCTAAGCTATTCTATGACCCAGATGAATGTTTTTACAAAGCCCAAAATTCTTTACATTTCTATCAACATTGTGACAAAATTGGCCAAACTTCTGCCTGCTAAGCTATGTCAAAATTCTCTATAACCTCTGTACTTTAATCCTGACAAACCCATTGACATCGGTTTTTTTTTTCTTTCTTTTCTTTTCAGAGGGAGGAAATTTAGACCTGGAGAGATTCTGACTTGAGTGTTAGCTGCAGAACTATTCCTAAAAATTGGGCTTCCTGAGTTCTAATCCATCCTTTCTACTATGATATGCTTACATTTGGGGGTTTACAAAACCCACTATATGGAGCAAAAATGTTAGATTCTAAATATAATATAATAATAATTATGAAAATAGAATAAGCATTAATATAAAGAGCAGGGCAAATACATTTAGAAATAAACTAATAATGTATCTTGGTTTTGCTTTGATATTTCATGTTTCACAGGATACATTCTAGGTCTATTCCAAAGAATAACAGTGAAATAAATTTCAATTTAAATATAAACATTAATGAAGAATATAGATAAGAATTATTTGCAAGATGTCACTCTCTCCTCTGTGCTCCCACAGCACACTTTATACAACTAATAAAACACTCATTATTTTTATTGTAATTATGCTTACAGTATCCCTCTAGATAACAAGCCTCTAGAGGACAAGTACTATATTTTATTCATTTCTGTGTCACAAGTTTCTGGTACAGTGACATTACACAATTAGGCACTAAATAAATATTGTTGAATACATGGAGGACACTACGTTCAAAAGTATATGGGTATATCTCTTTCACAAACATGTGTGTGATCTGCAACGTGCATTCTTAAAATATGGCAAAAATAACTTTTCTAGCTAAGCTTATGCTGCTTAGATGAGTGAAATAGCACTCTTTGAAGGTTCTTTTGCATTCTGGAAAAAAATTATTGTATTCCTACTGAATTTAAACTTGAATCTTTTAAAGTTGGTAGTTGAAAGCCCAAATACCAATTATATTTTTAAAACAGGTAAATGAATTCCTGGAGATCCCACCAAGACCCTTAAGGATCCTTGTTAAGTGCATGGCAAACTTCCTTCTTGGGGAAAAAAAAGCAGTTCTAGTGTTTTCCTTGTGAATACCCAAGTAACAGGCTCAATAGATGAATGATCCAAGCAGTTGGCACTGCTGCTATTGTTATGGCTAATCTAACTAGAATTGATTTATAATCTAGAGTTTATTTATAGTAACTGATTGATTCAACAAGTGTTTCCTACATGCTGTTTCCTGAGCTGGAGCCCAGGAGATCAAATTTAGTAACTTGCAGTTTATGTCCTGAATGAGCTGTCAAATTGGAACAAGAATGATAGCTCAGTTATTATTTGTATCATTAAAATACATCATTACAGGGTGGTAAGAATGCCATTGGTGTTTTCATATTTCAAAGTGGTCAACATACTTTTGAAAATCAATAATTTATTTTATACATTGATTACTTCTCCAGTGATAGCTACTTAGGAGATTATTTCTGATCATTTTTTAAAAAGTGTTTCCCATAATCCAGCATACAAAGTAACACCTAGGAAGAGTCATAGATTTTTCTTATTTCTTTAAAATGAAATTTTAAATCCATTTGTAGTTTCTCAGTAGGGCCATTTTATTAGTAATATGTGTCCTCATTTCCCTCAAAACTCAGCCTGAGGCAAGGGCTATGCTATTGGCTTGGCCAAAGAGTTCGTTCGGTTAGTGAATACATTGTTCAATGAAAATGAAAAATGTCTTTTATTTTTGGGTCAACCAACTTTTTGGCCAACCCAATATTTTGGGAAACGATCTTGTGGAACAGTAGTGGGTTAGTGGGAAGACTGAAACAGGAAAGAAGAAAAAGCCTATCCACGGGTAACTTTTCAAGTTGACCACTATGGTAGGAAAACTAGCCTCATTCCCACTGGGGAAACTCTGAGGATCTCTATACAAACAATCTCAGAATTATCTGTCCCAAGGACAAAAGAGATATCCTTTAGATTTCATCACCTATTAGTCAAAGGTTACATCATGAGGTAAAATCCCAGAGCAAAAAGCTAGAGAAACATGATTCATCTAAGCAAATTGCAATTAGGTTATATTTGCTGGTTTCCATAGCCATTCGTAGAGTAAAAAGGTGAGCTGAGAGGACAGGATTTAGGGCATAAGTGGTATCTGATACGGTCACTGAAGTTTTCACTTTATATTTGAGAATACTTCCAAACATAGGTGGCTCTGCTTACATATGTTGCTGCATGAGCAGAATTTTGACTTCTGGTGATGGACAGATTCATTTCCAGAAAATATAATAGTACTGGTTCTCTTTCTAATAATGGAATGTCCAATTACTGGGTTCATACATATTGGATTTTTCCAGCTGTGTACATGCATTCCTGTTCCCAAATGCTTTGCAAATAAAAAAGCAGGAAAAATATGTCCATATTTTTATTATTCAATAGCTCTGTTCATACATACTCATGTGCCAGATGCAGAACACTGAAGTAATGTAAGTAAGTAAAACTATGCAGTTCTGTCTTGAGTACTTCTGTTGACTGTGCCAACCTTACACAGACAGAACTACTACTTATGTAAGCCCAACAATATTCAGGGGCTTGTGAGAGGCCCCATCCTCCAGGGAGGATGGCAATGGTACTGTGGAATCACTTTGCTGAAAAGAACTTTCGTACAATTTTGCTTGAGTTGTTAGAATTTCAACTTTACCTTTATAATAAGAAGCATTTCTTAGAACTTATATAAAAACATGCTCTATCTCCAGTCCCCATATGATAAGATGTGATGGACAACTATTCCCTTCTCAAAACGTCTTCTTGGTAGTGTCTGTGAAATGACAGATTTCCTAATAAGCACTTAGGGGGATTTGAGAAAAACTTATCACGTTGGTCATAAATTCTAATGTTGTGAAAACTACATCAGTTCTGGCAGGCACCAATAACTCAAATTGAGAATTTTACTCATATTCAGCTTTGTTCAATATGTCTATTAACCTGGAAATATCCACCATAGTGACACAAGCCTTGCTGGTACCCAGGCACTAATTTATAGAAATTATCTGAGAAAAGAGTAATATTGAGAAGCATGATTATTTTTTAATTCCAGAAGTATGTTTGTGCCTGGAAAGTTAAGGTATAAATCTCCCTTTCTTATGTCCCATTACCTGGTTGCCCTCCACTTTCACTAGCTAAAGATTTGGGGAAATTTTTACATTAAATGTATCACCTCTGCAATAATAATTGGTTATTCGTCTTCATACCCTCTGAAAGCTACTATCCTTTACCTTCTGGAATCCAGTGGCCACTAGAGGGCTACCATTAGACATACTCTGTTGCTTGTTGAAGGCCCTTACCTTTCCAGAAATGCTACAATAATTTAAAGATGCATTATGTTGAAAGGAGGCAGAGAGAAATATGAAAACTGATCTTTATTTTGATCTTGCATAGTCACCATAATTTTTCCTCTGAGAGTGTATTATATAAACAAGAATGTCACTTGCAAACTATCAAAGATACATTTTCTCACTGACTTAACCAGTGATTGCCTTCTAGACTGAAATTTCCAAGATGCCATTATAGGTTGTGAATAGCTGGTATATATAAGTGGATTCTAAATAAGTAAACAAATTATCAATCTGCTAAAAACTCAAGAGTCCCTACATACAGTACATGATATATGCTATAGGGGAACCAAAAGAAGAAATTATGTAGTCTTTATTTTGATGTAGCCATCAGTCTAATGAAATATTGTGAAAGGGGGAACAAATAAGTAATACAAATTGGTACTGATTATAACTGCAATGAGGGTTGCAAAAAAAAAAGCAAAAGAACTGTGAATGTAAGAAGTAGTACGTGAAGAAGTTAGATATTAATCTGGGACACAGAGAATGAAGTTCCAATTAAAGTAAGAAAACACCTAAAGTCTTAAAAATTAAAAATGCAAACAGCCCATGAAGGGGGAGAATGTATCAATATATACTGAGAAAAAGAGGTGTGTTGCTGAGTAATCTTTCCAAATAGGGCAGTTCCAATACAGTATAGAATAAAAGTGAATAAATACCAAGTAATAAATTTATAAAGTCTTAAAAGCCAGACAACAAAACTCATACATCTTCATACAGGAAGTGATAGGTTAAAGCTTGTTTAGAAAAAAATATTTTACTAGTGGTTTCAGATAAATTTTCTTAAGAAAATTCTATCAGGGAGCCTGTAGAATAACCATAGGATGGAGTTATGAAAATGAGAACTAGGACGGTGAAAAGAGAATAGACAAGTAAAGTACAATTCCAAGGATGCTGAAAGGAAAAACATTATTTCAATTTTATCTAAAAGTATTACGTGAAAGGAAAGAAAGAAAATGATGCCAAGATCTCTAATTTTTAATAATCAGGAAGGAAGAAGTGTGCACCAATGAATTATGTAGGGATAACTGAAGAATAAAACTAACTGGGGCAGGAAATACATTAGTTCAACTTTGGAATATGATCATCTTGGGCTGAGAGCAAGACATATAATTAGAAATGTCCTCAAGGCTTTTGGAACAAACAGAATAAAAAAGTAAACACCAGAGAAGAACAGGAGTTGTAAGTTTGCACTACGTCAGCACCATTGGGAGAGTAATTGAGTGTTTCCAACTACTAGGGAAGGATTTAGCATAAAGCAAAAATTTGCTAAGAATAAAATCTTGAAAAACAGTCACAGAAAAAGACAGAAGAAGAATGGTCAGAAACAGATAGGAAAAATAGAAGAATTTGTTAAAAAAAAAGAAGAAAAAAAGATTTTAAAAAGTAAGGATTTTAAAAAGGCAATCAGCCTTAATGAAACATACTTCCTTTCACAACATGCTTGAGAGTTTAAAAGTCACAGCTATTTGCCATGTGAGCTTTTATCATAACAGCATTTGAAAAAGGTGAAAGTGGACTGGCTCTTGATTTTAAACAACTGGCAAACCCAAAAGCAGAAGTTCCAGTCGACTCTTGAACATCTGTACCCTTAGAAAATGAAAAGAAAATGTTAAACTAAGTTATGCCCACAACCACTCCCCAGCCACCACCTTAAATGAGATACCAATTTACTGTATCAAGCAATGAATGAGGATTTGGTACTTGCTTGAAACTGCTTTGTAGAGTATGTAGGGTAATTATTGAGTCTAATTCTGAATTATATTGTATAGTGTATATTTTATAAACCCCACCTGCCCCAATAATTAAACAAAGAATCAAAGAAAAAAAAACCAATTATGGAATTGCTGTGAGTAGGAATATTTGGACTCTAAGCAAGTGAGCAAGTCTCCTTAAAGCCATGGCAAACAACCAGATAGAGTTTTAAAGACTAGCAAGGAAGGCTGTGTTCTTTACATTCACATTTACTGGATTTGGCTCACCCGAGTTTTAATCTCAGGCAAACAGCTTGCTGCATCTTTGCTTAATACCTTCTAGGTGGAAACTAATTTTACTGTTGATTAGGTAGGAACATATTTGAGATTGTACTACTATTTAAAGGGACAGAATCCAACTTTTTTGTTCTTTACCAATCATTTAATACTCAGATATATAATTACATTTATATAGATATGTAATTATGTATGTATAATTATGTTATAAAATATAGGTATATTGTATATCTATATCTATCTATCTATAAAATGGTCCTTTCAAAGAAAATCCAGTCATAGATAGTCATGAATATCTATTTACTTTGATGGGAATAAAAGAAAGAAATAAGATCCCTGAAATTTTATTTTTGGAATGACACAGTATTAAAATTCAACCGCCCCCCCCCTCACACACACTTACACATTTATTATCTTTTTGTAGACAGTCAAACCACATAACTTTTCTCAAGTAAACAGATCTGGTGCTTCTCTTTTCTTTCCTATGCTTTGCTTTCTTTTCCTCCTTCTAACCTAAATTGCTCTGACAGGTATGTGCCAGTTACATGGCAAGTGTTCACTTTACAATGTGCTAGGTATCTATACAATGCATCTTCTCAGTGTAAGTTGTTTTTTGTTTGTTTACTGTTTATTAAAGGCAAAATTCTGAATGTTTATAAAAGAACCAGAAAAGAAAGAAATGTCACACCATGTACAGTCCCCAGATGAAAATGAAGTGACACCACCAAATTCATTTTTATGTCATCACATCTCTATGATCGAAAGAAAAAAGAAAGAAAAAAAGAAAGGAGGGCGGGTGGTGGTGGTGTGATGAATTGGGAGATTGAGATTGACATGTATACACTAATATGTATAAAATGGATAACTAATAAGAACCTGCTGTATAAAAAAATAAATAAAATAAAATTCAAAATAAAAAAAAAGAAAGGAAGGAAGGAAGGGAGAAAGGGAGGGAGGAAGAAAGAAGGAAAGAAAGAAAGAAAGGAAGGAAGAAAAACTCTGCCAGCTGACAATGAAAGAAAAATTTATATTTGTCAAATCCCTCTTATTATAATCTAATTTTTCCACTAACCTATAATCTCAAAAATATAATAAACTCTTTTACTATAAAGACCCTTTAAATGCTTTTTATAATTCAGCATGCAAACCAAACTTCTGGTAACATACAATATGCTAACCATACATTTTTGGATTTATTTTGACTTAAATTTGAAAATTTATAATGTTCACAAAAGAGACACAACCTAGTGTTTATAATCAAAGTTTAATAAATGTTAGCTGAAAAACTGACTGAATACATAAATGAATAAAGCTTTGGGAATTTTACTTTGATAATTATCAGTTTATTCTTTATTCAAATTAGGCTTTTCTAGAACTACTTTGTAAATATCTAAACTGAAGTCATCAGTGCTGAAATAAACAGCTTTACATCTTTAGAGAAAACCACTAAGTTACTCAACTAATTAAATCAACTCATTAAGTAAAACACAACTATTTCTCTGTTCTATTTACTTTGATGCAAATGTTTCAGAGGTCCTCTAGGGCAGGAACAATTTAATGTCTCTGTAACCCTAATCCTTACCACATAGTAGGGGTTTGCTAGTGAAGATTATAATGACATATCTGTATAATATATTGTTTATTCCCAGGTCCCTTTAAACTTGACAGGAGTGTTACTGTTTATTCCCAGGTCCCTTTAAACTTGACAGGAGTGTTACTAACACCACCCTTTCCCCTTCTGGCTTCAGGTGTAGAAGGTTTAATCGGCCTCTTCAGTTCATGTCCCATTATCATCATTCACAAAAGGCTCTTCTCTTGTTTGAATTACAGTTATTATATCTTTCCCTTTAACCCCATATGCAGTCCCATTTCTCTTTGCCCTTTCCATAGAAAGATATTCTGATGGGTATTATATGTGTCATTTTACATGTGTTTTTACAAATTTGGAGTTGTTTTCATGCATATAATTTAAAAAGTACACATATCTCATTATGTTTCTTACTTTTATCTCTAATCACTCTTGTTTTTTTTTCCCTGTTGAATCTTCCTATTTTTTTTAATTGTGGGAAAACATACATAACCATTTTTAAGTGTACAGTTCTATGGCATTTTGTACGTTCACATTGCGCAGCCATCACCAACATCTACCCCCAGAACGTTTTCATCTTCCCCCACCAAAATTCTGTCCCTGTTAAACACTAACTCCCCACCCCCGACCAACCTCCAGCCCCTGGCAACCACTGTTCAACTTTCTGTCTCTACAAATTTGACTACTCTAATACCTCAGAAGTGGAATCATACAATATTTGTCCTTTTGTAATTGGTATATTTCATTTAGTACAATGTCCTCAATGTTCATCAGTGTTGTAGTATATGTCAAAATGTTCTTCTTTTAAAGGCTGATAATATTCCATTGTGTGTATATACCACATTTTGTTTATCCATTCATTTGCCCATGGGCACTTGAGTTGCTTCCTACTTTTGTCCATTGTGAATAATGCTGCTATGAACATGAGTATACAAATATCTGTTCAAGTTCCTGCATCCACACCTTTTTGGGTATATACCCACAAGTGGAATTTCTGGATCATATGGTAAACCTATGTGTAATTTTTTGAAGAACCACCGTACATTTTTTCACAGAGCTGCATCATTTTACATTCCCATAAGCATTGCACAAGGGTTCCAATTTCCAAAGCACTGCTTTTACATAAACATTTTTTAAATTGAAGTGCAGTATACTTTTATAAAAGTACATGCAACATAAGTGGAAAACCTGATGAATTTTGTCAAAATGAACATACTATTTTAACCAGCATGCAGATGAAGAAAGAGGACATTGCAACTCTCCAGAAGCCCACTTCAAATTTCCCAGTTATGGGCCCTTCCCGAAGGTAAACTTTAATAACTAACTGCATGTATTATTTATTCTTGTTTTACAGTAAATATTCATTTGTGTCTGAACTCTTTTACTAAAATTCTTGTTTGTGGTATTTATTTTGTTAAATATAGTAATAGTGTATTCATTTTCATTGTAACACATATACACAAACATAATATAAAATTATGCATATATACTATATATGTGTATATGTATGTTTACACACATACAAAATTTTATGGCTATACCAAATATGTTTACCCAGTCTAACATTTATAGAAATTTGGGTTATTTCCACTTTATTATGAACATTCTTTCTTTGGAATTCTTTCTTTTGGAATATATATATACTTTTTTTCTGTTTGTTATATGTATAGAATTGCTAGTTCACAGAGTAGGCAAATGTGAAGTTTATAGATACTTTGAAAAAGTTTCCCAAAATAGTTGCTCCAATTTCATGCTTAATAGACAATTTGAGTATCTGTTACTCTAGATCATTGATAACATTTTGTATTGTCTTTGTAATTTTTTGCTTAAAAATTTTATTTCTCAGATGAAAATTGTAGTCTGGCATCTTTTAATGCATTTATTGGCTAACTGGATGTTCTCTTTTTTGAGTGCATATTCAAGTCTCTTGATCATTAATAAGTGTGTCTGTCTTTTTCTTAGGAACTTTTTTTTTGGATATGAATCATTTGTCAGATATGTATATGATAAATGTCTTCTCCAGTTTCTAAGATTTGAATTTTTCCACTCTTAACTGTGTCTTTTGAATAACATGTATTCTTAATTTTAGTGTAGTACAATATATGAATTTGCTCCATTATTGTTAGGGGATTTTCTGTCCTATTTAAGAAGTTTTTGCTTATCAAAATTCACATGGTAGATTCCTACCTTTTCTTCTAGGAAAAAAAAGTATGTGTGTGTATGTGCTTTTAATTCTCTATTTTTCAGTCTATGTATCCTTGAAATAATATGACACTTAATTAACTTTTTATTAAATCTTAATATCTAGTAGAGTATGTCTTCAAAATTATTCTTATAATTACACATTATCTTACCTATTGTTGACCCTTGTCAACAATTTACAATATAATTTTTTAAATCAACTCATAAATTTTCACAAAAGAACAATAAATTAAAACTTGTGGACTTTAAGTGAAATTGTGTTTAATCTATAGATCAATTAACATTTTTATTGTTTCCAATCCATGAATATGGTATATACCTGAATCTATTTATCTCAGTAATTTTTTTTTGTTTGGTTCCTGTTTAGATGTCATTACATAATCTATTAGATTTTTAGATTTTCATGCATTTTATGCTATCATAAAACATCATGATACTTCAAAACTCACCCATATAACTATATGTCCCTCCATTCCAATACTTCTAAGTACAACAAAATATTTTATGTATATATCCACCATGTTTTGCTTATATACTATTCCAGTTTGGTAAGGTAGTCTTCAAAACAGAGCCACATTTAATTGTACTCCAATAAATATTCTTGTACATATCTTTAAAAATCCAAATAATATTTTTCTTAATATCTCTACCTCAGTATGAGATTACCATAACAGGATAGTATATCCTTAATTTTCCTAAAAGGTTCAAGATTGTACCCACATACAAGTGTGCAAGAAAAATATGTAGTTTTAAGATCTTTCCTCTTCTTTGCCAGGACCTGAAATTAGTCATAGTCTATTTTTAAATTTAATATCAGTAAAGTGATATTGATGTTTTATTTAGAATTTCCTTGAAAACTAAATATTGTTACAAATATCCGTTAATTTTCTTGTTAGTGTTTTGTATTCCTTCTTCTATAAACTACATGTTTATAATCTTTGACCAATATTTTAATTGCTCTCTTTTTGGCATTATTTGTAATAGTTTCTTGTATAGTGTACATATTTCTATTCAGAATTAAATGTTGGAAATATTCTTTTCAGTATATACTACCTATGAAACTTACCTACAATATTTATCAGTAGTTAATTAATCTCTTCCAGGTTCTTTGATAACCAAAAATTCATAAAAATCTTGGTAAGGAAGATTGGGCATGTGAAGAGAAGTGAGTCTTGTAAATTAGGTACATTCAGGGAATTGATTTTTGGATATAAAATAAATTGCAAAATGTAACTACTCTTATTTGAAAAAGAATGGATATATATATATATATATATATATATATATATATATATATATATATACATGTGTGTATAACTGATTCACTTTGCTGTACACCTAAAAGTAACACATTTTAAATCAACTATTAATATAATCCAATAAAAATTTTTTAAAAATTTTTAAAAAATGCAACTACTCTCAGAATATGTTTGCAGTGAAGAGAAATCTTACTGGGTATTTGAGGAAGAATTATGAAGACCAAGAGAACAGATTCCAACAGATCATCAGAAATTTTTTCTTCAAGCTCCAGAGTGAGTTGGGTGACATGAGTCTATCAGCCATCAGCACAAAAAATAATTGTCATTTAAAAACAGGAAATTTGCCAGCTACTTCACTAAAACAAAGAATTAGAAGATTAACTACAGATGTAAGAACCCTGAAAGATGAGATTACTCACAGTCAAAAGAAAGGAGGCCATGTTCTTGCCCACCCCCCCCTCCGCCAAAGTACACAGAATTGGTGGACTGATAAAATTGAATAGATAAAAGTTGGCCAATGTGCATCCTATAGTAGTTGCTCAAAACAGTAGTCAAAATGATGAAAAAGCTGGTGAAAAAACTGAGACTGGACTTCAGAAAAACACGGGCATCAGATAAACAGTGACAAGGTCTAAGTCTTAGATATTTTTATTGTATTTTTATTGAATGCAACCATTGTGTCCACTGTCTGTGGTTTAGAGCAAGGTCAGCATAATGTATGATAAGCTTTACAAGCAAAGCTTATCACAATTGTGTAAATGACACAATTTTCCCACTAAGAAAATAAAAAAGTGTTGAGTTTTCTCACAGAAGAGTTAGAAGAAGTTTAAGAGCCTTGTGTGCCCAGCAAAAGGCACTGCTATTTGGAACCTTACAGTGGATAATAAAGGCTCAAGTAAAAATGCGGTAGCTGCCTTTTCCCTGAGTACATGATTTTGTAACAGTGAGTAAAAGTGCTGTCAATAGTTGCATTTAGTTTAAAATATTTTATATTACTAATGTTTTAGATTTTATATTAACTCTGAGAAGAAACATAAAATTGGTTTGCCTTCATCTGGCAACCCATACTATCAATACATTATCAATCAGTTGGACCAACACTATCACAGTATGAAGGAGTGGTAGATAGGCAGGTATTTTGTTACAATGATGACTTTTTGACAATTGGTAATGTTGTATTGCATGCCACCAATCATACCTAAGAATAGATTAGCATTGAATGACAGAAAAAGAAACAAAAACAAATTCCATAACATTCAAGTAACAATTTCATTGCAAATTGGCTATATGTCTAAAAGATTTCACAAATAAACAGCTGGTCCTAGAGACAAAAGACTCACAAAAAGAGTCTCAACATTTTATTGGCCTTTTTGGTTATTTTAGGGACAACATCCTGTACTTGGGAATTTTGCAATAGGCACTGTAATCAATGACTTTGGAGATGGCCATCATTGACAGGAGAGCCCCTGAAGCAAGAAGAGTTAAGAGAAGTCCAGATACTTCAGTACCTTCTCTCCTTCATGCACCAAGAAACTACAGATGTGTATGTGAAAACTCACAAGTGATCAAGAATACTGGATAAAGACTTCACAGGAGTTCATTCGTCTTTGGACTTATGGATTTGAAGACTTCTGCTGGAAGCGGATGCTAAACAATTGCTAGATCCTAATGAAGATAGATTGCTTCACTAAAAAAGAAGTCATGACCTCCAACCTGGCATCTTATTCTAAAATGGGGCTTTTTTTACTTAAAATCTTATGACATGGAGAGGATTCTGGGGAGATGGCAGCATAGGAAGCACTGGGAATCTGTCTCACCATCTAGACAACACCTGCACTGGCAGAATCTGTCTGATTTAACTCTTTTGGAACTGTCGAAACTATTAAAGCTTTACAACTTCCAGGGAAAGACTTGGATGGTAAATTGTCGTTAATTTTGGTCAATTTTAGTTCCTAGTACAGTAACTGCTACCCATCTTCCACCCACCAGCCCTGTGGCAGGCAGTCATACACGTGTTCCTGGAGCAGCCTGCATATAGCTTGCAGGAGCCCCTGTAGGCAATATGGACCCAGTCCTCTAAATTCAAGAAACTGTGCTCTGATTGCTGATTGCTGCTTTTGATCTCAAAGGTACAGACAAAGATACAGGTGGCCATTGTTTTTGCATCTCCTCCCATGTTGCAAGCCCCTCCTCCTCTGGCTGAAGTGACTTCCAGGGAAATAAAAGGTTCAGCTACCTTTTGCTCCACTCACTTCATTCTTTTTCCCCCTTTTGTGAGACAGACATTAAAGACTAGGACGTTCAAAAGCAACTGAATAAACAGGGAAAATTAGAAATTCACTGTGCATGCCCAGGGAAAGGTAAGTCTCAGAAAAGACCTGAGAAGCCCTTAAGTTTGCATCTTACACTGATTCTCAGTCCAGAGAGAGCCTACAATGACATTACATACATACATACATACATACATACATACATACATACATACATACATACAAAAACAAAAAATAGCAGATTCTGGTGAAGAGTGAGAATCTGATTTTTGGAGGTACCACATTATTAGATTCAAATGTCAAATTTTCAACAAATATCACGAGGCACACACAGAAACAGAAAAATATGTCCCATTTAAAGAAAAAAATAAATGAACTGAAACTCTTCCTGAAAACAGCTGGTGGCAGATCTACTGCAAAAAGACTTTTAAGACAACTGTCTCAAAGATGCTCAGAGTACAAAAGGAAGATGTGGAAAAGTCAAGAAAATGATGTGTGAACAAAATAAAGAGATGGATAACATAAAAAGAATCCAAAAGAAATTCTAGAGCCAAAAATAACAGAAATGAAAAAATCACTAGAGGGATTCAAAGGCAGATTTGAGCAAGCAGAAGAGAATCAGTGATATTGAAGATAGGATGATGGGCATTATCATGTCTGGAAGAAAGATATAAGATTCAAGAAAAGTAAATAAGCCCAAGGGACCTGTATGACACCACCAAGATCAATGTATACCTCATGGAAATTCCAGAAGGAGAAGAAAGACAGAAGGGGCAGAGGGAATATTTGAAGAAATAACAGTTGAGAACTTCCCAAATTTGATGAAAGTTATGAATACAAACATCCAAGAAGCTCAACAAACTCCAGGTTGAACTCAAAGATACCTGCACCAAGACACATTATAATCAGACTTTTGAAAGCTGAGGACAAAAAATTTTGAAAACAGCAAGAGAGAAGTGGTTGTCACATACAAGGAATCCTCAATAAGTTGATCCACATATTTCTAATCAGAAACTTTGAATATATAGGCCCAATCTTCTAGTCTTCAAAGTGCTAAAAAAAACAAAAACCAAAAACAAAAACCTTATCACCCAAGAACCGTATATCCAGCAAAACTATCCTTCAAACTGAGAGAATGCAGTGAAAGCAGTGCTCAGGGGAAAATTCATAGCTATAAATGCTTATATTAAAAAATGACAAAGATCTCAAATCAACAACCTAACTTTACAACTTAAGGAACCAGGAAAAGAGAAATAAACTAAAAGGAAATAATAAAGATTAGAGCAGAGATAAGTGAAATACAGAATAGTAAAACAATATAGAAAATCAATAAAACCAAAATTTGGCTCTTTGAAAAGAACAACAAAATCGACAGAAAATCAAAGATATTAGGGAGTACTATGAACAATCAGGTGCCAACAAACTGAATAACCTAGATTAAACGGACAAGTTCCTAGAACCACAATACTTACCAAGACTAAATCATGAAGAAATAGAAAATTTGAATACACTTATAACTAATAAGGAGATTGAATAAATAATCAAAAATCTCCCAACAAAGAAAAACCCTGGATCTGATGGCTTCATTGGTGAAAACCACCAAACATTTAAAGAAGAACCAATACCAATTCTTCTCAGTCCTTTTCAAAAACTTGAAGGGGAGCACTTCCTAACTCATTCTTTGAGGCCAGGATTACCCTGATATTAAAGTAAGAAAAAGACACTACAAGGAAAGAAAACTATAGACCAATATACTTTATGAACACTGATACAAAAACTACTCAACAAATACTAGCAAATCAAACTCAGTAGCATGCTAAAAGGATTACACAACATGACCAAGATTTATTCCTGAAATGCAAAGATAGTTCAACATACACAGATGAATAAATGCAATACACCACATTAACAGAATGAGGGGGAAAAAACCCACATGATCATTCCAATTTATGTAGAAAAACCATTTGACAAAATTTAACACTCTTTCTTGGAAAAAAAAAAACCAAAACACTTAATAAACTAGGAATAGAAGGAAACTACCTCAACACAATGAAAACTCTATATGAAAAACCCACAGCAAACATTGTACTCAATGGTGAAAAACTGAAAGCTTTTCCTCTAAAATCAGAAGGAAGACAATGATGCCTGCTTTCACCATTTCTATTTAACATAGTACTGAAAGTTATAGCCAGAGAAATTAAGCAAGGAAAAGAAATAAGAAGCATCCAAATTGGAAAGGAAGAAGTAAAATGATCCCTGTTCACAGATGATATGATCTTATATGTACAAAATCCTAAGGATTCCACAAAAGAGACTGTTGGAGCTAATACATGAATTCAGTAAAGTAGCAGGATACAAAGTCAACAAACAAAAATTAGTTACATTTCTATACACTAAAAATGAACAATTCAAAAAGGAAATTCAGAAAGTCCACGTACTATAATATCAAAAAGAATAGAATAAAATACTTAGGAATTAACCAAGAAAGTGAAAGACTTGTATATTGAAAACTAGAAAATGTTGCTGAAAGAATAATTAAAGAAGGTATAAATAAATGAAAACATCCCATGTTCATGGACTGAAAGACTTAATATTGTTAAGGTGTCAGTACTACCCAAAGTGATCTACAGGTTCAATGTAATCCCTATCAAAGTCCCAGTGGCTCTTTTTACAGAAATAGAAAATCCTTTCCTAAAATTCATATGGAATCTAAAGGCACCCTGGACAGCTGAAGCAATCTTGAGAAAGAATACAGCTGGAAGACTAACACTTGCTGATTTCAAAACTTACTACAATTTACAGTAATCAAAACAGGGTGGTGCTGGCATAAAGACAAATGTACAGACCAGCAGAAGAGAATAAAGAGCTCAGGAATAAACCCTCACATATGTGGTCAAATGATTTTTGATAAATGTGCCAAAACCATTCAATGGGGAAAGGGCAATCTTTCAATAAATGTTTCTGGGAAAAGTGGATATCCACATACAAAAGAATAAAGTTGGACCATTTGAACATTACCTAACACCATATATCAAAATTAACTCAAAATGAATCAAAGACCTAAATGTGAGACCTAAAAGTATAAAACTCTTCGAAGAAAACCTAAGTCAAAATCTTCACAACATTGGATTTAGCACTGATTTCTTGGATATGACACTAAAGGAATTGGTAACAAACGGAAAAACAGACAAACTGAATTCATGAATTCACGAAAATTTTTCTAAAATTGTACATCCAAAGACACTATCAACAGAATAATAAGGTAACACACAGAATGGAAGAATATTTGTAAATCATATATCTAATAAGGGATTATTATCCAGAATATGTAGAGACTTTCTAAAATTCAACAACAAAGATAAACAATCTGATTTGAAAATGGAAAACGGACTTGAATAGATATTTCTCCAAAGATATATAAATGGCCAATAAACCCATGAAAAGAAGCTCAATATCACTAATCATTAGGGAAATGCAAATCAAAACTACAATGAGATATCACCTTATACCCATTAGGATGGCTACTATTGAAAAATGGAAAAGAGAAAGTGTTGATTAGGATGTGGAGAAATTGAAGCCCTTGTGAACCTTTGGTGGGAATGTAAAATAGTACAGTAGCTGTGGAAAACTGTGAGGTGGTTCCTCAAATCATTAAAAATAGAACTACCATACAATCTAGTAACTCTACTTCTGGGTACATGTCCAAAGGAAATGAAGCAGTGTCTTGAAGGGATATTGTACACTCATGTTCATAGCAGCATTATTCACAATAGCCAAAATGTGTAAGGAACCCAGGGATCCATCAACAGAAAAATGGATAAGTAAAAATGTGAAAAATACATACAATGGAAGGGGAAAGGTGGGGGGGGAGGGATACATTGGGAGTTTGGGATTAACATATACACACTACTATATATAAAATAGATAATCAACAAGGACCTATTGTATAGCACAGGGAACTCTACTCAATATTCTGTAATAACCTAAGTGGGAAAAGAATCTGAAAAAGAATAGATATATGTACCTGTATAACTGAATCACTTTGCTGTACACCTGAAACTAACACAACATTGTAAATCAACTATACTCCAATACAAAATAAAAATTTAACAAAATACATACAATGGAACATAATTAAGCCTTGAAAAGTAAAGACATCCTAACATATGCTACAACATGGATGAACCATGAGAACATTATGCTAAGTGAAATAGGTCAGTCACAAAAAGACAATGTATGATTCCAGTAATGCAAGGATGTTAGTCAAAATCAGAGACAGACAGTAGAATGATAGTTGCCAGGGGCTGTGGATAGGGGGAAATGGGAAGTTATTATTTAATGAGTACAGAGTTGCAGTTTTACAAAATAGAAAGAGCTCTGGAGATGAAAGGTGATGATGGTAACACAGTATGGATATATTTAAGACCATTGAACTGTACAACTAGAAATGGTTAAGAGGCAAATTTAATTTCTATGTATATTACCACAATAAAAAATGGAAAAAGAATCTTAGAGGCGTTACTGCTCAATAAACTCACAGAAAAATAAAAATGGCACCTCTAATTAAATCTTAACCCAGGTCCCCAAAACAATACTTTAGCCAGTTTTAAGTGTTCACCTATTAGACAAAGAGAAAGTCCTATCTAATTCTTTACCCCCAATAATGGCCCATTGAGGGCCTTACCCACACAACTTGACACCTATAGTTTACTGATGAATCAGTTTGCCTCCAGGGTGGACAAATCCAATGGAATGTTTCATTCATAACGATGATAATGCATTACTGATAAAACAGCATTTGGACACTCAGTGTGGGTGGCACTGGAAGCACAGTAACAATAAAATATACCTTTACACAGACTCATGACCCAACGCTAAAAATGTCTTAACTGTATGTTTTAACTGTAGGCCTTTGGACTACCCATGAATGGATTATAAATATGCATCCATGTAGGGCACCTCCATATAGAAAAGATTCTAAAACTGGTTCAATCATTTAAACATTGGGTTGCTATGCACATGCCCATAAGAATCAAGTACATCTTAAGGGAAACATTGGACTAATAATATCAATAAAGTCTAGGCAGATATCATTTACATTATAGACTACTGTATTCAAGTTCAGTGTCTCTATGGTAATCACAAGAATCACAAGAAAGAATTGGGCTTCCCAATGAAAATCCTATTTTTCATGCATATAAAGGCTACTACTAACCTAAAAAAACAAAATTCAAAAAATTCAAAAATAAAAAATAAAAAAGATTACCTGACCATACACACCTCTACCCAGGCTGAGGTTCTAGATACTTACCCAAGGTCACAGAGTTGGAAAATTATAAGAAATCTTTTTCTCCTCCCTTTTTTTCAAAGAGTAACTGTATATTTGTCTACTATCTTTCCTGCCTGCCTTGGTATCATGAACCAATAAACAGTTCATATACTGCCTGCTTTGACTGCAGTTTATTTATGGACAGTATAGGACCTCAGCAGATGGATGAATGTATTGTTCAGAAGAGGACACATGGAGAAACATGAACTTAGGTACGGATATTCCACCCTTTTCTGCCAGAGATTTTGGTTATAATTACAAAATGGTAATCCTAGGGTCTTTGTGGAGCTCATCACTCTGGACAAAGAACAAATACCCTGACTTGTGTTCAATGAGCCAGTCACTTGGATCCCAGGTTCCAAGCCAAGGATGTGGGTGGGGTCAGGGGTATTGTGTTATGGACAGATCCTGCAGGAGACTTTTACAGCTGTCCTGGGAAGGGGCTCATAATACAAATTGCTCACAATTGGACATGTATCTTTCCAAATGACCCAGTTGAGTGGAATCTTACTGATGCCCCATTTCCAGGTGTGGAGTCAATCAGAGATAATGGAGTTACTTCTGTTTAGTGAAAGAGAAATGAGGATGGCTCTAGAGGTTCATTCACTACCATCACCACCCCTCCTTTCAGTAGCTAAACAAAAATATAGCTCAGATTTCTGATGATGCCCATTCTAACTGGTGTGAGGTGATACTTCATTGTAGTTTTGATTTGCATTTCTCTAATAATTAGTGATGTTGAGTAGCTTTTCATGTGCTTCTTGGTCATCTGTATGTCTTCTTTGGAGAAATGTCTATTTAGGTCTTCTGCCCATTTTTGGATTGGGTTGTTGGTTTTTTTAATATTGAGCTGCATGAGCTGTTTATATATTTTGGAGATTAATCCTTTGTCCATTGATTCATTTGCAAATATTTTCTCCCATTGTGAAGGTTGTCTTTTTGTCTTGTTTGTAGTTTCCTTTGCTTTGCAAAAGCTTTTAAGTTTCATTAGGTCCCATTTGTTTATTTTTGTTTTTATTTCCATTACTCTAGGAGGTGGATCAAAAAAGATCTTGCTGTGATTTATGTCAGAGAGTGTTCTTCCTATGTTTTCCTCCAAGAGTTTTATAGTGTCCCATCTTATATTTAGGTCTTTAATCCATTTTGAGTTTATTTTTGTGTATGGTGTTAGGGAGTGTTCTAATTTCATTCTTTTACATGTAGCTGTCCAGTTTTCCCAGCACCACTTACTGAAGAGACTGTCTTTTCTCCATTGTATATCCTTGCCTCCTTTATCAAAAATAAGGTGACCATATGTGCATGGGTTAATCTCTGGGCTTTCTATCATGTTTTATTGATCTATATTTCTGTTTTTGTGCCAGTACCATATTGTCTTGATTACTGTAGCTTTGTAGTATAGGTTGAAGTCAGGGAGTCTGATTCCTCCAGCTCTGTTTTTTTCCCTCAAGACTGCTTTGGCTATTCAGGGTCTTTTGTGTCTCCATACAAATTATAAGATTTTTTTATTTTAGTTCTGTAAAAAAGCTACAAACAACAAATGCTGGAGAGGGTGTGGAGAAAAGGGAGCCCTCTTGCACTGTTGGTGGGAATGTAAATTGATACAGCCACTATGGAGAACAGTATGGAGGTTCCTTAAAAAACTAAAAATAGAATTACCATATGACCCAGCAATCCCACTACTGGGCATATACCCAGAGAAAACCATAATTCAAAAAGACACATGCACCCCAATATTCATTGCAGCACTATTTACAATAGCCAGGTCATGGAAGCAACCTAAATGCCCATCGACAGATGAATGGATAAAGATGTGGTACATATATACAATGGAATATTACTCAGCCATAAGAAGGAACGAAACTGAGTCATCTGTAGAGACGTGGATGGATATAGAGACTGTCATACAGAGTGAAGTAAGTCAGAAAGAGAAAAACAAATATCGTATATTAACGCGTATATGTGGAACCTAGAGAAATGGTACAGATGAACCGGTTTGCAGGGCAGAAATAGAAACACAGATGTAGAGAACAAACGTATGGACACCAAGGGGGGAAAGTGATGGGGGGTGGTGGTGGTGGTGGGATGAATTGGGAGATTGGGATTGACATATATACACTAATATGTATAAAATGGATAACTAATAAGAACCTGCTGTATAAAAAAATAAAAATTATATATATATAGCTCAGTAGATTATAGTTGTTCATCAGAACAAGCTGATACCAGCCATGGGACTCTGGAAGCTTCTACTTCTAATAAGGTCACCTTTCCAATCAAGGAACCTCTGCATAATCACAAAAGATGTTTCCTACTCACCTCTTTCTGTTAAACCTGTAAGTATAGAATATCATGGGGTGAGGGTTCCTCTTTTCTGAAATATTGACCATGTTGCACGCATTTGTCCATTTCCAGCATGAGCAGAGAGATAACGGAAGTTTAGAGGATTATAGTACATTAAATATCTCTAAAATATGTATTATATTGTCATATCTATGATATAATATCTATTATCTCTATTATAGAGAATCTACTAATGTATAAGGTTTTCCCCCAATACACCCTATTTTTATCTATTTTGCATGGTTTTTGTGGCTTGTATCCATGACTTCTTTGCACAAAAGTGTCCTCATTGGTAAAAAAAAAAAAATACTGCAGGTATACACACAGTAATTTAAGATGTGGTCATGATTCGACTATTCATATTGGGAAAGAAATAAGATAGCATATAAGATTAAAGATTGCAGTTGGGTAGAATATCTTCTATTTGCTCCTTGAGATTTACAATCCCTCCTTCTCCACATTACTCTCTGCCCCAAGGCCAACCTGTATGGATTACATGAACAGGGCTTCAGTGTCCTCTGATTTCTAAGCAGGTTCAGTTAAAAATGAGACTCATTTAATTCTCACTAACACCAATTTGGTTCTATCACCCCATTTTTACATAAAAGGAAATTGAGATTAGGGTGATTTAGGTATCTTACTTGCTTTATATTGTCTGGAACTCATAAGAACTCTTGGCTAATTTTATATTATTATTAGTGTGGATTGTTGCTATTGTTGTTGCTGTTCCTCTTTTGACCATACCTTAAATTAGCCTTTAGGAATCCACTGATCTATGTTTGAGGCATAAAAGAGAACAGAATACTTTGTTTCCAATGTCAGTTCTCTCTTTTTTTTAAAAGATCTTTTCTTGCAATTATGAAATAAATTACAGTTTGGAAAAGTGCAAAAAAAAAAAAAAAAAGACACATACAAAGTAGAATGAAATGTCCATGATATTTTTCAACTCATTAATTAAAGTGAAAACCAATATGAATGTCCTATAGGGTAATACAATATAGGTTATATTTTCTAACAGATAGAAATAATTTGATCTATACCAGACAAAAAAAAGTCTGCAACCTAACATTCAGGTTCACAGTCTCAGCCTGAAATGTATAATAAAGAGTAAGGTCAAACACTGCTCTATGCTTGTAGAGAAATAAATAATTCTTTAGAGGGCTTGTTAAATAATACACCAATATGATACTGAAAAGACCTGCCGTCTTCCTCTTGCTATATTTCTAAGTTTTGGATAATTTTTCCCAAGAAGCTAAGAGGAAGATCAGGAAGATGATTGAAAGAGTGAAGAAAGACTAAAGAGAGAGTGAATTCAGGGTGTTTATCGTGTTCCTTTTCTGTGATGTCGCCGTGAGCTGACTTTGTCCTCAACAGAATGATTTGGTTGCACCTTTGTAAATAAAGGATCATCTAATAACTCTCATCTAATTTTTAGTGTGCTGTTTTCTGTTGGGACCTTGACTGATACATGTATCAATCTTTCTGGGAAGACTAGGAAGAAATATTACATAATTATGTGGCAATAATAATGTGCTTAATAGTAGCAGAAATGTTGACAAAATATTATTTACTTTGTACTGCTAATAAAGCAAAAATAAGCTAACGAAGCTAATTGAAACAAAATGGAAAAACAAGTTAAAATAAAAATATATTTTGTTTGAGATGAGACAGTGCTGACAAAGGAACTAAGAGTATATGGAAACAAAACCTGTTTAAGAAGGAATGTATGAATTCAGAAACATGTGGTCACCCTTTATGAAGGAAATCATCAGCTTCTCTCTTAAACTGCCTTGCTTAATTGATTTATTAGGCAAAGATTAAATGTCCAATTTGCAGCACATATTTGCTACATGCTGTTATTCCCTCACCTTCCATACCTGTTTTCTCCCACAAGTTTCTGACACCAAAAGATAAGAGACCTGGAATATGCTGTGTAACTTATTTTTATCTATGCTTGAGTTCGTTTTAAGGCTGGTAAAACATTATTTTCAGATAATTACATAAAATCATAAAAAATGACTATTGAAAATTAATGAATAAGTGATGGTTCACGCACTATAACTTGTCAAGTACTTAAAAATTATGTTGCAGTAAACCCACTTGGTGTTGTTTTATTATTCCTCCTTCCCATCTCGTGGCTTTTGTTTCCCAGCACCATAAAATAAATCAGTGTAATTCCTAGTGATTGAATTTCATATATTTAAAGTGTTCTCAAGATTATCTTAACCTAAATACACCAGAGATTTGTTTTGCTGTTTATTTTATATGTTTTTAACTCTTCAAATATATATGTACCTATTTTAATGAAAGCAAATGTTTTAAATATGTGGGAAAACTCTGTACTCTATAATAACTACAGACCACAGTTGAGAAAACATTGATCTAGTAGAGTTTTAGGAAATATTTTCTGTTCCCTCTCTGTGTACCCTGATGGAAATAGTTACATTGTTTTCTTTTCTTGAGCAATCTCTGAAAAAAAGTGTAAGGGCTGCTTTTCCAAAAAATGCTTTGTTCTGTCAATTATTAAGCCATTTAATCCAACATGCCAGAGATCCAATTCAGGAATGCTCCCCAAACTTAAATATTCATTGGTCTTTATCTTTCCCGCAAGCCAGGACCCTAGGATTAGGCCCCATGGGGCCTAAATATGTCCGTTAGATGGAACATCCCAGCCAACAGGAATAGGGAATTGAGCGACATGTACTTGTTCCCTGATGATCTCACACAGATGTGGTTTTGCTTGGATTTTACCTAAATCAGTGGTCAGTCATGCAATCCAGTCTCTCAGCTGCACAATCCTTTATGGGAAATAAATTCCCCATTAAGTAGTTTTCTCTGTGGCTTAAGAGCATCTGCAAGACACAGATAATTCTAAAAATATTTTTGCATGTCTCTTGGTGAGTACAAAACTCTCCAATAGCCTTGTATGGTAGGATTATTGTAACTTTGTCTTAACTAGTACGCACTTCTGAGATAAACTGTGGTACATGCACACTTAAAAATGCCCCACACTAATATGTATAAAGTGGATAACTAATAAGAACCTGCTGTATAAAAAAATTAATTAAATTAAAAAATTTTTAAAAAGCCCCACTCCTCTGTAACTACCCAGAAAGGCAAAATATTTATATATAAAAAAATGTTAACTATTAGAAATAACGGTTTCTATTGATCAAACAATAGCTCACAGCTTGAAGGATATGAATATTAAATGTCTTCTAAGTAACTCTCATAATACAAGAAAAGATACCTACTGCAAATTTCATTCCTTTGTTTTTCACGTTTAGTATAACATGCCCCATCTTGAGTTAGAAATTGAGGAATTATTTGTATTAATTTTCTCACCCAATTGCAATACTTTTATACTCCACTCACACCCAACTCCCCCCTCCCAAGTCCTAAACCTCTAAAAAAAAAAAAAAAAGTTTTTGCCTTTTCAATGCAGTATTCTTATAATACTCATAATAAATAAAATCTTGTAAAATTTACCAATTTCTAAAATCTGGAAAGTGATGTTACATTATCCCACTGCTTTTCTTTGATAAGAAAGCTGTATTTAGTCTCTAAAGAATTTTAAAAGAACAAAAATGAATATTCCATAGTAATACTCTTCTGCCTTTTCTGATTCTCTTTCAGGTCAGAACAATAATACAATTGATGTACACTCTTCTGTTTATCTGTCTTTAGTGGTCTGAGAAGAGCAAAGTGTAATGTAACAGGTTTGTTCATGCTCTTTCCACTACTTGAAAAGACCTGGGTTTTCTTTGAAAATATAAATAAAAGTCTACTGGTCTCAGATACCATCCAGGGTTATTTAACAGGAAGCTTAAAAGAAAAAAAATTGAGTTAAGTGAACAGGAAACACATGACAGGAGACAAGATTTCAAATGAGATGCACAATTGACCACATGGCACCTGAGAGAAACAATTTGAGTATTTTCTTCCTTCCTATACATATCTCAGTTCCAGTTTTGAGACCCAGCTATTCTCTGTTGTCTATTCCATGCTACTATGGTGTTTTCACTTTATTTTATTTTGTACGCTTTAATACAACCAAATTTACCAGGCCAACATAGATGAGTAAACAAAGTTCTTCCTCCTGAGGATTAAAGCTCTTTTTCAGTCAACTGGTTTCGATTCTGAGAGAATCATACCTTTTGTTTACCAGACCTTTCATTTTTGTGTACATTGAGGATCAGAGAGAGCAAGCAATTTCCATAAGCCTGCAACCCAGATCCCACGTCCTCTACCACCCTTGCACCAGAACCTCTCTCTCATCTCACAGCCATGGACGTGAGCGGGAGAACACATATGACCAGATGAGAGGAGAGGAAAACTCAGCCTCGTTCACAGAGAGGTTGAGTCTGTCTGTGAGTACAAGCCAAAAATTGTTGATAGCAGCCCTGTATCCCTACTCAGTCTGACTTTGAAAAAGGATAATGAAGAAAAATTCTCCTAATGAACAGAGCTTGAAGCATTTTGTGAGGTGATCCACCTTGAATGGAAAGAGAAGTGGTTAGAACATGTACACAGTTATGGATGGGAACAATTGGCTTGGTCAGAAACCTGGAAGAAAAAAGATTGCAAGATTAGAGGTAAGGAAATCTGAGGTAATTATATGTGAGTGGTCACAGGGGAACTGGTACAGAGTATGAAAATATTGAAGCACTTGTTAATGCCAACCAGAGAGCATCCACCTCAGAAGATCTATAGAATGTTTAACATAGGGACCTACATAACATTGAATAAGACATGAAACCCACTTTCACATCACATATGGTGCCATAAGTGGCCTTATAAAGTTATGGAATAGACGGTTGAAGGGAGTTAACAAGACGGAGTATACAATTTAAAGAATTTTATATATTGGTGTGTCCCCAACAGGTAGAAAACAGGAATCAAATAATGAAATCAAGAGTAGCTCTGCTTACCAACACAACCAGTGACCTACTTGGAGATTTAATGTTTCTGTTCATGCAACTCGAGGCTCTGAAGATTTAGAGACTGGCTGCTATAGCAAAAACACTTCCACTAGGAGAACTATGATGTGTCCTATTAAACTGTAAGCCACCTGAGTACTTTAGACTCCTCATGCCAAAAGACCAGCAGGCAAGAAGGGAAAGAGCCATCTTGGCAGGGATAACTGCCCCTATTATCAGTAGGAGGTAAGACGATTATTACTTACAAGGGTAGGGAAGAATCTGTTTTGCACCCTGTTGATCTGTAGGAACATACCGGTACTCCTTTTTTCCAGTTTTCACTGTATATGGACAATGGCAGCAACCTCGACCTGATTAGAGTCTGGTATGGTTCAGAATTTCAGGAAAGAGAATCTGGGTTATGCTTCTGGGTAACACTGAGATGACCAGAGTACTAGCTGAGGGTGAAGGAAACTTAGAAAGGCTAGAAGCGGAGAGAGAGTTTTATTTGCTTCCCTGAGACCAGCTTTAGTGGTGAGGGCTGTTGTTGGACCTACTAAGGTTACTCTTTAAAGTTTCTCCCTAGAAATGATGCTCACCAGAAGCCTGAAGTTGCTGCTTGCATGACCTATCCAAAGCAGTGGGTCTGAACCACACAAAGTGTGGACTGTGGTGATGTCAGTCAGATTCTCCTTCAGAAATAATGACATTGCCTCAGGTGTTGGAAGTTCTTCCAGAATATTGCTCTCAGCTGTCAGTCCTCTTCAGATATTGCTGTAACTAAAGATGTCTGCCTTGCCTAATGTCACTTTTCTTTCCAGGAGCAGTCCATAGCTAATGAATAATAACAAATGGGTATAAAGGTCTGATTCCCTTATGCCAATTTAGCACAACATTAAGGGGATATCCAAGTTCCAGAGCCCATTGTTAGGTAGACAGGAACCTTCCTCTTTAAGACCACATCACAGGTCAGATTTTACTTCTGCATGCCCTTCTTAATGCTCTGCTCTTGGAGGAAGCATGGTCTTGAGTGAGGAAACTCTCTTCAGGTGAGAGCAAGTACCAGTGAGGGACTTAGCTGAAAGACATCAACTGCCAACACTTCCAGCAGCTGGGGAAATGAGAGCTTCTATCCTAGCAGGGACATCAGGGTGAAACAGTATAGCATCCACTACACTACCTAGAGAGACAAAAGGAGTCAGAAGAGAAACTTATGAGGTAGGCAAATGTAAAAATGAAGGATGAAAAACTGCAGATGAACAAAAACTCTGGCAATGTATATAATGTATAAAATGTATACAGTATATAAATATACAAAGTAAGTAAGTTAGCTCATGAGATCTCCATATAGGCCTATGTATTGTTATGTCATTATAATCAATTGCATGTTTAAAGCTGTGTGTGAATATTATAAATCATAAGGAATTTGAAGCACAATTGGTTACATGATTTATCAAATGTCACATATGTAGTAATTTACCTAGCCATGATTTGAACCCTATTCCAGCTTCCTTAATCATACACTGTACCAGGAAAGAGTGTGTGTGTGTGTGTGTATGTGTGTTTGTGTTGTGTAGATGATATTGGTTCAGGAATAGAGAAGTAGATGCATAGATTAAAATAGAATCTAGCAATATATCTTATTATGTACAGAAAGTTAATCTATGACAATAATGGTCGTATTTTATTTTGCTAAACCTTATAAAGTTGAACCTTAAATTATATATGTTTAAATAAACAAAATAATACAATAATACATTTATACACTATACATTTTAGAAGAATGTATAAATAATATACTGTGGATACCTATAGCAAAGTACACACATGTATACAGTAAAATGGATACAAGAATATACTTTAGAAGAATAATAAAAGAATATATCTTAGGTGTCTGGAGGTTTTAATGCAAATAAGGAAACCCAAAACTATAGGGGCAAAGGAAACCCAAAACTATAGGGGCAAAGATTATTTAAGTCACATTCTTAAATAATAGTGAAAAAATAAGCAAAGGAAAGAAAAATGAGAGGTTAAGAAAAAATATTTTCAGCACAAATAACAGAAAAATTATATTTCTAATATTCAAATATCTCTTTCAAAGATTAAAAGACAAAGAACATATTAGAAAAAGTGAAAAATCCTATTAGTAGGCAATTTAAAGAAACAGAAATCCAACAGCCCAAAGCATAATAAAAGATGCTTAATTTCACCCAAGTTAATGTAAGGTGTGGTATCATTTCTTACAAAAAAAAAAAAAAAAAGAAAACAGCAGCCACTGTTAGATGATATTCAGGGAAAGTGATATTCTTGTTACATTGCTGGTAAAAATATGCTTTTTTGAAATAATTTTTTGAAAGTTAATCTAGTAATACCTATTAAAATTGAAATTAAATGGGACAATATTCCTACTGGGTAAATATCTTATAGAAACATTCACATGTGAAGAAAGGAGAGATTAAATACAAATGTTTTCCTATAATGATCACTTGAATAAATATTAATACATTTATACAATAGATTATCGTGCAGCCAAAAAAAAGACATTTATGCCAGTTGAAAAGGAGTGATTTCTAAAATTCATTTTCAAGTCCTCCCCCACCAAGAAAACATGATAAAGCAGGATAACAGAGAAGGATATATATTATACTGATCCTATGTTTATAAAACAAATAATAAAAATCCAAAAATGAATAATTTATATACAATCACATTATCATTGAAAACAATGTAAAGAGATCCACAACAAATTCACAACGTAGATTACCTGTTGGAGGTCAAGGATTGAGAGTAGAAAATGTGGGAGAATAGGGAAGGATTGATAAAAGATGCCCACAGTAAGAAACAACATGTATTGTTGGTTCCATTTATAGAGGGGGGTGTGTGCTCATTTGTGTGTAAGAGAGAGTATACATGTGTATATACATTTGCATGTATATAAACATAGTGAGATATATGAGAGTATAAGTAAAATGTTGCTGATAATCATCAAGATGCGGAATTTTAGGTGATTTAATTTTTTTGCTACATTGTAAAAATTTTTAAATATGCATTTGTTTTGATGTAAAAAGGAAATATATGCATGATGCTAATTTCACAAAGCAAGACTTCTGAAAAATAATACTACAGTTGACCTCACTTCTTTCTCCATGGTTCTAATATCTTAATTCCTGTACTACCTTCCTTTTTAATATTCTACCAGTTGCTAACAATCATGCTGCATTACAGTTTACTATATTTGGAGAACATAATTTTCTGTATATATCCTACACTTATGTTGTTTGTTTCCTTGCCTTTTGTACATTTTCTATTCTAGATTTTTATAATCTTAATAGATAACTATTAAAATGTCAGTATCATGATACTGAATAAAATATAAGTATTTTATTCAAATTATATTTTTTCTAGAAAAATCGTGACTAGATTGGGGATCTGGAATGGGGTGGGGTTATACTTCAGCTTGAAGCATACATTTGGCATTTTCAAAACCAAATTTTAGACTACATTTTAGTTTTGCATTAAGTCAACCTTACTTGTAGATATAACTTCAAGTGTAGGCTTATTTGGGAATAAATAAAACAAGAAAAACTCTCAGAAAAAAATAGGTTTTTCTTTTCTAAAAATAAATTAAAAGGCAGGATTCAGTGAATTCTGAAATGTACTCCTATCTCAGACTAAATACTTTCTTAGATTATATGGAAATTGGAGTTAAAGAATCTACTTTTCTAGTGTACTTTTGCTTTCTTAATAGATACCTTATAGTCACCATTATTTTCCCACAGTTTAATACATTGCCTGTCTAGACCATTTTATATTCCAATAAATGTTCCATTCCATTCTATATGCCAAATCACTAATTTGGATTTAGCTTCTACCTCATTTTCACTTAAAATTGATTATTCTTTGATGCTTTGCATTTCTGGCCAAGTTCTTAAGTATTTTTTTATATATATATATTTATTTTTGGCTGCGTCGGGTCTTCGTTGCTGCATGTGGGCTTTCTCTAATTGTGGCGATCCAGGGCTACTCTTTGGTGTGCATGGTGTTAAGTATTTTTTAAAGTCCTTTTGTTTTTCTGGGGCTTAGTGTAGAGACAAATTTCCTGATAGTCTCCAAATCACTCTTAGACTTAAAGTAACCCCAAATTTGAAAACAACATTTATACTGTTATAGGCAATCCTTTTTGGCATAACTGGGATGACCATATCCTCAGACTAAATTTCATAAATCAAACTTGTCAGATTAGTTGGAATCCCAAGATGTCATATCCAAAGAAACATTAATATTAGTACTTCATTAAACTGAATTAAACTAGAAATAGTGCCTTTCCTTGTAAACAGACATCATAGTCCATCAGAAGACGTGAAAAGTTGAACAACTTGGCCATTATCATGTGTAAAGAATAACTGAAGCCATGGAAATTGCCTATGGAGTGTGTGTGTGTGTGTGTGTGTGTGTGCGCGTGTGCATGCGTGTGCATGCACATATGCATGCCAGTATGTGTACACATGCTTTGGCGGTCAGTTGTTTCTGTAGTTGAAATATCATGGCAACAAAAAGTGCCACAGACAATTAACAATTATAATAGTAAGTCATATGACCAAAGTTGTGTTTGTAGATAGACCGGTACAGACTCAGTAGAAGCAGAAGCTGCCCATTGTTGTTTTTTATGGCAAGTCTGTCCGTATAATGAATGACCTTGCATTTTACTGTTCTAAATTCCTACCAGTTTCACTAGTGCTAAGTTTTGTTTGTGCTTTTTTCTCTGATTTTTTTTTCCAACTCCTTATAAAGAAAAAAAAATAACTAAGATAAATTGGATAACATGAAGCATTGACATTGATGACTTTCTAGATGACTGTGTGCTATTTTGTGATAGATATAAGTGAAGTTAATGTGTTTCAATATGTTTTATTTGAAAATTGTAAATGGTCATACTTATTAGCTTCTTATGAACTGATTTTAGATCAGTATTCTAAAGCAAGATTAAAATTAAGCACATATCATCAATTGATCTGGAGACTGAATCTAAACTTTTCTGCACAGAATTACAGATGCAATCTGTAATGTTGCCTGGACTAAATAGTTGCTCAGTGAAATCCAGACACTAAATAATTCAATTTCCTATTAATGTTATAGAAAATTCTTAATTAAAACTATAACAAAAGTATCTATATAAAGCAAAACCAGAATGTTAGTTATGAGTATTACAATAATCAGTGGCTAAAGGGGAGCTTTGGGAAATCATTGTACTAAAATCAAATACTCAGATAGGAGTATCTTTTCCAAAATTGTACCAATTCTAAAGATTTGTGAGTTGACTTTGATTCAAAATGTGGAGAATGTACAAATAATGCTATAACCAGTAAATCAGAGAACTTCTCTGGGAATATTCTGTTGTAAACATTCTGTGATTGAAATAATAATAGCTAACATTCAGGGCTTTCTTTGTGCCCAATACTTCTCCTAGTTTTTTCTAAAATATTATGGTGAAAATAAAGCACAACAAATTTCAATCACTGACTAAGGTCATGTAACTTGTAAGAAATAAAGTTGGAATTTGGAAGCAAACAATCTGCCACTAGCACATGCTTAACCACTTAAGACTTCCTTGAGCCAATATAAAGTATTACCCAACTGCTGAATTCTTATTCTGAGCTGCATAGCATTATTTCTTTATCTGTAAAAATAGAAACACAGTGTTTCCCACCAAGGAAATCATGGAATGTGTGTTAGTTAAGTGCTTATTTTATATGAATGGATGTTTATATTTTATATAAATATTAAGCATGCATTCCAAATTTGTCTCTCATTAAAAATAAATTTATTCTCCAGGTCCTTAGTGTTCTGTACAATGGTCTATCTCTCTCTCACACACCCAAGTACAATGAAGCAAAAAGTGATTATATCCAATTTAACTGTACTATTCTTATTATTGAATCTTACAGCCAAAAGCAGGAATCTGTCTCATTAAGTAAGAGAAGATAAAATATTTAGGATATTATAATATTTTTAAAAGTTGACATTTTTAGGCTAAGCAAAGGCAATATTAATATAATAAAAATATTTATTTTAGCACTATTATATTATACATTAAAGATACTCTTTGTCAATTACATAGATTTGATACAGAACAGACTAATATATGGGCAGAATAGGTCATTATCAGAATGTTTAATTTGATGGAGTGTTCCAAAGGCTCGCTCATATGGCCACTGATTAGCATTTATTAACATTTATTAATACCTCCTATGTTTCAGGAACAATCTCAGGAAATACAGATTTAAAAATTAATAAATAAGGATGATGGCCAAAATAGTGGAATAGGAAGACACTGGATTCACCTCCTCTCATGGGCAAACCAAAATTACAACTTACAGAGCAACTATCTATGAGAACAATCTGAAGACTAGGAGAAAATATTTTAAACAACTAACAATATAAAGAAGGAACCACAACGAGATAAGTAGTAGGGGTGGAAACAGGGAATACTCAGAACCCACATCCTCAGGTCAGCAACCTACAAATATGAGTAATATTACAAAGGTCCTCCTCAAAGAGTGAGAGGTATGAGCTCCATATTGGGCTCCCCACCCCAGCCCAGGTGACCTGCACCAGAAAAGCAAGCCCCCAAAACATCTGGCTTTGAAAACCAGTGAGAATTACATTTATGAGAGCTGGCAAGCTACAGGAAACAGAGACTTGCTCATATAGGATACATGCAAAATTTCACACACTCCGAGTCCCAGCATAGTGGCAGTAGTTTGAAAGGAGTCTTGCTGATCTTGCAGAGCCTCCCAGAGAGGAAGGAAGCAACTGGGAATCCCCCTGGAGACAAAGACACTGGCAGCAGCCATTTTGGGGAGCTCATTCTACCATTATGATACCAGTGCTGGAAATTGTCATTTGGGAATCCTCCCACAAACCTATTAGCACCCAGGACCTACCCACCCACCAATGAGCTGGCAGCAGCCTCACGTCCCCCAGGCTGCACAGCCAGCCATGACGGGACCCAGCCCCACATACCAGTGGACTGGCAGGAGCCCCAATCCCCACTGGAATACACAGTCAACCATGCAGGAAGACTATCCTGCCCTTCAGCAGGTGAGAGTCACTAAAAAAGACAGGGCCTTGCAGCCAACTGCACCGGGGCCAGCCTCACCTACTGGTGCCTCACAGTGGTCAGTCCTGCCACAACAGAAGGGGGCACAGAGCCCACATAAGGGGCACTCCTAGAGCATATAGCTCTGGTGACCAGAAGGAAGTGTACTGCTGGGCCCCATAAGATATCTTCTATGTAAGGTCACTTCTCCAATATCAGAAAATGTGACCAATCTACATAATGCATAGAAATAAAAACAGAGAGTCAAGCTAGGCAAAATGAAGAGACAGAGGAGTATGTTCCAAATGAAGGAACAAGACAAAACCTAAGAAAAGATACTAAGCAAAGTGGAGATAAGCAATCTACCTGAAAATGAGTTCAAGGTAATCATCATTAGGATGCTCATTGAACTTGGGAGAAGAATGGATGAACACAGTGAGAATTTCAACAGAGTTAGGAAATTTAAAGAAGTACAAAACAGAGGTGAAGAATACAATCAATGAAATAACAAATACACTAGAAGAAATCAAAAGAAGTTTAGATGATATAGAAGAATGGATCAGTGATTTGATAGACAAAGTAGTGGAAATCACCCAAGCTGAATTAAAAAAAAAAGAAAACAGAATTTTAAAAAATGAGGATGGTTTAAGACACCTCATGGACAACATCAAGATAACAGTCACATTATAGGGGTCCTAGAAGGAGAATAGAGAGAGAGAAATAGGCAGAGAACTTATTTGAAGAAATAATAGCTGAAAACTTTCCTAATCTGGAGAAGGAAATAGACATTCAGGTCCAAGAAGCACAGAGAGTCCCAAATAAGATGAAGCCAAAGAGATGCACACCAAGACACACTGTAATTAAAATGTCAAAAGTTAAAGTTAAAGACAGAAACTCAAAAGCAGGAAGAGAAAAGTAACTAGTTATGTACAGGGAACTCCCATAAGACTGTCACCTTACTTTTCAGCAGAAATTTTGCAGACTAAAAGTAATGTCACAATATATTCAAAGTGATGAAAATTAAAAAATGACAACCAAGAATACTCTACCTGGCAAGGTTATCATTCGGATTTGAAAAAGAGATACAGGAAGAGTTTTACAGACAAGCAAAAGCTAAGAGTTCAGCACCACTAAACTGATTTTTCAAGAACTGTTAAAGGGACTTTTCTAAGCAGAAAAGATAAGACCACAAGTAGGATATGAAAATTACAAAATGAAAAATCTCACTGGTAAAGGCAAACACACAATAAATTTAGTAGATCAACCACGTATAAAGCTATTTGGAATGTTAAAAAACAGAAGTAGTAAAATCATTTAATTTACAATAAATAGTTAAAGGATACCAAAGAAAGATGTAAAAATATGACATCAGAACATTAAACTTTGGTGGGGGGGTTATTAGAATGCATTTGAACTTAAGAGACCATCAACATATGTCTACAAGAGACTCACTTCAGATCTAAAGACACACACAGACTGAAAGTGAGGGGATGGAAAATGGTATTCCATGCAAATGGAAATGTAAAGAAATCTGGGGTAGCAATACTTATATCAGACAAAATAGACCTTAAAACAAAGACTGTAACAAGAGACAAAGGAGGACATTATACAATAATAAAGGGATCAATAAAACAAGAATATAAATATATATGCACCCAACATAGGAGCACCTAAATACATAAGGCAGAATTAACATACACAAAGAGAGAATTGCCAATGATATGATAACAGTAGGAGACTTTAAAACTCGACTTAGATCAATGGACAGATAATCCAGACAGAAACACAATAAGCAAACACTGGCCTTATATGATACATTAGATCAGATTGTTTTAATAGATATATACAGAGCATTCCATTTGCAAACAGCAGAATACACATTGATTGCAAACGCCCATGGAACATTCTTCAGAATAAATCACATTCTAGGCCACAAAACAAGTCTTGGTAAATTTACGAATATTGAAATCATATCAAGATCTTTTCCAAACACAATAGTGTGAGACTAAAAATCAACTACAAGAAAAAACTATAAAAAACACAAACACACTGAGTCTAAATAATGCTACTAAACAACCAATGAGTCACTGAATAAATCAAAGAACAAATTAAAAATTACCTTAAAACAAATGAAAATGGAAACACAATGATCCAAAATCTACAGCAAAAGCAATTCTAAGAGAGAAGTTTATAGTTATTAAGCCTACTTCAGCAAACAAGAAAAATCTCAAATAAATAATCTAATCTTACATCTGAAGGAACTAGCAAAAGAAGAAAAAACAAAACCCAAAGTTAGTAAAAGGAAAGAAATAGAAGTCAAAGTGAAAGTAAATGAAATGGAAACTAAAAAATAATGGGAAAGATCAATGAAACTATGAATTGGTATTTTGAAAAGATAAACAAAATGTATAAACCTATAGCCAGACTCATCAAGAAAAAAAGAGGGCCTAAATAAATAAAATCAGAAATGAGAGAGAAGTTACAACTATCACCACAGAAATACAAAGGATCATAAGAAATTACTATGAACAACTGTATGCCAAAAAAGTGGACGACCTAGAAGAAATGACTAAACTCCTAGAAACATACAATCTCCCAAGATTGAATTAGAAGCAATACAAAATATGAACAGGTTGATTACCAGTAATGAAATTAATCAGTAATCAAAACCTCCAACAAACAAAAGTTAAGGATCAGAGGGTGTCAAAAGAAAATTCTGTCAAACATTTAAAGAAGCGTTAACAACTATCCTTCTCAAACTATTCCAAAAAATTGAAGAGGAGGGAACATTTTCAAACTCATTCTATGAAATCAGTATTATCCTGATACCAAAGCCAGACAAAAACACAAGAATAAAGGAAAATTACATGCCAATATCACTGATGAAGACAAATGCAAAAATCCTCAACAAAATATTAGCAAACATAACACATATATATGGAATCTAAAAAAAAAAAAAAAAAGGTTCTGAAGAACCTAGGGGCAGGACAGGAATAAAAACGCAGACATAGAGAATGGACTTGAGGACACAGGGAGTGGGAAGGGTAAGCTGGGACGAAGTGAGAGAGTGGCATGGACATATATACACTACCAAATGTAAAATAGATAGCTAGTGGGAAGCAGCCAAATAGCACAGGGAGATCAGCTCGGTGCTTTGTGACCACCTAGAGGAGTGGGATAGGGAGCGTGGGAGGGAGACGCAAGAGAGAGGAGATATGGGGATATATGTATATGTATAGCTGATTCACTTTGTTATACAGCAGAAACTAACACACCATTGTAAAGCAATTATACTCCAATAAAGATGTTAAAAAAAATATATTAGCAAAAAAAATTTAACAACACAGTAAAATGATCTCCACCATGATCAAGTGGGAGTTAGCCCAGGGATGCACAGAGGGTTCAGTATTCACAAATCAATCAAGGTGATATACCACATTAAAAAATGAAGTGTAAAAAACATATGATCACCTCAATAGATGCAGGAAAACTTGTGAAAAATTCAACATCCATTTACAATAAAAATTCTCAAAAAATGGGATGGAGGGAATATACTTCAATGTAATAAAAGTTATATATGCCAAACCTACTCCAATGTTATACCCAATTGTGAAAAGGTGAAAGCATTTCCTCTAAGATAAGGAACAAGACAAGGATGCCCACTCTCACCATTTTTATTCAACACAGTATTAGAAGTCCTAGCCACAGCAATCAGACAGGAAGAAGAAATAAAACAAATCCAAACTGGAAAGGAAAAAAGTTAATATTCACTGTTTGCAGATGACATGATACTATATATAGAAAATCCTAAACCAACAAAAAGTTATTAGAACTAATAAATAAATTCAGTAAAGTTGCAGGATACAAAATTAATATACAGAAATCTGTTGTGTTTGTGTGTTTGTATATGCTAACAATGAACTATCAGAGAAGAAACTAAGAAAATAATCCCATTCACAATTGCATAAGAAAGAATAAAATACCTAGAAATAAATTTAACCAAGTATGTAAAAGACTTATACTCTGAAAACTACAAGACACTGATGAAAAAAATTGAAGAAGACACAGACAAATGGAAATATATGCCATGCTTATGTACTGGAAGAATATAGTTAAAAAGGCCATACTACAAGGCCAATGCAATCTACAGATTCAATGCAATCCCTATCAAAATACCCATGGCATTTTTCACAGAACTAGAACAAAGAACTCAAAAATTTGTGTGGACACACAAAAGACCCTGAACAGCCAAAGCCATCTTGAGAAGGAAGAACAAAGCTAGAAGTGTCATATTCCCTGATCTCAAACTATCGTACAAAGCTCAGTAATCAAAACAGTCTAGTTCTAGCATAAAGACAGGTACACAGATCAACAGAACAGAATAGAGAGCCCAGAAATAATCCCACACTTATACGGTCAGTTAATCTATGACAAAGGAGGCAAGAATATTCAGTGGGGAAAAGACAGTCTGTTTAATAAATGGTGTTGGGAAAACTAAATATTTTCTACATGCAAAAGAATGAAGCTGGAAGAAAACATAAGCAGTACACTCTTTGACATTGGTCTTAGCAATATGTTTTTGGGTATGTCTTTTCAGGCAAGGGAAACAAAAGCAAAAATAAACCAATGAGACTACATCAAAGTTAAAAGTTTTTGCACAGCAAAAGTCACTATTAAGAAAATGAAAGTACATTCTACTGAATGGAAAATGTATTTGCAAACAATATATCTGATAAAGGGTTAATATTCAAAATATACAAAGAACTCCCCTTTTATATCCCCATATATACAAAATATACAAAGAACTCCCCATATATCTCAACATCAAAAAAACAAACAACCTAATTAAAAAATGGGTGGAGGACCTGAATAGACATTTTTCCAAAGAAGAAGACATACAGATGGCCAACAGACTCATGAAAAGATGTTCAACATCACTAATCATCAGGGAAAAGCAAATCAAAATCACATTGAGGGACTTCCCTGGTGGCACAGTGGTTAGGAATCTGCCTGCAAATGCAGGGTACATGGGTTCAAGCTCTGGTCCAGGAAGATCCCACATGCCATGGAGCAACTAAGCCTGTGCACCTCAACTGCTGAGCCTGCGAGCCACACCTACTGAGCCCATGTGCTGCAACTACTGAAGCCTGCGTGCCTAGAGCCCGCGTTGTGCGCAGCAACAAAGACCCAATGCAGCCATAAATAAATAAATAAATAAATTTTAAAAAAAGTAATGTTGCCATATATAATATGAGCCTAATTAAAAAACAAAACAAAAACACATTATCACCTCACACCTGTCAAAATGGCTATCATCAAAAAGACAGGTAACAAGTATTGATGAGGAAAAGGAAACACTCTTGCACTATTGGTAGAACTGTAATTGTTGTAGCCACTATGAAAAGTTGTATGGAGGTTACCCCCAAAATTAAAAATAAAATTATCATATGGTTGAGCAATTTCACTTCTGAGTATTAGATCAAAGAAAACAAAAGCACTGATTTGAAAAGGTATATGCACTCCAATGTTCATTGTAGCATTATTTACAATAGTCAAGATATGGAAGCAAACTAAGCACCTACTGACAGATGAATGGATAAAGAAGATGTGGTATATACATACAATGGGATATCACTCAGCCATAAAAAAAGAAATCTTGTCGTTTGTGAAACATGGGTGTTTCTAGAAGGTATTATGCTAAGTGGCATAAATCAGACAGAGAAAGACAAACACCATATGACATCACTTATATGTGAAATCTAAAAAACAAACAAAAAAGCAAGATGAAAACAGATTCATAGATCCAGAGAACAAACTAGTGGTTGCTGGGGTGGTGGTCGGGGGGGAATAAGTGAAAGGGATTAAGAGGTACAAACCTCCAGTTATAAAATAAATAAGCCATGGGATAAAATATGCATCATAAAGACTATGGTCAATAATACTGTAATAACTTTGTATGGGGACAGATAGTTTCTAGACTTATCATGGTGATCATTTCATAATATATGCAAATGTCAAATCAAAAAAGAAACAATAAAAATTAATAACTGAGTAGTCATAAGATAATGTAGGTTTAACAAAATAGTATTGGAACATATTAGAAGGAGGCAAAGTGGCAAAATTTAATCTGGGCCATGAAGAAAGGATAGGAGTTTGCTTAACTGAAAAGCAGAGGAAGAAAAATCCAGGAAAAGTTAACAGTATAAACCAACACAGAGGTAAGAAAGTATGGATCATTGGCAGAGAATCCAGGAGAAGGAATAATATTCAAGAAAGTCTCAGCATCAGAAAAAACAAAGCATTCATAAAAAAATTCACAGTAAGAAACTGACTTGCCAAATAATTTTTTAAATACACTAGTTGTTTAAAGGACAAGAAACACAATATCATCAATATTGCAGTCTATAGCTTGCCAGTTCATGTGTGGACACAGGAGTTTTCCCACATGATTATTATACTCATGAAGATCATTATCTCTCTTTAGATATTAACATTATTAATATTATCCCTGAAAAGTCAGGGATACATGTGTTTTGTTAGCAACCCATGGAAATGCCAAGGTGTCATTTCTTTCGGAGTGGGAGTAAGACAGAGTGACTGATTTTTTGTTGTCGTAGTTACTGTTCATTTCAGGGAACAAAGTGCAATATCTTCCTAACTGAGGGGTATGATTTGTATCATGCTCACCCTTAATAGCAACAGGGCAAGATGTCAGTTTTGTTTCTGTAAGAGCACTGGTTATTGTTGAATTAATTAAATGAATAACCAGTGATCAGATTGGAGAGTTATGTTGATACCAGATTGTGAAAAAAAAATCTCAACTCCAGATTCCCACTCTCTGAAGGCCTTACAGTTTTCTATTATTAGAATCAGAATCCACAGACACTTTGGCTTTACAAAATTTCCCTCAGGTTTCTATACTCCGTATACAGCAGGTTGCAATTATTAGTTTCTCACTTTAGTGACACAACATCTTGGTGACTGAAGATAGCGTATAGAAAGATGAACATAGCTCCAGTGAACCCTGAACTGAGTACCACAGGATGGTTTAGGCTGAAAAGAGCTACCCAACAGGTAACATACTGCTTCCAGGGTCCACTAGGGGAAACAGCCAAAATGAAATGAATGGAGTCTTATTTATCTTACATTTCAATTTTTTGGTTGAGAATATATTTCCTATAAAACAAATGTCTAATTACATGTTGTCTTTTGAAACTACTCAATCAAACCTTTGGATAAAGTTTAAGAGCCTAATATATGAGAAAGAATGTGTTCCATTTATTTTTTTGAAAGTTTGCAAACAGATATTTTGTCTCGAGAGTTTTATTAATGTAATGTTTTTAATTCTCTCCACCTACAAGCCTTAGGCCAGCTATTCTTGTAGATTAGCTCCTGATCCACAGGAAATAAATCCAAGTACTAGGCTAGAGTAGGCCTTTGCCTCACTTATCAAGGTTTTTCTTGTTAATGGTGAGTACTTGTTTTCTCCTGCTGCTTTCCTTGCTCCTTTATTGCTGACAGATCTTCAGGTTTCTCTTTGCCTGAATACTTGACAAAGACGTTTGCTCTACTTGCAGGATATTCAAACACATGGTTCTTATGCACTTGCTTGGTCTGTGACCTTCTGCCTAACCTGAACCTTCCTTTGTGTAGTTTGTTACCAGCTTATCTACGTAACATTGAGCTGTCTTCCTCTCCTGACCCCCATACTTCATCCATTAATTTTTTTTTTTCCTTTTCCAGACTGTGCTTCTGACCTTTTCTCACCACTGTTTGTGATGCCATGAACCCAGGTTCTAATGCAAGCTCTTCGACCTGAGTAATTGAAAAAGAGACCACCACCACTACCACTCAGGAATTAACATAAATGTTTATAATGAATGTTGTTTAAGAGACAGAGAAAAGAATGAACCACTTGGGACAAGATAAAGAAATAGTTATTAATACTCTATGGATTTACCTAATTATTTTGCTACTTGTGCTATTTTCTTTTTCATGTTTCTTACTAGGCTTGCTACCCAAAGCTGCATGTTTTCCCTTCTTTGCAATCTTCAACTCCCAAAGGACTCTAGTGTCACATTTGCCACCTCTGCGGAAAAGCACTAATTAGGTAATTCCCAACTCCCTTTCATTAGAAACTCATCTGTTATTCTGTCTTGAGCTTCCCTGCCTCTGAAGAAATACCTTCAAATCTCTCTTTACCATGCGTGCTGTGGCCCCCTTAACTGATCTCTACATGACTGATTCCATGGGAATTATAGACATTAGGGAGGAAAATAGTGCCAGTGTAGCAAGGAGAATAATTCTTCTCATAACCAGCAAATATCCTTCTGGGTATTGTGCTCTTGCCTTGAGTTTGCTGCCCTCACTGCAAAGGAAAAGGGTTAAATTCCCCTTTCACTGATTTCACAATTACCTATATTCTCTAAAGGGACTAAATATCTTTGTTTTCACCCTCTCAACTTTCATGCATTTTTGAATTCAAAACAACAGGATCCTTTTTTTATGACTTTCTTTACTTAGTGGTTTTTGTCGGACTCTTCAGGTTATTCACATTTTTCTTTCAATTTAATTAATTGACATAATTAAGGGTCCAAAATAAATCAAACAAAATCTATGCCATATACATTGACCTGAAAAGAGGATTTCATTAGTGTTCAATATATAGTCCTTGTTAAACAGTAGGAAACAATTCCTATCAAAATAATGGACCGTGATCTCTAGCAGGAAACCTTTGAAACTAGTCATTCATTGCTCAGTCAACAATGAGTCTCCTCCCTGTGGATGCAAGTCAGTTCACCACAGTCTCCCATTGTGGCTAAGAATGGAGCCTCTAGGATCAGATTCTCTGGGTTTGAACTTTGGCCCTGCCTCCTACTCTGTGACCCTGAGCAAATTACTTAACTTCTCTGTGCCTGTTTCCTCCACTTCACAATGAGCTCCTAATGTGACTATGTGGAACAGATGATGAAAAGCACTTAGAAGAATACCTACCATATAGTACATTTTTGATGAGTGTTAATAATGAATCTTTCTGACCAAGGTGCTAGTGGAAGTCAGGTATGTGGAGTTTTCCTAATAAAACCAGGGATTCTCGGTCTCCTTTTGCTGTCATAACTGAATTTTCACCCAGCTAATCCTTAGGAGCTGATGACCCCAAATACTTTGCTTTGTGTTATGGTTTGAAATATGTCCCTCCAAATTTTGCATTTTGAAGTCCTACCCTCTAGTACCTCAGAATGTGACCGTATTCGGAAACAGGGTTTTTAGAGAGGTAATCAAGTTAAAATGAGGTCATTCGGGTAGGCCCTAATCCAAAATGACTGCTGTCTTTGTGAAAAGAAGAAATTTGGGGACAGACACACACATGCATCTACAAACCAAGGAACACCTGGCAAACTATCAGAAACAAGGAGAGGCATGGAACAGACACTTCCTCATGGCTTTCAGAAGAAATCATCCCTGCCAACAGTTTGATCTTGGACCTCCAGCCTCCAGAATTGTGAGACAATTTTGAAACAGGAGGCGAGGGGGCAGGTCACAACCTTTAAAAGAATGATATAGCCATAGGACATGACAAAGACTGTTTAGAACCAACTAGGTCCAAGACGGCAGAAGATTCGACTTCCGGTAGGCCTTGAGACTCATTATATGCTCATTGTAATACATTAGCATGCTAAATGACACACCCACCAGTGCCATAAAGGGCCAAAAAGTGGGTGATGGCCCAATTCCTGGAAATCCCCGCCCCTTCCCCAAAATAGTTGGAATCATCCTCCCACTCATTAGCCTGTGAAATTACCCAGCCCATAAAAACTAACCACACCATATTTCATGGTCTCTCGCCTTCTAAGCTGGCCCTCAGTCTGTCTGTGGAGTATGTCTCTCTCTAAATAAATCCACTTCTTACCTTTCACTTCGCCTCTGAATTCTTTCACAACGAAGTAAGAACTTAAATTCACTGGGAACAATTTCTGTTAAGTCATCTAGTCTGTGCTACATTTTTACGGCAGCCACAACAAACCAATATACCTTGTTACCCCATTTCTCTTAGTGTTCATTTTCTAGAGTCTGCTACAGGTACCCTGAGACAGAGGCTGCCCAGTTGCACATTTTTATTTTGGGAGAAGGGGCAAAGCCTGGGACTGAAAAATAGAGAGCTCAGTCAGAATGGTAATATGCAAGTTTCCCCCTAAATAACACAGTGTGTTAAATATGGACCACAGCTGGGTCCAGCTAAGTGTATAGATTAAGTATGAGATTAATAATGCTAAAAGTTCACTCTATACCAGATGGTTTCCATGGCCCTTAGTGATGCCTCAGTTTATACTCATTAAAATAATTTGTTTGGCTTAAGTTTGAAAGGTATTGGATTCTACTACTACAAGAAGGTACAACAATCTCTAGCTGGAATACTTTATATGTAGGAATTTTATAATTAACCTGAAAATAGGGCTTGGAGCAGGAGAAGCATGATAAAGTCTCAGTTTCCTGGAGGGAGGAAATAAAAAGACCACTTAGATAAGAGAAGGGAAAGGGAAAGCAAGTTGTATTAAGGACAAAATTAAGCACTTCACTGTCAACTGACATTGTCAAGTATAGAATTTGTAAACATAGATGAACTTGCTATATAAAGACAAAAAAAATTAGAATAATGTAACCAACAGTGTTACAGTAGGTTTTCTGAAATGACTAATGATAAGTTGGTTTTATTTTCATTTTGTTTTTGTCTTTGTGTTTCTGTATTTAATGACTTTGATTCTCTACAAAGAACACACATCTTCCCCCTTTGGGCTTTGAAACTGTAATTGCTAACTGGGTACATAGGGAAAGAATCAATTTAAACTAACTGGGTCATAAACCACATACAGGTTTCCAAACCAAGGGAGCCAACAGTTTAAAATTGCACTCCAAGGAGATGACTAAATCACAGGTAAAGTTTTGTAAATGGTTTTAAGAAATATTCAGATTTAGTACAGTTATTACCACACAAAGTATTCATTTGCTACTCTTATACTGAGCCACCCACTGATGTCTGCTAGTGACAGAGAAGGGAAAATGAACATTAATAACTTGATCCTAAGGGTCAATTTGTCTCAATTAAAAGTATTATTTGCCCAAAGTGTGCTTTTATTTCAAGACTGTACTTGGGCTTTAGAGGTATTCTTGTTTGCATGGCAACCATTAAAGGTATATAGATTCCAGGCCTCCAGAGCCCTGAAGTAGATGAACTTTATAATTTTAGTCATCAAAACTTCTCAAAACTTTTGTAAAACATTCTAAATCATTGCTTTGCTCTTCAGCACTGTTCCTCAACCCATTATATCACCTGAATTAATTTTAAAAATCTCAGTGCCCAGGGCTTGCCATAGACCAATTACAGAAGAATTTTTAGAGATGTAACATCAGCACCCATGAGCCAGCCCATTAGGGTCTGAGATGCAATGCTCACATTGACTACAGGCTAGAAATGCCCTCAGGCCAGCAACACTGGGACCATCTGAGAACTTTTTAGGAATATAGGCTCTCGGGTCCCACTCCAGACCTACTAAATTGGACTCTGCTCTTTAACATGGTCCCTAGGTGGTCTGTATGCACATTAAAGTTAGAGAGATCCAATCTAGATTAAAGGACCTTGTAACAAAGTTATCTGAAGACTTCCCTAGAGTAATCAGAATGCCCTGGAAAAGCAATTAATTTAAGGGATTATTTTTTCCAGTTTGTACTGCTCAGTCCTTTAGACAACTTGCTAGAAATCCAGACATTTGAAGGATATTTTCAGATATAAAAGGTCAAATACCCTCTAGTATGAAAATCCATATACTACAAGGGATTTCATCTAAGCTTCAAAATGAGTTGACATTAACTAATTCTTTGCCAGGGACACTTGGCAGAGAATTGAGCTTACTTGTACCCCATTGGCTATTTATAAAACACTACAGCTCTGTATTTTAAACATGAATTTTCTTCTCATATACCAAGTCTAATATATTCCTTATATTCTACTTACCTATGTGGGGCATATTCTCATCAGTATTTATAAAAATATATGAGTGATAAAGCCATTAACCACAAGATGAAACAAGGTGACTGACTTACTGATCAGAAATAGTTGGCAATGTGAAAGATAGCTTAAATAAAGGTGTGTTTTTATGGTGGACTCATTTACTTTGAGGTAAGAGTTAAAAAGTTGCTGGAGGAATAAAAATGCATTAGGATTTGAATTATATTACTAGAAAAATTATTGTATAATGAGCTTCTGTAAATAATGTGTTAAGTCAAAAAGCAATAGAATGGACAAAAGCAATTTATTTTTCATAAAGAACATCAAAGTTGTGAGTAATTAACATAAGTTCCATGACAACTGTAAATGATTCCTGCTGTAATAAATTAGCCCATATGCAGCTAACAGAATGTATTCAGAAGGTCCAGTTAGCATAATTAATAATTTCTAAGAAATGAACTAATCTTTTTGACAGGTAAATAAAATGATAATTTGTTGATTATTTCTTCAAAACACTTAATTTTCCTATAATTAGCAGCCATAGAAAATTTAATGAGTAAAAAAAAAAAACCTGTTCATACTCTACTTGTAACAATACATTAAATTCTAATGAAGTAAAATGTTAAAAGAAAATGTGAAGATCTGCTATTACAAGATTAAAAAAAATACTGGCCACAGTTCTTCACTCAATAGGACTCTTAAGTGTGCCCTTTTCCACCTTGTAAGCTCACTCTCCCCTAATTTTAAGTTACTCTGGTTACTTATATAGCCAGGGTTGATTCTAATACAAAAATCTTCATTTTTCCCCCCTCCCTGTTCATATAAAAAAACACCTTCATTTTGTAGTGCTCCTTTCCTGTCTCAAATTTTGTGTCCAATATATCAATATTTTAGCAAGTCATTTTACACTATTTGGGTTCTTAGAATATGCTAGCACAGCCACAGCCTGGTTTCATAGCTGAAACCCATACATCCCTTAAGTTGCTCTCTGTCACTTCTTTCCCTGTGTCAGGGCACACCTCTGTCTAACATCTGTGACACTACATGGCCAAAACTGTGACTTTTGCTTCAGACACTGGCATTACTTCTTGGTTAAGGATGAATGACCTCTCTCTTAGTATAACATGCAGGAAAAGCATGTCCCATGACAAAACGGGCCAAGTTTGCCACTATTACAATTCTCTAGATTTAATCATGTAATCTGAGTCTCTGTTACCACAGAGGAGACTTTTAAAATGAACCTCCTCAGGAAGGGGTGGGTGAGTGGGATGAATTGGGAGACTGGGGTTGACATATATACACTACTATGTGTAAAATAGATGAGAAACTAATGAGAAACTACTGTATAGCACAGGGAACTCTACTCAATGCTCTGTGGTGACCGAAGTCGGGAGGAAATCTAAAAAAGATTGGATATAGGTATACGTATAACTCAGAGGTCCCCAACTTGCAGGCCACGGACCACTACTGGTCCACAGCCTGTTAGGAACCGGGCCATGCAGCAGGAGGTGAGTGGCGGGTGAGCGAGCGAAGCTTCATCTGCCGCTCCCCATCGCTCCCCATCACTTGCATTACCTCCTGAACAATCCCCCACGCTCCCGTCCATGGAAAAATTGTCTTCCACCAAACCAGTCCCTGGTGCCAAAAGGTTGGGGACCGCTAGTGTAACTGATTCACTTTGCTGCACAGCAGAAACGAATACAACATTGTAAAGCAACTATACTCCAAAAAAAATTAACAAAAAATGAATGAATAAACAAATAAAATGAACCCCCTCAAAAGATGTTCACATCCCAATCCTGTAAAAGTTATTTCATATGGCAAAAGGGATTTTGCAAATATAGTTAAGGTACAGATCTTGAGATGGGGAGAGTATCCTGATGTATCCAGGTGGACTCAATGTAATCACAAGTTTCCTTATAAGAGAGAGGCAGGAGATCAGAGTGAGTAGTAAGAGATGTGACTACAGAAGCAGGAGATTGAAGTATTGATAACAGGGAGCCACGAGCTATGGAATGCAGGTAGCATTCAGAAGCCCAAAATGTTATGTAAATAGATTATCTCCCAGCACATCCAGAAACTGATACCTTGACTTAAGCCCTATGAGACTCATTCTGGACTTCCAACCTCCAGAAATGTAAAGGAATAAATTTGTATTGTTTTATGCCACCAAGTTTGTGGTAATTTGTTTCAGCAGCAATGGGAAACTAACACAGAGGCCCAGTAAGTGGAAATTGCAAGGTAACCAAAATCAACAGGTGATATCATGTTATTTCAGAGTTGTTTGCTTGTTTTTTCAAAGCATTTGAAGCAAGGAGAAATAGATTCTAGAGTTACCTATAAGTAAGTCATGGGAGAAAATACAGTGAACCCTTGAACAACATGGGTTTGAACTACATGGGTCCACTTATACTTGGATTTTTTTTTCACTTAGATACATGCTACAGTAATACATGATCCATGGTTGTTTAAATCTGTGGATGCAGAGCTGTGGATACAAAAGGCCACCTGTAAAGTTATACACAGATATTCAACTGCATGGAGGGTTGGCATTCCAATCCCTGCATTGTTCAAGGGTCAACTGTATCTGCAAAAGACATCTGATGAAAGACTATTATTCAAAATATATGAAAAACTCTTAAAATTCAACAATAAGGAAACAAAAAACCTAAAGAAATGAGCCAAAGACCTTAACAGACGCCTCACCTAAGAATATATACAGATGGAAAATAATCATTTGGTAATATGCTCCACATCATATGTCATCAAATTAAAACAATGAGATACCACTACACACCTGAATGGCCAAAATCCACAACACTGACAATACCACATGCTGGTTAGGGTGTGGGGCAATGGGGACTCTCATTTATTTTGGTAGGACTGCAAAATGATACAGCTACTTTGGAAGACATTTTGGCAGTTTCTTACAAAACTAAACATACTATTACAATACCATCCAGTGGTCACGCTCCTTGGTATTTACCCAAAGCAGCTGAAAACTTACATCCACACAAAAACCTGCACACGTGTGTATAGTAGTTGTATTCATAGTTGCCAAAACTTGGAAACAGCTGGGATGTCATTCAGTGAGTGCATGAATAAATGAATTGTGGTACATACAGACAATGGAACACTATTCAGCACTAAAAAGAAATGAACTATCAAGCCATGAAAAGTAGTGGAGGAAACATAAATGCACATTACTAAGTGAAAATGCCAATCTGAAAAGGCTACATATTGTATGATTCCAACTATATGACATTCTGGAAAAAGCAAAACTGTAGAAACAGTAAAAGATCAGTGGTTGCCATGAGTTGGGGAGCGAGGGTAGAGAGGGATAAATAGGCAGAGCACAGAGGATGTTTAGGCCCTGAAAATACTCACTATGATACTATAATGGTGGATACACATCACATACGTTTGTGTAAACCTGTGGAATGTACAACACCAAGAGTGAATTCCATTGTAAAGTATAGACTTTGAGTGGTGATGATGTGTTAATGCAGGTTCATCGATTGTAACAGATGTATCACTCTAGTGGTAATGGGGTGTCTATGCACATATGGGAGCAGTGGGTCATATGGAAACTCTCTGGTTTTTCTACTCGATTTTACTGTGAACTTAAAACTGCTCTAAAAGATGAAGTCTATTAAAAATAAATACGTAAATACCTCTAAAAGAGGAGTCAGACTTAGATTCATCAGCTTCACTACTTATTAAGTATATAAATTTGGGCACACTACTTAACTTCTCCTAATATTTAAAATGAGAAAAATATAAATTATATCACGGGATTTTGGAGATGACATTTTTGAAACCCCATGCAATTATATATCTATTATTCACAGTATATCTAGTTTTACAGCATTTATCTATGTGTCTTTCTCTGTTTTAATAAGGTACTTTTTAAAAACATGTATTATTTTCAAAACACATCTGTTACTTGTGGAAGTCACTGATCTCAAATTGTTCTCGTTTGTCTTTTACATTCTATACAATGATTCAATAACACAAGCAGTAGGCTTCAAAACACTGGATTCTTTTAAAATTCACATTTGCTAGAGGACTTCCTTTCTCCTCCCATCATTGTCTAATGAATTGAGGATAAAGCTATAAGGATAAATATGAAAATTAATTCGATGTTTCAAAGTTCTCTAATTCATTCAAAAGACATTATAAATATAAGAAGTAATTTTCTAAATTTTTAGTTTAAATTTGTAATCTTTTGATACTATTTATTTCAGTTACTTAATTTTGTTTCATTCACAAGAATATAATGTATGGGAAATCAAGCAACAAATAATGTTTTATACTAAAGCTTTATATCATTCTAACAGTTTAGAGAAAATGCCTTTTTATTATATTGTACAGCTGATTTTCTATTCAATTTTCTATTAATTAAGATAGTTACTTATGTAAACATGATTAAAATACATTTAAGAGTGAAAAGGGATGTCTAACATAATAGATTCAAAAGTTTAATTAATTTTGCTTATTTAGTATCAACCTGTTTTTAATCACCTGAAGAAAGTTACATTTTTTTACATTTTATTAAATTTTCTTTATATTGACTAATTAGTTGTGAAGAACCATAAAAAATGATTCCACTTGATACTCTATCTCCTCTATATAAACTTATTGATTACAATTTTGAAGTTCTCAAATATACATATTGTATATTGTTTCTGTCTCATAGTCAACTGAACTCTTCCTTGTAGCCTAAATCCATAATTCTTATTCTTGCCATCAGAAAAAAAAGATAATTCATATACACAAAGGCATTACTAAGTCATGTATCAAAAGAAAAAATAAATAAAAAGAGAGGCATTTTCTAAGATCTTTAACCTGGAGTAGTTCTCCCTGCTGGACTTAATAGACCTTTTCCTGCCAGTTAAGGGTTCCTTAACTCTATTTGTCTCTGACTCTGTAATAATAATTTACTTATTTTAATCTTTTCTGGCTTAACACAATGTTAAATTTACTTTCTATTCTTTTACTGTTGTATTTATTTGAGTTCTATTAACCAAATCAGTAGGTGTCAAACCAGGGGACATAACAGAATCAACTAGAAGCTTTAAAAGAAATAATTGATGCTTATTCCAAGACAAATTAAATTCTGGATAATTTGAGTGTGACCCAGGCATCTGCATCTCATAAAAGCACTTCTAGTGATTCTATGATCACATAGGTATTAGAAGAAGTGCTTATGACATCAGGTACAATTATTCATTTTGAAATATTATTTTTCATACCACAACTTTTTAATTATATGTAGAGTTATCTGATAAAAGCACTTTGATAGCCACAGTTTAGTAAAAAAAAAAAAAAAAAAAAAAAAAAAAAAGTTTGGGGAAGAAATGTAGAAAAAATTAGCTACATAAGAGAAACATATAAAGTATATACTATGTGGAGTCATTTTCCACTGAAGTTTAGTTTTGAGTCAAAGCTGTTAAAAAATAACCCATTTGGATCATTTTTCTACCATAATTTATTAAGACAAATATTTATACTTTCTGCAAATATGTTGTTTTTCTTTACTTCATATTTTGAACCAAATTTTAGTGTGTGATATCATTTACCAATATCTCTATAACACAAGAAATTAACATGAGAGCAATAATCAGAAACCTCAGAATTATACACATATGAATAATAATTGATAAGATTCCAGATCTATTTGAAACGCAATTATAAATGCTTAATAGGCAAGCTTCAATATGTGAGGTAATATTAGTCTCTCTGTTTTTGCCTCAATCAAAATTGTCATTAATCTTCAAACATCTATTTTCTCATATAAATTCAATAACTGTGGACCTGGGACTTTCCATATCCACAAAAAGGACAACGAATTATCTGATTTTTTAAATGGGTGCTGCTCTTGCTACCTCCTGAACTTTCTTACCTGCGTGGCTATATGTCTTTCTTGCTCCAGTTAATTCTAACTTTGCACACTGTGATTGACACCTAGTTTTTAAACAATTTAAATGTATACATATTTAAATGTATACCTCATTCTGGAATCTCTCATTTATATCTCTTTTATTGTCATCCATGTCCAAGCTTCAATTGCCTGAAAACTGGTTTAATTTAGATTTTACAATTAAGTATTTAGTGAATACCGTATGCTGTGCCTTGTACTGGGTGTGGGAAGGCATTATTAATACCCACCTAAATAACACTATGACTTTGAAAGCAAGGTGCTTTGACACTAGATTTTATTTATTTCAACTATCCTTTACAGTGTTTTTCTTACTTGACTAAAATTTCCAGATTTCACAGGCTTAATAATAAAAAACTGTATTTATTTTAAACTTGCAAAGCTATATTACCACCTTGTCACAGCCTTTAGTGACATCTGACAAGATAATTATGATCAATGCATCAGCAAAGAGAAAACAAAGTTTTAATAGACTGCTTCCTTAATCAAAATCAAAAGTTACTTCTATTGACTTGATTTTCAAAAAAAAAAAAAAAGATTACAGGAAGATGTAAATTAAATCTAACATAACACTCTTAATTGGGAAATAGAATGTAAAAGGAGTTTGAAACATATTTAATTTTTTGAAAACTGGAAATTTATATTATACCATTTATATAACTAGTAATACTAGTACCGGACACTGAGGAGATAATGAACATGATATCAAACATTTATTGAGAGCTTATTATGTGCCAGGTATTTTGCTCGGGACTTCACTTATTTAAACACTATAAAACATTATGCATGGATGTTATTCTATGCCTACTTTAGAAAGAAGTTTTTTGAGGTTTAGAAGGAAAGGTTGAATAAATTTACTAAAGTTAGTAGGTTGTAAATTGAGGATTTAATTTTAAGCAATATAATTCTAAAGCCAATATCAGTCATTATCAGTACTTCCTTCATCATTCTTAACTGATATTTATTTACTTTGATATTTTCTCAGTAAGTCAAGAAATGTTGTTTAGCTGAAAATCTATTCTTTTATTTTAGGGGAAAAAGTAAAATCAGAAGATGAGAAAAACATATCACGTAGAAAGCTTGCTTCAATAACTTTCTCCTTTATCAGGTATCAAGTTAATCCTGACATGGTGTCTGATTTTCTAGGGAGCCTGCAAAGAGGATTTTCCTTTCATATCTAGGGCCATTGACCTGCTTTGTTGCTTTGCTTTTTTCCTCCCCAGCAGCTTTGTAGTCAAGCGGAGAGAAAGTCATACTAAAGATTAGTATTACATTCCCAAGCCTGACCTTAGTTCCAAAATAAGAGATGGCCTTAAGTTAGGAAAAAAATAGAGTGACAGTGACTTTATAAGTTTGGGAGCTCCTCCATTAAATTCTATGAAGAAATTGTGTCGATGAAAAGAGGAGGAAAATATAGATTATAAATATAAATGGATAAATATATATGTAGCAGGGAGCTCCTTCCTGATAAGATAGGCCCTCAGAACTGTATAGCTTTGATAAATGTAAGATAAGAAAACTATTAATTTTAAATTGTATATAGTATTTATTTCCCATAAAATCCATCTACTTTATATATCTGACAAACCACCGTACTAGATTCTTTAACAACACAAAAATTAAAATTTATCAATATGTGTTAAATGGGAAAAAAGATGAGTCAAAGTTTAAAAGAAGGGAAATGTTTAGACTAAATGTCCAAAGGTCTGTTTTAGCAGAGCTATATAATACCACAACTAGTTATTTCTCTAGAAAAATGTGGACTAGAGACTTGATGACCTATATAAAGTGCTATTTAAAGCCAAATTGTCTCTGGCGATAAAAGACTAGCTTGTATCAGACCAACCGTCCTGGAGTGAACAACAATAAAGTCTCAACAATATACAAAACTAACCAACCAACCAAAAAAAAAAAAAAAAAAAATGTGGTTTGAAAGTGTCTGGGTAAAACAATATAACCAGAAATGGATAGGCTAAAATCCTGGATAGAAGGGAAGCATATTAAGGTGAACATTTACCTCTTATATCCCCTCAGGATGTATTCCAGTACACTAGGCTGGGGACTGAGGCCAATCAAAAAGAGTGCTTAGGGTTTGCTGGGCTGAAGAGACAGAGTTTAGAGCATACAGATGTGTCTGGAATAACCAACATACCCTACAGAAAGAGATCGCAGGGGCTCAACCCAGTATTCTACCTGCAATCATTTGTCAAGGTGACTTCCCTTCTCAAGCATTCTGTGACCTGAGAAAAATTAAGAATGGAGCTGGCAATGTGCTAAAGGTCTGAGCAGAAAGTCCTATAGTCTACAAATGCATAAGAGTTAGAGATTGAAGTTCAGAGCATGAATAAGTAGAGAGTCCTACGAAGCAGCCCAGTCTTTCAGTTGAGACCCCTTCAGGGATATGCCTCAGGAGTAAGTGCAAACCAGAGAAAGAATATCCCTCACAAAGTCTGAAACCCAGCCTTGATTGCACTAAGATGACCTGCCAGTATTCTAGCTTTATGAGAAAATTAAATTCTTTTTGGAGGGATATACCATCATTTAGAGTCTTAGTTTCTCATACAGAATGTTTGAAATTCAAAAACATATTTCACCACTCATGGAAAACAGGATTAAATGACCAAAATACAAGGAATAAGTAGAAAAAAGAAATAAAATCATAAGAGATCCACATACTGGAGTTATCAAACTCCAATGGTTGAAAATGACCATGGATGATATGTTCAAGAAAACAGAAAGATGGAAAATTTAATTACATAACTGGAATATATAGAAGTGAATCAAATGGATTTTCTCCAACTGAAAAGTATGAGATAACAATAAAATACAATATAAACAGAATAGACACAGGAAAAGAGAGAATTAGGGAACTGGAAGAGGACTGAAAAAATTATCAGCTTGAAGTACAGAAAGAAGATATAAAAAGACAGAAAACATAAAACGGGCACAAGTGACACATAAAATAAGGTGAAATGCTCTAACACACATGTAAATTTAGGCCCACAGACTGAAAATGAAAGAAGGATGCAGCAATTTTGTTGAAAAAGTAGATCAGATTTTTCAAAATAGTTAAGAAACATTACACATTTCAAGCAGTGTAAATTCAAAGAAATAAGCATTTGAAGTATCACACAGTGAAACTGCTAAAAAATAAAGACAAAAAGAAAATATTAAAAATAGCCAGAGTTAATCAATGGCATTTTTCACAGAACTAGAACAAAAAATTTCACAATTTGTATGGAAACACAAAAGACCCCGAATAGCCAAAGCAATCTTGAGAAAGAAAAACAGCTGGAGGAATCAGGCTCCCTGACTTCAGACTATACTACAAAGCTACAGTAATCAAGACAGTATGGTACTGGCACCAAAACAGAAATATAGATCAATGGAACAGGATACAAAGCCCAGAGATAAACCCATGCACATATGGTCACCTTATTTTTGAAAAAGGAGGCAAGAATATACAATGGAGAAAAGACAGCCTCTTCAGTAAGTGGTGCTGGGAAAACTGGACAGCTACATGTAAAAGAATGAAATTAGAACACTCCCTAACACCGTACACAAAAATAAACTCAAAATGGATTAAAGACCTAAATGTAAGGCCAGACACTATCAACCTCTTAAAGGAAAACATAGGCAGAACACTCTGTGACATAAATCACAGCAAGATCCTTTTTGACCCACCTCCTAGAGAAATGGAAATAAAAACAAAAATAAACAAATGGGACCTAATGAAACTTAAAAACTTTTGCACAGCAAAGGAAAACATAAACAAGACAAAAGACAACCCTAAGAATGGGAGAAAATATTTGCAAATGAAGCAACTGACAAAGGATTCATCTCCAAAATTTATAAGCAGCTCATGCAGCTCCATATAAAAAAAACAAAGAACCCAATCCAAAAATGGGCAGAAGACCTAAACAGACATTTCTCCAAAGATATACAGATTGCCAACAAACACATGAAAGGATGCTCAGCGTCACTAATCATTAGAGAAATGCAAATCAAAACCATAATGAGGTATCACCTTACACCAGTCAGAATGGCCATCATCAAAAAATCTACAAACAATAAATGCTGGAGAGGGTGTGGAGAAAAGCGAACCCTCTTGCACTGTTGCTGGGAATGTAAGTTGATACAGCCACTATGGTGAACAGTATGGAGGTTCCTTAAAAACCTAAAAATAGAACTACCATACGACCCAGCAATCCCACTACTGGGCATATACCCTGAGAAAACCATAATTCAAAAAGAGTCATGTACCACAATGTTCATTGCAGCTCTATTTACAATAGCCAGGACATGGAAGCAACCTAGGTGTCCATCGACAGATGAATGGATAAAGAAGCTGTGGCACATATATACAATGGAATATTACTCAGCCATAAAAAGAAACGAAATTGAGTTATTTCTAGTGAGGTGGATGGAGTTAGAGTCTGTCATACAGAGTGAAGTAAGTCAGAAAGAGAAAAACAAATACTGTATGCTAACACATATATATGGAATCTTAAAAAAAAAAAAAAGAGTTCTGAAGAACCTAGGGTCAGGACAGGAATAAAGATGCAGATGTAGATAATGGACTTGAGGACACGGGGAGGGGGAAGGGTAAGCTGGGACTCGGACGAAGTGAGAGAGTGGCATGGACATATATACACTACCAACTATAAAACAGATAGCTAGTGGGAAGCAGCCGCATAGCACAGGGAGATCATCTCGGTGCTTTGTGACTACCTAGAGGGGTGGGATAGGGAGGGTGCCAGAGAGAAGCAAGAGGGAGGAGATATGGGGATATATGTATATGGATATATGACTCACGTTGTTATACAGCAGAAACTAACACACCATTGTAAAGCAATTATACTCCAATAAAGATGTTTAAAAAAAAAATGAAAAGGCAAGCCACAGATTGGGAGAAAACAGATGTAAGATATGTATTTGACAAATGACTGTTATTCAGAATATATAAATAAGTCTTAAAATTCAGCAATAAGACAAACAACCCAAATAAAATATGGCCAAAATTTTAACAGACGCTTCACTAAAGAAAACAAATGAATGGCAAGTAAGTGCATGAGAACATGTTCAACATCACTAATCATCAAGGAAATGCAATTTAAAGCCACAAGAAGATACAACTATATACCCAATATAATAGCTAAAGTTTAAAAAGACTGACAATACCAAGTGTTGGTAAAGAGTAACTGGAATTTGCATACACTGTTGGAGGAAATGTAAAAAACTACTTCACTTTGGAGAACTGTTTAGCAATTTCTTATAAAAGTAAACATACACTTGATCATATCACTCAGTCATTCTGTACATAAGCATTCACCAGAAAAATAAAAACAAATGTCCCCAAAATAAAGAAATAAAATAAATAAAAATAGCCAGAGTTAAAAGGTAAATTACTTTCAAAAGAGGAAAATAAGAACAAAAGCTGACTTTTTAATAAAAATTAGGGAAGCCAAAAGGCAATCTTCAATTGCTGAAAGAAAATGAATAACCCACTTATAATCTTAGCCCCAGGGAAAATGCTTTTTACCAAAAAGTAGCAGAATAAAGAGGTTTTCAGAAAAAGAAAGAGAAAATATACTACCAATAAACCAGTTGTAAAAACAATATTAGGGCTTCCCTGGTGGCGCAGTGGTTGAGAGTCTGCCTGCCAATGCAGGGGACACGGGTTCGAGCCCTGGTTTGGGAAGATCCCACGTGCCGCGGAGCAACTAGGCCCGTGAGCCACAACTACTGAGCCTGCGCGTGTGGAGCGTGTGCTCCGCAACAAGAGAGGCCGCGATAATGAGAGGCCCGCGCACCGCGATGAAGAGTGGCCCCCACTTGCCGCAACTAGAGAAAGCCCTCGCACAGAAACGAAGACCCAACACAGCCATAAATAAACAAACAAACAAACAAACAAAGAAGTGGAGAATTGTTAAAAAAAAAAATTAAATGATTTTTTTCAGAATAAAGGAAAATAACCTTGGTTGCAAGAAAGAAAATAATAACTAAAAGGGTATTAGGGTAAATGTAAATGAATATGTCTATTTAAAGCATTAAAAATAACTTCTTGTGGCTATCAAACATATGTAGAATTAAAATACAATGAACCCTTGAACAACACAGGGGTTAGGGACTCTTCTTGCGGTTGAAAATCTGCATATAATTTATAGCTGGCCTTCCACATATGCAGCTTCTTCACAACCATGGTTCCACAACCAAGGTTGCACCAACCACAGATCTTGCAGTACTGTAGTATTTATACTGGGAAAAAATCCATGGATAACTATTTATCCCATGCAGTTCAAACCCATATTGTTCAAGGATCAACTCTACTTCTCACACTCATACACACACAAGGCATAAAAGCAATAGGGTGGTAAGTGGACCTAAACTATTGTAAGATCCTAGGATTGATCAGGAAGTGGTAAAAATATTTATTTATAGACTCTGATAAATAGTAAATATTATAAGTAACCTCAGCAATAATATTAAAAAGTGTATAACTAGTAATAAAAACAATATTTGATTAATTCTCGTTCTGATACAGTCTAAGTTAGTAGTATTCTCTGTATCAGGTATCTTGCTCATTATCATCCAATCTTCCGTAAACTAATGTTAAATGTCATAGTCTCGTCTCTATTTTTGTTGTCAGGCTGAAAAGAAGAGGTAAGAGTGACTGAAGGAGCAATGGGGCATCCCCTTTCTGACATTAGTGTGGTAGTAGCAGCCAACTGTACCCAGAAGTAGAATAAGTTGTGTCCAATAGAAAAGCAATCTAATGTTCAGTAATAGTAGTTAGCCAAGCAGAATATATAGAATTTTTTTTCCTTGCAACAACAGCTGGAGGGTTCTCAGAAATAATAGACGGTCTCTTTGAGAAGCCCTTCTCATAATTCATTCAGCCATTTATTTCTTCATTCAACAAATATTTATTTGAATGCTTATTATGTAAGAGGTGCTGTTCTATGATCTATAGGTTTTGCAATGAATAAAGCCTCAGGCAGAAGGTAGGGATCAAAAATAAAAGGATAATCAAATAAATATGTAAATGTCTGTTGGCCATAACTGTCAGAAGAACAATAAAACAGGGTGAGGAAACAGCACGCTGAAGCAGCCTGGGGAGAGTTGTTCTTTTAGGTGAGGTAGTTGAGAAGGCCTCTCTGATAAGGTGGCACTACTGCAGAGGCCTGAATCAAGTGAGATTTCTAGTTATAGGGATGTCTGAGGACAGAGCATCCCAGGCAGAATGGAAACATCGAGGACTTGATAAAGTTACATTTCGTGTGTTTGTGGAGACAGCATATAGCAATAATGGCTGAACCCACTTTGTTTGTGGGGAGGAGGGATGGGTAAGATAAGTGGGGAAGAAGGAGCCAGAACCGGCTGGGGTTTATATTCTAAATGAGATGGTCAGCCACTGGAGGGTTTGTACACATTTGTATAGCTGTTGTTTGAACAATGGATTGTGGAGGGAGTAACAGTGGGGGATGAAAGCCATTTCAGAAATTACTACAGTCCAGGCAAGAGACAGAGTGGTAGCTGTAAAGATAGTAAGAAATGGTTAGATTCTAGATAGAGTTTAAAGATGCAATCCACAAAATAGGCAGAAAGATTAGATGTGAGTGGGAAAGAAATATGTAAGAATCAAACCTAGATTTTTGTCTTCAGGAATAGTAAGAGTGATTTGGGAGCAGACTGAAGGGAAAATTACAAATTCTTTTTTGGATATACTAAGTTTGAGACAAGGACTAAATATTATACATGTATTCAGTACTTAAGTACTGAGTGCCTTTTCCATGACTAATACTTTTCTGGGTGTTGGGAGTAGAGCAAATTATAGGAGCGGTAAGGTCTCTGCTTTATCAAGCCCTTTAGGCAGAGAGACCTATAAAAATATAAGTAAATAGCACATAAGTAAACAGGACAAAGTCAGACTTGCAGTTGATATGAAGGACATCTATAATGTGACTAACTCAGTTTAGTGAGAATGAGTTACCATTTAATTTACCTTTTACTATTGGTTGTTAACATTTTCTAGTATTTTGACAATGATCATGTAAAAAAAAAAAGCCTGCAATTTGAAAAACTAATTCTGTAGATTCATTTCAATAATTATATTTTATGCTTTTACCTCTTTCTTATCAATGAATTATCATTATCTTTACTATTTTTATGGTTTTTATTTCAACCTTTTAATTTTTTTTAGTTTTTTATTAACCACTTTGATCCAAAGTTTAGAAGACAATTTATAATATATACATAAGCAAAAAGCTATAGTTCTATCACATTCATAGAGATTTCTGATCTTGATGAGATAAAGACATACAAATTTAGTTAAAGAAAGTTCACTTAGTAAAAGTAAAACCATACCAAACAAAAATACATACCATATTTTGTGCAGACTTCCCTATTATTATATGTAAAATATAGACACCAATTCATTCTGTTTATAAACACAGAAATTTTGGTTTTTGGGGAAACATAAACTGTTATTTGAGACATATGACATGTTCTAGAAAATATTTCTTCAGCAGTCAGCATAGTTTCTAACTGATGCAGCAATATTTTTCTCCTCGGTGGTAAGCATTGTCATTCAGCTTTCTTCCCTCTTTTGAAAATTTTGTGATGATTCATAAATACATACATTTGACCTGTGTATGTTATAGTTTTAACCATGTCTTTTTTAATCTTTCAACGTTATATAACTCACACTTATTATGGGGCTTAAACTGATAACAGGATAAGGTCTGAGTATTATTCTTTGCTTGAGGAAATAGAAAGGCAACAGGATACGTCAGGATTCACTGATGTAGTCGCTGTTGTAATTTAAGATTATAAATTGGAAAGGAGGTTTTCAGATGGAAAACCTACTTATTACTTCTCTCTTTCAACATCTCAAAAGAATAAATGTCTTAGAGAGCATATAATGCCTCTTATCTTACACCCACCTAGACTTGTTTTCACCAAGGTAAACAGGGGCCCTCAGGTATGCCGGAATTTAACAATAAATTTGAATTTAAAATTAACACTTCCTTTCTTCTGCATAAGTGATGGTATATGCCATGAATGGGACTGGACAGGGTTAGAGGAGATGAAAGGAAACAAGAGGTCATCATGAGGCTGATCTTTCTTTTCTCATCTCTCAATGCTACCCAGACCTGCCTTTAGACCCACAAACAGAATGTTTTTAGAAACTAAATAAACAAATATGTAGTCATCATGCAGAAGAAGCCACATATACAGAGCACTTGCATTAAAAAAAAAGAGAAAACTAGAGATTATGAAACAATTCTGACAGTTAACAAACTAAGGCCCTTCATGTTTACTAATAACTTCTCTAAAACAAGAAAGTGGCAACCCAGTTTGCATGAAAGAAGCATTGGGTTACTCATTGAAAATAATCCAGGGACTTCCCTGGTGGTCCAATGGCTAAGACTCCACGCTCCCAATGCAGGGGGCTCAGGTTTGATCCCTGGTCAGGGAACTAGATCCCACATGCCGCAACTAAGAGTTCACATGCCGCAACTAAAGATCCCGCGTGCCACAACTAAAAGATCCCACATGCTGCAGTGAAGAACCTGCATGTGGCAACAAAGATCCCACGTGCTGCAACTAAGACCCGGTGCAGCCAAATAAATAAATATTAATGTATAACTTAAAAAAAATAAAAATAAAATAATCCAGTGTCACCAAAGATTTCCTGCAGTAAGAGTATCTATCATTCCTTACTGAGAAAGAAGTGAGATTGCCATGATAAATCATGCATTTATTTTATAGGTCACTGTATACAACTATATCTATAATATCATATCTATAATTCTTAATTTCAATGTATAGTTTCAGTTATTCTCAAACTTTATTTTGTCTTATCTATAAAGTATCTAGGAACATTTCAGAAATTATTATAAATGCATAAAATTGATTAAAAATACATGACTTATTATAAATACTGTGGAATCTGTTGTAAAGCAGATATATTATAGAGTTCATGGCCAAAGAGCAGGAAAAAGTGACTCCCTTCTTGACAGGCTCTGAATTAATTAATTGGTTCTTTTCATAAGGCATTGAGCCAATGACTCATAAATTCATGAGAAAACATTAGTCAGATGCTTTCTACTTAAAATAATGTTAATATTTATTTTATGCATTGAGTTTTAGTCCTTTTTTAATAGATTTCATTCCTATTCCTGTGGCCACTTATATAAATTTTCTTTGAGGATTGTTACTCTGGTAATACCAGTTATGCTTCAGCATTAAGTATAGGGAATGATGGGCAGTACTTTTCAAAGGTGTGCTGGCATACCAGGTAAAAAGTATCCATTATAGAACACTGCCGTTATGAAGCACATTCCTTCATTGATTCCAGCATTCGCCTACTCTTTATAATCATTTTAATTGCAAACTTTCCATGTGCCATTATGATTATACATAGTCATGACTCATTCTTTTTTATTAAATTATTTTTCCATGCACCCATTTAGCATTAGCATTCTGCATCATTACAAACTAATCAATTTGACTGATTTTCCATAAGTTTCCTCAGAAAATAAATGCTACAAGCTCTGTTTGTCTCTAAATACTGTATCTTTATGGATTCAGTAATTACTGTAAAACACCATGGGAGGTACCTCTGTACCCAAGTTCAATAAAGCCATAATTTACAGTTCCTTTCTTAGAAGAGGTCCTTCTAGATAATGAAGTGATAAATTTGATACTGTAGGACAAATGACACCAGGTCATTTTTAGTGATTTCCCCAGAATAAATTGTTTCATATTTTGGCTTATAAGATATATATATGTGTGGGTGTATATACATATACATATATAATATATATTTTAAAACAAATTTCCTATAAAGGCAAATAAAATTATGTTAGAGTTTTCCTCTTTCTTGTTTTTTGTTTTATAATTACTTTATTCCCTTCTAATTTTATTTTCTGTTAAGGCTACTAAAGTGAAATTTTAATATAGTCAAAATCAAAACACTTATAGTCAAAATCAAAATCAAAATTTTAATATAGTCAAAATCAAAATTTTAATATAGTCAAAATCAAAATTAATAAGGATATTAATATTTTTTATTTCCTTTTTTTCCTCAAAAGTAACAACTCTACCACTATGTTTTTATACTAAATAAGTTTTTTTCTGGAAGTCCCTAACCTGATCATTAAAGATTGGGTTTTGCAGAGGAGTTACTTCTTTTCTGGAGCAACTGACCATAAATGAAAGTCTTTAAGCTAATATCACATATCTTCTTATAGATTTCTTACTTTTGGTCATATTTCTTATAAGTATCTATAAAAATGAAAATATTTGTACATGAACATCACTATTGAAAATGAAATCTAAATACTTTGTATCAAGGAAATATTTAAATTGAAAAGAAGCATTATAGCCTTAATATATGATAAAAAGTAAAATTTCAGATTTAATATAATCTTATTGATATATATATATATATTTACCTTAAATGTATTCTTCTTTCCACTAAAATTTCTCTTGCTAATAAGTTTTCTCCAAATTTTTTAATGTCTTCACTGGTTTTCACCTTTGTGCCCTTTTCACTACATTTGGAATAACTTCTGCAAGCTTCTAAAAGCCAATTTGTTCTCTTCCCTTAATAATCTCCTCTAAATTTTTACTTCACTTTTCTGATTAATTGTATCCCTATTCTCTAAATATTGAGGATCATACTCCTTTTTCATCCTTCTTCTCCTAGTCTATATATTTTTTAATAACTATACTCTTTAATTTTACTACCCTCATTGAACCTTATTTCTTTAACTTGTCTTTTTTAATTTCAATGAAAGTAGATGGGTCATAAATACATATTAAGCATTTTCTCTATGATCAGTCATTTTCAGTCACACTTCTTATTTTATGATGTTTACCTTCAGTCTACTCTCTTTCTAGTCATAGTCTAAGCAATTATCTTTTTATTTACTGAAGTTTACACTTCTGGCTAAGGTGACCATATAATTTCTCTCTCGAGTTGGCAAACTTTTGAGAGTGAAGAAAGGGACTATTAATAATTATATAAGGATAGCTGAATTTAACCAGATCTGTCCCAGGCAAATGAGAACATATGTTCATATTATTGGGTTGGCCAAAAAGTTCATTCGGGTTTTCTGTACCATCTTAAAGAAAAATCCGAACGAACTTTTTGGCCAACCCAGTACGTATGAAAGACTATAAAGAGTCAAGAGTTAAGCCTTGCTTTATCTCATCTGTGCTCACTTACCAATAGCTGTAAAAATTGTCACTTCTGATTTACGTGGGGGAAAAAAGACCACACACACACAACCTCTTAGCCCGAAGAAAATAGATACAGCTTTTCCTTTCTTTTCTTCACATCAACAAGTTTAGAAACAGAAATTTGCTGGGCAGAGAATAGGAAAATTAAGGAAGAGCTAGATGAAAAGATCATGATGTCATAGAAAGCTAGAGGAAAGCTTCCCTTATTCTGCAAAGTAGGGAATCACAGCAAACAGATGTAGTGTAATGGAACTCTTGAACCAGGTATGGTCATAGATCTGTCGATAGAACAGATGGTTCTAAGCGTGAGAGAACTATAGTGATATATGTCTTGCTGGGGTAAGAAGCTTGGTTGAACTTCAGGTAATGTCTAATTTTTAAAATGGCAGGTTTGCATAAATAGAGCAATAATGCATCAATTAGGGCAAGAAAATAGGAAATAAGAAAGTGGTTTCATTGCTAAAACTGAAGCAAAAGGCAGCAATGTGGTCCCAGGATCACCTGATCATTAAATAATGAAAAACACCCATTAGTATTGTGGACTTAATAGCAAGCTACAGAAATGTTTACTTGAAATCACCCTAACTCAGAACAAAAATTGTGCATAGGCTAGAACGGGTCTGAGTCAGCAAGTAGTGACTTAATCATGGAAAATATCTACAAGGGCTTAGAACTAGGCACAGCTTTACAATGAAGCTTGGCCACCAGAAGGTACTAATTTCCTGTCATAATTGGAATTCATGGGAGTTTAGAAGGCTATATTTTAAAAAGATTTTATTTATTTAGAGCATTCTAGGTTTACAACAAAATTGAGAGGAAGGTACAGATATTTCCAATACACTCCCTGCTCCAAAATTTGCATAACCTCCCTCATTATAAACATCACTCGCCAGAATGGTACATATTTTTTTTTTTTTTAACTGAGATGAACCTACACTGACACATCATAATCATCCAAAGTGCACAGTTTACCTAGTATTTCACTCTTGGTGTTGTACATTCTGTGGGTTTAGATAAAAGTATAGTGACATACATTCATCATTATAATATCATACAGAGTATTTTCACCATCTTAAAAAATCTCCGTGCTCTGCCTATTCATCTCTCCCCTGACTCTCACTCCTAGAAACCACTGATCTTTTTATTGTCTTCATAGTTTTGCCTTTTCCTTAATGTCATATACTTGAAATAATATAGTATGATTTCTGACTGGCTTTTTCATGTAGGAATATGCGTTTAAGTTTCCTCCACGTCTTTTCACAGCTTAATAGCTCATTTCTCTTTAGTGCTAAATAACATTGCACTGTCTGGGTGTACCACACTTATTCATTCACCTACCAAAGGCCATCTTGGTTGCTTCCAAGTTTGGGCAATTGTGAATAAAGCCTCTATAAACATCTGTGTGCAGGTTTTTGTGTGGACATAAGTTTTCAACTCTTTTGAGTAAATACCAAGGGGTATGATTGCTGGATGCTATGATAAAAGTGTGTTAATTTTTTAAGAAACTGCCAAACTATCTTCCAAAATGGTTGTATCATTTTGCAGTCCCACCAGCAATGAATGAGAGTTCCTGTTGCTTCACATTCTCATCAGCATTTGGTATTTCAGGATTCTGGATTTTGGCCATTCTAATAGTTATGTAGTGATATCTCATTGTTGTTTTAACTTACATTTCCCTGTTTATATATGATAGGGAGCACCTTTTCATATGCTTATTTGTCATCTGTATATATTCTTTGGTGAGATGTCTCTTTAGATCTTTGGCCCAGTTTTTAATTGGGATTTTTTTTTTCTTATTGTTGAGTTTTAAGAGTTCATTGTATATTTTAGATAATATCAGATGTGTCTTTTGCAAATATTTTCTTCCAGTCTATGGCTTGTTTTCTAATTCTCTTGTTATTGTCTTTCACAGAAGAGAAGTTCTTAATTTTAATGAAGTCCAGATTAACAATTGATTTTTCTTTCATAAATTATGTCTTTGGTATTTTATCTAAAAAGGCATCACCATATTCAAGGTCATCTATGTATTTTCCTATGTTATCTGCTAGGAGTTTTAAAGTTTTATGTTTCATATTTCAGTCTATTACCTATTTGAGTTAATTTTTGTGAAAGTTGTAAGTCTGTGTCTAGACTTATTTTTTGCATGTGGATGTCCAGTTGTTCCAGCACCATTTGTTGATGTGACTGTCTTTACTCCAATGTATTGCCTCTGCTCCTTTATCAAATATTAGTTGACTATATTTATGGGGGTCTATTTCTGTGCTATTTATTGTTTGATCTTTTTATCTATTCTTTCACCAAAACGTCACTGTCTTGATTACTGTAGCTTTAAAGTAAGTGTTGAAGTTCGGGTAGTGTCAGTCCTCCAACTTTGTTATTCTCCTCCAATGCTGTGTTGGCTGTTCTGTGTCTTTTGCCTCTCCATTTAAACTTTAGAAACAGTTTGTCAATATCCATAAAATAACTTGCTGGGATTTTGATTGGTATTGCATTGAATCTATAGATCAAGTTGGGAAGAGCTGACTTCTTGACAATACTGAGACTTCCCATGTATGAACATGGAATATCTCTCCATTTATTTAATGTTAAAATTTCATTTATCAGAGTTTTGTATTTTTTAATATAGATCTCTTACATATTTTGTTAGATTTATATTTAAGTATTTCATTTTGGGGGGTGCTACAATAAATGATATTGTATATTTAATCTCAAATTCCACATGTTCATCGTTGATATATAGGGGGGAAAAAAGCTATTTTTAAATTATTTTTTTGAATAGCTATTTATACCCAGGTCAAAATTTGTAAATTATTTTTCTCATTAAGCTTCTTCCTACTGAATTTTATAGAAGGCTATTATGCCTTTGCACAATATTTTGCTCATCTTTATTATTATGAATCCAGAAAAACTAAAAGTTCTATGCTACACAAAGAAGAATTTCTATATATTCAGAGGTTCTCGTATATGTATTTTTATGTAAATATATTTAATATAGAGCTTATATATTTACTATATGTAATTTACACTTATTTCCTATCTCACAAAAAATGAAAAATAGATTATTTTGTAGTTTTTCCTAACACTTTAGACCTATTTGAATGTTTTAAAGATGGTTTGCTCTTTTGCCTGCTAACAAAGTCTGTGGAGTTACATTGTTTTAAGACAAAATACAAAGCAGAATATAATACTATGAATTTTCCTTAATCATTACTATTAAGATCTACATAAGTGTTGATAGATACATAAACAAAGTATCTAATAACAAAGGTGTAATGATTTGGTGCAAAAATAGTGAAAATCTGTTTTCTACAAATTGTTCTAACTATTGACATAAAAAACACACAAAAAATTATATACATTACTTCATCTCACTAATATTCATGAAATACCATCTGGGAATGCCTTTGTTATTTGTGCAATTGTATGTTATTCAAAGATAAGTAAATATTTAGTAATATAATTATATCGCTTGTAATATAGTTTAAAATGATGCAAAAATAATGAATAAACAAACATCATGGGTTGTTAAACAGATGTATTCTAAATTTTTGAGGTAACTGTAAGTCAGTGTACTTGGGGCCTGCATAAAATAGAACATTTTAATGACAAATGTTGAGATTTATAAGATTTTATTTTGGGTAATACAAAAGGAACCGTACAAATTATGAGACCTTAGATTTGAACAGAGACTCAATGAAGATTTAGTTAAATTTATCCCCTGGTTGAGAAGACAGATCTGGAAATTCAAGGAGTCTCAAATCTTTGGCAAAATCATACAGTCATTCAGTAATGGGATCAGGTTTAAGACATGGGTAACTGACCCTTTTTCCCTATTTCTTGTTATTTACATTTTAACTGCTGCCTCACATTTAATTTTGATTGATATGAATTTAAATTTGCTTCTGCTAATGTCAAACTATTTCAGTATAGATAGCTGATTTCATTTTAAATCTCTCTCTCTCTCACACACACACACACACACACACACACACACACACCCCTAAAGTATCTGTATTAATGAGCAATCGATGATAAGGAAAAACTAAATAAATCTAAAAAGAAAACCATCAGCAGTTAATTTATTTAATATTTATTTTACTCATATTATTAAACTAGATTTCCATGATATCTGTTGTATTTGGTGATGATGATATGCTTATATTTATAATATAAGGGGTTTTGTTGTTTTGTGAAAAAACAAATATTAACTTTTGAGCTACAGTTGACCCTTGAATAATGTGGGTGTTTGGAGAACTGACCCCTCTGCATAGTCAAAAATCCACGTAAAATTTTTGACTCCCCAAAAACTTAACTACTAATAGCCTACTATTGACCAGAAGCCCTACCAATAACATAAATAGTTGTTTAACCATATTCTGTATGTTATATGTATTATATACTGTATTTTTACAATAAAGTAAGCTAGAGAAAAGAAAATTTTATTAAGAAAATCACAAGGGAAAATACATTTACAGTACTGTACTGTATTTATCAATGCCATAGGTTTACATCATCTGTTTACAAGGTGAACCAGGGAAAATACATTTACAGTACTGTACTGTATTTATCAATGCCATAGGTTTACATCATCTGTTTACAAGGTGAATCATCTGTCAGTCCCTACATCGATATTGTCTTATATGATACAAAACACTGTAGATGGTATACATAATACTAACCCTAGACATCAAAAATGAAAAGATAATCTGAAAAGAAATTCATATTTATTTACAGTTATAATGATTTATGCATTGATAACAAAGCAGCAATATGATTGTTTAATGGTAGCCCAGTATAATTGATATGATTGCTTCACAGTAGTTAGCATATGTACTAATGAATGAATAATTATATAGAATTTTTACAGCATACAGTATTACAGTCATATTTATTATAATACAGCATTGGAAATATTGTTACTTTTTAAAAAAAATCACCTGTGATGAAAGGCTGATACACAGTTTCTCCAATTATGAGAGAGAGGCATGCTGTATGGTAATGTAATTCTTTGAAAGTAAAATTATAAAACAGTAAAAAAAACTAACACATTATTAATTTTATATTAACTATCACTCACCTTATACCTATGTAAGGATAGGCTATCCACTTTAATACAACTCTTGCACACGATGTTCTATACCTATATTTTTGTGTATTTATTTTTAAAAATCTGCATATGAATGGACCTGTGCAGTTTAAACCTGTGTTGTTTAAGGGCCAACTGTATTTAGAACATTAGTCTCTGCTCTTCTTTTGCCAAACACCATCAATAGTTTCTCAATTCTGTATTTTATGTTCCTTATGTATACTCAGGTTAACAACAACAGATTACTCAGTGCACTGTGTAACGGGGAAATATTTACAGTTCATTGATGATATATTATATAAACCTATTTATTACACCCTGATATAATTTTTATTTTAAATTTTAAGTGAAGGAAAACTACTAAGTCAGAATTAAAACATTAGAATATTAAATTTAAATATTAAACCTTGTTCACACATATCCATGTTTTAGAAAGTCATACTTTGAATACATTAGACATGTAGAAAAATGTATATTTTTATTATTCTGACATTTATTACCAAAGAGTAATAGATTAAAAACTCAGATTCTGATACAAAAATAGATGCATTGACCTCATTCTGAAAAAAACTTAAGATTCTATTAGGAATATGTAGCTTGATCAGAATCCAATTAGTGGCAGTCTAAATATTTGTTCTCTTAAGGTTTTTGTGGAAGTAGATGTCACTTATATTTAAATTTATTATAAAACATCTATCAATGTAGAGAATGTTCATGCTAGAAATGTGAAGTCCTGATTCTTTTATAAAGTATACATAAACACTTCAAACAATGTTTCTTGAATTATGCAAGGCACTGAGCTCACTGCAAAGTAGTTTTAATATTATTGTTTACTGTGATATACATAGATAAAGTCATAAAGAATAACTGCAATTATTGAATCTCAAAAGGTATCATACAGGTTAATTAATCATCATTTGACAGATAACTGTATATCACTTGGAATGTTGCTATCTGGAAAGAAAGGGTTAACAAATTGTTATGGAGTTTTCCCCCTAACTCCAGGGATATATAAAAAATTGATCTTTAGTTGTGTCCTTGAAATATTAAGTAAAAAATTTATAAGTATTCCTATATTAGATCCAAGATAAATAAAATTTCTGCCTAAATTACTATGTACCAGAACAAGCATCCATACTTCATCGTCAAGATCATTTATATTGTATATATATTTGTAAAACAAAATGGTATTTCATTGTGTTCTACTTTGAACTCAAGATTTTCACGTCATTTCATTTATTTCTTAAAACAAAAACATTTATTCCTTATTTTAAAGGTTCTTTCTGATATAAGACTTTTCCCCAAATCTGGAGGCCACTGAAATAATCTCAATACTTAATTTTGTTTTATATATATGACATATATTATAGAAAATAAATCACTCTACAAATTGCTCAATTGGTCTTGCCCAGTTTGAAAGATTAATATCATTCAAATATTTAGGATTAAAATTAGAGTAAGCATAGATTTTTCTTAATATAGGTTAAATAAATAAAATTTTCAAAAAAGCAAATAAGCCACCTTATTAGAGAGCAAAAATGCACATTCTTGCTAGGGAGATGTATCAGAGGGCCTTTAAAATCCTTTCTGCTTTTTAATTAAAAATTATACAACTCTTTCATTAATGAATTTTACAAGAGAAAGCAGAATTTTAAAAATCCCTACCTCTCTAAAATTCTCAGATCCTGAGCAGTTTAAAATACAATAGAAAAAATAGGCAGAAGACCTAAATAGACATTTCTCCAAAGAAGAAATACAGATGGCCAATAGGCACATGAAAAGATGCTCAACATCACTAAGTATTAGAAAAATGCAAATCAAAACTACAATGAGGTACCACGTCACACTGGTAAGAATGGCCATCATTAAAATGTCTACAAAAAACAAATTCTGGCGAGCCTGTGGAGCAAAGGGAACCCTCCTATACTGTTGGTGGGAATGTAAGTTGGTTCAGTCACTGTGGGAAACAGTATGGAAGTTCCTCAGAAAACTAAAAATAGAATTACCATATGATCCAGCAATCCCACTCCTGGCCATGGATCCAGACAAAACTATAATTCAAAAAGATACATGCACCCCTATGTTTGTAGCATCATTATTCACAATAGCCAAGACATGGAAACAACCGCAATGTCCATTGACAGATGAATGGATAAAGAAGATGTGGTACATATATACAATGAAATACTACTCAGCCATAAAAAAGAATGAAATAATGCCATTTGCAGCAACACGGATGGACCTAGAGATTATCATACTAATTGAAGTAAGTCAGAAAGAGAAAGACAAAACCATATGATATCACTTACGTGTGGAATCTAAAATATGACACAAATGAACCTATCTATGGAACAGAAACAGAATCATGGACATAGGGAACAGACAGGTGGTTGCCAAGGAGGTGGGGGTTGGGGGAGGGATGGAGTGGGAGGTGAGGGTTAGCAGATGTAAGCGCTTATATATAGAATGGATAAACAACAAGGTCCTACTCTATAGCACAGGGAACTATATTCAATATCCTATAATAAACTATAATAGAAAAGAATATAAAAAATGAATATATATATATATGTAACTGAATCACTTTGCCGTACAGCAGAAATTAACACAACATTGTAAATCAACTATACAATAAAAAATATTGAGAAAAATAAAATGAAATAAAATACAATAGAAATGTATTCTTGGTTCCTTGTTTTTCTGCTTAGCATAAATTATAGGAAAATGAACATCTGCAATTCAAAAATTACTGTTAAAAAACAAGTAGACTGTATTGCTTTTCACAGGATTTATGTGGTTTCAGCTAATCTACATATAGACATGCATATTATGTATGTATGTGTATAAATTTATTTTTCAGCATTTATGTATCTGCAAATGGATAACTTTTATAAACAATTTATTTTTGCCACACACAGCCAATCAATCTTCCATTAATAATAGAGAATACTAAGTCCTTAATGACAATTCTTCATAGGAATGGAGAAAGCTAACAGCTTAAATGTGACAAAATGTCACAAACTATTTTTCAGGTGTTTTTTTTAATACCACACAACTTTTCTAATAATGTTAAACCCTTTCATTTCACAAGACAACTCAAACTTTATGCTTATCACTCATTCTTATATAATTCATCATGGCTTTATTTAGGAGAGGTATTCAATAGTCCAAAAGATTTATAAATCTTTGCAAAATATGTTCTGAACATAATGTATTGGGAGGCAATCAGAAATAAATACTACAAAAATCTGAATAGGTAAAACTATAAATTACATTTCACATGTGGAACAGCCATCTTTTATTGGTATCCAAACATTTATTTCTAGAGCTACTAATGTCAATTATTTACGTGTTGTGAAAGAAAACGATGTGCCCTATTTGCACACGAGCACCAGGAATAAAGGCAGTACTTTGTTTTAGCCTAAGGACATAGTTGGTTAAAAAAAATGATCTTTGAAACGTCATGTATTCAAGTACGACAATGATACAAACATTATATAGTAATTACAGTAGCAATTATTTATTTAATTCTTGCTATTTACAAACACAGAGATAGGTTCTTTCTGATATTATATTTTATAATTCTTAGAGCAACCCTATGAGGTAGGTAATGTTATTATCCTCACTTTCAAGATGAGGAAACCAGAGAGTTGGGATAGGGAGGGTGGGAGGGAGGCTCAAAAGGGAGGGGATATGTGGATATATGTATGCATTTGGCTGATTCACTTTGTTTACAATAGAAACTAACAAGTATTGTGAAGCAATTATACTCCAATAAAGATGTATTAAAAGAAAAAGAAAAAGAAAGTTTAGTGATTTTGCCAGTATATAGATAGTAATTGACTAAGGCAGAAATCAAACTCTTATCTATCTTAACTGAACATCAGAGTACTTCTAGAGTACCATTTTTTTCTCAGCTGAATGAACTGTTTAAGAGACTTGTTTTGGGGAAGGGGTGTTATGTGTGTGATATAATTGGTTGAGAAATAAGAAGAAAATAAATAGGAGGACACATAATAATGAAAGATTACCTAAAGGCAAAGTGAATAGCAATTAATGAGAAAAAAAAACCTGTTAAATCAAGATAGTGAATCAATATTGATGTTTATCTCTTCAAATTTTTATTAAGAATAATTTTCTTTACCAAGAGTCATGAACCTGTATTAATTAAAACTGCTTATGGCTTAGATCAGTATTATTTGTAGTTCAGTAACTAAGTTGTTGTGTGGAAGAAAAAAGGGTAAAGAGATTATTTTGTTTCAAAAAATATATGGCTCCTCATAGTTTTCATATTTTACATGATAACCTTCTATTTTCAAATACATTTTGCCAGGTTGATTGATAGTGCTAGAAGTGGCTGCACAATAATATGTTTTATCTATCAGTTCTAGAACATAAATATGTCTGCTTATTTGTTGTTGTTTTCAAATATCCTTATGACCATAAAATTTATGTTTGTTTAAAACATGTTCAAGTTTGAAAATTACATTGGAAGCTCATTACAAACACCTTTGAATACTCATCTTTATAGATGAATAATCAAACACTGTTGGGAGAAAATTACATTCAGTGACTGTTTCTCACTCTGGTTAGACAGACATGTGTGACACTATTTCATACTGCCATATGGAAAAACAGATATTTCAACTTCATGTCTCTCAGACGTTGCGTTTTCCTAAATCATTAGGTTACTGGGTTTGGTTTTCTGTATTTATCAGATTAACAAAAAATCAACAACTCTCTAATTCATTTTATAGATACATTTGATGTTGTCTATATATGTCTTAACATTTTCCACTGGAAAACAAAACCCAAAAAATAGCATTTCCTACATCTGTTTGTATGTGTGTGCATGTGTGTCTGTTTGAGTATGTTAATGTGTGTATGTGGGTGCATAATTTTTGAAGCTTAGTGTGGGGCACTAAGTTTATTTTAGTCTGAGACTATAGAAGGTAACAGATTATGCCATGGTAAATTGGTAATTGGGATTGCCTGTAATATCTCTGAGAGACTAAGCTGTTTCCTATCACACTTTACATTTTCATGAGAGAGAAATGGTGAAAGCCATATTTTAAAGTTCCCTAAGGAGTCTGAAAGAACTAAAATGCATCAAATTGGATTTTTGTGTGTGTGCTACACACCTTCCTCATATACTGCAAATAGATCCCTTTTTAACAAACCTTTGGTGGGAATACCAATATCTTTACAATCATCTTCTGTCTATTTCAATCACTTCACATGATTTAAACATTAAAAAAATATAGTGTATTTTTTGATATTGCCCTAAATTATTCAGGAGTAAAGGAGGGACAACACCATTCAATCAATAAGTAAAATCAATCTTAAATTAAAAGTTTTGTGTACTATCCCCTGCTGATATAGCCAGCAACATGATTGATATGTCCCTGCCTGCATCAAGATCACAAAGCTACTTGTAAAACTTCAATCACCTTAACTCCATTCCAGGTTTAAGTAGTTTTGTAGATTTTCAATAATTCCAGTCACCTTTTGCAGACTCTGTTAATCACTTTAGTTTTGTCTTATTTGAGCATTTCTAACTGCTGAAAATGTCACCTCATTAAACATGACTATCCTTTTCATAGTTCTAGAGTCTTTAGTGGTAAATGGTGAAGAAGTGAACCAACATTTATCGAATCCCTAATATATAGTTAGTGAATCAAATAAATTCTCTCAATAATTACTATCATAGTTCCAGAAGGTAAATACTACCATTCACATTTTATAGGTTAGAGAACTAAGATGTAATGAGATTCAATAGATTGCCAAAAAACAAGAGCTATTATGTATCAGAGCTACGGCTTATTTCTAGGTGTCTCTTGTCCCAATCAGCCTATACTACACTCTTTTAAAATACTTTTGAGTAATTGTATTAATTTTGATTTTACTTGCACTGTAAAAATGGATCCCATTTAACTGAACATATGAGAGCCAGTTTTATTCATTTAATTGTTCACATGCTTAGCCCAAACCAGCATCTGATGAAACATTACTCTTCTCCTTTGAGAAGTTTATGTTTATATGATGTCACAAAAACAATTAGGTTAGTTTAATATAACTTCAAATTGTAATTATCAACAAACAATTTTATATCAATCTTAACTGTAAAAAACTTGGCTGAAGAATTCTCTTACAGTTTCACAAAGTATGGTACGGTGCTTTAAAAGATCAGACAAACCACTCCAGGGAGCCCACTCTCAATACAATTTAAAAAAAAATAAAGCTGACTTAGCCTGCTCATTCTAGACAAGTTTTGATCACTGGACAAATTGAATATTTTGTTAGCTCACTTTTACATTATTTATCTAAGAACTGACATTTCTCTGATCTACTTCCACTTTTCCTTCAATAATCAGACACACATTCCTTTCTATTTCTTTTCCCTAGTGTTGTACTAACTCAGGGCAAAGCTGAGACCAACACCAATATGTCTTAATTTTCAAAATCTTTTTATAATTAATCTCCCTGGGCCATACCTACTCTAAAATTATATGGTTTTAAAATTTTTTGTATTTTTACTTGAAACTCACAAAAAAGTTTTTCAAATTTCATCACTCAGAATATTTCCTTATATTTATAAATGGCAGCATAAAGTGAAGAATTTGAGTTCATTTCTATATCAATTAGATAATGGAGACCCTCAGTATTCTTTCTCAAAGATGAGATGATACAGAGGCTAGCACTTTTGAATACTAAGATCTTCTAAATCTAGTTTTTTATTGTTTATCAAATTACAGTTCTTTTGTTGACACATACATCCTGCAGTTGTCTCAGTGATTGAACCCAATGGTGATTTTTATGTCACTTCAAATAACTAACTCTTTGAACCTACCCACAAAATTATTCTTTGCTGTGGTTGCTTGAAAGATCAGTAAGAACAACAGAAAACTCCTGCAAAATGCAAAGGCTAAAATTTCTTTCAAATCACCTCTAGTATTGCCAAGTGTCACTTCCTTTATAATTCAACCCATTAGTTCATTGCTAACATATACCATAATGGTATATGGCCATTACTGGATAGCTCATGAGGACATGAACTTCAGCTGTTGTCAGAAACAGTCATTTCTATGGAAATTAAACAAAGATTGGCAAAAAATTGAAGAGGATTCTCTCTTGAAAAACTGCAACAGCACTGGGCAAAAGTGAATTTTATGTACTTCTTGCTTGGGCCTACTTCCAATTTTCCCTATTCCCACCTCTCTCTGTGAATAAATTCCTCTCTCTCTCTCTCTCTCTCTCTCTCTCTCTCTCTCTCTATATATATATATATATATATATATATACAGTTGAGTTGACAGAGGACAAAAGCCTTAGAAGTATGATACTATAAACTGAGTGTGCCCCTCCTAAATTCATAGGTTGAAGCCATAATCCCCAATGTGAGGGTATTTGGAGGTGGGACCTTTCAGAGGTAATTAAGTTTAGATGAGGCCATGAGGGTGGACCCCCATAATGGGATTAGTGTTATTATAAGAAGAGGAGGAGAACAGAGTGCTCTCTCTCTCTCTCTCTCTCTCTCTGTACCATGTGAGGATACAGTAAAAAGGCCTCCAGCCTCCAGAACTGTAAGAAATAAATTTCTATTATTTAAGCCATACATCTATGCTATTTGTCATAGCAGCTCAAGCTAAGACAGATGAGACACCTTATCAAAATCTTTCCAAACCACTGGTTCACCACTAAACACACAGGCACAACTGTCACCCTCTGGGAAATAGTACTAAAAATAAAAATAAAAGCATTAAAAAAATTGAGCAGAGAAATCAGTGACAGAATATTTTGAGGGACATAGATTGTACAGTTTAAGTCAGTCAAGGAGAAAACTTCTCTCAGAAAAATAAAACAGCTGCTGTAATATATTATCTAAAATGACCAACTGTCAACCCAAAATTATTAAACATGCAAAAAAACCCAAAAAGCATATACATGCTTTCTGTCATTTCTTAATTTTCTTTAAAACAACAGATGATTGTTTAAAGCAAAAATTATAGCACCACACAGTTGGATTTTTAACATATTTAGATGATATATATACAACAGTAACAGCACAAAGAAATAAGGACAAAATAGATCTATACTGAACATAGTTGCTATAATTTATCAGAATTAAGACTGTATTAACCTAAAATGAACTATAAGTAAATAAAAAACATATATTGCAATCCTTGGATCAACTACTAAAATTACTTGAAGATATAGTAAACATTCAGGAGAAAATGAAATGGTATACTAAAAATATTTAACACAAAAGAAAGCAGTAAAAGGAGTTTAAAAATAGAAATAAAAAGGATATGAAACATATAGAAAACAATTAAAAATTGGCAAACCTTATTACAAAAAATATAATTATCTTGACTGTAAATGTACTAAATACTCCAAATAAAAGACAGAGATTGCCAGATTGAACAAAAAAGTAAATATAAAACTATAGGCTATGTAACAGAGAAGCAATTTAATTTCAGAATCACAAATAGGTTGAAAGTCGAGGCAAAGAAAAGAAATATAATGCAATCAATAAATAACCATAAGAACTGGGGTGGATGTATTAATAACAGATAATCTAGACTTTAAAACAAGCGATATTTCTACATACAAAGAGAGATATTTCATAAGGACAACAAGACAACAGAGCCCCCAAATAATGCAGTGAATATGACAGAATTTTAAGATAGAAACCAGTAAGAATATGGGAAACTTAAACTTTATTAACTAAGTTGACTGAATTGATTTATATCATAAACTCCAAATAACACCATAGAATATACATTCTTTTTAAGTGCACTTAGAACATTCTTGAGGATGGACCATATGATAAACTTTCACAAAAACTTTCAGTAAATTTTTAAAGAATTAAAATTAAACAAAGTGTGTTCTCTGAGCACAGTGGAGTTAGGTTAGAAATCAGTAACTGCCCAATATGGAAATCAGAAATGTGAAAATTAAGCAGGATACTTCTAAGTGTCCATGTGTCAAAGAAGAAATTATACGGGGAATTGTAAAAGAAGCTTAGAAAAAATTAAAATGCTACTCTAAATACATGGTATACAGCCAAAGCAACATTTACAGGGAAAGTTATAGCTTAATGCTTATACTAAGAAAGAAAGAAAAGACTAAAATCAGTAATCTATGTTAAATGTAAGAAATTATAAAAAGAATAAACATAAAAAGTGGAAAGTGGTAAATAATATAGAAATTCAATGAAAGAAAACAAAAAAATCACAAAAGCTGGTATTTTTTACAGATTGATAAACATTTAGTCAAAGAAGTAAATTATAAAATTAATAATCAGAAATAAAAGAGGGGATGTCATCACTGATTCTACATTAATTAAAAGAACCATAAAGGAAAATTATGAAGAGTTTTATGCCAACAAATATAATAACTTATATTAAATGAACAAACTATTAGATACAAAAACAACAACAAACCCAAAACTGACTCAAGATAAATGCAAAATGTAAATAGACATTTATCATCTGGCAGAATTAAGTGAATATTCTATATCTTACTACAAGTCAAGTCCTGGCACTTAAGACTTCACTGGTGATATCTATCAAACACTTAAGGAAGAAATTATGCTATCCATATACATAATTGTTTTTCAGAAAAGAGAGAAGTAGAGAAAAGTGTCCAACTCCTTCTATGGAGGCAGTATTACTCAAATACCAAAGCCTGATAAAATATTACAAGAAAAGAAAACTGAAGAACAAATTTTCTCATAAATATAGATATAAAAACCCTAAACAAAATACTAGACAGCAAAATTCAGCTATATATAAGGGGGATTACACATTACAAATAAGTGAGATATATCACAGGAATGGGATTTAGATTAATATTGATAAATAAGTGAATATAATACTTCACATTAAAGGATAAAGACAGAAACCATATGACAATCCTGACAGAGGCAGAAAAAGCATTTTACAAAAACTAACATCTATTCATGATAATAGCTCTCAGCACTAAGTAATAAAAGCAAACTTTCTCTACCTGATAAAGCTCAATAAAAAAATCAATAGCTAATATTATAGGTAGTGGTAAAAAATATAATGTTTTAAGATTGGAATAATGCAGAGATATCTGCTTTCACCACTTTTATCATAATTAGTGACCACAGCTCATGCAATAAGGTAAGAAAAAAAATTAAAGGAACAAAAATTGGAAAGGAATTAAAGCAATCATTATTAGGAGATGACGAGACCTTGTAAGTGGATAATCCTAAGGGATCCATAAAAAAAAAAAAAAGAGCTACTACAACTACAAAGCAAATTTAGCCATATGTCTGGATACAGAGGCAATATACTCTTGTAAATTATACTTCTGTACACTAAAATAAGCAATCTGAAAATAAAATTTTAAAAAACTTTCATTTACAGTAGTACAAAAAAGAAAGAAATACTTAGGAACATACTTTACAAAATAAATGTAAGACCTATACACTTAAAACAACAAAATATTGTCAGATAAAATAAAAAAGACTTCAATAGAGAGATATGCTATGTTAATGATTTGGAAGTCTAAATACTGCTAAAATGACAATTGTCTCTAAATTGACTTATAGATTCAAGGCAATATTTATCAGAAGCCTAGCAGCTTTTTAATAGATATTAAAATGATTCCCTAAGATGTATATGGAAATGCAAAAGATCTATAATAAACAAACAAAAACAATTATAAAGAAGAACAAAGCTAGAAGATTAACATTACTTGATTTCAAACATTAAAATCTAAATAAATCAGGACAGTATAGTATTGTTATAAGTATAGACTTATAGATCAACAGAACAGAGTAGAAATTTCATTAACAGACCCTCATTTATGGTCAACTGATTTTTCACAAAGGAATAATGATAACTCAATAGGGAAAGCATAGTCTTTCTACAAATGAATGGAAACAATTAGATATCTATAGGCAAAAATATTCAGCCTTCCCTCCACTATAAACAACAATTAACTAAACATGGAACAAATCTAAATGTAGTTGCTAAAACTGAAAAACATGTAGAAGAAAATGTAGGAGAAAACCTTTGTGAGAATATGTAGAGATTTCTTCAATATGACACCAAAACATGACTAACAAAAGAAATATTTGAAAAATACAACTTCATCTAAATTAAAAACTTCTGCTCTTCAAAGACATTGTTATGAGAATAAAAAGAGAAGCTCCAGGTTAAGGGAGGGAAGTAGAGGGGAGGGGAGGGGAGGGGAGGAAAGAGAAGGGAAGATATAGATATATAGACTTTTATACAGAATATACAAAAATCATTACAATTGAAAAAGAAGTTGACAAACAACTTAATAAAAATAAGTGGACATTAACCAATAAATGGGTAAATGAACTGATACTTCATGAAATAAGATACATGGATGGCAAATATGCACATGAAAAGATGTTTAACATCACTAGTTACTAGGGTAATGCAAATTAGAACCACAATGAGATAACACTATACATCGCCTAGAATAGATACTATAAAACAGATTGACAATATGGAGTACTGGTGAGGATCTGGAACAAGTGTAATCTTCATACATGTCTGGTAGGAATTTAAAATAGTACAGCCATTTTGTAAAACACTTTGGAATATTTTGAGTTAAACATAATGTTTACCATACTCTCCAACAATTTCACTCCCAGATATTTACCCAATACAAATGAATTCATATATCTACAAAAACCTTGTACACAATGTTCACAGAAGCAGTATCCCAAATAGCCCCCAAATAGAAATAACCCAAATATTCATCTAATGTCAAATAGATAAAATATGACCTGGAAAATGACAGAATATGGAATACTACTTAGCATAAAGAACAAACTATTGATACATGCACCAATATGAATGACTCACAAAAATTATGCTAACTGAAAAAAGCAAGAGACAACTATATATTGTATGATTCCATTTATATGAAATTTCTAAAAAAAGAAACAGCAGATCAGCGCTTTTATTTGGAGCTTATCGTGGGAACAGAGACTAACTGTAAAGGGTTGGGAGGATGCTTTTTGGGGGGGTGATTTAACTATTCTGAAGCTGGGTTGTGATAATAGTTGCATAACCTTATGAATTTACTGAAACTCATTGGATTGTAAACTTAAAATTTGTGATTTCTTTTAGCTGAATGTAAATTATACTTCGTTCACCTTGTAAAAAAAAGTTGAGGGGATATAAAACAGTTATTGTTAGGCTATTTACATACACTATTTGAAATAATCATCTCATTTTACCATCTTTCATGTAAGTAGAAATAAAACTAGTAAAAGTGATGATATTTGGATGGGTTAATTTAGAGCCTCTCTTACCTCATATGTGCACTTATGTTGACAGAAAAGATCAGCTCAATTAACTAAAATTACTTTGCATATAAAATAGATTCAGAAGCTTAGTCATTAATGCTTCCAAGTTACATTTCTTTCTATGTTTCTTTTTTTCCATTACAGCTGCATTTCAAACTAAAAATAGAGCCTGAGCTGAATTCTTTTCTCTAAAGCCTTCTTTGGTTATTGCATCTGCCTCCAGTAAAAAAAAATTAATATGAATCATACACCAAGAACAAATATTGTGGAGTGCCTGAAAGAAAACTAAAGACATTTTCCTAGAATCTATATCTTTTTTAAAATGAAGACTTAAAGCATTGTTTGTGGGAAAAGAATTAAACCAAAAGCTGAACCTCCCAAAATGGAAGTTATTTTTAATAAGAGTGACTACTAAATAAAAATTCTCATCATCAAAGATTACTTCTTTACCCTCATTCCAAAAAACAAATTTAAGGTGCATGTTCATGCAATATAAGAATATAAATTCCTGGTCAGTTTTTTCTACAAAAAGTAAATGTGTTTAAACCCAGCCTAATATAATCTTATTTACCAAAGTTAGATCATTTATGTTTCCGTATCTGGAAACTATTGTGCCATTTGCAGGTATGTTCTAAGTTCTCGTTCTCTAGTTTAGTAAAAAGAAGACTGTCACCTTAATATGTGAAATTAGTATTTTTCTGATGCCTATATTTAGCAAATAATATAACAGCCACAAAACTACATCTACAATAACAAAAGTATTTATTCAATACTTATGACATAAGCCCTATATATGTCATTACACTTAATTCTCACATCAATTCTGTGAGGCAAGTGATAGGAACTCCACAGTGAGTTTTCCTAGTGGAATCAAGGAATAATCTCCAGATCAGAGGTAGTGGAAGATAAATGAAGATGATTTTCTTTTGGCAAATAATTAATAAAAGAAAAATAAATCATCTGGGTTATTTCTCCACATTTATAGCAACTGTGATATTTGCACCCTAAATCAAGCACTACATATTGTATCATTCCATTTATATGAAATTTCCAGAAGAAGTAACAGAAGATCAGTGCTCTTATTTGGAGCTGGTGGTGGGAGTGGAGATTCACTGTAAAGAGTTGGGATGATGCTTTTTTGTGGGGTGATTTAACTATTCAGAAACTAGTTTGTGATTATAGTTGCACAGCCTTCTGAATTTACTAAAACACATTGGATGGTAAACCTAAAATTGGTGATATATATATATGATAGGAGGACAAAAACAAAAAAACCTGCCAAATGTGCATTGGATCAAAAAAAAAAAAAAGGTCATGTCCTTGCCAACTTAGAGCTCACCTGAAAGATGTGGACCCTCTCACCATATCCAGAAAGCAAACTGGTTTGTTAGGACATTGCACATCCTGACAGCATGTAGCTCACCCAGTATTAATTCCTGCCAAGAAACATCACTACCCTTCTTCACACTCCCACAACCCCGCCCACAGCCTTACACAAATTTTAGAGGCAGAGCTCCTCTAAACAAAACTGACATTCACTGCAAGAGAAAAGAGATTCTTACTTTGACTAGGGAAATACAATACAAGTACAGGTAATCTTTCATCTGAGTACTTCAAAAAGAAACACTAACAGAAAATCAAAGATAGATCATATTTAAGAGAATCCGACCACTGAAGAAGGGCACCAAACCTACCTGAAGACAAATACTGAAGCACAAATAAAAGACATTGAAGAACATTGAAAACAATATAGAAGACGTATCTACAGAGATTACTTTTCTCCCAAAATGCTGTTGTACAAAAAGAAAATAATCAGAGGTGTTGGAAATTAAATATAATTGCCAAAATTTAAGAAAAAAAAGACGTCCAAATAATAATGGAAAACATGCCTCTAAGATTAAATTAGCACAAGGATCTGGCTGAGGAATCTTCCCAGAAATCAGTGCATATAAACAAAGACATAGAAATCATTAAAGCATTTACTAGGAAATTGAAAGTTAGATTTATGCGCTCCAAAATCTAGCAGCAATTCTAGAGAGAAGAGAAGGAAGGAGGAAGAGGTTTGAAAATATGTGGTTTATATAAATTACTCCCAGTCAAAGAAGACAACTCGCCCAAGAATGAAGGCAGTATGTATCTGAGCCACAATCAAAAGCCTGTGATGTTCACATACATACATACATACATACACGTGCGTGCACACACACACACTTTCATATGTTATAATTCTCTAGACTTATTGTGGTGATCATTCTGTACTGTAAAGAAATATCGAGTCACTATGTTGTGCACCAGGAACTAACATAGCATTGTAGGTCAATTATACTTCAAAAAACAAACAAATTCATAGAAAAAGAGATCAGATAAGTTGTTACCAGAGACCTGGGTGAAGAGGGTTAACTGGATGAAGGTGGTCAAAAGGTACAAACTTCAGTTATAAATAAGTTATAAGTAAGGGATGTAATGTACAACATATTTACTATAATGAACACTGTTGGATGTTACATAGGAAAGTTGTTATGAGAGTAAATCCTAAGAGTTCTCATCACAAGGAAAAATTTTTTTCTTTTGTATCTATATGAGATGATGGATGTTCACTAAATTTACTGTTCTAATCATTTCATGATGTATGTAAATCAAATCATTATTCTCTACACCTTAAACTTATACAGTGCTGTATGTCACATATCTAAGTAAAACTGGATGAAAAAAAACCACTTTAACGTAATTTTTCCTAACCTGTGGCTGAAACTTTCTGTGCCCTAATGTAAAACCTTCATTTTCTACTCACTAAAGAGTTGCTCCCACCATCTCTGCTACTTCAGCTGGTGTTCTGGGTGTTGGAGAGCTTGAAAGGTCAGCATATCTAAATCTATATAATTGCTAAGGTCGGAGCCTCTTCTAGGCTAAGTGATAATTAGGTGCCTCTTGTTAACTGGTTCAATGCTCATTGAGAGTAGCTGAGGAAAAACTGATTCTCTAATGTTAAAATAGGAATAAAATTTGTATGCTTAATATACTGGATATTTAGCCTGGATTTGCCATCTGAAGTTTTAAGAACTATATAATTTCTTAGGAAGCATATTAAAACATTATCTTTTTAATTTTTTAATTAAAATGACGGTACCATCTTCCATTCCCACCAAAATAGGACTTCAGTTGCTTCGCCAAAACTTTGTATTGTCTGTTTTCTAAATATTGTTTTTTAAAAATTTAGCCATTCTAGTAGGTTTTAGTCATATTTTATTAAGATATTAATTTGAATTTTACAAATGGTTAATGATGAGCATCTTTTCATGTACTTATACGCCATTAGTGTGTATTATTTGGTCACTTATCTGTGTGAAACTTTTGCCTATTTTTTTTTTTTTCACACACACTGTATTTTATTTTTACAAGAGATAAATAGACTGACACCAAGCATTGTACATGGATGACCACAACAAAAGCAACAATGATTGCAATTACCAAACATGAAACACACTCATACTATGTCATAATATTGACATTCAGTCCAGTAATCCTCCACTGTAACAGCTCCTTTACTTTGCAGTGAAAATTGATTTGTATATTCTTTGCCTCTGAGTTCTTGTGGGATTTTTTCTTTTTTTAAATTCAACCAGAAAGTCACAAAAATTATACTCATCCTCATCAGTTCACTCAGTCCCATGTAATTAATTTTTTTTTTTTCATCTTGATCTTTTGTTAGCACTTTTATGAGCTCATCAGTTTTTCATTAGAGTTCTGAAAATGCTTGTTCATTCAGTTCAGCAGTACAGTCAGGTACCAGAAACCTGTACTTGTCAGAGTCTTTTCCATGAATTTCCTGAAGATGAAACCCTTTTATAGGAACATATTTACAAAAGCATCAGAGTACACCCAGAACTGTCTGTAAATGACAAAAGACTTAAAAATGACCACGGTTAAAGATTTGATGAAAGTTCATAATAATGCAGTTGACAAGAAAATTAGTTATTTCTGAGATATACATTTTAAAGTAATAACTAGGATTATGACTTATAACATTATACCAGAACATATAAGATTTTTAGAAATTTCATGTAATGTCTGAAACATTTATATTAACATATTTCCATACAAATAACCCAATGAAAGTTTAGTATTAGTTGTTTTGTTTGTTTGTTTATACTGCAGGTTCTTATTAGTCATCCATTTTATACACATCAGTGTATACATGTCAATCCCAATCGCCCAATTCAGCACACCACTATCCCCGCCCCACCGCAGTTTTCCCCCCTTGGTGTCCATATGTCTGTTCTCTACATCTGTGTCTCAACTTCTGCCCTGCAAACCGGCTCATCTGTACCATTTTTCTAGGTTCCACATACATGCGTTAATATACGATATTTGTTTTTCTCTTTCTGACTTACTTCACTCTGTATGACAGTCTCTAGATCCATCCACGTCTCAACAAATGACTCAATTTCGTTCCTTTTTATGGCTGAGTAATATTCCATTGTATATATGTACCACAACTTCTTTATCCATTCGTCTGTTAATGGGCATTTAGGTTGCTTCCATGACCTGGCTATTGTAAATAGTGCTGCAATGAACATTCGGGTGCATGTGTCTTTTTGAATTACGGTTTTCTCTGGGTATATGCCCAGTAGTGGGATTGCTGGGTCATATGGTAATTCTATTTTTAGTTTTTTAAGGAACCTCCATATTGTTCTCCATAGTGGCTGTATCAATTTACATTCCCACCAACAGTGCAAGAGGGTTCCCTTTTCTCCACACCCTCTCCAGCATTTGTTGTTTGTAGATTTTCTGATGATGCCCATTCTAACTGGTGTGAGGTGATACCTCATTGTAGTTTTGATTTGCATTTCTCTAATAATTAGTGATGTTGAGCATCTTTTCATGTGCTTCGTGGCCGTCTGTATGTCTTCTTTGGAGAAATGTCTATTTAGGTCTTCTGCCCATTTTTGGATTGGCTTGTTTGTTTCTTTAATATTGAGCTGAATGAGCTGTTTATATATTTTGGAGATTAATCCTTTGTCCATTGATTCATTTGCAAATATTTTCTCCCATTCTGAGGGTTGTCTTTTCGTCTTGTTTATGGTTTCCTTTGCTGTGCAAAAGCTTTGAAGTTTCATTAGGTCCCATTTGTTTATTTTTGTTTTTATTTCCATTACTCTAGGAGGTGGATCAAAAAAGATCTTGCTGTGATTTATGTCAAAGAGTGTTCTTCCTATGTTTTCCTCTAAGAGTTTTATAGTGTCCAGTCTTACATTTAGGTCTGTAATCCATTTTGAGTTTATTTTTGTGTATGGTGTTAGGGAGTATTCTAATTTCATTCTTTTACATGTAGCTGTCCAGTTTTCCCAGCACCACTTATTGAAGAGACTGTCTTTTCTCCATCGTATATCTTTGCCTCCTTTGTCATAGATTAGTTGACCATAGGTGCGTGGGTTTATCTCTGGGCTTTCTATCTTGTTCCATTGATCTATGTTTCTGTTTTTGTGCCAGTACCATATTGTCTTGATTACTGTAGCTTTGTAGTATAGTCTGAAGTCAGGGAGTCTGATTCCTCCAGCTCCGTTTTTTTCCCTCAAGACTGCTTTGGCTATTCGGGGTCTTTTGTGTCTCCATACAAATTTTAAGATGATTTTTTCTAGCTCCGTAAAAAATGCCATTGGTAATTTGATAGGGATTGCATTGAATCTGTAGATTGCTTTGGGTAGTATAGTCATTTTCACAATGTTTATTCTTCCAATCCAAGAACATGGTATATCTCTCCATCTGTTGGTATCATCTTTAATTTCTTTCATCAGTGTCTTATAGTTTTCTGCATACAGGTCTTTTGTCTCCCTAGGTAGGTTTATTCCTAGGTATTTTATTCTTTTTGTTGCAATGGTAAATGGGAGTGTTTCCATAATTTCTCTTTCAGATTTTTCACCATTAGTGTATAGGAATGCAAGAGATTTCTGTGCATTAATTTTGTATCCTGCAACTTTACCATATTCATTAATTAGCTCTAGCAGTTTTCTGGTGGCAGTTTTAGGATTCTCTATGTATAGTATCATGTCATCTGCAAACAGTGACAGTTTTACTTCTTCTTTTCCAATTTGTATTCCTTTTATTTCTTTTTCTTCTCTGATTGCCGTGGCTAGGACTTCCAGAACTATGTTGAATAATAGTGGAGAGAGTGGACATCCTTGTCTCGTTCCTGATCTTAGAGGAAATGCTTTCAGTTTTTCACCATTGAGAATGATGTTTGCTGTGGGTTTGTCATATATGGCCTTTATTATGTTGAGGTAGGTTCCCTCTATGCCCACTTTCTGGAGAGTTTTTATCATAAATGGGTGTTGAATTTTGTCAAAAGCTTTTTCTGCATCTATTGAGATGATCATATGGTTTTTATTCTTCAATTTGTTAATATGGTGTATCACATTGATTGATTTGCGTATATTGAAGAATCCTTGCATCCCTGGGATAAATCCCACTTGATCGTGGTGTATGATCCTTTTAATGTGTTGTTGGATTCTGTTTGCTTGTATTTTATTGAGGATTTTTGCATCTATATTCATCAGTGATATTGGTCTGTAATTTTCTTTTTTTGTAGTGTCTTTGTCTGGTTTTGGTATCAGGGTGATGGTGGCCTCATAGAATGAGTTTGGGAGTGTTCCTTCCTCTGCAATTTTTTGGAAGAGTTTGAGAAGGATAGGTGTTAGCTCTTCTCTAAATGTTTGATAGAATTCACCTGTGAAGCCATCTGGTCCTGGACTTTGGTTTGTTGGAAGATTTTTAATCACAGTTTCAATTTCATTACTTGTGATTGGTCTGTTCATATTTTCTGCTTCTTCCTGGTTCAGTCTTGGAAGGTTATACCTTTCTAAGAATTTGTCCATTTCTTCCAGGTTGTCCATTTTATTGGCATAAAGTTGCTTGTAGTAGTCTCTTAGGATGCTTTGTATTTCTGCGGTGTCTGTTGTAACTTCTCCTTTTTCATTTCTGATTTTATTGATTTGAGTCCTCTCCCTCTTTTTCTTGATGAGTCTGGCTAATGGCTTATCAATTTTGTTTATCTTCTCAAAGAACCAGCTTTTAGTTTTATTGATCTTTGCTATTGTTTTCTTTGTTTCTATTTCATTTATTTCTGATCTGATCTTTATGATTTCTTTCCTTCTGCTAACTTTGGGTTTTGTGTGTTCTTCTTTCTCTAGTTTCTTTAAGTGTAAGGTTAGATTGTTTACTTGAGATTTTTCTTGTTTCTTGAGGTAGGCTTGTATAGCTATAAACTTCCCTCTTAGAACTGCTTTTGCAGCATCCCATAGGTTTTGGGTTGTCGTGTTTTCATTGTCATTTGTCTCTAGGTATTTTTTGATTTCCTCTTTGATTTCTTCAGTAATCTCTTGGTTATTTAGTAACGTATTGTTTAGCCTCCATGTGTTTGTGTTTTTTACGCTTTTTCCCCTGTAATTCATTTCTAATCTCATAGCGTTGTGGTCAGAAAAGATGCTTGATATGATTTCAATTTTCTTGAATTTACTGAGGCTTGATTTGTGACCCAAGATGTGATCTATCCTGGAGAATGTTCCGTGCGCACTTGAGAAGAACGTGTAATCTGCTGTTTTTGGATGGAATGTCCTATAAATATCAATTAAATCTATCTGGTCTATTGTGTCATTTAAAGCTTCTGTTTCCTTATTTATTTTCATTTTGGATGATCTGTCCATTGGTGTAAGTGAGGTGTTAAAGTCCCCCACTATTATTGTGTTACTATCAATTTCCTCTTTTATAGCTGTTAGCAATTGCCTTATGTAATGAGGTGCTCCTATGTTGGGTGCATATATATTTATAATTGTTATATCTTCTTCTTGGATTGATCCCTTGATCATTATGTAGTGTCCTTCCTTGTCTCTTGTAACATTCTTTATTTTAAAGTCTATTTTATCTGATATGAGTATAGCTACTCCAGCTTTCTTTTGATTTCCATTTGCATGGAATATCTTTTTCCATCCCCTCACTTTCAGTCTGTATGTGTCCCTAGGTCTAAAGTGGGTCTCTTGTAGACAGCATATATATGGGTCTTGTTTTTGTATCCATTCAGCAAGCCTGTGTCTTTTGGCTGGAGCATTTAATCCATTCACGTTTAAGGTAATTATCGATATGTATGTTCCTATGACCATTTTCTTAATTGTTTTGGGTTTGTTTTTGTAGGTCCTTTTCTTCTCTTGTGTTCCCCACTTAGAGAAGTTCCTTTAACATTTGTTGTAGAGCTGGTTTCGTGGTGCTGAATTCTCTTAGCTTTTGCTTGTCTGTAAAGCTTTTGATTTCTCCATCAAATCTAAATGAGATCCTTGCCGGGTAGAGTAATCTTGGTTGTAGGTTCTTCCCTTTCATCACTTGAAGTATATCATGCCACTCCCTTCTGGCTTGTAGAGTTTCTGCTGAGAAATCAGCTGTTAACCTTATGGGAGTTCCCTTGTATGTTATTTGTCGTTTTTCCCTTGCTGCTTTCAATAATTTTTCTTTGTCTTTAATTTTTGCCACTTTGATTACTATGTGTCTCGGCGTGCTTCTCCTTGGGTTTATCCTGTATGGGACTCTCTGCGCTTCCTGGACTTGGGTGGCTATTTCCTTTCCCATGTTAGGGAAGTTTTCGACTATAATCTCTTCAAATATTTTCTCTGGTCCTTTCTCTCTCTCTTCTCCTTCTGGGACCCCTATAATACAAATGTTGTTGCGTTTAATGTTGTCCCAGAGGTCTCTTAGGCTGTCTTCATTTCTTTTCATTCTTTTTTCTTTAGTCTGTTCCGCAGCAGTGAATTCCACCATTCTGTCTTCCAGGTCACTTATCCGTTCTTCTGCCTCAGTTATTCTTCTAGTGTAGTTTTCATTTCAGTTATTGTATTGGTCATCTCTGTTTGTTTGTTCTTTAATTCTTCTAGGTCTTTGTTAATCATTTCTTGCATCTTCTCAATCTTTGCCTCCATTCTTATTCCAAGGTCCTGGATCATCTTCACTATCATTATTCTGAATTCTTTTTCTGGAAGGTTGCCTATCTCCACTTCATTTAGTTGTTTTTCTGGGGTTTTTTCTTGTTCCTTCATCTGGTATATAGCCCTCTGCCTTTTCATCTTGTCTATCTTTCTGTAAATGTGGTTTCTGTTCCACAAGCTGCAGGACTGTAGTTTTTCTTGCTTCTGCTGTCTGCCCTCTGGTGGTTGAGGCTATCTAAGAGGCTTGATGGGAGGCTCTGGAGGTGGGTAGAGCTGACTGTTGCTGTGGCGGTCAGAGCTCTGTAAAACTTTAATCCACTTGACTGTTGCTGGGTGGGGCTGGGTTCCCTCCCTGTTGGTTGTTTTGCCTGAGGCAACCCAACACTGGAGCCTACCCGGGCTCTTTGGTGGGGCTAATGGCAGACTCTGGGAGGGCTCACGCCAAGGAGTACTTCCCAGAACCTCCGCTGCCAGTGTCCTTGTCCCCACGGTGAAACAGAGCCAGCCCCCGCCTCTGCAGGAGACCCCCCAACACCAGCAGTTATCTCTGGTTCAGTCTCCCCCAGGGTCACTGCTCCTTCCCCTGAGTCCCAATGCACACACTATTTTGTGTATGCCCTCCAAGAGTGGGGTCTCTGTTTCCCCCAGTCCTGTCGAAGTCCTGCAATCAATTCCCACTAGGCTTCAAAGTCTGATTCTCTATGAATTCCTCCTCCCGTTGCCGGACCCCCAGGTTGGGAAGCCTGACGTGGGGCTCAGAATGTTCACTCCAGTGGGTGGACTTCTGTGGTATAAGTGCTCACCAGTCTGTGAGTCACCCACCCAGCAGTTATGGGATTTGATTTTACTCTGATTGCGCCCCTCCTACCGTCTCACTGTGGCTTCTCCTCTGTCCTTGGACGTGGGGTATCCTCCTTGGTGAAGTCCAGTGTCTTCCTGTCGATGATTGTCCAGCAGCCAGTTGTGATTCTGGTGTTCTCGCAAGAGGGAGTGAGAGCACGTCCTTCTACTCCGCCATCTTGGTTAATCCTCCTTTTGCCTATTTTTAATTAGTATTAGTTTGTTTGCTGTTTACTGAGTTTTGAGAGTTCTTTATACATTCTTGACACAAATCCTTTACAGAGATAGGATTTAAAATATTTCTCTCAACCTGTGGCTTTACATTTCTTTCTCTTAACAACACCTTTTGAAGAGCAGAAGTTCCTAACTTTGATGAAGTTACAATTTATAGTATTTAATCGATCATGCTTTGGTGCTGTGTCTAAGGAATCTTTGCCTAACCAAGATCACAAAGATTTTTCTCCTATGTTTTCTTCTAGAAGTTTTAAAGATTTAGATATTACATTTTGTTGTATGATGCATTTTTTACAGTTTGCATTGATGCAATGTAAAACGTTAATATTTTGATAAAAATTTAACCTTTTCCCATTAAATACCATTATTTTATACACTGTCAATTTTATTATTTTGACTGACAGTGATGGTCAGTTGTAGGAGACTTTTAAGTGATTGATGACTGCACAGATGCAGAATATAGCTGCACTTTACAGCTTGCACTGGTATATGGCAAAGCATTGTTTAGAGATAAGTAGTCAATAACTAAGACTGCTTTCTTATTTTTATTTTGAGGAGTTGTCTATCACTGAAAGAATGGCCAAACGTTTAACTTTTTTTTAGTGCAAGACATAAGAAGTATTGAATATAAAACTGAGTGATGAATTAGGAAAAAAATTAAGATTGATCATTCTGAGAGGTAAATTTAGTACCATAGCAATAACTGTGGCATTTAAAGATTTTTTCCAATATCTCCAACTATGATACATTCTTAGATAGATTTAATAGTAGTAATTTGAAGACACTTTACTGAAAAGAGGAGAGATAATCCTTAGGAAACAATATTCCCACCTCTGCAACTTGTTTTGTCAGTTGGATTAGATTATTGTTTTATACAACGAACAAATCTTTGTTTAAACTTAACAACTTAAATTACAAATTACATTTTAAAATGTAATCATTTGTTGATTACAAATGTAATCAACATCTTTTCATTACAATAAAATATTTCTAATTATTGCTTTTGTACCAACACTTAATCATGCGATAACTGAAAGCTAGTGAAGAAAAAGTGTTCCAATGGATGCTTTATTTCTCAGACCTGCAAGTGTAAGTCAGAGATGAAATATCTGAATAAAAACTTCCCCAATACTTTGTAACTTATGTGATTTATTTTCTAATCAACCTTGTGCAACATGGAAGAAAAACCAATTGTGTATCATTTGCTTGACTGTTATAAGTCTAGACATTTTTTAATATTGAAAGCATATGCCTAAAGGGGGAAGGTAAAGAATATAATACGTTGCATTTGTCTGATCCTTTTGATGAGTTTTTTTCCTTTGAAATCATTTTTTTCCAGATTTTTATATATTTGCTATGTTTAATATGTTTCTATTCAAAACTCCTCTGATTCAAAACTAATTTAATTTCTATACAAACACGAACCATTGTATAACTTGAATATAAGGTTTATGACTTATTGTCTTAATTTTTACAACATTTTTTTTCTCTGAAATTAGACATTTCATACTCTCATTTCTCTCCTTTCTCTGTTTTTTTCAGTTGTTGTTCTGTGATGTTGTACATACACACACACACATGCACACACACCTCTTCTTCACTTGGCTTCACAACCAAATGTTAAGTAAAACAACTGAGTCAGCATATGAAATCCAAAACTTCCCCCCTTCCCCAAGGTTAGTAGTTGTACTTATTTATGTAGACATTTGAGCTTCTTTACACTAGATCCATGATTTGGGTATGCTAACCCACATCGTCCATGACAACATCAATATTGCCTCCCCCACAGAGCAGATGGCTTTAAAACTTCCGGCAATGTTGACTTTATCCCACAAGGAAGGGACTGGGAACAACATAGACGGACTTTTTGTCTTTTCTTCTAAACTTACCATTAGAATAAGTGTTTCCTGCTCCTCGGGGAGGATTGAAAGAGAGAAAGGAGAGATGCCGGAATTTTTGCACTAATGGACTAACTTCACGTTGAGGGAAATAACAGATATGGGAGAGAAGGTTCACAGATTTCCCACATGAACAACGGGAAATATAAACAAGCAGAAAATATTTGACATTAGGGTGTTATTCAGAAGATAGCCAAACCACAGTCAATAAGTGGGGGTTAATAATAAGAATCTTGCCTTTCAGATACATGTTTCATGGATAAGATGTAAGCACATGTAGAGATTTTCATTAGTCATCAAGATAATGTAAGTTAAAGAGCCAGGGCTAGGATGAGGTGAGGCACTCCTCCAGAAGAAAATTTAAGGGAGTGACAAAAAACCACAGTGATCAAGATAAATGATATTTTGATGTAACCTTTCACAAAATAAAAAAAGAAGAATAACAAACTTATATCAAAAGTTTAAATAAAAGATAGGACCTATTGTCTGGGCCACAATGAGATATCTACTGAAATGTATAAAATTTTAAAAGATCAGCAATACCAAGTGTTGTCAAGGATATAAAGCAACTAGAACTTTCATGAGTTACTGGTAGGAATTTTAACATTTACAACCATTTTGGAAAACATTTAAACAGTTTCTAATGAACTTAAATGTACACTTACCCTATGACCCAGCTAACCCAGACTCATCCTGGTATATCCCAAGAGAAATGAAAACATATTTTTACAAAAAGACTTATGCAAGTTGCTCATAACAGCTATATTATTAAGCTACAGACTGAAAACAACTCAAATGTTTATTACAGAAGAAAGGATAACCAAATCATGCCCTGTTCATAACATGTAATCTTCACAGAAACCATGTGGAAATAAAAGGAACAGAAGATTAGATATTGTACAATTCTATTTATATAAAGCTCAAGAAGAGGCAAGAATAATCTATCGTGATAGAAATTAAACTAAAAAATACAAATATTCATTTGCTTCTGTGAGGGTATCACTTGGAAATGGACTGACATGATGGAATTTTTTTTTTTTCTGCTTTAGGTGTGTGCATCTGCCAAACCCATTCAACTCCATAATTAAGATCAATACATTGGATTACATAAAATATGTACCTTCATTTCAAAAGAAGGGGAAAAAATGGAAGGGAGATTAGAGCAGTGTTTCTCGACCTTTTTTTCATTATTCCTTCCTTAAGTAGCTTTTTCTGAACACCTTTTTCCTAATCACACCTGCATATATGAAATTTTAATGCCACAGATATATCTATTTATATATATTCATATAGCTGTGCTTCATACATAATACACTAAAGTTTTTGGCTCTCTCCCCAGTAACTCATTTTCACTTGCTTGGGGAAAATATTACTCCCACTGAGAATGCATGGGCTAGAGTTGAGTGGGTTACACAGTAGGTTGTCAGAACCATCAAAGTGAAATTTAAGAATTATTCATAACTCCTTTATTCCCCAAATGAGAAATTGGCCCAATAAATAAAGTAGTCAGTGAGAATATAATTAATTTCCTTGCAAAGGTGAGGTAAGGAAACTGATATTTAAAATGTTAGGACAGCAGAAGCAAGAACTACAATCCTGCAGCCTGTGAATGAAACCTACATTCACAGAAAGATAGACAAAATGAAAAGTCAGAGGACTATGTACCAGATGAAGGAACAAGATAAAACACCAGAAAAAGAACTAAATGAAGTGGAGATAGGCAACCTTCCAGAAAAAGAATTCAGAATAATGATAGTGAAGATGCTCCAGGACCTTGGAAAAAGAATGGAGGCAAAGATCGAGAAGATGCAAAAACATATTTAACAGGGACCTAGAAGAATTAAAGAACAAACAGAGATGAACAATACAATAACTGAAATGAAAAATACACTAGAAGTTCTCAATAGCAGAATAACTGAGGCAGAAGAATGGATAAGTGACCTGGAAGACAGAATGGTGGGAATCACTACCATGGAAGAGAATTAAAAAAAAAGAATGAAAAGAAATGAAGACAGCCTAAGAGAACTCTGGGACAACATTAAATGCACCAACATTCTCATTATAGGGGTCCCAGAAGGAGAAGACAGAGAGAAAGGACCCGAGAAAATATTTGAAGAGACTATAGTCAAAAACTTCCCTAACATGGGAAAGGAAATAGCCACCCAAGTCCAGGAAGTGCAGAGAACCCCAGGCAGGATAAACCCAAGGAGAAACATGCCGAGACACACAGTAATCAAACTGACAAAAATTAAAGACAAAGAAAAATTATTAAAAGTGACAATAAGTACTAGGAATATAATGCACAGCATGATAAATGTAATTAACACTGCTTTATGTTATATATATGAAAGTTATTGAGAGAGTAAATCCTAAGAGTTCTCTTCATAAAGAAATTTTTTTTTCTTTTTCTTTTATTTTATATCTATATGAGGTGATGGATGTTCAGTAAACTTGTGGTAATAATTTCACAATGTATGTAAGTCAAATAATTATGCTCTACACTTTAAACTTATACAGTGTTTTATGACAATTATATCTCAATAAAATCAGAAAAAAAGGAAGAGAAAAATGACAAATAACATACAAGGGAACTCCCATAAGGTTAACAGCTGATTTCTCAGCAGAAACTCTACAAGCCAGAAGAGAGTGGCACGATACATTTAAAGTGATGAAAGGGAAAAACATACATCCAAGATTACTCTACCCAGCAAGGATCTCATTCAGATTTGATGGAGAAATCAAAAGCTTTACAGACAAGCAAAAGCTAAGAGAATTCAGCACCACCAAACCAGCACTACAACAAATGCTAAAGGAACTTCTCTAAGTGGGAAACACAAGAGAAGAAAAGGACCTACAAAAGCAAACCCAAAACAATTAGGAAAATGGTAATAGGAACATACATATCAATAATTACCTTAAATGTGAATAGATTAAATGCTCCAACCAAAAGACACCGGCTCGCTGAATGGATACAAAAACAAGACCCATATATATGCTGTCTACAAGAGACCCACTTCAGACCTAGGGACACATACAGACTGAAAGTGAGGGGATGGAAAAAAGATATTCCATGCAAATGGAAATCAAAAGAAAGCTGGAGTAGCAATACTCATATCAGATAAAATAGACTTTAAAATAAAGAATGTTGCAAGAGACAAAGAAGGACACTACAAAATGATCAAGGGATCAATCCAAGAAGAAGATATAACAATTATAAATAAATATGAGCACCTCAATACATAAGGCAAATGCTAACAGCTATAAAAGAGGAAATCGACAGTAACACATTAATAGTGGGGACATTAACACCTCACTTACACCAATGGACAGATCATCTAGACAGAAAATTAATAAGGAAACACAAGCTTTAAGTGACACAATAGACCAGATGGATTTAATTCATATTTATAGGACATTCCATCTGAAAATAGCAGATTATACTTTCTTCTCAAGTGCCCACAGAACATTCTCCAGGATAGATCACATCTTGGGTCACAAATCAAGCCTCGGTAAATTTAAGAAAACTGAAACCATATCAAGCATCTTTTCTGACCACAATGCTATGAGATTAGAAATAAATTACAGGGAAAAAAACGTAAAAAACACAAACACATGGAGCTAAACAATACCTTACTAAATAACCAAGAGATCACTGAAGAAATCAATGAGGAAATCAAAAAAACCTAGAGACAAATGACAATGAAATCTCAATGATCCAAAACCTACGGGATCAGCAAATGCAGCAAACGCAGTTCTAAGAGGGACGCTTATAACAATACAATCCTACCTCAAGAAACAAGAAAAATCTCAAATAAACAATCTAAACTTACACCTAAAGGAATTAGAGAAAGAAGAACAACAAAATCTAAAGTTAGTAGAAGGAAAGAAATCATAACGATCAGAGCAAAAAACAAACGAACAAAAAAAAAGAAATAAGAAAACAATAGCAAAGATCAATAAAACTAAAAGCTGGTTCTTTGAGAAGATAAACAAAATTGATAAACCTTTAGCCAAACTCATCAAGAAAAAGAGGGAGAGGACTCAGATCAATAAAATTAGAAATGAAAAAGGAGAAGTTACAACAGACATCACAGAACTACAAAGCATCATAAAAGACTACTACAAGCAACTCTATGCCAATAAGATGGACAACCCAGAAGAAATGGACAAAGTCTAAGAAAGGTATAACCTTCCAAGACTGAACCAGGAAGAAATAGAAAATATGAACAGACAAATCACAAGCACTGAATTGAAGCTGTGATTAAAAATCTTCCAACAAACAAAAGTCCATGACCAGATGGCTTCACAGGTGAATTCTATCATTCATTTAGAGAAGAGCTAATACCCATCCTTCTCAAACTCTTCCAAAAAATTGCAGAGGAAGGAACACTCCCAAACTCATTCTATGAGGCCACCATTACCCTGATACCAAAAGCAGACAAAGATACTACAAAAGAAAGAAAATTACAGACCAATATCACTGATGAATATAGATGCAATATGCTCAACAAAATACTAGCAAACAGAATCCAACAACACATTAAAAGGGTCATACAGCATGATCAAGTGGGATTTATCCCAGGGATGCAAGGATTCTTCAATATATGCAAATCAATCAATGTGTCAATTTGTTAATCAACACCATATTAACAAATTGAAGAATAAAAACCATATGATCATCTCAATAGATGCAGAAAAAGCTTTTGACAAAATTCAACACCCATTTATGATAAAAACTCTCCAGAAAGTGAGCATAGAGGGAACATACCTCAACATAATAAAGGCCATATATGACAAACCCACAGCAAACAGCATTCTCAATCGTTCACCACTGAAGTGAAAGCATTTCCTCTAAGATCAGGAACAAGACAAGGATGTCCACTCTCGCCACTATTATTCGACATAGTTTTGGAAGTCCTAGCCATGGCAATCAGAGAAGAAAAAGAAATAAAATGAATACAAATTGGAAAAGAAGAAGTAAAATTGTCACTGTTTGCAGATGACATGATACTCTACATAGATAATCCTAAAGAAGCCACCAGAAAACTACTAGAGCTAATCAATGAATTTGGTACAGTTGCAGGATACAGAATTAATGCACAGAAATCTCTTGCATTCCTATACACTAACAATGAAAGATCAGAAAGAGAAATTAAGGAAACGATCCCACTGACCATTGCAACAAAAAGAATAAAATACTTAGGAATAAACCTACCTAAGGAGGTAAAAGACCTGTCCTCAGAAAACTACAGGACATTGATGAAAGAAATCAAAGATGACACAAACAGACAGAGAGATACACCATGGATTGGAAGAATCAGAATTGTGAAAATGACTATACTACCCAATGCAATCTACAGATTCAGGGCAATCCCTATCAAATTACCAATGGCATTTTTAACAGAACTAGAACAAAAAAATCTTAAAATTTGTATGGAGACACAAAAGACCCCAAATAGCCAAAGCAATCTTGAGGGAAAAAAACGGAGCTGGAGGAATCAGACTCCCTGACTTCAGACTATACTACAAAGCTACAGTCATCAAGACAATATGGTACTGGCACAAAAACAGAAATATAGATTAATGGAACAGGATAGAAAGCCCAGAGATAAACCCATGTACTTATGGTCAACTAATCTATGACAAAGGAGGCAAGGATATACAATGGAGAAAAGACAGTCTCTTCAATAAGTGGTGCTGGGAAAGCTGGACAGCTACAGGTAAAAGAATGAAATTAGAACATTCCCTAACACCATACACAAAAATAAACTAAAAATGGATTAAAGACCTAAATGTAAGACTGGACACTATAAAACTCTTAGAGGAAAACATAGGCAGAACACTCTCTGACATAAATCACAGCAAGATCTTTATTGATCCACCTCCTAGAGTAATGGAAATAAAAACAAAAATAAACAAATAGGACCTAATGAAACTTCAAATCTTTTGCACAGCAAAGGAAACCATAAACAAGACGAAGAGACAACCCTCAGAATGGGAGAATATATTTGCAAATGAATCAAGGGACAAAAGATTAATCTCCAAAATATATAAATAGCTCATGCAGCTCAATATTAAAAGAACAAACAACCCAATCCAAAAATGGGCAGAAGACCTAAAAAGACATTTCTCCAAAGAAGACATAAAGATGGCCAAGAGGCATGTGAAAAGCTGCTCAACATCACTATTAGAGAAATGCAAATCAAAACTACAATGAGGTATTATCTCACACCAGTTAGAATGGGCATCATCAGAAAATCTACAAACAACAAATTCTGGAGAGGGTGTGGAGAAAAGGGAACCCTCTTGCACTGTTGGTGGGAATGTGAATTGATACAGCCACTATGGAGAACAGTATGGAGGTTCCTTAAAAAACTAAAAATAGAATTACCATATGACCCAGCAATCCTGCTACTGGGCATATACCCAGAGAAAACCATAATTCAAAAAGACACATGCACCCCAATGTTCATTGCAGCACTATTTACAATAGCCAAGTCATGGAAGCAACCTAAATGCCCATTGACAGACAAATGGATAAAGAAGATGTGGTATATATATACAAAGGAATATTAGCAATAAAATGGAATGAAACTGGGTCATTTGTGGAGACGTGGATGTACCTAGAGACTGTCATACAGAGTGAAGTAGTCCGAAAGAGAAAAACAAGTATCGTATATTAATGCATATATGTGGAATCTAGAAAAATGGTACAGATGAACCGGTTTGCAAGGCAGCAATAGAGACACAGATGTAGAGAACAAACGTATGGACACCAAGGGGAAAAAGTGGGGGTGGGGGGTGGTGGTGGTGTGACAAATTGGGAGATTGGGATTGACATGTATACACTAATATGTATAAAATGGATAACTAATAAGAACCTGCTGTATAAAAAATAAATTTAAAAAATGGAATTCAAATAAAACAATAAAATATTAGGACAAATGTTACATATAAAATAATGCATGAAATTTTTATAGACAAAAAAGATAATTGATTTTATCCATTAACAGCCATCTGTATTAAACATTTTGAATATTTTTAAACTGAAAGTTTATTCTGCCTCAGAAATAATGCCTCAAGCAAAGTGGGTAGGGGCTTCCCTGGTGGTGCGGTGGTTGAGAATCTGCCTGCCAATGCAGGGGACACAGGTTCGAGCCCTGGTCTGGGAAGATCCCACATGCCGCGGAGCGACTAGGCCCGTGGGCCACAATTGCTGAGCCTGCGCGTCTGGAGCCTGTGCTCCGCAACAAGTGAGGCTGCGATAATGAGAGGCCCGCGCACCGCGATGAAGAGTGGCCCCCACTTGCTGCAACTAGAGAAAGCCCTCGCACAGAAACGAAGACCCAACGCAGCCATAAATAAATAAAATAAATAAAATAGTGTTTAAAAAAAAAAAAAGTGGGTACAGAATTTTATAATCTTGAAATACAGAGAACTCTTTCATAAATTTACTTCAACAGGTATCTATGTACCCTTAATTTTTTTCCCCTTTCTCTATTGTAAGTCTTCCTTGAAAAAATAATTTAAATGAAAAAGCTCTTTCTACTTTTACATTGCTCAGAGCTGGATATATTCCAGCAATAAAAATGAAGTTTTCCTTTTACCATTTGTTTACAATAAATAGCTTTAGCAACTCAGTGGTCATCAGAGTTATAACCAAATATTTATTCCATATTTCTTTTTTATTATTTAAATTTTACATCACTGGCAAAGCTATACTTTAAAGTTGTAAGCTTTATTATGCTGGTATATCAGGCAAATGAGTGTTTGATGGGGTGTACTAATGTGAGCTAAAAATAAAATCCCATCTGTTCACCTTTCAGACTACACTGCATCAGTACCCTGCATATTGGGTACTATGTAATTTAATGAAACACAAATAAAAATTTGCTTATTTTTAATCTGTCTTTAACAGTAAAAGCAGGCTACTTTTAGAGTAAACAATTCATGTATGGTTTTCTGGAATGCAACAAATTTGTATATTTGTCAAGATAAGCCAAATATAAATAAAAGTAAACAATCTAGTGACTGTTTTAGGTCCAAGAAAAATAAAATACTTAAGAGTGTGTACCATTAAAGTTTCATCAACTCGCCAAGTGCTTGAATAACATATAATACATTTCAAAGTAAATACATAACCAAATATTTTTCACATATAGAATAACTTATCAATTGGAAAATACATATCCTTGCTTATGAATTATTATGTTACCTGGCTAAGTAAGCCCTATTGCTTCATTTATTTTACTTTTACAATCAGTCCTCATATTCCTTTATGCATCAAACCTGTTCCTTAATATTTTCTATGCCGTAAATGTCCTTGTTGGGCTTTAGTGAGTAAACAGCCTGATGATAAACAGAAAAAAATATTATTGCAAATCCATCGTGTTGTTCAATGTAAATCCACAATGTACTTTTGTTAAAAGCATTTTTAAATTAACATTTAATATTTAACATTTGCTATGGATATTTTACTATCCTATGATTAGGAGACACATTTAAACTCAAATAGGCATAGTCCTTGCACCTATTTTTCATAACCAGTTCTGATAGCTTTCATTGAACTACTAAGACCACAACCATTATTTAAAGTATTCCATTTTGAGGTATAACACTACTCAGTGTATGCATAGGATGGTAATTCTATTTTATACCCAATATACTACTTGATAGAAGTTTATATACATGTTTTTCTCTTGAGGCATGATTATTTTCTTTTGCATTGATGATTGTATTTCTATCAAGGATAGATATAAACATACTCTCTAGATCTTTTCCTTTCCATTTGCTATTCACTCACACACAGATATTTTAGTCAAAACCAAAATAACCTGAGATGCAATTTCACAGAACACTGTTGGAAATACCTGCTCTCTAGTAATAGAAAGATGCTGAATCATCATCTTTTAGCCTATCTTTCTGCCTGAGATTTCCTGGTTTCTCACACCACATTGCTTTGACTATGTAAATTGGTTTCTATTTTCTTACCTAACCCACTAGTCTGATGGGTCGGTTTGACCATTATATTTGGTTTGACAGAGTGTGCATATTATTACCTCAATAAGGACATTTTCAAGCATGAAATGGAGCCCTAGTATTAAATAAACTGGAAAAAGAAGCATAAGTCAGGTCTGTCCTGGGAAAACTTGGCTGAGTGGTCAAATTAAGGTCTGATCATACTAGGACAGGATTTCTGGTATCTGTCTTTCATCCCCATACATTTATGCCATTTGAAACCCAGTACTTCTCACTTGACAAAAGGATGGATGGAACAGTCCACATTTAATTTTCTGTGCCCATCAGGAGGGATGGATATGATGTTTCTCAAATAATCACTTTTATGCTCTGTCTTATAAGATCTTCAGGTCAATTTCTCCTCTAAATAGCTCATGTCGCCTGCTCTGATTTAGCCTTCTCTGCAAGCTCTCTGCTATGTTCGAAACTCTAGAATTGACCTCTTCACCTTTGGAAGTTTTGAGAAAATGGTAGATAAGTCCATTATCTAAATGGACTAAATGGTAGATGCTATACTTTAATGTGGAGATTCTTAATGTATGGTGGAAAAGAAGGAAAGTTTTCTTTTTTCCAAGCAAAGTTTTATAATTTTATATTAAAACAATATATTTACATATCATAAGGGACATCATTAATTGAAAAATGTTATCTATTTTATATGACTATCATGGGATTTATATTTTTTAAGTTTTTAAATAAAATATAATCAAATTGTGTACAAACCAAGAGGGAATTGATAGATGCCTGGATGGAGACTCTCTTTCAGTGCAGTTCTTGGCAAGAGTAGATAAGTATTTAGAAATAAGATTCTTACTGTTGTGGTACACCAGCAATACTTCAAGGCAATAAATCTTGAAATTAAAACCATAAAAGTGAATAATTTTGAGTCTAATGTTTTATGAAACAATACAAGCAGTTAAGTCTTTGTAATCAGAGAAGAGGGGTGTTTAGACTAAGATTTCTGACTAGCTGGACTATACTATTACATAATTATAGCACTCAGTTATAGTCAAATAAACGACAATATTTTAGTGGATAATCTACAGGGTTTTTTTGGTATTAGCACTAAACTGAGAGATGTGATAGTGAAGGAAAGAACAGATTATTTTAAAAGGACTATAACATAATACAACTTAGCATTAGATGTACAAGTTAGTGTTTTTTAAAGTACAGAGCATAGCACAAACTTCTTTTTAAAAATGTATATTACTTATTAACTTTGAAGTGGATGTACATTACATATTTACAGTTTGTGTGTAAGACTTTTAAACATACGGCCCATTTTAATTTTAAACATGTGTCCTGTTTTGCTCCTGAGATATCTAAACACATATCTAAACACAGAGCCACACACTGACTATTTAATAAGTGGTGCTTACTGCCAGGCCAAATGCCAACTGCCAGTGCCATCTTGTGATAGTATCTATCAAAGTATAAGAGTTGAATAACCTGTACTTTGTTTTCTTTTTACTAAAAATTCAGAAGCTTTTTTTCAAAAGTAAAAGAATATGACCTCAGGTCATATTCTACTGAGGTTATTTGAGATGCTGTTCTTTAAAGTGAATCTACCTCCTTATCACCATTTTATTGGGCTCAGCCTTTCTTCCATCTTACTGAGTGTACCTTGTCTTATTTCCTTATATCTTCTTTCTCATTTCTGTACCTTTTGTCTTTAACCTATCAACTGTCTACTATCCTGCACAATCCGATTTATTGTAATTTGAGAAAAATGTTACCTTGTATAATTTTCTTTCTTTATTTTGACAAGAACAATTAGAACTGATAGCCAGATGATTCTCTAAAGAGCTGTTTAAAAGCCCTTTCTTTTTTCCCTGACTCTCATTGTATAGAAAAGAATATGCTTTTCTACCTAACTCTCACTGTGTAGAAAAGAATATGTAGAGAAAAGAATATTACTTACATATGATGTAAGTAATTAAAATGATTACTTACGTCATTTATAGCATTACAATCAGTGCAGTGGATAAAATCACGTTGTTTGTAGACAACTCATTAACTAAACAGGATCTGACAGTAATAACTGGACAGTTCATTTACCACATGGGAATTATTTTCCATTGAATAATACACTTAAGAGGAAAAGTTTTCAGTGAAAAAAATATATATGGGGAAAACCTTCTTGTCTTAAAATATAATTTAATTAAGAAACCAATACATGCATATATACATTCTCATCTCATCCAATTAAAAAAAAATAGAACTTATGTTATACCAGTACGTTTTTATGTTTTGTTTGCTTCTTCTCTGATCCCCTGAATTACTACTTTCTATCTTAATAAATGTAGTGGGTAGTAGTAAAAATCAAAGTTAAATGATATGTGTTTATTTTGCAGTTGGACAACCTGCTATTAATTGGTGTTATGGCTTACTATCCAACATGGAGTGATGGATTACTAGAATAGAATTGAAATAATGCTGGATGTGAGTTCTAGCATACTTACTAGTACAAAATTTCAGGAAACTGGATATTTTGTATGTTTAAATTGAAGGGAAACAACCTTTATATCATCAAGAGCCAATCGGCCTTTTAGTAAAACTATTTAGGACATTGTTTAGCAAAATGTTTGCTGTTGAATAATATCACAGATTATTGCATATTATTTTTACATTCCTGAATGTTTAGTCCAAATGTATGTGTGGCACATTTAACATGACTATAAACATATAAATACTCTTGTTCAGGTATGCAACATGTGTTTTTGTGTATGTATATGAGGTGTGTGTGTGTGTGTGTGTGTGTGTGAGAGAGAGAGTATACATGGATTTGCTAAAGCTATATTTTATCATCCCGGCACAGACCTTACTATCAGATAGAAGGGTCCATATTTGACCTGTTATAATCTGTTTAATAATACTGTTTCTGTGTTCAGTGTATTATAGTGGATATAATGTTGCCTTGGGAAGCAGAGATCTGAACTCTTTATTCAGTTTTCAGAACTTACTACATGGCTTTTAATGAGTCATTTAACTACTCTGTGCCTTACTTTACAGACCATAAAATAAGTTTATAGTTAAGTGTATAGAAAGATGATTTCCCCAGTTTTGAATTTTTATGATTTTCTATAGCAAAAAGAAATCCCTTTTCAACTTTTCCACTGTAATTTAATTTCTTCCAGGGCTGGATTAGAAAATAATCCTCTGTAGTCATAAGCACAGAAACTAAAATTAGAAATTTCCATGAGGGAACACAGAGAAGAATGGATATTAAAAAAAAAAAAAGTTTACCAGTTTTATTATTTCCCTGGCTTGACCAAAAATTTTGTTGAACATTTCTAATTTTATGGCACCACAATATGTCAGCGGGAGGAAAAGCATTAAAAAAAAAATTCCAGTGTCCTTCATTGCTTAGATGTAAATTAAATTTATATTCTGAGTTGTATTTAAGTATATTTTTTAAAAAAAGCAGGGATAATGATAGATAACATTCACTGAGTGTGTACTATGTGACAGTTACTGTGCCAGGAATGTAACAAGGTCTATTTCATTTAATTCTCAAAACAACCCTATGAAATTGATTATATTAATTTGGAAACAGACTTTAACTCTGAAAAAGTGGTAATCCTACTACAAAAAAATTTTTTTAGTCTCATAAAATCATAGACCTAGAAAGTCTTCATCCATTTTCCTGCCTCTAGGCTTGACTCTACATAAAACATCCCAGAAAAATTAAAATGTATCATTTTTTAAAAAACCTTCAGGGAAAGCAATTAACTTTCCTCCCTTGGAACTTAAGCAAGTTTTACGATCAGCAAATTACTTTTCTATCTGGTCTTGATCCTCTTTTACCCTATTCTAAAACTATAGCTTTTCTAAATTTCATGGAATTTATAAAATATCTATTAACATATTTCACATAATGAATTGTGCAGAGAGTGTTAATTGTGATAATTGGCAACACTGCCTTTATTTGAGCTAGTGGCAAAAATAGCCCACTAATGAGAGATCAGAGAATTTAAGATCCTGATAACAAGTTATAGATACTTTAACTGGTTGTAGCATTGAAAACGGAGAAGGTAATAATCATGGCACATGGTTCTGCAAATAACTGACCTGAATAGAGGGAAGGCTAAGGGAGAAGTTCAAGTCCACAGACAACCTTGGGAACTCAGAATATGAAATCCAATGTGATGGATCTCCCACAGGGCAACATTTTAATCTCCTTTCTTCTCCCCCTCCCTGCCTCATTGCCTCAGATTTGTTGGATTTTTATTTTTTTTATTTGTTTGTTTTTTCTTTTTGGCTGTTTTTAGGAACAATTACTATCCAAGCCTTTATTTTCCATTTTTGTCCCTTTTCTTCCTTGTTTTACCATTTCTGAAAAGAAACTAGTTTCTATAGCTGGGCTTAAGCAGTAGGCAAAGAAAATTGTGGTTACAAGAAAAAAGGTTATTTTTTGTTTGTTTTACTGCATGAGTCTATACCTAAACAAGCCATTCCTTTTAATATTCTTAAAATGTATTCTGGTTCAGTTATGAGAATGTGTTGCTGATAAATATTGCTTTATTTCTAATAAAAAATTTAGTATCTTTAAAAATTTCCCTTACAGGTTTACCTAAAGTGAGGATTAAGTAATATTATATATGTAGACAGATACATATACACATATATCAGTTAATCTTTTACTAATAGATTTTATAATAATTACTTTATTGATAACTAAGCCATAGTTTCCCAATAAAACTAAAAGTAAACAAGAGGAAAATTATAAAAATAAATAAAACCTGAAAATTAAAAGAGAATTTTAAAAGTGATCCCTATGTTAAAGTGGAAAAAGAACTCTAAAATTTCAAAGCAAAAATGAATTAACACAAAAAAGAGACTATTCAATGTCAAAACCTAATGCTGTAACAATAAAATTTATCTGGGTAACATTTTACTGAGTTGCTTTTAATATCTACAACAGAAAGAATGAAAATGATTAACCTAAGTATTAAACTTAACCTAGAAGAGGAATACAATAAGTCAAAAGAAAATAGGATGGAATTATTAAAGTTGAAATTAACAAAATACAAGAAAAAAAAGTAGAATAAAAACATAAAATTTGACCCCATAAAAAATGAATAGCATGCATAAACCCTTGGAAATTGTAATTTAGACAGAGGGAAAAGAAATTAAAAAAAAATACACCACCAAGAACAAGAAATCAAATATAAGCATTGCCATAGAAGACATGAAAAGTAAGTGCTACATAAACAATAAATGTTAAAATCTAAAGGAAATAAATATTTTCTAGTAGAATATAAATTGCCAAAATTGACAAAAGAAGAGGTTGGTATCATGAATTATAGAATTTAGCCAATACTCACCGATGAAAACCAGCAAATCACTAATGACTTTTAACTAGCACGACAGGGCTTTTTCAAAGGGGTTATCTCAGCAAGTTTATCATTTCAAAGGGGTTTATCTACCCCATGCCAAAACAGAATTTACTAAATAAGATTAACAATAGAATTTCATTTCTGTATTAACATATTTACTGGCTAAGTCCCCCATATCAGCAACCTCTACTAGAACCTAAATAATTTGATCAAGATTCCCTGAAACATTTTTCAAATAATCAAGCAATCAACTTTTAATGAGCATCCATTGGGCATGCAGCCTCTATCCTGCATTTTCTTGGCTCTAAATCTTGCCCTCTTGCCAATAATTTTTCACCTGTTATGGAAAGACATGCTATCAATAGATTTCACATTTCTGTTGCAGGAGTAACTCCCAGTATACCAACAAAACTATTCTGTATGCTCACACTTTTCATGATCTCATGGTTGGTGATGTAGGCAAGGGTGGTTTATGCATCTGAGTTTGGTTGTAGCCACTGCCCCCAAATTATCTGTCCAAGCTGCTGTCCTTTGTAATTCAGTTCAATATGCATTTTTGTCTACTAATTTCCAGTCATTGTGCTCAGCACATGGGGCCTAAAAGTTTAATAAGACAACATAATTTCCCTTAAACTATTTATACTCCAAATATAAATAATAATAATAATTCACTACAGTAAATTCTGATGAATGGACACATGGATGTTTGACTCCTGGTTTTACCATTACTCATTGTGTGAACATCAGTAAATTTCTCATTAAAAAAAAAAGGTATTATACTGGGTTTTATGAAGACAATCCTACACAAGAAAAAACTTACATCCATAATTGTATTTATAAAAAAAGAATAATAAAATAAATCCCCATGTGCAAAATTCCAGATTAAAGCACAGAATATTACCAATGATTTTGTAGCCTCCTGCTGTCTCCTCCTTGAATGTATCACTTTTCTACTCACTCAAATTAAAAGAACTTTTGAATTTTATTTTTCATTGTGTTTTATTATGTATGTGTTTATTTGTAAACAGTATATAGTTGATTTAGTTTTATCTGATTTTGAAATTTATAAATGGTATCTTAACTACATGACTTTTTTTGAAAGTTGGAAGTTCTCATGGTGATGACAGAAATGCAAGAAGGCAAGTCAACTTCATAAACATGAAGGCTTTCATGTATGGAGGCTTTGCTCACTTCCTGCCTATTAGCATTCCATAGCTAAGCCCAACATAATAGCTCAGGGAAAAATACACCTCTTTATTGGAAGGAACTGCAAAACAACATGGCAAAGGGCTTAAATAGCAAGAGGTACAAATACTTAAGAACGTTAATGTTAACACTGTCTTCCACATTGAGTGTCTTTTGTAACTTCTTTAAGAAAACTTCTCATGTATTGTTAATGTTTTTACATTGTATTTTAAAATCTTACGAAGTTAGGAGAGATCATGTGAAATCAGTGAATGAGTTCAAATTTTTATCCTCTTTCTAGTCTTCTTATTTCACATTAACTCAGAAGATGGAAGTCTTGCCAACACAACATAATATTTCACATTCCTCTGATGGTATATAGGGATACACAATACTTACTGCAACAAACACTAAAATGGTAAGAAAATTTGAAATATTGTCAATTCTAGGTATGAAAGTTAAAGAAGTTGGACTGATTTTTATTTAGGAAACTAAAATAATGTTCATTGCTAATCCCCAGATGAATTACCCAAAACTAGGTAGAATAAAAGCAGATATTCAGCAAACTAAAAGCAATTCATTACCTTAATTGTGGTTATGGCTTCATTATACATTTTAGAAATATATGGCTTATTGTATTATAGTTATATTTCAATAAAGCTGTTTTTAAAGGTGCTTTATCAAACTATATGAGTCATCGGCCATGTTAAGTTGAACAGATATGGACTAAAAGGCAGTGTTCAAGTGGAGTTTCTAGGAACATCCTCAGGAAAAGTAAAATAACTTAAAATGCATCATGTATAGGTATATTAGAAAACCTTCCAGTGTCCTGGGTAGTATTTGTAATTGGCTACTCTCTGTGTAGGTTTTAAATATAAATGGGTTTCCCAGAGTGAGGACATGAAAGAACTTCTGTGAGATCTCTCTGGCTGTTTAAGTATATAATAATAACAAATAACACCTAGAAAACACCTAGACAAGATGGGGAAAGAGCTAAAATCTACCAGAACTTTCCCAAAGAGAAGACACTACACCCTTCTGTTTATTAGAAAATAACCACCCATCCTTTTCTTTGTTGGGAAGTGTGTAAAGTTCTGCTATCTTTAAGAAAGCTTTATAACGTACAAATCATTCTTTGAAAGTCCTCTAGAAGGGAGAAGAGACACATGAAGGTAGGAATAGATAATGCTTAGGATTTCTTTCTCTTCTGCATTCTAAAAGAGAAGAAAAATTGAAGTTATGAGTTCAGAATAAATCTTGAAAGACCATGTGGATTTAATTTAAGAATACTGATTAGATTTCAGATATCCTCTCAATAATTAAAAAAAAAAAAAACAAGTGAAGTGTATTTTGCTCTCCTTCCACAACCATGGATGGATTGCTGTTTATCCTATTTCGGCTGGATATGGATTAGACACATGAATTCTTAATTGAGGATACAATTTACATTCTTAGCTTTGCCTATTATTATTATCCTGTACTTAGTTATACACAGCAAAGTAAAAATAAATCAAATGTATATGATCAATTTAAGATTGCTTGTTCTTGAGAGGAAATAAATCAATATCTCACGTTTTCTTTTATTTGGTGGGTGGGGGAGGGGAGATAACTTTCAATATGAAGAGTAACGGGAGTAGTTCGAATCCAAATGAGAATTTACAAGATATTTCGAAGAAGTCCAAAGGTGTTCTAATAGAGGATGAATTCTCTCAATTACACCCTTCAGTACTACAAAAGCTATAAAGTTCCTAACATTTTTTAATGTCAAAAATCATCCTTCCAATGGTTTTCAAAGCACGTGCTTCATGTTATGGTAGAGAACATTTGTTTAATCTGTACGGACTATATGAGGTTTGATTATTTATATTGAATTTGTGCTAGTATCAAGAAATACAAGGCTTACCTAATCAAGTTCAACACTTTCAAGAAAGAAAAGCACATTGTGCTCTTTTCCTTATGACCTCATAAAGAGCATGCAAAAGCTGTAGATTTACATCCTAATTAACTTATATAAACATAAAACAATGAAGATTAGATAATAAATGGGTCATAAATGTGAGAAAAATAAGAGACAGTGTTTTGTGTCAGGTCCTTTCTTACAGGAACTTTTCATGTCTATCTAAAACCAAAAGGTTGAGATATATTCTACTTTGATCATAAAATAGAGATGAATTTGTTTTCCTTTTTATTTTAATTGTTACTCCTTGTGTAGGTACCTTGTAAAAAAAAGTTACCTTTACATTTTAAACAGAATAATCAATGAATATCATGTAGTTACATATACAACCCATCTACGTAACTTGACTCCTTTAACCGGTTTGACTTAAAAATAGTGTCTTATATTCCACTTTAAAATAGAATTATAGAAGCATTTCACCACTTTCTATTGTCTTAATTTGGGATAGGAAATGGTCTTTAATATACATACCAATCACAAAACAAGTTGCCAGGGCCTGTTGCATTCATTGAGGATTTGCAGCCCAAGTAATGGACCTTGGGAAATATTGTCCAGAACAATTAGCAAAGTCAGCCAGGTGAGCCAGTGTAGAGGATGCTACTGGATGCCACCCAGATCCTCTTTACCAGCTGGGACACCCATTTCTCAAATGCTGTATATTTTAGCAGCTAAAAACTCACTTTGCTCCCCTCTCAGAAAAATTGTCCTCTGCCAAATAGAAGAAACTTCATGCTCCCTCCCTGAGAAGTCCGCCAATGGACTGATGGTACAAAATGCTGGCTATTTGACTTCAAGGGGAACCAAAATTCTGGTGTTATTTGGCCTCTAATACTTTTTCCATGGGATCATACTGAAGATTGTCTCCAGCTGAGACTAGGTTCTTACTGAGTTTTTTTTTCTCTTACCCTGTCTTGCTTCCCTCATTTCTTTTCTCCTGAAAGCTTACTGTACTCTAGTTTATGATGTTTCCCATGGTGGTGTGAGTTAACAGTTATACATGTATACCGGAATTGAACAATTACATAAATTAATAGCAGTTTGTGGGAGCCAAAGTTTTCACTGTTTGAGTGAGAGGTTACATACAAGCAAGGGAAGAAGTCTAGAATGATCCTAGTGGTAATGTATTAGACTTGGAGACATCAGTATGAACTAATGTTTAGGATAATATGGATACAGTGATTATATATAGAAATAACAATAGATATGTGTACACACACAGACTAGTATGCACACATATATTTCCTTGCAGTGTCAGGGGCCCTAGAAGCAGCAACACCCCTGTAACAACAAACATACTTAGCACCCAGATCTTGGTTTTTAATACTATTCTCCAGTGAAAGGAATCAGGACTACTTGAAGAAATGGCTGATTCTACCACTGTGGCAGGAAATACAAGATGTTCCCGGAGAACATATTAGCACCACAGTGTAAGGAACTGCTCAAGCATACATATGCACAAATACATGCACACACACACACACAATAACCACAGTATCAAAAGAGCACAGACGGCAACTGAAAGAGCTAATGATGGTCAAAGCTGGAGCAATTTGAGCAACAAAACAGTTTTGGATTATAACCTAATATATAAGGTAAATATTCATGAGTCCATACTGATACAAATAAATGATTGAATAAATTAATAAATGAGGAAGAATAGACAAAACTCCCACGTAGAGGATTTCTAAATAGTTTAATGTATCCCACCCTCAAAAAGGTGGAATAGAACTCCCACTCGTTAAGTGGGCTATGCGCAGTGACTTCCAAAGAATACAATATGGAAAGGGGGAAAATATAAGGCTACAGTAGAGAAACCTGACAAACGCCACCTTAGCCAGGTGATCAAGATTAGCATTAACAGTGATAAGTGATGTTGATAGTATAGCTGACACTTGAATAACATGGGCTTGAACTGCTCTGGTCCACTTATATGAGAGTATTTTTCAGTAATAAGTACCACAGTACTGAATGATCCGTGGCTGGTTGAATTCCTGGATGCAGAACCGCTATAAGGAGGAGTGGCGGTTACGAGATGACTATAAGTCATAAGTAGATTTTTGACTGCTGTAAGGGTCAGCACCCCTAAACATCATGTCGTTCAGGGGTCAACTGTATATACCCTTGATAAGATACGACAGCCATTTTACCTCTCTGGTATTTCTATCCAACACCCATACCCCCAGTCTAATCATGAGAAAAACATTAGACAACACCAACAGAGGTACAGTATACAAAACATCTAATCAATAGTTCTCAGCACTGTCAAGATAATCAAGAACAAGGAAAGCCTGAGAAAGTGTCACAACAAAGAGGAGCCTAAGGAGACACGACAAATATAATGTGGTATCTTAAATGGGATCTTAGAGAGAAAAGGAACATCAGGTAAAAACTAAGGAAATATGAATAAAGAATGGACTTTAGTTATTAATATGCATCAATGTTTACTCATTAATTGACATATGTACCATCTTTGCAATTTTTCTGTGAATCTGAAACGATTCTAAAATTTAAAACTTATTAAAAAAAAATACTACTTTGAAAGGAACCATTGTTGCCATTTATATATATGTATATATGTATATATCCCTTTTCGTGTGTGGAGGTTTTAAGTACTGTACAAGCAAATTAGTATCACAAAACAGAAAGCATTTAAAGTTTAAGATTATATCTGAACAGAAAGTTCACTTTCTTTGTTTTTCTTTGGTAATTAGTTTGCTTCTGCTTATCTTTATTTTGAAAATATTCTGCATTGTTTTAGTATTTTATAATATCATATACATAAATTTTATAAAATTTTACTTATTGTTTTGTAATATTGTTTTCTGTTTTCTACAGTCTTATGTTTTGGATTTGTGAACACAAGAACTAATAAAAATTATTCTAGATGAATATGATTATATATACAGAAGAATTTCTTTTCAAAACAAAACCAGAACATCTTTAATTTTTAACTCTTTTCAATTTTAGGCTGATATTTCAGTAACTTCCAGACCTCTTTTTCCTTCCCGTCTACAATGTTATAGGCTCTGTCTGATCAGAAATTCCTATCACAGTCATCGACTAGCTGAATTCAACATTTGATCTATTTGTTGTACAAGCCAATGTACAGACCCAGCGTGTACAACTTCTGTCTTGCTCCTGACACTCAAGAAAGAGAAATACTTTAATCTCAAAAAGAAGTAAAATGAAATATCTGAATATGCTTGCTAAATTCATGTGATATTTAAAAACAATCTTAAAACTAGTATTAGGGCAAAGCTCCATATATGATAAACCCAGAGTTAAGACATGAAGTAAATTTTAGACTTAAATTTATAATGCATAATAGATTTTTATCATGTATATGTGTGTGTGCTCTATCTTCTTACAAAATTTAATGTTAAATAGCATATATCTACATCTGGATATAACCTACATAAGTAAATGTCATATCTAACAAAAAAAACATATTAAAAGGAAAAACTTCTTTCTCTTAGCAAATATGATCTAACTGGATTCTAATTACTACTGCCTATTAGTAAATAAAACATGCTTACATTTCATAAGCATGTCTGAATTTCACTAAGTCCACGTATCATGCCTGGGTGCTAATGCAAACAATACATACATAAGTTTAAGTTTTTCCTAGAGAAAAAAATTGCCTTGGAAAAGACACATCATGTTTTTTGAGGTACTTGTTTTAATTTCTTAATTAAAATATTTAAAATGCTTCAATATCTAATTTATATTACTTTTCTAAATAACAATTTAATTCACTACGTGCTTTCCTTTAGTAAATGATAAATATGTAAACGACACATGCATGCTTTCACAAATGTCTGTGTGTGAGTGTGCATTATATACTATATCTGTACTTATATGCAAGATTAGGAAGTAAAGCATACATGCACAAATTTCACTTGATAAACAATCAATTTTGTTTTCATTAAATTATGCACAAAGTGCCCTATTTTCTATTTATCAGAACTGTTCCAAAATATCAAAGAACAGTAACCTATATGTTTACCATATTTATTCTACATATGGCTTATTTGAAAATGTTAATCATTGTAAGTTTTGAAACTTTTAATTGAAAGCAGTTGCTATAGAAACGTGAAGTGTATTAATTTTACATCCACATAATATGTACATTTTATTTAGAAGCTAAGGATGAGAAAAGGAGTGAGACTATAGTATCCTTAAATAAACTTAGTATATTAAAAATATCTAATACTTTGATTTAGCTATTGAATTACCAAAAGTATTACTCGTATTCTATATTTATCCAAATATCTAGTCCTATTTTCTTACTTAAAAAAAATTAAAACAGCAATGAAAAAATAGTAGGTTCTCCAGAACTCTCTTTCTTCTAAAACGTTTACCTGAATAAAACTCTAATATTTAGTGTGGATGATTTAGGGTGAAGAATTTAATCTTTAAAGTGAGCAGTTTAGAATATATTCATGTGATTACTCATAGACCATGATGTTAAAATACTAATTACTGTCATTTCCTTTCACCATTTTATCAAAAAATAAAGAAATTTTGGGGTCAAATACTTTAAAATACATGTAAATGATACACATATACTTCTATGACTTTGATCTCCTACAATAATATAAAAATTCTGTTATATAATTCTCAAATCACAAGACAATTATAAGAGATAGGTGGGAGATATTAAATATACTTTACTTGTATTTAGTATTTTATGGATTAAATATTCATGTCCAGTTCACTAAAACTAGTAAAATTAATTTATGGAGAGCATTACACACTCAAGAAGTATATTTAACAATTACAAAAGCATGAGAAAAAAATGTATAAACTTGTACTACTGCAAAACCTGAAAGTGACCCTATAGAAAGAAGAGTCAAATCAAGGAAAACACTTTAATGGCTGGATATTTTCTTGCATATCAAAATAGTTTGCAGGCATAAAAACCAAATACAAAAACACATTAGTGTGTTTACAAATTACATTTAACTTTTACAAATTTAAGACCACAGACGAACAGAGCTGAAAAGAAGATTGTTTTACCATAGTTCGCATTTTTTTCACATTTTCTTCTACCCTCCTAGTCCAGTTGATAATACAGATCACCAACATAAAGAAGCTTTTAGAAGATTTAAAAACATATGTATATCTTCTAAATGGATAACACATGAAATTTATTTAATATTATGCAGTAGTATTTACAAAATTTCAGGTAAAACACAGATTGTGATTATAGCACATTTTCAGAAAACCTAGAAGAATAACCAAATTGTTTGGTTTATAAAATCTCACAAACTTCTAGGTTGATGCTTGAGAGTTTCAATATATAATTTTTTTAATATGGAAATAATTGTTTCTTTAAAGAGAAAGCTACAACTACATTGAAATTTTAAATGTTTAAAACTAGACAGTTCTCAAGGTTCTTTATAAATTAACTTAGTTCCTAAAATAAATAATCCAAAAACCTCAAATACAACAAATAATTCCATCCAAATTTTAAAATGTTGACATGAAGATCCCTAAAAAAGTCTTAAGCAGACCCCTCCCAAAGGAAAGCGAAGTGAGACTTATTTACACAAGGAGAATGTGATCTCCATAAGTCAGGCTTCTGAACCCTCTGAAGTTAAGTTCATTGCTAGAGAGACCAGATCAAGATTCTTGATCAACTTAGGGATCACAAATTTTTATAGAAAATCAAAATGATTCTTCAAGACCATAGGGTCACATTTGACTAACAATGTGAGCCACATATGTAATTTAAGTTTTTCTAGCAACATATAAATTATAAAGGCAAAAATAAACAGGTGAAATTTTAATATTTGAAATAATCACGTTAATGTAGAATCAACATAAAAATTATTGATGAAAACGTATTTCACCTTTTTTTTTTGCTAAGTTTTGAAATCTAGCATGTATTTTACATGTATCCATATCTAAATCTGGACTGGGTAGTACAGCACTATGATGTGTTAGAGGAACTTCAGTACCAGGAAGTTAAATAATATACAAATTTGAAATTCTCTGATCTGGGAGAATACTGGTCTCTGTTGCTTTGACTGACCTGTTGCTTTTTTGTTTAACACTTTAGAATCATGCTCTCTATTTGAATGTCGCTGTTTCCAACAAACTAGCCAATTTTTGTCCTTCACAGCCTCAGAGAGCCCAGAGGAACCATCAATAACTCAGATCTAGTTTAATTTCCTTATTAACTTGATTCTGCATACTCTTCACAAGCAGCCTGGAAACTTGTTTTCCAAGCTGATTTCCCAAAGTCTAAGAACCATTGTTAACAAACATCAGAAAAACTGAGTCACAGCCAACACTTTTCTGTCTTGAGAAACTGCCACTTTCTAAGGGAGTTTTTCCTAAGAGATGAAAGCAAAGCAAAAAAAAAAAAAAAAAAAAAAAAACAGAAGAAGAAAAAAAGAAAAAAAATGGCTACTACAATATTTGAGTAGAAAAGTTCTAAATATTTTACTCTGAAAATAATTATTTAAAATTGAAAATCATGAATTTTGGAAGAAAGACTTCAGCTAGACCATAAATGGAAGACAGAATCTGAATATTAAAATGAATGTAATATATATAATAGGTATATATTATATATGCCTAGCAATAGAGATTCCATTTGTCAATGTTGAATTTGACTGGCTAAAATTTCCCATTTATCCTTCACATCAAAATATTGTCCTGTAATTAAAATTCCATTGTGCTGATCCTAAGCTGTTAGAGTGCATTCTAAATTTGTTTCAGTGCTACTAGAACATAAGATGTCATGACAGTCCATCACAATCTTTTGAATACAATTTCTATTTAAAATGTTTTATTCACTGTAGCAGTTCTTAAACATTACAGATAATAAAAAGAGGTCAAAAAATATGCCCTTCCATTTGTCACTGTTTGGCTTTGGATTATGAAAAGTGTGTTTAACCTTTTATTTCCTAGAGCAGAAATTATATAAAGGTATGTGAGTTGTGTAATAACCACACTATGAGTGTGCTCTTTAAGCCTCCAGGAAAGCACTCTGACATTCACTATTTAATGCTTTAAATTTGTGCTCTTGTAAAGGTCAGAGAAAAAAGAAAAATTTCAAGGCACTAAGTATAGTAAATGTGGGGGAAAACTTTGTCATTTGTTGAATGACTGTTTTAAAAGAAATCTAATACTTTCTAGACGAGTTGAACTATTAAGAATGTACGTGCTTTGTTACCATAATAAAAATGTCTTTCAAAAAGAGTTGATCCATAAGGAATCTATGTGACATATAAACCTACAATCAAAATTTTAATTACAGAGAAAACATTAGGCATCTTTTTAAAAGCCTGTACCACCATTTCTGGGATCATGATGTCAATTCCCAAACACATCTGAAGGATTTAATGTATTTTCCACTATTAATCTGGTGCTTGCTCATGATGAAGCAAAAGCCAATATGCCAGACAACTTCTATGAGTATTTTCCAAAACCATTTTCTCTTAGTAATTACAATGTATTTTAGGCTTCCAAAAAAATTAACAAATAAACCACTGAGAAAAAAAGAGAAAAATATTTTCAGACTAATTGTTTATGAACATATGTGCTGGTCCTTCAGGGAAAAACTCTATTAAAGAGTTGTACTTTTTTTAAAGCATGCTGTTAGATAAATTACCTGAGAAAATATTTCTTATTCTTATACTAAGGAAAAGTATCATATTATATGACTAATAAAAAATAAAAACCAGACAACTTTTTATTTTTAGTAGTGACATTTGCCTGGACAATTCAAATTGTCACAAAAGAATTTTTCGGTAAGAAATATATACACATTGGAAACTCCATATTAGCCCATGAAAGAATGTAGTTCTCATGTTTTAAGGCTAATCTCTTTCTTTCTATCCCCTGGTCTCCAAAGGCATACACAAACATAATTTACAGTAAATGTAGAATAAAATTATTTTAAAACAATAGCAGGTTTGAGTGGCACCATCAATCATAAACCATGATGTGATTTCTACTTTTCCTCTAAATTTTAACATTTATCCAGATTTTCATGAAGAAAAACTAATTGTTTCAATATAGAGTTTCTAATCATTTTTTCCTCTTTTACCATTGACAGATAGTTGATAAACTCACCACCCCATTATATTTTCCTCCCTCTACCTCTTCACTCCAGTAGTTTCTCTAGTACATAATTGCCAAATTAAACTTACTAAAATATGACTTTTCTATTATCTTTCCCTACCCAGCCCCTATAATGGTAAAATTCTTTGATGGCACCCCAGTAGCCAAAAAATATAGTAAGTAAGTAACACTGGCATTAAAGATCATTCATGCTCTGATAATCACCTACTCTCTACATTTTGGCTTGTACAATACTACTCCCTCCATTAATCACTCATCCAGTCTATTTAGTCGCTTTATTTTCTCTGAAACCTCCACCTCTGAAACTTCTCTCCTCTTACTCCTTATGCTGAGAATTCTCTCCTACTCATTTTCAATTATCTAGTTCCATACTTCCCTCCAAGGCACAGTTCTGCTAAGTCCCAACATGTAATATATAACACTATCCCTCTTTTGAACAGTTTATATGCTGTCCTTTTTCACATTTAAAAAAAATGTATACACTTTTATTTCTATATAGGTTTGCAATTTCCCTGAGGACAGGCAACATCTCTTATTCACCTCTTAAGCCCTAGGATTCTAGCATAAGACTTGGATATACTTAGAGTCAAGTAACAATAAACAAAAGCAATATCTTGATACTGCTGACAATATTTCATGTTAAAACTATTTACCTTTGAGGTTGAAAAACACTTCAGCTTTCTGGCTACTAACAATCTCCTCAGTTCTACCTAAATAGACTACTAATAACAGCCATATGCTAGTAGATTTCATTTCTTCCCCAAAACAATGAAAACTCAGCAATTAACCAGTGGCTTCTGGTTTACCTTCCGTATTATCCACTGAATGTTAATTCTGTAGAATACAAAATTATTCTACCACAGAATATGCATTTTAATCATAAAATGCATACTGACAAAGTACTAAATGGCACTCAATATCATTAGTTATCTGAGAAATTCCAGTTAAATCATAATGACAGGAGAGACCTTCAAGATGGCGGAAGAATAAGACGTGGAGATCACCTTCCTCTCCACAAACACATCAGAAATACATCTATATGTGGAACAACTCATACAGAACACCTACTGAAAGCTGGCAGAAGACCTCAGACTTCCCAAAAGGCAAGAAACTCCCCACGTACCTGGGTAGGGCAAAAGAAAAAAGATAAAACAGAGACAAAAGAATAGGGACGGGACCTGCACCTGTGGGAAGGAGCTGTGAAGGAGGAAAGGTTTCCACACACTAGGAAGCCCCTTCACTGGTGGAGATGGGGGGTGGGAGGGGGGAAGCTTCGGAGCCACGGAGGAGAGCGCAGCCACAGGGGTGCGGAGGGCAAAGCAGAGAGATTCCCGCACAGAGGATCAGGCGCTGAGCAGCACTCACCAGCCCCAGAGGCTTGTCTGCTCACCCGCCGGGGCGGGCGGGGGCTGGGAGCTGAGGCTTGGGCTTCGGTCGGATCGCAGGGAGAGGACTGGGGTTGGCTGCGTGAACACAGCCTGAAGGGGGCTAGTGCGCCACAGCTAGCCGGGAGGGAGTCTGGGAAAAAGTCTGGAATTGCCTAAGAGGCAAGAGACCATTGTTTCGGGGTGCGTGAGGAGAGGGGATTCAGAGCATCACTTAAACAAGCTCCAGAGACGGGCGTGAGCCGCAGCTATCAGCGCGGACCACAGAGACGGGCATGAAATGCTAAGGCTGCTGCTGCTGCCATCAAGAAGCCTGTGTGCAAGCACAGCTAACTATCCACACCTCCCCACCCAGGAGTCTGTGCAGCCCACCACTGCCAGGGTCCCGTGATCCAGGGATAACTTCCTCAGGAGAACACACGGTGCGCCTCAGGCTGGTGCAACGTCATGCCGGCCTCTTCCGCCACAGGCTCGCCCTGCATTCCATACACCTCCCTCCCCCCGGCCTGAGTGACCCAGAGCCCCCTAATCAGCTGCTACTTTAACCCCGTCCTGTCTGAGCAAAGAACAGACGCCCTCAGGAGACCTACACACAGAGGCAGGGCCAAATCCAAAGCTGAACCCCGGGAGCTGTGCGAACAAAGAAGAGAAAGGGAAACCTCTCCCAGCAGCCTCAGGAGCAGCGGATTAAATCTCCACAATCAACTTGATGTACCCTGCATCTGTGGAATACCTGAAGAGACTACGAATCATCCCAATATTGAGGCCGTGGACTTTGGGGGCAACGATATATATATATATTTTTCATTTTTCTCTTTTTGTGAGTATATATGTGTATGCTTCTTTGTGTGATTTTGTCTGTATAGCTTTGCTTTTACCATTTCTCCTAGGGTTCTGTCTGTCCATTTTTTTGGTTTTTTTTTTAGTATACTTTACAGCACTTGGTATCGCTGGTAGATTTGTTTTTTGGTTCGGTTGCTCCCTTCTTTCTTTCTTTTTCTTTAATTTTTAATAATAATTTTTTATTTTAATAACTATATTTTATTTTATATCATTTTTCTCTTTCTTTCTTTCATTTTTTCTCCCTTTTTTGTCTGAGCCGTGTGGCTGACAGGGTCTTGGTGCTCCGGCCAGGTATCAGGCCTGTGCCTCTGAGGTGGGACAGCTAAGTTTAGGACATTGGTCCACCAGAGACCTCCCAGCTCCACGTAATATCAAATGGCAAAAGCTCTCCCAGAGATCTCCATCTCAGCGATAAGACCCAACTCCACTCAACGACCAGCAAGCTACAGTGCTGGACACCCTATGCCAAACAACTAGCAAGACAGGAACACGACCCCACCCATTAGCAGAGAGTATGCCTAAAATCATAATAAGGTCACAAACACCCTAAAAAACACAACTGGATGTGGTCCTGCCCACTAGAAAGACAAGATCCAGCCTCATCCACCAGAACACAGGCACTAGTCCCCTCCACCAGGAAGCCTACACAACCCACTGAACCAACCTTAGCCACTGGGGGCAGACACCAAAAACAATGGTAACTATGAACCTGCAGCCTGCGAAAAGGAGACCCCAAACACAGTAACTTAAGCAAAATGAGAAGACAGAGAAAGACACAGCAGATGAAGGAGCAAGGTAAAAACCCACGAGACCAAACAAATGAAGAGGAAATAGGCAGTCTACCTGAAAAAGAATTCAGAGTAATGACAGTAAAGATGATACAAAATCTTGGAAACAGGATGGAGAGAATAAAAGAAACGTTTAACAACGAGCTAGAAGAACTAAAGAGAAAACAAACAATCATGAACAACACAATAAATGAAATTAAAAATTCTCTAGAAGGAATCAATAGCATAATAACTGAGGCAGAAGAACGGAGGAGTAACCTGGAAGATAAAATAGTGGAAATAACTACTGAAGAGCAGATTAAAGAAAAAAGAATGAAAAGAATTGAGGGCAGTCTCAGAGATCTCTGGGACAACATTAAATGCACCAACATTTGAATTATAGGGGTCCCAGAAGATGAAGAGAAAAAGAAAGGGACTGAGAAACTATTTGAAGAGATTATAGTTGAAAACTTCCCTAATATGGGAAAGGAAATAGGAAATCAAGTCCAAGAAGCACAGAGAGTCCCATACAGGATAAATCCAAGGAGAAACTCGCCAAGACACATATTAATCAAACTAACAAAAATTAAATACAAAGAAAAAATATTAAAATCAGCAAGGGAACAACAACAAATAACACAAAAGGAATCCCCATAAGATTAACAGCTGACCTTTCAGCAGAAACTCTGCAAGCCAGAAGGGTGTGGCAGGACATATTTAAAGTGATGAAGGAGAAAAACCTACAACCAAGATTACTCTACCCTGCAAGGATCTCATTCAGATTTGACAGAGAAATTAAACGTTTTACAGACAAGCAAAAGCTAAGAGAATTCAGCACCACCAAACCAGCTTTACAACAAATGCTAAAGGAGCCTCTCTAGGCAGGAAACACAAGAGAAGGAAAAGACCTACAATAACAAACCCAAAACAATTCAGAAAATGGTAATAGGAACATACATATCAATAACTACCTTAAATGTAAATGGATTAATTGTCCCAACCAAAAGACATAGACTGGCTGAATGGATACAAAAACAAGACCCGTATATATGCTGTCTACAAGAGTCCCACTTCAGACCTAGGGACACATACAGACTGAAAGTGAGGGGGTGGAAAAAGATATTCCATGCAAATGGAAATCAAAAGAAAGCTGGAATAGCAATTCTCATATCAGACAAAATAGACTAAAATAAAGACTATTAGAAGAGACAAAGAAGGACACTACATAATGATCAAGGGATCAATCCAAGAACAAGATATAACAATTGTAAATATTTATGCACCCAACAATGGAGTACCTCAATACATAAGGCAAGTATTAACAGCCATAAAAGGAGAAATCGACAGTAACACAATCATAGTAGGGGACTTTAACACCCCACTTTCACCAATGGAGAGATCATCCAAAATGAAAATAAATAAGGAAACACAAGCTTTAAATGATCTATTAAACAAGATGGACTTAATTGCTATTTATAGGACATTCCATCCAAAAAAACAGAATACACTTGCTTCTCAATTGCTCATGGAACATTCTCCAGGATAGATCATATCTTGGGTCACAAATCAAGCCTTGGTAAATTTAAGAAAATTAAAATTGTATCAAGTATCTTTTCCGACCACAGTGCTATGAGACTAGATATCAATTACAGGAAAAATCTGTAAAAAATACAAACACATGGAAGCTAAATAGTACACTACTTAATAACCAAGAGATCATGGAAGAAATCAAAATGGGAATCAAAAAATACCTAGAAACAAATGACAATGACAACACGATGACTCAGAACACATGGAATGCAGCAAAAGCATTTCTAAGAGGGAAGTTTATAGCAATAAAATCCTACCCCTCAAGAAACAGGAAACAAATAAACAACCTAACCTTACACCTAAAGCAATTAGAGAAAGAAGAACAAAAAAACACCAAAGTTAGCAGAAGGAAAGAAATAATAAAGATCATATCAGAAATAAATGAAAAAGAAATGAAGGAAACAATAGCAAAGATCAATAAAACTAAAAGCTGGTTCTTTGAGAAGACAAACAAAATCGATAAACCACTAGCCAGACTCATCAAGAAAACAAGGGAGCAGACTCAGTTCAATAGAATTAGAACTGAAAAAGGAGAAGTAACAACTGACACTGCAGAAATACAAAGGATAATGAGAGATTACTACAAACAACTATATGCCAATAAAATGGACAACCTGGAAGAAATGGACACATTCTTAGAAAAGCACAACCATCAGAGACTGAACCAGGAAGAAATAGAAAATATAAACAGACCAATCACAAGCACTGAAATAGAGACTGTGTTTAAAAATCTTCCAACAAATGAAAGCCCAGGACCAGATGGCTTCACAGGCGAATTCTATCAAACATTTAGAGAAGAGCTAACACCCATCCTTCTCAAACTCTTCCAAAATATAGCAGAGGGAGGAGTACACCCAAACTCATTCTATGAGGCCACCATCACCTGATAAGCAAAACCAGACAAAGATGTCACAAAGAAAGAAAACTATAGGCCAATATGACTGATGAACATAGATGCAAAAATCCTCAACAAAATACTAGCAAACAGAATCCAACAACACATTAAAAGGATCATACACCGTGATCAAGTGGGGTTTATCCCAGGAATGCAAGGATTCTTCAACATACACAAATCAATCAATGTGATACACCATATTAATAAATTGACAGATAAAAACCATATGATCATCTCAATAGATGCAGAAAAATCTTTCAACGAAATTCAACACCCATTTATGATAAAAACCCTCCAGAAAGTAGGCATAGAGGGAACTTACCTCAACGTAATAAAGGCCATATATGACAAACCCACAGCCAACATAGTTCTCAATGGCAAAAAACTGAAACCATTTCCACTAAGATCAGGAACAAGACAAGGTTGCCCACTCTCACCACTATTATTCAACATAGTTTTGGAAGTTTTAGCCACAGCAGTCAGAGAAGAAAAAGAAATAAAAGGAACCCAAGTCGGAAAAGAAGAAGTTGTCACTGTTTGCAGATGACATGATACTATACATAGAGAATCCTAAAGACTCTACCAGAAAACTACTAGAGCTAATCAATGAATTTGATAAAGTAGCAGGATACAAAATTAATGCACAGAAATCTCTTGCATTCCTATACACTAATGATGAAAAATCTGAAAGAGGAATTAAGGAAACACTCCTATTTACCACTGCCACACAAAGAATAAAATAAGTAGGAGTAAACCTACGTAAGGAGACAAAGACCTGTATGCAGAAAACTATAAGACACTGGTGAAAGAAATGAAAGATGACACAAACAGATGGAGAGATATACCATGTTCTTGGATTGGAAGAATCAACATTGTGAAAATGACTCTACTACCCAAAGCAATCTACAGATTCAATGCAATCCCTATCAAACTACCACTGGCATTTTTCACAGAACTAGAACAAAAAATTTCACAATTTGTATGGAAACACAAAAGACCCCAAGTAGCCAAAGCAATCTTGAGAAAGAAAAACGGAGCTGGAGGAATCAGGCTCCCGGACTTCAGACTATACTACAAAGCTATAGTAATCCAGACACTGTGGTACTGGCACAAAAACAGAAATATAGATCAATGGAACAGGATAGAAAGCCCAGAGATAAAGCCATGCAAATATGGTCACCTTATTTTTGATAAAGGAGGCAAGAATATACAATGGAGAAAAGACAACCTCTTCAATAAGTGGTGATGGGAAAACTGGACAGCTACATGTAAAAGAATGAAATTAGAACATTCCCTAACACTCTACACAAAAATAAACTCAAAATGGATTAAAGACCTAAATGTAAGGCCAGACACTATCAAACTCTTAGAGGAAAACATAGGCAGAACACTCTATGACACAAATCACAGCAAGACCCTTTTTGACCCACCTCCTAGAGAAATGGAAATAAAATTAAAAAATGGGCCCGAATGAAACTTAAAAGCTTTTGCACAGTAAAGGCAACCGTAAGCAAGACGAAAAGACAGCCCTCAGAATGGGAGAAAATATTTTCAAATGAAGCAACTGACAAAGGATTAACCTCCAAAACATAGAAGCAGCTCATGCAGCTCCACATCCAAAAAACAAACAACCCAATCCAAAAATGGGCAGAAGACCTAAATAGACATTTCTCCAAAGAAGATATACAGATTGCCAACAAACACATGAAAGAATGCTCAACATCACTAACCATTAGAGAAATGAAAATCAAAATTACAATGAGGTATCACCTCATACCAGTCAGAATGGTCATCATCAAAAAATCTACAAACAATAAATGCTGGAGAGGGTGTGGAGAAAAGCGAACCCTTTTGCACTGTTGGTGGGAATATAAATTGATACAGCCACTATGGAGAACAGTATGGATGTTCCTTTAAACTAAAAATAGAACTACCATATGACCCAGCAATCTCACTACTGGACATATACCCTGAGAAAACCATAATTCAAAAAGAGTCATGTACCACAATGTTCATTGCAGCTCTATTTACAATAGCCAGGACATGGAAGCAACCTAAGTGTCCATCGACAGATGAATGGATTAAGATGTGGCACATATATACAATGGAATATTACTCAGCCATAAAAAGAAACGAAACTGAGTTATTTGTAGTGAGGTGGATGGACCTAGGGTCTGTCATACAGAGTGAAGTAAGTCAGAAAGAGAAAAACAAATAACGTGTGCTAACACATATATATGGAATCACAAGTATATATATGTGGTTCTGAAGAACCTAGGGGCAGGACAGGAATAAAGATGCAGACATAGAGAATGGACTTGAGGACACGAGGAGGGGGAAGGGTAACCTAGGACAAAGTGAGAGAGTGGCATAGACTTATATATACTACCTAATGTAAAATAGATAGCTAGTGGGAAGGAACCGCATAGTACAGGGAGATTAGCTCAGTGCTCTGTGACCTCCTAGAGGGGTGGGATAGGGAGGAGGGCAGGGAGACGAAAGAGGGAGGAGATATGGGGATATATGTATATGTATAGCTGATTCACTTTCTTATAAAGCAGAAACTAACACACCATTGTAAAGCACTTATACTCCAATAAAGATGTTAAAAAAACATAATGACATACCAATAACCACTCACTGTATTGGCTAAATTTTATTAGTCTGAAAGCAACAAACATTGATGGGAATCTAGAGTAATGGTGACTCTCATGCCACACTGGTGATGGTTTAAATGATCACATTTTGGCAAACGATTTGTCATTATTCAGTAATGTTAGCTAAAGGCATAGCCTGTAAGTCAGCAATTTCACTCCTACGTATAAAACTCAAAGAAATGTATGCATTTCTACAACAGGATACATGTAAGGGAATGCTAGTCACATTGTGATAGACAATAGTCCAAACTGAGAGCAACTGAAATATATACCTGCTGTAAATAACATAAGTTATGCTATATCAATCCAATGAAATAGTATATGACAATGATAATGAGTGAAATATTGCAATAAGATTGTAGAGAGTAAGATGGATAGAGTATGGAGTACAAGGTGTTATAGAGTATTTGAAAGCTACAGAGTTAAATTTTTAAAAATAAATATATATTGTTTTTTAAAAGGCAAAATATCAGGTTGTTCTCAGACTTCTCTAGAACAAAGCTTAAATATGAAAAAGAGTGGAGATACTTTCAGAGTTTAGAAAAATAAAACAAACCTAGTGACTATAGTTACTACATTTATAAAGAAAATAGCTATGCCTAAGAAACACTGAATACTACATTTTTTTAAAAAATATGATTTGATCATAAATTAAATACCATAAGATAGAAGTGACTGAAAAAGAGCGATGATGAAAATTGAATAAATACAATTGTAAAATGAAAAGTTAAGGGAACTACTGATACAGATTAAATTGTACACTTCATTATATGCATCCAGATAAGCTAAGTAGTACTGTAGTTATACACACTCAATGTCTCAGTGGCTTAGCACAACAAATATCTTTGAATTCTACCATATACTATAACAGATACAGGTAAGAAGTGGGGTTCTACCAATGGTGGTAACTCAGAGAACCAGACTGAGGAAAGGCTTCATCTCAAAAGAAGCTTCCACTCTCACTCTAGCAGTGAAAATGGAAGCTGGCAAATCATACAGGGGTTTTTAAAGTTTCCACTCACATATTTTCAGTCAGAGAAGTCATAATGTTACATTAAATTTGAATGGGGATTTCTAAGGACTGAATTATGTACCCCCTCCAAATTCATATGCCAAAGCCCTTAACTCCCAATGTGATGTATTTGGAGCTAGAGATTTTAGAGATAATTAAGACTAAATGAGGTCATAAGGTTTAGGATTTGTGGCCTTATCAGAAGAGGAAGAGAGAGAGTATCTGTCTCTCTCCAGTGCACACATCAAGGAAAGGCCATGTAAGGACATAGTGAGAGGGGAGCTGTGTGCAAGCCAGAAAAAGGGCTCTCACAGAACCCGACAAGACTGGTATCCTGATCTCAGAATTCCATCCTCCAGAACTGTGAGAAAATAAATTTCTGTTGTTCAAGCCACCAGTTTATGATATTTTGTTATGGCAGCCCTAACAGACTAAGACAGGGATAGAAAGTATAATTCCACCATATGCTTGGAAAGGAGAGAGCCAGAAATATTTATGAACAGCACTAATGTATACCATAATTATAAATATTTAACATGTAAAATTAAAAATATGAATAACAAAATTTGGCTGAAAAACAGGGAGATGGAAGGAAAGCAAAAGTATGTTGTTAATTTGCTCATTTTTCATAGCAGAAAAAGAGTAGATATTATAAAATTGGAAAAATGTAGTTAAAAACAAAAACAACGCCAAAACTAATAATTTTTCATAATCTTTTTATATTCAGAACTCTGTTAGAATATCTCTTGTTGTGAAGAAATATAATTATAACTTCAACAATTTTGTTTCATATCAGTTTTTTCTAATGAAAGTATAACATTTAAAATTTATTTTGATAAAATGTTTTGTGATTTCACTTTTGTTTTATTTCTATTTCTTTTTCTCTCTCAATCTTTAATTTATTCTCTCTAAGTATATATCATATTGAATGCCTCAAGTGATTTTAAAAAATTACCACAAAATCCAAATGTAGATTATAAGGCATTAAGTATGTTAAATTAAAATTATAACACCAGTACAACCAATGTTATATAATATTTTACCCTTGTGATTACTTAAAAAATATATGTTCTTTAAACTCTTTAAAGAAGTTCACCAACCCTGTTTTTTATACATTGGGAGGGCTAGCTCTCAAATTAGCCATGACTTCTTCAACTTAATTTCCTTTTACTGACTTTTCTCCTAATTGCTATAATATTTGCAACCTTCCTGTAAATTATAAGAAACTAAAATGATGTAGCGTTGTAACTGTTGATGCAGTGCAACACATTTTCTCTAATCAAAAAAAAAAAATCATGCAATGCTGCAAACATGAGTCAATTTTATACTCCCAACTCTATTGTCTGCTGTCTGGCAATGGCTTTCCTGTTTGGTAAATCCTGTGCACAAGGTAGACAAAGACAAAGGCCTGAAATCACACACAAAGAAGGTCTTTGTTTTAATCTCCTTATAGTTTTTTTACTGTAATTAATTTTTATTACCAAATGTGTTTCTTGGTATTTCTCTTTATTACCAGAAGTACCAGAGACATTTTGAAAATTTTAGGATCAGTTTTAGTTAGTATTTGCACAAATATTTTATTACATAAAGAAAAAAACTTTACTCACATGTAGAAGGATTAAGAAAAAATAAAGAAGAAAGAATAATGCTACAATTAAGTGATATTTTCAGGAAAATAATCTTCAAGGTCAGAAACAGAGAAGTAAAATATAGTAAGAAATTCTGGAAGCTCAATTACATTGAAGATACCAGGTCTAAGATTCTATCTTTGTTTATCTGCTGCAGTTTTAGAAATTAACAAAGACAATCACATCCTTTGTGTATTTTTCCTCAAAAATGAGTTCTCAGGCCTTTAAGACTGAGGAACAAGAAAAATTACAATGAAATGTGTTTCTCTTAAATAATTTATAATTAAAAGTAGAGTGAGAATTAATTATAATTAAGATACCACTTATCAGACTTAAATGAGTACATCTCTTTATTTTGAATGAAGCACTGTCTTTTGAGCTTATTATTAAAACTCTCTTTTTAAAAAAGAGATGAAAGAAAAAAAAAAGAAGATCAATAGAGGGACATAGATTTAAATTATCTTCCCTCTGTAGGAGATACTCACTTTTATATGTCAACTTTGTTATCAACTTTGATGCAATATTTAAATTCATGCAGCATATAATAATAATTTGAAATATATCAGATAATGTACGTATGTGTTCTAGAAAAGTATAATATATTGATACAAGTTTGACCTTTACTTTTGATATAGGATACACTCATTCAGGAAAAGATTGTATTTTGTTTTAAAAAGCCTGTATGAAGTTGACTGAATAACATGAAATGTCTTGTTTATTAACTTTTTCAGTCCTTAATATTGCCCTTTATGTCATAAATTTATCTTTTTTGACTTTCTGTAAGTTTGAGCATTTTAATTAATAGTATAAAAAGTGATATTTTACAACTATATGGCAATAATTAAAATATATTTATTACCCTTTCTTAGTGTAGATATGAGTATACTAATAAAAACTATTTAGGTACAGTTAATTAATCTATATGTCAATGAAAATATATTGCTCAAAAAGTAATTTATAGTTTAAGGGGCATTATTCAGCTTGAAAAGCATTTTCTGAAAAATCATAATTGACAGTAATAATACTTTTCCAAACCTGTATAACATTAATCACACAACAAAAAAACTAATCGAACAAACAAGTTTAAAATTTAAGAAAGAATATGAATTCAAAAAGTTTCAGAAATTTCTCAATAATTATTTCAAAAATGTTCATCCTTTGACATTCATGCTCCACCCCATCACAAAGTATATAATTTTATAGAACCTATTGTTCTGTCCTAAACATTATTCTGAATAATAGAATATTCAGCATATATATTTGCATGTATATATACATATAACTGTCATGTGTATGCATTTATATTGCCTCCTGAGCTATAAGAGCCATTACAGTAAAGACTATAATGATAGGACCACTGTCTTTTTGTGATTGCTTGCATGTCTACTTATATACTTGATTAGTACTTAATAAATAATTATCAATAAATGCCTTCTAAACACTCATGAGGAAAGAGAAAGATTGATATTCCATGAGGTCCATGTTCATTCAAAACCATGTGCTATTTCTTTTCTCATCTTGAGACTCTTTTCCTACGTGAAACAAAATACAGTGAAGAAATGCATATGTTATTTTGAGAAGGATGTGTAAAATGTATGATTTCCTGATGTGTTCAAAGTCTCCTGGTTTAAAAAATTCAAAGGGGATAAATCTCTTGCTACCATGCATAATTTTGAAATAGAAGAATATCTTGAGGTGGGCAAAAAAGTCACATATCTTAAATCAAGAAATACAAACATGGTAGTAGGAATCAAGGAAAATAAACCAAGGAACAAAGATAAAGCTCTGATAGTAAAGGATATGGTAAATGAAATCTTATTTGTTCAATTTAGTATCACCCCATTAGTAACAACTTAAGTATACCCTAAATTCAGTGAGCATGGGAATTTTACAGAGAAAATGTTCTCCAAGTTAGTTTAAATTTCTAGGTGCTGCTTCAGTTTAGCAAGATGTTTTCTTGAGCTCTGCTGACACGTTGTTTCACCTCTCTCTAAACCCCATTCCTTGGCACATACATCAATTTGGACCATAAAAAAGCCTATTCAGCTTCAAGGTTTATAGTAAAATCCATCTTTGCAATTCTACTCTCATTTGCACATTGACCTCTATTCCCATGAGTATAGAATACCCAATCACATGGGAGAACAAGTGGCGACAAAGGCCAGAGGATAGAATCTAGCCAGTGTCTGCATGCCTGTTGCCTAAAATCTTCAAGTTTTGTCCAAACTGTATATGTTCTTAGGTGTTAGGAGGCTTGTTTAATAGTATTTATTCTATTCTTGGCCATCTATTAGATGGAATATATATTATCAACTTCCAGTCATCTTAACCTAAGGATGCTCTAGGAAGCAAAGAGGTATTAAAAATCTTTTAAAAATTTGGACTTTTGGGGTAACTAACAACACAAAGAGAATTTCTAAAATCTAAAATGACAAGCGCCATTAAAATCTAGCCACTGAAGGACAAAAAGATTTTAAGCAATCTAACTGGATGGAAAGTAACACAGCATTTCAATCTTTAATATTGGCGTACGGTAATACTTTTTGGAGGATCAGACTACGAAATGTCCTTAGCAGCAAGACTGCCTTATAATTCATTTCAGAGCCCTGCTAAATCCATTCACAGCTGCTCCATTTAAGAGGGTGAATGCTCAGCTTTGCCAAACGTTATGGTCATCCCACTTTGTAGCCTGAACTATGGCTCTTCATCAGCTTTCTGGTCTTTTAAAAACAAGGTCTCAGTCTTTGTTCATTAGTTTTGGTGGATCATTGATGCTGTATCTCCCACTCCATCTTATCCTGACCCTGACATGCCACCAGATCTCACATGGTGAGCTGTGCAATAGTGATTTCAATAGTGCTAAGTGTTAAACTTTATTTTAAAGGAATCATCAGTAACTATATGCCATAGAAGTAAAGAGAACAGATTTTTATTAAGGTCCCAATGTAATTTATGAAACTTCTTCAGGTTACAAGGAATAACTGAGTGAACAAAATTGTTAATGTTTAATAATAAACATTATTAAATGTTTAATAAATTATGAGATAAACTGTAATATGCGTAATAAAAAATAAAATCATTTTAGCCTACGGGATAGCCAGAATTGGAACAGAATATTCCCTTCCTTCTATCTTCTATACATATTTATGATATTTTAAAATTAATTTTTATTTATTTTTTTGACTGCGTTGGGTCTTTGTTGTGGGCTTTCTCTAGTTGAGGCGAGGGGGGGCTACTCTTCATTGCAGTGAGTGGGCTTCTCATTGTCATGGCTTCTCTTGTTGTGGAGCACTGGCTCTAGGCACGCAGGATTCAGTAGTTGCAGCACGCGGGCTCAGTAGTTATGGCTCGCATGCCCTAGAGCACGCAGGCTCACTACTTGTGGCTCGCGGGCTCTAGAATGCAGGCTCAGTAGTTGTGGTGCATGTGCTTGGTTGCTCTGCGGCATGTGGGATCTTCCCAGATCAGGGATGGAACCCATGTCCCGTGCATTGGCAGGAAGATTCTTAACCACTGCACCAGCAGGGAAGTCCCACATGATATTTTTGACACACTTTTACATGTTGATTAAAAAAGGAGAGGGCTTCCCTGGTGGTGCAGTGGTTGAGAATCTGCCTGCTAATGCAGGGGACACGGGTTCGAGCCCTGGTCTGGGAAGATCCCACATGCCACGGAGCAACTAGGCCCGTGAGCCACAACTACTGAGCCTGCGCGTCTGGAGCCCGTGCTCCGCAACAAGAGAGGCCGCGATAGTGAGAGGCCTGCGCACCGCGATGAAGAGTGGCCCCCGCTTGCCACAACTAGAGAAAGCCCTCGCACAGAAACGAAGACCCAACACAGCCAAAAATAAATAAAGAAATTAAAAATAAAATAAAATAACAAATGTTCAAGTATAATTGGTGTCTAAAAAAAAAAAAAAAAGGAGAAAAGAAGAATGTTCCATGAGGTCAGTTAATCTATTCTTCCAGCATTTTGCTGCTGCTTTTGGCAAATACTTGTTTGAAATTATATGACCTCAATCCTCATTACTCACTCAGATACATCATAGAGGGTCTGTTTTAGAAATGTTACTCTAAGTGATGGTGTACTGAGAAAAATGTTAACTATTAATGTGGCAAGAAAAATAAAAGAGGAATGCAATGAGAAGGCCATAGTTTCTCACTAAAATTGCTTAAAATATGTATTAATATAAAATGGCATTCTATGATTATCAATTATACTGCTCCCTATCGCTGCACTGCTCCAAGTTTTTAAATTAATGTACTTATAAATAAATGTTGAAATTTTTTATCCTAACTGACTCTCTCAATAAAAGATATCAAGCCATCTTTAAATTATTTAAGAAGAATTAATGACATTTACCATGAATGTTTGGTTGGTGAAGCAGCCTTATCCTATAAGTGAAAATTGCATTTTACTGAACATAACAATTGTCTAAACTTTACTATGACGTTTCCTGCACAGCTTTCAAATAAATTACACAAAGTACATTTTTTGTTCTTTTCATAAACTGTTGACCTATCAGACTAAAAAAAAAAATTTCTGAAAATTCTCTCTTAGATACTGAAAATAGGGAGAGCTTAAAGTGAAAATGTCACCAAATAAGTGGTTGAACTTTGACAACACATATATTTATCAATGGAACAAAAGCATATGAAATAGTTTGCAAAGTAAAAGCATTAGGTGAAATCACATCACTAAATGAAAGAACAAAGTCATTTTAGTAAGTATATAAAAATTGTTGAAATAATGTATAATAGAATTTTTCTTTTTTAAAATCTAACATTAACATTGATAACATGCAAATGGTATAGTTTACTATACCATTTTCTCTCATAGCTAGAGAAAATAATTAATAGGAGTAATATTTTCTGAAATCAGTCAAACTAGACAAGTCCAGAAACAGCTTTTAGAAGTAAGACAGGTTTTCTAATGAACAACTATGGGTAAGGGTAGGTAAAAGATGAATTTCAATTTTGCACAATGCAAAATGAATGCAGTGTTAATGCAACATAGACATTTCAGTCATTACTAATGAGACATTAAATATCTTTTGGAGAAGATTATGTTTTATGTCCATGAAGACAAGGCATGCTAGTTAACAAAATACATAGAATCAACTAGATGCATAAATCTACCTTTAAAAAACCAACTTATTATTATTAAAAGCATTTTTTAATCCAAAAGAACATTCAAGGAAAACTGTATCATCTAATTTTAAAGAGCTTAATTTTTGGAGCAAATAGATCATTTGTATCCCAGTTCTAAAGGGTAACTCGCAGTGTCACCTTAAAAAATTTAACTAACTTCTCTGAATCTTGCTTTCTTTACTTGAAATATAGGTAAAATGATTATTGGTAGGAGCTTAGAACAGGTTTTCACATTTAAGAAGCAATCAGTAGATGGTGAATACTATTATCGTCATCTTTATAATTAAAGAAGTAAAACATGATTTTATTCTCTTACATTAGGATTTTTAATACTTAATGAAGGTAGTTATAAATAAATTATATAAAATATCATTTATATGAATATTATACTAAATCTTTAATTTTACCATTTGAGTTTTTAAATGTAATAAAACCTAATTTCAGGTTAATAGAGAATTTTAACAGTCTTGCATAATATTAATTTTTTTGTAATTCTATGTTAAATAGTTTAGGAAAAGACCAAAGTTCAATCTATCCAATCACTTAACAAAGTCTTATTCATTTTGTTTCAAAACCCAACCTCTTCTATGATCTGCACATCTGCTGATTTAATCTAAGGCTTCATTACTTCTTTTCTGGGCCACCACAATTGTCTCCTAATCGCCCTTTCTATACCCAGCTCACCTCCACTATAGGTCATCTTCTGAATAGCTAATAAAATTGTGCTGTTAAAACAATTATCATCCTTGTCACCTATTTTATAACATATTGTTATTTTCTTAGCATTCTAGTTATAAATTGAACTGTGACTTCCTCAAAATCTAGTCCCAATTTATATTTCCAACAACAAATTCAGCACTCCATCCCGGAATCCCTTATTCCAGCCACTAATAAATATCCACCATTCCCCCAGTGGCCACAGCCTGTAAGGTGTTCACATGTATTTATCCTCTGCTTAAAAAGCATTCTCCCACCTACCTACTTTATCTCCTTTTAAAGACTATTTCAAAATTCACCTTCTCTCTAGCCTTCTCCAATTCCTCCACAGGAAAACGTATATTCTTCCTCTACACAACTACAAAACTGTGTCCAAAAAGCTACTAAATTTCTTAATGTACAAAACTGACACTTGTTCATGTTTCTCTTCCTTATTGATATCCTTTTATTGACTTATCTCCCAATTGTTATAGGATTTCCAACCTTCCCCTAACTTATAAGACAACTGAAAAGATATAGTGTTGTAATTGTTAATGCAGTACAATATATTTTCTCTAATTTTTAAAAACATCATGCAGTGTTGAAAACATGATTTAATGTTACATTTCCAACTCTATTGTCTGCTGTCTGGTAATGGTATTTCTTATTGGTAAATCCATGCACATAGTAGATAAAGACCTGAAATCACAAATAAATGTATTTTTTTAAAAACTCCCTGTTGTTTTTTATAATTAATTTTGTTTACCAAAGGTGTTTTAATAAATTAAATTTAAGAAATTAAAAAATGTCTTCCTTATTGTACTAGATGATTTTTAAAAGTAGGAGCTGTGCCCTATTCATTTTGTACTATTACATATTATAGTGTCTAGCATATAATAGAGACATTCAATGAATGCTTATGGAAATAAGGAAGGAAAGGAGGGAGAGAGGGTAGAAGAAAAGTAAGGAGGAAGAAAAGAGAGAGAAAGAGAGACTTGTATTGATCCATTATGCCTAATCTATATTTCAAAAGCTATTTCTTATCTCCATTGCTCTCATTGTTACATATCAGGCCTCTGTAATTCTGGCAAAATTGCATTTATCCCAAATCATATATACTCGCTGGCTATACACCTTATCATCAAATTGGTATTTCAGACATTCAGTATAAATGATAAGCATAGAGACAGGAGATGGGTTAGAGTTGCACTAATTATAATCTACTCTCCTCACTCATCCTCCCACCTTCTTCTTGCATCTTACTGTCTGATGTTACAGAGTATAAGATATAAAGAGCAGAAGGTCAAATGATCTACACATTAGAATGCAGAGATTATAGAGAATAAGATGTATAGAGTACAGAGAATAAGGTATTGTAGAGTAGTTGAAAGCTCCTGGAATTGACCTTTTTGGGTTATATTATGGCTTCACTATTTAATAGCTTAGTGGCCTTGGGCAAAATACGTAATCTCTCAGTCTCAGTTTCCTTTACAAATGATACTAACATTAACTACCACATGGGATTGCTGTGATGTTAAAAATAGAACTCATGTAAAGCACTTAGAACAATGCCTGGCACATAGTAAATTTTCATCAAACATTAGGTGCTCTTTTTATTATGTGGAGAGTATTTTAATTTTGACTTTAGTAGTAGTCTTACTATGTATTCTCATATTGTGCTTTTCCACTTTAGGGGTGCCATTCTTCACTTCATCATCCTGCCAGTCTTTGTGCTTAGATTTTTAAAGCAGACTTTGAGTAACTGATGAAAAGCACAGTATAATCAAGCACCCATATGATTAACAGATATTTTCACATTTTATTCAGATGTTTTGCTACCTTTTAAAAACTATCTCTGTTACAATTGGCAAAGTTAAGTGCTAACGTTAGGCAGTATTATAATTCAGACAATGAACAAACAGACATAAGAGAGGATACAAATTTGTACTTTTATGCTCTTATCAATTGGCAGAGATATTGAGGAAGAAATTTAACCTGGGTGTTAAAGAAATTAACCTGGAATATAAAGATTCTTTAAATTCTGGAATTGTCTTTTAATTTCCTTTACTCTGAAAATCTGAATTTAACATTTTTTCATAAATACCTTTTACCTTATATTCACTGCAAATTTAACTCAACTAGTTGACTAAACACAATTTTCCCTTTTTGACTCTACCATTTGTAGGTATTTTGAAATATTTATAATGTTTAACCCATGAGGAATGTTAGGTCAAATAGGTAAATAAGATGGCTGAAACAATTTTCATGGTACTATATATGTATATGTCAATATTTTTAACTAATTTGAATTGTGTTTAAAGTTTCTGGAAATAATCCAATATAACTGTATTTCTTTTGAAATTTTATATAAAGTTATAAACTTATTCTCATTAAGTATTTAAATATTTGTGACCTTGTAGTCAACTCTGAGTTCAACATAAATGTGCTATTGAAATTTTATAATCAGGTGTAACGGCTGTCCTTTAGAATTTAGATAGATTAATATACCAAAAGAGCTAATCCAATACTTTAATATATTTCTTAACATTTACCAATAAAACCTATAAACCTTATAAAATGTTACTGTATATAACAAAACATTTAAAAATACTTTACTAATTAATAATTATGACCTATTGAAAATGAGAAGAATTTTACTGGAATTTGGATTGTACCATAACAGTATCAGAGACAATTACAGCACCTTAAACTTCTGAGAAATATTGTGGAGAGAATTTTTGCATTCATAGAAAGTTAAATAGTTTATACTCTAAGTTTCCTGTAAATTCTGTCATTTTAAACATTACTAATTCTTCTTCTGCTATAAACACAATTCATGCTAATAGTTTAGAAGCTTTATGGTCGCCTTATCTCCCTTTTATGCATTGAGGCAGTGCATAGGTTAGATAGACCCAAAGAAAGAAACCCTCATAGATTTCAGTTTTGAGGAAGCCAAGTGAAATTATTACTTGCAACATAATTATTATCTACTCATCCTTACACTTTGTGATTCTGAAGTTGGTAATATACTATATACAACAAAAACAAAAAAGAGAAAATAGTATAAATTTAATTTTTTTATAAAATTAAATAATTTAAAAGTAGCATTTGTGGGGACTTTAATGTTCAGATGCAAACTAGTTATGTATAATAGAGTCATATCTAGATAAAAAACTGATAGTTTAATGACTGCTTTTAAAATACTTTAAGAGGTTCTAAATATTTCTCAATGTTTTAGACAACCTAATAACAAAGCATGGGTTTTTACAGTAAGAAATAACTTTAGACTATATCTTATCCTTTAATTATAATTGAAAAAAATAGGTACTTTAAATAAAAATTTATTTATTTTGAAAAGCTAAATTGCTTCTGATATTTGGAAATCATTTCATAAGACAAAAATAATTTATTTTGAAAATTGTTTTCTTTATAATCTGATTCTAGTTGGCAATGAAAACTCCTCAAACGAAAATGTGCCATTTCTCTAGGATCTAAAAAGTTAAAAGATCCACCATCACCCTGTAGGCATTTACCCAAATGAGTTGACAACTTATATCCACACAAAAACCTGCACTGAAATGCTTATAGCAACTTTATTCATAATTGTCAAAACTTAGAAGCATCTAAAACGTCCATCAATGGGAAAACAAACTATGGTAGATATCCATATAAGAGAATATTATTTAGTCATAAAATGAAATGAAAATATGTGGAGGAACCTTAAATGCATATTGCTAAGTGAAAGAAGCCAGTCTGAAAGGGCTATGTGCTGTATTATTTCACTTATATAACATTATAGGAAAGGCAAAATTACAGAAAGAGTACAAAGAACAGTGGTTGTGTGGGGATGGGGAGAGAATGGGAAATGTATGAACAAGTGGAACGCAGGGTATTTTTAGGGCACTGAAACTGTTTTGTATGATACTGTCATGGTGGATTCATGTGCATTTGGTAAAATTCATAAACTTGTACAACACAAAATCTTCCTGACTGCAAATTATATTACAAAGCCATGGTAATTAAAACACTGTATTATTGGCATAAAACAGAAATGTTGATCAATGGAAAATAGGAGCTCAGAAATAAACCTATGCATATACGATCAGTTGATTTATGACAAAGGAGCCTAGAATATAACTGGGAAAGGACAGCCTACTCAATAAATGGTGTTGGAAAAACTGAACAGCCACATGCAAAAGAATGAAACTCAACCATAATCTTTCACCGTACATAAAAATTAACTCAAAGTGGATTAAAAACTTTAATGTAAGACCTGAAACCATAAAATTCCTAGAAAAAAATATAGGCAGTAAGCTCCTGACAAAGGTCTTGGCAATGATTTTTTGAATCCAACACCAAAAGCAAAAGCAACAGATATCGAACTAAAAAGCTTTTGCACAGCAAAGAAAACCATCAACAAAATGAAAAGGAAGAAAATATTTGCAAATTATATATCTGATAAGAGGCTAATAGCCAAAATATATAAAGAACTCATACAACTCAAAAGCAAAAAAAAAAAAAAAAAAAAAAGAAAAGAAAAAAACACAAAACAAAAACAAACAAATCCCAAACATTCCAATTAAAAAATGGGCAGAATATCTGAACAGACATTTTTCCAAAAAAGATATATAGATGGCCAACAGCTACATGAACAGTTGCTCAACATCACTAATCATCAAGGAAATACAAATCCAAACCACAATGAGATACTACCTCACACATGTTAGAATGTCTGTCATCAAAAAGAAAAAAGCATTCCCGATGATGTGAAGAAAAGGGAAGTCTCCTGCACTGTTGGTGGGAATGTAAATTAGTGCTGCCACTATGGAAAATAGTATGGAGGTTCCTCAAAAAATTAAAAATATTATAGAACTACTGTATAACACAGGGAACTATACTCAATATCTTGTAATAACCTATAATGGAAGAGAATGTAAAAAAGAAAATATACATTTATCTATATATATGTATAACTGAATCACTTTAATGTATACCTGAAACTAACGTAACATTGTAAATAAACTATATTTCAATAAAAATTTTTAAAAATTCTAGGAAAAAAAAATAGTACTACCATATGATCCAGCCATTCCACTCCTGGGTATTTATCTGAAGAAAATAAAAAGACTAAGTCAAAAAATTTTATGTGCCCCTAAGTCCATTGCAGCATTATTTACAATAGTCAAGATATGAAAACAACCTAAGTGTCCATCTATGGATGAATGGATAAAGAAAAGTGGTATATATATATAATGGAATATAGTATATTATTCAGTCATAAAAAGGAATGAAAACTTGTCATGGCAACAACATGGATGGACCTCTAAGTTATTATGCTAAGTGCAATAAGTCAGAGTAAGACAAATATCATATGATCTCTCTTATATGAGGAATCTAAATAAATAAATAAACAAATAAAACAACAACAACAAAAACCCCACCAAGCTCATAAACACAGAGAACAGATTAGTGTTAGACAGAGGCAGGGTGTCAGGAAATGGGAGAAATAGGGGAAGAAATAAAAAATAAAGATGAGGTAAGTCCTAAGACTGATAAAAAGAAAGGGAACTTCAATAGAAACTAAAGTGTTTAGTCAAATAATGTATCAGCACTGGTTTACCAGTTGTAACAAATGTTCCTTAACAGTGCAAAATGTTAGTAGGTGAAATTGTGAGAGGGGAAAATATGGTATATTTTATACTTTCTGTTCAAATTTTTCATAAGTTGAAAACTGCTGTATGAAATAAGTCTATTAATTTAAAAACAAAAATCAATGTGTGAGTTTGTGCTAAAGAGAGCTTGAGTTTTTAAGGGTTGGGAAACAACACTGCTACTTGTTTCTCTGAAATAAATCTGCATTCTTCTCAAGTTTAAAGACAAGGTAATTCAGATTATTGAGCCAGGTTGTTTTTTAAAAGAATCAATTTAATTTACTACTTACGAAAATATATCTATTTTCACACAGCTAGATATACAGACACATGTATGAAAGACAAGTATGAATGTTAGCTAACTTTATGCAATTAAAATGGAAGAGTAATTTTTATACTGCTTTATAATTGCTACTTGAATGGTCAGACTTTTTTTTTGCTATATAAGGAATTTTGCTTGAATTTTCTATAATTTTCCTCTTTAAGCACTACAGGAAAAAAAAAAGAGTGAGAAGATTTTCATAGGCTACAAATGTTCATTTTTTTATTTATCTGAAAAATGTGACTTGTTTTATAATATGCACATAGTTCTGCAGACTAATTGCCATCTCTATTACATTATATTCTCTACCTTAAGTAACATTCCCCTTGAACTTGTAAGGTATACTGTAGGAGGCTAACAGAAGAAACCTTTCCATAGCTTTCTCTCATTTAATCTTTCTTGGTTTTATAAGAGCATAGTGCACACCTGGTGAGATAGCTTTTATAAATCACAAAAGAAAGCTTAAAATGTGATTCATATTTTAAAAACATTTCATCACTGAGTGCTTTTCTTCCTACCTGGAAAGAGTATCAGCACATTTACAAGTATATTATCTCTCGATTTTCTAATCAAAACAATCCAGGCTGAGAGACAGTATGAGCTACTTAAAACAATGAATATCACTGTAATGCATTTTAGTTGAATCGTCTTCTAGATGCAGAAAACAAAAAAGCTCATTTCGGTGAAATCTGAACTCATTTAATAGACATGCATCTTTATATTCCACACACTTTGTTAATCATTGACTGAACAACGTTGTGCCTGGAGCCAACTGATGGGAATTTTAACCTGATTAAGTGTCCCAGTATTCCTTAATACCTTTAAATGGAATTTTTATGGCCTGTTCTGCACACGTATTATTAATACAGTGCCATCAAGAAAACCACAGACACTTATAATAGCTCATCAATTTGTAACTAAGCACTTTTGACCTTGAAAAATCAGCTGTCTTTCAGATTAATGTAGTTACATTTCAGGCAGAAAAAAAAGCCATAAAATTATCATGCTTATTTTTGTAACATGTCAGGATGAGAATTAGGAATAAGGGCCATGCTGATGGCTTCTTATTGATATTGCTGCCAAACTCTGACAACTGAATTAGAAACTCTGAGACCTCATCCTAATAAAAACCCACTTAAAAATTAAAATTTCAGCTAAAGGGATGCATATAACATATTGCTATTAAGTTGAAGGGGGTAGAGCATAAACTATTATCTCCATTGATGTCCACATTTCTTAGAAAAATAAAAGAAAAAGTCCCCAGCTTTTTCTCTCATACACACTCATATAATAATAAAAATAATAAAAGAAAAGCTACCATGAACATAGCAAGGTTATATCAGTCAATGATCAAAAATGAATAAGAAATGAAAACAGGATGCCTAATGGACATAGAAGCAAATTGAAAAATAGTGGAAAATTATCTTTTATGCAAGAAAAAGACACATTTGAAGATCAATATACAGTATTAAGTGGATTTGGTGATTTTTCTAAGAGTAACTTTTACAGTTAATGCCAATTTAATCATTTCAGAAAGATGGATTGAAACAGCAAAATGAAATTATATGCCCTACCATCTATGGACTATCAAACCATAAAGATACTATTTGTTTTATCATTAAATCAATGATTAGACATCAAAAAAGATTAAAGTTTTACAAGATGTTACTGAGAGTGGAAAGAATTCCTAGAAGCATACAATGCCAGAGCTGGAATAGACCATCTCCCTTGTATAATCCACCTCATCAGAGGGACCAGCTCCTTAGACAAAATCCTGAGCTATCTGTTGATTTACAGTCAGTTTCTACCTTCTGTGTTCTTGATATCATTAGTACAATTTTATCCTTTAAAATATTTTAACTTATAAGTCAGTTCAAGTGTTTTGCTTTGTTTATTTCTTGTTTTTTGAAAGTAGTGAATCAATAAATTATTTTACTTTCAAGAAATATGAGACCATCCTTAGTACAATGAGGAGGAATTATATACAGCTGGAATCTGATTGCTGTCATGAAAACAATATAACAGGATATTTAAAGACTAAAAAGAAACAAGACGGTTCTCAAAGTTTGATTTCCATCAGCCCTCTATCAATACCTATCTAAAAATAAACCAACCATTATAAAAATTCTCTAACTCATGGAAACTACATAAGGATCACACTCTTTCTGAAAATGGAACATCCAACCATGTCCTGAATAGTGACGAATATGAGGAAATTAGAGTAAAGGTAAGTAGAAAGTTTCTTTCTTACAATGTCACACATATTTCTTTAATTGTGCAAAGAGTGCAGAAGAGGACTACCGAGATTCACCAGAGGGCAGACAGAAGAAGCAAGAAGAACTACAATCCTGGGGCCTGTGGAACAAAAACCGCATTCACAGAAAGATAGACAAGATGAAAAGGTAAAGGGCTATGTACCAGATGAAGGAACAAGATAAAACCCCAGAAAAACAACTAAATGAAGTGGAGATAGGCAACCTTCCAGAAAAACAATTCAGAATAATGATAGTGAAGATGATCCAGGACCTCGGAAAAAGAATGATGCAAAGATCGAGAAGATGCAAGAAATGTTTAACAAAGACCTAGAAGAATTAAAGAACAAACAAACAGATATGAACAATACAATAACTGAAATGAAAACTACACTAGAAGGAATCAATAGCAGAATAACTGAGGCAGAAGAACGGATAAGTGACCTGGAAGACAGAATGTTGGAATTCACTGCTGTGGAACAGAATAAAGAAAAAAGAATGAAAAGAAATGAAGACAGCCTAAGAGACCTCTGGGATAACATTAAACGCAACAACATTTGCATTATAGGGATCCCAGAAGGAAAAGAGAGAGAGAAAGGACATGAGAAAATATTTGAAGAGATTATAGTCGAAAACTTCCATAACATGGGAAAGGAAATAGCCACCCAAGTCCAGGAAGCACAGAGAGTCCCATACAGGGTAAACCCAAGGAGAAACATGCCAAGACACATAGTAGTCAAACTGTCAAAAATTAAAGACAAAGAAAAATTATAGAAAGCAGCCAGGGAAAAATGACAAATGACATAGAAGGGAACTCCCATAAGCTTAACAGCTGATTTCTCAGCAGAAACTCTACAAGCCAGAAGGGAGTGGCATGATATACTTAAAATGATGAAAGGGAAGACCCTACAACCAAGATTACTCTACCCAGCAAGGATCTCATTCAGATTCAATGGAGAAATCAAAAGCTTTACAGACAAGCAAAAGCTAAGAGAATTCAGCACCACCAAACCAGCTCTACAACAAATGCTAAAGGAACTTCTCTAAGTGGGAAACACAAGAGAAGAAAAGGACATACAAAAACAAACCCAAAACAATTAAGAAAATGGTCATAGGAACATACATATCAATAATTACCTTAAACCTGAAAGGATTAAATGCTCCAACCAAAAGACACAGGCTTGCTGAATGGATACAAAAACAAGACCCATCTATATGCTGTCTACAACAGACCCACTTCAGACCTAGGGACACACCACAATGAAAGTCAGGGGATGGAAAAAGATATTTCATGCGAATGGAAATCAAAAGAAAGCTGGAGTAGCAATACTCATATCAGATAAAATAGACTTCAAAATAAAGAATGTTACAAGAGACAAGGAAGGACACTACATAAAGATCAAGGGATCAATCCAAGAAGAAGATATAACAATTATAAATATATATGCACCCAACATAGGAGCACCACAATACATAAGGCAACTGCTAACAGCTATAAAAGAGGAAATTGACAGTAACAAAATAATAGTGGGGGACTTCAAAACCTCACTTACACCAATGGACAGATCATCCAAAATGAAAATAAATAAGGAAACAGAAGCTTTAAATGCCACAATAGACCAGATAGATTTAATTGATATTTATAGGACATTCCATCCAAAAACAGCAGATTACACTTTCTTATCAAGTGCGCACAGAACATTCTCCAGGATAGATCACATCTTGGGTCACAAATCAAGCCTCAGTAAATTTAAGAAAATTGAAATCATATCAAGCATCTTTTCTGACCACAATGCTATGAGATTAGAAATCAATTACAGGGAAAAAACGTAAAAAACACAAACACATGGAGGCTAAACAATACGTTACTAAATAACCAAGAGATCACTGAAGAAATCAAAGACAAAATCAAAAAATACCTAGAGACAAATGACAATGAAAACACGACAATCCAAAACCTATGCGATGCAGCAAAAGCAGTTCAAAGAGGGAAGTTTATAGCTATACAAGCCTACATCAAGAAACAAGAAAAATCTCAAATAAACAATCTAACCTTACACGTAAAGGAACTAGAGAAAGAAGAAGAAACAAAACCCAAAATTAGCAGAAGGAAAGAAATCATAAAGATCAGAGCAGAAATAAATGAAATAGAAACAAAGAATAGCAAAGATCAATAAAACTAAAAGCTGGTTCTTTGAGAAGATAAACAAAATTGATAAACCATTAGCCAGACTCATCAAGAAAAAGAGGGAGAGGACTAAAATCAATAAAATTAGAAATGAAAAAGGAGAAGTTACAACAGACACCGCAGAAATACAAAGCATCCTAAAAGACTACTACAAGCAACTCTATGCCAATAAAATGGACAACCTGGAAGAAATGGACACATTCTTAGAAACGTACAACCTTCCAAGACTGAACCAGGAAGAAATGGAAAATATGAACAGACCAATCACAAGTAATGAAATTGAAACTGTGATGAAAAATCTTCCAACAAACAAAAGTCCAGGACCAGATGGCTTCACAGGTGAATTCTATCAAACATTTAGAGAAGCGCTAACACCCATCCTTCTCAAACTCTTCCAAAAAATTGCAGAGGAAGGAACACTCCCAAACTCATTCTATGAGGCCACCATCACCCTGATACCAAAACCAGACAAAGATACTACAAAAAAAGAAAATTACAGACCAATATCACTGATGAATATGGATGTAAAAATCCTCAATAAAATACAAGCAAACAGAATCCAACAACACATTAAAAGGATCATACACCATGATCAAGTGGGATTTATCCCAGGGATGCAAGGATTCTTCAACATATGTAAATCAATCAATGTGATAAACCATATTAACAAATTGAAAAATAAAAACCGTATGATCATCTCAATAGATGCAGAAAAAGCTTTTGACAAAATTCAACACCCATTTATGATAAAAACTCTCCAGAAAGTGGGCATAGAGGAAACCTACCTCAACATAATAAGGGCCATATATGACAAACCCACAGCAAACATCATTCTCAATGGTGAAAAACTGAAAGCATTTCCTCTAAAATCAGGAACAAGACAAGGATGTCCACTCTCACCACTATTATTCAACATAGTTTCGGAAGTCCTAGCAACGGCAATCAGAGAAGAAAAAGAAATAAAAGGAATACAAATTGGAAAAGAAGAAGTAAACCTGTCACTGTTTGCAGATGACATGATACTATACATAGAGAATCCTAAAGATGCCACCAGAAAACTACTAGAGCTAATCAATGAATTTGGTAAAGTTGCAGGATACAAAATTAATGCACAGAAATCTCTTGCATTCCTATACACTAATGATGAAAAATCTGAAAGAGAAATTAAGGAAACACTCCCATTTACCATTGCAACAAAAAGAATAAAATACCTAGGAATAAACCTACCTAGGGAGACAAAAGACCTGTATGCAGAAAACTATAAGACACTGATGAAAGAAATTAAAGATGATACCAACAGATGGAGAGATATACCATGTTCTTGGATTGGAAGAATCAATATTGTGAAAGTGACTATACTACCCAAAGCAATCTACAGATTCAATGCAATCCCTATCAAATTACCAATGGTATTTTATACAGAACTAGAACAAAAAATCTTAAAATTTGTATGGAGACACAATAGACCCCGAATAGCCAAAGCGGTCTTGAGGGAAAAAAAAGAAGCTTGAGGAATCAGACTCCCTGACTTCAGACTATACTACAAATCTACAGTCATCAAGACAATATGGTACTGGCACAAAAACAGAAACACAGATCCATGTAACAAGATAGAAAGCCCAGAGATAAACCCATAGTTGACCTATGGTCAACTAATCTATGATAAAGGAGGCAAGGATATACAATGGAGAAAAGACAGTCTCTTCAATAAGTGGTGCTGGGAAAACTGGACAGCTACATGTAAAAGAATGAAATTAGAACACTCCCTAACACCATGCACAAAAACAAACTCAAAATGGATTAGAGACCTAAATGTAAGACCAGACACTATAAAACTCTTAGAGGAAAACATAGGAAGAACACTCTTTGACATAAATCACAGCAAGATCTTTTTTGATCCACCTCCTAGAGTAATGGAAATAAAACCAAAAATAAACAAATGGGACCTAATGAAACTTCAAAGCTTTTGCACAGCAAAGGAAACCATAAACAAGACGAAAAGACAACACTCAGAATGGAAGAAAACATTTGCAAACGAATCAACGGACAAAGGATTAATCTCCAAAATATATAAACAGCTCATGCAGCTCAATATTAAAAAAACAAACAACCCAATCAAAAAATGGGCAGAAGACCTAAATAGACATTTCTCCAAAGAAAACATACAGACGTCCAAGAGGCATATGAAAAGCTGCTCAACATCACTAATTATTTGAGAAATGCAAATCAAAACTATAATAAGGTATCACCTCACACCGGTTAGAATGGGCATCATCAGAAAATCTACAAACAACAAATGCTGGAGAGGGTGTGGAGAAAAGGGAACCCTCTTGCACTGTTGGTGGGAATGTAAATTGATACAGCCACTATGGAGAACAATATGGAGGTTCCTTAAAAAACTAAAAATAGAATTACCATATGATCCAGCAATCCCACTACTGGGCATATACCCAGAGAAAACCATAAGTCAAAAAGACACATGCACCCCAATGTTCATTGTAGCACTATTTACAATAGGCAGGTCATGGAAGCAACCTAAATGCCCATCGACAGACGAATGGATAAAGAAGATGTGGTACATATGTACAATGGAATATTACTCAGCCATTAAAAGGAATGAAATTGGGTCATTTGTAGAGACGTGGATGGATCTAGAGACTGTCATACAGAGTGAAGTAAGTCAGAAAGAGAAAAACAAATATTGTATATTAATGCTTATATGTGGAACCTAGAAAAATGGTACAGATGAACCGGTTTGCAGGGCAGAAATTGACACAGATGTAGAGAACAAATGTATGGACACCAAGGGGGGAAAGTGGTGGGGGCTGGGGGTGGTGGTGTGCTGAATTGGGAGATTGGGATTGATGTGTATACACTGATGTGTATTAAATTGATGACCAATAATGGCCTGCTGCATAAAAAAATAAATAAAATAAAATTCAAAAAAAAAAAAAATAGTGGACTACCAAACAAGGGAGACTGAAGCAAAGAAGGGGCTGATAGTGTTGATCACAAATATCAGGTTTAGGATTATGTTTGAGATTATTACTTGGGAGCTGTACATTAAGGATATAGGCTCAAGAAGATACAAACCACCTGAAATTATACTTAACTACAGGAGAAAGTGTAAAAACTTTTAGAGAACTATCTGATCCTTCTCACCAAGGTGGGTTGGACACAGATGGTTTAGTGAAAAAATGTTTTAAAAAAATGAAGTCCATGAAATACATAAGAGAAAGAAAAAAGAAAACACTAAATATTTTACCAATCTATAATAAATCTCATATCCAAACCTGACAAAGCCCAAAATCCTAAAAGTTATAGAAGTATATTGGATTCAGCAATAGAGTAAAAACCAATGTGTCGTGATTATGTAGGCTTTATTTTGGAATGTAATAATAGATTAATATGAAATTGACTAATAAGCAATTTATATTAATTAAATTACAGGTTAAAGGAAACAGTCACAATCTCAATATTTACCAAAAAGTCATTTTACAACTGTCTATATTTCTGCTCTAAAGTTTGCTCATTTTGTAAACAAGGATTACAAAGACATGTACTTAATATAACAAGAGGGAACACTGAGTCAAAAAAACCTGAAAAAAACTGTTATAGGCATGATACTGGGCAATGACATCAACTACAAATTTTAATAAGAGAAAAAAATGAGAGACACATACGTGAAAAGAAGAAAAATAATTGTAAACATTTACAAATACGATTAAATCTGAACTACCCCCCAAATAATATAAAGACCTCTTCTAATGTACTGCATTATTAAATTCTGTCATTGTTTCTCAGATGTATGTATCTTTATTGTATGTATGGATGTATCCAGTATTTGGATTTTGAAAAAATATGCAATTCTAAATAGCAAAAATAAATATTCAATGAAGGGCAGTAACCTTAAAAATATAATTATTATATACCTAAAAAGAAGAAAATATTTTATTGAGGGGCATACATGAACTTTTGAATAGAGAGAAGTAATATTAATTTAGAATATCAGATATTAAAATATGTCTGTTTAACTGATACTTATCAAAAAATTTAAACCTCTAAAGAGTGGAATTTTTTGTTATATTCAACTGATATAATAGTTATATATAATGTAATTAGAAAACAATATACTGAAATAAAACAGAGCAATTATAAAGGATTTCTTGTAAAAGATAGTAAAACATAAGCTACAATAATTAAAACATTGGTACTAATATAAAAACAGATGGGCAATAAATGGAGTAGAGTATAGATGTAGATGTTATTATACAAACTAGCTAAAAAGTTAAAATAAAATACAATTATATGCCTATCCCATATCTTAAACTCAAATATCAGTGTTAATAAAGCCTTACATGTTAAAAAATGAAAAGTGAAAAGGAAAACATAGATTTTTAAAAAAAATAATGATCTTGGAGTGAAGATGTCTTCCTAACTCCTGAAATTCTTAATTCCTTCTATATTGTTTATTTTGGGAATTGATATCCTCTAATATATCTAATGTCAAATAATAAATATTTCAAAAATGTTTTGTACTTTAGTGTCACTATTTCTGCAACCTAGTTTTGCTATTTCATAGTGTTGGTTTACTTCAAAAACTGGTGATTCTTGCTGATCATAGGAAGACAGATTCAGCAGCATTGGTAACTTGGATAAGCTTCCCTAATAACGTGTGAAATTTACTGGGCCAAAAGCCTTAAATGTAGATACTGATTTAAGGATCTTGCCTGTTGTAAATCCCAGCCAGATTTCCTTGTTAATTCTTTCCTACTGGAAAGGGATTTCCATTCTTAATTCAGGGCCACTTTGTCTATCTTGAAGGTTGGACATTACATGGAGATCACCCTTTTGTCTCTGTGTCCCCAGTACTCACTCTAATGCTCTTACTGCAGATGCTCAAGTTTATTGAGAGAACACTCCTTCAGATATGAAAATTTATGCTTAAGCACAGGAGCAACTGTTCTAAGAACATTTGAGGAATTATTTCATTCGCTTCCCAAACCTACATTTGCTTCTGTTCTCTACTCTCTAATCTCAGCGTTACCCTGACTTTCACTAGGAGACTCTCTGATGGGAGATGGGAGATCTTTCTTTAGTTTTTATTTTGTTGGGGTTCCTCATCTCTGTTTAATCTCATATTAATCTGATCTCATTAGCTTGATATTTTCAAGAAATTCTTCAATATTCTAGGAGGTAGCTTATGCTTTTCTTGATTTTAGAATTTTGAGATATGTTTGTTCTTATTTTTATTCTGTTGGCATTTCAAACAAATTTTTAAAGAAAGATCACATAACACATACATATCCCAACATCAATCAGTCTTGAACAGAAAACCAGGAAGCAGAGGTATTTCTAGACATCACAGCAAAACCAGAAATTATTTTAAAAACATACTGACACTTGACCACACACAAAAATTAAAAATTCTTTATAACAAAAACAAGTGATAAAAACATTATGCGTGCCTTAAACAAAGGTAAGACAAATGACTAGAACATAAAATTTATGGAGAAGCAAAAGATCAACACCTTAATGCCCTTAATATACAAATGAAATTCAAAATAAGAGAAAAACAAAGTTACAGTTAAAAAGTAGGTAAAGTATAATTACATATGAAGAAATGCACTGACCCAGAAACAAGTGAAAGATGTTCAGCATAAGTAGTAACCAAAGCAATGCAAATTAAGATAACGGGGTTCTCCCCTTTCTTTTGCTTAGAGGCATGGGAAATGGAAAAGAAGATTTTAAAAGAAATACAAATACTCTGAAACAAAAAAGATAGCAGAAATTTACATTCTCCTACACTAGCAGTGAGGGTGAAATTGGTGGGAACTTCTTAATGTCAACTCAAAATGTATATCAAAATAATTGTTAAAACCACATAAACAAATATGGCCACTTTTAGAAATCCATTCTGAGGAAAACTATATGGAATCAATGAAGATATAAATACAAGGATATTTATTGTAGCATTGATACAAATAACATTAATAGCAAATGTAGGAAAAGATTATAAAGAAATAAAAGATAACTCTTGAGAATGGATACATATATTAGAGCACATATATATGATCAAATGAAAAGATCCTTGCCTTCTTATTGATAGTTTGATGTATTAAATTGAAAAATGTGTTACAGAACAGTACTGTCAGTGTGATTATCTTGATGTACAAATCACACATACACACACACATTACACACATAGATGTCTGTATGCATATGCACATAGAAAAACTTTGTGGCTATTTACAAATCAAAACATTAATAACGGTTACCTCTTGGAATCAGATTATATATTATATTGTTTGTATATTTCACTTCATTTTTGGATGTTGTTGCAATAACCAACTATATTAATTTTATAATTCTACAACTACTCTTATTGTGTAAAGTGGGGAAATAGAAAAGTCATTCAGTTATAAAGAAAATTATTTCCATTAGAAAAATAACAACGTAGATGAATGGCACAGCATTGAAAGCTGTTTTTCTGTTTTAGGCTAAAGTAGACTTATTCTTTTCATCCCATGTTCTTATTAAAAGTATTTGTTTGTTTGTGTGTGTGTGTGTTTTTAAATTCCATTACATAAAAATTCCTCTTTCTGACCCCTCTCAACCAGCCTTAGAAATAGGGTAGTGATTCTGAATTATAATAAAACTACTAGATTTTTTTCTTTTTATATTTTTCAGTCCAACTGAATAGTCAGATATAATTGAGGCAGTATGATATACAACTTGGTTTTGGAAAGCTTAGCTGCTATAATCAATAGGCACATTATATTTTATTAGGTACACTTTATTTGATATGCTCAATGAGCTTGCTTAACTTTTTCATAGTGGTGATCCATATTAAAGTTGCCTTCAAGGGGCCAGATTTCTCACTAACTGAAAAACATAATTGACAAAACAGCAATTTTAGCTTTGCTAATACATTCTGATACCATAAAACAAATGAAATGGGTGTTCTAGCAAATTAAGAAAATGAATTATAGTAATAATATTGATGTTTTTGTACAAATTACATTTGTAAATTATCCTTTTTCTTCAGATGCCAGAAATGATGGCTCAATTCTGATTCTCAGTGACCTCATTAGATTTTATGTTTCCTCTGAGGGCACCTTGTCCTCAATGACTGGCTGATACAAGGGTATGAATCCTGTTTCCCTTCCTTTAATTCCAGATAACTTTGAAAGTCCATGCAAGCTTAAGAACACCCAGTACAATTATAGTATCTTTGGATCAGCTAAGGCCTTTGCACAACTGCATTACAGTTGGCTTCTTCTTTTACCCATTTTGCTGCCTCTGTTTCCTTATAGGGTTTGTTGCAGATAACACACCCCAACAAACTTCCTACAAGCACATATTAGGGTCTGTTCCCTTCTAGGGTTTGTTGCAGATAACACACCCCAACAAACTTCCTACAAGCACATCTTAGGGTCTGTTCCCTGGGGAACTCCAGCTAGAATAGTCTATGATTTTTAAAAAAATATTTTTAAGAAAGTACTTAACTTATATTTGCCCCCTAATAGCATATGTTTAAGTCTCTTTATATTGGGTAACATAAAAAAACTGCCTTGAGTTTTCCGTTGTGAAGGAACTACCTATTTCACACTAAGATAATTGAGGAAGAGAGTTGTGTGGAGCCCTGTGAGTGACTGAATATAGCATATATCTACTCATCTTAACGGGTATCACCAAATGGATCCATTCCATTGCTGATAAAATGTAAAGAATGGCCTATGTACATCTATCCCTATTATCATATGTGCAGCCAGATGAGCTATGATTCTATTATTTCCTAGAACTCATTAGGGTCAAGTCAGGTTACCATTCAGGAAGAAAGTATAATGGAAAATCATGCTGCTACAGCAGTATTAATGATTCATTAGGTGACATTCTACCCTCTGAATGTTCTTGAAATGATCTAAATCCAAAGTGTCATAGCAGCTACACCAAAGCCATGACACAATAAAACAGAAGATATGTTATGCTAAGTCATAGTAGTGGACAATTCAGCATAATATACTATGTATTTTTTTTCTGTTGGTGGTAGTGAAGATGAATACAATTTTTGACAATTGAAAATTATATTTACTAGTATGTGATGAATCTGGCTGTCATAAATTAACCTACAATTTTTTGTTTGATTTATAATTGCAGTTTATAGTTATAAAGCACCATATACTGACTACACTTTTTATAAGAAAATACTTCATTTTACCCAACCTCAAAGTCCTCCTTCCAACTACAATGATTCCACATTTCTGCATATATATCTGGTCTTCATCCTAATAGGAATAAATATTTGGTAATAGTAATAATAATAGTACATTTTTATATAGAGTGTAAAATGTGCCAGACACTATTATAAGTCCTTTACTTATCTGAACTCATACTATTATTATCCCAACTTTTATATACATGGAAACAGGCTAAGAGAGCTTAGGAGACCTTACTAAAGTTACACAGCTAATAACTGTCAGAGCTAGGATTTTATAATAGACATTCTGACTTTAGACTTTGTATTACCAATTCTATGCTTTATACTAAAATAAGCCTGCAGTGATAGATATAAAGAAAGAAAAGTTAGGGGCTGAAAATATTCTAGGCTAAGAGCTAAACAAATCAACAGTTATACAGTTCATGCTGAAGATTTATATTATTAGATGCTGAGACATGTTTGGGGTCAGGAAAGCTGGGAGAAGGTGAGCTTTGATCTTAATATTAAAAGAAAATATGAGGTAAAAAGTGAAGTTGGAAGGGTATATCATACAGACAAATCTTTTATGCAAAGTTATAGATGCATATCAACATATGGCATTTGGAGATGTGGGGAAATAGAAGTAGTTTGATATGGCTAGAATAAAGGGTTTTGTGTTGTAGTGTGGTAGGTCAGAATGGGGGTTAGGAACAATTATCAAATTCTTCCATGTCATGTGATAAGCTGTGGCCAGATCAATGCCATGGAAAGTCTATGACTTTTGGAAGCCCTAGTTATACCGTTGTAAATCCCTAGGATTGTAGCATAGGGAGAAATTCTGTATTTGAACAGTGTTGTCTTACTTGGTCTCTATATTACCTTGGAGTCCTACTGAGAATAGATGGTGAAGCAGGACCTATTGTTTCAATCCAGGAGGCAGGTCACTGGTTCTACCAAAGCAGAGGAACGAGGCCTGCACGATTTGTATCTTTCCATTTTTCTCTCTCAGTTTCAGGGGAAGAGATAAACTGCCCACACATTTCTCCCTTTCAGCTTCCTGAGCCTCCTCTTGGGAGTAGAATAGCCAGAAAGAACAGACATGTAGGGTCAATGTCAACTTTCTCTCTTAGTTTCAATAGACACCTGCAGAGGTCTTCAGTTCCTTTCACTTGGGTTTCAAACACTAGTTATGAGGGAACAATGTAACCTAAAGAAGAGAACCCAAATTCTCACTAGTCCCCAGATGTAAGAAGGAAGGTCTCAGCAGCTGTTTTGCTCTGAAGAGGCTGGCAGTTTGTAATTGATGGTGAAAGAAAAGAGAGCCATGTTCCAGTCACTGTGGATCCTTCTTTGCTTATCTTGTGTATTTATCTTATCAACAAAGAGAATATCTGATTATTTGTTCATCTGTTACTGACGCTATTTCCCAATATGCATTTATTTTCTTAAACATAATTATTCATAAGTAAAATATATTTTCCTTCATGCCTATAATTAAGTACTGATAAAGAATAATGATGTAGGGCTTCCCTGGTAGCGCAGTGGTTGAGAGTCCGCCTGCCGGTGCAGGGGGCGCGGGTTCGAGCCCTGGTCCCGGAGGATCCCACATGCCGCGGGGCAGCTGGGCCCGTGGGCCACAATTACTGAGCCTGCGCGTCTGGAGCCTGTGCTCCACAGCAAGAAAGGCCGCGATGGTGAGAGGCCCGCGCACTGCGATGAGGAGTGGCCCCCACTTGCCGCAACTGGAGGGAGCCCTCGCACAGAAACGAAGACCCAACACAGCCATAAATAAATAAATAAATTAATTAATTAAAAAAAAAAGATACTTTGAAAAACAAAAATTAAAAAAAAAAATAATGATGTATGTATAATATGTTATATAAACTTTTTGACCTTACTATTCTAAAAAAGGGAGAGAGAACATCAGTTCAAATAGTTACACCTCAGTTTCTTTATCTGCAAAACAGAGTTAATATCTCCTATCTTGCAGAGTTATGGAGTGTGTTGGAGATGATGAATATAAAGCAGGAAGGTGATGAAAACAAAGCATTATCTGGCTCAGAGTTGGCTGTTAACAAATGTTGACTCTTATTTACCATTATTAATATTAGCATATATCATGAAGTAAGAGAATTCCAATTCTACATATTCATAGCCACGGTGAAAGTAAGAGTATAAGGTTTAATTGTTTCTCAAATATTATTGAGTAATGACTATTGTGTCACATTCAGTGAAGATAAAAGTAAACAATACAGGATTTTTTTCCCCAAGAATTTGATCTTTATGTTGACAGATATTGATTTCTAATTTAGAAGCATCCAAATTATTGCTTCAGAATAATAATAACTAACACTCTCATGGAGTTTGTTATGTGCAAGATACAGTTCTAATCACTATATGTGTGTCTTTCTCTCTCTGTATATGTATATAGCAATCTTTAATAATAAGTACTATTAATACTTCTACTTTACAAGTGAACAAACTGAGCACAAAAATATTATCACTTACACAAGATCCACAGCTGAATGACAGCAAATCTGGGTTTTGAACTTAGATATCTGACCCCACAGGTATTAGCCTTAACCATTTTATACAGCTTTGTCAAAACAGAAGGCGCACACACACACACACACACACTTTAACAGATGCAGAAACTAAGTCTCAGAGAATTAAATGAATTACCATACATGACCCAGTTAGTTAAAAAGTCAGCTGTTTGGCAATTCATTGGTTATGGTTGTTGAAGCCATTCAATACCAGATCCACTGTGTTTTCGGTGATGATCTAATTTAGTTGAACACTCTCTTCATAGCCCTGGCCACAGTGCAATGCAGGAATTTCTTTAGGTGAACATTCTGGCATCATAACTAATCCTTGAGGTTCAAGATATCAGACAATCCACTTGTTATTATCACCACAAGTGAGAGTTGCTTTTTGTTTTTTCTGTTTTTGCACTGAAAATATTTCTAATAGGGTCCCTAGAGAATTTACCTTAAAGACAGGGTAGTATCCATTTCTAAAGAATGCTAATATAAAGTTGCAGTGCTAAATAATGATGCAATTACCAATGTTCAACTAACATGTTAGAGATATATTCACAAGCCTCTATCTGCTTAGCAATAAATGTTCACTGAAGTTACTGTCGTTCTGGTGGGGTGCTAATACAGAGAGCCATTGCATTAAAACATGCCATTGCTAACTGTGTGTAAAATCAATGGAATTCAATAAAATTTTATAATGTAACTTCCTTTTTAAAAAGTGGTGCTAGTGAAACTTAAGCTGCAGTAGAGTTTCTGTAAATTATCTGCTTAATATTAGACTCTACTTTTCAGATTTAAAAAAAATTTACAAACACAAACAGGTTAGTATCCAAATACAGTTACTTACAAATACAAACAGCTAAATAAAGACAGTTTCTACCACATCTATTCCCTATAACAATTACATTTATTTTATGTAATGTGGATATGTGTATATGTATGTGAGTGTGTGTGTGTGTGTGTGTGTGTGTGTGTGTTTGTGTGAATGAAAAAAATACCTGGGAAGAATGTGGAGATTTCCAAATATCCCAACACAGGATAATTGCATATATCCTCCTCAGGAGCGATATTTCAGATGTCTAGGGCAGTTGGAAGTCGGTCTATACCTGGTTTAATATCCTTTACAAGATCTGACATTCACTAAAAGATCAAAACACTAAGGGAAATGTCCTTCTCCATTGTAGATCCAATATCTGCAACTCCCTCCAGGTTGAGAATTGAATAGAGGACTGCTTAGACTAATATTCTCTCTCCCCTTTTTAGAATAGTAACAACATAAAGTTTATTATGCTCTTGAGTCAGGAATTTCAAATGAAACCAGCCATTTCTGATACCAGATCAAGGACAAGAGGCCACAAAGAAGCTTAATTGTTGGTGTGGGCCCAAATGTGCTGCCTTTCATAAATAAAGACGATAGTACTCATACACCAGCAGCAGTCATGGGTGGCGATTTTTCTCTCCTTCAGTAATGGTGACAGATTTGTACTAATGCACTCACACTACCTTGCCAGGACCCTTTTTTGACCAGTAATATTCCATTTTTCAGACTCCTAGTGGGGCAGATTGCAGCCTGTGTATGTGAATCAGAGCAGAGCCAAGAGCCCCCATGTGGGAAGTCAGCCCTGACTCAATACAAGGCACTAATTAGCCCAGCTCACCAGCTAGAGAGAGTCATATGTTATCTAATTTAGACAACTGGACAAAAGGGGACAGGTCTGCTTAGAGCAATTTCAGAAAATTTGTGTCAAAGAAGTGTTAATCTGCTGCTCTAGACTGCTGGAAAATATAAAACTTAAAATGAAATCATCATCAACATTTGAAGTGAGCCATATGGACATCAGTATATCATAAATCACCCTATATGATTAAATAAAATCCATTTATGTTATTGACTGGTAGGGAAGTAAAGAAAAATCCTAAAATAACACCAGTTAACTAAAAGAAAACAATTTATTGTTAACTAATAGAGTGTATGCTTCTACTGAATTCCTCTAGAATTTTAAGAAAATAATATTGTGATGCCATGTCCTTCCTTTTTGCATGAATATATTTATACACATCTATCTAGAGACCATTCCAAACATATAAGGGTAGTTATGAGGAGGTTATAAGTATACTATGATAAGAGAAGACCATTTAGAGGAATTCTGAATCCCTTAATATAAGTTTAAATTCAAGCTCTGCTCCTTCCACTTTTTATTCTTTTCCTTGTTTAAATATTTGTTACTTATTTAATAACAATAGTGATCACTTCAACAGAAGTTACTATTTTCTAGGTACTATTCTAACAACACTGTGAGGCCCTATTATTATCACTATTTTTCTGATATAGAAGCTGAGGCATAAAGAAGTTAATTAACCTGTCCATGCTCACTAAGCTAGTTAATTGGTGAAGTTGAGATTTGAACCAAAGCCGTTTGCTTTTATAGCTATGTTTATAATGACTCATCTATGATTTATCCTTTAAAAATTGTGTTAAATAATTTATTTTATGCCTAAAGGAGAGCACAGTATGTTTTCACTGAGTCAAAATGAGAATTGCATTTCCTGACACTGCTATCTCACACCCCTGTTTTTCTGCTTTAATAGCAACCATTTCTTACAAGTCTCTCTCGTGGCTTTTGCTACATGGTGTCACCATCAGTGTTGGTGTGTGTCTCCCCTGTTAGACAGTAATCCCTTTGATGGCACAACACTGGAACCAAATCTTGACATTTCTTTATAATATCACCATGCCAGGTGCAGAATAGGGAGATAATATATATATTTGTGGAATGAATGAGTAGATTATTCACTTTCTGCTTAAATGTGTAGTTTAGTATAATTATACCATGATTTTCATTGTATTTCATGGCTGGAGAACACTAAGTTTTCTTTTGAAAGTTTTAATTCCATACTTACTTTCAGATGGGTAAAGCTATTACAACCACAGAAAGATGGGTAAAGATGATGGATAACGACCACTCTCTGATTTGAAAGTCTTAAAAATCAAGAGTTCCATTTTAGGCATGTCAAATTTGAGAACATAAATACGAAAGCAGTTGGGTATGTGGTCCTAGGAAATAGAAGTAGAAATATACAAACAAACAAAAGATATCCAAATGCAACATTTAAAAAAAATACTTTTCTAAGTAATTATGGGATCAAAGAAAGTCTAATAATGATGATAAGGACAAGACAACAGATTCTCCCCTAGAACCTCCAGAAAGGAACTCAGTCCTGCCAAAATGTTGATTTTAGCCCACTGAGAGTTGTATCAGTTTTTTAACCTACAGAACTGTAAGATAATAAATTTGTCACTTAAGTCAGTACATTTGTGGTAATTTGTATGGCAGTAATATAAAACTAAACAAACACTAAATATAATTTATCCTTATACATAGTACAATGTACAACAATACATAAACCATTTCCATAAATGATGTTAAAAATATATTTGGGAATAGCAAATAGTAAAAATCATTAGATTATAGGCTCAAAGAAAAAATTACATAAAATCATTAGATGAGATACCAAAAGTGACTGATACTAATAAACATGCTTAATTTTTTAAAGTCTGAAAAAATTAATAGAATGCTATGTTAACAGAAAAATTATCTGAAATCAACAAATACTTATAATTCTTACTAGTGAAACAACAGAAATATTATTATCAAAATGAAAATAAAACAGGACTAATCAATTTAATTATGTGTCAGTGCAGCAAATGAAGGTGGATAAGTAAGTAATATTTTAAAATAAAAATTTTTGAGAGAAAAGATTTTCAATATTTGTAAATTATTCATTTGTATACCTGGAACACAAGTCAAACAAATGAATAAAAACTTAGGATAATGAAAGATAAATAAAAATCAATAGCTTTCTTATATACAAAGCATATATGCAAATAAAGTACTAAGAAAAAATTAGAACTTTTGGATTGATGATGACAAAAACAATACAGTAGCAGCCTAAAATATATCAAATTTACATAAAGATAATTTTTTTATTGGAGTATAGTTGCTTTACAATGTTGTATTAGTTTCTGTCATACAACAAAGTGAATCAGCTATGTGTATACATATATCCCCTTCTTCTTAGACCTCCCTCCCACCCAACCCCCCATCCCACCCATCTAGGTCATCACAGAGCACCAAGCTGAGCTCCCTGTGCTATACAGCAGGTTCCCACTAGCTATCTATTTTACACATGGTAGTGTATTTATGTCAATCCTAATCTTCCAATTCGTCATACTCTCTCCTTCCCCACCTCTGTCCACATGTCTGTTCTCTACATCTGCGTCTCTTTTCCTGCCCTGCAAATAGGTATCACCTCACACTGGTCAGAATGGCCATCATCAAAAAATGTACAAATAATAAATGCTGAAGAGGGTGTAGAGAAAAGGAACCCTCTAGCACTGCTGGTGGGAATGTAAATTGATACAGCCACTATGGAGAACAGTACAGAGGGTCCTTAAAAAACTAAAATAGAACTACCATATGACACAGCTATCCCACTACTGGGCATATACCCTGAGAAAACCATAATTCAAAAAGACACATGTACCCCAATGTTCACTGCAGCACTATTTACAACTTAAAAGATAATTTTTAATATCACTGTTGCATTGGGTAAGAAATTAAAATATTATATATAATTTTCTATTTTCTACTTTAATCAATTTTTGTTATAAAATTATATTTTTCTGGCATAAAATTTGAAAAATTTACTACTATTTAAGTAATATAAAGGTACTATATAAACAATTTACTATCATAATTAATTATTTCTCCATTATTTGGTAGAATTCACTTGTAACACTTTGGACCTCGTGTTTCATTTTTCTGCAAAGGAGGGAATCTTTGACTCACGTGCAAAAATTTTTAATACATATTTGTCTGTTCAAATTTTTTATTTCCTTTGGCTGAAACTGGTATTACCTTTTCAAATAAATTAATTGATTCTATTCGTGTTTTTAGTCTTGCTCATTCTACTTTTTTTGGTTTCTGTTATTTTTGTACTTAAATCTCTTTTTTAATCTGTGTTTTGTAATTTGTGTCTTCTCTTTTAGTCTTGATCAGCCTTATCATATTTCTAGTTTTCTTATTAAAAAATCACAGTTTCATTTTTTTGTCATCTTTGAAATTGTTTAATATCTGTTCATTATTTTTTGCCCTTATGACCATCATTACTATCTTTCTTGAATCTTTATTCTTGCCCATTTGTCTATTTCTCAAATTTTTGTAGTGTTTAACTCATTTAATTTTACATTTTATGCTTCCAAATACATATATTTGGAGCTATAAATTACACTCTAAGCATTGTTTTACCTGTACCACAAATTTTGTCATGTAGTATTTTTTTATTATTTAGATTTAAGTATAATTTTCATTATGATTTAATTTTAAACATGTTTTTAATTAATTATTTTTACTTTCAAATATGTGTAATTTTTTAAGCTACCCATTCAGAAATATTTCCTTAAGAATTTTTTACACAGACTCATTTTGGGACATACTCAGGGATATATACTACTGCATTATTTGTTTTGGTCGGGAACTGGCATAAACCAGTGTATCTGTCACTTAAGCAGATAGGCAAAATGTGGTAAATTGAAACCATAGCATATTATGTAACATCTAGAATCAACAGCTCTGATGTACATATATCAACATAAAATGATCTTCAAAACAAAATGCTTAAGGGGCTTCCCTGGTGGCACAGTGTTTGAGAATCTGCCTGCCAATGCAGGGGACGTGGGTTCGAGCCCTGGTCTGGGAAGATCCCACATGCCGCGGAGCAACTAGGCCCGTGAGCCACAATTACTGAGCCTGCACGTCTGGAGCCTGTGCTCCGCAACAAGAGAGGCCACGATAGTGAGAGGCCCGCGCACCGCGATGAAGAGTGGCCCCCACTTGCCGCAACTAGAGAAAGCCCTCGCACAGAAACGAAGACCCAACACAGCCACAAATAAATAAATAAATAAAAAATTTTAAAAAATGCTTAATAAAAAATTATGAAAACAAAGTAATATTTTATATGCTAGAAATATATATATATATACACACACATACATATTTGATGTGATATCCTTTTTATAAGAACACAAAAAAATAGAAAGATGGACCATGGTGGCCCATGGCAAGATAGAAAGAAGTGGGGTAGAAGGATAAAGAGAAATTAATTACTTAATTAACTAAACTAGAGTACATTATAGACCAGTGCTCAAAAACTAAAATGAGCTAAAAGGTACCATTAATTCAACCATCAACAGATAAGAATAACAACATTAATAACAACAATAACTATAGCAGAATTTTAAAATGCCAACACTAGAAAGAAGAAAAAATTTTTAATTCTTAATTTTATTGTGCAGACACTGTTAATCTTTTTTATAATAAAAAGCATCACATTTTAAAATGTAGACATAGTATTTTAATAAAACACAAAAATGCTCATAATAAAGGACACTATTAATGATGTTAACTGCCTTAAAATTAAGAATTTCTGTTCTTAACACTAATAAAATACTAATAAAAGTATAAAATTTAACCCACCAAATAGGTGAATTTATTTTTAATACAAATATATGCAAATACAAATAACATAGTTTTTATCTCCAGAATATGTATTATACAGTAAAAAAAAAAAAAAAAAAAAAAAAAAACGGGCAAGGATTATAAGAGAGACTTGACAAGAGAATACACATACACATGAAAGGATGCTCATTGCCATTAGTCATCAAAGAAATGCAACTATAAGCTACAATGATATAGAAAAATATATCACCAGAAGAATTAAAATAAAAAGTAAACAATCAAAAAAACAAGAAATAACAAAAACAAGGAAAATGGAACAGATTTCAGAAAGTAGAATCTCATCCTCTACTGGCAGAAATACAAATTAATATAAACACTTGTTTTGCAAGATCTGCTAACATTCACAATATACATACTATTTGGTTCAGCAATTTTGTTCCTAGGTATATATTCAACAGTATATGTATTTATATTCATGAAATACATGCATAAAAATGTTCATAGTACCTTTATTAATAGTAGCCCCAAATTGGGAACAACCAAAATGTCCATCAACAGTAGAATGGATAAAAGATTTATATATATATATACATGTAGATATATGTGATTAATAAGTGATATTATTAATATATTATTAGTCCTTTTAATGTTCTTTATTTAAAATATATGTAGTCTCATATATATACTTATACTGTTATTCTTTATTTTGTGTTTTTTTTCATTCTGTCCTGTGGATCTATGCTTCTATCTGGGATCTTTTTTCTTCATCATGAAAGATTTTTTTAGTGTTTCTTGTAACATGGGTCTACTGATGAATTCTGTCAACCTTCAGTTTTTAGAAACTTAAAATGTTTTCCTTTTTTTTTTAAGATTTATTTTTACTGTGTATAAAAATTCTAGGTAAACTTTCTTTTTATTCTTTCTATTTTTAAGGTTTTTCTATTTTCTCCCAACTTTCATTTCTGTCGTTCATCCTTGTTATTTTTCTTATTTTGAATGTAATGTCTTTGTTGTCTCTCTGCTTTAAAATTTTTCTCTCTTACTTAGTTTTCAGCATTACATCTATAATGTAACAAGTTATGATTTTCTTTATGTTTATTTTCTTAAGGTTTCTGAATTTCTTGAACTATGGGAAATTCTCCAATATTATCTCTTTAGACATCTCTCATGTCCTTTTCTCTTTCTCAACTTCCAGAATTTCAGTTTATAACTGTTAAGATGTTTGGTATTATCCTCAATTTCTTAGCTGTTCTGTTCTGTTATCTTTGCTATTCCCCCCCACAGCTCAGTTTCTCATCTGGGTAGCATCTATTACTTGTCTTTGTATTCATTATTTCTTCCTTCTGCTCTGTGGTTACACTTTAAATCTAATTTCCAATATTGCATTTTCCAGTTCTAGAATGTTATTTTGCGTCTTTATTAGAACTTCCATTTATCTGTTGAAATCCTTGTATTTTTAATCTATTTTATACATTTTCTAATTTCTTTAATATTTTATAATAGTCATTTTTAAGTATTTTTGTTAATTCTAACATCTGTGTTATTATAGGTCTGCTTCTATTGCCTATTTTTCTCTTGATTATGGGTCTAATTTCAATTACTCTTTGCACATTTGATTTTTTAAAACATTTGTGCTGAATCATTTTGTTTAAAAAACCAAGAGATTCAAGTAAATATTATTTTTCCAGAAAATAAAAATCCTTTTCCTTCATTCATCAAATCTAAGTTCTGCTGAATCAGGACTTTGTTACAATTAAATTATTTAAGTTTACCTGTTTTAAATGGTCTTGAGGGCAAATTTTATATTGTGTATATTATAGAACACTCCTTATTACATCTAAGCATTGAAATCGATCATCTCCCCCCAACTTCCCACCCTGCTCTCTCTCTGTCTGCCTGCCTGCCGGCTTGCCTGCATCCCCCCTCCTTTGCAGAACAGACCCCCAGTTTCTCAAATTACCACCACTATATTTAGCAAAAGTCAAATGGAAAGTCTTGGCAGGAAGATAAAGTAGCTCTCCTTTGGACATACAAAACCCCAACCCATCATGTCAACCCAAATGGTTTTAAGACCTCTGCTGGTTTCTCTTTATCCCCGCAGAGTCCCCTTTTCTATGGCAGAGGCAACCCTCTAGTCACCTATCCCATAATTCAGCAAAAGTAACTAGTAGTCATCAATCAGACTCACCTAGGAAGGGCTCATTCTTAACTGCAATGTATTTCCTTCAAACACCTTTTTACATAAAAATTTTGTTTTTAAAATACGTATGTAATGTTTTACTTTGTCAGTTATTTTCCAGTTGTTACCTGGAAACAACCACTCTAAGCTTCTATATCCTAAATAAATAAATAAATAAATAAAAAGTAAAACTTCAAGTTATGAATTTCTAAACAGTATTGAAGTCTATTTTATTTCTCGTTTGGATATATCAACTCTCAGCATTCTTTCTTGTCTGGCTCCAATTTTCACATTTTTTTTTTAAGTGTATTGTTTCAACATAGAAATTTCTTGCTTTTTTATATTTTGTTCTTTTTAGTGAGTTTTGAGGGAAAAAATGCTTATATTCTAACATCTTTTCCTGGAAATATGAACAACTATATTTATAGGATTTTTACTACTTTCTTTCATTGCTTCACTTGTATTTGTTTTTTGGCTCTCAGTAAGTTACAATCCCTATTAGTATGAGTTATTTTTTAATCATGAAAATTACCTCTGGCAGCCCCAGACTATCTAAAATTGTGTTTCACCTAAAACAGGACTAATAAAACTTTCCTTAGTAATGGAAATGTCTATATCCATACTGAAAAATATGGTATCCAAAGCCATAAGATACTACTGGGAACATGAGAATGTCTAGTGTGGTTGAGGAAGTAGATTTTAATTTTAATTAATTTAAACTTATATAAATAGCTACATGTAACTAGTGGCTATCATACTGGACAGTGCAGATCTAACAGTTCTCTCTAGAAAGTGTATTAGGATATACATATGTATTGATTTGCAAATCTATTATATTGCTTGCCACCTGTGTTCATACCAAGCCTGTCCATATTTCACGTGTTGAGGTTGTCTATTTTACCTGTCAACTGGCCTAATTTTCTCATATCTAACATGTTAACTTCTTGGAGCTTGAATACTACATTGAACATCAATCCAGTGACCTGGAAGAATTCCACTTTAATTCGTTCCTTTTATACCATTTCACTGGTGGCTAGCTTCTACTCTATAGACCTTTAGCCTCTTGCTGAAGTGCTACTGGGATTTACTTCCTGGCCCTGGGTCATGGTATTGCTCTTAACCTGTTACCAAAACCCTGGTCCCTTCTACTTGAAGGAACTTATAAATATTGATTGTTTTGCCACATTCCTTTAGACAGAGCATAAGGATTATAAATTGTCCTGGCTAGTCATCACTTACTGTCCCTATGCAATCCTAACATTATTGGTCTCATTCCAACTACCCCCACTAAACTCACTTCTCATCATGATTCTCTGTGATTTCCTCTTAAGTAATGAGACTAGGCACTTGGCTAGAATTCAGTGCAGTAACTTTGGTTGGCTGATAGATGTGAAATCAGAGAGAACAAAGGATAAGGTAAAAATTCATGTACCAAAGAATGTTGATAAATGAACTGGGTTACCTTTAATACAAAGAGGAAGAGATTACTGAGTTCCCAATATTGAACTGGGAAAAGGAAACGTTTATTTCGCTTACAATTTCTTTTCAATTTTCTTACTTCAGGTTTGAATATTTAATGTCTTTTATTCCCTCTTTTATCAAGAAATCACTAATTTAGAACTTGACAGGAGCTGTCTCTGCTACTTACAACTCTGGCTGCATAAAACTGCCTTTTCAAGAGCAATTCCACTACTGAAGTAGCCCATGATATTATCTATTCAGTTAATATTAATTAAGCATACCTTGAAATTTTGCTAGAAAAAGGACTGTTTTATAGACATTCTGGACTCAGTTCATTAAAAAAAATTAATTGTCCTATTAATGGCTTGGGGTTATTCTCCTGTGTGCATGAATAAAATTAGAACTGAATTATTTATTAAAAAAGAATGATTCATGGAGCTTTAAGGACACAAATAATTTTAAGGGATTCCATTTTTCAGTCTTTGAAAGATATACCATTCTGGTTCAACATTTAAGATCTGCAATTTTGACACTACAAGCACAGAGAACTTTATTATTAATCTCAAACACAGACATCAGTTATATAAGTATTCCAGCAGGCCAAAGTAATGTATATATCATAAAAGCATTTTTAGAATTTTTACACAGAATTAAGAAGAACTACTTTATTTACAAATGTCTCATGAAAGATACAGTGAATATTTGAACCTAATTTTACTCACATACTTGCAGCCACTTTATACATAGTTTTCTAATGCCACTAAGCTGAAACAGCATATGGATTATATTTTTAGGCAACCTAAAAATTTGAGTAAAAAAATTCTGTAAATCTAAGTGGAAAGCATAAATAACATTTTCTATCAATACAGAAGGTGTTACTCTATCTTAATAATGTTACTCTATCTTAATAATCATAGTAAAGAATGTAATGAGACAAAATAAATTCAAAGGAAAATGGGACAATTCTACACAGGGAGTGTAAATTTGGAGAAACAATTCCTGTTCACTTACAAGATGTCAACTTTCATACTTTGAGAGTATCATAAGATTTTCCTATTCACATGAAAGTAAAGTAAACCTTTTACAGTCGCCTAGATAATTTTAATTTAAAACCTCATTACTTCAGTCCTAAACATATATTTTTTATTTAATGGTTTGGATATCCAATTTAAAATCCCCACTTCATTAATACGTGTAAGCACAGAAAGAAAAAAGCAATAAGTTTATTCAGTGTTAGTGGGCGATTTTAGAATGAACATCTGGCTGAGAGAAAAGCGCAACTCTGAAATCCTTGTGAGTATCCTCATTTCAGTGATTAAAAAAAAAACAAACGTGTTAATATCCGAAGGAACACATGTAAAACGGAAACAGATCTCAAAACCACAACTTAGGACTTCCCTGCTGGCACAGTGGTTAAGAATCCGCCTGCCAATGCAGGGGACACAGGTTCAAGCCCTGGTCCGGAGAGATACCACATGCCGTGGAGCAGCTAAGCCCCTGCGCCACAACTACTGAGCCTGCACTCTAGAGCCCACGAGCCACAACTACTGAGCCCACGCCCGGCAACTACTGAAGCCCGCGCGCCTAGAGCCCGTGTTTTGAGCAAGAGAAGACACCGCAATGAGAAGCCCCCGCTCACCGCAACTAGAGAAAGCCCGCTTGCAGCAATGAAGACACAATGCAGCCAAAAATAAATTAAATAAATAAATAAATTTATAAAAAAACACAACTTAACAATAATAAAATGTAGTTGGCAGTAGACATATTTAGTCTTTTAGAACACTCATTCTATTATGAGGGAAAAAGTGAACCATCTACAGAGATATGGATTTGAGAAATACAGTTTTTACCCATAAAAAGAGTAAATGAATGATATTATATATATTATATGAAGATACAAAGATGTGTATGCTCTTTTTCAAAAACTTCTTAATATTCAATTTCTTTAAAATTTATAAAAATTTTCTCAGAGGTAAATATTATATATAAAATGTTACTAAAATAAGTATTTATTACCAAAGACTTCACAAATACAAGACGAGGCTCAAATTATTTTTAGCATACCACATTCATTTATTTAAGTATCAGAATTCAGTGTCTGCTACAAGCAAATTACTTGACTAAGTGCTATGGGTTCTCCCAGATAAATACAACTTGATGCTGACCTTAAGTAATTTGCAATGGGGAAGAAAAATATGAATAGTAAGAGAATGGAGGAAGAAAAAAATAAAAAGCCAAAGTGTGACAGGAAGCAAAGTTGAAGAAAAATGTTAAGTAGAGTAAGGAAAACATGGGACTAATTGAAATATGGCTTGAGGAATGTGGGTAGACTTTTGAAAGATAGAAGTAAATCTGTAACAAAATCATGGAGGGTGAGCATATTAAGGAGAGACATTATAAAACAGATAGAGTAGCACAACGGTCAGTAAATTTCTTGCATAGAGTTTCAAAATACTATTTTGTCTGTTTATATAAATCGGTCATATTCCAATATTATCATTTTCAATAATTTCAACTTTCAAATAAGTCCATACCTAGAGGAAGGAACTCAAAGTAATTTTGTTCCCTCTTTGTAGTAAGTGTACATTTAACAAAGATTGTCTAGATAATCATACCTCACAAACAACAGGCATAAGAAAGTATCAGTCTCTGTAAATAACTAAGGGCTTCATGATCCTACTGACTCAAATATTCTTGCCAATTGATTTTGAGGTCCTTGCATTGATCATATATGATCAGAGATACATAAAATTGTTTCTGTAGAGAACCATACCGTGAGTTGAAAATATTTCATTCATTTAGACTATCTTCTAAGGCTCTGAATTATATGTAGAGTGATAAGCTTCAAATACAGTTTATTCTATTCATAATTATGGGTAGTTTTACACATATAAATATCTGTAAGTATGAATTTTTTAAAAAGATGTAGTTTATAATGAAAAATTGGCAAGAATAAGAAAAATGCATTTGTGTAAATTAAATGAATAAAAGTACATTTTAGTTTACTCTGGAGTAACCAACATCATTATATGATATAAATGGAAAAAATATTATATAATGGATATGAAGAAATGAAAGTTCATTTCCCATAATTCTATTCAACAATTTAATCAATGTTGATGCATTATATGAATTCATATGAAGCTTACAATTCATAAACAGTAAATTAAAATCAAAATTCAACAAATGCTTTTAAAATTGAATTTAATACGTAAAGATACCCTAAAATCAATTATCATTAGTGATAGCCAGCTAGCTAAGTATTATTTCACAGACCCTCCAGTTAAATATAAACTGGGCCAAATAATGTATCGTATTCTATATAGGAACATTTAACCAAATACAGCTGCCACAAATTATTTTGAGGGGATCCAGGAATGTGAGCTTAGTATTTTAAAGTAAATTTAAAAATTTATAAATTTAAATAAAAGAGACTGATAGGATTATTAATGTTTAAAGAATAATAAAAACAAGAGAGCCTGGTAAAAATTAATGCATCATCATTCCTCTGGAAGATATATGCAAGTCTTCTACAAAGTCTCGTTTTTGAATCATCTGCATAGCACAAAAGATTAGGAGCTGTGAGTGAACTACTTTCAAATTGCCTGGAATACATTTTCTGAGTTGACATGTAATCAGCAGTTGGGTTGTGGTGACAAAGAGAACTGCTTAGTTGTAATTTATAGGAAAGGGGAAACATTACGGAATATATGGAATTATAATGTTGTCCTTGTTGCCACCACTCTTTTGCTCTACCATAAAGCTGAGGTGATTCAGCTGTCAAGCAATTATAACAATTTTTTCATAATCTATAAACAGAATAACTGGGGAAAAAAAGTTAGGTAGGTAGGTAGATAAGTAGGTAGGTAGATAGATGGATGTACATCAATTGACTGATCTATCTCATAGTCAAGAAATCCAGACAGTAAATCTCAGATGGGTGACAAATGGTAGAATATTTTAGAGAAATATTCTATTTCTATGTACAGGGCTGCTTTGTGATATTAGGTAAGTTGCTCTTTTTCCTTTCTCTAAGTATGGCTTCTTATTTTCTTTTAGGGTAAAAAGCTCATTAAATTGCATAACCATTTGGAATGCTGGATGTTATTTTGAATGCCTAGATAATACTCTCTAAATAAAACTAACTACCCAAAACATAATAACAAAGATATTGAAAAAACATGAAAGGTAAACATCTCTGTGATGTTTGAATTTAAAATCTGATTCAAATACTTCATTTGAGTTATTAATTAAAAATAAAACTGTGAAGGAGTAAATGCATTATTAGATATTAATTTGTATAAATAAGTATTATACACCTGTTTTAAGTGCTTAATCTGTGCAGTGACAGAAGTAAAATAACAATTATCTTAAATATTTTTTTAAATGCTATATACATTATATCAGAAACTAAATTTCAAGTTTGGGAATACAATTTTTTACCAAGTTGAGCATATAACAAAAGGTAGGTATTATTTATTGGATGATGTCACAAAATATAATCAATTACAGGTTCCATGGCTAGATCCTCCTTCTCTGTTCAATTTTCCATGTTAAATACAGAGTTCTGACTGCTTTAAATAATTACTTAACTAGAATTTCTAAGAAATAGCCCAATGCTTTAACTACAACAAGGTTGAGAAATAGTATCTTAATAATCTCATGGCTTTAAAATCCACATACATTCATTCTTTCAACAGAGATTTATGAAACATCCACTAAGCGCCAGGCACTCTTCTGGGCACTAAGGATATGGCAGTGAACAAAGCAAACAAAATTGTTTTCCTCAAGAAACTAATATTATAGTTTGGAGTAAATATAGTAAAACATTTTTCAAATATGATATTCCATATAATAATAAGGGGTATAAGTACCAATAAAGTGTATTAAGGAGAATAGGGAATTCTCAGATAAGGGTTGAGTGGGATTGGTCATTTTATATAAGGTGCTCAAGGAGGAAATTTCTGGTAAGAAGACAATAAGGAAGTGAAGGAGTAAACCATGCAAGAATTTGGAGAAGTGGGACCAGAGAGATTGCAGAAGCTGTGATGGGAGCATGCTTTGCATGCTTACAGATATTCATATGTAAAAAACTACCCATAATTATGAATAGAATAACCCATATTTGAAGCTTATCATTCAACATATAATTCAGAACCTTAGGGGGCAGTAGGAAGCATGTAAGAAGGAACAGTAAGAATGTCCAGATGGTGGGTGCAGAGTGAGCAAGGGGCAGCATGGTGGACAATGGGAGATTGGTGGACAATTCTGAAGACCTTAGACATGGAAACAACATAAATGTCCATCGACAGAAGAATGGATAAAGAAGATGTGGCACATGTATACAATGGAATATTACTCAGCCATAAAAAGAAACTGAGTTATTTGTAGTGAGGTGGATGGACCTAGAGTCTGTCATACAGAGTGAAGTATGTCAGAAAGAGAAAAACAAATACCGTATGCTAACACATATATACGGAATCTAAAAAAAAATGGTACTGATGAACCTAGTGGCAGGGCAGGAATAAAGATGCAGACATAGAGAATGGACTTGAAGACACGGTGGAGGAAGAAGGGGAAGCTGGGGTGAAGTGAAAGTAGCACTGACATATATACACTATCAAACGTAAAATAGATAGCTAGTGGGAAGCAGCCGCATAGCACAGGGAGATCAGCTCAGTGCTCTGCGATGACGTAGACGGGTGTGATAGGGAGGGTAGAGGGAGGCTCAAGAGGGAGGGGATATGGGGACATATGTATGCATACGGTTGATTCACTTTGTTGTACAACAGAAACTAACAGCATTGTGAAGCAATTATACTCCAATAAAGATGTATAAAAATAAATAAATAAAAATAAAGACCTTGGTTTTACTATGGGGTTATTGAAGAAAAATGTCATGGTCTAAGTTTTAAAAGAGGGATAACTTGGCTACTGCTTAAAGAATGACAATAGAGGGGCAAGGGTGGAAATCAGGGAGATCAAATAGGAGACAATCGAAAACTACTACAGGCAAAAACATAACTGGACAAAAGGGGTAGTGGAGTAAGAATTGGTAAGATTCTTGGCATACTTGGAAGTTAAGACAGAATCTGTGGATGATTTAGATTTGGTATATGAGAAAGAGAGCAGTTAAAATAACTCCAATGTCTTTGATCAGAACTGTTGAAGGAATAGTGTTACCATTCTCTGAGATGGAGAATAAATTGGGTAGAGGAAATTTGCAATAAAATCAGGTATTTGATTTTCAACATTATTAAGTTAAGGGTTTCTTGTGTTTTTTTATTCTTTGTTTTTGGTTTTTTTAGCTGTCAAAATAGAGATGTTGAGTAAATAGTTGTATGTACAAATCCAGAGTTCTGGAAAGAAACCCAGAATTAAGATATAAATTTGTAGTGTGTAGTATACAAAGGGTATTTAAAGACAAGAGATTAGTGTAATCAAGAGAAACTGTCTAAGATAAGGACAGAGTCCCATTATACTCCAAATCAGAAGTGAAAATTAGGAGGAATTAGTACAGGAAACAGAAAAGTAGATCCTGTCATTTAGAAAACTCTAAAGAAAGTGATGTCCCAGAAATCAAGTTTTGATAAAAAGAAAATGATCAACTACTGGTTGATTTCTGTAACATGGAGGTCTCTGATGATTCTGGTAAGAGTTGTGTCTGTAGCTGGGAGGTAGAAGAACTCTGACTAGCGTTGATTCAAGGGAGAATGGAAGAAGATGACTGGAAAGGTGTCCCTCACTCTTATGCCCCCCAAGAACAATAATTTGGAGTTACAGTAATCAAAACAGTTTAGTATCTGCAAAAAAAAACACACATAGACCAAAGAACAGAATCAAGAGCCCATGCATATGCAGTCAACTAATATTTGACAAGGTAGCCAAGAACACTCAATGGGGAAAGGATAGTCTTTTCAGTAAACGGTGATGGGAAAACTGGATATTCACATGCAAAAGAATGATATTGAACCCTACACTACTCACACAATCAGTTTGAAATGGATTCAAGACTTAAATGTATGAACTGAAGCTGTAAAACTTTTAACAGAGAATGTAAGGAAAAAGATTCTTGACATTGGTTTTGACAACGTTTTTTTGGGATATGACATTAAAAGTAAAAGCAGGAATAAACAAGTGGGACTACATCAAACTAATGAGCTTCTGCACAGCAAAAGAAACATTAAACAAAATGAAGATGAAGCCTATGAAAGGGGAGAAAATATGTGCAAACCACATATCAAATAAAGGGTTAATACCTAAAATATATAAGAATCCCTAACAATAGAAAAAAATAAATAACCCAATTTAAAAATGGGCAGAGGACCTGAATAGACATTTCTCCAAAAGAGACATACAAATGGCCAACACGTACATGAAAAGATGCTCAACATCACTAATCACCAAGAAAATGCAATTAAAACCACAAGGAGATATCATGTCACACCTGTCGGAATGGCTATCATCAAAAAGACAAGAGATGAAAACAGATTCTCGAAGAGTTATCTGCACCGCCATGTTCCATATTATTTACAATGTTCCATTGACAGATGAATAAATAAAATGAGGTTATATGTATAATGGAACACTATTCAGCCAAAAAAAGAAGGAAATCCTGCCACGTACCACAACAATGATGGACCTCAAGGGCATTATGCTAAGTAAAATAATTCAGATGAGAAAAACAAATACAGTTGACCCTTGAACAAAGCAGAGTCTAGGGGCATTGACCCTTCATGTAGTAGAAAATCCAGGTATAACTTAGAGTAGGCCCTCCTTATCAGGTTCGTTCATGTCTGTGCTTCCAAGTCCATGGATTCAACCAACCACAGATTGTGTAGTACCACAGTACCTACTATTAAAAAAAATCTGCATGGAAGTGGACCTGTGCAATTCAAACCCCTGTTGTTGAGGGGTCAACTATACTGTATGATCTCACTTGTATGTGGAATCTAAACAAATCCAAACTTACAGACAGAGTACAATGGTAGTTGAAAGGGCCTGGGCTATGTGGGAAGTGGGGAGATACTGGTCAAAGGACATAAATTTTTAAGTTATAAGATGAATAATTCTGGGGATCTAATAAACAGCATGGTAATTATAGTTAACAATATTCTATTATATACATTATTTTAGTAATCATTTAGCAACATATACATGAATCAAATTATCATATTGTACACCTTAAACTTATACAATGTTATATGTCAATTATGTCTTAATAAAGGTAGAAGAAAAAAGAAAGAGAATAGAAAAGTAGAAGTGAGGACAGGGAGTATAGAGAGCTGTTTTAAGGAATTTTATGGAATAGGTCACCAGAAATATGGGGTGATACCTGAAGGAGGATGTAGGCTCAAAGAGGAGGAAGTTTATTAAGATAGCAGTTGTAAAAGCAGGTTAATATTCTAATGATGATAATTTGGTATGAGGGAAAAAATAATAATACAGAAGAGAGGACAATTCCTGAGGTAATGTCTTTGAATAGGTTTGGGGGGTGTGGGGGGATGAGATTCAGTGCACAAATGGATGGATTAGCCTTTCCCATGAGTATGTAGAATTTTCCACACTAACAGGAGAGATGGCAGAGCATATGAATGCTAGATTTGGGAGGCTGGTAGATTTGTTGGTGGAGAGGTCCAAGATCTTTTCTGCTGGTATTTTTTTTCCTCCAGTGAAACAAATCAAGGTTATCAGCTAAGAATGAAGGACAGATAGAGGTGCTGAAAGTTGCAAGATATGAGCAGTGTTAAAAAATTGTCTGGACTGCGGAAGAGAAAATTGGTAATGGAAATTCAGCAGGCTACCCAGAGGTCATCTGTATTTAATGGCTATGAATTTAAATTGAAACATGTAAGCATGTTTTATTTCCTGCCGTATTCATTTGCCCAGAGGCAGGTATACAGTAAGAAAAGGGTTGGATTTAATTTGTGTTTAGAGTTCACCAAGCAAGGAAGATGGAGAGTGATGAGGACAAATGAGTAAAGATTATTTGAAAGGAAATGATCATCATGATAGATGATTATGAGAGGTTTGGAGGGAAAAGGAAGAAAAATCAATCAAATATTAATGAAAGAATTGTTGGAATCCATGTATAAAGAGGAACCACTACAAAAACAGAAGATGATGTTTGGGAAATAGAATGTTTGAACTTGAGTTTATGGAGTAGGGTATCAGATCTAGATGGTGATTAAGCAAGCAGGGTTAAAGAAGATCATTCAGGTCAAGAAACTGAAGCTAGGATATGGGAAGGATTGTCTACGTGGATATTCAAAATTGTGATAATTATGACAAGAACAGTATTGGAGAGAAAGAAAATAAACTGTGACCTAAAATCTTTGGAAGAGTAATCTGAGAATCTGTAGAGGGCTACAATGAGGAGCAGCAGCAAATAGTATAGTCTAATAATTTGTGCTCAAAGCTAGGAGAGAGAGTATTCTGGAAGCAGTGATGTAAGAGGACAACTCCCCCATCTAGATGTACTATATACCTGGAGGTACTCTTTAAGACTTATGACTACCAGTTACCAACAACTCACCAAGTTGCAATGTACAGCAGTGATTGCTCCTCTGTCTTGCATGGCTTTATACACAACTGCCTCCTTGACATTTTTCCATGGGTTTTAACTGGCTGTCTCAATCTTTTTTATGGCCAAAGTAGAACTCTGGATTATCTTCGCCACCCCCACAGAAGTCCTGCTTCTCCTATGTCTTTTCTATCTCAATAAATGTTGTTTCTATCTCCCAAATTACTCAAGCCAAATAATCCCAGAGTTACTTTTGATACTCCTCTTTCTCTCATCTCTTAAATTTTATCCATCAACAAGTTCTTCAGCTTTGTCTCCAAAACAAATCTAAACTCCATCCATACCTTTTTTAATTTCCAGTATTAAAATCCTAATTCAAGCAGACTCCAACTCTACTTTTGCCATTCTTATTTTCTTTCTGTTCCTTTACACATGAGAATTATTTTCATTTGAGAGCCTTTAACACTTGTGCTCCTTCTGTCTGGAATGCTCTACTCAAGATTGTGTAATAGACCAATTTATTTTTATTATTCAGACATCAACTCAAATATCATCTTCTTAGAGATGCCTTCTTTGACCATTAAAATCAAAAGTAGTCTTCCCCATTCTCTCTTTGCATTGGCTATTTAATTGTTTGGTTGTTTGATTGATTTAGGAATAGTTAACCTTACCTGAAATTTTAATTTACTTACTTATTTTCTGTCTCTTCATTCTAGAATGTATATTCCACAGGCCCATCCTACTTACCTTTTTATCTTCAGTTTCTAGTTCAGTACCTGATATATGGTTAGTCCTAATAAATATTTGCTGAACAAATGAACAAACTACCAGTTCAACTTCCAGCAATGTAAAAGTGACTTTGTGCAGGTGGAAGAGTACATAATCCAGGATTTGGGGAACACGGATTCTATTTTAAGTTCTTTGTTTTATGGACATTATAGTTTATTTCTCTGGATTTCAGTTTTCTCATCTAAAAGTAAGAAACTTAAAATGAATTTTTGACAAATGCTTCCTCCTGACCTAAAACTCAATCACTATAAATTATAAATGATTTTGACTGGATTTCAAAATAAGACATTTGAATGATCTAGAAATTCATCCTAAGTTCAAATGTGGGGAAAAAAAGTTATCTTACCATTTCGTTTACCACCATTATAAATTTGCAATGCCAGTGAGGCTCATGGATAGGCCCTCAAATCTGTATGTGGCTGCTTGACAAATCTGGCAAATCAGCGTTTAGTTGGAAGCACATATGGAGCAAACTTATGCCAGCCTGTGTTTTGCCAACAGACATAACAGTTCTGGGTCATTATATTGCCAACTACTTTGACACATTTTTGCCTACATAGGGCCATGGCTAAGACCTGAACATAACTGAAAGCCTCAAGATATTGGCTTCTCTCACTGCTGATACTTCGGCAAAGAGGAATGGAAGACTCCAGGCCAAGGCTATGATCCATGATGAGAAAACAAGTATTATTGCAGGTATGTGTTTTCCATTATCCTGGTTGAGGTTCATTTTTCATGTCAGAATAAATGTGCCAGTTGTTTGTCTAAAGCTTTTGGGTTGCCTAGTGCTGTTTGAGGAAATGTACATTTTTTCCTGCACTAGGATTTTTATGCTAATTTTTTGGCTCTGAATAACTAAGCAGAGGGTACTTTTGATGCTTATTTAAATAACAACTCCACCCTTCTTATCTCTTTTGGATAGATAATATTACAAGCTGGCCAGATAAAGCTTATACAGCCCGTCTAACATTGACAAGAACCGGGCATTTTACTGAGGCCTGTTTTACTGGCTATAGTATCCAGAAGGTCCTAGAACATTAGCCTGCACTTCTTAATTTGGCATCACTGGCAAGCTGTCCTTAAAAACACCTCCAGTGAGGATGCTTCTGAACAGAATTTTAGTCTAGCAGCAATTCTGTTAGAAAAAAATAACTTGAACTGATCTAGCTACTGCACTTGATTGTTATTTTCATAAACACTGACACTTTCTTCAAAAAAAAAAAAGAAACATATTTTTCACCCATTTCAATGAATTTTGTTTTACATCATGTTATGCTTTAGGAAATACTTTAAAGTAGATATGCATGTTACCTAAGATACTTAGAGCAGAACAAAATACTGAAAGTGAAACAGAATTGTTTTAATAGCCAAGAACATAAAAACCACCCTCATTTTTTTCTACTACCTCTGCATGAAATAACGTCCACAGGGGAGAAAGAATAAATAAATAAATAAAAAGCTTAGACAAGCCAATGGATCACAGAAGAAGGAAATTTACAAGATATCATCATCACATTGTTCCAGTTGTTAGGTTTTCCTTCTAAGGTTGTCTATGTTCAGTTACTTAAATAAGTTGGTCCATTTAAAACTGCGAGGCATAAAATGTAGCTGCTTTAAATGGGTCACACGCACAATATAACTAAATTTTCTGCTTTTAGACAGGCATTATTTTGATTTTATTTTTTAAGAAGCGAGTTTTATATACAGGGTTGAGTGCTTTCAATTTAAAAGAAAATGGAGGAAATGAGCCTAAATTATAAGTCTTAGGAATCTGGGATATTTTAGTTACATATAGAAGTGTCAAGCTTGCTATGCTAGAGAAATTATAAACTCTAACTTAACTTGGATATGTTAATGAGAATTAAAACATATTCATTGATTGACTATACATATTCTCTGCTTTTTTCTAAAGTTGAAAAGATGTAAAACATTTATGAGATGTATGTCTTAATAGTTCCATGTACATAAATCTGAGATTTCATTCAAAATAGAATTCTTGAGCAACTCTCTTCACGGGAACAAGTAGAGCACATCTGGAGATTCCTACGAGTGTTGATGAAAGCGGCACACATAATACAATTATGGACCCATATAGATTCACCAAACAACTTCCCAGTACGTAAATTATCTTATAAACTTCAGTTAAGTTTTTCAGAATGAATAATTTGATTCCTGTATTAATTATTTCTATTATATAGAATATCATCTCTCTAAAAGTGAGGAATATAAGAATAACCAAATTATAACCTTCCTAATATTTTTCTTCTCTCCATTGCATCAAAATAATCCAAGACAAATTTTTAGAGGTTACGACAAAATAACAATAATAAATGCTTGCCTCCTGCAGACAATCTTGAATTATAATTGAAGAAAAATAAACATTTGAAAGAAGACAAAAGAAGACAAAAATGAACACATAATGCTATATTGTATATACCAGCAAAAGAAATATAAATATATTAAAAGACCTTTCAAAGAATAGATCTCCCAGATAAATTTGATATTCCCCCAAAAATAATGGAAAAAAGATAAAAAGGGAACAAAGGAAGAAAATGAAGGAAGGTAGGAAGGAAGGAAGGAAAGAAGGAAACAAATTTCAAATGATCTTGTTTATTTTCTTGTTTTTAATTAAAATGACTGCTTTTAATCATACTCCAAAATAAAATCAACTTTAAAATGGCTGAAGTAAGTTTAAAAGTTAGCTTCTTTAAATAAGAACTAGATTTCACCATATATTATTTTGACACTGGAATAATAATGCAAGAATATTGCTGATACCACATTTTTGCTATCAACTATCATATCACTATCATATCACTATATGACTAACATATCAAAGCATTACTTAGCATATGAACAATCTTACATTTAAATTACTAATAAGATAAATCCTAATAAATGTATAGGGCAATTGACTTTGCATAAATTTCATGTCCATTTCCTGTCACTTCAACCTTAAAAGGCCATAGCAAATATTTAAAATACAGTGCTATGTGTGTGTCTCAGAACACAGTTAAAAGTAACTACATTTAATTTTGAAATTGCTTTGGTAAGTAATCTACTTTCTGAAAAAGTATTTGTCCTTATAGCTGTGCCTCTCTCTACAATACCATCACTTCTTAACTTATTCTAATTTATTCTAACATGCAGCTTTTGATACTTTGCACTTTTAATCTTGCATCTTCTTGCATAGATTTTAGAAAGAGGTATGTCTTCATTTTAAAGTCATTAGTGATGGAGCAAGGTTAGAAATGAGACCTTTTAGTGCATTCTTAGTATAATTATCATTACATAAATGTGTTTTGTGTTAGGTTTATTTTAACCTAGGCTTTACACATTAATAAACTGTTATGTAGGAGGTAAACCTAATTAGAAAGGCTGCTAATATTGTAGTAGGAAGATTTTAAAAGAAACACCAGGAATTAAGGTATTTACTTTGAAATAGTGAACTGAGGTTTTATAATGCATATTTATCAAAAGGGTTAATATTTATATAAGTATGTCAACAGTGTTAAAAAAAACAATTTTTATATAAATATCAAGGACATAATTTTACTGTATCATCTATTAAAATTTACCATAATGATATGGTCTGTATTTAATAATGGAGAAAGAGTATTTGGAAAAGAAAAATGAGTGGATTTATGATTTGGTCACTTTTATTATATCCAAAGGATTTCATTTAAAATGAATGTTCTTATACCATTGTATATTATTATACATTCATGTTTTTATACCATTGAGTAAAATAATTATCTGTTATATAAAATTTCACAAAGGAATTCAGGGTCATTTAAAGTATGGTGGAAGAAAGAAATAGGTGAGGGACATAAGCAGTACAAACTTCCAGTTGCAAAATAAATATATCATAGCTATGAAATGCACAGTGTGGGGAATATAGTCAATGACTCTGTTATATCTTTGTATGGTGACAAAACTAGACTTACCATGGTGATCATTTTGAAACGTATAGAAACACCAAATCACTATGTTGTGTAACAGGAACTAACATAGAGTTTTAGGTCAATTATGGTTCAAAAACAAAATCATGGAAAAAGAGATCAGATTTGTAGTTACCAGAGGTGGGGGGCAATGAGAGAAGGGGGACTTGGATGAAGGCAGCAAAAAGGTAGATACTTCCAGTTTTAAAATAAATAAGTACTAGGTATTTAATGTACAACACGATAAATATAATAAACACTGCTGTGTGTTATATATGAAAGTTGTTAAGAGAATAATCCTAAGAGTTCTCATCATAAGGAAAATCCTTTTTTTCTATTTCTTTAATTTTTTTATCTATATGAAATGATGTTCACTAAACTTATTGTGATAATAATTTCATGATGTATATAAGTCAAATCATTACGCTATATACTTTAAACTTACACAGTACTATACGTCCATTATATCTCAGTTAAAACTAGAAGAAAAAAATATAAATAAATAAAAAATAAAGTATGGTGCATATATTTCAAGGTAGGTGCTAAGAATTTAAATCTGAATGTTCAAGTTGGTTTTGACTCCATCACCATATTCTAAACTAAGCACAAGAGAGACTCATGTTATAGACACTGATAACTTATAAATCATTTGGTGCCTCAGTTTCTACTTGCAGATGTGTGGGTTACTACAAGTTTGCCAATTTCATGATTTTTATAATAAATCATAATTTACTGACATTTCCCACGTCCTTGAAAAAAAGTACTTTAACCCTATAGCCCATCTCTTTGCCCTTTATTATTATTATTATTATTTTTTACGGAAAGATCTCTTGAAAGAGTAGCCCATGCTAAGTTTTCAACGCCTCTCCCATTTGGTCTCAAAATCTCACCATTTAGGCTTTCAACCCTCATTGTTCCACTAAAACTACTCTTGTCATGGGCATCGATGGCATCTGGGTAGGAAATCCAAAGACCCATTTTCATGTTCATTTTTACTCAGCCTCACGGCAGCATTTTCCGTAATTCACACTCCTCATCACCAATAGCTTTCTTGTCTTGGCTTCCAAGGTAACATACTTTCTACTTTGCCTCATACTTCCCTGACACCTTTCAGTCTCCTCTGCTGGTTGCTTCTGTTTTCTACTTCCTTATGCTCAAGTGCACCAGAGCTAATTCTTCACTTCTCTTTCTGCATTAACCCCTCTAGTCATCTCATTCAATCGGATGGCTTTGAAGTGTGCAATCACTGCAGAGGCACAGGTCCCTGCTCAGGGTTTAATGCTCTGAAATGTCTATATTGAAACTGTTAATAATTTTACCTTTGAATGTGCTTCCAAAGTGAAGTCTGATGAAAAAAATGGAGCATGCGCCAAGTAGCTGAAGCCACAGTTCAGGTGCATTCCCTCCTTCTACCACCTATCTGGTCTCCTTAGGATGAGTTCCTTGCCTTCTGCTCTACTGCTCCCACCCAGCAACCACTGCCACCTTTCGCACCCTGTGAGGGACCTGGGTGCAGGATCAAGGAGCGATGAGGTTAGGTGCTTGTGCCCTGTATGCCAAGTTGTGAGGTGGGGCCCCAGGCATCTGTGAGGATTTGCAGTCAATTCATAAAAATCTCATGCTGGAGAAAGGGCAACATTAAATAGCATATAAAAAACACCATGATAGGTTGAAAGAGAGACTGTAGAAGAAAGGAAGAACCTGTTTCCTGCTCTGTGAATAGGCTAACATACATTATTTTGCCCTGGCCCCCACAAATTACCTAGTTGGCCCTGCTTTCAAAGATGGTCTACATTCCTTCAACTTCCAAATATCAGTCTATAGCTCAGACCTATCTCCAGAACTCCAGACTTCTTTAGCGGACTGACTTTTCGGCATCCCCATTTAGCTGTATAATATAAAATTCTCAAAATCAAATTGTCAAAACTTAATTGATCTTTTCATGGAGACTTATTCCTCCAGTAACTTTCCCCATCTCAAAGGATGTCAATTCCATACATTCAAATAATCAGGCCAAAATTTATACTTTATTACTCTCTCACATAAGAAGAGATTCACATAATCAATTCTTGCAAGCAATAAGCAATGGCATCAGCACACCACTGGATGAACGTGTGTGTGTGTGTCTACATATATATATATATTCTCTCTTTGCACACATAGTTCTCACTCTGCATCGCACTATAGGACTGTTAATAAAAATCACCATGCAACTTAAAGCCATGTAAGCAATCTCAATAATTAATGAGAAATGGTACAACCACTATGGAAAACAGTATGGCAATTCTTCAAAAAATTAAAAAATAGAACCTCCCAAATCAGAGACTCAGGGCATGGGCAGAGGGGCTAGCAAACTATGTTTTATGGAGTTCCCCTGGCAATTTTAATACACCTCAAATTTGTGAACAGAGCTTTTATTAGAGAGATATGGGCCCTGAGTCTGCATGCATTCTAACAGCCTCCATCTGTACTGGCCTGTGGGGATCTATGATCCAGCAATTTCATTTCTGGGTATTTATCCAAAAGAATTGAAATCAGGGTCTTGAAGAGGTGTTAGCACTCCAGTGCTCATTGCAGCACTATTCACAATGCCAAAATGTGGAAGAAACCTGAATGTCCATCTATGAATAAATGGACAAACAAATGGATAAACAAAATGTGGTAATTGTGTACAATCAAATATAATTCAGCCTTAAAGAGGAAGGAAATCCTGTCTCATGTAAAACATGGATGAACCTTTAGGATACTATGCTAAGTAAAATAAGCCAGTCACAAAAAGCAATACTATATGATTCCATGTATGAGATATTTAAAGTATTCAAATTCATAAAAACAGAAAGTAGAATTTGGTTATCAGGGGCTGGGGAGAGGTAAAAATGGGGAGTTGTAAAATGAGCATAGAGTTTCAGTTTTGCAAGATGAAAAAGTTCTGGAGATGTTACACAAGAATGTGAATATACTTAACACTACTGAACTATACACTTAAAAATGGTTAAGATGATAAATTTTGTATTGTTTTTAAGCACAATTAAAAAATAATTAATGTAAAACTTTACAATTTTCCATGACCTTTAAAAATTTTTGTCAAGACATTAAAAACTCTCTTATTTCAATTATAAATGTATAGAAAAATGAAAATGCTAATAAAATCATTTAGTACACCGTAGTATAAAGCATTATGTACCTTAAGAATTGAGTTGTTTGTTTCTTTGTAAAAAAAAAAAAAAAAACCTACTGAGAGTAGTTTGAATAGTGTTTGCCTCCTACTCATCATATAACTTACAATACAGAGTGAGAATCTTTTCTATGTCATGGAAAATTGTCATGTTCTTTTCTAAGTGTGGGTCATTTTACAGTATTTTACCCTTTGCAATTTCTGTGTCAGGAAATACGTAAGAGTTCCTTTAATGTAAAGTATTTTTGCCAGCATCATTTCCCCTGGAACACCTTGGTCATTTTTGTCATAACAATTTTTGTCAATAAGTTTATATCATTTATATCAATAAGGTTATCCTCACTAAAGTACCTCTGGTAGTGTTTATCCTAAAACAGTTTATGGTAAATGCCTGTTTTTGTTCAAGGCATCAGGGTAGGGTGGGCAGAAGGTGAAGTTGCTAGGAGTAGCTGAGCCAGCCATGCAGGCACTGACTGCCTATGTGACGGATCCCCAGTAAAAATTCTGGATACCAAGGCTTGTGTGGACTTCCCAAGTTGGCAACACCTCACACAGACTGTCATGCAGTACTGCTGGGAGAATTAAGCACATCTGTGTATGACTCCATTGGGACAGGACAACTGGAAGCTTGCTTCTGGTTTCTCCTGGACTTCACCCCATGAATCTTTTCCCTTTGCTGTTTTGATGTGTATTCTTTCATTCTGATAAACCATAACCATGGATACAGCAGTTTCTGAGTCCTGGGTAGCTTTCTCATAAGTCATGAAGCCTGAGTGTGGTCATAACATACCATGCTATAAGGTAATGTATGAAAAATGATTATACAATGCTTGGAATCCAGTTAGTGTTACAAAAACATTAGATCCTGCCTCCATGTATTTATATTCTAATGGAAAAAGAATATTGAATGCAACGGAGGGAGCCCCAAGACCAGTCTCTTTCATCATTATGTGATTGGCCTCACATATGTTGTGTGTTAATTACATATAAATAATATACACTGAGCTCTTTGAAAGAAATGTATTGTATGCACAATATAGTATTATTACTGACCTTTTAAATAGAGCGTCCTGAAAAGAACTTCCTTAAAGATGCTGCTTCAATATATTGACATTGAGATAGCAGAGAATGTTTTCAAGAGAAAGTGTTAAATAAAATTAAAAGAAAGTTAAATTGTTTTAAAACCTACTTTATGTTTTTTAAATGCCTGTAAGTATCTAAAAAACTAGAATATCAAATTGTAATTTTTCTTAATAATCTTATGTTTTAAAACTAACACCTTTTCAGTACAATTATAACAAGATTATTATTAGAGGTGGGAGACTAGATCACAAAAAATATGCTAGGTTGCAATAATTCACAACAATGTTTAGCTTCACAATTCCAGTGTGAGAATCCGCCATGATCTGTGTCTTTAGACCTCAGCATTAAATGTGTGGAGATTTAATATGCTCAGCATAGACACTCTGGAAACAAGTTTTTTTTTCTCATTACAGAGGAATACATTTTAATTTAGTGAGGAAAATTCTTTTAAAAATTATCCTTATGCCTACCACCCATATATAGATTTTTTAAGTACCAGATGTGCATATTGTTTTAAAATTTTTCTTTTTACAAGTGGAGTACAAATATCTCATGTGATTCAGCATCAGAACAGAGTCTTTCAATTATCTACTTAAAATAGATCATTGTGCTACTGCTTGCCTTACTTGTGCCACTGAAAATGTAAATCTGGCTCAATATCTAAATTCATGGTGAATTCCCTCACCGATCTATATTTATTCCCTATTTTTCTTTATAAGAAGTACATATTGATACCAAAGTGGATAATTCTACTGGTAATTATGCCTTCATTAAGAGATGTAAGTTAGTAGTTATTATATTTACCCACCTTTTTGCAAATTCTCAAAATTGGGAGAAGATAAAAATAAAAAATGGTTATATACTGTTTAACATGGTTATATCCATATTCCGAAGGGACTGAGAATTTACTTGCAAAGTTATCATGTTAGCCCACTGCTTCATATTTCACAGAGGCTGGTAGAGACACAAGATCCTTGGGTCAGAGACAAAAGTTTATTACTCAGAGCAATAGCTATAGCCTGTAACAAATGGAATATTTACCAATGGAATATTTCCTGCCATATCAATAAACAAAGGATGCCACAGACATCAAGGATTGCAGCGCTCCAACGTGAGCCGGTGAGCCGAGGAAACTCAGGGCTGAAAAGAATACCTGCCATCTAGCAGCCATCAGACTGAAGCCATTCCCTGCGGTGAGCCCTGAGGAAACTCAGGGTGTGAAAATACAGGCCCCAGATGGCTAAGGTGCATGCATATCAAAGGAATGATTTCAGTGATCCCAGACTCTTGCATCTTCCCATACATAGAAAAGCACTAAATTCCTTAACTTGAGATATCTGGTTTTCTTTATTTAACAATAATCTTTTGACATTCCCAATTACTTGCTCCTTGTTGCAAAACTCCTGTATCTCCTGGCTCCTCCCCTCACCTCCTCAGAGCAGTTTCTCAGAGTCAGCTGAAACGTTGTCTCCCGGGCTGCAGTCCTCACTGCTCCCTAAATAAAACTTAACTCACAACTCTCACGTTGTGCATATATATTTTTTAAGTCAACACCTGTGTATCATTATTTTCTTGCACTGGTCCTCTTTTGCCTGATCCAAACAGGGTAACACAAAGAAGACAGTGTGTTGAATTACAGAAGAACTTCCTAGAATGGCAGTTTTACATAAAACGAGTGTTTCATTTAAACTTTTCTCTGGAGTGAGTCATTATTATACTGAACCATAAGCATGTTTACTTTGTTCTGGAAGTAAATACTATCTCTATCTTCCAAGGCTGTAAAAAGCTGGCTTTGCTCCAGATATAGACAATATATCTATCACCCAAGGCCCTGCACTCTTCAAATATACCCTTGAAAAGATAATCCAAAACAAAGGGTAATCAGTGCCTCATTGGTGAAACTTGCAGAAATAAAAGTTATACATGAAAAAAAAGTCTCCCAATAATTAAATGCTATTATATTTTCTTTCTATTTTAAAAACATGTTGCTCTATAGTAATATTTATATTTTGAATTCCAGTGAACTTAGTTCAAAAGTGTAGTCCCTTATTTCCTCATGAATTGTATTTTTTTCCAATAGTTTCCTTTCCTGCAGCTTCTTTCCTTTCTTATCTAGCAGAGATACTCTGTCACGAAAGTCACTGTAATTCTGGTAATATCTGCACTCATTTCCAATTACACCAGTCTTTTCACCCTCAGATCGGAAGAAAGAGCTTTTTTTCTTTTTCTTCTAGACATCAAACATTAAGCCTTAACTCAACTTGCATTCATTAATTCATTCATTAGTTAAGTGTACATACAATGACTACCAATACGCCTAACATAGAGAAGGTACTCAACAAATTGTAGGTAGAATTACTATATTCTAGGAATTGTAGTAAGTGTTAGAAGACAAAGACAAATTATTCAGCATCATTAACACTGAAATGCTTCACAGTCAAGTTATAAAGAAGGACACTGAAAATGCAAAGACTCATAGAATATATTATGAACCCAATTCTTACTTAGGAGAACAGCCCAAATATAAGAGACCAGAATTTTGTTAATTATGATTTTTTTCACATTCTTACTAAGGATATTAGCTATAACAATATTTTCCATTTGGGAAGTAGGCTCAAACATGGTGATGGTGATGTATGCTGATCAAGGTGGAAGAAAAAACACTAGGGAGCAAAGATGGTCAGAATCATATTCATACCTTGAAGCCCTTCTATTAGAAAAATCACATAGAATTGAGAGAGAAGGTAGTATATTCTCAAGAATCACATAGCAGTGTCTTCCTTTGTAATTCAGGTCAGAAAATAAAATAAAATATTTTTCAACTAGAAATGTTGGCTTAATTCCAAAATTAGTGTCACTCTATAAAGAAACTATTTCAAAATGATAGTAAAGGATGATAGAAAGCTAGCTAAGTGATGGATCAGGAGTTATAAATGACTAGCAGAATGTTTCTTCTTTTTAAATTTTAATTCCAGGGCATTTATGTATGTGCTCTCCACCTTTGCGTGGTAGCCATCACTCCCTATTATTTTTACCTGGTTACCTTTTTTATACATTCATGCAATATCTCTTGCCCATGAAAGAGTGTATGAACCTGAGAATAATGTTAGCTATTTGAAATTTATAACACATCATCAATACAGCTCATTACATGTATCATAAGGCAGTTGTGCAGTTCAGATACCATGAAACTTATACTTGAGAAAGAGTTCAGTTCAAATATAGATGTATTTTTTTCAAGAAGCATTCAGTCTATAGAGTCCCAGTAACAGAGGTAACAGACACAAGCATAGTAGCATTTCACATTCATGCTCAGCTTGGGAATAAAGAAAATTTAGCTTTTTTAAAGTTAGAGTAATTACTTCCACCTATTCCCCTAAGTATTATAATAACCTAAAAACATATAGCATTTAAAGCTATCCTTGTGGCTTTCTTAAACAGTTGCTAAAGTTTCTGAAATTTTTGTCTAGTAAGAATTAAAAGCATAAAGTTTAGAAATTAACTCTAGCTGGTAAAAGGCAATACTGTTGTGCTGCTGATAAGCACATACTATTTTTAAGAACATGCGACTATTTCCATAAACACGAGTACTTACAAGGGAGAAAATAAATAACCACTTTGTAATACTGAGTTTCAGTAATAAATCATCAGCAAAATTTGACAGAATTAATATTAGTTACAAACGAGGCAGGAGATAGCTGGACCCCAGGCTGAGCAACTGGAACTTGTCTCCTATTGACTCTTTGAGATAAAGATAATGGCAGGAGCAGAGCTCTGCTTGAGTAAAAGATAAGGAGATCACATTTTTCTTGGGATCAAGGAGACCTCCCAGACCACACATGCATAGAAAAGATCCTCAGGGGTCAGGGAAGGGAGGGGGTACCAGCTCATAATATGTCCTGCCAACCTCCCAGAAACCCTCACGCTGGAATCCATCTTGGCTAAAAGATGCATACACACATCTGAGAGGGCACTGAATCAGACAAAATATGGGCACAGACCAAGAGGATTGGCCAGAGGGAACCTGGAAAACTGTCCACATATAAGCAATTTAAGCCACCCCAAAAGTGTGTGACTCACTCAGAGCCTGCCCGTGTGTTCTTCCACATATACTTTGCTTCTAATAAAGGCTTTACCCACATTATTACCTCTGTCTCTTTGCTGAATTCTTTCTTCAAAGAAGACAAAGACTGAGGTCCTGCTACAAGCCCACTGGCCCTTGTGGTCTAGAGGTTAGGATTTGGCCCTCTTACCACCGTGGCCTGGGATCGATTCCTGGTCAGGAAACTAAGATCTCACTACAAGTCACTGCACCCCATGGCCTCCCAAGATCACAGATATTTCATAATTTAGAATTATTTCACATAATTTCCACATATGTATACATGTAGACAGATAGATTGATCCATGTACACTGATATTTGAGAATTTCATTCTTCAATTAATAAGGAATTATGCAAAAATGTAATATGTAGCTAAATTAACTGGGCTCTGGGTCTCTTAGATGAAAATATTGTCTTCCCTTGAAAACTCTTTAAATCCTTGAAAAGTGCCACCTATAGCAAAAGACACCAGAAATATACTTCTGGCTTTAGAAAAAGAAAAATCTGTGAATTCATCAAAGTTGATATTCACATTATGATTATTTCCACTTGATTTTCAAGTGGAGATCTAATGCTGCTCAATGTTGGAGCAATTTCACGAAAGGTTTGATGATCCGCTATAAGATGGGGGGGGTTAACATTTTCTGCCCCTTCTTTGCCTACTTTGTATATCAGGTTACCAACTTAGAAGTGAAGAGTAAGAAGGTAGTAAGAGACAGTGGGGCTGGAATAGAATGATGAAGCCAATTTGGTTATCTCCAAAACAAAGCATTAAATAACCAGTACCCCACTTAATACAAGCTTTTGTTTACCATTAAATGAATCAAGAATTTTCACTCAGAAATTTTCTGATAACAATAACTCAGCTATTTCGTATCAGGAAAAAAGATGCTGTATGGAAATGACATGGAGAAAAAATGTTTCTTGTTTTTCTATTCAAAAATTCTGTGAGGATTCATGTAGAAAAACAAACACGCAAGAAAAAAAGTTTTGCTAAGTCAAACAAATGTCTGAATAACTACGTAATAAGGAATTATCATATATTCTATTTCATATTTAAGACCCACTGGAGGCATCTAGCACATACATGACTCAGTACACTTGGTCAAGTAAGAGTGTGGAGAAATGTAGACCTTTCATTTTCCCACCATCTATTCCTATCAGTGTCTCCAAAATCTAGAGTCAAGTTCTGGTACCTTCGAAAATAAGAAAAAGAAAACAATTCTTTTCCTGTCCTTTAACAAAGGTTGGACTGTCACAGAAAACCATAAGTAATTAGCCTTGTGTCTATGGGATAACTGCATTGTATACACTTTTCTAAAACTAGGAAACATAGGAAAGTTTTCCATTCCCTGAAACTGGTTAATTTCATTTTAACATGAAAAGTGTTTAGCTAATTATTCCTCCTTAGTAAGCCTAGGGATATTTTCCAAAAAAAGTCTCTTATTACACAAGATTTTTGCCAATGGATCATTTCCAACTCCCTGCCAGACAGAGGGTCCATTTTCACAGCAGTATGAGCTCATAGGATTAGCTCCATGGGAGTATGGACCTTGTTTGCCTGGTTCACTGCTGTAATCCTAGTTTCTAGAATGGTGTCTGGCACAGAGGAAGTTCTTAGTATTTATGAGGGAGCGAATAAATTAATCTACATTTCCTAGGTACTGCAGTCATTTCCAAATTATAGTGAGATTCTTCAAAAATAATTAGCCACATTACTTGCCTGTATCAGGGTGAGGTTCATTTTTTTCAACCCAGGCTGAGTTTCTCTCATCCTTCTGAAAAATGCTAAAGAAGTCATGATAATGATAAATGATAAATGACAATGATAAAGGGGTACTGATGTGTAAGGTCAGATCACTGCAGCAAACCTCAAAACACCACCATTCTTGGGCATTCATTGCCCAAAAGTAAGCTTCTCCCACCCCTGAAATGTCCATCTCCCCATGCATTCATCCTTTTACTATCTTTGATTCCTTATCTCTAATCCAACCTCCCACTGCCTGTCACCTTTCCAATCTTTCATGTGTGCCCTCTGAAATCGCTCTCTTAGGAAACACATTTTGTAAACCATTGACCTACTCACATACTGTTTCTTCTACTTTTCCCCATCACCAAATCCTAGCTCTTTTCTGATAGATTGCTTTCCCATCCACTTTGTCAACTGAACTTCAGCTCATTCCCCTGTACCACATGAACTTCTTGTTTGAGGTGGGCTTAGTGTGTTTCTGACTCTACAGTACCACTTCCAGACTACTGATGCTCCTCCAAAACTGGAAAATATCCTCCTTTGAAACTAGGTCAGCCCAGTAAATGAAACTCTCTCCCTCATTATCATTTGAATCTGTCAATTTCCTGGCTTCTCGTTCTTGAAATACTTCTTTTCTAACAAATCTTGCCACCATTAGAGTGGCCTACGATGATGCAGAATACACATCCAAATTACCAACTACTTATTCCCTTCACCTTTGTAACACCAATAACATCAGCCATCTCCCCAAAGTAATTATAAAATCTTGATATTAACATCCATTCTTCCAGCTCTCACGTACATTATCTCCAGTATTTGTTGCTTAACTGTATTGAAATCTTCAGCTCCTCTACCTTTTACATTTTCCCCATTAATTCCATTCCCTAAACGGCTCAGACTTCATTGCTCATTGTTTCAGCCAACCATTCTTTTCTAATACTCTCAAAGCCTTTGCCTCATTCTCATCTGCCGCCCAGCTAGGTAAAATCCCTGCTCTGAGGAAACCCATTCTGTACTTCAAAAATTTATATGTTCCATTGATATGTTCAAAACTTGATGTGCTTTTGGCTGTATTATCTACCTCAATAAAAAGCGCCAAGTGCTCAGTTCCAGAAAAATAAATATCATTCTTGACTACCTTTCTTTAATGCTATATCCAATCAATTACAAAGTCTTTTTAGTTCTAAATGTATTGATATCTATGGTAGATGTCTTCTTGGATTACAAGACATAAAAATGTACACTTTGGGTGATGAAACAAAGAGCCCCTTTGACATAATATGGAAGGAGGAGGTATATATTGGAGGAAAAAAATCCCTACCATTCTATCAGTAATATGTGGATGGCAGTTTCCATTTTTCTCCTATTAACCTGGAGCCAAGAGAAGAAACCCACAGGTTGAATAAGGGAAGATATGAGACAAAAATTGTGAAGAAGAAAACAGGGCTTAGGAATAGGATCATAGCCATGGGCCTTGGGAGGTTCATGTCTTGTATAAGATTCTCTATAGAGAGAAAAGACCAATTGTCTTTTCTAATATTCCCTAACATTTAGTTGAGAATTGTTTCTTTTTTTTCCTTCGATCACTCTCTCTTATTTTCAAACATTTAGTAAAAATCTGTTCTGAAGCATGGCCTTCCTTTGGAGTAGTATTGCTACCACATTACATAAAATAACTTTTATATTCTTAGCTAGTACCTGAAACTTAAAAGTGATATAATCTGAGTTCGAGAGAAGGTGGCTAAAATCTCACTGAGAGGGAAGAATCAAGATGGTGGAATAGAAGGACATGGAGCTCACCTCCTCCCACAAATAAATCAAAACTACAACTACATGAGGAACAATTCTCACAGAATACCCACTGAACACTGACAAAATATCTCAGACACCCAAAATCACAAGAAATATCTTCACGTAACTGGGTAGAACAAAAGAAAAAAAAACAAAAAGGAATCAGGATAGAACCTGTGCCCCCGGGCCCCTGGGAGGAAGCTGTGAAAGAGGAAAGGTTCCCTCATCCTGGGAAGCCCCTTCACCAGTGGGGAGATCAGCCGGAACAGAAAGGGAACCTTACAGGCTCGGAGGAGAGCACAGCAGCCTGTCTGTGGCAGGCAGAAGAGAGAGAGACTTATACAGATGGTCTGTGCCACAACTCTGTGCTCCCCAGCCTGAGACGCACATGTGCTGGTGGGCGTGGGGACTGGGTGATGAAACTTGGGCTTCAGAGGACCGACCTGGGAAGAGGACTGGGGTTGGCTAAGCAGAGACAGCCTGAAGGGGCTGGAGCATTGTACCAGCTGAAAACCAGTGGTGTGGGGTGTGTGTACGCAGAAGAAAGCATGGGCCTGCCACAGAAGTGAAGCACTATTGTGAAGTGGTGCTCAAAGGGAGGGGTGGGGCCTGCCATAGCAGCCTCTTTCTCAGCACACTCTCAGCCAGCATTACATGAGTTCTGGGGACCCACAAGCACCAGCAGGTTGCCCACATGTGGAAGTGGGGCTGAAATCAGAGCTGAGTCCCAGGGGCCATGCGACTTAGAAAGCAGGACTGAAATCTGAGCCCTCTCCCCATGGCAGTGTGACCCCCAGATTTATGCCACCTCCACCAGCTTTGTAAACTCAGCACCTGTGGGACATCTGAGTGAACAACAGGTGCTCCTGTGGCTGGGAAGGGTCTGGTCTTAGCAGCTGTGGCCTTAAAAGCTGGGCTCTGAGCTGCTTCCATAGTTCTCACGGCAGGTCCAAGTGCACGACTACTGCAGTCCTGGTACATGACTTCAGTGGATCTACGCTTATGGATCTGTGCTGGTAGGTTTGTGAACACAGTGTGGAAGGAACACCAGGGCTGATTGCCTGGATTTCCAAGGGTGAGGCAGGGCTGAGGGCAGTGTGAACAACAGTGTACTGTGTGAGCCCACAAAATGGGTGACAGGTAACAACACAGAGTGCACTCAGGTGCAAAGCTCTGGCAGAGGAATATTCAGTGGCTCCTCTCCCAGCAGGAGTGCTCCAATCCCACCTACCTCACACCACAGCTCAGAAACTGATCTGGGAGCTTCTATTCAAACAACTAAAAAGCAGATCCTGCCCCTGACAGGGCAGTGACAACCATGGAACAAAAAGGAGGTCCCACTCAATAGCCAGTGCAGGCTCTGGTCATCACAACATCAATCACACCCCAACCAAGGGGACAAAGACCAGCACACACTGAGGAAAGCAGCAGCAGGCATCCATACTAAAAACAGCCCTTACACCAAAAATATTAGACTCATGCAGACTACACAGGGATGCTCCCACATAAAAGCAGCCCTTCAAGACAACATTAGATAACTTTCTCTCCTAAAGTCAGAGAAACTCTTTCTCCTTAAAGTCAGAGAAATATAAGTAAAATGAAAAAGCAGAGGAACCACTCCCAATTAAAAGATCAAGAGAATCCCCCTTAAAGAAAATAGAATGAAACAGACCTCTTCAGTCTAATAGACACTGAGTTCAAAAAGGAAATAATGAAAATACTGAAGGAAATAAGAAAGACTACTGATAGAAATGCAGATTACTGTAAAAAGGAACTAGAACCTATAAAGAGGAACCAAAAAAATTTAGAAAACTCATTTGCCCAGGTGAAAGCTGAGCTAAAGGCAATGAATAGCAGATTGAATAATGCAGAAGAACAAATAAGTGATCTGGAAGATACAGTAATGGAAATCAACCAATCAGAACAGCAGAAAGAAAGACAAATGAAAAAAAATGAAACCAATATAAGAGACATATGGGATAATATAAAGTATGCCAATCTATGCATAATAGGGATCCCAGTAGGAGAAGAAAGAGAAAAGGGGATCAAAAATGTATCTGAAGAAATTATGGCTGAAAACTTCCCAAATCAAAAGAAGGAAACAGATATTCAGGTACAGGAGGCACAAAGGGTCCAAAACAAGATGAACCCAAATAGACCTAAACCAAGACATATTACAATTAAAGTGGCAAAAGTTAAAAAAAGAGGATTCTAAAGGCAGTAAGAGAAAAACAAAGAGTTAATTACAAGGGACCCCCATAAGGCTACTGGCTGATTTCTCTACAGAAATGTTTCAGGCCAGAAGGGAGTGGCAAGATATATTCAAAGGCCTGAAAGGGAAAAATATGCAACCTAGGATACTCTACACAGCAAGATTATTATTTAGAATAGAAGGAGAGATAAAGAATTTCTCAGACAAGCAAAAACTAAAAGAATACAGCAATACTAAACCTATCCTAAAAGAAATATTGAGAGGTCTGCTCTAAATAGAAAAGAAGCAAGCATCTATAGGAAAGAGAAAATCATAATTGGAAAGTAAATCACTTAAGTAAGCCAATATACAGATTAAAAAAAAAATCAAAACATTTTTGTGAAAGCAATGATAACTACAATAAACAGCAAAAGGATAAATATGAAGATTAAAAGAGGACATTAAAATCATAAAATGTGGGGAGTAGAGTAAGAAAAAGTAGTTTTTTCTTTTTTTTAGAATGTGTTTGGCCTATATGACTACCAGTCTAAAGTGAGTAGATATAGAAAGGGGTTAACATACTTGAGAAACAGGGTAACCACAAATCAAAAACATACAATAGATTCCCAAAAACCAAAATGAAGAGAACACAAGCATAATACAAAAGAAAACCATGAAACCACAATAGGAAAAACAAAAAGAAAAAGAAAGGAACAAAGAAGAAATACAAAATCAACTGGAAACCTAGGTTTAAAATGGTAATAAATACAAATATATATCAATAATTACCTTAAATGTCAATGGACTAAATGCTCCAATCAAAAGACACAGAGTGGCAGACTGGATTAAAAAAACAAACAAACAAAAAAATAAGAGCCTACAATATGCTGCCTACAAGAGACCCACTTTAGGGCAAAGGACACACTTAGATTTCAAGTGAGCGGATGGAAAAAGATATTTCATGCAAATGGAAATGACAAGAAAATGCGGGTAGCAATACTTATATCAGACAAAATAGACTTTAAAACAAAGGCCATAAAGAAAGATAAAGAAGGACACCATATAAAGAAGAGGACATTATACTCATTAATATAAAGGAGCACCTAAATACATAAAGCAAATACTAACATACATCAAGGGAGGAACTGACGGGAATACAATAATAGTAGGAGACTTTAGTACCCCAATCACATCAATGGACAGATTTTCCAGACCGAAAATCAATAAGGCAACAGAGATCCTAAATGATACAATAGAACAGTCAGATTTAATTGATATTTTCAGGACATTACATCCAAAAAAAACAGAATACACATTCTTTTCAGGTGCACATGGAATATTCTCTAGGACTGACCACATACTAGGGCACAAAACAAGCCTCAACAAATTTAAGAGGGTAGAAATTATTTCAAGCATCTTTTCTGACCGCACAGCATGAAACTAGAAATCAACCACGGAAAAAGAAACGAGAAAAAAATGGTAACATGGAGACTAAACATGCTACTAAAAAAACCAATGGGTCAACAATGAAATCAAAGAGGAAATTTAAAAATACCTTGAGACAAATAACAATGAAAACACAATCATACAATATCTATGAGATGCAGCAAAAGCAGTTCTTAGAGGGAAGTTCATAGCGATACAGGCCTTCCTCAAAAAACAAGAAAAATCTCAAATAAACAACCTAACCTACCACCTAAAAGAATTCCAAAAAAAAAAGAACAAACAAAACCTAAAGTCAGCAGAAGGAAGACAATAATAAAGATCATAGAGGAAATAAAGTAGAAATTTTTAAAAAAATAGAAAAAAATCAATAAAACTGAGTTGGTTCTTTGAAAGGGTAAAGAAAACTGACAAACCTCTGGCCAGGCTCACCAAGAAGAAAGGAGAGAGAACCTAAATAAACAAAATAAGAAATGAAAGAGGAGAAATTCCACAAATTACCACAGAAATACAAAAAAACCATAAGAGAATACTATGAACAATTATATGCCAACAAATTGGGCAACCTAGAAGAAATGGACAAGTTTCTAGAAACATACAGCCCACCAAAACTGAATCAAGAAGAAACAGACAATTTGAACAGACCAATCACTATAAGTGAAATAGAATCTGTAATTAAAAAAAAAAAAAAACTCCCTGCAAACAAAAGTCCAGGACTGGATGGGGTCACTGGGGAATTCTACCAAGCATACAAAGAAGAATTTATACCAATCCTTCTCAAACTCTTCCAAAAGATTGAAGAGCAGGGAACACTCCCAAAGTCATTCTATGAAACCACCATCACCCTGACACCAAAACCAGACAAAGAGAGTACCAAAAAAGAAAATTACAGGCCAATATCTTTGATGAATATAGATGCAAAAATTCTCAAGAAAATAATAGATAACCCAATCCAACAACACATAAAAAAGATCATACACCATGACCAAGTTGGATTCATCCGAGGGTCATGAGGATGGTTCAACATACGCAAATCAATCAATGTGAAACACCACATCAACAAAAGAAAAGACAAAAAACACGTGATCATCTCAATAGATGCAGAAAAATCATTTGATAAGATTCAACATCTATTCATGATAAAAACTAATACCAAAGTGGGTAGAGAGGGAACACATCTTAACATAATAAAAGCTATTTATGACAAACCCACAGCCAACATAATACTCAACAGTGAACAGCTGAAAGACTTCCCACTAAAATATGCAAGAAGACAAGGATGCCCACACTCACCACTTCTATTCAATATAGTATTGGAAGTCCTAGCCATAGCAATCAGAGAAGAAAAAGAAATAAAACATATCCACATTGGAAGGGAAGAGGTAAAATTGTCATTATAGGCAGATGACATGATACTATATATAGAAAACCCTAAAGACTCCGCACAAAAACTACCAGAACTGATAAACAAATTCAACAAGGTAGCAGGATACAAGATTAATATACAGAAACTGGTTGCATTTCTTTACACTAACAATGAAGTATCAGAAAGGAAAAGTAAAAAACAATCCCTCTTAAAATCACATCAAAAAAAAAAAATACTTAGGAATAAACCTGACTGAGGAGGTGAAAGACTTATATGTTGAGAACTATAAAACATTGATAAAGCAAATTAAAGATGATTTAAAGAAATGGAAAAATATCCCATGCTCTTAGATTGGAAGAACTAATATTGTTAAATATTAATGAAATACTACCTAAAGCAAACTACAGATTTAATGCAATTCCTATTAAATTATCCATGACATCTGTCACAGAACTAGAACAAATAATCCTAAAATTTATATGTTATCATAAAAGACCCAGAATTGCCAAAGCAATCCTGAGGAAAAAGAACAAAGCAGGAGGCATAACCCTCCCAGACTTCAGACAATACTATGCTACAGTAATCAAAACAGTGTGGTATTGGCACAAAAACAGACATGTGGATCAATGGAACAGCATAGAGAGCCCAGAAACAAATCCACACATCTATGGACAATTAATCTTCAACAAAGGAGGCAAGAATATAAAATGGGAAAAAGACAGTATTTTCGGCAAGTCATGCTGGGAAAGTTGGACAGCTGCATGTAAATCAATGAAGTTAAAACACACCCTCGCACCATACACAAAAATAAACTTGAAATGGGTTAAAGACTTAAAATAAAGCATGACACCATAAAACTCCTAGAAGAGAACATAGCCAAAACATTTTCTTACATAAACTGCACCAATGTTTTCTTAGGTCAGTCTCCCAAGGCAATAGAAGTAAAAGCAAAAATGAACAAATGGGGCCTAATCAAACTTATAAGGTTTTACACCGCAAAGGAAACCATAAACAACATGAAAAGACAACCTATAGACCAGGAGAAAATACTTGCAAATGATGTGACCGACGAGGGCTTAATTTCCAAAATATACAAACAGCTCATACAACTCAATAACAAAGAAACAAACAACCCAATCAAAAAATGGGCAGAAGACCTAAATAGACATTTCTCCGAAGAAGACATACAGATGGCCAATAAGCACGTGAAAAGATGCTCAACATCGCTAATTATTAGAGAAATGCAAATCAAATCTACAATGTGTGTGTGTACCACCTCACACAAGTCAGAATGGCCATCACTAAAAATGTCTACATATAACAAAGGCTGAAGAGGGTGTAGAGAAAAGGGAACCCTCCTACACTGTTGATGGGAATGTAAATTGGTGCAGCCACTATGGAAAAAAGTATGGAACTTCCTCAAAAACTAAAAATAGAGCTGCCATATGACTCAGCAATCCCACTCCTGGGCATATATCTGGATGACACTATAATTCGAAAAGATACATGCACCCATGTTCAAAGCAGCACTATTTACAATAGCCAAGACATGGAAACAACCTAAATATCCATCAATGGATGAATGGATAAATAGATGAATGGATAAAGATGTGGTGTATATATACAATGGAATATAACTCGGCCATAAAAAGAAGAATAAAATAATGGCATTTACAGCAACATGGATGGACCCAGAGATTATAATACCAAGTGAAGTAAGTCAGAAACAGAAAGACAAATACCATATGATATCACTTATATGTGGAATCTAAAATATGACACAAATGAACTCATCTATGAAACAGAAACAGACGCACATAGAGGACAGCCTTGTGGTTGCCAAGCTGGAGGGGGAGCAGGGAAGGGTTGGATTGGGAGTTTGGGATTAGCAGATGCAAACTACTATTTATAGAGTGGATAAACAACAAGGTCTCATTGTATAGCAAAGGGAACTATATTCAGTATCCTGAAATAAACCATAATGGAAAAGAAAAAAGTATCTCATTGAAAGTGGATTTAGTTAAAATAGTGAAGCACAGAATGAACAGTAACCACAGAGAACTATATCATACTTTCATCTCTCAAGCCATAGAACTAACTTTAAATCCATTTAAAAATTTCAGTGATGATACTGGAAAAAAGAATTCTCTACAAATATAAAATGTCATGTTAGGAAAGATCACAAATTTGACTCTCCAATCAAATAGATTAAGAGTGAAATAAGCAAACAAAATATAAGTGTAAAGAATTGTGTCATTTGCTTTGTCTCATAAGAGAGTCAATACTTTAAATGAGCATAAACGTCAGTGTCACTGTGTTCAATATCCTGACAGCTACATACCAGTACAGGCCTGAGGATTGTATTCCTGAGGCAATCATTCACCCATTACACACAGAAAAAGGTTCTTTAAGAAGAAAGAGTATTAACTATCTTTTTACCTCCCTAATAGTTATTAATGAAATAATGTTTAAAAACTATTTGGCAAGAATGTTATTCTGTTCAATATTTCTCTCTTTGGAAATTATCCAAGCAAACACAAAGAGAGAATAATCAACAGTAAAATTTTGAACAATTCAATCTTAATATAGATAATAAAAAGATGCCTACCTACCAGTGATAGGTACTTGGGACCCTAGGGTAACAGAGAGTCTGACTTACAGAATCACAGGAAAGTTTACTAATATCAAGATAATGTTCACCATATCACAGGAGAGGGCAGTGAAATATTTTCAGCCCAGATCATAAGATAAACCATCACGAGTCTTCCTATTATCTTCTAGAGCAACACACAGATGTAGCTGGGCATATTTCTCATCTTTTCCCCATGAATCTGCTCAACTCTAGCAACTAATGAAGACTTAAAAGAAAAATTAAATCTCAAAATATAACCATATAATATATTTATATTAAAAATGAAAATAAACATTTATATTAGGAATTATGAATATTAAAAAATGATATTTGGATATGAAAAATAGCAAAATTACCAAAGAATAATTTGGGGGATTCTTTATATTTTATTTAATTTTTTTTTTTTTTTTTTTTTTTTTTTTTTTTTTTAAACATCTTTATTGAAGTACAATTGCTCTACAATGGTGTGCTAGCTTCTGCTTTACAACAAAGTGAATCAGCTACACATATACATATGTTGCCATATCTCTTCCCTCTTGCATCTCCCCCCCTCCCACCCTCCCTATCCCACCCCTCTAGGTGGTCACAAAGCACCGAGCTGATCTCCCTGTGCTATGCGGCTGCTTCCCACTAGTTATCTATTTTACATTTGGTAGTGTATATATGTCCATGACACTCTCTCACCCTGTCACATCTCACCCCTCCCCCTCCCCATATCCTCAAGTCCATTCTCTAGTAGGTCTGTGTCTTTATTCCCATCTTGCCACTAGGTTCTTCATGACCTCTTTTTTTTTTTTTTTTTTTTTTTTCCCTTAGATTCCATATATATGTGTTAGCATACTGTATTTGTTTTTCTCTTTCTGACTTACTTCACTCTGTATGACAGACTCTAACTCCATCCACCTCATTACAAACACCTCCATTTCATTTCTTTTTATGGCTGAGTAATATTCCATTGTATATATGTGCCACATCTTCTTTATCCATTCATCTGATGATGGACACCTAGGTTGCTTCCATGTCCTGGCTATTGTAAACAGAGCTGCAATGAATATTTTGGTACATGACTCTTTCTGAATTATGGTTTTCTCAGGGTATATGCCCAGTAGTGGGATTGCTGGGTCATATGGTAGTTCTATTTTTAGTTTTTTAAGGAACCTCCATACTGTTCTCCATAGTGGCTGTATCAATTTACATTCCCACCAACAGTGCAAGAGTGTTCCCTTTTCTCCACACCCTCTCCAGCATTTATTGTTTCTAGATTTTTTGATGATGGCCATTCTGACCGGTGTGAGATGATACCTCATTGTAGTTTTGATTTGCATTTCTCTAATGATTAATGATGTTGAGCATTCTTTCATGTGTCTGTTGGCAATCTGTATCTCTTCTTTGGAGAAATGTCTATTTAGGTCTTCTGCCCATTTTTGGATTGGGTTGTTTGTTTTTTTGTTATTGAGCTGCATGAGCTGCTTGTAAATCTTGGAGATTAATCCTTTGTCCGTTGCTTCATTTGCAAATATTTTCTCCCATTCTGAGGGTTGTCTTTTGGTCTTGTTTATGGTTTCCTTTGCTGTGCAAAAGCTTTTAAGTTTCATTAGGTCCCATTTGTTTATTTGTGTTTTTATTTCCATTTCTCTAGGACCTGGGTCAAAAAGGATCTTGCTGTGACTTATGTCATACAGTGTTCTGCCTATGTTTTCCTCTAAGAGTTTGATAGTGTCTGGCCTTACACTTAGGTCTTTAATCCATTTTGAGTTTATTTTTGTGTATGGTGTTAGGGAGTGTTCTAATTTCATACTTTTACATGTACCTGTCCAATTTTCCCAGCACCACTTATTGAAGAGGCTGTCTTTTCTCCACTGTATATGCTTGCCTCCTTTATCAAAGATAAGGTGACCATATGTGCGTGGGCTTATCTCTGGGCTTTCTATCCTGTTCCATTGATCTATATTTCTGTTTTTGTGCCAGTACCAAACTGTCTTGATTACTGTAGCTTTGTAATATAGTCTGAAGTCAGGGAGCCTGATTCCTCCAGCTCCATTTTTCGTTCTCAAGATTGCTTTGGCTATTCGGGGTCTTTTGTGTTTCCATACAAATTGTGAAATTTTTTGTTCTAGTTCTGTGAAAAATGCCAGTGGTAGTTTGATAGGGATTGCATTGAATCTGTAGATTGCTTTGGGTAGCAGAGTCATTTTCACAATGTTTATTCTTCCAATCCAAGAACATGGTATATCTCTCCATCTATTTGTATCATCTTTAATTTCTTTCAACAGTGTCTTATAATTTTCTGCATACAGGTCTTTTGTCTCCTTAGGTAGGTTTATTCCTAGGTATTTTATTCTTTTTGTTGCAATGGTAAACGGGAGTGTTTTCTTAATTTCACTTTCAGATTTTTCATCATTAGTATACAGGAATGCAAGAGATTTCTGTGCATTAATTTTGTATCCTGCTACTTTACCAAATTCATTGATTAGCTCTAGTAGTTTTCTGGTAGCATCTTTTGGATTCTCTATGTATAGTATCATGTCATCTGCAAACAGTGACAGCTTTACTTCTTCTTTTCCGATTTGGATTCCTTTTATTTCTTTTTCGTCTCTGATTGCTGTGGCTAACACTTCCAAAACTATGTTGAATAATAGTGGTGAGAGTGGGCAACCTTGTCTTGTTCCTGATCTTAGTGGAAATGGTTTCAGTTTTTCACCATTGAGGACAATGTTGGCTGTGGGTTTGTCATATACGGCCTTTATTATGTTGAGGAAAGTTCCCTCTATGCCTACTTTCTGCAGGACTTTTATCATAAATGGGTGTTGAATTTTGTCGAAAGCTTTCTCTGCATCTATTGAGATGATCATATGGTTTTTCTCCTTCAATTTGTTAATATGATGTATCACGTTGATTGATTTGCGTATATTGAAGAATCCTTGCATTCCTGGAATAAACCCCACTTGATCATGGTGTATGATCCTTTTAATGTGCTGTTGGATTCTGTTTGCTAGTATTTTGTTGAGGATTTTTGCATCTATGTTCATCAGTGATATTGGCCTGTAGTTTTCTTTCTTTGTGACATCTTTGTCTGGTTTTGGTATCAGGGTGATGGTGGCCTCGTAGAATGAGTTGGGGAGTGTTCCTCCCTCTGCAATATTTTGGAAGAGTTTGAGAAGGATAGGTGTTAGCTCTTCTCTAAATGTTTGATAGAATTCGCCTGTGAAGCCATCTGGTCCTGGGCTTTTGTGTGTTGGAAGATTTTTAATCACAGTTTCAATTTCAGTGCTTGTGATTGGTCTGTTCATATTTTCTATTTCTTCCTGGTTCAGTCTCGGCAGGTTGTGCATTTCTAAGAATCTGTCCATTTCTTCCAGGTTGTCCATTTTATTAGCATAGAGTTGCTTGTAGTAATCTCTTATGATCGTTTGTATTTCTGCAGTGTCAGTGGTTACTTCTCCTTTTTCATTTCTAATTCTATTAATTTGAGTCTTCTCCTTTTTTCTCTTGATGAGTCTGGCTAATGGTTTATCAATTTTGTTTATCTTCTCAAAGAACCAGCTTTTAGTTTCATTGATTTTTGCTATTGTTTCCTTCATTTCTTTTTCATTTATTTCTGATCTGATCTTTATGATTTCTTTCCTTCTGCTAGCTTTGGGGTTTTTTTGTTTAATTTTTTTTTTTTTTTTTTTTTTTCTTCCCAATATGAACATTAGCTAAAATATGGACTGCAGAAATGCTCCCAGAATATGTTCTTACAGAGCATGATCTAATAAATAGATAGGAATTATCTGCAAATAGTTTATTCAACTAATTTTAATAATTAGTTGTGGTTATAAATTCTTGGAAAATTTGCATTCTTGAACAATTTTAACTCCAACAAAATTAGACACATTATTTTATAGGCACTCTATAAATGTGATTAAAAAAAACAAGCACACATGATTAATAAATAACTGCCAGTAAAAATAAATAAATACTTTAGATATTCTGAAATATTTACAGTCTGGATAGTGCAGAGTAATTTTCCATAGATCTTAATTATCCTGTATTCCAATCTAGAGAGTTTTGACTAATGAGATTTTTGCACATCAAACTATCAGTCAGAAGCAATAACGGATAATGCCTGTTCTGGAATTCGTCAGAGGCATGGTTATCAAGTAAGTGTCCACTCCTCCTCACTCCAGCAAAACAAGCAAGAAGTTTACCAAAATATCACTTTGAAACACACTCAGAACTGTCCTAAGAGGAATTCTGATCAATTTTTTATAACTGAGTGATGTTAGACTAACCAGACAAATAACCACCTAGCCCGCTTCTTAAACCAGCTCAGATGGGAGATGATAAAACAGGTTTAGCACAAATTCAGACAGTTCCAGGCATAGATAGAGAATTAGCACACATGTCTTCATGGTGGCCAAGAATTTAAAAGCATTTGGTAGATTTAATACTTATTTCTCTCAATTTATCAAAATATTCTCCATACTAAGAAGTACAGTCTAGCTGACTATTAGTATAATAGTTCTTTTGATTTCTCATTTGTGTTCTGTCCTAAATGAGTTATAGTAGGGTAGTGGTTCAAAGGGCATTTGTGCATAAGAGCTTGAAATGCTGAGGTGGAGAAAATTATATATAATTCCTGGATGCCCTCCTTGATGACTGTGTTTCATTAGATACAGGAAGAAGCCCCAGAATATGTATTTTTAAATTTTCCTAGGTGATTTTGTGGAAGTCAGATTTTAGAACCTCTGTTTTAGAATCTTTAAAATCTTTACAGTCATATAAGATCATTTTGTGAAAGTCCTGGTCCCTCGACTTTTTTTTTTGCTACCTAATACTATACATGCAAAGATGAAGTTTTTGAGGTGAGTAAAGAGAGATAAACATTGTATACTATAACTTCTGTATTGACTCCTGAACCTGTTATAGAAGAATCTTTCCTGTCAACTTAAAAAATTGGTTTTCCACTCTCCAGGTGATTAGGGTCTGAACATGTCTAAGGCTTTAAGAAGCATTACTGAAAAGAGTGGTATTTCTATGTCATAGATAATCCTCTCCCCATAATAATGTATACTGGTCAGTAGATGAAAAGTACAGGAATGTAATTGGTTGTCTATCTACACATGGATGTTTTAAAGCAACTTTTTACTTGCAACTTTGGATTGCTTGCATAATTTTTTTCATAAATTTCACATTATTTGTCAAGAAAATACTTGACTACTAAGAAAATTCCAAAACAGTGAGATAAGTGAACATTTTAACACTAATGAAAAAGAGGAATAGTAACGGACTCAGAAAATTCTTAAGGCACTTAAGGTCCTCTTCTTCATTTTACATGAATTTTATTCTTAGATGGATTTGGTGAGGGGCATGGAATGTTAAAGAAAGAAATCAGAGGACTCGTAATTTATAGAAGAAAGCTTACAGGAAAAAATAATATTTTTTCTCCAGTATTTCACCATTTTGTTAACTAGAAAATAAATTAAAACTATATTAGCAACCAAAGTATTGTGTTTTCTTTATTATAGATCATCTCTTTACTTATTATTCATTCAACAAGGCTTTCTATATACCATGGGCTAATATTGGATTTGAATATGAATGACATACAGTGGCTGTCCTCCAGATGCTCAATTTAATTACTCAACATAGCAGTTATCTAAGTTTTGACCACAATCCAAGCATTTAAATTCTTCAGCATAAGCTTACATGTATATTCTGTGGTCAAGGGTGTACTGGCAGATGGGGACTATGAAAGGAATTACAGAGGAGAAGTATACTTATAGCTTGTAATGAAAAGCATGGGTTGCAATACCAGCTCCACTACCTGATTGTGGTATATCCATGGGCAAGGTGTTCATCCACACTAAGTCTTAATTTTCTTGGGAATACAAAAGTGCTTTCCTCACAGGGTGATTCTGAAGATTAAATGAGGAAATTTATGTAAAGGATTTAGTATAATTTTAGAATATTAGAAGGATTAAGTAAATCTTGGTTTTTAACATGAGTAGAATTTTCAAAAAGGCCAAGTTAAGACAGAAGAATCCATATGGTAGAAATGGTAAAGAGAAAATGAAAGGGCTTGATTGTTTCAATAATAAAATTTGGCAGATATCACAATTTCAGGAAAAAGTAGTGAAAATGAATTTGGAATGTCGGGTTAGGATCAAATAGTTAAAAATCTTATGAAGCCTTCCAAGGTTATACTTAAGTGGGAACAAACCTGAATTATTAGATCTGTGTTTTAAGTACAATGGAGAGGGTTAATTTTACTGAAGAGATGAAGATCTGTAAGGAGGCTCTTGAAAGTGTCCAATAATGAATGGCGATGTGTGAAAAGTAGAAATGATAGATTTTGACGACCAATTGAATATGAGGAATAAGAATGGGTACTGCTTTGCCTCTAAAAGTGTGTTTAGGCAACTTTGTAGATTAATTTAAGTGAAATGGGGAGATAGAAAATGAAAGAAATTTAGTAGTGGTGGTGGAGAGGGAGAGACAAAGAGAGAGATGGGGTGGGGGAGGTAGAATCTTGTATTAGATGCACGTGGAAATCAGCAATAGGCTCCTGAAAATGCACAGCTGGAACTCAGATGCAACATGAGACCTGATAACTCAGAATTGGAAAGATAGGTAGTAACTGAAATTGTGGGAGTGAAATTATACAGGGAGAGAGACTAAAAAGAAGGCTTAGGATGGAGGGCAGAACTCAAGGACATTGAAATGTTAACAAAATAAGTCATGAAAGAAATAAAGAGGCAGGAGGAGAGCCAGAAGAGTAACTCAGAGATGAGGTAGTTGAGAATCCAGTATCATTTGAAACCTAGAGCAGTGAAATAGCACTGCATTTGAAAAAAGACCATTAAATATGGCAATTGTCTGGCTATTACCAATATATTTAGCTTTGATAGCAGGGAACAAATGACAAATGTAATGGTTCAAGGATAAAGAAGAAGTAAGGATCTGAGAGAGGGACCTCCTAGGTTAGAATGCTGAACTTACTCCTTACTATCTTCATGACCTTGGAATATTGACTGAACCTCTCCAAATATTGGTTTTAGGGTTAAAATAATTCTTCATTTAAAGAGCTGTTTGGGAACTGGAGAGATAATGTGGCCTGGAATACAACAGGTGCTTAATAATGTTAATTATTTTTAGTTGTTATTATTATTATTCTCTTTTCAATAAAATTTCCCCAAGTCATATTGCAATTTTGTAAGCAGATGGGATAGGGGGTCCCCAGAGAAAGAAAACCAGGTATGGCTTTCTTGACATAACAGAAGCCATTTTGGCCTAAGGCATTTTGTGATCTAAGCCTTGCCCTTGAACAGGTCTCAGCAATTAACGTTCAGGGAAGTGAGGGAATGCAGGAACAAAGGAAAAGCAGTCAATGAACGATAGTATGGGGATAAAACTGTCCTAGCTCCTCCTCAAGGGATATACATAACAATCTGATACATATCTTTGAGTTCTGCATGACCTAAGCCCCCACCCGGATGGAGAATGTTAACTACATGCTGAGACCCCAGACTAGTCGGAACCTAAGGAATGATGGTGTTGACCTTTCCTGACCCTCATGACTTCAATCAACTAAGGCTTGGACTTTGTCGACCTTTGCCCCAATTCTATGCTGAATTCTCCTCTGCTCAAGCCCCTGCATGAATATGCATGTACCCTTAGCTTAAAACTTCCCCAATTTTGCTGTTCAGGGAGACACTGCTTTGAGGAAGATCCCTGGTGTTCTCCTCACTTGCTGCAAGTAATAATAAATCCTTCCTTCTCCCAATTCTTACCTTGGCTGTGTCTTTTGGCTAGACACCCTCCAAGAGGCAAACCGAATTTTCAGGTAACAACATTAGGACCAAAGTATTTGGATGAGTGTTTGATTCTTTTCCCTTCTCAACTCATTTTGAGTCTGACCTCTGGTTTATGTGTCTATTTCAATACTTATTCATTTATTCACTCATTTTTTATTCACCTATTATTTATTGAGTGCCTATCATGAAGCTGAACTTTATGATATGATAAAGAAGAGATAAGATTTAAAATAAAATATATCCTTGCTATTGTTATGAAGAAAAAGTAATTGTACACTATGTCCCAGGACACTAAGAAACAGACTCCATGTTTAAATGGAGAAAGAAAATCAGCCCCTGACATTCGGGCTCTGACCTTACTTCAGAGCCAGGTCTTGGTGATCCCTTGTTGAACATAAAAAAATTTCACAGAACATCAACATTAGACAAGGGCACTGTGTGACCACTTTATTATTACTCCTGAACATAGACATGAGCATTGTCCAAGCCACAAAATCTCAAACATCCCCACTCCAGGCTAATATGAGTGACTGCTGCCTATTTATCAACTAAGGCTTTAGCTTAGCTCTAGTCTCCTCAATCTACAGATAAGATTTAATGAGCTATCCTATTGCTAGGCAGGAAGTTAGCCATGAGCAACGAGAGGCGGCCCCGTTGGCTTAATGCCCAATAGCTGCCTAAGCTATTTGCCAACCCCACCCCAAACACGCCCCCATCATTACTCCAAAATGGTCAGCGGACCGGAAAAATCCCCCACTGACTGACTGGATGGACTTTCCCGACTCTGGTACATGCGCACACCTCACGCTATCATGTCCTTAGATAATCTTTGGCGGCCACTGGGCTCATTAAATGTTCATAAATATTCTATGAATACATACATCTAATTATAACAGACTGAATTATGGGGAGGACATGCGCAACAGCGCCTCTTGTTATATAACCTGCAGCTCTCAATTAAGACTGTCAATCAGCGGCCTCCTGGATTATGCAAAAACCTTGCCTTAAAAACTCTACACCTCAGCCCTCTGGAGCCGTTGCCTTCCTTGGCCTGGCCCATCTCTCTCCTGAGGTGTTCTCTCTGTTCTCTCCTTATCTTCAATAGATTCTCTTGCAACGGGTAAGACGTCCTTCTCTGCGTCCTTACCAAGAACTGAGGCCCACGGAAGGAGGGGTCTGCAGACCCTCTTCCACTAACACTATCATCAAAATTTCCCCTGCCTTCTGAATGCTCCCATTTCAGAGTGAGCCCCTACTCCATTAGACTGTCCCCCCAAACACCCTCTCAGAGCCTAAATTCTGTAAGTCCTTTTTAACATCCCCTTACTGAAATGTCCCATGATTATCCCCGGAGTTCCATTCTCACTAACTTCAATGAGTAATAAACCCAACCTGTTTAACTGTAGGTGTGTTTCTGTCTTTAGCTAGAGAACATTGACAACAAATATAAAATGATGCATATGGTATAATGTTTCAGCCCCGTAAAGCTTTTGGATAGAACGTGCTGTCCAGGCTAGCTATTTTAAATCAGATGGTTATTTTTAAACATGTGAGACATATATTAGGGTATATTTATACTATTGGATGTGTTAATATTGTTAATATTTGGTATTAGGCCTTATTGGTTTGACTCTATAGACTATGTTAGTATTTTATTCTCAATAAACACCTAATAACTTTGTGTTGAATTGCAACAAAAAGAATGAGTTTTCTATGTATTGTCATGTATTGTCAACCAAGACAAATGTCCCAGTGAAAGAGCTAAACTATTCTGTCTAAGGTTTAGGGGATGTTAACTCAATAGGAGTGGGTTTAAACTTTAGGGTAGTAGTCACAGGATTTCTGAGTTTAGTATACTGATTGAGAATATTCAGCTCTGAACCCTAGTCTACAAAGTCTAAAGAATGAAGGATAAAACAAAGGGTAGAAGATGTGAATTTAAAAAAAAAAAAAAAAAGGAAAAAAGACCTTGGAATAGGAAAGAAGCTAAAACAGCAAATCACATTTTTTTTTTCCTGGATCTCCTGTTCACTTTAAATGTAAGGCTTCCACTTCCTTCTCTTATCTCCATTCTTTTTTTCTTGCCCCCTTTTCTTTTTCAAACAATATGGAGCTTTAAATATTATGATCCAAACCAACTTCCTAGTACCTGCTAATAAATCTGGTCTTCTATCATGCCATATTTTTAACAGGCATCCAAAGGAAAGCTCCATATTTTAAGATATAAATGGAATAAAAATTCTAAGGTGATATTAATGATTATACGGGCAAACTATATACTTGGAAAGAATATTGGAAACTATAAAATGTGATTACATTTTTTGTTTTATTCTCAAAGAAAAATTGTTAGAACTAAAATTATGAAATACTAAAATTATGAAATACTAAAATTATGAATTATATGTAATACTTCCCATATTTTCCAAATATTGGCTTAAAAATAAATTTTTTCCAGCTTGGTGAAAATAAATGAAACATTAATTATTGTGTCTCTGATGCCTGAAATAATTTAGCTACTTTATCAATATGCCTTTTGGGCAAATCACCCCAGAGATTCTGGGATTATCATAAATGCTGCACATAGGCAATTTTTGCCTGAAATTGAAGATTATGTTATTAATTCCACATAGATTCTTCATCCTAAAATCAACCTATCCATGTTTTCTCATCTCTAACCAAGTATTCAAAATTAATCAACTCTCTGAAGCATCATGTTTAGTGACATGACAGTAATGTGTCTGCTATAACCAATCAGGTGAAACATCATTGTAAGGCAGGTATTTCAAAGATAAGACTTTAAAAATTAATGAGCAAAGGGAGTAAAACATGTACATTATCAACCTTTCTTTTCTTTGAAGGATCTAAAGAGGACAGATATGAAAACTCAGTTTTCTTCAAAGGCAGTTATTTAAATTTCAAATGAACTGTTATATATTGCTAAATTTTAGATAAAATTAAGTATCATGTAGTCATGTATCAATGTCTTTATAAGTAAAAAATATTCCTTCTGTAATCTATTTTTTATCTTAGCTCCCTCTAACCCTCTATATACTATTTTTCTCACATTCAATACACTCTTCATCCTATTAATGTCCCCAAATTTGTTATCCCTCAAAGACTTTATATCATTAGAGGCACATGAATATACACTAGTATAGCCACAAAAATATATTTTAATTATTTTAACATGCTAGACTGTTTTCTATCTTTCTATTATTAACCTAGTTGTATATTTATATTTGAAATTCATTTTTTTGTAAGCTGCATATAGTTACAGAGTACTTGCTTATCCAATGTGACAAGCTCTATGTTTCGTTTTCTATATTTAGACCACTTACATTTAGCTTGATTATTGATATGGCTAGGTATATATTTAATAACTTGCTATGTTTTCTATTTGTCCTATTTTTTTTCTGTCCCATCCATTTTTCCTTTTTTTCTAGTTTGTCTTGTATTAACTGTCTTTTTTGTTGTTGTTTTTATTTAACTCTAATGTTGGCTTACTAACTAAAATTGTGTGTGTGTGTGTGTGTGTTATTTTATGGTTGCTTTAGAGTCAATACTACACATGTTTAATGTATCACAATCCACCTTCAAGTGCTATTACACCACTTCATGATAAGAACATTAAAATTGTATACTTTATACTATTTCTCCATTATATAGTTTCTACATTTCCACTTTGTGTCCTACTGTTGTCATAGTTTTTACTTTTGTTATAAACCCCATTTCCATTATTATTATTTTTTTGAACTTCTGATTATCTTTTAATGAGATTTAAATGACAAGAAAAAAGTATACATCCATCCATAAAATCGCCATATCTGATAATCTTCATTCTTTGTATAGATCTGTACTTTGGTGTGACATCATTTTCCTTCTTCCTGAAGAAATTCATTAAATATTTTTGTATGTCCAAAGGAATATTTTACCTTCTTTTACAAAAGACATTAGTGCTTGGTATAAAATTCTTTGTAGACAGTATGTCTTAATACTTTAAACATGTTGATCTTTGCTCTTTCCTCTTGCATTCTTTGGTCTGAAATCAGACGTCTTTCTTGTCTTTGTTCCTTAGTTCATAATATGTCTTTTACTCTGGCTGTTTTTTGTTTTTTTTTTTTAAAGTGGGGGAGCCCCCCTTCTTCCTCATTCTTTTTTTTTTTTTTTTTTTTTTAACAATTTCATGTATCTTTCTTTCTTTCTTTCTTTCTTTCTTTATGGCTGTGTTGGGTCTTCGTTTCTGTGCGAGGGCTTTCTCTAGTTGCGGCAAGTGGGGGCCACTCTTCATCGCGGTGCGCGGGCCTCTCATTATCGCGGCCTTTCTTGTTGTGGAGCACAGGCTCCAGATGTGCAGGCTCAGTAGTTGTGGCTCACGGGCCTAGTTGCTCCGCATCATGTGGGATCTTCCCAGACCAGGGCTCGAACCCGTGTCCCCTGCATTGGCAGGCAGATTCTCAACCACTGTGCCACCAGGGAAGCCCACTCTGGCTGTTTTGAAGACTCCTTTTTTAAATCACTGGGATTAAGCAATTTAATTAAGATGGCTTGGTGTAAGTTTTTTCATGTTTCATCAAATTTGGAAATTTTCAGTCACTGTTTCTTCAAATATTTTTTTCTGTCCCTCCTCTTTTCTTTTCTTTCAGATAATCCATTTAAATATAAATTAAGCTGCTTGAGGTTCATCTACTGCTCACTGATCCTTCATACTGTTTATTATTATTTCCCCCTGAGTTTTACTGTAGATAATTTCTACTACTATGACTTCAAGTTCAATAATATTTTCTTCTTCAATGTCTAATCTGACTTTAATCCCAAGCACTGTATTTTTCATCATACACTTGAAGATTTTTTATCTCTGAAATTTTGATATGATCTTCCTGTATATCTTATTTATCTCAACATGTCTTTTTGAATATTTGGAATACAGTCATAATAATGGTTTTAATGTCCTTTCCTGCTAATTCTGAAATAGGCATCAGTTCTAGGTATGTTTTGATTGCCTTTTCTCTCCATTATGGAGCATATTTTTCCTGCTTCTTCATGTGCCTTTCAATTATGATCAGATGTTAGACATTGTGAATTTTATCTTGTTATATACTGAATAGTTTTTTTTTTTTTCAATATTATTGAATGTTGTTCTGGGACACAATTAAGTTATATAGAAACAGTTTGTTTACTGTGTGTCTTGCTTTTAGCTTTATTAAGTGGGAGTGAAACAATGTTCAGTCTAGAGCTAATAATTTCCCACCACTGAGGCAAGACACTTTTATATACTCTACCCAGATCCTCATGAAACTTGAAATTTTTCAGTCTGGCTGGTGTGAAGAGGCACCATTCTCAGTCCTGGGAGAGTGCTGAGCAAAGTTACTTCTAATGCTTTCAGGTGGTTCTTTCCCCTAAGTCAGGTAGTTTTCTCACACAAATGCACTGATCAGTCCTGAGCTGAGTACTCAAAAGGGACCATCTGCAGATTTCCAGAATTCTCTTTTAGTGTAGCTCTCTCCTCTCTGATAGTCTGGCCTGTGAACTCTAGTTACCTTGTTCTTCAAACTCTCAGCTCCATAGCCTCAACTCAGGGAGTCCAATGATTTCCACCTGTGTTCCCCTCCCTATGTCATTGCCTGGAAAACTTTTCAAGGCTGTAATGTGGGACAATCTTAGGGCTGCCCAAATTAGTTTCCTCTCTTCAGATTCACTGTTCTTCATTGTCTGATAGCCATTGTCTTTCAAACTGCTGTTTCATAGATTTTGTTCATTTTTTTGGTTGTTGCATGTGGGAGAATAAAACTGTTCTATTATTCTCTGTGCTTCTCTGTAAATGAAAGTCCTAGCAATATTTTATGCAGATATTGATAAACTTATTTAAAAGTTATATAGAAACTCAAAGGGGCTAAGATAGCCAAAACTTTCAGAAAATAAACATGCTAAGAGGGCTTACACTATCTTTTTAAAAGATTTTTTTTAAACTACCTGAGTAAAGACTATTTATTATTTGCATAAGGAAAGACAAGTAAATAGTGAAACAAAATAGATTATCCAGATATAGACCCACACATACATGGTCAATTGATTTTTGACAAAGGTGCCAAGGTAATTTAATCAGGAAATACTGTGTTTCAACAAATGATTCTAGAATAACTTGATATCCATATGAAAAAAAAATTGAACTTCAACCATTACTTCACACCAAACACAAAAACACAAAAATTGTCTCAAAAGATATTATAGACTAGCCATAAATGATAAAAACTATAAAACGTCCAGGAAAAAAATAACCAATAGAAGTAACATTTGCAATCTTGTGATAAGCAAATTTTTCTTAGGACTCAAAGAATAAAATTATTAAGTTAAAAAATTGACAAATTAAACTCTTTTAAAATAAAAATCTATTCTTCAAAAGACACCATTAAGAAAATGAAAAGTAAACAGCAGCCTGAGGGAAAATATTCACAATGCATGTGTTTGACCAAGTAGTTGCACCAAGAATATATAAATATCTTTTACTAGTCATCAGAGAAAATCAAATTAAAATCACAATGATATACCACTTTATAGCCACTAAGTTTTTAAATTGATAATGCCACGGTTTAGAAAGAATATGGAGCAACTGAAACACACACATTTTCCTGCTGGAGGTATAAAATGAAATAACCAATTTGGAAAATTATTTGGCATTTTCTTATAACTCAATACACTATTATTTATTTAGTCAAGAGAAATGAAAACATATGTCCATGGGAGACTTGTACAAAAGTGTTAATAGCAGTTTATTCATAATAGAAAAAATTGGAAAAATTCATTTACTCATCAACATGTATGTTGACAAGTAGGGATACATTTATGCACGTTAGTATTACTTCACAATACGAATAAACTATTGATATAAGAAAAAGCTAGATTAATGTTAAAAGTAGTCTATAACCGAAAAGAAGCAAAACACAAAAGTGCACATACATATATGAAGTTTCTAAGCTATAATCTTAGAAACGAGTGGTTTCCTGGGGTGGAGAATTAAGTAAGTATGCATGAAGAAACTTTCTAGCGTAATGTCAATATTCCATATACTGATTTGGGTGATAGTTACATGAGTGTTTATATTTGTCAAAATTTCTCAGTCTATATATTTAAAACTTGAGCACGTCATTTAATCTAAATTATACCTCAATAGAGTTGATTGAAAATATTTAGCTAAACAACAAAAAAAAGAAAATATTTTGCTCCAAAGTTTTCACTGTAAATTTGGAGCTGCTTTAGTGGCCATTATTGTTGTTGACATTTGTTAGAAATATGGCTTTTAATTAATTTCAGTCTTTAAAACATATTAAGAACTAACATAGCTTTTTAAAGGGCTAGAAATAGTATCTTAAAAACTCTTATCTGCCATATATTATAGGTAAATATCAATAGCAGGGCATTTTCAATTTTATTTTATCCATGAGATAAAGTTCCAACTAAATAAAAATGACATATCAAAAAAATCACCATTCAAAGGCATTATTTCCAAGGATTTTTATTTATAATCCATATTTGACTCCTTGATCCCTATCATCACTTTTCTTAGATCCACTCTCTTTCAAATACTGTGTTAGGAGCAAAATTTTATATTTCCCATATTTTGAGGTTTGTCCTCAGTGCACCCAAGGCTGTGTAGGTTTCTCACACTCTTGAGAAAAATGCGTTCTTCTGCAGAAACAGCTAAAATTGGTGCTAATGTTACGTAAATATGTTTCCCTTTGAGATGAAACATTTGGTACATTACGTACTGTTTACTCTTAATGTGAGAACAAAAAATGAAATGTTATTTCCTTTTGAGACTAACAATGAAACCTAGATGCTTACCTCAATTTTTGGAGACCGGACTGATAAAGACTATCACTGAGATTCCTGGCACCCTACGGTATAACCTGCGTCTTTGCTTAGAGGTCAGCTTACCCTCTCCTTTGTATAATGATGATGGACACTTCCTCCCTGATCCACAAGTAGAGAGAGAGAAATAGAGGGTGGGGGGAGGGAAAGAGGAGGGAGGAAAGAAGGGAGTCATATTTCTAGATTTATCTCAGGGCTAGCCTAAAAAGCTAAAAAATTAGGAACAGATTCTGAACCACTCTAAAGATATTCAACCTAATTTCAGGGTCATTAGCTCTTTATAGTGAAAATTTTTATGCCTATGTTTGATTGTTCTTCGCTGGGTTTAACTGATAACCTGGTAGTTTTGAATTCTCCTTTTTCCCTCATAATGTCTACTGCAAAAGTACAGTCAAGCTGAAATTCAGGTCAACTATTAACCAACCTGTAAAATATCCGTGGCTTATGCAAATAGTCAATAACAAGTTTTTGAATTTTAAAATCACTATAAACAATAAACATGAGCTCATTTGTTCTAGAAACCATTATCTATTTTTTTTAAATTCTCCTGAGCTTCTGGTATAGAATTCACAGACTCTCTTTTAATGCTTTCTGACTTAAGCTTTTATACATATATTGCAAAATTTGTCCCAAATTTTCACCCTTGTTTGCATCCTTTCCCATTTCTATGTCACTTTGTAGTACCCTGCCACTCTGATTCTAGGCCTCACTATGTGAACTTCTTTAGACAGTGGGATGTTAGTAAATGTCCATGCAGAGGCTTGCAAAATGCTTACATATTTGCACTTGCCTTCTTATGCTCCTGTGTGCTTGCCACACTTTTTGTGAATATGCTAGACATAGCCAAAACAAGTGTTGGCTTATCTCAAAAGAAAATAAATTAGAAAGTGAAGGTGACCATTCTAGTCATCCCAGCCAGAGGCACACTTAGATCAGCCAATAGCCAGCCAACTCTAGAATTTTGCTCAAACCCAGCCTTGATCAGCAGAAGCATCTCACCAATCCCCAGCTGACTCCAAATGTGCAAGCAATCAACGCTTATTGTTCTATGCTGATGAGGTTTTGTAGTGGCTTGTTACTTAGTATTATTATGGCAATAGATTACTCATACAGTTGTGAAGGCATTCAGGTGTATTTTTTCTTTTGATACAGACAGATTAAAAAAGTGAGAGGCTTTCTGATGGCAAATATAAAAACTCTGTCATATTTTGAAAGGCATTTAAAAGATAGATCTAACTTAATGTGTATATATTAATCTACATTTAGAGTTATTTCCTGGGGTGTCAACAACATAGTGGGGGGCCTGCAAATATTTCAGATAGAACTGATTGAAGAGAAAAAGAACAGTAATCTAGCAAAGGAAAAATCCAGGAGGATAGCCAGGAGGTATATAGTTTTCCAGAAAAAGACTTTTGTAGAAAACCAATGTGTGTGTGTGTGTCTCCTCTGTTGCTCCATATGGGCAAACCCATGCAGGTGTGTATCATAGGGAGATAGATATCAGATGATACAAGGACTAAATATTTTGAGCTCTAACAATAAAATGTTCTCAGAAATTGAGTATACTAGGTACTTGACAAAATCAAGAATATCTTTGGTATCCAAGCCCAATTTTGTTTTTTTATGATAAACAATGAGGTAGAAATCTGAGGATACAGAGAGGCTAAGAGGGAAGTCAGCTGCTATACTCAAAATACCATTATACAAAATTCAAATATTATCACACTAGTAGCAACTATAGATGACCAGGTAGATTCAGGTTTTGCTTCAAATCAAACATCTGCTTCAAAGAGGAGAGAGTTGTTTTGTTCTTTCAAATTTTCTCCCCTGGGGAAGAAATGATTGTCAGTGATGATGTCCAATTCCAATTCCATTATCTCTTTCAAAGCTAATAAATAGCAAAAATAAAGATCTAGCTAGCACAATATTTGAACAGTTTTTTCCAGGAATTTGTAATATTTGTAAAGTTCCATTTATTATAATAATAGGAAGTATAGCTTTCTGAGAAAAGTGCACACAGGTGATGATGTTATTTACCGGATAACTGAAATAGTGGTCATATTTTCTTTAATAGTTTCCCTGAGAGTAAAAAAAAAAAAAAATATTATGAGTTTTAAGAGACTATATGACTATAAAAGGGAATTTGACCAGAGGTATCTGAGAACCATGATTGATAATGTTAGGAATATTTTAAAAACAAATTCCTTATTCAGGTTAGAAGTGAAACTTAGAGAATTTCCAATAGTCTACTTTTTTAAATTTAAAAATATGTTAGAACCAAATTCATGAGCATTATATTTTATTTACTAAGAAATACAAAATAGAGGACTGTGAACTTCTTTGATCTATTTACCATGGGAAAAAACTGCAAATTTGAATCTCTCCTAGAATAATCATGACAGAGCCACATGCTGCTTTCTTTGTAAGCAGGGCTTAGTCATGGAGATCTGGTTGTAATGGAAGGCATCTTAAAGATTTACTTGTGTGGGTGACAGGAAAAGGAACTGATGAGGATTGGGATGTGGCTGTAGGGGGAGAAGAAGAAGAACTCTATACTTAAACTATTGTTGGCAGGTCTAATTCTTAGGAAACACACATTTTGAGGAAAAGCTTCTAGTAATGGCAAAGTTAATGTATTGAAAATTTTGACTTAACTGTATTTTAATACATCCATGATAAATAAGGATATTCAGCTTACCTCCTACACCATACTTACTTTGCTTTCAACTTTTCTAAATATTAGTTAGCATATTAAATATCTCTTTCTTTCCTAAAACATCATTCTAGATCTCAAAAAGAACAGGAGAGAGCCTCACCTATCCGTCTTGAGTTCTGCTCTGGAATAAGACCACTGTATGAGATGTTAGAAGCAGATAGATCTCCTTGATATCCTCAAATACCCTGCATGAAGGAAAACTGCAGTAAACCATCCCTTGTACCACTTGAAGAGAATAGGAGGTATTGATAGCAAGCCAGTGACTCCCAAATGGATTGGGAATCATGTTAAGGAAACACAGCTGAGCATCACCAAGAGTGTAAGATGAATGATGGATTTGCTGACAAGAGCCAGTGTGAAGAAACGTCAATGACTAAAGTCCATAGTGGGGTAATTTTATTCCTTACAAGATGCCACCACGGAATGAGTATGGATATATATATTCCTTCATGAAGTGTCACAACACCAAGAACCACAGAATGAGTGTGGATATATATATTCCTTCATGAAGTGTCACAACACCAAGAACCACAGAATGAGTGTGGATATATATATTCCTTCATGAAGTATCACAACACCAGGAAAGCCACAGGAAAACTGCCTCTACAACAGAAAAAAAAGGTGAAGGGGAAAAAGCCTGAACTAACTAATCTTACCTCTAAAATAAACTGTTTTATCAACAAATTTCCTTGGAAGTGAATTTTCTTGCAAGAGATTAGAAAGATTTCTGCCAATAAGTGGAATGGGGCCCAAGATAGAGATTAAGCTTGGTTTTCAGAAAAACTTAAAGAGCAATATTTTTTTTGCATTACTGTTTGTGAGCTGTAAAAGTGTTCAAATACTTTTTTTAAGGTTGTATTTTTTACGTAAAGTTCTGGGGAATGATACAGCCATTTCTAGAAGATAATATGTATTTAGTATGACATGCACTTAGCATATTGGCCAGTGATATGAAAAATAATAAAAATTCATTACTTTCTAGTTCTTGATTTCTATAATGTTCCTCAGAGTCTACACTATCAAGTATAATTGAAGTAGAGTGCTACAATTACCCAAAATCCCTCCTTTCAATTTATTCTCCTTTTAATTTTTAGTGGCTTTCGTCTTCTCCCCTTGCAGTAGGGAAAGAAAGAAATAAAAATGAAATGATTAAAGTTTAAAAAGGAAGAAGTTTAAGAGGAAAAAATTTAAACAAAGTGGATGCTCCAATCATGAGTGAATGAATAGGGTTAGAGAAATTAAGGATTTTATCCATAGGATAAAAAATGTTGGATGTTTCACTGTATCTGAAGGCCTGAATCAAAACATCTTACAACAATAAGGTGATTTTTTATTTCACAAAACAGTAAGCACTAAGGTAAAGCAGCTCTAGGGATGGTTTATGGGACAATGATGTCATCAAGGATGCAGGTTATTTCTTTCTTCCTGTCACCCTCAGTATTTTGGCTTAATTATCTTAGAACTGGAAGATGGTCACTGAAGTTCAGTGGCTTGAGTGGATAACTTGTGTGGATAACTCGAGTGCATAACTCAAGAAGAATGTCAATTATAATTCTATTGACATTTTTTATCACCTGAAAAACAGTATTTGATTTTAAAAACAACAACGCAAAACTCAGTTATACCATGAAAATAATATACGACATACTTAACCTAAAAAAAAAATCCCCGTACTTAATATTTTTTACCATGATTCCCTGGTAGAAGCTAATTGCATTTAAAGTGAATTAGCCAAGGTTATGTTGTACACTCCAATGCAGCATTTCTGAGTAACCAGGCATGAGATAAAATTCCAGTGGCTCTTAAACAGCAGGAAAATAAGTTTGTGTGGTACAGAATCTCAGCTAAATTAAGCTATAATTATGAAATATATGTTACAATATTTTTATTTGCCTGCAAGTGGGAAAAATGCTTTCATTGGAAATTGTTTAAGCTAATAAATCTGTTAGAATACAGAAACAAGCTCCTTTATAAGAGGGGGCAGGAGGAGCAGACATAAATAGATACAGATAGGAGCTTCAACTGTTAGGGAGACACATTCCTTTGAAAAGTTCCTATTATTATATGTTTCTGTTAGGTGAGACTAGAAGAAAAAAACCCTACAATTCTAAATACAAATTCACTATCCCAAGGAAGATAAACGGGAGAGGCAACTTTTAAAAATATGAAGTAGAGTTATGGAGAGAGATTTCCAGAGGATGTTGATTTTTTTTTTTTTTAAATTACAAATTCTGAAAGTACATGCATGTGATCAAGAAGTACAAAAAAGGACTAGCATGGATTTATAAAAATAATAAGTATCAAGAAAGCTAAACACTAAATTTTTATTTGCCAACAAAATAACAACATAAAATGTCGAAGAGAAAAATTTATTTTTCATTATTTGAATATCTAAAAAGAACAAGAATGTTCTGGACTGGGTAACTGTTGAAAGAGCATTATAAGAAGGCAAAGAAAAGGCACAACTCCTCACTGTGGTCAGAGAGAAGATGCCAACAGCTGAGTTTGTAAGTTATGACAACCAGAGACATCTTGAGATTGAATTGGGGGTCTTAGAGATTAGTGACTTCACTGTCAACAAAAGTGCTCAGCAAGAGATGGTATCAAGCAAAATGTGAATTGTTAAGCCAGAGGGATTTTGAATTTCCTTCCAATGCTGAGAATCTTTGACTCTAGAATGATTGTTGACTTGGTTTTTGGAAATAATAGAAGAGTTAACAATCTGCAAAAAAGAGCACAGTTTCCAAACTCCACAGGTAATTTTTCTTTCTTAAATTAGGAAATTATCAAAATTAAAGATGTTCCCTAAAGTAACTTAAGATCCTTAAAGCCTTGTTTACTAAACACTGGCAAGCAAAATATATACTGATCACTAAGAATTACATATTTTACAGGAATAACAAAAACTGCAAAACACAAATATGCTTGAAATATATAAGATAGAGAGGCTGAAGCTGCATATTTCTTCTGAATAATAAGTGGCCTATGTGTTGGTTCACATTCTCTTATAGATTAGAACTTGTTATTTTAGGAATGCTGTTCATTTCAAGTGGAAGGAGAATATTCACAAAATTTTCAAGTGGTTCTATCATCCTCTACTGAAGGAAGTGTGATAATATCACCAACTACAGTATAGACGTGCTGACAGACTTACTTTTCCTATAGGAATAGGGGTAGAATTTTAAAAACTGATACAGGAATAGGAATAGGCTGAATCTATAAAAAGTTTCTGAAATAACATTTTCCCAGTAATTTCTGGTAGTTTTTTTTTCAAACCAATAAACCAAGAGTGCCTACAATCTGCAGGGCACAAAATCACATCAGTCTGTTTCTACAGAATTCCCGGGCTCCAGATCCTAAAAAAAGCACTGGCATATCAGATCTACTTTAACCTATATTCAAAAGCAGAACAGTATTTGGATTTTTGAGACACATAACTACTGCCAGCTGTTATTTACACTTTCCCCTATTTACACTTTTCCCGATGTAGAGTAGCTGTTTTATTTAAATTAGAATCCTCTGCAAACTTTCCATTTCTGTTCTATAGATAAATCTGCCAAACACTATCAGCAGGGCCACACCTGGATAATTATGGCAAACATACAAGATCTTTGCAGTCATAATTTCATTTCACATATTCACGCTTTTCAAAAACACATTATTTGGTCTGCCATCATCCTGCTCTGCCTCACCCAATCCCATTTTTCTACTCCTATTATGGAAACTATTATGTTTCTTCATGATATTCATGGTTTCCAGAGGTGTAATTGGAAAAAAACTATGTCTCCTATTTTTAAGTTTAGCAGCAAGTTAGAGAATCTATAGCTTACCCTTGCTTATACTCATTTTCTTTTGTTGTTTTTGTTATTGTTACTTTCAGCCTAACCATAATGTTGATGAGGGCAGGAAGTAGATTTTGTGCATCACTGCATGTTAGAAATTATCATAGTGCCTGGCAAATGGTAAGTCATCAATGCATCTATGTTGACTGAAAGGGACAGATAGATGAATAGCCAAATGAATAGACTGAATACTAAATAATCATTCAAAATGAATATAATGTAAGTGGATAATCAATACTACTTTATAGGGGACTTCCCTGGCAGTCCAGTGGTTAAGACTTTGTCTTCCAATGCAGGGGGTGCGGGTTCTATCCCTGGTCAGGGAACGAAGATCCCACAGGCCTCCCGGCCAAAAAACCAAAACAAAAAACAGAAGCAATATTGCAACAAATTCAATAAAGACTTTAAAAATGGTCCACATCAAAAAAAATCATAAAAAAATACTACTTGATAACATTTCTCATTTCTTGAACAACCTGAGCATCCCTTGTTGCTATATAAAGCTGTGACTGTTTTAAAAGGAATTTCCATCTTGTTATGTCTTAGCATTCCCAGGAAATAACAAAACCCACGGTGTCTGAACTTTTTATTTGGTCAAATGTTATCAAAATATTTATACAGATCAGTCTCTACTCAACACAGAAATTATAGTTTAGTTTTCCCTTTTTAAATGTTTGCATTGTATCACTTAACACATTATAAGGACAGGAAATATAGCATAATAAACTCACTCTTCTTGACACATCACAGCCAATGTCATTTTAGAAAACATTTATTGGCTGCCTACTCTGTGTAGGCATTATTCTGGGAGATAACATTGCCTTTAGTCCCTAGAACAACAGTTCTCAAAATCCTTCAAATGAGGTCTCAGGACCCCTTTACACTCAATAATTATTGAGTATCCAAACAACTTTTGTTTATGAGTATTGCATCTATCAATATTTGCGACTTTAAAACTTAAAACAGAAATGTTTGAAATATAAATTCATTTAAAATAAACTCATTACAAGTTAACAATACATAATTTAATGAAAATGACTGTATTTTTAAAAAACAGTAATAACAATGGCATTGGTTTACATTTTTACAAACATCTTTAATTCCTGGCTAAATAGAAGGTAGCTGGGTTCTCTTATCTGCTTCTACATTAAGTCTGTTGTGATATCACATGTCACATAGCCACTGGAGAACTGCGCTCTACATTTCGAGAGAATGGAAGTGAAAAGGGCAAGTTATACCTTAGTATTGTTATGAAAATAGTTTTACCTCATAGACCTTGTGAAAGTATTTCTGAGATCTGTTAAGGTCCCCAAACCATGCTTTGAGAATCCTTGACTTAGAACAACCTTTTGAGTTGATATTATTATCACATTTAACCTTAAAGAAACTGAACCTCAGTGAGATTAAATGACTTGCCAAAGATGACAGAGGAAGTAAGTGATGGATGCAGAATAAAACTCGAATCTTAATCCCAGTTACCACAGACAACCTCCCAACACTTTTAACCACAACTTTCATTTCTATTTATAACAGATCATCTACTGATCAGGGGAGTAGAATTTCAGGAGTTAACTTCAAACAGCTCTAGGGAACACTGGTATCCAGAAAATTACATACATTGGAAAAAAGTGAAAACCCACAAGTATGAAAATAAATGAAGGGAAGCCTTATCTGAATAGAGTCAGGAAGGCCTGAAGGGAGAGCTCTCACACAAGTACCACTAGTTGCAGCCTGTATAACCAGCAGGAAGGAAAATATGAATTATGTTAACACGGTCTGTTTGTATAGAATTCTCTGTAAAAATTCTTTCTGGGTCTCAACTTCTTATCCGTTATAATAAAAATGTTACTTTTCTTCCAGTAAGAGGGAGGACATTTTTCACATGGAAATTTCATCTTCTGCTTTTAAGAAAAGAAAGAAAGACAGCTCCCTGCCCCAGCAGGAATGCACTGATCACCACTTGAAACCAATAAGAAACCACCACAACCTCAAACTCGTTCTTCTCCAATGAACTTTCATTCAAAACAACCCTCCCCAATTTCCTAAAACCTGATAAAAGCCTATGATTCACTACCGCTTGCTTGTCCCAAATTGCTATTCTCTTCCATTCCCAAATAACACATTTTGCTGGTAAAATAACTGGCTGCTTTCTTTCTAAGGTCAACGCAAGCAAATTCTTTTGGAGGTGCCACACAAAAAGGAGTCTGACACCTGACTGGAGAAAAGCTCTTCAGGTGATGACAGTAAAGAGAGAGAGACCACGACACCAAGGAATAAACAGGAAAACATGGCCAAAACATGAGGAAAAAAAATATTTCTCTTCTGAAAAAAATTGACAAAAATGTATCCACTTGAATCTTGGATTTTCAAGTGGCCAGGTGAGGCTACTGGGCTACTTTGAAGTAAAAGATTCCAGAAGGGCAGAAAAGGCTTGCTCTATATTTAGTCACTGATAAGGAAAAAGATCCCCAGGAGATGAGAAACTCTGCCGTAAAATGTAAAACTGAGGGTTCTCAGTGTCATTTGACAACCACTAAATTAATGATATTTTATGTTAATTAATGTATTAATATAAATCTGTGGTAAGAGAACCTGTCTCTGAGCTATATTTATTCTCAAAAGTGCTGTGCAGGATGGCTATATGCAAACCCAGCAATATTCCTTGAAACTAATTACTCAGGGAAATTTTTCTAAGAATGCAGTGACACAGATAGATGTCATATAATTGGATGTACCAAAATTTCCTTCAAAATTTTGAAGCTGAACAATTTGAATGAAAGATTACCTATTTTTTAAAGCTGTTTTTCTATAAATAATAGTATCTAAAATGTATGATCATTCCGTGTTGGTGTGTGGTAATAACATTAAATACTGAGAAATTGTCATATGCTAGACATTTGCTACAACCTTTACAGGGATTGGTTTATTCAGTTCTCACAATACGTCCATGATGGTGGTACGCTGGTTATCCCTATTTTACAGATGAGGAGTAAGAAGCTCAGAAAATTTAATCAATTTGCCTGATATCCCTAAGGTAATAAATGATAAGGCTGAGATCTAAACCCACAAAAGTTTATGTTTTTAACTACCATGCTTCACTTATTTGATGACATTTAAGCAGAAGAATCAGCTATGATTTGATGAAATTGGAGTTGCCTCTTTGTCTACTATTTAGATCTCAGGACCTGTGTTGCCCATACACTTTCTGCTTGGAGCCATCATTCTTTCTTGGTAGAAACTTCTTTCTAACCTTTTCTTTTCAGATTTTGATATATTGCTTTTTCTAGGTGGTTTAGATGTTTTGGAAAATCTAAAGATCAAGGTTTGTTCAGAACTCTAGGTGAGCATGTGTGTATGTGTTTTGTCCCTTTAAAGGCAAAAATGGGACAAGAACATAAAGAAAATAAAGTATACTTTTGATGTTTCGCAACAAAAAAAGAAAAAGTTTGAATCTAAGCCCCAACAAGGCTAGTTTCTCCTCCTCCTCCTATTTTTCTTCAATAGAAACCTAGTTACCTAATCTAGATGTTTGACCTTTGGCAAGTCACATTCCTGGCTCATTTGTAAAATAGTTTAGTTAAACTAGAGAATAATAATAGTAATGATTATGATAATAATGATGTTGATAATAAAGCTAATAGTTCTAGAGTGTGTAACAAGCACCAGTTACACACTATATTTTTCTAAGTGTTCACATATAACAACATTCAATTAGCATATTGGTCCTATGGAATAGGTACCATTATGATACACGAATTATAGATGAGAAAACTAAGGCACAGAGAAGTTAAGAAATTTGTCCAACACCAAACAGTAAGTGGCTGAGTCAGGGTTGGAATCCACGTGCTGATTCCAGAATTCATGATTTTAACCACTATGCACTATTGATTTAACCCAACTCTCTGTTCCAGCTACAAAATAAAAATTTGGGCTATAGCTTTGTTAGGATATGTTTTTCCCTTCTTAAATATTCTCTAATTTTTCCATTCAAGAAAATGAATAAAGAGTAGAAAAATGTGCCTTAAGCATTGAAATTTCAACATATTACAATAATGGCATACTTCTTAATTTTACTTAGATAGTTAACATTTTGAATTTGAGGAAGAACAAATGACTACACGGAAAAGCCACAGTAAATAAGTATAGTAAAAGATAATAAAGAGGGAACATATAAATGGCAATGTCTAGAAAACCAACATTTTTGTTGCAAATTTTCATTGGAATGAAAATGTCAGGTTTGGTTTGATAACATGAATCAACACTAATGCTCTATTACTGCTTCTTAGACACATTTGGCAACTGGTCCTAGGAGACTGGAATTCACTCTTCATTGATCTCAGAGTAGAGTGTATCTTTAAGAATGGGTACAGTTAAAAAAACAAAAAAGTATTCATCCTCTACAAGAATGCCAGTAACGAAACAATCATAAGTATAAATTAGGAGAGGGGAGAAAATAACCATGAAGGAAAATAAGTGTAATATACGGAGCAGAGCCCAGAATCAGTAATAAAAAGGCACTTGATTTAGTTTGTCTTTACCATATTCTTCCTGTTACAATTACATAAAAATTCCACCAGATGGTGCAATAAAATAGACCCCCCCCCTTCTCTATTTGCACTTTTTGACTACCATAACATTTAAACTTTATAGAATTACAAAATCTAGCTCTGAATGATCCATGACCAGTTTTAATTTGCTTTGTTATTTGCTTACTTGTTTGTTTTTAATTTGTTTAGGTATTCTAAGTCATACTTCTATGCCCAGCAGTTTTCTCTCTATAACATTTATGAAGTTTAATTATATTATAGTTAAGGGTCCAAAGGTTACTTCAAACAAAAACATGAGCTAAATTTTGATTAGGGATTTTATTCTGCTTTATAAATATATTGATATTATAAATATAAAATAGATCTAAAAGAATTCAAAATTTCTGTGCACCTACTGCCAATAATTTATCTTATCTATGACTTTGGTATTAATTCAGAAATATATTTCTTTGGTAGTACATTAACATATTTATCAGAACCAAGGTTTATTATAGATCATTACATACAGTTCTCCCCTTTACCTCTAATATATAGAAACCTATACATTAATTACAAATTGACTAGTTTACAAAAGCATCACTAGCTTAGCAGAAAGTTTTACAGTTGGTTCCCATTTCATAGCAGGTCTCTATTGCAATTTAAATATAATTTGATATGTTTTCAAAGTTATTTAACTGTAATATTTCAGTCATATTTACTTGTTAAAATGGGACACACCTGTTTTGGGATTGTGATTTTAAAAAGATGTTTTTAGTGCATTATACTTTCTGATAAAGATAATACATATATTTTTCAGAAAAATGGAGAAAAAATAAATTACACCAAATCCTATCTGCCTACAGATAATAATTCTTATTGTTAATTTCCAATTCATAGTGAAAATGTTGGTTTTCGTTTCTAGACCCTTAACATTATTATAGCCATCACATTTTAAAGCAATGTCTTGTTATCACCCCATATTTATTTAGTAAAAATACCCTTATTATGACAAATTTTTATGACTCTTTCAAATTTAAGGTACTAAGATCATTGAGTTCTACTTTGGCTTATATTGTATTTTGATTACTTATAATAGCAGTAAAAAATGGTAAAAGAGTTTTTCAGAGGTTAAGGGAGGCCCAGAGCACTTGCAATTTTTATGCTTCTGTGATGTCAAACAAATTAAGAGCCATATTTGTAGATAATATCCAAAGCATAAATTTAGACTCCTTCATAAATATCAGGTCAATCTGTAGCCCTCTGTTCACAAATGGAGCAAATGTGGCTGTTACCATATTATAAGCATTAGCCCTCAGTGTTAAATTTGACTGCATGTACTTCACATTCACTGCTTTCACTGACTGCTGTTAGGAACATATTCAGTGGCCATGCAACAAACTATATCCTAATTAACCTTATGGTCTTACTTCTGCGGTCCCTGCCAGTTTGTTTTAAACAATTCAGGCAAAACATGCCTGAATTGAGTAGATTTTCGTAAACTGAAACAATTTAAAGGTCCACACAGACAAGCATGAACCAGGTGTACTATATGTAATATATATAGTAACAAGATTATGACCCTGCTCTGTGACACCAACAAATACATAATAAAATGTGTATCTATGAACCACTTTCAATTTCCTCATAAAGTAAAACATAAGGAGATTGTAGAACCAAAATTGCAAGATCAATCAAAGATATTGTTGCTTTTGTTAATAGCTCTTGATATCATATAAAGAGTGGCCACAAATAGCTGCAGAAGAGACAGAAAGCAAAGTGAGATTACTAGTATACATCATCGTCACTACTGGAAAAAAAATCGACATTGATAATGGATTAGTAGGGTGATGTCACTCAGAAAATGTACTTTCTTTGTGTCTATTTTTTCCTAAACTATATGTGCTTGGGATAGACAACAAGAAAAAACAAAGGAAAAAGTAACTAATGTATGCAAAAGTGCTGTTTTCTTCAAGATCTTGTTATACATTTACATAATTTCACAGTTATTTTTAATACAAACTCTATATATACACACACACATATTATTTTGAGCAATTTTTATTCCTTATTGGTAATAACAACAGTACCTTGTATTCTTCTGTATTTTGAATAGATTACATTTAATAACACTGAAAATTATGTTAAGTTGTGAATAACATATGTATACATATTTTTAATTCATACATGTGTACACATATATGTACATATGTGTCTATGCATAGATGAAATGTATATGAAATAAAGATATGCATACATATGTATTTATTTCCAGGTTTTTAAAATGAGGAATATTTAGGTTGCATGCAGATTATTGCTATAATAAACAATATTGAAATGAATATCCTTAAAAAATCTTTTTGTGAATAATAGTTTTGTACTTATAAAAATATGGTATCTGAAAGATACCATACTAGAAATTACTGAAGGATACAATCCAATTAAAATTAATAATGGTACGTATTTTTACTTTTTTTTCTTAATTTGAAGTTGTCTTCTAAGAGGCCACACTCTATGAGGGTAATTCTTTCTCCCATGCAACCTATGAGGCTTGGATTTCAAAACCCACAGAAGAGGTATGAGGCCATTTTCCTGGGAGAAATTTTGTAATCTTTCTTCTTTAATAACAGATTTATTATATCTAATTGAATGATGCATGTTATTTAAACCTGACATTTTTGTCATGGCCATGGTTACAAATTTGATTCGTTCAGTTATAACTTGCTGGGAAAGAGGACAGATTCTTATTGAATGTATGTAAATAACCACATTTCCATGAAAAATGAAGTGACTCAACAAAGGCACTTTGTATAATATTTGCCTTAATCTAGCTTCTCCCAAAAAACGTAGAGCCTGAGACACAGACTTGCAGGTCTATATTATCAAGCTGTATATAGCTGGCCCTCAATAATGTTTTACTTAGTCTTGTTAAAAACATTGTATACTCAAAGATCAATTTTTTCTGAACTATTGTCCTCTTTACAGTTTATAAGCTTTGATTTATAGCTTAAATATTCTATATATGTATATTTAGACATTCACATATATTAAATGAATAAATTTAAAGTATTTAAAATATATTAACCTTAGTTTATAAAACAATGCCTATTCTATAGGGAATTAATCATTAAATTTCTAACATTTCACTTAAAAAACAGACAAAGCATATCCATTATTTTGCTACTAGTGAACCTAGTATGCTTTTAGCCCTAGTATGCTACTACCCACAGACCCCTGCACTAGGCCTTAGGACACCCCCCTCCTCTCCATTTTGAAGGGCCTGCCTCCCTCTGCTGACCCAGCAGAGGTCAGCAGTGCTGTTCAGGCAAGACAACTCAAGGTCAGATCTGGGATCTAGCCTCAGTTTTTCCCCTTCAGAGCACTCCCCAACCCTCTCCTCCACGCACAGATTCCAGATCCCTAGAATGTGATTCTATGGGGCTATTGCCAAACCCTGTGGCTGTGCCCTAGCAGTAGACTCCCTGCTGCAGGCCAGTGCAGCATTTCTTTCACAGAACTAAGCAAGATTGAATCACTAGAATGGTGCTGACAATGATGGTAATGGTGTTTGGGATGACTTACTCACATGGGACATAAGACAAGTTCAGAGCCCTGGGAGACATATAGTCAAACCTTGAGTCAAGCCACATGCATGGGTTTACTTGTCAGTGTTCCCACTATGTTACCATCTCTTGTCTGTAGCATCCGAGGGCAGAGAGGTGACAGTAGGTGTCTTTTACCCTGTGTGTCCACTCCTCCCCATGTTTCACTTCTATCCCCTCCATAGTGTCCTCACCACATATCAGGGAGTCCTCCAGGGGTGGTTGCGCCCATTTCCTTCGAGGACTTAAGGACGTTTGAGGTTGTTGTTTTGCAATGCCATGAGCTCTTCCCATTGATGCCCACTCTTGTCTTTATTCAAGTGGCAATGCTGTGCTTTCTGACATTGGTCTTAAGCCAAACCTGTGTAGGAATAATCAATCCTTGCATGGATGGTACTACGCTTCTTATTCCACCCAAGGCTCGTTGCCTAACTCTCTCACTCTGGTAGTGTGCAGAAGTAGGGGTGGGAAGGGGGCAGTCAACATTGAAAAAGTCCATATTCTGGTAATGCAGAGATTACAGCCTAAACAGTTCAAGAGAAATCATGATTGGATGATGTGCTATTTGACATTTACACTATAAAATTCTGAATAATAAATTTACCATGACTAGAAAATAAAGTATATCCACATTTTACTGCATACTCTGGGCAAGTATTGTATTGTGGCCATTATTAATGAAGCACAAAGATAATCATAGAGAGAGTAATTGGAAGCCAATTCACAGGAGCATAATGGATGATGAATGATCCAGCATTGTGTGTAATGATGTAACCGGCTTTAAATAAATGGTATTGCAGAACTGCAGAGCCAAGATCTATGTTATTTCCATACTAACAGTTTCCCAAGAGCCATTGCCTTATAAGTCATAACAGTACTGCTATCTTTTTCACGTGGGACGAGATAGGAAATTAGCTATGAATGCACAATTGATAGTAAAAGAACATGAAGAGATAATTCCTGGACCTGAAGCGGAAGAGATGGTGCCTGAACAATATCTAGGATCTTCACATCCACTCCTCTGACAATCAGCAAATCAGTGCATTTTCTCTATTAGTCTAAGTCTTGGTTGATGAATTACCATATATTATACTTCACTGAGGCCTACAAATTGTGAAATTCATTTTTTAAATTAAATTGTACAGTTAGGATCCTCACAAGAACATATATGTGCAGGGCCCACACACCCTAGAGGTGACCTTGCCACATGAGCAAACTTTAACATCACTTTTATGTTTCTTAAAGTGAGAAAAATCAATTTATACATGAACACTACAGTATTATTTATCTATTGCTGTGTGACAAATTACCCCAAAATTTAGCAGCTTAAAACAACAAACTTAATTATTATGTCACATAATTTCTGAAGATCAAGAATAATAGCTGAATATTTCTGGCTCAGGATATCTAAAGAAAACATAGTCAAGTTGTCACCATATGGGCCCCTCTATAGGGCTGCTCAGATAATATGTTAGCTGGCTTCCTCCAGAGTAAGTGGTCCTAGAAAAGTGAGTATGTTCAAGACAGAGCCACAGCTTTACATATCCTATCAGAAGTGACATCCCATCATTTTTGCCAAACTCTATTCTTTAGAAGTGAGTCACTAAGTTCAGCTTATATTCAAGGGGAAGCAAATAAAGATCTACTTCTTGAGAGGAAGAGTGTCACAGCATGTGTGTACACGTTTTTCCCAGTCTTACTGAGGTATAATTGACAAATAAAATTTTACATATTTAAAGTGTATATGTGATGATTTGATATGCATATATATTATGAAAGGGTTACTACAATCAAGTAAATTAACACACCCATGTGTTTTGGGGGGGTGTGTGTGTGTCTGGTAAGAATGCTTCAAAAATGTGGTGTATATGTGTATATATATATATATATATATATATATACACATATATATATCTTTCCAATGTGTACATATTTTTAAAAATGCCACAATGACCTATGCATTCTTTACAAGTTATTAGGTAATGATAATTTAATAGTATATAAAAATAAGAAAAAATAAGAAGCAAGAACACATGTAGCTTGGCAACCCAGTGTTGTTGTTGTTTTGTAGTCTCTATAATTTTAAATTGAAACCTATTTGGAAACTTTGCAGGCAGACAAATTTTATACATTAATAAAGTAAAGTTTCATTCTACAGTTTATATTGGTTAAGCATCTTGGAAATTTTAAGTTTAAATTAATGTTTATAATATAAAATCATGTTTATCATTGATATAATTTTGTCTGTAAGGTAACATTTTGTATTTTATCCATACATTGTTTAAGTGAAACAAATTTTTTACAAAATTCTTTGTTCTAAAACAATATAAACTTAGTTGAACACTTTTTTAATAATTGTGTTATTTAAAATACTTTTGGAAAGTATTGTAATTTAATATAATAATATAACCAGTGTAAGAAATTAGTAAGTTCAAATTAATTAGGATTTTTATGAAAAATTACCCAAACTTTACACAAATTATATACACGAACATAGTTTTGGACTATGTTAAAATCAGGATGAATTAAAATTAGCTAATCAGATTAATGTGCTCAAGTATTCACTTTGATTAGAAATATTATAAATAATTTTTTAATCCTTAAATTTTGTTTAACATTACTGAAGTTCTCAATTTTTTCTTCTATCAACTAGACATCAATTTTAATTTCTTTGCTTCTTATGCTGTAGCCTGGCAATCAGTCTTTATCCACAACTTGATCATTTCTCTGAGCTAATTTTTTTTTAAATTTAAAGAGCCAGCATTTTTAAGTCATTTGGACATGTTTTCTATATCTGGGATTAATGAGCTTTTTGATTATTTTGGTTTGGTTTAATTAGCTTTGAGTTATGTGAGTGCTTATTAGTCTCTATAAGTCAATCAGAAGAGGAGCCCCAAGAGGCTTTATAATCTAATTTATTAATTTCCCCAGAGTTAAGCAAAGGGATATCAATCCATATGTTCATAAAATATTTTATACACACAATAGAAGTCTCTTATCAAATTCTCAAAGAGTTAGGGGAATTTGGGGTTGGCTGCTTTCTGCAGGATGTAAGTGATTTACCATTGGGTTGAGCCCTAGGTAGGGATCATAGTAGGTACAGAGGCAGTACACCAGGAAACGCCAGGATAAAGATTTTTATACGCAGTGGGCCTTGCTCCATTGTTTTCTCTAGTTTTTGTCCAAATAGGCTGTGGATTGAGATATGGGCTTAACTTTAATGCTTAATGTTTACTACACATCTGTTTATTAATAATTAATGTTGATTAATAAATTAACTAAAGTTAAGCAATAAATGTTTATTAGACATTTATCATTAACACATTTTGTTGTTAGCAAATATTTTGTTCACATATTCATTTGTCTCATTTATGTACTTTCATAGACTTCTCTAGTTCTTTCAATAGAGAGAAAAACTATCTTACACTTAAGCTGAAATCTCTGGACCAGTCAGCAATAATCCTTCACATTGTATCTATACTGAAATTATAACACACAGTCAGATACATTCATATAATTGTTATTAAAACTATCTAAAGGTATCATAGAAATCAGAGAGCTGTGATCTCTACACCACACACATGACTATGGCATGCAAAAATTATAGAATTTTTAAGACCAGATAGTACCCAAAAGTCCCAAAATAAGAGAGTGAGAATGTGCCAGCCACTGACCAAACAAAACCCAAAAACCAAAAAGCAAAACAAAAAACTACAATTATAAAAAGAATATAAAAATATTCTTTTGTAAGAAGAGAAAAAGTCTTTTAAAAAATATCTACATATATATAGATATACAAAAGACTGTCAGATTTGGTTTTACAAATCTAACCGTGGGTAAGCACAGCACACAACTAACCTTTTCAACAAAAGCTCACCTGTTGGTTGCTTCAACCATGTAATAGAAAGGTCAGGGAAACACAAAGAGTATCTAAAGTGCATTCGTTATGACTCACTTGCAGTGGCTGCTCTTCAATGGCCACAAAGCTTTGTTTTTGTGTCAGTATTCGTTCCCTTTAAATGATTTACGTTTTTAATAGTACACAAACAATCAAACATTAGAGTACGCCATAAAAAGTCAGAAGACAAAATATCCCCTATATTGAAGCCAAAAATGGACACAGGAAACTTTTCAAACTCAGAATTGATACAGCCCAATGGTCCTACTAATCTATGTCCTGTAATGTCTTGTAACCTGGTAGCAAAGATACAGGCATTCCAAAAGAGAGATGATAGAATCATCAAGACACAAGATTAATGTAAATGACATATAAAGATAAACCCACCGTTTCTGTCATTTGTTACCTGACAAAGACCGGTTAACCAGATCCTATAATTAAAACTAGGTTCCCAAAGTTTTATCACTAACGGAAGTCATAAATAGCAAGCAAAAGCCAGACTTCACTGAGAACCAGACAAACTCCAGAAACAGAACCTGAAACTGAAACAGTAACAGAGTCATCAAGAGAGAAACTTCCATCTCTGAATAGAAAGATTTATCCCTGGATATGAAAAAGGCTGACCTGGGTGTGGGGACACATGAGCTATACCACTTGGACAATATTTGTCTATGCAGCACCAGTGGTTAAATCTATCTGAACATTTTGGTGGGACCTCTATTTTGGAAGAAAACCCATAGATAAAAGCATTAAGAAGAAAACATTATACTTTTATCTGCAAATGGTTTTAGAGTCCAGAGTTCAGAAGAACTGGCTCCCTGATGAAAGGATACAAACAGATATTTAAAAAATAAAACCATGATTACTGTCATTCAGTTATCATATCTTGTCTCTTATCTGTAAGGATAGTCACGTATCTGTAGATGTCAGTGTTGCAAAAGTCAGAGATAAAGTTGTTTATCTCAAGAAGTTAGCCACTTACAGGAAAGGGCTTAAGTCTGCATTTATTTAGAGGCTAGCTCTAGACAGGATGTTACATATTTTAGTTTATCTAAGGATGTGAAATCTTTTTTTCTTCCTTACTATGGACCATGATGTGCTTAGTTACAGTGGTGTCAAGGCAAGGTTCGGTTTTATTGTCTTGAATCAAATGCATACCTTCAGGAATAAACCATACTGGCTATGTGAGAAAGAAATGTCACAGGTTAGTCTTTCGTATCTGTTCTACTTTGACCCTAGTACAGAATCCTGGGTTTAAAAGCCTTAGGTATAACCTAGGCTACCTCTCCTGTTTTCTTCAACCAATTTAATAATCAGGGTGGAGGTTATTAGACATTATTGTCCAACAAATGCTATCATAAACTGTGGTATCTCATCTACACTTTATTTTCTCTTTTCTGTGGGAAAAAAAGGGAGAAAGAATACTGGAGTTTATGGTAAAGGGCAAGTAAGTATTTGAGTTTTGTGAAGTAGGTATGTCCTGTAGAGCAAGAGTAGGAACTATAGCTCAAAAGAATCTCAGTTTTTGTTTTTTGACTAAGATTTTTTTTTCCATTAAGATATCTTTAATGTCTATGCAGTCACTCCTATAAGATTTTCACATTTTGTCTTTTAGGCAACATTAAATTCTCAAAACTTATTTTCTGAATCAACATTATAATGAAGCCATATAACTTCAGACATGATGAAGATTGCTTTATTTTTACTATAAATTATTTTCAGCCTGAAAAATTACTGTTTGATATTACCAACTTTGGTATATAAATTAAGTCAAAAAACATCTGTGAAATTATATCTTAAAGACAAGATTTTCCTTTTAACATTCTAGAGAACTTTTGTACAATATAGCCAATAAAAATTTGCTGAGTCCCTTCTAGGAAGTATTAGTAGTCTATGCAAAGAGTAAACCAATGAGTAATTCTATTTTTAAGACCATCACTAATTAATCTGGTATCTTTTGTGTCTCATCTGTTATGAAAAATGTTTTTAAAATATCTAACCCAATAAGTCTTTTTGATAATAATAAGCCACATGTGCTTTTTGTGATTTATTTCATAAAAATTCTATTTGTGCTTATTTTTTATTTTGAGATATATTTTTAAATACTCTCTGATTATTTTCCCCAATTATCTCATAACACTACTTAATTGGAGCTCTATTTTTTCCTTAAGTTTTCTGAAAAGTTAAAAATGTGGGACAAAATTAAGAAATATACAAAAGCAATTGGACTTTGTTCTTCACTAGCCAAAAGAGAAAAAAGAAAAGAAAAAACCCTACAGCTATTAAATGCTATTAACAGAGAAATGTTTTATTTAAAGTGTTTCAATCAACTTAAAAAAAAAAACAAACTAATTTTTGAAAGAAAATCCAAAACCACTCTTTTGCTGCGAGAAAAAGTTTGTTGAATAAGCATGTGCAAACTCTTTGTAACATACTATTCTATAAACCAATATATATGTTCAGAAATAGAAAAACATTAAATGTCCCCAAAATAGGACAGCCTTTCAATCATACCTGTATTGCCAGCTTCATAACCTGTGAAAAAATGTCACAAATAAGACTAGACTCCTTTTCAACCAAGATATAATATTAGCTCTATAATAATTTTCTGTCAGACACATATATCCAATCCTGTCTTCTCTGAAAAAGACCACTTTACCTGTGATTATCTGCACTAGGCTGAAACATATGTTTTTCCCACTCCAGCCAGATCTTGCTATTCAACACTTCTACTCATTCAATTCCATCAAATACTTCTCCACCACTTCTCAGCACTATTAGCTATTCATTTCTGCAACAGGACTTATTTCCAGTGACTCAGAAATTGGAAGAATGGAGGAAGATTTATCCCTTCAGATGTTATAAAAACTCACTTCAGAATTACACTCTGTCTAACCACACCATGTGTAGACTTACTAGTAAACTTAAAACAAACACCATAAATTCATTAGTAGATTTTTACATGGAGAAACAGGGCAGGAAATTAGAAGAAAATTAAAGTAAAAAAAAATGGTGCATAACAAACAAGGAACAAATAGGAGCCCCATTGTTAGAAGTGAAGTACAAATTCAGAGCGGAACCAAGAAAAAAATTTAACAATACTGAGATGGCTGAGTTAGTTGTCCACCTTATTGAACTGAAAGAACAATTTACAAGACATAGTTACTTGCAATAAGATTCGCTTTTTCAAGCTGTGAAAGTCTATTGATTTTTTCAAGGAGCCCTGTATTTCACTGAAGCAGAGTCTTGTCATTTTAAATATAACCCAAAGCTTTAATTTTTGTTCCTCCTTTTTTTCCCATAGGCTGAGATCAAAGTATAATTTTATTAAATCTGAAAATAGCATAGCATTTAGTATATAAATATGCATGTATTAATCAGAAAACCTCCAGTTTAAAGAACACCTTTAATTATAATAAATTTAATATTTGAGCATTTTAAGTGTAATTATTTAAATTTATGTTATGAATATCAGTATAGCCAAGATGCCCTAAACATTTCCTTAAAAATTGTTGTTGGGGGCTTCCCTGGTGGCGCAGTGGTTAAGAATCTGCCTGCCAATGCAGGGGACACGGGTTCGAGCCCTGGTCTGGGAAGATCCCACATGCCGCGGAGCAACTAAGCCCGTGAGCCACAACTACTGAGCCTGCGCGTCTGGAGCCTGTGCTCCGCAACGGGAGAGGCCGTGACAGTGAGAGACCCGCGCACCGCGATGAAGAGTGGCCCCCGCTCGCCGCAACTGGAGAAAGCCCTCGCACAGAAACGAAGACCCAACACAGCCAAAAATAAATTAATTAATTAATTTAAAAAAAAATTGTTGTTTACCAAAAAAGTGGTGTTTACAATAAAATGAGAAAGACACTATGAGAAAAATAGAAAATCCTATGTAAAAAATGTTGTTTACTATAATAAATAGCTCTATTCCAAGGTTTACCCTCTTTAAAATGTCAATTAAATGCTCACACACTGTTTTACTCAACAGTGCTTTTAACAACTGTGCAAGTACATTAGGAAAGAGTACTTTTATATCTTTATAATGTAATGAGTCTCCATAGATTCCTCAGAGCTTATACAAGTAAGGGGTAAATAAACGTCCTTGGGGTGTGTGTATGTGAGAGAGAGTACTAAACTCTAGTGATAATTTTCCTAAAAATTACTGGTTCCTTTTCTCATGGTAAAAAATTTAGAGGCTTTATCATCACCACACAAAATCTATTCTTCTGCCTTTTCTTCCTCAGCCATTTAAACAAACATTTAATCAATACCAAGTAATATAAGCACTTATCCCTGTGTGAGGTAAAGACAATTTAGGAAGGACCTTTTCCTAGAGCTCCGAAACACTTTTAATCTGTGTGAAGTATAACCTGGATATACTCTTCCCTCTGAAACTCAGGCAGATCTTTAGCAGCTGAGGTTGAGGATGATTTGAAATTTAGCAGCCCTAAAATATCCCTTCTGCTTTTTCAAGTCACAGTTTCTGCATCTAAATAATAAACTCTATCTATAGTCTAGGTGCAAAAAAGGGTTCTGGGGAACCTGGTTATTTCAGGTATCTAGAGAATAATGCCTGTTTATTAGGAAACATCAGTACTTCTAACATCCCTTGGTACCAAGTGAATTAATGGTATGGGAACACTGTGCACGTTATAATTCTAAATTAATTTAGATGTATTCCACAATTACAGCTAAATAATTTTTTAATTAGAATTATACAAACCATAAAAATATAAACATAACACACAGATAAATGAATTCTATTAAAGCAATATGAAGTCTGGGCCTTAGTAAAGACAAGCAAAGAATGGGAACTAAAATAATTAAATTATTGATTCAAGCCCCTTAAATTGAAACAGAGTCTCTCCTTTGTGAGTTCTCACAAATAATGTTTCATTTTTTTAAGAAGCATATCTAACTAAATAGAGAACCTTAAATTGAACCTATGTATTTGAAATAATTTCTAAAACTGATTTTTTATTTATCTTTAAGGTTGTGACTATAGAACTCAAAGTGAATATTTGGCTATGTTATTTACTGTTCGTTGAAGTTATTTAAGATTACAAAGCCAGAACAAGCATTTACTTGCATTATCTTCATTTGTGCTTAATTGTAAACCCTCCAAAGATTAGGGATTATACCTACTTGTTTTTTAGGGGTAGACACAAAATTTCAAGCTCTAATAGAGAACCAATCAATGATTTTGGATGAGAGAATGTAATGAAAGAAGTTGGGCTGGGAATCAGAAAAAGTATCTTAAAGACTAATTTACTGATCTATCCTACATAACCAAGTACACTTCTACTATTATTTATTCCAGTGAATAGCAGTGCAAATCTCTAATTCTGCAAAACAAAACAAAAAAACTAAGATTCAATTTTAGCACTTCCTTCTTATGCAGTTCCTATTATATTCTATCCATGATTCCCACTTCATGTTCTTAAATATCTTTTGGATTAATCCATTTTCTCCTTCTGCAGCAGTAACATAACATCAGAATTTAGAACTACTTTAGTCATACAAATGTCTCTCCTCACCAAAAAGCACAAATATGAACATCACATACATGCCCTACAGGAAAAAACGCCATAATTCCACTTACCTCTCTGACACACTCACATTATGCTCCTACTTTCTCTTTTCTAGTCAGATGTTATTTAGTTTCTCATTTCTCCCAAACTACCGCCACCCACAGAGCCCTTCCTAGGGGTAGAAATAACTCCTCTTTGATGCCAGTCCTTGTAATGAACCATCCTTTGATGACTTTGCTAAAACCTACCCCTAGTTTTGTAAATAGCTCTTATATTACTTAGAGTGTTTCATCTTATTCCTCCAGGACCCTAACTGAAACATTCACCAATGGGTCACTAAACATCTAGGACACTGTATGCCTATAGTAAGTACTCATTAAGTGCATGTGTGCTTACATTTAATAATAAATAATAAATAAATGTCTCCCCAAATAAGTTTCAAGCTCCTCTGTGAAGGGACTCATAGCTTGCAGCTTATACATCTTTTTCCTTTTTTCAACCTCTCACAGTACCTAACACCAAAGCACAGCGGTTTGATTGATTCCTAATGTTTTCAAATAGTTTCAGAGAATAACAACATTAGCAGAATGAAAACAATTATGTATCAAACATTGCTCAGCACTCTCAAATGTTTTAAAAATGTTGCTGCAAGATAAATTTGTTAATACTTAACTCAATATTTGTCAATTTCTGAACAGTTAATGGGACTCAAGTGAGATAAAGAAACAGAATATTTTTAATAGGTTGACAGATTTTTCTTTCTGACTGGATAAAATGATCAGAAATTTCATTAGAGAATTTAAATTGCTCATATTAATTTAAAAAAAATTTCTAAGCCCTACAATGAACTATGTTCTAAAGTTATACTGCTCACTTTCTGTTTATTCTTTACATTATATGATTTTTTTTCTTCACTGGGATTTAAATAAAAATAATCTCTTAGGAATCTCAAGCATGGAATCAAATTATAAGCATGTTGTCTTTTGAGAGTTTATAACTTTATTTGGTCTCATATGCCTTTTTAAAGGTATGGGAAAGTCAACATATTCTTCAGCATACAGTTTGCTCTCTTTTATTTCTCCACATTCTTGACAGGAAATAAGTTGGTCCCTTGTAACTGTGTAGATGATTTTATGAATATAATGGGAAACTTTGCAAAGGCTGGTTGAGGTTATATTTTTATTCTTCTAACATTAACATTGCCAAGACTCCAAGGGAAATTATGGGAAATGGACTAAGTGGGCAGACTTTGGGACTCATACAATTCAGACAAAACCAGAGAAGTGATGTGATCCGTGTAGGCACAGATAGGAAAGGTTCTTTAGTCCTGAGAAATTTTAATAGCACGTGTTGCTTTGTGGAACATGTTTCTAGCCTCTACTCAATTTACAAATACAGTTGAGAATGTAGTTTGCTTCATCACAGTGTTTCTTTGTGAGGATACATTTCCTGCAACCCAGTGGCAGGAAGTTTGACTTTTCCTAGGCAATTGGCTTGTTTTTAACTTGATGAGTAACTATAGCTTTGAAAGGGATTGTGTTTCTCTTTGTTGCTTAAGTGCTTAGAGCCAAGTTTGCTGCCTACCCGTAGAAGAGAAAAGGAGAGCATGCCACGTATTTTGTGAATTAACCCCATAAACATTTTTCATCCAACCTGAATCCCTCATCCCTACCAGTTGTATCACTCATTTCCTTGATGTATTAGAAGCGTCTTACTTCAGATATCTTGAACCACTTGTCCAAGCCTGATCTATAAACACAAGGGACAAACTTGGTTTATTGACCCATTGCAATGGGGGAGACTACATACCAACAGAAGTCAAACAAAGGAAAAGATAGAGTTTTATAAGATTGAGGGGAAAGGTGGAGTTTCAGAGAAATTTAAAGAAAGCAGAATTTTAACAGGCATAAAGCAAGGCTGTGTGAAGGCTTATGGCCTGCAAAGTGGATTCCAAATCCTGTTTTCCTGGAAACCATAAAGCCAAGATAAACCTAGAATGTCGTGTACAAAAACCCTGTTAGTGAGCTTCTTTTCTCTATGTCAAAGTGACTTTGTTACTCCAGGCAAGAATGGTGTAATTAATTCCTGATGTGATTTCAAACAGGAAACTTTCTCATTGTCTATGATTTCAGAGAACAAGATTTATCTATGAGTAAAAAAGCAGTAAGAAATCAAATAACGGGGTCATTATGACACTTGCCAGCTGCAGTGTATACTTGGAAGAAATATTGTTGCCTGTTAAATCTGTTAACTCTGTGTCTGTTATTGCAATGAATAGCTGGGTGGACTTTTACTTTCCTAGCCCAAGTTAAATTTACTTTCTCATATGTTTAAATGTAACAATATATAATTTAAAAATATATAATCAATTAATGAAATGCTGAACTTCATGAAAAGTCAAAACACAAAGCTAAAGCATGCAAAATTTCAGAACAGAATTATCTGGTTTTGGTTTCAGCAATTATACCACATGCGTTAAAAAAATATTTTTTATTTTTCCAACAAAGTTTCAATTAAATTAATGTGTAATTACTATTGTTATGTTTTTGGTCTCTCTCCTCCTTGTACTATATCATGTATCACTGATTTAATATGACAGAATTTGGGGGCTTTATCATCTGTGTCATTAATTTTTATGGGCAAGGAAAATAAGTGTCAACTCTTTTTTAAAAAATTTTATTTATTTTTGGCTGTGTTGGGTCTTCGTTGCTGTGCACGGGCTTTCTCTAATTGCGGCGAGCGGGGGCCACTCTTCATTGCAGTGCTCAGGCTTCTCATTGAGGTGGCTTCTCTTGTTGTGGAGCATGGGCTCTAGGCACTCGGGCTTCAGTAGTTGTGGCGCACGGGCTTAGTTGCTCCGCGGCACATGGGATCTTCCCAAACTAGGGCTCAAACCCGTGTCCCCTGCATTGGCAGGTGGATTCTTAACCACTGAGCCACCAGGGAAGCCCAAGTGTCAATTATTATTAAAGTTAGACCAAGCCTGAAAATTCCAGCTTCCTATACTTCAGTCTAGTGTTTATTCACCATGCAATTCAGAATATTATGTCTGCAAGAAAAAAAAATCTTAAGGATATTTAGAGATAAACTATTGAAAAAATGTTCTTAAAATTACTAAAGGAACTTCAACAGGTTGAGTCCACACACACACACACACACACACACACTTACCTGTCAGGGCAGAAGGGAGATGTGTGTTTAAACTGTACTATAGGTAGAAGGGCAGTGGAAAATCTAACTTTGGTGGTTGGAGCAAATGTAATTAAAATCTGTCTTTATTACTCAGAGGCAGTCTCAGTGATAGAGTGTATGTTCCTGGATCCCTGCAGCTCTATAATAACAACAACATAATGTTTCCCTGACCATTATGGGGAGGCCTAAAATCTAGAAATGTAATTGACTGTGTACTGAACACTGGTTTCAACATACCACCAGGTCATTCTTCAGTGATTTTCAGATAATGAAAAGTATTGAGTTCCACTGTCATCTGAGGCATTTTAGCATGAAAGTAATGAACAACAGCAGTTTTTCCCCAAATGCCAGTGTTTCAGGAATCAAGCAATGCTGGGGACCTCTCTCTTTTTCTTTCTTCTTGATTTCTACATGTTCCTGGTCAGTAATTGCCTTAGAATAATGAGCCCTCACAAGGTCAGGAGAGAGGTAATGTAGCTTCAGGCTCTGCATTTGGACTATTTGGGTTCAAAGTCTGGCTCCATCAATACACATTTGTAGCTTTAGGAAAAAGTCTTTATAATTTATAATTTGAAACATTAAACATTGCAATTCACTTGTTTATGAAATAGGGATGATGATAGTATCACTATAAGGAATTAAATAAGAGTATGTGTGCCAAAATTTTATACAGTGCCTATAATATAGTATGCACTTGATAATGTTTTTTATTTTGAAAACAAATAAAAACAGAAGTTTTCCTCCAAAACCATGGAATGCCTTTCTGAATACAACAGGCATTTTGAAGATACTAAAAATGTTTAAATTTCATGAAAAACCCTTGTCTGTAGGAATAATGTATGAGTAAAACACTTATTTTTGGCAAAGAAGCATTAAATAAACATTTAATTTAAATGATGAAATATATATGTAATAGCTTATTTAAGTCAGAGGAAACAGATGAACCAAATATGGTTTACCTCTACTTTCAAAAATGTATTAGATTTTCTCTAAAACTAAATATACTTTTACCATATGATCCAGCAATTGTACTCTTTGACATCTACACAAAGGAGCTGAAAATTTATGTTCACACAAAAATGTACACACAAATATTTATAGTGACTTATTCATAATTGCCAAAACTTGGATGGAACCAAGATGTCCTTCAGTAGGTGAATGGATAAATAAACTGTGGTACATCCAGACAATGGAATATTATTCAGAGCAAAAATGAAATGAGCCACCAGTCCATGAAAAGACATGGAGGAAGCTTAAATGAATACTACTAAATCAAAGAAATCAACTTGAAAAGGCTACATGCTATATGATTCCAATGATATGACATTCTGGAAAAGACAAAACTATGGAGACAATAAAAAGATCAGTGGTGGCCAGGGGTAAGGGGGGGAGAGAGATGAAGAGGCAGAGCACAGAGTATTTTTATGGCAGTGAAAATATAATTTATAACATATATACTATATGTAAGCATACTGTTATGTTCTGGGCATCAAAGATGAGATTGTCAAAGTATCTGCCTTCAAGGAGATCATGACATCGTGGTAAGGCAAGTGGATGGTAATGTGTACTCTATTGGAGGCTGGAAAAGTGAGGGCAAGTTGGCACTCATGACCATGTGGATTATGTTCTACACATTCACAATGACAATGCACCCCTGGAATTGTGCAGAGTATAACATGCAGGATATAAGCTTAGACTTTAAAGAAGTGCTCTTATTTGACCCCAGTGTTGAAGAATGAAGAATATTTTATAAAGGGAAATAATTAATACAATTCATTTCAACAAGATTTAACATCTATATGCCAATACTCTAATAAGAGCTAATATTACTATTTGAGAAACTTTGAGATAATGTAAATAAATTTCAATATGCTGGGGCAATGAGTACAGATAAGTATTATCTTCGATCAAAAAACTAAATGAACAAAAGTAAATCATAAAGTTATTTAAAGAACAAATGGAAGAATTCCCATATAACCTTGGACTAGGGAAGGCTTTTCTAAAAATGACTCAAACTCGACATAAAAGAAAATTAATAAATTTAACTACATAAAAGCATTTTAAAATGTCTGAATGGGCAAAATCACAGTCATAAAATAATTACTGAGTTGGGAAAAATAGTTGCCAATCATATTACAGATAAAGAGTTCATGTCCCTAAAATATTACAGTTCCTAGAAATCAAGATCAACATTCTAACGTAAGAAAGTTCAGAGAAGAGACCATACAGATTACCCTTAAACAATGGCAAAATGCTTATTCACTCTCGTAAGAGAAATACAAATAAAAATACACAGAGGTAGCATTTTTTTTCACACATTCAGTCTGGAAAAATTCAAAAGTTGCACAATACTTAATGTTTAGTATAAATTTGTACGATTCTCCTAGAGGGTGATTTGACAATATAAATAAAAGCATATACCCTTTGTCCATTAATTTCACTTCTAGGAATTTATCCCAAAGATGGCCTTTCATGAGTGCAAAATGACCTATGTATAAAAATACTCACCGTGGCACTGATTCTAATAGCAAAAGATTGGAAACAACTCAAAAGATCACCAATAGGGCACTGGCTAATAACATAACAGCATATCCTTGCAGTGGGCTACTATGCAGATGTAAATTTATAAAAGAAAAAGGCCTTCTATATTACAGAAATGTTAAAGTCTCCAAGATACAGTAACTGAAAAAAGAAAGATGCAGAAGAGTTTGTGTTATGTGCTATGTGTGTGAAGGAAAGGGAGAAAATAAAACTATGTATGTATTTGTATTTATATTTGCATAAAACAACTTTAGAAGGATATATATAAAACTAGTAAAACTCATTAACCATGATAGTGAGTGATGGAAACTGTATATATGAGTAAGAGGTGAGGTACTAGACTCCTACTGTATAGCTTTGAAATATTATTTATTTATTTATTTATTTATTTATTTATGTGTAGTTACTTTTTTAAAAAATCTATATTGGAGTATAGTTGATTTACAATGTTGTGTTAGTTTCAGGTGTACAGCAAAGTGAATCAGTTATACATATACCTATTTATATCCACTCTTTTTTCTTTTTTAGATTCTTTTCCCATATAGGTCATTACAGAGTATTAAGTAGAGTTCCCTCTGCTATACAACAGGTTCTTATTAGTTATCTATTTTATATATAGTAGTGTGTATATGTCAATCCCAATCTCCCAGTTTATCCCTTCCCTCTCCCAATCCCCTGGTAACCATAAGTTTGTTTTCCACATCTGTGACTCTACTTCTGTTTTGTAAATAAGTTCATTTGTACCCTTTTTTTTTTTAAGATCTACATATAAGCGATATCATATGATATTTGTCTTTCCGTGTCTGACTTACTTCACTCAGTATGACAATCTCTAGGTCCATCCATGTTGTTGCAAATGGCATTATTTTGTTCTTTTTTATGGCTGAGTAATATTCCATTGTATATATGTACCATATCTTCTTTATCCATTCCTCTGTTGATGGACATTTATGTTGCTTCCATGTCCTGGCTACTGTAAATAGTGGTGCAATGAACATTGAGGTGCATGTATTTTTCGAATTATGGTTTTCCCCAGGTATATGCCCAGGAGTGAGATAGCTGGATCATATGGTAGCTCTATTTTTATTTTTTTAAGGAACCTCCACACTGTTCTCCATAGTGGCTATACCAATGAATCACTTATATTATATATAAATGTTAATAAAAACTTTAAAAGATAACACCCACGGTTTACAGGTCAAATAATTCAGTCTCAGAAATATTAAGTAACATATCTAGGTTTGTCCAATTAATAATAATAATAATAATAATAGCAGCTAACCCTTAGATAAACTTACCATGTATCAGGTACTATTCTAAGCACTTAACATATATTAGTTTAATCCTCAGTCATCTGAGGTAGCTGCTAATACTTTTCCTATTTCAAGTAGAGGAAACAGAAGCACAGTAAAGTGATGTGCCCCAGGTCCCAATCCAGATAAACAGCAAACTAAGCATTCAACCCTTGGGAATCTGTCTCTACAGTCCATATTCTTAAGCACTTTGCTATTATCTAGGCACTTCTACCAGTAAATCCCAGTCTTTTCCTCTGAGGCATACTTTATTTATATGCTGAAATGTGAACATTGAAAAATTACCTTCAGCAGTATTCAAAAAATTTTGTAAAAACTCTGAAATCATGAGTCACACGGACACAGAAATGTGGCTGTCCCCAGTCAGCTGAAACAAACAACAAAGTTGTTTTTAAAATAACAGTGGTTCTTCTCGGATGCAGTGTGCTACGAGTTGGTGAGGAATTGGACTAGGGATTAGATGGTTGGCTCTTAAAGCAATTTTGTCACAATGTGGTAGGCTGATGTTCCTCTTGCTTCCTCAAATGTAGATGAGCGCTCTCTAAGATCTGTCCCTATTTGACATTCCACATTTCCAAAATTTTGCAAGAGTAACCACTTTTACCAAAAGCTGACACCACAGAAGAACCTTTTCCAACAATTTTTATAGAATGTCCCCAAAAGGGTCTTTTGTGAACTCCTACTAAGTCTGCAGCACCTTTAGAAAGGCAAGTTCCTGAAGGCATGAGGTCATAGAGCACCTGGTTCCTTAAACTGCTAACAGCAAATTTTTACTCCCTTCTCATAAGACTGATTTCTAACAGACTGAACAGTGTGAAAGGTCAAAGCTGAGCCAGCCTGCAGCAAAGGACTGAGCTGTAACGCTGTATCTAGGTGGGAGAGAGAGCTGTGAATTAGTTCTACTGAGCTCTGCATTTTGTACTCTGCTGAATAACCTTACTAAAGAAAGTTGTCAGCCATTTAAGAGCCCAGACTTAGAGTATTAAAGCCCATAGAAACTTCTGATAATTTTTACAATATAAAAACATATTTAATTTTAAATTGAGAACACGATAGGAAACCTACCAACATTTTGGATGTTTGCGATTATTTATCTTTAAATGTATATTTACAAACCATGAAATCCAGGGTTCCATTTCATTTTAGAGTACTTTAATTAAATCTACAGCTCTGAAGATTTCAATGTTTGTTCCAGCCCGCTGCCAAGTCATAACTGACGCATCTAGAGACAAGAGTTTAAAATGGGATTGCATGGTCACAGCCAAAGTGTAATGCCTGCTGCTGAGCAGGATGCAGAATGGTGAATACTGCCATCTCAGCAGACTAGAGCTAAACTGCCAAAGCCTGACAGAAAGACGGATTTTCTTTAAAGGCAGCAAAATGTTTTAAAGGGATTGTACTGGATTGAATTTGTAAAATATCTACAGCATCTTTTCATTTGAATTATAAAGGTTTATATGAGAACTTCATCTTAAATACATTCCAAAAGAGGACTTTAGGATTCAGTCTAAAGCACTATTGCAAGGAATTTTTGGATGTGTCTACATCTGAACTCACCATTTAAAATTACAGAATTGTTATTTACCCTAAATCAAGTATGTGGGTGACCTTGTTTTATATATTTTAGACCATTAAATTACAGGAGTAGAAAGGACAAAAAGCTGTCTTGGAAGTATTTCAGAAATAATTTTAGGAGTGGATTTGGATATTCAGTTAAACTTGGCCCTTTTACTTATCAATAGTTAAAATCTGCACAAAAATATAAATAGGAACGATTATTTCAGTCCTTGGAGACAGCAAGATATTAGCTATTAGACCTTTTATAAAGAGATGTACCCAGATGACAATCAACAGACAGTGGCTGAATCTTCTTGACACACTTTGTACTCACCACATACTCTTATTACAGCATTAATGCATAGGAAATTTCTTTTTTTATAAGTGATCATAACTAACTTCCAAAGTTTTAAATAAAAGAACTGTTGACAAACATCCACAAGAATAATGAAATTCATATTAAAATCAAATGTCAATTATTGTTCCCTGTGGACGCTGGGGGACAGCCAGCATTTCACTTATTTATGTTTTCGGGAGTAACATATCTGGACTCTTGCCCTAGTCCTCCTTCACTCTTTCTTCTGACAGTTAGTTCTCAATTATGAACTAACCGTATTCCTGTTTTTAAGCATTTAGAGATTTACTGTCTTTGCTTCTCTTTCCATCTGCTGGATTAATGTGATGCAGAAATCCTAGACCCAAACTTTTATTTTAGGTGGCCCGTCATAAGACCTAAACTGACAATAAGACTGTTAGCTACGTACTTAAAACCATGTACCTCTTCAATCCTAGAAGTAAGCTTTATTAACAATGAAGTTGACATATTGATGGCCATCTGGCTGACTCTCATGTGCTTCTGAATCAGTAGAGATAGATGCTATTTATTGATTCTATAAAAGCTCAATGATGAAGGGTAAATCTCCAGTTCAAGGGCAGCTGTAAAAGCCTACTGAAAAACATTCATCCAACATGTAGGCAGATGAATGATGTCATCTACCAGTGTGTGAAAAGCGGTGAGGAAGGGGTCTCCAGTGAAGAGAAATCCCACATAGTACTCTGCATATCTCTCCCTTTTCACATAAGATAGACATTATTGGTATATATTCATCTGTCTCCTCCATTATGCCATAATATCTTAGAGGGCCAGAGGAGAGTAGTAGCATAGTCCTTGGGTCAGAATTTTGGCAAGTGTATAAGAGCCACATACAGAAGGGTTTCAGCTCAAGATGGAAAAGATTATAAGACTCAGAGCTATAAACATTTTTTAAATTAAATTATTACACAATGAATGGAGAGTTCCCTGCAATGGAAGAGCAGAGAGTGGGCACTCATTTCATAGGACCGAGATAAAAGAGTCAAACACCAGGTGGGTGGCTATCTTTTAAGCTTCCTTCCAAGGATGATATAATTGTAATTGTTTAATGATAACTACCTTTCTCTTTCTAGATTAATGACTATCTGATCTTAACTTCTTTATTTCTCTTTAAATTAATTTAGTCATTCAATTCTAATATTTCAGGAAAGGTAAAGATTTGCTCGTTAATTCTGACATGAAACTCAAATACCAGCAAGTACAGTGTACAAAGCAGAATTGAATTTCCTTAAGAAAGCTGATGAGTGGACCTACCAACAGCATTATGAGTTTGTGAAGAAAAATGGAAACTAGACGTCATCAAAGTGACAAGGTTTCTTAGAGCAGCACTCAAAATAATTGGTTAAATGCATTTTTTCTACAGTTCAGAGTTTTTTACTTACTAATATACAGTCAGCCCTCTGTATCTGTGGGTTCCAAATCCATGGATTCAACCAAATATAGATCAAAAATATTTGGGAGAGAAATTCCACAAAGTTCCAAAAAGCAAACCTTGAATTTGCCTAATGCTGGCAACTATTTACATAGCTTTTACATGGTATTCACAACATTGTATTTACATTGTATTAGGTATTATAAGTAATCTACAGATGATTTAAAGTAAATGGAAGGATGGGTGCAGGTTATATGAAAATACTATCCCATTTTACATGAGAGACTTGGGCATCCACCGATCTTGGTATTCACAGGGGGTCCTGGAACCAATCCCCCTTGGATGCCTGGGGATGACTATATACATTCCAAAGTGAAGGCACAAATGCTTACATCTGCAGACTTCTGCCTCCCTGAAGGTAACTATTTAAAATTGGAATAAATCTGATCAGTTCATCTGACAGCAGTAATTAACCTACAGAAGGATACGGAGTTACTGGTATGATGCCTCTAGACCACCATATGTATTGTTTGTAGCCTCTTTAAAAATTCATTGAGTAAAGTCATTGTTGCATGCGGCTGAAGACTTATCAGAATCTTTCCAGGTATTTGAATCAAAGTTAATACAGCAGTGTAGCCCCCTTTTTAAAGACTCAAATTTGAGTTTACAACTGCTTATTCTTCTTGGTTTCCCTCTCCCTTTCTGTCTCTCTGGTAGGACACTTTTCTGATTTTCCTCAGTAAAGTATAAAAATGTGCACAGAGAAAACTGAAAATACAATTCCATGATTGTATCAAAGAACTTTTATAATATTTTACATTAAATGAGCTTAGGAGAGTTAAAATATCTCATATTTTTCTTGTTTGAATATAGACTCAATTGATTACCAGAAGCCTTAAAACTCACTATTATGGCTTGATTGGGAACACTCCATGGTACTCAGACAGATAAAAATCTAAAGTCTTAGAAAAAATTTTAAGTAATGTTATTATGTTCATAATTATTGAAAAGTAGAGAATGAACAAGTTGTATTGGGTTACATAGCTAAATAGTAGAGTGAAATAACTAGACTGTTTTTCTCATAATACATCTAAGTATGTGCAGAAATATTAAAGATATAGCTTTTATACTTAATCATGAAAGTAAAAACTAATTAACTCAAAAGTTTAAAAATGGGGGAGGGGGTCCTTGCAATCTGTGTTTTATTTTTTTCTAGCTTTATTGAAAAATAATTGACAAAATTATATGTATTTAAAATGTACAACTTGATGATTTAATATACATATACATATGAAATAATTATCAAAATCTAGTTAATTAACACATCCATCACCTCACATAGCTAATTTTTTTGGAAGAGGGGCATCAGAATGCTTAAAATCTATCTCAGCAAATTTTAAGTATATAATATCATATTACTAGGTATAGTTACTATGCTGTACATTAGATTCTCAGAACTTATTCATCTTAGAACCAAAAGTCTGTACCCTTTGATCCATACCTCCCCATTTCCCCCATCCCTCAGCCTCTGACAACCACCATTCTACTCTGTTTTTCTAAGAAAAGTTTTTTGTTTTTGTTTTTTAACAGAAAAGGGATACCATACAGTAGCTGTCTTTTTCTGGCTTATTTCACTTAGCATAATGCCCTCCAGGTTCATCCATGGCCTCACAAATGGCAGGATTTTCTTTTTATATGGCTAAATAATATTCCATTGTCTACACATACCACATTTTTTTATCCATTCATCCACTGACAGACACTTCGGTTGTTTCCATATCTTGGCCACTGGAAACAATGCTGCAATAAACATGGGGGTGTAGATATCTCTTGGAGATACTGATTTTGTTTCCTCTGGTAGTGGGATTGCTGAATCATATGGTAGTTCTATATTTAATTATTTAGGAACCTTGATACTGTTTTCCATAATGACTACAGCCAATTTACATTCTCACCAACAGTGTATAAGAGTTCCCTTTTCTCCACATTCTCACCAACTTTTATATGGTATCTTTTTGATAATAGACATCTCATTGTGGTTTTGATTTGCATTTCCCTGACAATCATGTTGAATACATTTTCATGTACCTATTGGACGTGTGTATATCTTCTTTGGAAAAACATCTATTCAGGTTTTTTGCCCATTTTGTAATCATGTTATGTGTTTTTTTTTCCTACTGAGTTGTGTTTCTTATATATTTTGAATATTAACCCCTCATCAGTTATATACTTTGCAATATTTTCTCCCATTTAAATTTACAGTGATAAATACCTACATTAAGAAACCAAGAAAGATTCCAAATAAACAACCTTACCTTACAGCTCAAGGAGCTAGAAAAAGAATAATAAACCAGCCAAAGTTAGCAAAGGGAAGAAAATAATAAGGATTAGAGCAGAAATAATTGAAATAGAAACATGAAAGAATAGAAATGATGAACAAATATAAGAGTTTATTTTTTGAAGATGAACAAAACTGATAAAATTTTAGCCAGGCTTCAGAAATAGAGACACAGATGTACAGAACAAACGTATGGACATTAAGGGGAGAAAGCGGAGGGTGGGGATGGTGGTGGGATGAATTGGGAGATTGGGATTGACATGTATACACTGATGTGTATAAAATAGATAACTAATAAGAACCTGCTGTATAAAAAAAACAAAACAAAACTTTAGCCAAGCTAAGAAAAAAAGGGAAAGTCATATTTATTTGTGACTCAAATAAATAAAATTATAAATTGAAGAATAGACATTACAACTGATACAACAGGATATAAAGGAACATAAGAGATTACTATTAACAATTGCATGCCAACAAATTGAACAAACTAGAAGAAAAGATAAATTCTGAGAAACATACAACCTGCTAAGACTGAATCATGAAGAAATAAAAATCTGAACAGACCAACAGTGAGTAAGAAGATTAAATCAGTAATCAAAAATATACCCACCTATAAAAGCCCAGGACCAGATGGCTTTACAGGTGAATTTTATCAAACATTTAAAGAAGAATTAATACCAATCTTTCTCAAACAATTCCAATAATAGAAGAGGAAAGAACACTTCCAAACTCATTTCACAAGACCAGCATTACCCTGATACCAAAGCCAGACAAGGACACTACTAGAAAAAAAATTATAGGACAATATCCCTGATGAATATAGATGTAAAAATTCTAAATAAAATACTAGCAAACTGAATTCAAGAGCACATTAAAAGGATCATACTCCATGATACTAGAAAAATATATGTAAATAATTGAGAAATAAGATGTACCAGCATGCATCAAAATACAGTTAATGTTTATTTCTTAAATAAGCAATATGATCCAGTCATGTAATCTAATCCATGTGAGTGGACTTCATTATTCTGAGAATATGTGCCATCATCGACCTTATAGTTTACCTGAGATTAAAGTAATTACTACAGAGTTCATATAGGTGCAATGAGACCTTGGTTCCTAGGTATCTAACCAAGTAAAGTAAACAGGAGAATTCCCTGAGAAGGTAGCATAGAAGCTGAGTCCTGAAAGATGAGTGAGTGTTAACTTGGTAAGAGGAGGAAGGATGAAGAGGAGAAAGAGGAAGCTCATCAATAAAAATTAAATCTACAAGGACCTAGGAAAGAAAAAACAAATGCAAAAAAACCCTCACCGGAGAAAGAAGCACAGTGTGCTTATAAGCTGAGGCAAGATGATACAGAATGAGGTAAGATAGTTTGTACTTTAAACGTAATGGAGAGCCACTGAAGTTCTTCAAGTAGAAACATGGCCAACTAATTTATTTTTGCAGGAAATGTTTTATTGGGGATCTACTTTATGTCAGGCACTATAAATTAAATATTCATGGTTTCTGCCCTTAGGAAATTTACAATCCAGTGGTCAGATGACAGTTTTCAGAAAAATCATTCTGGTTTTAGAATGGAGAACAGACTGAGTAAAGTTTAGCATTAATGTAGAGAGAATCTTAGGCACTTCTGCAATATCCCATCTGAATGGGATGATGGTTGCCTGACTCAGATTATTGGCAGAGAAATAATTCAAAACACCTAAATTTCAGTGAAGAGTTTGGATAAATACCCTGTCATATTTATTCAGCTATTATGTTATATTTAGATGAATTTCTATTTACATGAAGTTATTCATAATATACTATCGATGCAAGAAGTAGTTTTAAATAATATTTTATGATCTAATATTTTAAAAAAATATTTGAAGTATTTATTGTTGTGTAACAAATTATTCCCAAACCTTAGTTACTTTAAACAATTTCCATTTAGTATATTTGATAATTTTGTGGGTCAAGAAATAAGACATTGCTCAACTGGGCAATTTTTTTGTTCTCTGTAGCATTAACGTAGGTCATTTGGTTTTGTTTAGCTGCGGGTGGTCTGGTTTGGAGTATCCAAAATGGCTTAACTCAAATGTTGATGCCTTGACAGGGATGTCCAGGAAGGTGGGTTCAGCTGTGATTGTTGACCTGAGCAACTAGAGAAGGCCTCTCTAACCCAGCAGTCTCAAAGTAGTTGGACTTCTCACATGGCAGTTTATAGATCCTCAAGTATGGATATGTCTCAGAAGACAGGAAGTGGAGACTGCCACTCCCATAAGGCATAGCATCACCATCTCCACCTTACACACTCTTAGTCAAAGCAATCACTAAGCTCACCTAGACTGAAGGGGAAGAAATGTGGATCCCACAATTCAATGGAAGAAATATTTTAAAAAATATTGACACCATCTGTAATCAATCAGCCATAGTCTGCCCACTATCCACAAATTATTTACATATTTTCCTCCCTGCCAAATATGTTCATTCCTCCCTATGGCCCCCAGGGTCTCTTCCCATTATAGCATATGTTCAAATTCCTGGATCTTATCACCTAAATCACATCCAGGGTGAGATGAGCCTCCTCAGGTTTCGTTCCTCAGATAAAGTATCTCTCATTCTGAGGATGTGTGGACTAAAGAGGCAAATTAGCTATCCTCCACACATATAACCTATTATACAATGGTGAGACACAGGTAAGATAACAACTATAGAAAACCCCAATCAAAAAACTTGGAAATGGGAGGCACATAGCAGTTACTAGTCCATGCCATTTCTGCAATCTACTCAGTCACACGCCTCCCATTCCCTACTTAAGACCCAATAGTAATCTCTGGAATAATTCTCGGCAGCACCTCTGAGCTCTTGGTTCTCCTCTTTGACTCATCGATCTTTTCCATTAGAAATGCTGTATTTGTAAATCTGTAGGCTTCTCAGCCTGTTTTCTCATTGGAGAAATTTGGGAATTCAAAGGTCTCTTTTCATTTTGTACTTTTTTTCTCCTTCAATCTAAGCTGATATAATTTCTTTAAAAGCAACACCCATTTTCTTTCAGAGGTAAGCTTGTCTCTACCTTGAGCTAACGGTCCGAATGCTATGGGAAAATGCTATTAAGATCCTTGGAAGTCATTAGCTGGTTGAAACATTCTAGGAGCCATGTCCTGATATTCTTAGAGGACCTCTCCTCCAGCAGCATATCTAAGGGGAAGGCTCTGAGAATTTTGGAAGTTCCACCGTGCAAGTCCTTAACTTCTTCTGAGGTTTCAACAAAAGTTCCCTCAGTCACAGCTTTGTGATCCCTAACCTTAGGCCATGTTTACCCACAACTGTTCTACACGTCACCTTTGCCCAGAGGCCATGTATAACTGAGAGCCTTTTGCTGGGAGAAACTGAGGATGAGTTTCATTTTCAAACCCAAAAAGCCCTGTTATATATTTTCCCTAAATTCTGCTTGAAAACTGAACAGTTCCTTCTGTGGTTCATTCCATTCTTATTGTCTTTTATCATAGACAAAAAGAAGTCAGATTCCTGCCTCACCCAGATCATTAAGCGACCATTTTATTTCCCATTTTACTGGTGGAGACAGTTCTGAACTTTCTGCCAGTACGTAAATCAGGTACCCGTTTTCCAGTCTCCACTAGCATTTCCTCACTCTTTTGTATGCTTTACTAAGTATTCTTGAGGCCTTTCCAGCTTCTATTCACCACTCGGTCACAAAGACAAGTTTTAGGCAGCACCCCACCTCTAGGTAATACTAAATCCCATTCTGGCTTTGTATTACTGCACACAGAATACCCAAACATTTAATAGATTAAAACATTTAATCATATATCATGATTATGTAGTTCAGGAATTTGGACAGAGAAATTACTTTACTCTCCATGGCACTGAATGGGTCCCTCAGCAGAATTCAACTGCAGATAGTCTGATCTGGAGAATCTAAGAAGGCCCCCTTCCATACCTAGCACCTTGGCTAGAAATGTTGGAAGGCTCAGCTCACTTTGGACTGTCAACCAGAGTGGCTACATGTTGCCTTCCCAGCTTTGTTGCCACAGACTAGGGAGACTTCTTTCATAGTAGCACAGAGTTTGAACATGTCAGGTACCATCTCTTAAGGTTTGGGGCTAGAAACCACATACCACCATGTCTACTATATTCTGGCCAAAGTACTCATGAGTCTGCCCAGATGCAAGGAGAGGGATACAGGATCCTCTTTCATACGGAGAATGTCAAATAATTTGCAGCTATCTTTAATATGCCATATTAATATACAAAAATAATATCATTATGGATGTCAAAAATATTTTCCTGTGTAGTTTATCCATACTTCTTTTTCTACTATGAGCATTTTTTTTGGAAAAAAGAAGAACATTTTATTTTCATTTCCAATGAAAGTGAAGAAAAACTGGAGGCCACAAACAAGTGTCTACTACCATGCAATAAGGAACTGTAAAAGCCTGCTGAATTCTTGCTACTTAATCCAATAGATAGGATAAATCTGCAGACCCCGCTCTCTCTTCTTCCTGACACACCAATTACTTGTCAAGGCTCTGAAATCGTGTGCTTGCTCAGAAATATTTAATGGCTGAAACTTCCAATAAAATTGCTCTAAGATGAAGACTCATTTTGTCTCAAACCTCTTGTTTTTTGTCTTATCTAGTCATCCCATTCCTAATGACAATGAATGGCCTCAAAAAAGCCCAATTTTTAGTTTTTGTTATTAAGTGAAAAAACCATTAAATAAAGTAAAGCCCACTCATTTACTTTTATTTCCTTTTTCCTAACCTTAGAGACAACTATTTCCACATGTTCAGTCATTTGTATTCTACTTTTCTAGTTCATTAGACTATGCTTGAGAAACTGTTTCCCACTAAAATTTTTTAACCATCACATTCATGCAATCCATAAGATCCATAACAAAAATATTTATTTTGAAGTTATTTTCTTAGTTATAAATTCAACTTACTAATGTCAGAACAATCTTTTTTTCCTCAAGCAGCCTCCATTTTTCCTCTGTCCTTTTATTTATTTATTCATATAACAAGTATTTGGTGAGCATATATTGCGTCTTGGCACTATCATAGGCATTGGGGAAACAATGAAAAGTAAAAACAGATGAATTTCCTCAACTCTTAGAAAAGTAGTTAGGGACAAGTGATTAATAAGCAATTATAATCAATTGTGCCATAAGAAGAAGAAGGTGACATAGAAAAAAGACTCAATGGAGAGCATAGTAGGCACACCCAAATGAGTCTAGGTAGTAAGAGAAGGTTTTACAGTGGAACTAAAGTCCTAGCTGAGACTAAGGATGTTAATCAGGCAAGGACCAGAAAGAAAGAAAGGGCACATCTGTAAAGGTCCAGAGACAAGAGAGAGCATGGAAATACTTAAGGAACTTGAAAAGTTTTGAGAAGGGAAAGAAGAGATGCTAGAAATAGAGAAGTATTAGATCAGAAGTGGTCCTATAAAACATGGTACAGAATTTGGACTTTACAGTAAAAAATCTTAATCCACTGAAGAGATTTAAGCCAGGCAAATGTCATCATCAGAACTGTGCTAATAAAATCATTCTAGCTGCAAAGTAGTGAATTATTTGGAAGAAGAAAATACTGGATATAGGGATTCCACTTTTGGAGCTACTGCAGGAATCCATCCACTAAAGGAGCAAGCATCAACAGTGATAACAGTGGCTGGACTATGGAGCTATTTGGGAGGTAATACTGAGGGTTGATGGAGCTAATAGAATAATTACAGTAAAAGTACCAACAGTTAATAATAGAACAATCACAATGTGTTACACACTATTTTAAGATGGATACCTTAGGACTATAATTGGATGGGGGAGGGAGAGTCTTATTAAATCTGATTTTAAAATATCTAGGACAAAATAATCAGATATAAGGTATTGCCTTTTACTTAATCAAACCAACACTAGAGGACACTTTAGCAAATGGGGAAATGTGAATATAGACTGGGTAGTCTAAGAAAATTTACTGACATATTAACAGTGGGGATCATTATCTGAAAAGGGCAGGCTTTATAAGAAAAAAAATACATAAATATTTGTATAAATCCACAGATAAAGGTCTAGAATATAACTTCAAATGCTAACAGAGGTCATCTTTGGGTTGTGATATGATATTTTCATTTTATTTTATGATCTTATCTGTATTTTCTAAGTTTCTATAGTATACCAAAATTTCTTTTATAATCTTAAAATATTTTTAAATAAAAAAATGATAACGAGCAGGACTATAATTTTCAAAGACAACATGTGGGCTCAGGGCTAATTATTAGGTTAATTATACTCTATATCAACACTTCCATAGAGGTACCAAAGGGAGACATGTGCCCAGGTAAATCATCAGTACAGTGATGTATCATTTTATTATGATCTGTGGCTCTGACTTAATGCCCCCAAGGCAAAACTCTAGTATGCTGTTGCAGGTTTGGATTCCTAAAAAGCAGACTCTAAGACACACTTTACATCCAAGAGATTTGCTAGGAAGTCTTCTCAGGATTAAATCCAGGGGAGGTGACAAAAAGGAAAGGGAAGGGAAAGGAAAAGGAAGGAAAGAAGTAGGTTAGGGCAGAAAAAAAGTTGACTGTGATTCATTCTCAGGGTAAGACAACCAACCATATGGAGAATTCTAAAGATGGAGTGACCTTTCAAAGCTGTCCTAAGTGAAGACAGCCAAGTCATTATAACTCTACACTGAAAATTTACTGAATATGGTACATCCCAGGAAATGAGCATGATATTGAGCAAGGTAGTTGTCTTCAGCCGAGGCATTTACACAAGGGGGCGAAGAGCTAAAGGCTGTCTGCCAGCAACAGTCCCAGGAGTTGGAGCAATAACTCCTTGATTCCTAAAGGAAGATACGGGCAGTCCATCACAATGTCCATGCAAGAGGACACTTGGAGCACTACTCTCACCTAAATTGCCTCCTACATGCTAATTTCAACCCTGAAAGTGAGAATATACAAGTATATAGCTTGAAAGCAATATCCAAAGTGCCAAAGGACAGCATGATGAACGAGAGAGTGCATTCTCCCAAATGTCTAGTTCATGACACGAGAGAGAAAGAGTCCACCTTGGCACAAAAAAGGAGATATAGAATCAATTTACGACTCTTGCTGCTTAGATGGAAGACAGAGATGAGAGATGATGCCCAAATGCATTTTAAACTTTATCCCTTTTGAAAGTTTCATTTCCAAAAAATGTAAGCTCAGTCTACCTGTACATGCACTTGATCATAATTCATTCATGAAAGTATAAGAAAGCTCTGTGTGGGTTGTGAAGAAGAGGAGATCTTCATTACCTTTTAAAGTCAATGGTTAAATTCTACAAGGCTTTGTAATTGATTGGATAAAGGGGTGAAGAAAAGAAGAATCTCAAGGATAATGTCAATATTTTTAACTGAATGGGTGCAAATCAGAGGACCTGACAGATTATTCAACCAATGGTATGAGAATAATTGGCTGTCTCTTCTAAACAATATTAAAGCAAATCCCTATCTATATCATACACACAAATGAATTTCATGTAGAGTAAGTAACTAAACATTAAAAATGAATATACAGCTTAAAATTTTTGAGTTATCACATCACATTCACAAACACACATACACATACACACGCACACACCCACTCTCCCTGCCACAAGCATACTCTGAATGGCTAGAAATGACAGAAGAAAAAGTAAAGCAAAACAGATGCATAAATATGCTGGAAATGAGAAGAAAGATGCTCAGGTAAACAAACAAAAAAATATGAGTAGAGTTGCCAGATAAAATATAGGATGCCCAGTTAAATTTGAATTCCAGATAAACAACAAATGTCTTTTAAGTACAAGCAGGCTCCATGAAATATTTAGGACATTCCTATACTAAAGAATTACTTTTTATATTTAATATTTAGTATATTCAGTAATTTAGTGTATTATTTGCCTTTAGAGTATATTTGCTAAATCTGACCATCAAAATGAGGAATTCTTCAATGAAAAAAGTAAAGAAGATTGGATAAAAGAAGAAAACTATTTACAAAATTTCATAGGGGGCAGGGAGGGGGGACTCACACAGGAAGTAGTATCTATACCACCAAGTTGTGTTCTGCTCCAGAGATGGCATATACCAGGGGCAGGAAAGTCACCCAGAAGTAACTTCCTGGGGACTGCTGGGGTATAGCAACAAGAGTATACAGATGGTTGACTTTTATCACATCCCCTCTCCCCTAGGACTTTGTCAAGGAAGTTGATTGTATGCCTTCAGAAAACAGCAGTGGAGATGGGAGCTTGGGCAACAGAGGTAAAGCTACACAAAACTTCTGCATACCTTCCATTCTCATTTAGGAAACAGAGCACTATAAGCCATTGAAGTCCACCTCATTTATCCCCACAAACAACACTGGGAAAAGAAATGGGGTGACAATCTAATAAGAAATCTTAAATACATATATAGCCCAAAATCAAGAATCAGCATATATCTGCATAACTTCAGGGGCATTGGGGAAAAAAACAATTCAACAAGCAGAACTGACACTTGAGAGGCAAAAGATTAATATGGGAGATGGAACAAAATGTTAGATAATTGTATTTATTTTTCTCAGAGGGATATAAAAAATGTTGAATTTAAAAATGTGAACCAAGTAGAAATCATAATATTAAAGACATTAATCACTAAAATTAAAAATAAAAACAAAAACACTAACAACCTTCAGTAGATGGACTGAACAGAAGCATGATTGAAGCTGAAGAGAGGAACAAAGCCAAATAACTCTCTGAGAATAAAAAAAAATAAAAAACAGGGCAAAAAGATGGAAGGTATGAAAGGAGAGTTAAGAACTATGAAAGATATATCTGAAAGTTCCTAAAGATATTTAAGATAAAGTCCAAAGGAGAAAATAGGGAGAATAAAGACAGTAATAAAAAATAATAATTAAAAATATTCCTAAAACTGAAAGAAAACATAAGTGCTCAGTCTGAGAGTTTATTCTAAGAGCCAACACATAGACATACACACACGCACAGATATGACTGTGGGTGCACACTACTGAAGAAAAACATCTTTCAGCCCAGAATTTTATGCTTAATCAAAATGGCATTCAAAGGGCAGAACAAATTAAGACATGTTATATATTCAAACGCTTACTCTTCACAGATCCCTTCTGAAAAAAATACTATAAGACATAAGCTATTAAATAAAAAATCAATCAAGAGAAAGTATAAAATGCACAGGTAATCAAATAAATTAGTAAAATATAAGCACAAAGTTTGATTGTAAATTGTTAATATCAATCCGCAAACACAATTTCAGGTGATAACAAACATGGGACCAAAACACGCAAAGCTCTTTTCTCATATTTGCAGAGGATAAATATGAATACTTGTTAATTCTAAGTGTTGAAGAAAAAATGTAAGTTAAGCATGTTAGCCATTTGAGTGCAAACAGTAAAAAAAATAGATTAAAAATACGTAACTTCAAAACATCTGTAGAGAAAGGTAGAATGCATAACTTCCAACACAGGGGAAATGAAAAGAAATATCAATCTCATAAAGGACAGGAAAGGAAAACAGTAAATACGTATGGGCAAAATTCACTTATTTAAAAAGTGAAAATAAAATAAAATCTGGTTATATGGTATATATTAGAAGTATATTTTAAAAATAAATGACACATTATAGAAGATGCTATTTTTCCCACTTCCTCTCATTTCGATTCACCTCTAAATCCTCCTAAGCTGAAGTGGGCAGTTCCCATATCTGACTGAATCTTTCCCATATCAAGTGACTGGATCTTTCTTCTCTGTCCCTAAGGTTTTCTCCAGAACCCCTGGAGCTTGCTCAGACTGTCCAGGGAAGCCCCAAAGGGCTGAGGATTTTACGTTTCCCAGGGCAACCCTCAAAAACGTGGGACTGGATTTAGTGCATAAATACCCCCAATTTCCCATTCTCTTGTGGGATGATTCTGAGGCTCCTCACAGGATTCCCAGCAGGACTGGGCCCCAGTTGCACACAGTGGTAACCTACTTCTTGATACATCCTTTATTGGATTTTTCTCTTTCCTTGTATGACTTAGCTCACACCCTCCTTAGGCTTCCTGGGATCACCTCCTAAATGAACTTATCACCACTAACTCCTTGTCTCAGGGTCTGCTTTTAGGGGAACCCAAACTAAGACAGTTGTTATCAGAATTGGGTCACAATAACCTCTCAGGCGCACTACATCGTAATTACTGTGACTTTCACTGGTGGTGGATTCGGGTGAGGTACAGGTGGGCAGAGAAGCACTGGCTTAAAAATATGGGAACAAAGGTGATTATAAAGATTGTAGAGTTGGATAGTTTGGGGTAGTTGCTTCAGAGGCCTTGAAGAAGAGAATAACAGACTCAGCTTAGCCAACAAATTCAGGGCATGGTGTTGAAAACCAGAAAACCCTAATGGCAATATATAAAGGACCCTTACTTCATACAATAATAGGGCAGCCTTGCTGAAAATAGACACAGAATTTGATACCAAGGGTGGTAGAACTACAAAAGTGACTGAATACACAGCTCAGCAACTCTCCTATACTAAATCCATAGCTCTGATAGGAAAGATGTTAGAACCTGAGATCTGGAATCGTGATATTTGGGTACACATGCCTGAGGCAACTAAATCTTCAGATTCCCCTGAAAACTCCAGGCTAGCAAAAGCAGCTTGCCCCCCTTTCTATAGTACTGTGTGTACCGTTGCAAAGAGATCAGAATACACCAAACCTCAGGCAAATGTATCATGAAATAATGTTCATCCTCCGTAATACATTCACTGTTCTAGATCAATAGAGACATGGCTGAAGCATACCTTAGTCAGTTAGCATAGCTCAGCACAGCAGAACCCTGATTTTTTAAAAAAGGATCATTCACAAAAAAAGAGCTACAGGAACTGTCTAATATGTTTCAGCAGGGCTTGGAGGAACACATATGGCATCTTGAAGGTTAGAACAGAGGGAAAGGTTACTCAATAGGAGTTTGTTGACAGGCAGGCTCTCTGCTGTGACTCAGAATATAATGTCCTGATAAGGTCACATGGAGCCAGTTTTAGTATGTTCAAGATGGCTCTTTCAAGCTTAGACACAAAGATATCCCTCAGCAAATTAGGAGGTAATGCCCCAACTGCTTTGGCAGAGTACTGATAAAGGGTCAGAAGGCCCAGGAAGGTAGGCAGGTTAAAATGGATTTACTATGTGAGACCAGAGAATCGAATGTAATGAAAGAAAGCAGAAACAAGAAGGCAAGACAGCAAGTAAATAAACAAATGGACAGAGAAGGAGAAAAGTTAAGCAGAACAGTGACCAGAACATAGTAGATGCTTAATAAATATTTGGTAACAAACTGACTAAAAGAATAACTTAAAACCCAGTGTGTCAGTAGAAAAAAATAATATGCCTTGAATGTCATAATTAACAAGCTTGATATTTATTATATGAAATTGTAATAGGTAAAAAACAAATCTGACTCCATATTGGATCTGTTTCTTTTACTTTAACCTTTATATTCTATCGCTTTTGCTCCAAGTTAATCACCCAAGAAATGTTGCCTATAGCTTAAAGTATAAGTAATGGCCCACCTCAGTGAACCCTGCCTCCTGTGCCTGAGCAGTAAGCTAAAATACCTTTGTTTAGATCACAGGCAACATCCTGACCAGGCTAACCTGTGAAGGGCTGCAGGAAAGAAGAAATTAACACATCCCCGCAGGAGTCTGGCTGGAACCAGAAAATATTTGCAACAACTTAATGCCTTTTTTACTTTACCTCCTCACCTCCCCCTCTTTGTTCTATAAAAGAAACTAGCATCCAAACCCAGCCAAGATGGTTCTTTGGGACACTAGTCCACTATCTTCTCGGTCTGCTGGCTTTCCAAATAAAGTCACTATTCCTTGCCCCAATGTCTCATTTCTTGATTGATTGGCCTGTCATGTGGCAAGCAGTATGAGCTTGCACTCAGTAACAAAATCATGTGCTCGTTTTTTCTAATAATTTTCCTTATAATACGCATGGCATACTAACAATATTGACCATATATTAGGTTACAGAAGAAATCTCAACAAATTCTAAGCAGCCCAAATCATATTGGCCTCATTCACTGATTGTGATGCAATAAAATTAGAAAATGAAAACCAAAACAAAGTACGTTTGACCTCAGAATTTTATACCTAGAAATCAACTGTATACTACTCGATAACTTTGGCAATAATGAAGACATAAAAAGAGAATTACAGAGAATTTAGAACTGAATAAACTATGCATGAAATTCTACCTAAGGCTTCAGAATACAATCTTGTGGTCTTGAATATATTTATGAAAGAGGAAATAAAATATGTTTTTAAATAGGCATAAAGAAAAAAGAACAAGCCCAAAGGAAATAGAAGAAAACACATGGTAACATAAATAACTAACTCAACAAAGTAGAAAAGGAAAAATAAATAAAAGATATCTTTTTTGGAAGGGGCATAGAAAGCCTATATATCAGCTAAAACCTTGGCAAGTATTTCCAAGGTGGTAAAAAAAGAAATAGCACGCCCCATATGGTCCCAGGACAGCAAACCAAAACTTAATTGCAATGTTCAGCCCTTCCCAGGAATGTGACCTTTAAACAGTCAATCTGAAATTTACTGAGTTGCACTGGTGAAGTAATCTACAGGATAAAACGTGCCAGTTCTCTTTTCTCCAAAAGAAGATGTCCCGGCCCCAAATAACCCCCCCTTTTTTTTTTTCAATCTTTTGCTAATACCTTCTTACCCCATCTTCCTTGTTATAAAAATCTTCCATTTTGTACAACCTCTCAGAGTGTCCTTCTGTAGTTGCTAGATGGAATGTTGCCTAATTTATGAATACCTAATGAATCACCTAATCACCAATTAGATCTTCAAATTTACTTGGTTGAATTTCGTTTCTTAACAAAGGAGAAAAAAATGAGAGAATGCACAATTATAAATATTAGTAAAAGTGTGTGAAATTAATATGGTTAAAAATAATATATAGGGATATTAAAAAGTACTGTTTTTAACTCTAGAAGTCTCTGCTATGATTCCTAATCTGGGATCTCTCAACCTCCCTCTTCCTTCCCATAGGTGCCCTCACTCACTTAGGGCAAGGGGCATTTAGTTCCCTTGCTCCAGGTAGACTTCTCTTTCAAGTATTAAGGACTACTGGGTAAAGCAAAGGAAAACAGATGCCCCTCCATTCCCTTCCCACATCCAGCGGGTAATTTACAATTCTGAGAACATCCAGACTTACTGACAACCATCTCTATGTAAATCTGTCCTTGTCTTACATAGGTCTCCTTTGAAAATTTTCTCCACAAGGCAATAAAATCAACATTACCCCTTAACATATTTCCTATGATAGCTAAGTCTGGAACCAATGGCAAGGAGCTTAGAAGCATACCTGAGCAAAGGTTATGTTGTCACTTGCATTCTCTTATTTCCTCAGTGTTTGCTCATGATTAATAATAATAGCTACTTATAAGTATTTTTTCATGTGAGCAAGATGAATATTTTTTGGTAAAAGTGGTCTGAAACTAATACATTTGGAAACTGATCAAGAAATTCTGCTAACTTTGCTTACTAACAACCTTAAAATTCTCCTGGAGTCTACCATTTTTTCAGTCTGAGTTTTTTCAAGGATGTGTTTTGACCAGTGTAGAGCATAATCCATGTTATAACTATGTGCTTTCTTTAAAAGCATTCAGGAAAATAGATCCCGGCCCAGGGTCAAGTTCACTTAAGTCTAAGAACATTGTTGATAATTCTAAGAATATTACCTTACCTCTTCTCTCCATTACTTTCTTTCTGTTTTGTTTATAAGTGAATATAAATGGTTAATAACACCCTACAGTGTTCTTCGCTGATGTAATTGCTGTGACTATTTAAGGAGTCTGCTTACAGTGGTCTATAACATCTTTGGTGTTGCTTCAAAGAATGTAGTCACTGAATTTTAAAATTCACAAAATTTTTCTCAAGGTTTCAATTCAATATCAGGATAAATTTTTGATCAAAACATTTAAAATAAACTATAATTTATAAAAAGTAGAATACCAAAGTCTAAAAGCAACATTTATTATATACTGCATACTACCCACTGTCTAACAATGCTTCTCTAGTTGGATGCCTTATGGGTGACTCTAAACTTTGTCTTTATATGTTAATATATTGCCAAAGTTTTCTATATGAATATGTATTATTCATATTTTTAGAATAATATTATTTAGAAAAGTGGTTTAAAATATGTAAAATTGTAAGCTTTTCTTCTTCCTATACTTTTAAGAATCTTATACTGAAACCACAGGTATTCACAATTATAGTTTAAGTCAGAAAATGTAAACAGGGGACACCATCAAGATGGCAGAGGAGTAAGATGGGGAGATCACCTTCCTCCCCAGAAATACATCAGAAATACATCTACATGTGGAACATCTCCTACAGAACACCTACTGAAAGCTGGCAGAAGACCTCAGACCTCCCAAAAGGCAAGAAACTCCCCACGTACCTGGGTAGGGCAAAAGAAAAAACATAAAACAGAAACAAAAGAATAGGGATGGGACCTGCACCTTGGGGATGGAGCTGTGAAAGAGGAAACGTTTCCACACATTAGGAAGGCCCTTCACTGGTGAGGACAGGGGGTGGCGGGGGAAGCATCAGAGCCACAGAGGAGAGCACAGCAATAGTGGTGCAGAGAGCAAAGCGGAGAGATTCCCACACAGAGGATCGGTGCCGAGCAGCACTCACCAGCCCGAGAGGCTTGTCTGCTCACCCGCCGGGGCGGGCGGGGGCTGGGAGCTGAGGCTCGGGCTTCAGTCAGATCCCAGGGAGAGGACTGGGGTTGGCTGCGTGAACACAGCCTGAAGGGGCTAGTGCACCACAGCTAGCCGGGAGGGAGTCCGCGAAAAAGTCTGGACCCGCCTAAGAGGCAAGAGACCATTGTTTTCGGGTGCACGAGGAGAGGGGATTCAGAGCACCGCCTAAATGAGCTCCAGAAACGGGCGTGAACCGCGGCTATCAGCGCGGACCCCAGAGACGGGCATGAGACGCTAAGGCTGCTGCTGCCGCCACCAAGAAGCCTGTATGCAAGCACAGGTCACTATCCACACCGCCCCTCCCGGGAGCCTGTGCAGCCCGCCACTGCCAGGGTCCCGTGATCCAGGGACAACTTCCCCGGGAGAACAAACGGCGCCTCAGGCTGTTGGAACGTCATGCCGGCCTCTGCCGCAGGCTCGCCCCGCATCAGTACCCCTCCCTCCCCCCGGCCTGAGTGAGCCAGAGCCCCCGAATCAGTGGTTCCTTTAACCCTGTCCTGTCTGGGTGGGAACAAACGCCCTCAGGCGACCTACACGCAGGGGTGGGGGGGCCAATCCAAAGCTGAACACCGGGAGCTGTGCGAACAAAGAAGAGAAAGGGAAATTTCTCGCAGCAGCCTCAGGAGCAGTGGATTAAATCTCCACAATCAACTTGATGTAACCTGCATCTGTGGAATACCTGAATAGACAACGAATCATACCAAAATTGAGGTGGTGGACTTGGGGAGCAACTGTAGACTTGGGGTTTACTGTATGTGACTGACTGTTTTCTGGTTTTATGTTTATCTTAGTTTAGTATTTAGAGTTTACTTTCATTGGTAGATTTGTTTATTGATTCGGTTGCTCTCTTCCTTTTTTTTTTATATATAGAGATATATAAATTTTTTTCCTTTTTCTCTTTTTGTGAGTGTGTATGTGTATGCTTCTTTGTGTGATTTTGTCTGCATAGCTTTGCTTTTACCATTTGTCTTAGGGTTCTGTCTGTCTGTTTTTTTTTGGTTTTAGTATAGTTTTTAGCACTTGTTTTCATTGGTGGATTTGTTTTTTGTTCTGGTTGCCCACTTCTTTTCTATTTTCTTTTTTTAAATTACTTTTTAATTTTTTTTATTTTCAATAAATTAAAATTTTTTTAATTTTAATAACTTTATTTCTTTTTATCTTCTTTCTTTCTTTCCTTCTTTCCCTTTTTCTCCCTTTTGATCTGAGCCAAGTGGCTAACAAGGTCTTGGTGCTCCAGCCGGGTTTCAGGCCTGTGCCTCTGAGGTGGGAGTGTCAAGTTCAGGACACTGGTCCACCAGAGACCTCCTGGCTCCACATAATATCAAGTGGCAAAAGCTCTCCCAGAGATCTCCATCTCAACGCTAAGACTGAGCACCACTCAACAACCAGCAAGCTACACTGCTGGACACCCTATGCCATACAACTAGCAAGACAGGAACAAAACCCCACCCATTAGCAGAGAAGCTGCCTAAAATCATAATTAGGTTACAGACACCACAAAACACACCACTGGATGTGGTCCTGCCACCAGAAAGACAAGATCCAGCCTCATCCACCTGAACAGGCACTGGTCTCTTCCACCAGGAAGCCTACACAACCCACTGAACAAACCTTACTCACTGGGGACAGACACCAAAAAAAACGAGAACTACAAACCAGCAGCCTGTGAAAAGCAGACCCCAAACACAGTAAGTTAAGCAAAATGAGAAGCCAGAGAAACACACAACAGATGAAGGAGCAAGGTAAAAACCCACCAGACCAAACCAATGAGGAAATAGGCAGTCTACCTGAAAAAGAATTCAGAGTAATGATAGTAAAGATGATCCAAAATCTTGGAAGTAGAATGGAGAAAATACAAGAAACGTTTAACAAGGACCTAGAAGAACTAAAGAGCAAACCAACAATGATGAACAACACAATAAATGAAATTAAAAATTCTCTAGAAGGAATCAATAGCAGAATAACTGAGGAAGAAGAATGGATAAGTGACCTGGAAGATAAAATAGTGGAAATAACTACTGCAGAGCAGAATAAAGAAAAAAGAATGAAAAGAACTGAGGACACACTTAGAGACATCTGGAACAACATTAAATGCACCAACATTCGAATTATAGGGGTCCCAGAAGAAGAAGAGAAAAAGAAAGGGACTGAGAAAATATTTGAAGAGATTATAGTTGAAAACTTCCCTAATATGGGATGGGAAATAGTCAGTCACATCCAGGAAGCACAGAGAGTCCCATATAGGCTAAATCCAAGGAGAAACACGCCAAACACATATAAATGAAACTATCAAAAATTAAATACAAAGAAAATATATTAAAAGTAGCAAGAGAAAAACAACAAATAACATACAAGGGAATCCCCATAAGGTTAACAGGCGATCCTTCAGCAGGAACTCCGCAAGCCAGAAGGGAGTGGCAAGACATATTTAAAGTGATGAAAGCGAAAAACCTACAACCAAGACTACTCTACCCAGCAAGGATCTCATTCAGATTCGATGGAGAAATTAAAACCCCTACAGACAAACCAAAGTTAAGAGAATTCAGCACCACCAAACCAGCTTTACAACAAAGGCTAAAGGAACTTCTCAAGGCAGGAAACACAAGAGAAGGAAAAGACCTACAATAACAAACCCAAAACAATTAAGAAAATGGTAATAGGAACATATATATTGATAATTACCTTAAATGTAAATGGATTAAATGCTCCAACCAAAAGACATAGACTGGCTGAATGGACACAAAAACAAGACCCATATATATGCTGTCTACAAGAGACCCACTTGAGACCTAGGGAGACATACAGACTGAAAGTGAGGGGACGGAAAAAGATAGTCCATGTAAATGGAAATCAAAAGAAAGCTGGAGTAGCAATTTTCATATCAGACAAAATGGACTTTAAAACAAAGACGATTACAAAAGACAAAGAAGGACATAATGATCAAGGGATCAATCCAAGAAGAAGATATAACAATTGTAAATATTTATGCACCCAACATAGGAGCACCTCAATACATAAGGCAAATACTAACAGCCATAAAAGGGGAAATTGACAGTAACACAATCATAGTAGGGGACTTTAACACCCCACTTTCACCAATGGACAGATCATCCAAAATGAAAATAAATAAGGAAACACAAGCTTTAAATGACACATTAAACAAGATGGACTTAATTGATATTTATAGGACATTCCATCCAAAAACAACAGAATACACTTTCTTCTCAAGTGCTCATGGAACCTTCTCCAGGATAGATCATATCTTGGGACACAAATCAAGCCTTGGTAAATTTAAGAAAATTGAAATCGTATCAAGTATCTTTTCTGAACACAATGCTATGAGACTAGATAACAATTACAGGAAGAAATCTGTAAAAAATACAAACACATGGAGGCTAAGCAATACATTACTAAATAACCAAGAGATCACTGAAGAAATCAAAGTACCTAGAAAATACCTAGAAGCAAATGAGAATGAAAACACGATGACCCAAAACCTATGGGATGCAGCAAAAGCATTTCTAAGAGGGAAGTTTATAGCAATACAATCCTACCTCAAGAAACAGCTCAAATAAACAGCCTAACGTTACACCTAAAGCAATTAGAGAAAGAAGAACAAAAAAACCCCAAAGTTAGCAGAAGGAAAGAAATCATAAAGATCAGATAAGAAATAAATGAAAAAGAAATGAAGGAAACTATAGAAAAGATCAATAAAACTAAAGGCTGGTTCTTTGAGAAGATAAACAAAAGTGATAAACCATTAGCCAGACTCATCAAGAAAACAAGGGAGAAGACGCAAATCAATAGAATTAGAAATGAACAAGGAGAAGTAACAAGTGACACTGCAGAAATACAAAGGATCATGAGAGATTACTACAAGCAGCTATATGCCAATAAAATGGACAACCTGGAAGAAATGGACAAATTCTTAGCAAAGCACAACCATCAGAGACTGAACCAAGAAGAAACAGAAAATATAAACAGACCAATCACAAGCACTGAAATTGAGAGTGGGATTAAAATTTTCCTAGCAAACAAAAGCCTAGGACCAGATGGCTTCACAGGCAAATTCTATCAAACATTTAGAGAAGAGCTAACACCTATCCTTCTCAAACTCTTCCAAAATATAGCAGAGGGAGGAACACTCTCAAACTCATTCTACGAGGCCACCATCACCCTGATACCAAAACCAGACAAAGATGTCACAAAGAAAGAAAACTACAGGCCAATATCACTGATGAACATAGATGCAAAATTCCTCAACAAAATATTCGTAAACAGAATCCAACAGCATGTTAAAAGGATCATACACGATGATGAAGTGGGGTTTATCCCAGGAATGCAAGGATTCTTTAATATATGCAAATCAATCAATGTGATAAACCATATCAACAAATTGAAGGAGAAAACCCATATGATCATCTCAATAGATGCAGAAAAAGCTTTTGACAAAATTCAACACCCATTTATGATAAAACCCCTCCAGAAAGTAGGCATAGAGGGAACTTACCTCAACATAATAAAGGCCATAGATGACAAACCCACAGCAAACATCATTCTCAATGGTGAAAAACTGAAACCATTTCCTCTAAAATCAGGAACAAACAAGGTTGTCCTCTCTCACCACTATTATTCAACATAGTTTTGGAAGTTTTAGCCACAGCAATCAGAGAAGAAAAAGAGCTAAAAGGAATCCAAATCGGAAAGGAAGAAGTAAAGCTGTTATGGATTGCAGATGACATGATACTACACATAGAGAATCCAAAAGATGCTACCAGAAAACTACTAGAGCTAATCAATGAATTTGGTAAAGTAGCAGGATACAAAACTAATGCACAGAAATGTCTTGCATTCCTATACACTAATGATGAAAAATCTGAAAGAGAAATTAAGGAAACACTCCCATTTACCACTGTGACAAAAAGAAAAAATACCTAGGAATAAACCTACCTAAGGAGACAAAACACCTGTATGCAGAAAACTATAAGACACTGATGAAAGAAATGAAAGGTGATACAAACAAATGGAGAGATATACCATGTTCTTGGATTGGAAGAATCAACATTGTGAAAATGACTCTATTACCCAAAGCAATCTACAGATCCAATGCAATCCCTATCAAACTACCAATGGCATTTTTCACAGAACTAGAACAAAAAATTTCACAATGTGTATGGAAACACAAAAGACCCTGAATAGCCAAAGCAATCTTGAGAAAGAAAAAACGGAGCTGGAGGAATCAGGCTCTGTTATTGAGACTATACTACAAAGCTACAATAATCAAGACAGTATGGTACTGGCACAAAAACAGAAATATAGATCAATGGAACAGGATAGAAAGTCCAGAGATAAACCCATGCACATATGGTCATGTGATTTTTGATAAGAAGGCAAGAATATACAATGGAGAAAAGACAGCCTCTTCAATAAGTGGTGCTGGGAAAACTGGACAGCTACATGTAAAAGAATGAAACTAGAATATTCCATAACACCATACATAAAAATAAACTCAAAATGGATTAAAGACCTAAATGTAAGGCCAGACCCTATAAATCTCTTAGAGGAAAACATAGGCAGAACACTCTATGTCATAAATCACAGCAAGATCTTTTTTGATACACCTCCTAAAGAAATGGGAATAAAAACAAAAATAAACAAATGGGACCTGATGAAATTTAAAAGCTTTTTGCACAGCAAAGGAATCTATAAACAAGATGAAAAGACAACCCTCAGAATGGGAGGAAATATTTGCAAATGAAGCTACTGACAAAGAATTAATCTCCAAAATTTACAAGCAACTCATGCAGCTCCATATCAAAAAAACAAACACCCCAATCCAAAAATGGGCAGAAGACCTAAATAGACATTTCTCTAAAGAAGATATACAGATTGCCAACAAACACATGAAAGGATGCTCAACATCATTAATCATTAGAGAAATGCAAATCAAAACTACAATGAGGTATCACCTCACACCAGTCATAATTGCCATCATCAAAAAGTCTACAAACAATAAATGCTGGAGAGGGTGTGGAGAAAAGAGAACCCTCTTGCACTGTTGGTAGGAATGTAAATTGATACAGCCACTATGGAGAACAGTGTGGAGGTTCCTTAAAAAACTAAAAATAGAACTAACATACGTCCCTGCAATCCCACTACTGGGCATATACCCTGAGAAAACCATAATTCAAGAAGAGTCATGTACCACAATGTTCACTGAAGCTGTATTTACAATAGCCAGGACATGGAAGCAACCTAAGTGTCCATCGACAGATGAATGGATAAAGAAGATGTGGCACATATATACAATGGAATATTACTCAGCCGTAAAAAGAAACAAAATTGAGTTATTTGTAGTGAGGTGGATGGACCTAGAGTCTGTCATACAGAGAGAAGTAAGTCACAAAGAGAAAAACAAATATCATATGCTAACGTATATATAAGGAATCTAAAAAAAAAGGTTCTGAAGAACCTAGGGGCAGGAATAATGACGCAGACATAGAGAATGTACTTGAGGACATGGGGAGGGGGAAGGGTAAAGCTGGGACGAAGTGAGTGATTGGCATGGACTTACATATACTACGAAAGGTAAAATAGATAGCTAGTGGGAAGCAGCCGCATAGCACAGGGAGATCAGCTCGGTGCTCTGTGACCACTTAGAGGGGGGGGATAGGGAGGGTGGGAGGGAGATGCAAGAGGGAGGAGATATGGGGATATATGTATATGTATAGTTGATTCACTTTGTTATAAAGCAGAAACTAACACACCATTGTAAAGGAATTATACTCCAATAAAGATGTTAAAAAAAAAAGAAAATGTAAACAGACAATAATTACATTAAAAACTTAGAATTTTCAGAAATGAAAGAAACCATGGAAGTTATTTTTCTTTTATCTTCGAGCTGACAAAAGTAAGAATCAGAAAGTTTATTGACTCATTTCATGTTACATCTCTAGTTAGTGGGACATTTGTGAACCTAGCCTCCTGAGTCTCATACAAGGTTCTGTCCATTATCCTCATGAATGGTTTATGTTTCCTACCTGTTTTTGTCTCATCATCCCCACCAGATGAGTTTTTAAAGAAAGAACCAAGTCTTCTCCTAGTTTTATTACAATTCCCTATTCAGCAGTAACCTGAACCCTAAAAATCCAAATGCATATCAATTTACTAAATATCTGTGCTCCTGCAGACAACAAAATGCTTTTTTAAGGGGCAGAGTGTATAGACAAGAGTGGTGGTTGTAGGACAGTTCAGAGTTGACTGCAAGTAATTCAATATAAAACAATTTTACGGAAGTAATTCTTAGGTATTAAAAACAATTACTTAAAAGTAAAACTTTCCCATAAATCATTAAGTGTGGAGATAGAAAAAGATAAGTTAATTTAACACAAGTCAAAAATGGTCTCCATAATGTGAATCCTGATGGACATTTAGGGATTTCTTGTTTTCCAAATCCATTGTTTCTATGTAAACTAGAGTCTAGAAAGGTTAGTATACCCCACAAGATCTAGATAGGATTTATTTGCCTCCTCATCTCATACCTGTTTACATTCAATGCTCTGCCTAAGGTGTATGTAAATTCCCCCAAGTTTATATTACCAATGAATTAAACACAACCAGAAATGAGGTCAGTCCAGTAACATCTGTTTTGAGGCAAGGCTTTGAAAAATTACCCCTGACAGTACTAAGATCTTTCCCTTAGCTATATCACATTACATAGCATAAATAGAGATTTGCCAAAGCATTTTTTTCTGCCTCAAGCATGAACTCTGAGAGCTGGGAATTAACAGATTCTATCCAACTTGGCCAGCAGGTAGTAGTGAACTGTGGCTGCATAACTGAGGAATGTGCTTTACAGCTTGGAAATTTTAATTACAAACATGGAGTTTCTTGATTTTTTCTTTCTTTTGATTACCTTTATTTTTCAAAAAACATTTGCGTATTTCTTGCAAGTTAGAGGCACTAGGGTTATAATAAGTGTTGCCAAATGACTAAACAGAGTCCTGGGCTAAGAGAAATCTAGTATGGTAAGAATCCTCCTGATACATATTCAACTATAGCAGCTTAAGTAAATATCAGTAACGAAACCCCAAAAATCCTCCTAATGACTTCCAGACAATCCAGATTTCTAACTAAATCACTGAAGGGTTTTATGTTATATTTTTGGTACACTGACCTCTGCCCCCAAAATAGTAACCAATTATAAACAAACAGATTGGCCAATCAGACAGTGAGTTTTCTGAGAAAAACACATTGCTGTTTCATGCTTTAAAAAAATAGATTTCAAAGATGGTAGACTCAGAAAAATAAACAAATATTTAAAAAACAAAATGTCACCTTCAGGTGAATTGTTTTAACTTAGCTAGATTTTAATCACACAAAATTAAAAATTTCGTATTTAATGGTCAATGTGATCGTATTAAAGTATTATATGGAACTGCCATATTTGGTTAATGATATTTATTTATCTTGTTTCATCCTTCTTATGATGTCACAATAGAAACAGATAGTTTGAGCACCATCTTGCAACACCACTATCAGAACTAATGGGGTCGATAATATTGTCTTTACCTAATTAGGTTATTTTAGGTGAAATCTAGAATGTGGCAAAGCAGATATAGGGATTTGACAAAGGGCAGAAATGGGCTTCTACTCCCAAAGCTAAGGCAAGTCTTGGGGATGATTTTCGATTCTAACCCATTCTCCTGGGCCTAATAAAAGTCCTTCTCATGAATCTAACACTCCTCACCAAACATGATGGATTCTTCCTCCTTGACACAGTATAAGAGAATCAGAACTAGATTAATTAACAAGTATTAAGGCTTGTACTGCACTTCTCTCTCATTAAATTTCTTTTTTTCACTTCTTTACATTCAACTTAGAAAAACATAGGTTTTATCTGAGGTAAAAATGAATTCTAGTTCTATATCATTCAAGCTAACAGCTCCAAAGATAGCATAAATTTATTAGCAACCTCACTAAATCTGATTATGTTTTTATCATTCTTCAGGATGATCAATTTGAAGTAACAGTAATCGTTATTTTTTTTAAGTGTAGAATTAATACGTGTTTATTATGGAAAACTCAAAAATGTATAGTACAGAGAAAAGCACACATGTAAATAAACAACAAAAAATATTCCAAATCCCAAAACCCAGCAAAAGATAGCTACTGCAAATATTGTCAGCCTGCTTTTCTAAGTCCTTCTAAGCACTTATATTTCCAATGAGACAAATTCATAGACCAGCTACCATATTTCATCACTTCTGACATTTCCGCTTTTTACCTATGTGAAGTTTATAAGGAACACTGTATTTCTCCCATTGTATACTTGGATTAATTTGCATTTCCAAAAGAAATTTCATGTCTCTGTTTTTTTTTTACTTTCTCTTTTTCTTTTTTAATTCTTCCAATTTTATTGAGATATAATTGACATATAGCACTGTGTACGTTTATTGTGTACAGCATAATGATTTAAATTACATACCTCATGAGATGACTTGCACAATAAGTTTAGTGGATATCATGTCATATAGATACAAAATTAAAGAAATAGAAACAGAAATTTTCTTCTGATGAGACCTCTTGTGATTTCCTCTCAACAACTTTCATATATAACATACAGTAATGTTAATTATATTTATCATGCTGTATTCAAGTCTCTATTTTTATCTAAATCTTTCAAAAAGATTGATAATTATTAGATCATGTGTGTGTGTAAGTTAATTCATAGTCAATAAAGCCTCTAATGCAGCTCGTAGGAAGAGAACACTAAGGAGTGACGTTTCCTCTGGATTGCTTTATGCACCACCTCATTCATCTGCTTCTACAAGACAGCTACTAATGGATAAGGGACACAGAATGGCCCATCAGCCCATGTCAGCAATTGAGTCCTGCTTCTGAGAGCTTTCTGCACAACTTTGAGCTCCTGAAGAAAGCATCCAGCAGTTTCTATCTTTACAACCAACTATCTAACAGAGGTTTGGAAAGGTTTATGTCTTATGAAACTGTACACAAGATAGCATCCAGATCACTCAAGTGGTACAAATCAAACTATATGCACTATACAGGTAAGGAAGTAAAATGTTGTTTGGCTTATTGTCTATAATATAAAATACAACTCATTCTCCACAAAATATCATCGTGATCGTTTAAAGCACAGCGTTTAACAGCTTAATGGTATATCAATACAAATGAGCTGCACTGTTTTGGCTTAACATAGAATCACTCTTACTGGGCTCCACTGCAGTGTCTCATCATGAATCAATCCAAAGAAACATTATTTTTTAATGTCAAATTAAATGCATTATTGTATTATTATAAGGCTTCAACTGAGTATATTATCTATTGTATCACAGAGTGTCCTCTCATAGCACACACTGTCCAGTGAATTTCATAGCAGAAATTTATTTCAAGTTTCAGTTCCAGAAACACCTGTCTTCTCATTGAGAATAGGCTTGAATTTATCCTGCTAACATAATGAAATTCTATAGGATCATGATTTACACTTATATTTGGCTTTAAGTAAATTAGAGCTAAATATGTAGCCCACCTGTAATAGATGTATGGGACCTATGATGTGCATTTCTGACTGTTTTATGAATCCCTCTTTTTGTTATCTTCCTATCATTCTTTAAATTTACTTAATTTATCAGCTGTTTATTTTCACCATTTTCATGGTACCCATTATTTTAAGCAGCTTCAACTCCTTTGTGAAACAGATATAAATTAATAATGTTTACTTTATCAGGCCTGATTTTTTTAAAGAAAATTTTGTTACTATTTTAATCTAAATCCTTTAATGATATATGTGTATGTGCATGTGTGAATTTTAATACTCATTGAGTTTGTACAGGAATAAAGACACACTTAAAACCGTTTTAATAGCATTTTCCTAATCTGCAATTTCTATTGACTTAGAAAAGAAGAAAAAATGTTAAAAATCCTTTTATTTTTCTTTTAGCGCAAATACTAGTAAGGATTTTCAAGCAAATATAAGAAATAAGATAAATAAAAAGATTTCTAAAGGGGACACAAATTAATAAACCATAAGCAACTTCATTAATCCAGTATAGAAAATTAGTTCTTAAGAAATCTCTTGGTAATCCACTTTCAAACCTCTCCAGTTCAATAATATAAGTTTGTAGTAGTCCCAGAGTAAGACCCCACTCTGTACCATGGTTTCAGTGTTTAACTTATAATTAAGCACTTGAAATGCTTGAGAATATAATTTTCAGGACATCAACACACTGCATAATAATTTATGTCTCTCCCCCTCCGATGAATATTATGAATGTATCAGCATGAGCCATAGAGTTATACAATGCATTATGCACAGTGAGTTAGTCAGCATTATCTTCACTCTGTTCTATTTAGGAGACAAAGTTGAGATTATGTAAATTAAAATACTTTATCATTTTTTGATTCCCTTACCTGATTTTATATGCTTAAGAATGTAGTTACCTCTTCAAAAGTAAAATCAAGGACACATTTTGCTCTACGGGTACTATAAGCATTCATAAAAATATATAGGTAATATTCCATTTATTTAGGGGAGCATGATATTTAAAGTGAAACTAATGCAAGCAATACAGCAGAGCTTATAATATTTTAAAGAGAGAGGCATCTTTAGAAGTAAGTTAATTTGGCCCCCTTATCTTGTAGGTGATGCTGTTAGCCAGGAAGCTGAGTAATTTTCCCCACAGTTACAAAGCATTAGAATTAGGTTAGAACTCAGGCCCTAGATGGCCCAAATCTGCAGGTAAATTATCAATCCCTCTTTGAGAAAAATGCTTTTATCATTTGCCAGAATAAGTGTTAATCATGGAAAATATTTGTTATATAACCACATTTATATATTTTCTTAAAAATATATTTACTATTCTAAATACAGATCATCCTGTAGCCATGAAGAAAATAATTTTACAACTTCTTGAGATAGTAGTTTGTATCTGAATAATTTTTCATAATTAGTGGCCCTCCTGAACTTTCCATTCTTATTAGAAACTTCAGCAACTTAAATTACACTGGGGGGGGGGTGGGAGGAGAATGGGAATTACAGAAAAAGCATTCAAAGAAATAATCAACTTTGTAGGGAATTTGTTTTCTTCCCAGTTGTCTGCACATTTATTTTTTATTATAGGTGTATGTTTTACAAAGTTTTTCTAGATACTAATATGAACACATAAATATAGATACTAACGTTAATCAGGAAATCATTAGCAAATGACAGAAAAAACAACCAAAATTAATTGACCGAAATTGTGAATTTCTTGACTCATGTACCTTGAAAGACAGGGGGTATTTTCAGGCATGTCTGGGTACAGAGAATAAAACAATGTAACAAGGACTCTCTTTTTTTTGGCCATTACATTCTCTGTATTGCTATGCTTTGGTAAAATTCTCAACTTCCCTCCACATGTTGAAAAGATGGCTGCCTATACTTTTCAGCTTACACATCATCCTAACAGCAACTCCAGTGGGGGGAAACTTTATTTCCAATAGTTCCAGCAAAAGTCCTAGAATATAGTCTCCAGGACTCTGATCGTATCACCTGCTCACCCCTGAATTAAGCACTGGGATATGATGCTTTGGTTGCTCAAGCCTGGGTCGCAGGGCCATAGGGTTTGAATAAACCTCACTCAAACCACATAGAATATGAATGGGGAAAGACTGGTTTTGCCAGAAGACATGAAAATGAGTACTGGGCATGTCAAAAATGACAGATGCCCTCTGCAGTGCACTTGTTAAACAGAGAGAGAAGTTTGCGGACCTTTTCCTTTCTGAATCTTCCTCTTTATCCCCCATAAGAAGTTGTTATGGATTATTTTCTAGTAAGCTGACAGGAGTGCATTCAAATAGTGGGTAGACTCACAATGTGGTACTAGATTTTACATGGACAAGGTTCTCTTCTAACTCCCTCTCTATCCATGGGACAGAAATGGTAAGTGGCAGATCTGCTTTCAAAGTAGAGGAAGACCTAGATTTCTCAGGCTTTCTGTCAGTGTCTCCCTATTCCATTTTTCCTGTGCTACCTTAAATCATAGTGGTAAGAGCCAAGCAAAGGTTCTGATGTTGTGGAGCGGACATTTGGGAAAAAGAGAGTGCAGTCTTTATTATAGAGTTAGCACTGAAGCTTTTTAGACCTAACTAGCTTAAGAAAAGAGAGTGTTTCACATGATCCAGCCCCTTCTTGGATTACTGCTATCAGCTCTCCACTCTCTCCCTTCCTCACTTGGGGTAGAGTGTGTTCCCCTGTCACTCCAGCTTAGGGCTCAGCTATATGATTTGCTTTGACCAGTGCTATGTAAGTGAGTATAACATGTGCCGCATCTAATCAGAGGCTTTAAACTGGCTTGTGTGGTTTGGCTTGTGGTTTGTGCTTCTGCCATCTGTGATCTTGCCAAAGTCTCAGAATGAAAGACATGTGGAACAGACATGAAACTGACTTGCAGACTGACAAACAGCCACACCAGCCATTGTAAGGCTCTCATTATAAGTCACTGGGATTGCTGGGCTGTTTATTAGGCAGATTTATCACCCCAAACTGACTAAAATAACATATTACACAAGTTGTCTGCATTGTGATTAATGACCAGAGACAAATCTAAGAAAAATGTTATTTTAAAACGTTAGAGCCATGACTCAAATGGTGTCTTTTCAGAGCACTATTATGGTATTAAAAAAAATTTTTTTTAAGTCTGAAAGCCAAAGTAGGATCAAGTTAACTCAAGATCTTTATTTGCATATCTCCAACAGTTTGAGGTTGAGGCAGCAGTCAATGCAGGATTTTTAATAATGCCTTCTCTTCTTTTTCCCTCGTATCATACAGCTGGCCTTACACTTCTCACACCAAATATTACTCCCTGAAAACCCACACACCTCACCACCCTAAGCTAATGCCTTTAATCCTTATCCTACACTCTGTTTCTTTTCTTACTTAACTGACAGAGTAGCAAATAACTTTTTTTGGCAAGCAAGGATTTCCCTGGAGAACTAGGTGGGAGATACTAAGCCAAACCGGAATTCTCTGTCTTTCGCAGGGAGAGAAAACTGCCACACTGTTCCATATGCTTTGCTTGGGAACTGCATGGGAAGAAGTGATTAGTCAAAGCCGGTATTTGGGTATATTTGCTCCCCCTGATCCTGTTTGTGTCAGTTGCCAAATGTCATCTTAATAAAAAAATTTCAAGTTATTCTCATTTTGTCTGTATGTCCCTGTATTTTATTGAATTTTTATTATTAAGGAAATGTAATTTGATTTCAAGAAATTAAACAGTGCAAATTTACAAAAAGAAAATGTTAATCTTAACTTCCCACCTCCAATCCCACTATGTCTGAAGTAATCAGTGCCCAATGTTAAGTGCATGTTCCTTGAAATATTTATCTATACAAAAATCCCATAATTTTCTACATTTTTTTATAAAAATGAACTCTATTACACACTTCATCTGAGCAGTGATTTCTTTTCCCCATATAATAAATGAATGACATCTATTCAGTAAAAAAAAATCTAACTCATTTTTATTCAAAAATAGTAGCATAATACACCCTGTTACATATTTATCAAAAATTCTTCAATTTTTCTTATTTAATATTTAGGTTATTTCTAGTTTTTTGTTTGTTTTACCATTATATGGCAGACCAAAGTCAATCGGTGAGGATGTGTAATCTTACAGGCAAGAGAGAATAAATTATTTGAGTCAACTATACAATTGCCATATGGTCTTATTTTTTTTTTTTAACATCTTTATTGGAGTATAATTGCTTTACAGTGGTGTGTTAGTTTCTGCTTTATAACAAAGTGAATCAGTTATACATATACATATGTTCCCATATCTCTTCCCTCTTGCGTCTCCCTCCCTCCCACCCTCCCTATCCTACCCCTCTAGGTGGTCACAAAGCACCGAGCTGATCTCCCTGTGCTATGCGGCTACTTCCCACTAGCTATCTATTTTACGTTTGGTGGTGTATATATATCCATGCCACTCTCTAACTTTGTCACAGCTTACCCTTCCCCCTCCCCATATCCTCAAGTCCATTCTCTAGTAGGTCTGTGTCTTTATTCCCACCTTGCCCCTAGGTTCTTCATGACCTTTTTGGGTTTTTTTTCCATATATATGTGTTAGCATATGGTATTTGTTTTTCTCTTTCTGACTTACTTCACTCTGTATGACAAACTCTAGGTCCATGCATCTCACTACAAATAACTCAATTTCGTTTCTTTTTATGGCTGAGTAATATTCCATTGTATATATGTGCCACATCATCTTTATCCATTCAACTGTCAATGGTCACTTAGGTTGCTTCCATGTCCTGGCTATTGTAAACAGACCTGCAATGAACATTTTGGTACATGACTCTTTTTGAATTATGGTCTTCTCAGGGTATATGCCCAGTAGTGGGATGGCTGGGTCATATGGTAGTTCTATTTTTAGTTTTTTAAGGAACCTCCATACTGTTCTCCATAGTGGCTGTATCAATTTACATTCCCACCAACAGTGCAAGAGGGTTCCCTTTTCTCCACACCCTCTCCAGCATTTATTGTTTGTAGACTTTTTGATGATGGCCATTCAGACCAGTGTGAGGTGATACCTCACTGTAGTTTTGATTTGCATTTCTCTAATGATGATGTTGAGCATTCTTTCATGTGTTTCTTGGCAATCTGTATATCCTCTTTGGAGAAATGTCTATTTAGGTCTTCTGCCCATTTTTGGATTGGGTTGTTTGTTTTTTTGATATGGAGCTGCATGAGCTGCTTATAAATTTTGGAGATTAATCTTTTGTCAGTTGCTTCATTTGCAAATATTTTCTCCCATTCAGAGGGTTGTCTTTTCGTCTCGTTTATGGTTTCCTTTTCTGTGCAAAAGCTTTTAAGTTTCATTAGGTCCCATTTGTTTATTTTTGTTTTTATTTCCATTTCACTAGGAGCTGGGTCAAAAAGTATCTTGCTGTGATTTATGTCATAGAGTGTTCTGCCTATGTTTTCCTCTAAGAGTTTGATAGTGTCTGGCCTTACACTTAGGTCTTTAATCCATTTTGAGTTTATTTTTGTGTATGGTGTCAGGGAGTGTTCTAATTTCATACTTTTACACGTACCTGTCCAATTTTCCCAGCACCACTTATTGAAGAGGCTGTCTCTTCTCCACTATATAGTCTTGCCTCCTTTATCAAAGAAAAGGTGACCATATGTGCGTGGGTTTATCTCTGGGCTTTCTATCCTGTTCCATTGATCTATATGTCTGTTTTTGTGCCAGTACAATACTGTCCTGATTACTGTAGCTTTGTAGTATAGTCTGAAGTCAAGGAGCCTGATTCCTCCAGCTCCGTTTTTCTTTCTCAAGATTGCTTTGGCTATTCGGGGTCTTTTGTGTTTCCATACAAATTGTGAATTTTTTTGTTCTAGTTCTGTGAAAAATGCCAGTGGTAGTTTGATAGGGATTGCATTGAATCTGTAGATTGCTTTGGGTAGTAGAGTCATTTTCACAATGTTGATTCTTCCAATCCAAGAACATGGTATATCTCTCCATCTATTTGTATCATCTTTAATTTCTTTCAACAGTGTCTTATAATTTTCTGCATACAGGTCTTTTGTCTCCTTAGGTAGGTTTATCCCTAGATATTTTATTCTTTTTGTTGCAATGGTAAATGGGAGTGTTTTCTTACTTTCACTTTCAGATTTTTCATCATTAGTGTATAGGAATGCAAGACATTTCTGTGCATTAATTTTGTATCCTGCTACTTTACCAAATTCATTGATTAGCTCTAGTAGTTTTCTGGTAGCATCTTTAGGATTCTCTATGTATAGTATCATGTCATCTGCAATCCGTGACAGCTTTACTTCTTCTTTTCCAATTTGGATTCCTTTTATCTCTTTTTCTTCTCTGGTTGCTGTGGCTAAAACTTCCAAAACTATGTTGAATAATAGTGGTGGGAGTGGGCAACCTTCTCTTGTTCCTGATCTTAGTGAAAGTGGTTTCAGTTTTTCACCACTGAGGACAATGTTGGCTGTGGGTTTGTCATATATGGCCTTTATTATGTTGAGGAAAGTTCCCTCTATGCCTACTTTCTGGAGGGTTTTTATCATAAATGGGTGTTGAATTTTGTCAAAAGCTTTTTCTGCATCTATTGAGATGATCATATGGTTTTTCTCCTTCAATTTGTTAATATGGTTTATCACATTGATTGAATTGCATATATTGAAGAATCCTTGTATTTCTGGGATAAACCCCACTTGATCATCGTGTATGATCCTATTAATGTGCTGTTGGATTCTGTTCGCGAGTATTTTGTTGAGGAATTTTGCATCTATGTTCATCAGTGATATTGGCCTGTAGTTTTCTTTCTTTGTGATATCTTTGTCTGGTTTTGCTATCAGTGGTGGCCTCACAGAATGAGTTTGGGAGTGTTCCTCCCTCTGCTATATTTTGGAAGAGTTTGAGAAGGATAGGTGTTAGCTCTTCTCTAAAATTTTCATAGAATTCGCCTGTGAAGCCATCTGGTCCTAGGCGTTTGTTTGTTGGAAGATTGTTAATCACAGTTTCAATTTCATTACTTGTGATTGGTCTGTTCATATTGTCTATTCCTGGTTCAGTCTCAGAAGGTTGTGCCTTTCTAAGAATTTGTCCATTTCTTCCAGGTTGTCCATTTTACTGGCATACAGTTCCTTGTAGTAATCTCTCATGATCCTTTGTATTTCTGCAGTGTCAGTTGTTACTTCTCCTTTATCATTTCTAATTCTATTGATTTGAGTCTTCTCCCTTTTTCTCTTGATGAGTCTGGCTAATGGTTTATCAATTTTGTTTATCTTCTCAAAGAACCAACTTTTAGTATTATTGATCTTTGTTATCGTTTCCTTCATTTCTTTTTCATTTATTTCTGATCTGATCTTTATGATTCCTTTCCTTCTGCTAACTTTGGGGTTTTTTGTTCTTCTTTCTCTAATTGCTTTAGGTGTAAGGTTAGGTTGTTTATTTGAGATGTTTCTTGCTTCTTAAGGTAGGATTGTATTGCTATAAACTTCCCTCTTAGAACTGCTTTTGCTGCATCCCATAGGTTTTGGGTCGTTGTATTTTCACTGTCATTTGTTTCTAGGTGTTTTTGATTTCCTCTTTGATTTCTTCAGTGATCTCTTGGTTATTAAGTACTGTATTGTTTGGCCTCCATGTGTTTGTATTTTTTACAGATCTTTTCCTGTAATTGATATCTAGTCTCATAGCATTGTGGTTGGAAAGGATACTTGATACGATTTCAATTTTCTTGAATTTACCAAGGCTTGATTTGTGACTCAAGATATGATCTATCCTGGAGAAGGTTCCACGAGCACTTGAGAAGAAAGTGTATTCTGTTGTTTTTGGATGGAATGTCCTATAAATATCAATTAAGTCCATCTTGTTTAAGGTATCATTTAAAGCTTGTGTTTCCTTATTTATTTTCATTTTGGATGATCTGTCCATTGGTGAAGCTGGGGTGTTAAAGTCTCCTACTATGATAGTGTTACTGTTGATTTCCCCTTTTATGGCTGTTAGTATTTGCCTTATGTATTGAGGTGCTCCTATGTTGGGTGCATAAATATTTACAATTGTTATATCTTCTTCTTGGATCGATCTCTTGATCATTATGTAGTGTCCTTCTTTGTCTCTTGTAATAGTCTTTATATTAAAGTCTATTTTCCCTGATATGAGAATTGCTACTCCAGCTTTCTTTTGATTTCCATTTGCATGGAATATCTTTTTCCATCCCCTCACTTTGTCTGTATGTGTCCCTAGGTCTGAAGTGGGACTCTTGTAGACAGCATATATACAGGTCTTGTTTTTGTATCCATTCAGCCAGTCTATGTCTTTTGGTTGGAGAATTCAATCCATTTACATTTATGGTAATTATCGATATGTATGTTCCTATTACCATTTTCTTAATTGTTTTGGGTTTGCTATTGTAGGTGTTTTCCTTCTCTTGTGTTTCCTGTCTAGAGAAGTTCCTTTATCATTTGTTGTAAAGCTGGTTTGGTGGTGCTGAATTCTCTTAGGTTTTGCTTGTCTATAAAGCTTTTAATTTCTCCATCAAATCTGAATGAGATCCTTGCTGGGTAGAGTAATCTTGGTTGTAGGTTCTGGGACCCCTATAATTCAAATGTTGGTGCGTTTAATGTTGTCCCAGAGGTCTCTGAGACTGTCCTCAATTCTTTTCATTCTTTTTTCTTTATTCTGCTCTGCAGTAGTTATTTCCACTATTTTATCTTCCAGGTCACTTATCCGTTCTCCTGTCTCCGTTATTCTGCTATTGATACCTTCTAGAGAATTTTTAATTTCATTTATTGTGTTGTTCATCACTGTTTGTTTGCTCTTTAGGTCTTCTAGGTCCTTGTTAAACGTTTCTTGTATTTTCTCCATTCTATTTCCAAGATTTTTGGATCATCTTAACTACCATTATTCTGAATTATTTTTCAGGTAGACTGCCTATTTCCTCTTCATTTGTTAGGTCTGGTGGTTTTTTGCCTTGCTCCTTCATCTGCTGTGTGTTTTTCTTTCTTCTCATTTTGCTTAACTTACTGTGTTTTGGGTCTCCTTTTCGCAGGCTGCAGGTTCATAGTTCCCGTTGTTTTTGGTGTCTGTCTCCAGTGGCTAAGGTTGGTTCAGTGGGTTGTGTAGGCTTCCTGGTGGAGACTAGTGCCTGTGTTCTTTTGGATGAGACTGGATCTTGTCTTTCTGGTGGGCAGGTCTATGTCTGGTGGTGTGTTTTGGGGTCTCTGTGGCCTTATTATGATTTTAGGCAGCCTCTCTGATAATGGATGGGGTTGTATTCCTGTCTTGCTATTTCTTTGGCATAGGGTATCCGGCACTGTAGCTTGCTGGTCGTTAAGTGAAGCTGGGTCTTGTCATTGAGATCGAGATCTCTGTGAGATTTTTTCCATTTGATATTACATGGAACTGGGAGGTCTCTTGTTGACCAGTGTCCTGAAGTTGGCTCTCCCACCTCAGAGGCACAGCCCTGACACCTGGCTGGAGCACCAAGAGCCTTTCATCCACACGGCTCAGAATAAAAGGGAGAAAAAAATAGAAAGAAAGAAAGAAAGAAGATAAAATAAAATAAAATAAAATACTTATTAAAATAAACTATAATTATTAAGAAAAAATTTTTAAAAAGAGAGAAAAAAAAAAAAGGACAGACAAAACCCTAGGACAAATGGTAAAAGCAAAGCTATACAGACAAAATCACACACAGAAGCATACACATACACACTCACAAAAAGAGAAAAAGTGATAAAAAATATATATATCTTTGCTCCCAAAGTCCACCTCCTCAATTTGGAACGATTCGTTGTCTATTCAGGCATTCAACAGATGCAGAGTACATTAAGTTGATTGTGGGGATTTAATACTCTGCTCCTGAGGCTGCTGGGAGAAATTTTCCTTTCTCTTCTTTATTCGCACAGCTCCCGGTGTTCAGTTTTGGATTTGGACCCGCCTCTGTGTGTAGGTCGCCTGAGGGTGTCTGTTCTTCGCTCAGACAGGACGGGGTTAAAGGAGCAGCTGATTCAGGGGCTCTGGCTCACTCAGGCCAGGGGGAGGGAGGGGTACGGATGCGGGGCGAGCCTGCGGCGGCAGAGGCTGGCGTGACGTTGCACCAGCCTGAGGTGCGCCGTGCGCTCTCCCGGGGAAGTTGTCCCTGGATCACGGGACCCTGGCAGTGGCGGGCTGCATAGGCTCCCGGGAGGGGCGGTGTGGATAGTGACCTGTGCTTGCTCACAGGCTTCTTGGTGGCGGCAGCAGCAGCCTTAGCGTCTCATGCTCGTCTCTGGGGTCCGCGCTGATAGCCGCGGCTCACGCCCGTTTCTGGAGCTCGTTTAGGCGGCGCTCTGAATCCCCTCTCCTCGCGCACCAGGAAACAAAGAGGCAAGAAAAAGTCTCTTGCCTCTTCGGCAGCTGCAGACTTTTTCCCGGACTCCCTCCCGGCTAGCTGTGGCGCACTAGCCCCTTCAGGCTGTGTTCACGCTGCCAACCCCAGTCCTCTCCCTGCGATCCGACCGAAGCCCAAGCCTCAGCTCCCAGCCCCCGCCCGCCCCGGCGGGTGAGCAGACAAGCCTCTCGGGCTGGTGAGTGCTGCTCGGCGCCGAGCCTCTGTGCGGGAATCTCTCTGCTTTGCCCTCCACACCCCTGTGGCTGCGCTCTCCTCCGTGGCTCCGAAGCTTCCCTCCTCCGCCACTCGCAGTCTCCACCCGCGGAGGGGCTTCCTAGTGTGTGGAAACCTTTCCTCCTTCACAGCTCCCTCCTACTGGTGCAGGTCCTGTCCCTATTCTTTTGTCTCTGTTTTTTCTTTTTTCTTTTGCCCTACCCAGGTACGTGGGGAGTTTCTTGTCTTTTTGGAGGTCTGAGGTCTTCTGCCAGCCTTCAGTAGGTGTTGTTCCACACGTAGATGTATTTCTGATGTATTTGTGGAGAGGAAGGTGATCTCCGCGTCTTACTCTTCCGCCATTTTGAAGCTCCCAATCTGCCATATGGTCTTTTATAATGTGTGTGTGTGTGTTTCTGTTGTGATCTTTGATCTTTGATTCTTTTCCTCTATTGTTTCTGAACTTCCTGATTACCCAACAAATCACTGAGACAAAATGAATGCATGCTGTACACAGGCCAGAAATATTGAGCAGAATAGGCAACTACTTTGTGTTATGAATTCATGGAATTTAGAAAGACTCTACTATCACCTCACATCCCTCTTAAATTGCTTGCTGACATTTCTTTGTCTTAAAGTAATTGTAAATATCACTGAGAGAGCTAACACACTCTCTCATCAGAATTTTACGTATTATATTTTAATACTTTTGTCAAGTCCTGCATGAGAGTAAGTTTTTATGTAGAAAAAGCAAATGAGTTAAAGAGAATCTTAAAATATACATTAAACTAACTAAAATCTAAAAAAATGCATCAAGGAAGATTAAGGCAAATTCATCTAAATTAACATCTTATAGAAAGGAATAACTAAAGAGATGATTTTGTGTCAAAAATATTTTGGAAATCAAATACAGTTGAATATGTTGTGTCAGTCAAGGGCCGAAGGTAATTGAAATATTCAAATTGGGTTTTATCCTTCCGTCTGATAATAGATGGCAGAATAAATCAAAATAAAGCACATTTTGATCTTTCAGATGCATTCATATTTCATGGTTGGCAGAGTCAAATTTTGTGGGTTTTTTTTCCCAGATGCAGGACTCTGGGGATCACCACTTTCCTTTCCAAGAGTAAGAAAGTAGTGAAGTGTAGCAAAAAGCAGAACATCTGAGTTCCTGTTAGACTTTAGGTAAATTTCACAGCAACCATTCTCTATCTGGTGGTTATGAAACAGATCCCAGTAATGAATGTAAAATCATTCTTTCCATCATAACGTACTTGACAAATATAAGAGGTTATCACTAACCATCCTAAGAACATTCCAATTTTTTAAATCAAATAAAAAGTTTTTAAATGTGAAGAGAACCTGATTCTATGCAAAAAAAAAAAAAAAAAAAAAAAAAAAAAAAAAAAAAAAAATCCTTGGAGAACTAACTCCGTAGTGTATCTTAGGCAAAAATATTAGCTTTATGGATTTCTATTTTCTCTACGACCAGTTCCCCAGGGCGTGGAAGTGCCATTGCAGAAAGACCTAAGCAGAACTAACTAAATAACTCTTTCCTTCCATATCCAGGCAGAAACCGTTATAATTGCACACTTGTCTTTCTGAATTGAACTTTATTTTTTCAGAGACATTTCCTTAATCATAAGAAATGATCTCTTACTACTGTGGCAACCGATGCTGTGAAATCTATCAACAGAGGGAAAGCCTAACATTTGACTTGCTCCAAGATTTTATATAACCTGACTGAAAGATTACTCTCCAAAAGTAAAATAAAATGAATAAAACACAACTAAAAAGGGAAAATTAAAAAGATACTTTCTAATAGTTCACATAGGATTATCAAACAAAGTTAAGAAAATATAACACTATAATTATACAAGGTATTCATTAAAATGGGATATATTTGGCATTAAAACAGAGCCTGTAAAAGGGAGGTTCGATGACTGATTAACTTGCAAAGACTAATTAGGAAGTCATCATTAAATAGAATAGGGCAGATTTTAAAATAATTAAAAAAAATAATAACTATATTATTGAATGAACTGAAATCAATAATATTCAAAAACAACAACTTGATCCTTTTTTATCACCATCCTTTAAACTAGTTCCACCAAATTATTTTTCTGGTAGTAAAAATCCATTCTGATCTAATATCACGGCTTTAGTTTTTCATTTATACTTCTAAGCCCCTTTGCTCTCTCTGCTTGGGCCTGTCTTAGGCTGAGAACTCTTTAGTCTGAGAGAGGCCATGATTGGATTTTCACTGTTTCCCCACTTTGTTCTTCTCCCCCTTCTCCCTGATTTATTTTGCTGACTTTTGGGTTAGAGTCAGGAAAAGAAGAGCAATAGTAAAGTTACTAACATTTCTGGTCCCTTCATTTCGTTATATGTGAAATAAAAGAAATCAAATAGGTTACCTATATTTGAACACCTGAATAAATTCTCATTTTCCCCTCACTTATTCAAATAAAAATGAGTACAGAAAAGAAAGTGAAAAGCCAAATGCCAATTTCACTTATCTGGCATTTTTTCTAGGGCTCTTGTCATGACAGCAGCCTTCAAACCACTGAATGCCACATGTGTGCCATATATTCTGGCTTTACATACAGTCTCCTGTTCAGCAAACTGATTTTAATAAAGATACATATATTAGGACTTTACAGGTCAGCTGAGATAAATGTGAAAGAAGTCATGAATAGCTAGAACTTTTGTTTCTGTCACCAAATAGTGCCTACTATGTATCAGGCTCAAATCTAGTTCACTATTATGTGAACAAGACAGACCAAGACTCCTGACTTCACAAAACTTATGTTCTACTGAGTCGTAACAGACAATAAATACTGAATGTAAATTGTTACATATTGCAGAGTATGTTCAAAGTTGTGAGATGTAATAGAGAAAAAGGAAAACAAAAATCAGGCCAAGGGGATATGGAATGTGCAGGTGGTGGGGGAGGGGTTGGTTAGCATGTGGCAGTTTTAAACAGGATGGTCAAGGTAGCCTCATTGAGAAAGTAATATCTAAGCAAAGACTGGAAGCAGGTGAGGGAGGGAGCCAGAAGGAAGAGGCAACAGTCAATGCAAAATTCCTAAAGCTGGAGCTCATTCAAGGAAGAGCAAGAGTGCCTGATGGCTTGATGCTTAGTGACTGAGAGGGGAGTATGAAATGCTGTGTTCATAACGCTAGGGTGGGAGTGAGGTGTCACATCAGGCAGGGTCTCTTCAGTCATTGGAAGACTTTGACATTTTACTCATGTGAAATGGGGGAGCATTTCAGAGTTTAAATGAGATAAATTGCATGATCTGATTTACAATTTTAAATAGTGCACCCTGCCTACTGTGTTGAGAAAAGACTGGGTATGGAGAGGGATCATGAATCAGTGTAGACTAAATTATACTGTGGTAGCATCCAACACTAAAACTTCAGAGGCTTAGAAAGCAAAGAAAAATGAAAAGTTTCTTTCTTACATCACATAGCCATTGTGGGTCAGCTGTGGCTCTGCTCCAAAATTGCCTTCTCTCTGGGATCAGACTGATAGAACAGTTGCTATCTGGGACAATTCCAGTCTCATGGCAAAGGGAAAAAAGAGACAGGCTAGACCAAGAGCTGGCTCTTAAAGCTCCTGCTCCAAAGTGCTCTCTCTGGATTACGTCCAATCACATCTCATTGACCACTCCAAGTCATGGGGTCAAGTCTGATATCAAAAGACCAGAAATCTATAATCTTCCCACTGGGAGAAGAAAAACCTCAAGAAAGTCATGCAAGTATTTTGAATAACAATACAATTCTCCAAAGCAGGGGAGAGAAAAAAAGGAAGATTATCTAGAAGGTTATTATAATGCTTTAGGTGAGAGATGAAAAGGACTAGTTCTATCTTGGTTACATCTCAAACAATGGAATCTTGAGATTTCCAAGGGTATTGAATAGAAAGGATCTGGAGATGTGGCAAAGACTAGAGGTTCATACAAGAATCAAAGAAAAGAGGCATAGAGGTCTGTGACAGGAAAAACATAAGGTCAAGAGAGGTATGGAGGAAACTCAGTAAAAACTGGTAAAAAAAACAAACAAAAAAACACAAATCATAGAAATAATATAAATATTAACTTATTACATCTAAACATTTAAAATACCTAATTTGTATATTTTCATGAGTATTTATAGCTAAAATTCTCCAGGAAAGATTCCAAATAAACTTATTTCTAGTGAAGAGAATGTGATGACCTACGCATTGCTTTTTGTAGATTTATCTGACCTTGTAATTCAGAAGGAACAGTTTTGCTAATAGCATGCCAATTTTGCCTCCTTTATTCAATTTGATCTGTTATCTTAACTTGACAGCAGGATCACTCTGTTAAATCAAGTATTTCATTATCCCTGATTCCACTACATGTTGTTGAGTAGGTGTAGAAAGGTGACAAAATTCAATTTATATTTCCTATTCCTACTCCTACATCTTTCCTTTGTAGACTCTTCAGGACAATAGTGAATCCCGAAGTTTAATGTAATTACGTCCTTTATTTTTTCTACCACAATTGGTTTATTTCATTTCTGCTTATTCCTAACATGTAGCAGTAAACATGCTAGATAATATGGATACTAACATACAAAGAACTACTTCTGTGCATGAGGTTCTTATATTCAAGGGATAAAGATAAACTGGGTTTATTGAGGTAAATGCTATTTTGGAGGAATATGTGATGTGTAAAGATAACAGAGAAAGGAAAGTCAAACTCCACATAAGGAGGCTTCAAAAAGAAGAGATGCTTTGGATGAGTCTGTGTGAAGACAGGAGGGGTGGATTTTTTTTTTTTTTTTAATGCAGTAAAAGGAATTTCAAGCAGAAGGAAAAGCATATAAAAAGATGTGATAAAGGAAAAACAATATCTGAGTAACAGAAACAAATGGATGAAAAACAATATGTAAAAGGGCACTGCAGGAAGATGCAACTGAACAGATAAAAAGAGATGAGATCACAAACAAGCCCTTGTGTCAAGATTAAACACTAACCAGGGAGCTATTGAAGAGATTCAAGGAAGAAAGTAACATGATTTCATGTTCATGACAGCTATTGATTGCTTTAAATAAATGATCATTATTTTTTCCCTATTACTGTTTGTGAAACACAGGAAAGCATCTTTGCAGTGAAGAGTCAGTCATGGAAATCTGTGATGCCATTCAAATATCAAACCAGATCTAGAGGCCCATCAGCACTCTGGTCTTTGCAATTTCAGAACTCAGGTTTTTCTCTGTTGCCTTCCACTCTTTCAGGATTTCATGGCACACCTCTCAGAGTCTTTATCTTAATTTCACAGCTCTACAGCAATGGTTCTCGAACATTTTGGTCTTAGGATTTTATGATATTAAAAGCCAGCAAGAGGGAATTCCCTGGCAGTCCAGTTGTTAGGACTCTGTGCTTTCACTGCTGAGGGCTTGGATTCAATCCCTGGTCGGGGAACTAAGACCTCACAAGCCACACAGCAGGGCCAAAAAAAAAAAAAAAAAAAGTCACCGAAGACTCCGAAGAACTTTTGTTTGTATGGGTTATATTTATCGATATTTACTATATTTGAAAATAAAACAGGGGCTTCCCTGGTGGTGCAGTGCTTAAGAATCCACCTGCCAATGTGGAGGACATGGGTTCGAGCCCTGGTCTGGGAAGATCCCACATGCCGCGGAGCAACTAGGCCCGTGTGCCACAACTACTGAGCCTGTGCACCACAACTACTGAAACCCGTGCACCTAGAGCCCATGCTCTACAACAAGAGAAGCCACCACAATGAGAAGCCCTTGCACCGCAACGAAGAGTAGCCCCTGCTCGCGGCAACTAGAGAAAGCCCACGTGCAGCAACGATGACCCAACACAGCCAAAAAAATAAATAAATAAAATTATTAAAAAAAAGAGAAAAATTTTAATATTTGTTTATTAATCTATTTAAAATATCAATAATAATGACATTACAGCTAGTTAGAAGGGGTGGTTTTATTTTATTTATGTATTTTTTAGTGTATTCTTAGTTCCCTGACCAGGGACTGAACCTGGGCCCTCAGCAGTGAGAACGTGGAGTTCTAACCACTGGACCACTAGGGAATTCCCAGGGGTGGTTTTATATTTTTGCAAGTTTCCTTAATGTCTTTCTTAATGAGCAGATTCTCATCTGCATCTGCATTCAATCAGTTGCAATATATTGTTTTGGTTGAAGTTCATGAAGATAATCTGTCCTCACACAGATATGTAACTAGGAAATGAAAAACCTTTTTCAGATAATTGTGAATATTCTTTCATAATAATACGCCCAAATTCATTAAGTGGTAGTTTCACAAACTTTGTTGCAATGTGCAATCTGAAACAATATCATTACAGTTTTTGGACTCTGTGGCATTAAAGTCTCTTGATTTACCTTTCATTTTAATGACTTTTTTACTCTTGCAAGATTTTGTTACCACATGCATTGATCATTTGTAAAGTATTTGTTCACTGAGTTATGCAGATTTTACAAATTTGGGCACATATATTATACAATATAAAAAAACCACACATTTGTCAATATCTCATCAGAAAACTCTTAAGTATTGTTAAGTTTTCAAGCTTACAGTGGCAGATGCAAATTTTCCAAAATATTAATTTTTCTTTGAATGTTTACATTTTATGATTAATAACAAATACTTTCATTTGTTTCAAGAAAATGTATACCAAATATCTAAATTAGAATAACTATAGTTTATCTGTCAGCCATTTCTCAAAATGAAAATGGTGTTTCATGAAAAAAAAATTGGCTAGTTCAGCTCAGAACCCAATCACACCAGGGCTTTTCCTTGAGATAACCGGCATACTTCAACGTACAGCAGAAGTGCTTCATGCATACTTCCTATTTCATCTTATACACTATTAAAACCCTGTTCTATTTGGTTGTCTATCTTTTTTTAATGATTTGTATGAGCAATTTATATTTTCTTCATCAGATAAAAATACTTTGTTCATTGCATCTATGTATTGCAAATACCTTCTTTTACTCTCTGGCTTGCTTTTCCACTATCTAAATGGTATCTTTTAATAAGCATAAGTTTTGAATTTTCATGTAGTTTAATTTATGATTTTTTTCCTCCTCCATGGTTACTAATTTTCTGTCCCATTTAAGAAATCTCTTTTTACCCCAAGATCATAAAGATACTTTCTTATGTTTACCTCTCAAAAATGTTTTGTTAGGGTATTATATATGTTTAATGTTAGGGTATTATATATGTTTAATTGGTTTTAATTTTAGGTATTTTACATATTTTTATGCTATAGCAAAGGATACCTTATTTTCTCACTTTCTATACTTTATTGTTTCTATGTAAGAATACAATTGATTTTTATATATCTCTGTATCCAGCAACTTGATTCATTAACTTAATAATTTCAATAGTTTTGCTGTAGAGTCTTCTGAAACTTTTCTGTATACAATCATGTCACATGCAGACAATGACAGTTTTACTTCATTTTCTCCAAATTATAATGTTTTTATTCTTCTGTCATGTCTCATTTTACTGAATGGAAATTCTAGGACAATATTTAATGGAAGAAATGATAATAGATAGCATTGTTTCAAGATTTTTTCTTAATTTAAAGAAATACATTTTTATTCATAGTTTTAATATAAATTTCTGGTTTTACTGGAATCATAATCAGATATTATGGCCTATAAGATCTCTTCTGTAAGACTAAACATGTAATGTAGATAATGGACAAAAGACTACAGAAAGAAAGAACAAGTCATCTGAAAGTAAGTCTGCTATTTACAAGGGAAATCACTGGGATTCATTACTTGGGCTGGGTAACAAGGCCTAAAAATCTTAGAACTGTGCTAGGTAAAGCAGAAAGGTCATACTAGAAGATATCACCATCCCCTGAAAACAAAACAAACAAACTAACTAACTAAAGAGCTATGTGTGTGGCTTGAAAGAGACGTCTTATTAAACTATAAAACTTTAGGGCCAAGGAGAGCTTCAAGATGGTGGAAGAGTAAGACATGGAGATCACCTTCCTCCCAACAAATACATCAGAAATACATCTGCATGTGGAACAACTCCTACAGAACACCTACTGAACGCTGGCAGAAGACCTCAGACTTCCCAAAAGGCAAGAAACTACCCATGGACCTGGGTAGGGGCAAAAGAAAAAAGAAAAAACAGACAAAAGAATACGGGTGGGACCTACACCTCTGGGAGGGAGCTGTGAAGGAGGAAAAGTTTCCACACACTAGGAAGCCCCTTCACTGGGAGAGACGATGGGGGGTGATGGGGGGAAAGCTTCGGAGCCACAGAGGAGACCGCAGCAACAGGGGTGCAGAGGGCAAAGCGGAGAGATTCCCGCACAGAGGATCGGTGCCGAGCAGCACTCACCAGCCCGAGAGGCTTGTCTGCTCACCCACCGGGGCGGGTGGGGGCTGGGAGCTGAGGCTCTGGCTTCGGAGGTCAGATCCCAGGGAGAGACTGGGGTTGGCTGCGTGAACACAGCCTGAAGGGGGCTAGTGCACCACAGCTAGCCGGGAGGGAGTCCGGGAAAAAGGCTGGAACTGCCTAAGAGGCAAGAGAGCATTGTTTCAAGGTGTGCGAGGAAGGCGGATTCAGAGCACCGCCGAAAAGAGCTCCAGAGACGGGCGCGAGCTGCGGCTATCAGCGCGGACCCCAGAGATGGGTATGGGACGCTAAGGCTGCTGCTGCAGACACCAAGAAGCCTGTGTGCAAGCACAGGTCACTATCCACACCTCCCCTCCTGGGAGCCTGTGCAGCCTGCCACTGCCAGGCTCCCGTGATCCAGGGACAACTTCCCCTGGAGAACACATGGTGCGCCTCAGGCTGTTGCAACGTCATGCCAACCTCTGCCACCGCAGGCTTGGCGCATATTCTGTACCCCTCCCTCCCCCCGGCCTGAGTGAGCCAGAGCGCCTTAATCAGCCGCTCCTTTAACCCCATCCTGTCTGGGCGGGAACAGACGTCCTCAGGCGACCTACATGCAGAGGCGGGGCCAAATCCAAAGCTGAACCCCAGGAGCTGTGCGAACAAAGAAGAGAAAGGGAAATCTCTCCCAGCAGCCTCAGGAGCAGCAGATTAAACCTCCACAGTCAACTTGATGTGCCTGCATCTGTGGAATACCTGAATAGACAACGAATCATCCCAAAACTGAGGAGGTGGACTTTGGGAGCAACGATATATACATATATTTTTTGCTTTTTCTCTTTTTGTGAGTGTGTATGTGTATGCTTCTTTGTGTGATTTTCTCTCTATAGCTTTGCTTTTACCATTTGTCCTAGGGTTATGTCTGTCCATTTTTTTTTTCTGTGTTTTTTCTTAGTATAGTTTTTAGCAATTCTTATCATTGGTGGATTTGTTTTTTGGTTTGGTTGCTCTCTTCTTTCTTTCCTTTTTTTTTTTTATTACTTTTTAATTTTTATGTTTAATAATTATTGTTCATTTTAATAACATTATTTTATTCTATTTTATCTTCTTTCTTTCTTTCTTTTTTCTCCCTTTTCTTCTGAGCTGTGTGGCTGACAGGGTCTTGGTGCTCCAGCCGGGTGTCAGGCCTGTGCCTCTGAGGTGGGAGAGCTGAGTTCACGACATTGGTCCACTGGAGACCTCCCAGCTCCACATAACATCAAATAGTAAAAGCTCTCCCAGAGATCTCCATCTCAACGCTAAGACCCAACTCCACTCAACAGCCAGCAAGGTACAGTGCAGGATACCCTAGGTCAAACAACTAGCAAGACAGGAACACAACCTCACCCATTAGCAGAGAGGCTGCCTAAAAACATAATAAGGTCACAGACACCCCAAAACACACCATTGGATGTGGTCCTGCCCACCAGAAAGACAAGATCCAGCCTCATCCACCAGAAAACAGGCACGAGTCCCCTCCACCAGGAAGCCTACACAACCCACTGAATCAACTGTAGCCACGGGGGGAAGACACCAAAAACAATGGGAACTATGAACCTGCAGCCTGTGAAAAAGAGACTCCAAACACAGTAAGTTAAGCAAAATGAGAAGACAGAAAAATACACAGCAGATGAAGGAGCAAGGTAAAAACCCACCAGACCAAACAAATGAAGAGGAAATAGGCAGTCTACATGAAAAAGAATTCAGAGTAATGATAGTAAAGATGATCCAAAATCTTGGAAATAGAATGAAGAAATACAACAAATGTTTAACAAGGACCTAGAAGAACTAAAGAGCAAACAATGATGAACAACACAATAAATGAAATTAAAAATTCTCTAGAAGGCATCAATGGCAGAATAACTGAGGCAGAAGAACAGATAAGTGACCTGGAAGACAGAATGGTGGAATTCACAGCAGCAGAACAGAATAAAGAAAAAAGAATGAAAAGAATTGAGGACAGTCTTACAGACTTCTAGGACAACATTAAATGCATAAACATTCACATTATAGGGGTCCCAGAAGAAGAAGAGAAAAAGAAAGGGACTGAGAATACATTTGAAAAGATTACAGTTGATAACTTCCTTAATATGAGAAAGGAAATAGTCAATCAAATTCAGGAAGCACAGAGAGTCCCATACAGGATAATTCCAAGGAGAAACATGCCAAGATACATATTAATCAAACTATCAAAAATTAAATACAAAGAAAAAATATTAAAAGCACCAAGGGAAAAACAACAAATAACATACAAAGGAATTCCCATAAGGTTTACAGCTGATCTTTCAGCAGAAACTGTGCAAGCCAGAAGGGAGTGGTAGGACATATTTAAAGTGATGAAAGGGAAAAACCTACAACCAAGATTAGTCTACCCAGCAAAGATCTCATTCAGATTCAATGGAGAAATTAAAATCTTTACAGAAAAGCAAATCTAAGAGAATTCAGCACCACCAAAACAGCTTTACAACAAAGGCTAAAGGAATTTCTCTAAGCAGGAAACACAAGACAAGGAAAAGACCTACAATAACAAACCCAAAACACTTAAGAAAATGATAACCGGAAGATATATATCGATAACTACCTTAAATGTAAATGGATTAAATGCTCCAACCAAAAGACATAGACTGGCTGAATGGATAGAAAAACAAGACCCGTATATATGCTGTCTACAAGAGTCCCACTTCAGACCTAGGGACACATACAGACTGAAAGTGAGGGGACGGAAAAAGATATTCCATGCAAATGGAAATTAAAAGAAAGCTGGAATAGCAATTCTCATATGAGACAAAATGGACTTTAAAATAAAGACTACTACAAGAGACAAAGAAGGACACTACATAATGATCAAGGGATCAATCCAAGAAAAAGATATAACAATTGTAAATATTTATGCACCCAACATAGGAGCACCTCAATACATAAGGCAAATGCTAACAGCCATAAAAGGGGAAATCGATTTTCACACAATCATAGTAGGGGACTTAATACTCCACTTTCACTAATGGTCAGATCATCCAAAATGAAAATAAATATGGAAACACAAGCTTTAAATGATACATTAAACAAGAGGGACTTAATTGATATTTATAGGACATTCCATCCAAAAACAACAGAATACACTTTCTTCTCAAGTGCTCATGGAACCTCCTCCAGGATACATCATATCTTGGGTCACAATTCAAGGCTTGGTAAATTCAAGACAAGTGAAATTGCATCAAATATCTTTTCTGACCACAACCCTATGAGATTAGATATCAATTACTGGAAAAAATTTGTAAAAAATACAAACACATGGAGGCTAAACAATACACTACTTAATAACCAAGAGAACACTGAAGAAATCAAAGAGGAAATCAAAAAATACCTAGAAAGAAATGACAATGAAAACACCACAACCCAAAACCTATGGGATGCAGCAAAAGCAGTTCTAAGAGGGAAGTATACAGCAATACAATCCTACCTCAAGAATCAAGAAACATCTCAAATAAGCAACCTAACCTTACACCTAAAGCATTTAGAGTAAGAAGAACAAAAAAACCCCAAAGTTAGCAGAAGGAAAGACATCATAAAGATCAGATCAGAAATAAATGAAAAAGAAGGAAACAGTGGCAAAAATCAATAAAACTAAAAGCTGGTTCTTTGAGAAAATAAAAAAAATTGATAAACCATTAGCCAGACTCATCAAGAAAAAAAGGGAGAAGACTCAAATCAATAGATTTAGAAATGAAAATGGAGAAGTCACAACTGACACTGCAGAAATACAAAGGATCATGAGAGATTACTACAAGCAGCTAAATGCCAATAAAATGGACAACCTGGAAGAAATGGACAAATTCTTAGAAAAGCACAACCTTCTGAGACTGAACCAGGAAGAAACAGAAAATATAAACAGACCAATCACAAGCACTGAAATTGAGAGCGGGATTAAAAATCTTCCAACAAATAAAAGCCCAGGAGCAGATGGCTTCACAGGTGAATTCTATCAAACATTTAGAGAAGAGCTAACACCTATCCTTCTCAAACATTTCCAAAATATAGCAGAGGGAGGAACACCCCCAAACTCATTCTACGAGGCCACCATCACCCTGATAAGCAAAACCAGACAAAGATGTCACAAAGAAAGAAAACTACAGGCCAATATCACTGATGAACATAGATGCAAAATTCCTTCAACAAAATACTCGCAAACAGAATCCAACAGCACATTAAAATGATCATACATGATGATCAACTGGGGTTTACCCCAGGAATGCAAGGATTCTTCAATATACGCAAATCAATCAGTGTGATAAACCGTATTAATAAACTGAACGAGAAAAACCATACGATCATCTCAATAGATGCAGAAAAAGCTTTTGACAAAATTCAACACCCATTTATGATAAAAACCCTCCAGAAAGTAGGCATAGAGGGAACTTACCTCACCATAATAAAGGCCATATATGACAAACCCACAGCAAACATCATTCTCAATGGTGAAAAACTGAAACCATTTCCTCTAAAATCAGGAACAGTAGAAGGATGAGCACTCTCACCACTATTATTCAACATAGTTTTGGAAGTTTTAGCCACAGCAATCAGAGAAGAAAAAGAAACAAAAGGAATCAAAACGGAAAAGAAAAAGTAAATCTGTCACTGTTTGCAGATGACATGATACTACACATAGACAATCCAAAATATGCTACCAGAAAACTACTAGAGCTAATCAATGAATTTGGTAAAGTAGCAGGATACAAAATTAATGCACAGAAATCTCTTGCATTCCTATACACTAATGATGAAAAATCTGAAAGAGAAATTAAGGAAACACTCCCATTTACCATTGCAACAAAAAGAATAAAATACCTAGGAATAAACCTACCTAAGGAGAAAAAAGACCTGTATGCAGAAAACTATAAGACACTGATGAAAGAAATTAAAGATGATACCAACAGATGGAGAGATATACCATGTTCTTGGATTGGAAGAATCAACATTGTGAAAATGACTATACTACCCAAAGCAACCTACAGATTCAATGCAATCCCTATCAAACTACCAATGGCATTTTTCACAGAACTAGAACAAAAAATTTCACAATTTGTATGGAAACATAAAAGACCCCAAATAGCCAGAGCAATCTTGAGAAAGAAAATTGGAGCTGGAGGAATCAGGCTCCTTGACTTCAGACTATATTACAAAGCTAGCTACAGTAATCAAGACAGTATGGTACTGGCACAAAAACAGAAATATAGATCAATGGAACAGGATAGAAATCCCAGAGATAAACCCACCCACCTATGGTCACCTTACTTTTGATAAAGGAGGTGAGAATACACAAGGGAGAAAAGACAACCTCTTCAATGAGTGGTGCTGGGAAAACTGGACAGCTACATGTAAAAGAATGAAATTAGAACACTCCCTAACACCATACAGAAAAATAAACTCAAAATGGATTAAAGACCTAAATGTAAGGACAGACACTATAAAACTCTTAGAGGAAAACATTGGCAGAACACTCTGACATAAATCACAGCAAGATCCTTTTTGACCCACGTCCTGGAGAAATGGAAATAAAAACAAAAATAAACAAATGGGACCTAATGAGACTTAAAAGCTTTTGCACAGCAAAGGAAACCATAAACAAGATGAAAAGACAACCCTCAGAATGGGAGAAAATATTTGCAAATGAAGCAAGTGACAAAGGATTAATCTCCAAAATTTACAAGCAGCTCATGCAGCTCAATATCAGAAAAACCCAAACAACCCAATCCAATAATGGGCAGAAGACCTAAATAGACATTTCTCCAAAGAAGATATACAGATTGCCAACAAACACATGAAAGGATGCTCAACATCACTAATCATTAGAGAAATGCAAATCAAAACTACAATGAGGTATCACCTCACACTGGTCAGAATGGCCATCATCAAAAAGTCTACAAACAATAAATGCTGGAGAGGGTGTGGAGAAAAGGGAACCCTCTTGCACTGCTGGTGGGAATGTAAATTGATGTATCCACTATGGAGAACAGTATGGAGTTTTCTTAAAAAACTAAAAATAGAACTAACATACGAGCTGGCAATCCCACTACTGGGCATATACCCTGAGAAAACCATAATTCAAAAAGAGTCATGTACCACAATGTTCACTGCAGCTCTATTTACAATAGCCAGGACATGGAAGCAACCTAAGTGTCCATCGACAGATGAATGGGTATAGAACATGTGGCACATATATACAATGGAATATTACTCAGCCATAAAGTGAAACAAAACTGAGTGATTTGTAGTGAGGTGGATGGACCTAGAGTCTGTCATATGGAGTGAAGTAAGTCAGAAAGAGAAAAACAAACACCGTATGCTAACACATATATATATGGAATCTAAAAAAGAAAAAAAAAAATGGTTCTGGAGAACCTGAGGCAGGACAGGAATAAAGTTGCAGATGTAGAGAAAGGACTTGAGGACACGGGGAGAGGGAATGGTAAGTTGGGATGAAGTGAGAGATTGGCATGGACATATATACACTACCAAATGTAAAATAGATAGCTAGTGGGAAGCAGCCACATAGCACAGGGAGATCAGCTCAGTGGTTTGTGACAACGTAGAGGGGTGGGATAGGGAGGGTAGGAGGGAGACACAAGAGGGAGGGGATATGGGGATATATGTATATGTATAGCTGATTCACTTTGTTATAAAGCAGAAACTAACACAACATTGTAAAGCAATTATACTCCAATAAAGATGTTAAAAAGAAAAAAGAAAAAAAAAACTTTAGGGCCAAATAAATCCCTGCCTAGAATCTCCATCTGCATCCGTAGACCCAACCCTTTTCTCACACTACCAACAGATCGTCACTACAACGTCTGAGAACTATTTTTAGCTGGAAAGAATCAGCAGACATCAAGAAAATAGCAAATACAGCCATGTACACAATTATATATACTGATAAATCTGTAGATGCAATTTCTCAAATTTTGGTCAAAGAATATGAAATTTAAAAAGTAATAAATATCACCAAATTGTCTTCCCAAAAGATTACAGCATTTTATTCTGACTGACAATAGACCACTTTTTCTTATGTCCCTCAGTACTTATGTTTTCAAATATTTTAAATTTTCTAATCTTACAAATAAAATAATGTTATCTCATTTTTGTTTTAATTTGCATTTCCCCGAGCACTACTGAGGTTGATCATGTTTTTATATATTTATTGCTCACATGCTTTTTCTCTTCTGTGAATTATTTATTTATATTTCTTTTCTATGTTTTTATTGAAGCATATGTACCTTTAACAATAAATTTATATAACTGCTTTGTTTATTGAAGACATTAACCTTTTGCCATTTGGCTTTCCTTTGTCTACAGACTTTGTCGAGTCTTTGCTGTTTTTTTTTTTAATAAGTAATCAAATAAGTACATCTCTTGTATGTCTTCTGAGTGTACATTCTTAAGATCTTCCCACTCTTAAAGTGCCAAAACGCGCTCATTACTTTTCTTTGACTATTTTATTTGTAGTCTTTACATCAAAATCCTTAATACCTCAGTTTTCCATTTTTTCCCATGATGTGGGTAGGGGATAAATGTTGCAGTCACTTTACAATTGAGAAGTCTAGGACTTAGAGGTTATGTAAAGAGGGCATATAAAACAAAAGCAAAAACATAAAATGCTTGATGGTGGGGGAAAAACCACACTGAAGGATTATTGTGCTTATCTTACTGTGCTAGGCAGTTTAATTTTTTTCTTAAATTTAGTCAGCAGTCTTTCCAGGCCTAAAACTTGCCTATGTGAGAGTTTGTAGCATTTATGTATAGCAGATACATGCATGTTCTACCTACAATTTATTTGGATATTAAATATCATATTCCACTGGGGAGAACTGGGAGAAATGTTTGAGGATGTGAGAAAGGTTAGAAAAGGTCAGGAGCATCATTGGTGGTAGCCTCTTCTCTCTCAATCATTCGAAAAATGTAATCATAAAACTGAATGCCATATAAATAAGAGCTCTCCTGAGCTTTAGTTTAATGATCATGAGGAAATGTTTGACAGCTTAAATAACAGAAAAAAATGTAATATGAACACTTTTACTAGATATTAAAAAACTATTTAAAAAAATCACTGCAGGGAAACTTATAATAAAATGCTAATGTAAAATAGGCTCACTGAGGCATACAGCTATATTTAGTCTATTCAATTAATGAGGGATTTATAGGGAGGAAAAAAACCAAAATTACAAAAGAATTAATTGCTTACAATACCCAGTGGTAGCCAAATAAAACATAGAAATATTCATTCAGAAAATGATTTTAAGACTTAGGAAAAAACTTCTTTCTCAGTATATATGCTTGCAACAGAAAACCTCCATATCTGATTAGATAATTCATCATTAGATTCAAAGGATGAAAACAAATCAAAACTGTATTAGTTTTCCATTGCTGCATAACAAACTACCACAAACTTAATGGATTTAAACAACACACACTTATTACCTCACAGTTTCTGTGGGTCAAGAGACCAGGTATAGCTTAAATGGGTCTTCCGCTTAAGGTTTACAAGGCTGCAATTAAGGTTCCTGTCATGGCTGGATTCTCATCAGAGGCTTGACGGGGGGAGGAATCTGCTTTCAAACTTCCTCAGATTATTGGCAGAATTCATTTCCTTGCAGTTGTACAGAAAGTTGCTTTTTCAAAACCAGCAACAGAGAGAAACTCCAACAATATAGGCACCACAATCTTATGTAATCATCTATCCATAATCAGTGCATGCTATTGGTTACAATCACAGGTGCCACTCACACTAAAGGGGAGGTAATGAACAAAAGTATGAACACTAGGGGCTGGGATTATGGGGGCCACCTTAAAGTTTGATCACCACAAAAACAAAATTCATGGCATTTGAAATTCTCTTGGGTATGATTTGCAATGTTTATTTTTTTAAGTCTATATTTTTCTAAAAGCAAAAATAAATTGCTTTAATGGGGATTTCCCAGGTGATCCAGTGGTAAAGAATCCGTCTTGCGATGCAGGGGACGCCAGTTCGATCCCTGGTAGGGGAACTAAGATCCCACATGCTGCGGGGCAACTAAGCCTGCGTGCTGCAACTACAGAGCCCACACGCCACAACTAGAAGAAGCCTCCGCACCGCAACGAAACATCCTGCGTGCTGCAACTAAGACCCGAAGCAGCCAATAAATAAATATTTTAAAAAATAAAATAGATTGCTTTAATGATTTCATAATACTTAACTCAATCACTAAAAAAGTCTTAAGGCAAACTCATAATTTATGTAACATAGCAGTCAATCAAATACAACCAACTACATGACATTATGGAGAAAACCATGAAAGTAGGAGCCAAATTTGAATTCTGGCTCAGTCACTTACTAAATATGTTTACTTGAGATATCTTCACAAACTTCTAAGGGCTCTGATGTCTTTATCTATAAAATGGAGTGAATTTATACTTACCTAACATGGGTTTTTTGTCAATTAGAAAAAGTATTTTTAAGTACATTGAATAGGTCTGGTGCATAAGAGTTGTTCAGCAAAACACAGAAGTCAGTAGTATAATCACAGCACTTAAAGCCCACTGTGTACGTAACACATTTCATGACATTATGAGATATTTTTTCAGAGTTTAAGTAATATCCTCTATTTCTAAGGAAAATATAATTTATAACGGGAAATGGGGCAAGTGAACTGACTCAGCATGCACCAAAACGAGCAGTCAAAATGTATACATGCAGACATATATTGATACATAATAAATAATATGTTCATGTTCCTTTGAACACTTCATGTACATTAAACTTCAAGTTGTTTCTTTTGTTTTTGAGTCTCATTTCTTCCAATAGATACCAAGCAGCCTTGAGTGTATCTCTCAACTTAAGAGTACTTGCAGTGACATTAAATATGGAGATTCCCAGACAGTAATCTCTGAAGATGGAACAGAGTCTACATTTTAAATAAGGCCTCTTATTTGGAGGACTGGATTTTTATGTGGAACAAATGTTTAAGAACCACTGGTTTACTGTTAAACCAAAGGAATGAAAGTAGACACTCGTCTTCAAGATCTAGGGAGTTAGGACATAAATATTGCTGATTCTGACTCTGATTCCACTTCTGATCACCAACTAATGATTCTGACACCCAATTTCAGAGTGTGTGTGAGTGGGTTGGGGGGTGGGAGGTGGTTTCTCACACCAATTCTGACACTATCTACCTGGAAATATTACCAGATTCCACAGGTTAAGGCTCAGTCCCACAAAACTGCCCTCACACTCTCACTTCAGATGTCAATCACAAGTCCAGGTTGTCCCCTCTACTTCTGACCAATTAGCTATAGATCGGAGTTTCCAAATTGGGTTTGATTACTTTGCTAGAGTGACTCAGAGAACTCAGAAACATTTTACTTACCAGATTACTAGTTTATCATAAAAGATTATAACTCAGGATCAGCCAGATGGAAGAGATGCATAGGGCAATATGGGGAAAGAAGGAGGAGCTTCCATGCCCTCTTCAAGCACAGGCCACTCTCCCAGAATCTCCATGTGTGCACCAACCCAGAAGCTCTCCGAACCCTGTCTTCTTGGAGTTTTTACAGGGGCTTCCTTACGTAGGAATGATTGAGTAAACCATGCCCATTGGTAACTGAACTCAACCCAGCCCCTCTCCTCTCCCTGGAGGTATGGGGGTGAGACTGAAAGTTCATACTCTCTGATCACATGGTTGGCTCTACTGGCAACCAGTCCCCATGCTTAGATTGGTTCCAAAATTCACCTAATTAACATAACAAAAGACACCTTTATCACTCTCCTCACTGGACATTTCAATGGTTTTAGGAGCTCTGTACCAGAAACTGGAACCAAGACCAAATAATACAATAAATAAATCACAATATGCTTACAGTATTATAAATATGTAAGTCCCTTTTCATTGGCTCATTTCCCTCTTTCTGCTTTCAGGGACATTTAAAATAAAATATCAATTAATATGCAGATATGTATGAGTGAAAACTAGGAAACATAACTTAAGTAAAATTAAGAGAACTAGAGCTGAAAGGGAACTTAAGATCATTTAGAGAAGATGGCTGGTTTCATTATGCTTCAAAGGCGGAAAGTGTTTGAATACTACTTAAAGAACGAAAGACTGTAAGTAAAGGTTTATATGAAAGAAAATATGAGGTTGCAGATGAAGGTTGGGCAGACTGTAATGGATTTGTATTTAGAAAAATAATGAGTAATGACCTACAGGTTGTAGAATGGGTCCAGTAGATAAATAATGCTTTGGATAATGAAAGAGTTCTATTTTGCAAATTGTTTTGTTCCTAATGACTTGAAAGACCACTTAGGCCTAGCCAAGTATTCATATACAATCTGATCCTAATGAAGTTGTTTGCAAGAGCAACGTAAATATAATCCTTGAGACTAAAGGCCAACCTGAAAGGAATCAAAGTTTTTTATTAGGTAGAACTATTTTAGGAATCAGCTCATAGTTCTGAAGAGAGGGAACAAAGCTGCAGAGGAAGTTATTATAGCAATCTGGGACAAAAATATATAATGTATATAATAGGATGACCAAAAACAAAGATCTGTAATGTCATTGTTACATTTGTAGTAACAGATTACAAGGGTTAGGACGAAACTTGTGGCTGCAGAGACAGGAGACAATGGCTAGATCAGGGTGATATAATGAAGGCAATAGCTACATCAATTCAGTTATTTGTAAAGGTCAAAAAATCCTACATTTTAGATAGTGAGGTCTGAAAATAAAAAGAATTGTATCATAATATGGTGTTCAAAAATGTTAAGGTTCACCAAAGAATTAGCACAGAGTTAACATGTAAAGGGAGTGGAAGCTTTAATAATTTATTCAACTTTTAAAATATTCTTTACTTGCATATTATTTATTCAACAAATACAAGTCAGAGGAAAAACTGGAAACCACAGTCAAGCCAGCACAGCACTGATCTCCGAGCCAAAATGAAGCAGAAGTTTGAAAAGCTATTCTCATTTTAATCCATTTGTATTTACACACCTTCCTGTAATAACTTTATTTTTCCTGTTTGTAAAATAAAATTCTGACCAAAGTAGAGGTTGCGATTGAGTTCTAGAGATTGTCTTAGTCTTCTAATATCACTCTTCTGCAAAAGTCATATGTTTTGAAGATCAAGAAGATATGGATATTTTTACTATGTTGGGTATCAGGGAATCTTCCAGGTAACAACAGTATAACCCAATGCCTTTACCTTGATTCTTAGTGCACAGACTTTTTATTATACTAAATCAACCACTTATAGTCTTGAGTAAACGAAGTAATAGTAATGTACTATTATCGATTGCTAAGATTACTATGACTTAGAATTAGCTGACCCACCAGCATTACACAGAAATTATCAAGATGGCAATTACTAAAAGCGGTTTGATTCTTGATTAGTTGCTTGATAATACTTCGTAACAAAACAAAGAAAAATGAATTTGAATAAAACTCACACCACTTTTTGGCAACTACTAATGAATTCATTGTGCTCTTTATATGTATTTGAATCCTGTTTTTTGACTACTCTCTATAAACTTCAAGGGTAATATGTTCTTACTTCTTTCTCAGCCTTATTTATGACAAGAAATGACCTTGTGTGGCAATTATTTCTTGTTACACTTGATTTTAAGGGTATGTAATTACAGGCTGCATGCTGATTCCCATAAAAGTGCATGGGATAAAGTGTTAGAATAACCATATAATTTCAAATGTTTCCTTCTTTAAAAACTCTTCTATTTTTCATCCTCTTCATTAATTTTATTATGATGATGTATATGTTGTAAAAACTTATAAATATCATTGAAAATTTAGTAAATAGAAAATATTGTATTTTAATCTTGTCATATCTATAGACATATTCAATCAAATGCTGAGTAATGCTCAAATTAGAATTACCATTCAGCCAGTATATGACTATTGAAATTGTTTTAGTTCCAATATAGTTCCATTAATTTAGTTCCAATATATGTTTTTCATACAATTTTCATATATTTTAGGAGTATACTGATATATTCTGACTTACTATATCAATCCTTAAAGTGTTTAAACCTTCAAAAACAATTCTCCATTAATGAGAAGAATATCACAAATATACCACTTAGATAAAAAATGATTATCATCAAACAGTAATGGTTTCTTCTTTTGCAGTTCCCTAGGCTTACATGAGACCTTGAGATGAGAGTGCATGTCTACCATTTCTAGAGCTAGGTAGGCTGCTAATTAGCAGAGGCATTAAAAGCATAACTTAATTTTTATTTTTATCAAGCAAGTAAAGTTAATGTAAAAATAACTTGCCAGAGAAGGTCATAATAGGCTCGCTTGTGTAGACATTCCTGACAACATCCTGCTGAGAACAGAATCAGCCTCCAAAGAGTGTCAACCTAAATAAGATCATTCTGGGAAAATCACTGGGTTTTTCAGAGATGGACAACAGTCAGATCAACACCACAGTAGGTATCTGTGCAAGCATAAGAGATTTCAAAGGGAGACATTGCTTGGAAACATGCTCTAATACTGTCTACTTGATTAAACCATCTAGCACTTTCATTGTGCCTTGAGGCTTAAATATAATTGCATGCCATTACTGAAACATCACAGTGGTATTTGATATTTGGAATGTTGTTCAAAAAGATTCCAACGGATAAGATCAGAAAAAAAGACTTTTTCATTCTCTTATGAAATGCTTTCTAATCAATGTCATTTTATAGCTAGATTTCATAGATGTAAATAAAACTATTCCCCTAATGGGGTACCATATACAATTATAAATGTTTATGTATACACATAGATATAATGGCCACTTATTTTGGCTTTGCTTTGGTTATTCTTTATTTTATTCGGCATTATTGCCATAGAATCTTGGTCCTTTCTGTGTTCCCACTGTTCCATTCAACTTCATTGACAGTTATTTTTTCCCTTGAGAGCAATCACTGTTTACCATACCTGGCTACACCTTGTGTCTTCACTGATAAACAGTGACTTAAACACCAATGTCAAGCAATGTCATTCAACACATCTGTTTCATTAATGCAAATTATGATGACAATCTGAACCCTCCTCTCTGATTTCTTGTTGCAGAACTACAGCAGAAGCAAAGCAAGAGGACCATATCAGGAGCATATAAATGATGTGCCCCTACCACAACATCAGGGAACACAGAACATCTTTTAAAAGTTTCCTCACTATTGAGCTATATAACTAGAGTAGTGACTAATTAATAATACTGTACTGCATATTTGAAAGTTGCTTAAAAAAGTGTCTCCAGGTAAAAACAATGTGGAGTTTCATTTTAAAAACAATAAAATACTATATTTTTATAATCTATAGATTCTAAGATTATGAAAAATATGTAATTTTCCATGTAAATCACTTTTAATATCAAATATTTATTTGATTTTGATAAAGTCTAATGTTCTGATCTGCTTTTGGTGGTTGGAATTTAGAAAAGCAGCCCTTAAAATTCAACTGGGCATCAGGAAATGTGAATCTGAGGGTTTTTTTAACACACGGAAAAATCACTTTAAAGTCCAAGAGTGAAGAACAAGATGAAATTGAAAACATAGAACAATTTTTCATAGCTTTCTCCAGCTTTCACCATTATTCTTCACCTCTTTCAAATTTAATTCCCTGTGTGAGGAAATACAGTTGACAGAGTTTGGTAGCACAATGTACCTGAAATCATTCATTCCTTTGTGCCTGAGAAATTCTCTATGTTATAGGGTGTTTTGTTTTGGGTATTTACATTCAGTACTCAGCTGGGGATGTTTGGGGTACATATATAACAAGAAGAATCATTTTAAAATTTAAGCCCGAAGTTCAAACTGGAGATTAGAATAATTTCCCGATTGAAAAATAGTCTCTGCTCTTTTTTTGTCACTGTTGTTATAACCATATAATGGTCAATTACCATATAAATGTTGGGTGTTTTTCTGATTGTCTTAAAAGTTTTCAAGCATTTTATCTGACTGTTAGCCAACAATGTCATTTATGAGACAATGAATCTAGTCGTAACATAGTCTTTAAGCCTAACAAGAGCATGATATTAATGTTTACCGGTATGTATTATTTGGGGCACAATGTCCTGTTTAATTATAGGGAAAATGTTTTGGATAGTTTCATTTTCCAATCATTTTTCAGCACTGTGCATGCCATTATCATTGAGCATTAACGATATATTAATGTTAAAGGGCATGGCCCCCATAGTCCGCATTCAGGTGAAAGCTAGGCTGCCAGAGCATTTTTAGTGCACGCAAGAGGAATACATCATGTCCTCAAACACCGTCTCAGTAAGACTTCTGGCAATGAGGTGAGCACAAGAACAGCAACTTTCCAACTCGTTTTTTATGTCTTTTCTAAAGGAGGAATTCTTATCTTAAAAATCATCCATATGATATCTCTTGATGTAGGTTAAAAAGGAAAGGGAATATTTTAGTAAAGATCAACTGAAAAGTGACCTTGTGTTTTTCTTCAAGTTTCAGATTTTCATGGTGAGCCCAAACTGATGGCAGTATTGTCCTGAAGTTAGTAGTTGCTAGGAAATGCCATGTATTTCACAGATAGATATACAGATGTATGTATTACAAGAAATCACCCACAGGGCTCTCTAGCTCAAATGCACTGCTTTTATGCAACCTTATATTACTTTTACAGAGAAGTATTTCTATTCATGTATTCACTTTTGAAACAGCAAAAACAAATCGAGTAAAATCAAAGTCTTGTTCTGTACCTTTTTAAGGAGTTGTGACTGGAAAAGAGCCATCCCCCAACATTCCAAAATTCCTCTGTGTTTAACTCAAGGGGAAGGGAATCCTGATACCTTCTGACAATCAGATAAAAACTGATACATGTTGCAATTTCCTCTGTGAGCCTGAAATAGTTTTTCTTGTATGCCACTTTATCAATTTATAAAGTGAATAGATCTAACACCAAAAGTAGGTTTTAATCTGGTGTCAGTTTTAAAGTATATGAGACCACCGTGTTTTAAATAAAAAGCTTAGGGAAAGTTTTATCTAAAATGGGGAGGAGGAGATCCTTCCGGTTTCCTATAGTCTTCTAGTCTCAATCTCTCTCTCCTTCTCTCTCTTCCCCCCCCACCATCACACACACACACACACACACACACACACACACACACACACACACACACACATAATCTGTGCATGTGTGTCTATCTGTCTCTGTCAATCTTCCTCAAGGCAGCTTCTCAGAGAATAATAATAAACATATTTTTAAAGTCTCTTCCTTCTATCTCAACCCATAAGGTCAATGGGACTCTAGAGCATCTGTAACATTTATGCCATGTATTGGGAGGAAGGAAAACCGATTACTTTCTATGGAGTCAAAATAGTCATTCTAAGAACTGATCATAGTAAATACAAGGGGGAGGCTAACTTTAATACAGTCTAACAGTCTAGTCCCATGTGTTTTAATTAAATAGGTAGAAAAACAGATGAGGCAGATGTGTATGGGTAAATAGACAGATCAACCATTCTTTTATATTTTTATAACATTGTAATAACTAGATAATAAGTATATATATAAGAATAAGCAATTAGAATCATCAGTCTATATAAGAATCAAGTAAGAATAACTTAGAACACTCCCTAGGTATCGACACTAAACCTTAAATAATTAAATCAACTAAAGGCAAAAGATCTGGGAGATTAGGGAAGTTGATTTTTAAAATATTGGAGCCATTGGAGCTAAATCTGAAATGGGAACAGTAGTTCCAGTTAAAAATCCCTAACTAATTACAATAAATTTTACCATACACAATCGATGATTGTAAAACAATCAATGTAATAAAGTCTTAGAGATTATTAATTGCAGATCCCTTGGAAATATGAGGGTGTGAAGTGGTTAAATCTATAGCAACATCTGCTCTTAGGAACCAGACTGGTATTCTCCTAGGCTGGATATTATTTCATAATTTCAATTCCCTTTTTTCAGTTTATGCAAAATGTGCAAATAACCAAATTATTCTTTTTTTGTTAATTAGCTTTCAAAATGGTTAAAGGACATCTCTTGTATATTATTCTCTCTGGAAAAGTGAAAGTGATTATATATTTTGTAGACTGACTTATAGAATGTGTGATAACCTAAGTAGTTTTTTTTTTTAATTGGCATATCAAAATCTAAGGGAAAAGGAGATAAAAAAATAAGCTATCTCTGCTAAATAACTATGTCAGTTTTCTAAAAGGTCTGTAAAATTGATGTCATTGACTTCCTTAAATGTGTGAGACAGTATGGCAGGTTGTAGAAAAGACTCCCTCATGGTATGGTTATTTTGGTACCATGGTTATTTTTCCTCTGCTGGAGGTGGAGTAACCAGTCTGATAAAGCCAAAGGCTGTGCTATCATGGACTTTAGAAATTAGAGGACACCCAACACTGGCAAACATATTGCTTTGCTTTTTATTTACAATTTGCACTTCCCTTAGGACCAAAAAAGGTGTTTGGGATGAGCAAATATAGAGTGTAATAATACCGCGATGAAGAGTGGCCCCCACTTGCCGCAACTAGAGAAAGCCCTCGCACAGAAACGAAGACCCAATACAGCCATAAATAAATAAATAAATAAATAAATAAATAGAGTGTAATAATAAACCAACTTGGCTATGAGATCTGCCTACTATGAATCTAATCTAATAGGGTCTTGAGTTGAGGCAAAATTACATGGCCCTTCCCACATTGCCCACATTGCCCAACCTTTGAGAACCTTATTCTGAAATCAAGGTAACATAAAATTCCAGGTTTCCTTTCAATGGACATGAAAACAAGAATATAATTGAAATTCCGTTCTTAGAACATGTCTTAAAATTTCTGAACATATGTGTTGAGGATGATCTTCATATATTATTATTTATTTTATGGCTTTTAGTGGCACAAAGACTTGTGGTGCCTAACTTCTATAAAACTGAACACTTTAGGAAACTGAGATATTTCATTTTTTTAAGCCACTAATGTCTTACTTAATGACTTGTTGCCTGAGCAACCTGATGTAAATTAACTTTCCGACATTTATACAATTATGAGTGAAATGTCCAAGCTAGCATAATTCAGGAGACATTAATTGAATTACATGACCATGTTCTGTAAAGTTTTCTAGAAATTTTCCTCTAACTTTCTTCCAATAATCTTGGCAGGGGGCCTTCCATGTTAAGAATACGGATTTAGGAAGACATATACACACCAGTTTCAATCAATGTCAATTCTCCATATGCTTGTAATTAATTTATGGGTAGGCAGTCATTTTGAAAGACTCACTTATCAACAAAAATAACAGAATTCGGGGCTTCCCTGGTGGCGCAGTGGTTGGGAATCTGCCTGCCAATGCAGGGGACACGGGTTCGAGCCCTGGTCCGGGAAGATCCCACATGCCGCAGAGCAACTGGGCCCGTGAGCCACAATTGCTGAGCCTGCGCGTCTGGAGCCTGTGCTCCGCAACAAGAGAGGCCGCGATAGTGAGAGGCCCGCGCACTGCGATGAAGAGTGGCCCCCACTTGCCGCAACTGGAGAAAGCCCTCGCACAGAAATGAACACCCAACACAGCCATAAATAAATAAATACATAAATAAATAAAATTTAAAAAAATAAATAAATAACAGAATTCTTCTATCCCCAGGTAAGAAGCATGTTGAAAGACAGACTGTAATGTTTGTGCAGGTATATTTGCCAGTTGTCTGTAACTACCTCAAATATGAGGTAGATGCATCTTCCTTGGAACATAGGTTCTCAGAGAATAACAGAATTTTACACAGTACTCAAACTGTGAAGCTACTGAATAAATGTAAATTGCTTTTGATTATAAAGATGGTAAAATAAGTGTGTTGACATTTTGAAAAGATTAGCTTCCAATTCGAAATGGCACATAAGCAACTGCCTTGACACAGAAGCAGGAATGTAGTTCCTGCTTAGGAATCGGCCATCAGAACTTTGTGGATTCACATAGACATTGGGAGTGAGGTATCTGAGCGACATCTCTTTGGAATGGCCGAACTGTAAAATGTGCCAGTGATGAGGGCTATTTATCCTGCCAGACAGTACAGCAAGCTGCTCCAGTATGTTTGCCCCCAAGAAAAAAAAAATAGTTTTAGGATTATTTCTTTTTAATATGCTGCCTTTAAGAAATTGACCAGGTATTCCTTTAAATGGTTGGGTTCCATTCATTTATTTTTAACTTCATTCAAAAATATTTATTGAGTATCTATCACGGTTCAGACACTGTTCCAGGTGCTGGATATACAAGAGTTTGATTACAAATAGTGAGAATATTGGCCCAGATTCTACCATGGTGTCTGACAGAGCAGATGTTCAAAAGTATTAATTGAACGAATGATATGAATTCAAATTAAAATTTGACAAAATTTGATAACAAAAGGCTCTTGCAGACAATAGAGGGCAAACTGATCCTTTACTTCCCGTGCTGCTGTTCAATATAGAAAATATGGCAAAATCCTTTTACAAGCAGAAAAAGCATTTTAAATTCTTTAATCCAAATATTATCATCATCCCTATTTTATTTTTCTCAAAATTTCATTTTGGATCCATATACATATTTCCTAGCTTTTACTATACCATATCTTACAGAAAATTATACTGACAAAACAGTCTTAAGGAGTCATGTTTTCCACTTCTTGCAAACCTCTTACTTATTGAGTACATTTTAATTCAGTGAACTTCTAAAGACCTCTAAGACATATCATTATCCACTCTTTCACCTCTGACTCACTTCTGCCCACACCCAAAAGCTTAATTTTCTTTTCATTTTAATAAACATCTGTGGCTAAAAATGATAGATAAGCAGCAGACAAGAACTCACTTGGAGAAGTTTGAATTTTGCCTTTGCTACACAAAATAGAAGTGAGATGCTATACAACTTTTAATCCTTTTGAATTACAAGAAAACAGTAAGAGGGAGGTGCAGGACTTGTTCTTTGTCCTGTTAATGTATGAAGCGCTAGATCAGAGGCTCTCAAAGTGCAGTTCCCCAAACCATTAATATAAGCATGACCTGGCAACTTGATAGAAATCAATTTGGGGGAACAAGCAATCTGTATTTTAACAAATCCTCCTAGTGATTCTGATTCACTGAAAATTTTGATAATCACTGTTCTACATTTTTGCAGTTCTCTCTCTCCCTGACCCTGCTGCATCATTTGCTCTTTTAGTTTAAGAAATTGTCACATATAAATGTTAAAAAAGAGCTATAACCCTCAATTAATAATCTGTATTTAAAGGCATTTTTCAATCACTCAGCAAAAGTCTGGACACAAGGTCATTGGGAAGATTAGATTTGGTCTGTGCAGAACAAGTCCTGAGAAGGAGGTCACTGGAGAGTCTGGAAGGGTGCTGTGTAGTTTCTGAAGCAAAGAAGACCATTAGTGGATATCACTGAATCCAACAATAAAAAGTTATAAATCCTTAGTCAGGAGATTTCAAGTGCACAGTCAATCAGTGTGTAAAACACAGCTTCAGATTCGGGGTGTTTTTCTCATAATAATCCAAGGCCCTAACATGAGTTCAGAATGAACAAACAAAACACAGGAAAAACCATTTCATTTCAGAAACTGAGAGTCACGCATGACTGAAATTGATGAAAGTGCCCTGCTGGTTAATACAGGAATATATAAGTCACAAATTCAGCCTCTCTTTTTCTGTGGAACATAAACCTCCAATGTTTGATGATAATTTTGAGAGAATTACACCCTGCTTTCCCCATCAATTCAGAGAACTGACAACAAGTATCTCAACAAAGAAACACCCGAATGCAAGATTGATACACCAAATTTCTAGTCTGTTTTCCAAAAATTGGTGTCAGCCTAGTGTGATATAGTAGCAATGCAGCATAGTAGTTAAGAACAGAGTCTGTAGCCAAGCTGACAGGCTTTGATTCTTGGATCTACTACTCACTAGGTGTATGATCTTAGGTAATTATTTCCCCTCTGTGTCCCTCAGCTTCCTCAACTGTAAATTAAGACTTACTGCCTCTTACGGTTGCTATTTTGATTAAAAGAGTTAATGTTTGTATTTTAACAAATATTTTAAAAGATTTATAAAGGCTAGTATCTAGAACATCGTAGGAATTATGAAAATGTTCATTAACAAATAAATGCCCTGTTGATAGTCTATTACAGGTTCAAGGCAATATGTGTGTGAGAAAATTCTTACAGTTAAAAATAAAACTATACATACAATTAAGACATGAGTTAGACATAAAAATTTTACATACAGCATTGTTTTTATTGGTTAATCTTACTGACAATTTTTTCCAGGTAGCTTCTGTTGAGACAACGTAAGTTGCTCAAAACATTATCTCCTTTGCAAAATGTTACAAACTGACTATGAAAAGGGCAAAGAATGAAGGTGTACTTATATTAATTAACAACTAATAGAAGACAGGTCCAAGTGACTACTGTTTCATAGACATGAAAGTGAATTTATTACTAGCAGGCCTTGGTTTGCTGGTATATAGTACTACAGTGTCAATAGAAAAAACTCGCATTAAATATATAAGTAATTGAATGAGGTATATTGTCTGTATAAATTTTTGAGGTATATTCTTTCTGACTTCAATAACCCATTTTCATACTTAAGAATCACTAAATGAGACCATTTCTGAAAGAAAGTGTATTTTTAGAAGCATCTATTAAAACTTATATTTGATTACAATTTTTTTCAGTGCTCATACTGTCCAAGGGAAATATAAGAAATGTCATGATGTTATTAAAGAAGTGGTGTAAGCACAGACTAGCATCAAGTGAAACCCAACCTATATCCACTCAAGCAAATGAGATTAATTTATTAATATTGAACAAGTTGACCATTCAACCTTCAATTTAACCTCCATTTCCCAATTAAAAGAAAATCCTGTTTAGCTTTACAAATTTTCACATGTCCATTTTACTTACTTTATGTGTAACAGCCAGAACTAGTCTTCTTTCTGCACGAGAATCAACAACTTATAATGACACATCCTGTCAAGTAATTTGCTGATCCAGCTAGAGCAGCAATAGAAAAGTCATACCTTTTGTCTTTCTCGCTGATAATTTGGGTTCCTCCTTGAAAGAACATCATCAATCATGTCTAGAGTGAGTCTCTAGTTATTCTTTTGCTATAGTTAAAGCATCATCCTTATAAAATGGCCCTCTCCCTCTAGGGAGTCTAAAGCAGTATTATTGCCAGAAAAATCCAGAATCAAAAAAAAAAAATTTCCACTGTTCCACTAAAGTAATACTGATGACAAAGAGAGAAAATAATGCTTTCTACTCACTGTGAGCTCCTCTCTTGGTCTCTGCATCTTCCTTCTCCTACTTTGTTTCTGAAAAATAAAAAGCATTAAAATCTTAAAATGAAGAAAACATAGTTGAAAAAATATTTTACATGATATGCATATGCAGACTATTTTATTATAAATATGAAATGATTAACAGTAAAACTTTGTGTTGCCGAAACACAGGGAGTACAAAGACAGCCAGGGTTCTCCAACATAAGAGAATTAACTTTAAGAACAGGTACTGGATAAAAGTTATCCTTTCTGTCCAGAAGAAAAGTCTAACAAGGAATCACTGCAGAGGGAACACTGAGGAAACTGGCAAAGAGGAAACATCCAAAGAATGATCAGAAAAAAGAGATAAGTAGCTAAACGGCTGGGCTGTAATTCGGAAAGAATTCATTGATAAATAACACTAGGCATTAGGCATTTTGAGAAAGCATTATTAGAAGAAGTAACCCTAAGCCTTAATAGAATTAAGACTTTGTCATATAAAAATCTGAACATTGAGCATGCACTGATACAGAGATTAAGAGTGCTGTGCAATTGAGAAAATGATCAAGTTGCTGATGATAATACTAATGATAAAACATGTATAATACATCAGATGTGGTAGGCAATTCACAGACATTATTTCATTCAGTCCTCAAACATTTAAGCCAATTCTATTGTCCATTCTTGCAGAAACCAAGGCTTACAATGGGTGGGTAACTTGTCCAAGATCACCAAACCTGTAAGTGGTAGAGTCAGTGCTAGGAAAATGAACACCAAAGCCAGTGCTCTTAAATTACTAAACGACAAAGGCACTGTTTTACCACAGAGTACGATAGGCTACAAAAAACTTTATCACCCAAAACCTGCACGATGAGGGAAATGCAGATTGACAAGAGGAGAAGAAAGACCATGTTTTTATCCATATCAGCTATTAGGTATTTCAGCGTGTATAAAGTAAGAAGAAATTGGAAATCAACATAAGAATGTCATGTATACCATTTATAATTTGTCAGACAAATAATTATGTTATATGAATGGCATACTATTCTCATCCCATACAGTTGATTTAGTCATGTCATTAATCCTTTTGTTAACTTGAAATGTCTTGAATTAAACGTGTGATTTTTTGGAGCTGTCTGACCTGAAGACCACCAATTTACTCTAACCTTCAAAATTCTGATACACTGAGTAGACAAATAAGTACCAGTGGTTTCTGAATGTTGTCTTATCAGGTTTGTAAAACATGCTTATAATTACCATTACAAAAGATGCTTATGTAATAATTACCAGTAGAGAGTATGTAGTTTCTATTTTTTGAATTTTATTAAATTTTAACTTCTTGAGGATAATCTATGTGCACTGAAAGAAACTTCCTCAAAGATATTAAATGCTGTCTAGACATAATTCCATCTGGGATGGTCTTAGCAATGCAACTGCCCCCTCTACTTCCCCTTTTCCTTTAAACCTGGACAGTGCTTATAGTAGCAATCACCTTTACAAGGCAGTCAAGTAATAAAACAAGGTTTTTCTATATGCCTTGTACAACTTAAATTCCAGAGGAAAGTAGCAAAAGAAGTAATAGGGAGCTACAGCAGAATTATCAGAATTATCTGGACATTGCCTTATACTCTCTTCAGATCATCATGAAATGCACTGTCAACTGATATCACATGAAACTATAGCAACATATTTATGCTGGCCCTTAAATGGTTTGAGACACTTATTCAAATAGACAATTTTCTCTATTCTGACACTAGTGATTTCTCCCTAAGTGCCTACATCTTCACGTAAGCAAGGGACTTTTTATATCTCTTTGACTAGCTAGAGTGAGCCGAACTAGCCTCTACTGCCCTAAAATAAATAAATAAATAAGTAAATAAATAAATAAAAGTATATTTTTACATTGTACATTTTAAATTTCAGTTTATATTATGAGTTTTGTCAGTGAGATAAAAGTATAATAAAATAACCACCTATCTCCACTTTCATGCAAAATCAGATGAAGGCTTCTCTCACTTGCACCAAATACTGGAATAACTGATCAGCTATTCCTATCATAATATTGAAAAAGATTTGTTGACTGCTTACCATGTATCAGTTCTTAAAGTAACTATAAGAGGTACCAACCTCTTATTATTCCAGTTTTACAGCTGAGGGAAATGAGACTCAGATAAAATCACCTTCCATGACATTGTGCCCAAGCTAACACTGTTAGAGGATTGTAATTGGAGCCAGGTCTTGAATTCAGGCAGTTTGTCACTAGGGCTCATGTTCTCATCAACTCTGCTTCCCTGACTCTCATCTGAAACTCTCTTTTTCACTGATTCCCAGGACAAAGCTTGCTCATGGATCTCACCATCCCTTTATGAAGCAAATTCCCAACCACTGGTTCCACTTTGTGTACCTGTCTATTAAAAGCTACAATTACTTTTTATTATTTCTCTGCTCTATATTCTAATTGATCACACATACATCTACCAATAATCGTCTATATTTCATTGACTTCCAAATCTAGACACCACCCTCACATGTACCTTCAGTTACAAGATAAAATCCCTGTCTTCCTATGTATCTGTTTTATTTCATATCGACCTGTCAAATTAAGAATATCCAAATCTGAACTCATTTCACCCCCCTCACTGTTTCTTGGATTTCTTACATCATTTATGGGATACTAACACCCGCCATTCTATAGCATGGCACAATTACATCCGTCTAGAAACCTAGAATCATCTTACTTAGACTTTGCCCTCTAGTTCATACTTGTACTCCACTTTTTTTCTGTCCATTTCATGACCAAACTCTGTTAATACTACCTCCCCAAATCTCTTTATCTCATCTCTTTCTGTGAATTAAGACTGCTTTCGTAGAAGTCCTCATTATGTCTCACTTGGGTGTCTAAAAGTTTGTCCTATTTTTTCCTTTGTTCCTCTTCTCTGTCCTCTTTAATACATATTAAACTTTCAGAGTTATCTCAAACTCAAATCTTAGCCATTTAACTACTATAAAACACGTAATCTCCTTAATTACTACAAGATAAATATAAATTTCTAGGTTTGACAAACAGAACATTTCTGGACCTCACTCATTATTATTTAGAGTAATCCCTTGCCTGCCACTCCTGGCCTTGAACCTGATTCTTCTGTCACATTTGACTGCTTGAAATTCGCTACGCTTTCTCATATTTCAATGTCCTTGCACCCACCATTGCACATATCTAGAGTCCTTTCTGCCCTTTCCTTCACCTAGGAATCATTCATTCAAGTAGCCATAATCACACATGGTCATTCTATATTGTTATTTCTTCCTTTGTGACCATTACATATATTATGGTCATGTTGTTTCTCAAAATAAATTGTAATGATGTTTTTGTTTACATTACTGGATATAAGTTCCTTCAGATCATGGACTGAAATTCATCTTCATTTAAGCCGTGCCTGTGAATGCCATAATAGGTACACAATAAATATTTATTGAATAAATAAAGAAATGGATGACTAGATGAATGAGAAGTGTCATATGTTCTGGACTTCAATATACAGGCAGGAAGAAATTGAACCTGTGTCAGCTCCCCTGTCATAAAACACTATAAATGTATTTTGTTTCCTGCTCTTTAAAGTAAAATAATACTTGCCTTTAATAACAAGAGTTTTCTTTTAGTTTTACTGTATGTTCCTTAAATTTTGAGGTGAAAAAACACTGGATATTTTCATTTAAATATAATTAACATATTTAAATTATAATTAAATTAAGCAATCTACATAAATTTAACACATATTCTAGCACATAGTAAGCTCTTAAAAAAAGGTAATCAAGTGATATCAATTACCTAAAAGGATACATTGGAAACTTTAATTTCTTAAAGCAGTAACTGAATTCAAGCATATATCTTTTTAAGTAAAATGTGAACATAGGGCTTACTTTAAAAATTCTAAAACAAACAGAGGAAATATAAAAGAAAGCATTTATCTTCAAGTAGCCACTCCCTAAATTACCCAAATATAATATCTTTAATACAGCACATGAAATAATTCTAATAACCCAATGTCTCGTCCTCTAACTACTGAATCAAACTGAGTATGGAGAGTTCAGGTCATTAAGTAGACATATATTCTGCCACTAAATGTCATTCTCAAATACAATTTGGTGAATTACACCAAGAGGCACATAAACTGTTTGCATAAAATATTCCAGGAAGGTATTCTTAACTCCTGTTGAAATAACAAAATAGTAGGCTCAAGTGTTTGTTGTCTAATGGATACTGAATAAAATACTGTCAAACTCTTCTAGAGTGAAGCAATGTCTGTATTGATGGAACACAAAAGTATAATAAATGAATATTCAGTAGTTTTATAAAAAATGATTAGATTTTCAATTGCATTTAAAATGACTATTCAAATCGATAACCTATTATTTCAGAGGACATAGTCTATTTCATAAATATGGAGCATAATCATTAAAAGTGCTATTGTCAATAGACTAAAGGTTCATTGCAAAGGCAACCAGAAGGCCAGTGTTCTCTGGACAATATTCAAAATTAACAGTCAAGTGTAATGAACATTTGTGCATTTGCAAGAAATGTTTCAAAATCAATCTTGCATTGAATCAAAAGCTATTGTAAATGTTTTGCACAAAAACTGTGGACAAATATTAAAATGATATTGGGAAGTTACCAGAAGCTAATCACTCAAAAGCTAAAAATAAAAAAAATGCAGTTTACTTTTAAGTATGGGTATGTGAATTTTCAATATTTCCTAGTGCACTCTATTGTTCAGTAACATGGTCTTCTGCAGATTCATCGTTATTCTTAACAATTCATATAATTCATATAAATTGATATATAAATTGGCTAATTTGTGGTTTATAAGAAATTAACTTAGAAACTCATATTTATAAAAGCCAAAGAAAGGGAACTATGAAAATAAAAGAAGGAATGTAATCTCATAATTTGATTTTACTTATAGAATTTTTATGTTTATAATGAGGTTCTTAGGTTTATACTTGTTTTATTGACACTTGAGCTACCAAAATAATGCATTTAGATCAAATAATGCAGTGGCACATAAAGAAAAAAATAATTTCCCTCCCCTCTGCTTCAATTCCATGTCCTCTCAAATGTAACATTTAACACTTAATTTGGTATATATTATTCCACATATTTCTTTCTATACATGTAAACACTTGAAAATATACGCTTATATTTTTATTTGCCTACAAACACTGGTAAAAATATACACAAAGTTCTGCCACTTGTTGCTTTATCATATAAAATTCACATCACTTGAAATGAACAAGCACAGATCTAATCAGTTTTAATGACTGTATATTATTTCATATTATGGCTACATCACAGTTTATTCAACTGTTCCCATATTTATGGACATTTAAATTATTCTCAGTGGGTCTTTTGGCATTAAAAATAGTACAGAAATAAACACACCTCAATATATGACCCTAAGTGCTAGTATACTTATTTAAATCTCCAAGAAAGATTTTCAAAGGTGAAATGACTGGGTCAAAGATATGCATGTTTAAAAAATTATTGTTAAATATTGTCAAATATTTTCCAAAAGTTTGTAAAAATTCATATTTTACCAATAACAATAATAATATTTGTTATTCAAATATTATTCAACATATTAGGTAGACTTTAGCTAATATTATAACAAGATAGGGCAACAAAACAGTAAAAATGTATAAAAAGAAGGGTAAAAATATTTAAAACTACTCTTCAATATTTAATGATATTATCATATCATTTTGTATATCTAGTAACCCCAAGAGATTCTATTAAAAACATTAGAATTAATAATTGAATAGGTAATGTGTTTGTATATAAAGTAAATATGCAAAGGTAAGCTGTTTTTCAGCAAAAGTCAGTTGAAGATGGTACTGAAAAATAACCCATTTGCAATAAAACTTAAAAATATGAAAATAAGAATAAATTTAACACGTAAGATATAAAACTTATATGAAGAAAAAAGAAAAAGAAATGAACATAAATATGTTGAACACATAAAAGCTAAATAAATGAAAAGAGAGACCATGTTCTTATATGGAACACATATATATATCACTTTTTCTTCAAATAATACTCATTTAAAGCAATTTTTATCTGAACCTAATATGTTGAACACATAAAAGCTAAATAAATGAAAAGAGAGACCATGTTCTTATATGAAACACATATATATATCACTTTTTCTTCAAATAATACTCATTTAAAGCAATTTTTATCTGAACCTAATATGTTTAAATTGGACACAATGATTGAAAATGTTATAAAATAATAAATGTGGAAAAACTGTCAAATTTTTGGAAATAAGAAAAGATAGCTACTACACCTTACCAGCTATTAAAAGTTATTACAAGGCACTGGAGGAGTGAAGTTGTTATAGCTTTTCAACTAGGATTAGATCCATGCCCATGCCAAACAAAATGATTTAGAACAATGGTTAGAGTTCAAGCAACTACAGCAACAGGAAAATGAGGAAGGACATCTTAGAAAAGAGATTTGGAGTGGAAGTCCAAAATTTTATGTGTAACTCTATCCAAATTTCTGAGCAACCCCTGCTCTCACATGTATGAGGCAGAAACCAGGCAGCCCAGCTAAAATTAAAAGAACTAAACAGATTTCTTCTGTGGCCAAGTTCAGGAGAGGCACAGGTTCAGTTACGTTTATCACTTAATAAAGCAAAATATCAGTACTCTTCAGAAACAGAACCCTGAGTCTCTAAAATATATCACAATATTCAGGAGACAGTTCAGAATCACTAGGCTTATGAAGAAAAAGAAGAAATTTAGAAAAAGGACTGACCCTGAGATGACCAAGATGTTGAAATAGGCACACACTGTAACTATGTTCAAAGACTAAAGCAGTATATGCTCATAATGAACACATGGGAAATCTCAGCTGAGAAATAGAAATTATAAAAATGAGCCACATAGGACTTCCCTGGTGGTGCAGTGGTTAAGAATCTGCCTGCCAATGCAGGGGACATGGGTTCCATCCCTGATCCGGGAAGATTCCTCATGCCATGGAGCAACTAAGCCCATGTGCCGCAACTACTGAGCCTGCGCTCTAGAGCCCGCGTGCCACAACTACTGAAGCCTGTGTGCCTAGAGCCGGTGCTCCGCAACAAGAGAAGCCACTGCAGTGAGAAGCCCGCGCACTGCAACAAAGAGTAGCCCCCACTCACCACAACTAGAGAAAGCCTGCACGCAGCAGTGAAGACCCAATGCAGACAAAAAAAAAAAAAAAAAAAAAAAAAAATGAGCCACATGAAATTATGAAACAAATACACAATAATGATTTTTAAAAATCAGAGAATGATCATGATAACAGAGTGGAGATTTTTTTTTTAAAGGCATGCAGACTTGCACATAGATCAATAGGAACTACGCAGTAGGGAAAATAGAGTAAAAATATATTATCTTAAAATAAAAAGATTTTATTTTTTTTAAGTCTAACAAAAATGTAATTAGAGTTCCAGAAAGAGAAGAGAGAAAGGAGTAGAGAAAAACATTTCTTTTGAAGAAACAATGTTTGATAAAACCTGAATTTTGGTGAGAGACATAAATATACAGACTCAGGAAGTTCAATAAACCTCAATTATCAAATGCAAATACAAAGAAAAGGACACCTAGACATATTATAGTCAAATTGATGAAAACCAAACATAAAGAGAGAAATCTTGAAAGCAGCTAGAGAAAAGTAACACATTACCTATGGGGGAAGATGACAGGTAGTGGAATGACACATTTAAAGTATTGGAAGAAAATGTCTTTCAAGAAGGATGGTGAAATAAAGGAAAACATGAAATAAAGATAACAGAAAATGAAGATACTTGTCACCAGCAAACATGCTGTACAAGAAATGCAAAATGAATTCTTCAGAGTGAAGTGAAATTATATCAGATGGGAATATGCATTTGAAGGAAGAAATAAATACAACCAGATATTGTAATTCTGAAAACAAATATTAAAAAATATTTTACTCAATATATTTAAAATACATACAACTATTTAAAGCCAAAATTATAACATCATAGCATGGGGTTTATAATGTCTGTAGATGCAACATACATGACAAAAATAATATAAATAACGGAGATGGAGAAATATGGTTGCAAGCTTCTTATATTTTATGAAAAGTGATACAATATTAATTTCAAGTAGGGCAGGGAAAAATTTAAGGATGTATATTATAATCCCTAAAGCAAACCTACAAAAATAATTCAAAGAAATATACCTAAAAAGTCAATAGATTGAAGAAAAGTCCTAAAATATTTGATTAACTCAAAATCTTTGGCAGAAATAAGGAACAGAGAAACAAAAAATAGAGGGACAAATGATAACAAACAGTAAAATGGCAGACTGAAGTCACGTCATAACAACAGTTACATTAAATTTTACATGGTCTAATCACTCCAACTGAAAAGCAATGATTATCAGAATGAAAAAATAGCAGGATTCAACTCTATGTTGTCTGTAAGAGACCAACTTTAAATATAAAGACAAAGGTAGAAGGAAGTTGATAGAAAAAATATACATGCAAATAGAATGCATAAGACCACTGGAGTGGTTACATTAACATTAGATAAAATAGATTTCCAGACAAAGAATATACAAGAGTTAAAATATATTGTAGTAAAAGGTGAATTCATCAAAGACATGAAAATCATACATGTTTATGTATCTAATAACAAATCTTCAAAATTCCAAAAACAAAAGTTGACAGACTAAATGAGAGAACTAGATAATTCCATAAAATAGTAGATGTTAACACCTCTCTCTCAGCAACTGATAGAATGACTAGACAAATATATAGATCAGGAAAGACAGATAAAATGAACACTATCAACCACCTTGGACTAATTAATATTTACAAAATATTATAGATAGCAATTGCAGAATGCACATGCTTATAAGTACACATAACATTCATCTAGACAGACCATATGCTAAGCCATAAACCAGGCTCCAATATATTTAACAGAATTAAAATCATACAGAATAATTTCTCTCACCAAATAGATCAAATAGATTTGGAAATTAAAGCACATTTATAAATAACTCCTGGATCAAATTAGAAATCACAATGGAAATTTTTAAATGTCTGAAACAAAATTATAATGAAAATACAAAATAACAAAATTCATGGGATCAGATAAAGCAGTGTTTCTGAGGGATTTATAGCTGCAAATCCCCCTAATAAAAATGAAGATTATTATAAGATCTGTGTCTTCACTATACTACACCATTACAAGTGCACACACAAATGCACTCACACACACACACACACACAGAGCTTATGACCATAAGAAAACACAAATAGCTGGCACAGACTAGCAACCAGAAATAGTGGGAAGGATAAGGGAATATATCCTTTCATACAGGGAAAGTAGGGTCATAATTTTTAAAAAAATTTTTATTTTATTGGGAAAGGATACTTTATATAAATAGCTAAAATTAGCTAGAGATTAGGAATAATATTATGTTACTATCATGAGTAAATATTTAAATTTAATAATAATAAATAATTTAATAGAATATTTGTATTACATTGTTATTTATTCTTAAACAAAATAGAAAAATCAGAATCCATAAAGCAAAATATTGATATTATAGATCCCATAAATTTTAAATTATTCATTGACAAAATATATCATAAACAATGTAGAAACAGGTTATGAGAAAAGGTATGCAGCATATCTCAGACAGAATACCAGATTTCTTTGATATATAGACAGAGTTTACAAATTAATTTTAGAATATGAATAAAATAATGCAATTCAAAAAAGAAGTAATATGGGAAAATAAATAAGCAAGTTGTTTAGCTTTACTGGTAATCAAGTAAATGCCATTTAAAACAGTGATGTATCTTTTTTTGGTCTAAAATATTGGCAACAAATTTTTTAAATTGATACAATCATGTTAGCATAATTAGATTTTTTTCATCAACCATATCTATCTGGAAAGTTAAAGTTCTAAAATGGTATTTGAAGCAAAATAAACTTGGGAGCAAGAGCAGAAAGAGCTAGATTATGAGCACTTGGAAAACAAAAGCCAGTGATTCACAAACCTGGACAGTCAACAATAAAGGCAGCCGCAGAAAAGATGGAGAAGCTGAGAAACAATCATATCAGGAGTAGGTCAAACTTGACCTCAACAGCAGCTGTTTAAAAATAATAATAAAATGTAGGGACCTATCATGCAGAAGAAAATTGCTTCAACTTCCCCAGCAGGGCACTATACCTACTAGTTGCAGGGCAGAAGAATCTCATGGCATCCTGAGCCCGCAATTCACTTCCCCCATAGGGAACCTGCCACTGAACATTTTCTGCTCCTTAGAAAAAGTGAAGTGTAGTTGAATCTGTCTGGCTCTGTGGCCAGACGGACTGCATTAGAATGCCTGCTTTCTACAAAGCCTCACTTTCTTCATCTAAAAAAACGTAGGTATTATCTACACTGTGAAGATTAAATAAAAGAGCAGTGAAAGTTAATGGCACAGTCTCTGGAACAGAGGAAATGTGTACCAAAAGTTAATTCTCCTTCTTTTCCTATTGCCTGTACAGATCAAATTAAGTATCAGGGATGCTTTGTACATATTGCTATGTAGTTGAGTAAGCCAATTAGTAATCCTTTGACTTCATGTCAACTGACAGAATCATTTGATAGAATACCAGACATGGAAGAGTTTCTTGAGTTGAATTTGTCTACTGAGGGAAAAAAAATACTGTTTAGCACTTACATTTCAATCTTACTTTTACCTAAATGACTCCTTTCAGGTTTATTCTCCTTATTTCATTCTTAGGTACAGTGGCAAAAACATTGGAATTAGAGTTTGAAAAACTTCATTCAAGACCCAACTGTGTTTTAGACTAATCAGCTAACATCTCTTACCCATGAACTTTTTAATAAGAAAGAGGTAATAAGAGCTACCTCATCATGGTATTTCAAGAATCAAAAAAATATTGTCTATAAGAATCCTTCTTTTGGCCAAATATAAAAGTCCTTCTCTTAGTTTGGTCCCCCCTAAAACAAACACTGAGATAAAGATTCTTAAGAGGGTCATTTTGGGGTGATGCAAATGAAAACAAAAACAACAGCAAATACTAGGAGATAAGAGAAGTGAGAGAGAGAAGGGGAGAAGATAGAGTGATAGATTAAAGATGGACACATATTTTAAGATCCCTATTATTGAAAGAAAGGATCTATCTCCCTGCTCCTTCATTCTGGTGGGAGGAGAAAGGGTCATGACTTCCTTGACTGAGTATGGCAGAGGACTGCAGGTGCCAATATCCAAGATGAAGCCTTAAGAGACCTGCGGCTTCCAATTTCTGTCTCTTGAAATACTCGGTTTTAGGATGCTAAGCTGCTATGTATGAAGGCTAACTATCAGCTAGAGAGATCAGGTAGAAAGGCTGATAATTCATGGAAAGAGGGAGAGACCCAGCTAGGCTCAGTTTTTCAGCTATCCCTGTTGAGACACTAGGCATGTGAGCAAAATCATTCTGGATCCTTCATGCCAGTGCAGCAACTAGCTGAACACCACTGAGAGTCCTCACTTAATGCTGTACAAATCAGAAATGTGTAGCTGGGCACTACCCAAATTCATGATTCGTAAACTTGTGAAACAGTAAAATGCTTGTTGTTTTAAGCCACTAATATTTAGAGTAGTTTGTTAGACAGCAGTAAATACTCCAAATAGCCAAAACGAGCACGTCATCAAGCCTGCTACCACTGTGAGCAAATGAAGCTTAACCTAGGAAAATTCTAGGAAACAGTGTCAAACACATCTTAGAGTTATCCCACTGGAAGGATGAGAGAGCTGGAGTAGTTCTACATCCACTGTTGGTTGAATGCCAATTCTCTCTGGCTACCAGTGAAATCTACAGTAGCACATCCTAAAGTGGTGAGTCCCAAGAGATACAGGCACAGCTGACAGCGTCTTCCACTCTCCTATAAAATGTAAAGTGTTTTAGCAGGTTTTCCTTTGCTTTCTTACTGATATCAAAATTCTACTTTGCCTGATCCTGATTCTAGTATTTTTTTTTCGATGAAGCCTTCCTTGGTATTTACTTTTTTATTTTTTGAAGAACCCAAAGGAAGAAATTTCTGAATTTTTATTTATTTAAATCCATTCTTCCTTTTTTATGTCTTTCTAGTATTGTTCTAATAGGTTTTTTTAAAATCAGCTTTTATAAATCCTAAAACAAAATACTACTATCCTCACTGAGACAGAAAAAGCTATAAATTTTTGCATTTACAAATTTTAGTTCCCAGTCTTACTACCTTGAATTTAAGAACAATTAAAAGCCAAATGAACCTGTCTATGAAGCAGAAATAGAATCAGGGACATAGAGAATAGACTGGTGGTTGCCAAGGGGGTTGGGGGGTGGCAGAGGGTTGGATTGGGAGTTTGGGATTAGCAGATGCAAACTGGTATGTATAGAATGGATAAACAACAAGGTCTTACTGAATAGCACAGGGAACAATATTCAATATCCTGTGATAAACCATAATGGAAAAGAATATGAAAAAGAATGTGTATATATAATATATATATATATATATGTATGTATGTGTGTGTGTGTGTGTCTGTATAACTGAGTCACTTTGCTGTACCGCAGTAATTAACACAATATTGTAATTCAACTATATTTCAATAAAAAATAAATTTTAAAAAATGTTAAAAATTAAAATTAAAACAGCATTTAACTACCACAGAAATTTTGAAAAATGCCAAAAAATGAACAATTAAAAGCCAATGGTCATACATATAAATAACTACCAATTAAAAATGTTTTAAACTTCTGGTTGTCTATCCCATTTGGGGCTGCTTCTTTGAGTTTGTTTTTATAGGCAAATGGTTATGGCACAGGGACTACAGCCAGACTTCCTGAATTTTAATCTCTGCTCAGCCACTTACTTATTCTGTGCTCTTGGGAAACTGTTAACATTTCTGTGGCTTCAGACTATTTTATTATTGGTTCAAAGGGGGTAAAATAATAGTATTGTACTTATAAGAATTATATGAGTATTGAATAAATTATTAAATATAAAGTACTTGGAATAGTGTCTGGCATATTAATATAGGACCTTAATAAATTATCTTAAAAATCATAATATAAAATGTAGAGATGACTTAAAGATCTAAATTTGTCAAAAGACTATCAAGAGGCCCAAATAAATTATAATTCCTTGTAATGTCTTTGCACCAACGTAACTGAAAATGGTTACAGAATCATAACTTTCTCAGAGCAGAACATTCTCTAATATTTTTAGGCTATCACTTGAACAGAACTGTCATGTGCAAGAAGCACTGCATAGATCAAGAAGCAGAGATGATAAAAAGCCTTAGTGCAGGCATTTAGTGTACATTTTAATGCCATCCACAGACTCTTTCTAGGTCTGGGAACCAAGTGCTCAAATTTCACTCAGTAATCTTACTCATTTTTCTTAGTGCAAGATCTGCCTTTTAGACCTTCAGATTGAAAATTGGAGAAGATATCAGCATACAAGCAGTTTTATAGTTTAATGAGCTTATAGTTTAATGAGCAAAATCTTTTTATAACTCAGATTCTCTAATACAATTCAAAATTGCAATTCAAGCTTGGAAAAAAAAAAAAAAAACCCACCTCTGGGATAAGCTAGAGAGGGAAAAATGTATGGAAATGACATTCTTTTACTGTTCTTCTCTCTTTCATATGATATTCTGTAATTAATGACTGTTGTTCTCTGAGTTCCCATTGAAATTACTGCTTTACTCTCTTCGCTGCTGGTAACTTTCACAATGATTCGTATCTAAGGTCAGAGGCAAAAAATACTACTATGAATTAGGCTACTAAATTCTAAAAGACTAATTGACAATTTTTTCCACAATATATAGCACCATGCCTAAAATCCTAGTCAGTCTCTAGTCTTTTTTTGATCTTAACTCTTTACCTGTGCTCAAGACCAGTCCTGAAAATGGGTCAAATTTTCTCTAGTGCCTGTGACTCTCATTAGGCCAATTAGAACCGATCAAGAGGCCAAGGCCTGATGTTACTCTTTCTGCTAAAAACAGCTGCCAGGTGCCCCACTTCTCTGCTCTCTCTTCCTCCTGACGCAATGCTCATAATCGTTGAAGCTGGGTCATGTCCTCATGATGGTTCATTTTATTACTTCTCTAGTGAAGGTTGGAAATTTTCCATAATAAGGTAAAAAAATACTAAAGAGATTATTATTCATCTTTATATTTTACCAGAAGCTTTATTTAAACATGTTCCTGCTAAAAACTTTTAAAGATTTTTGACAACTTATCAATACAGGAAGTTTTTAAGCAGTACAACATTGCAACTTATCTGTCTATTCACCCCCTTCTCCTCCGTTGGCTAGAAAATGAACATTGGATGAAAAGGATCATAAGGGAAAAAAAAAATAAGTTTCTTAAACGTGAACTCTTATTAAGCAATAGTGAACTTTTTAATTGGACTGTCATGACTTAATTATTTCTCAATGAATTCATTGTTAGATGTCTTCCTACCACTCTGGAACATGATAAAAGAAAGCTCATGCCAAGCCTCTCTGCTGTGAGTTAGCAATGCTTAATAAAAATGTGTCTAAATTCAGTAAAGCAAAATCTAATGTTTTTTCCCCATACTTTTACTTCCACTCCTTTCCTTCTCCATGCTTTCCTTTAACAGGAACTCAGAAAACTTAAATAACTTTAGAAATAGTGGAGTCATATTTCACATAGGACTTAGGTTTTACAAGTAATTCATAAGGTAGAGTCAAAATTACCCTTGTTAATTTCTTAACATTTCACCTTCAGTTTAACTGAGAATGCAACCTTGCTTAGTACTGTCTTTAAATATGCCAAGTAAACATTACAGTATATTTTATCACATAAAAGAGAAAGAGAGGGAGTGGAAAAGATAGAAGAACAGTAAGACAAAATGCTCGGGATCTGTAAGATTGCCTGGATTAACCATACCCTTGCTTCCCTCTAGTTTAACTTTTTTAGTCACACACACACACACACACAAAACTAACAAAGCTCCTCTCTTTCCCTGTCTCTCATCTTCTACCTCTCTTCCTCCCTTTTCTTCTTCCTTCCTTCATTATTGGTGTACATGAAGAAGGAAAGAAGGAGTGGAGAGACAGGAATACTTGAATCAGTGTAAGTTAGTCTATGACACAGCCTTACTACATTATTTTTATTTCTTTTAGTTGAACAATAAAATATCTTTTAAGAAGTTCAGAGACTATGCATCCTCCTCTCCTGTCACAATGCAAAGCACACCAGGGTCATGAATCATGAACTCATCAGTGCTTGCCCTGACCAGGTCTATGACATGATCATTCTTAATTTCTCAAAGGTAGGAGAGACTCTTAATGTTCTAGATTTTTTAAAAATTTTAATTTATCAAAGTAAGCACTCCTAACTCTTTACCTGGAAAATGAATACATTGGTTACAAATGACAGAGGCTTAATCAGCTTAAGCAATACGGAGAAATATATTGGTTCTCTTCATTGGCAAGGAACACACAGTAACTTACAAAATCCCTAGAACAAAAAAGTTTACAATTTTTATGGAAACACAAAAGACCCCGAATAGGCAAAGCAATCTTGAGAAAGAAAAACAAAGCTGGAGGAATCAGGCTCCCCATCTTCAAACTATACTACAAAGCTACAGTAATCAAGACAGTATGGTACTGCCACAAAAACAGAAATATAGATCAATGGAACAGGATAGAAAGCCCAGAGATAAACCCATGCACCTATGGTCACCTAATCTATGACAAAGGAGGCAAGAATATATAATGGAGAACAGACAGCCTCTTCAATAAATGGTGCTGGGAAAACTGGACAGCTACATGTAAAAGAATGAAATTAGAACACTCCCTAACACCATACATAAACATAGATTCAAAATGGAACAAAGACCTAAATGTAAGGCCAGACACTATAAAACTCTTAGAGGAAAACATAGGCAGAACACT